>NW_027508811.1:17500-2417500 GCF_051911475.1 Siphateles boraxobius
GTATTTTAGGTGGTTGGTATGATGTTGCTACGGTGTTCTAAGGTATTTTGGGTGGTTGCTATGGTGTTGCTAGGGTGTTCTAGGGTATTTTGGGTGGTTGCTATGGTGTTGCTAGGGTGATTTAAGGTATTTTGGGTGGTTGCTAGGGTGTTCTGGGTGGTTGCTAGGCAGTTGCTAGGGTGTTCTGGGGGTTGCTAGCTAGTTGCTAGGGTGTTCTAGGGTATTTTGGGTGGTTGCTATGGTGTTGCTAGGGTGTTTTAATGTATTTTGGGTGGTTGCTAAAAAGAAAGAATGATAGATAGAAAGATTAGTTAGAAAGAAAGAGAGAAAGATAGATAGAAAGATTAGTTAGAAAGAAAGAGAGAAAGAAAGAAAGAGAGAAAGATTAGTTAGAAAGGAAAAAAGATTAGTTAGAAAGAAAGATTAGTTAGAATGAAAGAAAGTTAGAAAGGAAGATTAGTTAGAAAGAAAGAAAGATTGAAAGAAAGATTAGAAAGAAAGAAAGAAAGATAGAAAGATTAGTTAGAAAGAAAGAAAGAAAGATTAGTTAGAAAGAAATAGATTAGTTAGAAAAGAAAGAAAGAAAGATTAGTTAGAAAGAAAGATTACAAAGAGAAAGAAAGAAAGATAGAAATTTTAGTTAGAAAGAAAGAAAGATTAGTTAGAAAGAAAGATTATTTAGAAAGTAAAATTAGTTAGAAAGAAAGACAGAAAGATTAGAAAGAAAGAAAGTGAGAAAGATAGATAGAAAGATTAGTTAGAAAGATTAGTTAGAAAGAAAGAAAGATTAGTTAGAAAGAAATAGATTAGTTAGAAAAGAAAGAAAGAAAGATTAGTTAGAAAGAAAGATTAGAAAGAGAGAAAGAAAGAAAGATTAGTTAGAAAGAAAGAAAGAAAGGAAGTTAGAAAGAAAGATTAGAAAGAAAGAAAGAAAGATAGAAAGATTAGTTAGAAAGAAATAGATTAGTTAGAAAAGAAAGAAAGAAAGATTAGTTAGAAAGAAAGATTAGTTAGAAAGAAAGAAAGAAAGTTAGAAAGAAAGATTAGAAAGAAAGAAAGAAAGAAAGATTAGTTCGAAAGAAAGATTAGTTCGAAAGAAAGAAAGAAAGAAAGAAAGATTAGTTAGAAAGAAAGATAGAAAGTAAAATTAGTTAAAAAAGAAAGAAAGAGAGAAAGATAGATAGAAAGATTAGTTAGAAAGAACGAAAAATTAGTTAGAAAGAAATAGATTAGTTAGAAAAGAAAGAAAGAAAGATTAGTTAGAAAGAAAGATTAGAAAGAGAGAAAGAGAGAAAGAAAGAAAGATTAGTTAGAAAGAAAGAAAGAAAGAAAGGAAGTTAGAAAGAAAGATTAGAAAGAAAGAAAGAAAGATTAGTTAGAAAGAAAGATTAGTTGGAAAGAAAGAAAGAAAGATTAGTTAGAAAGAAATAGATTAGTTAGAAAAGAAAGAAAGAAAGATTAGTAGAAAGAAAGATTAGAAAGAGAGAAAGAAAGACAGAAAGAAAGAAAGATTAGTTAGAAAGAAAGAAAGTTCGAAAGAAAGATTAGAAAGAAAGAAAGAAAGAAAGAAAGATTAGTTAGAAAGAAAGATTAGTTAGAAAGAAATAAAGATTAGTTAGAAAGAAAGAAAGATAGAAAGATTAGTTAGAAAGAAAGATTAGTTAGAAAGAAAGAAAGAAAGAAAGATTACTTAGAAAGAAAGATTAGTTAGAAAGAAAGAAAGAAAGATTAGTTAGAAAGAAAGATTAGTTAGAAAGAAATAGATTAGTTAGAAAAGAAAGAAAGAAAGATAGATTAGTTAGAAAAGAAAGAAAGAAAGATAGATTAGTTAGAAATAAAGAAAGATAGAAAGAAAGATAGATTAGTTAGAAAGAAAGAAAGATTAGAAAGAAAGAAAGATTAGTTAGAAAGAAAGAACAAAATATAGATTAGTTAGAAAGAAAGAAAAAGATCAATAGATAGATAAAATAATCAGATGATAGATAGATGGATAGATAGATAGATAGATAGATAGATAGATAGATAGATAGATAGATAGATAGATAGATAAAATAGTCAGATGATAGATAGATAGAAATAGTTAGATGATAGAAAGATTAGTAAGAAAGAAAGAAAGAGAGAAAGAAAAAGAGAGAGAAAGAAAGATTAGAAAAAAAGAATGGGTAGATAGATAGATAGATAGATAGATAGATACATAGAGAGATGAGTGTCATAGATAGATGAGTGTCATAGATAGATGAGTTTATTAGTTTAAATGAGTCTCAATGGCTCATATAGTATATAGAATGGCAGTTTGATTCAGTCTAGGGCTGCGTCCGAAATCGCGTACTATGAAAGTGAAAGTGAAAGTGACACGTGATGGCCAAGTATGGTAACCCATACTTGGAATTTGACCTCTGCATTTAACCCATCCAAGTAAGTGCACACACATTAGGAGCAGAGTAGTGAGTAGTGTACACACACACACTGCAAACGTGGATACACACACCCGGAGCAGCGGGCAGCCTTGAGTGGCGCCCGGGGAGCGATTGGGGGTTAGGTGCCTTGCTCAAGGACACCTCAGTCATATTCCTGCCGGTACTGGAATTGAACCAGCAACCTTTGGGTCACCAGTCCAACTCTGCTACCATTAGGCCATGACTGCCCCTCATGCGAGTAGGTACTACATTTAAATTAGAACGTACTTCTCAACCGTTAAAAAAGTACGTTCTATATAGTATGAATCCGGGTAGTATGAATGGAGTCCGGACGTACTACATGCGCCATGTTGAAATAGTCACGTGACGTATCCTGTCATAACAGAGCGTCACGTGACAGACGCTGTCATAACAGCGTGAAAAATTAAAGAGCCCATTCCACTGACTGCACCAACTTCGCGCTATGTTTTTAGTTTTGCTGTCCGTTTTCATCGGCGTTTTTACGTCGTTTGAGCTTACAGTCCAGTGGCGGCGTAGGTCAGCTACTCGCAGATCACGCCTTCGTCGAGAGCTTCTCCGGAATTTCTCAAATAACGTAAGTATCATCATTTATTTAGCTAATACATTTTACCTCAGAAAAAACACACTCACAAAAACCTGTGAACAATGACAGATGTTGATTTTTGGCAAGGAAAAAGTTATTTATTTTCTTGTGATATTACCATCGATGAATAAACATGAATGAATCAATGGAGATATTTTTTTTATTTTATTTATTTTAATGGCAATAGGTTATTTACAGTGAAAAAAACTGAACATAAATACACAAGCTTGATCAAAATTACAGATGGCACTTGGAGTCTTTTACATCTGAAGTCTTCATTATGTATATTTTTTTTCCCACTGTAAATAACCTATTGCCATTAAATAAATAAAAATATCTCTATTGGTTCATTCATGATATACATATATATATGTGTGTGTGTATGTATATATATATATATATATATAGGAGGGTCTGCCCCCTATTGCCTCATCCATGGCAGAATACCATTTCCAGGATGCTGCTGTTACACCCCCATCCTCAGTGCTCACCCCAGTCTGTAGACATTTCAGATCCTACACATATTTGAAAACAGAATAAAGACAGTCAATTATATTGTAAAACATATCCTTCGTTAAATTATTGCATTACAGGGCCAAACATGAGCATGATTCAATCATGACAGAATTCTCATTTTGGGGTGAACTATAATAATAAAAAAATCTTACTTTATATTTCTGTTTAAGGTTTTCCCATTTTTTTTTATCTGCGCAGCAGACATTTTGCGCTCTAGCCTCTGCTCTGTGATAAAAACTCTGCAATAAATGCACAGAAATCAAGCATATAATGAATGCAGTAAGAGCTCGAGTAGAAATGTTTACATCTACAACTAACTTACCATTGAATCTACAGCACTTGAAAAAAAATTACATATTACATTTGTCTTGTATACTTACTCAAAACCTTTTATTGCAGCATTTCGCTTTCCAGTGAAGAGGGCTTCATTAGCCACTCTCCACTCAATCAGAACACGCGTGTGTTCATCAGCCCCTGCAACATCAACACAGGATTTAACATTAGTGATGAACCATGGTCAATCTATTAATGTTACATGGACAAGCTGAGGTACACTTGTTAACAGTAACTTAGCTTGCTATGTACAGTTAGCCAACAAATATTTCATAATAACAACACAGGTAAAGGAGAAATAAGATCGTTGTAAAATAAAAAATAAAAGTTTTTGAAAAACGTCTTTGTTGAAAGAAAACAGAGTTAACGTTAGCTAGCTGACAGGCATTAGCTCGCTCTGTTCGGTAATAATAATAATGATAAAATTGTCATTTTGCAGCCAATTCGGAAAATTGTACCAGCGATTTTCATTATTTAAACGTTTAACAAGTCAATAGTTTACTTAGATGATGTTAAATAAACACAATTTAACCACAAAGAAACAAAAAGTGTTTATAGTACTTACACTTGAAAACAGCCGCGTCTCCGTTTTCCGCCATTTTTCAAATATAACGACAACAACTCCGCTCCCGTGGCATCATGGGATAGTAAAGTGTCCATCGTATGCGCACTTCAGAATCTCGGCGGAAGTAGTAGGTCATCCGGGTACTTTTCGCCTACTGTTTTTCGAATTCTATGATTTCGGACATACTACTCTGCTCGCGTACTGTTTTTCGCATACTATATAGTAGGGAAGTACGCGATTTCGGACGCAGCCTAGGGCTTCAAGGTATTTAGATTTGAATTTTTGACAGTTGGCCAGTTTGAAAATCTGAACATTCCGCAATGTTAAGTCAATGGGAGTTTTTTCCGACTTTGATCATTTTTAGGAAAACCGTAAGTCCGATCAGTTAGAAAAGATATAGCACACCGAGGCAGAACAGTTTGAGTGTCTGAGCCGAGTTTGGAGTATGTAGAGTTAAAGCTCTAGGAGGAGTTTGATATAGAAATTTTTTGTAAACATAATAATAATAACTAGAATGTACATTTCCAGAAGAAAATGTGAAGTGGTGCTTGCAGTGGCAAAACTCGCCACTCGGTTGCTAGGGTGTGGTACATGATTGCATACTAGGCAACAAACATGTCTGTACTATGTTCTGGTGCTGAGATATGGCTTATTCATGTTGTTCAGGTGGTTGCTAGGGCATTGCTAAGGTGTTCTGAGTGGTTGCTAGGGTGTTTTGGGTGGTTGCTAGGGTATTCTGGGTGGTTGCTAGGGTGTTCTGGTTGGTTGCTAGGGTATTTTGGGTGGTTGCTAGGGCATTGCTAGGGTGTTCTGGGTGGTTGCTAGGGTGTTCTGGGTGGTTGCTATGGTGTTGCTAGGCGGTTGCTAGGGTATTCTGGGTGGTTGCTAGGGCGTTGCTAGGCGGTTGCTAGGGTATTCTGGGTGGTTGCTAGGGCGTTGCTAGGCGGTTGCTAGGGTGTTCTGGGTGGTTGCCTGGGTGTTGCTAGGCGGTTGCTAGGGTATTCTGGATGGTTGCCAGGGTGTTGCTAGGCGGTTGCTAGGGTGTTTTGGGTGGTTGCTAGGGTGTTGCTAGGTGGTTGCTAGGGTGTTCTGAGTGGTTGCTAGGGTGTTGCTAGGCGGTTGCTAGGGTATCCTGGGTGGTTGCTAGGCGGTTGCTAGGGTGTTCTGGGTGGTTGCTAGGGCGTTGCTAGGCAGTTGCTAGGGTGTTCTGGGTGGTTGCTAGGGTGTTGCTAGGGTAATTTGGGTGGTTGCTATGGTGTTACTAGGTGGTTGGTAGTTGTCAAAGATGGTTACTGTTGAGTTTGTAGCATTTTATTGGCATGATTTAGCACTTAGCTAATCAATATTAGCATGTAGCTATTCACTGCTAGCATGTTTAGCATGTAGCAAGTCCTGTTTGCTAGCATGAGTAAAAAGAGCCAACCCCCATCTCTATACGATGTTTTGATGCAGAGATATAGGTCTTGCAAAACGGTTGCTAGGGTACTATGTTTGGTTGCTAGGGAGTGGCTTGACAGCTGCCAATCATGAAGCTCCAAAGTCAATGTGAATGTATAAAACAACCCCCATCTCTATACGATGTTTTGATGCAGAGATATAGGTCTTGCAAAATGGTTGCTAGGGTACTCTGTTTGGTTGCTAGGGAGTGGCTTGGCAGCTGCCAATCATGAAACTCCAAAGGCTGCTTGTCAGTATGAATGATATAAACCAACTCCCATGCCTCTGTGACATTCAGAATGGAAGATATCCCTCTTTGGATTTTGGTTGCTAAGGTGCTCGACAATGGTTGCTAGGGCGTGGCTAGGAAGTGTTGAGGTGATTCATGATTGGCTGTTTGCTGCCCCGAGTCAAACGAGACCACCCTCATGTTTCTATGACAATTCAGTCCAGAGATATCCCTTCGATCTCTTTCAATGGAAGTCTATGGGAGTTGTTGCTAAGGTGCTCTAAATGGTTGCTAGGGCGTGGCTTGATAGCTTCACAATGATCCTGAGAGACTGATTGGTTGTCTGAGTAAAATGAGCCCGCCCCTTTGTCTCTACGACACTGTGATCCAGAGTTATGTTCAATATAAAAGCGGTTTCTATGGTGTAGGACGGCCCATTTCATGGGCCGTCCTACACCATAGTAAGTCAATGGGGAAAATTTGGGCAGCTCCTGCCCCCCAGGGGTGCAACTTTTACCCCATTGTGTGGTATGTTCTTACAGAGTCTGTCAGCCTCTTCAAATGTGGTAAATTACACGTTTCTGCGACATCCTCGTTCCGAGCTACGACTCGTCAAAGTTTGACGCAATGTTAAGTCTATGGGATTTTTCGGCCGGTTTTTCGCCCCTGGGGCGAACATCGTACCCCCGATCCCTTATAAAAGTCATAGCACACCATTCCCGAACAGGCCGCACGTTTTGACGCCTCATTCGTGGGTCTGTGACAAAAACTGCGGGAGGAGTAGCGCGTCAAAAAGTGGCCAGAAGAATAAGAATAAGAAGAATAAGAATAATAAGTATGTGAGATAACAATAGTGTTGCTTTGCCATAGGCAAGCACCACTAATAAGTATGTGAGATAACAATAGTGTTGCTTTGCCATAGGCAAGCACCACTAATAAGTATGCACAATAACACTAGTGTTGCTTTGCCATAGGCAAGCACCACTAACTAGAAAAAGTTCGTCGAGACAAACTTTAAGTTGGCTTGTGAAAGTTTGGACCAGAAAGTTTAAAGAAGTTTAAAGTAGTTTAAAGTTTACATTCGTTTAAAATGTAAATTAGTGTGAAGTTTAAAGTAGTTTGAAGTTTAAATTAGTTTATAGTTTAAATTAGTTTAAAGTTCAAATAAGTTTTAATTAGTTTAAAGTTAGAAGTAGTTAGAAGTTTAAATTAGTTTGAAGTTTGTAGTTTGAAGTTTAAATTAGTTTATAGTTTAAATTAGTTTAAAGTTTAAATTTAGTTTGAATTTTAAAGTAGTTTGAAGTTTATATTAGTTGCTAGGGTGTTCTGGGTGGTTGCTAGGGTGTTCTGGGTGGTTGCTATGGTGTTGTAAGGTATTTTGGGTGGTTGCTATGGTGTTAGGGTGTTTTAAGGTATTTTGGGTGGATGCTAGGGTGTTCTGGGTGGTTGCTATGGTGTTGCTAGGGTGTTCTAGGGTATTTTGAGTGGTTGCTATGGTGTTGCTAGGGTGATTTAAGGTATTTTGGGTGGTTGCTAGGGTGTTCTGAGTGGTAGCTAGGCAGTTGCTAGGGTGTTCTGGGTGGTTGCTATGGTGTTGCTAGGGTGTTCTAGGCTTTTTTGGGTGGTTGCTATGGTGCTGCTAGGATGTTTTAAGGCATTTTGGGGGTTGCTAGGGTGTTCTGGGTGGTTGCTATGGTGTTGCTAGGGTGTTCTAGGGTATTTTGGTTGGTTGCTAGGGTGTTCTAGGGTATTTTAGTTGGTTGCTAGGGTGTTGCTAGGGTGATTTAAGGTATTTTGGGTGGTTGCTAGGGTGTTCTGGGTGGTTGCTAGGCAGTTGCTAGGGTGTTCTGGGGGTTGCTATGCAGTTGCTAGGGTGCTCTAGCGCATTTTGGGTGGTTGCTATGGTGTTGCCAGGGTGTTTTAAGGTATTTTGGGTGGTTGTTAGGGTGTTCTGGGTGGTTGCTATGCAGTTGCTAGGGTGTTCTGGTGGTTGCTAGGGTGTTGCTAGGGTGTTCTAGGGTATTTCGGGTGGTTGCTATGGTGTTGCTAGGGTGATTTAAGGTATTTTGGGTGGTTGCTAGGGTGTTCTGGGTTGTTGCTAGGCAGTTGCTAGGGTGTTCTGGGGGTTGCTAGGCAGTTGCTAGGGTGTTCTAGGGTATTTTGGGTGGTTGCTATGGTGTTGCTAGGGTGTTTTAAGGTATTTTGGGTGGTTGTTAGGGTGTTCTGGGTGGTTGCTGGGTGGTTGCTAGGCAGTTGCTAGGGTGTTCTAGGGTTTTTTGGGTGGTTGCTATGGTGTTGCTAGGGTGTTTTAAGGTATTTTGGTTGGTTGCTAGGGTGTTTTGGGTGGTTGCTATGGTGTTGCTAGGGTGTTCTACGCTATTTAGGATGGTTGCTAGGGTGTTGCTAGGGTGTTTTAAGATATTTTGTGTGGTTGCTAGGGTGTTATGGGTGGTTGCTATGGTGAACTATTTATGAATTTAAAAGTTCGTAAGTGTATGAATTTATGAAAATTCATAAGTGTATGAATTCATGAGTTTATAAGTTTATGAGTTTATGTGTACGAGTTTATGAGTTTACAGTTTATAAGTTTAAATGAGTCAGAGTTCAGAATTTATTAATTTATGAGTTTGAGTTCATAAGTGTATGAATTCATGAGTTTATAAGTGTACGAGTTTATGAGTTTATGATTTCATGAGTTCATAAGTTTAATGAATTCATGAGTTTATAAGTGTACGAGTTTATGAGTTTAGAGTTTATAAGTTTAAATGAGTAAGAGTTCAGAGTTTATTCATTCATGAGTTTGTGTTCATAAGTGTATGAATTCATGAGTTCATAAGTGTATGAGTTTATAAGTTTATGAATTCATGAGTTCATAAGTGTATGAGTTTATAAGTTTATGAATTTATGAGTTCATAAGTGTATGAATTCATGAGTTTATAAGTGTACGAGTTTATGAGTATATGATTTCATGAGTTCCTAAAGTTTATGAATTCATGAGTTTATAAGTGTAAGAGTTTATGAGCAATGAGTTTATAAGTTTATGAATTCATGAGTTTATAAGTGTACAAGTTTATGAGTTTAGAGTTTATAAGTTTAAATGAGTAAAAGTTCAGAGTTTATTAATTTATGAGTTTAAGAGTTCATAAGTTTATGAATTCATGAGTTCATAAGTATGAATTCATGAGTTTATAAGTGTACGAGTTTATGAGTTTATGATTTCATGAGTTCATAAGTTTATGAATTCATGAGTTTATAAGTGTACGAGTTTATGAGTTTATAAATTTAAATGAGTGAGAGTTCAGAGTTTAGTCATTCATGAGTTTGAGTTAATAAGTGTATGAATTCATGAGTTCATAATTGTATGAGTTCATAAGATTATGAATTCATGAGTTCATAAGTGTATGAATTCATGAGTTTATAAGTGTACGAGTTTATGAGTTTAGAGTTTATAAGTTTAAATGAGTAAGAGTTCATGAGTTTATAAGTGTATGAGTTTATAAGTGTACGAGTTTATGAGTTTAGAGTTTATAAGTTTAAATGAGTCTAAGAGTTCAAGTTTAGAGTTTATTAATTTATTATGAGTTTAATAGTTTAAGTGTAGATAGAAAAGTGTCATAGATAGATTAGTTTATTAGTTTAAATGAGTCTCAATGGCTCATAGTATATAGAATGGCAGTTTAATTCAGTCTAGGGCTTCAAGGATTTTAGATTTGAATTTTTGACAGTTGGCCAGTTTGAAAATCTGAACATTCCGCAATGTTAAGTCAATGGGAGTTTTTTCCGAGTTTGATCGTCATTTTTAGGAAAACCGTAAGTCCGATCAGTTACAAAAGATATAGCACACTAAGTCAGAACAGTCTGAGTGTCTGAGCCGAGTTTGGAGTTTGTAGAGTTAAAGCTCTAGGAGGAGTCAGAGTCAAAAATTTTAGTGGTAATAAAAAGAATAATAATAATAATAACTAGAAAAAGTTCGTCGAGACAAACTTTAAGTTGGCTTGTGAAAGTTTGGACCAATAAGTTTGAAGAAGTTTAAATTAGTTTAAAGTTTAAATTAGTTTAAATTTTAAAGTAGTTTGAAGTTGAAATTAGTTTAAAGTTTAAAGTAGTTTAAAGTTTAAAGTTTAAAGTTTAAAGTTTTAATGGTTTAAAGTTTAAAGTAGTTTAAAGTTTGAAGTATAGTTTGAAGTAATTTAAAGTTGCTAGGGTGTTTCTAGTGGGTTGCTAAGGTGTTCTGGGTGGTTGCCTGGCGGTTGCTAAGGTATTTTAGGTGGTTGCTAGGGTGTTTTGGATGGTTGCTATGGTGTTGCTTGGGTGTTCTACGGTATTTTGGGTGGTTGCTATGGTGTTGCTAGGGTGTTTTAAGGTATTTTGGATGGTTGCCATGGTGTTCTGGGTGGTTGCTATGGTGTTGCTAAGGTGTTGTAAGGTATTTTGGGTGGTTGCTATGGTGTTCTGGGTGGTTGCTAGGCAGTTGCTAGGGTGTTCTGGGGTTGCTAGGCAGTTGCTAGGGTGTTCTGGTGGTTGCTAGGGTGTTGCTAGGGTGTTCTAGGGTATTTTGGGTGGTTGCTATGGTGTTGCTAGGGTGATTTAAGGTATTTTGGGTGGTTGCTAGGGTGTTCTGGGTGGTTGCTAGGGTGTTCTAGAGCATTTTGGGTGGTTGCTATGGTGTTGCTAGGGTGTTTTAAGGTATTTTGGGTGGTTGCTAAAAAGAAAGAAAGATTGAAAGAAAGATTAGAAAGAAATAAAGTTGCTATGGTGTTGCTAGGGTGTTTTAAGGTATTTTGGGTGGTTGTTAGGGTGTTCTGGGTGGTTGCTAGGCAGTTGCTAGGGTGTTCTATGGTATTTTGGGTGGTTGCTATGGTGTTGCTAGGGTGTTTTAAGGTATTTTGGTTGGCTGCTAGGGTGTTCTGGGTGGTTGCTATGGTGTTGCTAGGTTGTTCTACACTATTTAGGATGGTTGCTAGGGTGTTGCTAGGGTGTTTTAAGGTATTTTGGATGGTTGCCATGGTGTTCTGGGTGGTTGCTATGGTGTTGCTAAGGTGTTGTAAGGTATTTTGGGTGGTTGCTATGGTGTTCTGGGTGGTTGCTAGGCAGTTGCTAGGGTGTTCTGGGGTTGCTAGGCAGTTGCTAGGGTGTTCTGGTGGTTGCTAGGGTGTTGCTAGGGTGTTCTAGGGTATTTTGGGTGGTTGCTATGGTGTTGCTAGGGTGATTTAAGGTATTTTGGGTGGTTGCTAGGGTGTTCTGGGTGGTTGCTAGGGTGTTCTAGAGCATTTTGGGTGGTTGCTATGGTGTTGCTAGGGTGTTTTAAGGTATTTTGGGTGGTTGCTAAAAAGAAAGAAAGATTGAAAGAAAGATTAGAAAGAAATAAAGTTGCTATGGTGTTGCTAGGGTGTTTTAAGGTATTTTGGGTGGTTGTTAGGGTGTTCTGGGTGGTTGCTAGGCAGTTGCTAGGGTGTTCTAGGGTATTTTGGGTGGTTGCTATGGTGTTGCTAGGGTGTTTTAAGGTATTTTGGTTGGTTGCTAGGGTGTTCTGGGTGGTTGCTATGGTGTTGCTAGGTTGTTCTACACTATTTAGGATGGTTGCTAGGGTGTTGCTAGGGTGTTTTAAGGTATTTTGGGTGGTTGCTAGGGTGTTATGGGTGGTTGCTATGGTGAACTATTTATGAATTTAAAAGTTCATAAGTGTATGAATTTATGAAAATTCATAAGTGTATGAATTCATGAGTTTATAAGTTTATGAGTTTATGTGTACGAGTTTATGAGTTTACAGTTTATAAGTTTAAATGAGTCAGAGTTCAGAATTTATTAATTTATGAGTTTGAGTTCATAAGTGTATGAATTCATGAGTTCATAATTGTATGAGTTCAAAAGATTATGAATTCATGAGTTCATAAGTGTATGAATTCATGAGTTTATAAGTGTACGAGTTTATGAGTTTAGAGTTTATAAGTTTAAATGAGTAAGAGTTCATGAGTTTATAAGTGTATGAGTTTATAAGTGTACGAGTTTATGAGTCCAGGAGCCCGCGGCAGCACGTCCATTGCACATGGCACCCCAGCCCGTGGAGGAGGCATCTGTCGTTACAACAACATGCCGCGAAGCTCGTTCCAGGGGCACTCCGGCCCGTAGAAAACTGAGGTTCGACCATGGGGTGAAGGTCTGACGGCAGGTCGGAGTAACTGTTACTCGGAGGGTGCCGTGTTGCCATGCCCACCTCGGGACTCAGTCGCGAAGCCAAAGCTGAAGCGGTCTCATATGAAGCAATCCGAGCGGCGTTGCCGCGGCTGCAGAAGCCATATGCCCCAGGAGCCTCTGAAAAAGTTTCAGTGGAACCGCACTCTTGCCCTCGAACTGTCTCAGGCAAGTCAGCAGTGACTGCGCGCGCACTAACTCGTAAGCTGCGCGGACATGGCGACCGAGTCGATATCCATACCGAGAAAAGAGATCCTCTGCACGGGGCAAAGTTTGCTCTTCTCCCAGTTGACCCGAAGGCCAAGACGAGCAAGGTGCCGAAGCACCAGGTCCCTGTGCTCGCAACCTGAACTCGAGAGTGAGCTATGATCAGCCAGTCGTCGATATAACTCAGGATGCGAACCCCGTGTTCCCGAAGGGGAACAAGGGCAGCCTCGACGACCTTCGTGAAGATGCGAGGAGACAGGGCTAGCCCGAAAGGGAAAACCGCGTACTGGATGCCTGCCCCTCGAAAGAAAACCGAAGGAACGGTCTGTGTCAAGGAGAATAGAGACATGAAGTAGGCGTCCTTCAGGCACAGTTAGCAACCGCGCCCTGGCAGAGGGGGCCAGGGGAGGACCAGGCTGGTCGTCCCGCGGGGGCCTGCTCTGCCAGGGGTCTGACGACAGAGTGGGACAGGGGCGAAGCGGTCCGTGGACGGCACGCCGTGTCAACCACCTCTGGGACAGAGGGGGACGAGGAGAGCACGGCTTGTGGGCGGCGCTCTGTGACGTCCGAGAACTCTGTGCTCAGAGACGGGAGAGTCAGCTCTTTGGAGAATAAGGATTCTTCCCCGGCCCTCCCCCGGGGAAAGGAGTGGTCCTGCTACCAACTCCTGGAAAGAACTGAATCCCATCTCTGAGGAGCCCATCTCAAGAGCGCCGCTTAACCTGGCGTGTAGCGGGGTGCGGGGCTGGAGAAGACTGTGGCGTCCGACCGCGGCCTCCAGAGCCGACCTGGGTGAATGGGCGGGGTGGGAGCCGCGGGGGGGCGCCCTCGGCGGTGGGCAGACCGAGGGATCTGAGCGGACGGCGGGGCCGTCGGGACAGAATCAACCTCAGTCTGCTCCATCGCCGAGGAGCCGGTCTCACGAGCGCCGCTTAACCCGGCGTGTAGCGGGGGGCGGGGCTGGAGAGGGCTGTGGCGTCCGCCCGCGGCCCCCAGAGCCGGCCCGTGAACGGGCGGGGTGGGAGCCGCGGGAGGGCGCCCTCGGCGGTGGGCAGACCGAGGGATCTGAGCGGACGGCGGGGCCGTCGGGACAGAATCAACCTCAGTCTGCTCATGGGCGGCTGAGAGCTGTTGGGCAAGCCCTCAACCGCACCGCCGAAGAGGCCGACCTGGGATATGGGAATGTCGGACAGACGGGTCCGCGCGACATCCAGCACATCAGACAGGTTCAGCCACAGAATGGTGAGCATCACCTGACCCAGGGAGCGTACGGCCACTTTCGTCGCTCAGAGAGCAAGGTCAGTGGCGGCGCGCAGCTCAGTGAAGAGCCCTGGGTCAGTCCCGCCCTCGTGCAGGTCCATGAGCATCTGGGTCAGGTGGACCAGCAGAATGACCATGGCCTGCAGTGAGGCGGCTGCCAGTCCCGTGGCGCTATAGGATCTCGCCACAAGCGTAGACGAAAAACTACAGGCCACGGGCGGGTGCTTAGGATCGCGCCGAGAAGAAGTACTCTGAGGACACATAACAGAGCGTTCAGCCTGGGGGACCCCAGTGTACCCATGGGCAGCGGCCCCATTGATGGGAAGAAAGGCGGATGAGATCAGCGAGCGGTCCCGAGAAGACAAGGGGGTCTTCTTGGACTTCGAGATCTCATCATGCACGTCCGGGAAGAGAGGTATTGGGGTTTGCCGTGGACGAGGGTCGGCGGCCTTACCCAAAACCCATCGTCCCAGGAAAGCATGGTCGTCATCTCCGGATCAGACTCAGGCACAGCCGTATGCACACCGGAAGGTGGCAGCTGTGACGAGCCCTCACTTCCAGAAGACTCAAACCCACCTAGTGATGCTGCAACAGACATGGCATCTTCCTCTGTAGCTTCAACTGAAACACGCGGGCCACCAGAGGGTAGACTCGGGGGAATCAGCAGTTCACTAGCGGGCACCGTCATTGAAGAGGGGGGCTGGGGTCGCGGACACATAGTCGGCGCCTTGATCCAGACCGTAACCCTCAGGTCACCCTGGCCACCAGCCGAAGATGGGGGTGGATGAGGGGACTCTTGCGAGTTCACAGAGTCTCGATCTATATATGACGCGATGATCACGTTCCCAGCGAGAACATGAGTCACCCACGAGCGCTGTTCAAGCATGATCAAAGCCCAAACACACTAGACAGCGCTCGTGCCCATCAGAGTCCGATACCAGTCGGCTGCAACCAGAAATGCACGGGCGAGCCGTCTTTAAAAAGCTCTTTTATGAGAGGAGAAAAAAACTCCGCGATGTTGAAGCACACACACACACTGGCAGATCACTGCACAGATCAGCAGCCACTGTGAGCTCGCTGCAGATCGCTGTCACACCAACACCGGAGAGAGAAGCTCGTCTCGTAGAGCGAAGTCAGAGATGACTGTGGAGTGAAGAAATACTCTTGGCTCCGAAGCGAAAACATATCTGCCTGTTGCCGGCGTCCTCCTTTTATACCCACGAGGTAAGGCGGAGATACGCCATGCAAATTCCGCAGACCCATTGCATTTCTTTGCCATTGGCTCGTTTTGTAATACTCGAAGTCGATAGGCGTTCTAAGCGAAACCCCATTCGTCGTCATCCGACGTAACTCGGAGTGACAACAAAAGGGAAAGATAGATTAGTTAGAAAGAAAGAAAGAACGATTAATTAGAAAGAAAGAGAGATTAGTTAGAAAGAAAGATAGATAGATTTGTTAGAATGAAAGAAAGACAGATTAGTTAGAAAGAAAAAAGATAGATTAGTTAGAAAGAAAGATTAGTTAGAAAGAAAGAAAGATAGATTTGTTAGAATGAAAGAAAGATAGATTAGTGGGAAAGAACGAAAGAAAGAAAGACAGATTAGTTAGAAAGAAAGAAAGATAGATTTGTTAGAATGAAATAAAGATATATTAGTGAGAAAGAAAGAAAGAAAGAAAGACAGATTAGTTAGAAAAAAGAGATTAGTTAGAAAGAGATTAGTTAGAAAGAAAAAAGATAGATTAGTTAGAAAGAAAGATAGATAGATTAGTTAGAAAGAAAGACAGATAGATTAGTTAGAAAGAAAGATAGATAGATAGATTAGTTAGAAAGAAAGATAGATAGATTAGTTAGAAAGATAGATAGATTAGTTAGAAAGAAAGAAAGATAGATTAGTTAGAAAGAAAGATAGATAGATTATTTATAAAGAAAGATTGATAGATTATTTAGAAAGAAAGATTAGTTAGAAAGAAAGAAAGATACATAGATTAGAAAGAAAGAAAGATTAGTTAGAAAGAAAGAAAGATAGATTTGTTAGAAAGAAAGAAAGATTAGTTAGAAAGAAAGAAAGAAAGATTAGTTAGAAAGAAAGAAAGAAAGATTAGTTAGAAAGATGGATTTGTTAGAAAGAAAGAAAGATGGATTAGTTAGAAAGAAAGATTAGATAGTTAGAAAGAAAGAAAGATGGATTAGTTAGAAAGAAAGAAAGAAAGAAAGAAAGAAAGATGGATTAGTTAGAAAGAAAAAAAGAAAGAAAGAAAAGTTAGAAAGAAAAAAAGATTAGTTAGAAAGAAAGATAGATTAGTTAGAAAGAACGAAAGATAGATTAGTTAGAAAGAAAGAAAGATGGATTAGTTAGAAATAAAGAAAGATAGATAGATTAGTTAGAAAGAAAGATAGATTAGTTAGAAAGAAAGAAAGATAGATAGATTAGTCAGAAAGAAATAAAGATTAGTTAGAAAGAAAGATTGATTTGTTAGAAAAAAGAAAGATTAGTTAGAAAGAAAGATTAGTTATAAAGAAAGAAAGATAGATAGATTAATTATAAAGAAAGAAAGAAAGATTAGTTAGAAAGAAAGAAATATAGATTAGTTAGAAAGAAAGAAAGATAGATAGATTAGTTAGAAAGAAAGATGGATTAGTTAGAAAGAAAGAAAGACAAATAAAAAAAACAAATAAAGTTAAAAACAGATAAAGATAGATAGATTAGTTAGAAAGAAAGATTAGTTAAAAAGAAAGATGGATTTGTTAGAAAGAAAGATGGATTAGTTAGAAAGAAAGAAAGATAGATTACTGAGATTGAAAGAAAGATAGATTAATTTGAAAGAAAGAAAGATTAGTTAGAAACAAAGAAAGATAGATAGATTAGTTAGAAAGAAAGAAAGATTAGTTAGAAAGAAAGAAAGATGGATTAGTTAGAAAGAAAGATGGATTAGTTAGAAGGAAAGAAAGAAAGATGGAAGTTAGAAAGAAAGAAAGAAAGAAAGAAAGAAAGAAAGAAAGAAAGATGGATTAGTTACAAAGAAAGAAAGATTAGTTAGAAAGAAAGGAAGAGAAAGAAAGATAGATTAGTTAGAAAGAAAGATAGATTAAGTAGAAAGAAAGAAACAAAGAAAGAAAGATTAGTTAGAAAGAAAGAAAGAAAGAGATTAGTAAGAAAGATAGATTAGTTAGAAAGAAAGAAACATTAGTTAGAAAGAAAGAAAGATAGATTATTTAGAAAGAAAGAAAGAAATATTAGTTAGAAAGAAATAAAGATAGATAGATTAGTTAGAAAGAAAGAAAGATAGATTAGTTAGAAAGAAATAAAGATAGATTAGTTAGAAAGAAAGAAAAAAAAGAAAGATAGATTAGTTAGAAAGAAAGATAGATTAGTTAGAAAGAAAGATAGATAGATTAGTTAGAAAGAAAGATAGATTAGTTATAAAGAAAGAGATAGATTAGTTAGAAAAAAGAAAGATAGATAGATTAGTTAGAAAGAAAGATAGATAGATTAGTTAGAAAGAAAGATAGATTAGTTAGAAATAAAGAAAGATAGATTAGTTAGAAAGAAAGATAGATAGATAGATTAGTTAGAAAGAAAGATAGATTAGTTAGAAAGAAAGAACGATAGATTAGTTAGAAAGAAAGAAAGATAGAATAGTTAGAAAGAAAGAAAGATTAGTTAGAAAAAAAGATGGATTTGTTAGAAAAAAAGAAAGATTAGTTAGAAAGAAAGATGGATTAGTTAGAAAGAAAGAAAGAAAGATGGATTAGTTAGAAAAAAAGAAAGATTAGTTAGAAAGAAAGAAAGAAAGAAAGAAAGATTAGTTAGAAAGAAAGGAAGATAGATAAGTTAGAAAGAAAGAAAGAGAAAGAAAGATAGACTAGTTAGAAAGAAAGAAAGAGAAAGAAAGATAGATTAGTTAGAAAGAAAGATAGATAGATTAGTTAGAAAGAAAGATAGATTAAGTAGAAAGAAAAAAAGAAAGAAAGAAAGAAAGAAAGATTAGTTAGAAAGAAAGAAAGAAAGAAAGAATAGTTAGAAAGAAAGAAAACGATTGTTTAGAAAGATAGATAAATAATAGATAGATAGAAAGATTAGTTTCAATGAAAGAAAGATTTGTTATAAAGAAAGAAAGATTAGTTAGAAAGAAAGAAAGAAAGATAGATTAGAAAGTAAGATTAGTTAGAAAGATAGAAAGAAAGATTAGCTAGAAAGATAGATAGAAAGAAAGATTAGTTAGAAAGAAAGATAGATAGAAAGAAAGATTAGTTAGAAAGACAGAAAGATCGATTTGAAAGAAAGATCAGTAAGAAAGAAAGATAGAGTAGTTAAGAAAGAAAGATAGATTAGTTAGAAAGATTAGTTAGAAAGAAAAAAGATAGATTAATTAGAAAGAAAGAAAGATAGATTAGTTAGATAGAAAGAAAAATAGATTAGTTAGAAAGAAAGAAAGGATTCGTTAGAAAGAAAGATGGATTTGTTAGAAAAAAATAAAGATTAGTTAGAAAGAAAGATAGATAGATTAGTTAGAAAGAAAGAAAGATAGATTAGTTAGAAAGAAAGATAGATAGATAGATAGATAGATTAGATAGAAAGAAAGATAGATAGATTAGTTAGATAGAAAGAACGATAGAATAGTTAGAAAGAAAGATAGATAGATAGATTAGATAGAAAGAAAGATAGATAGATTAGTTAGATAGAAAGAACGATAGATTAGTTAGAAAGAAAGAACGATAGATTAGTTAGAAAAAAAGAACGATAGATTAGTTAGAAAGAAAGATAGATAGATTAGTTAGAAAGAAAGATAGATAGATAGATAGATTAGTTAGAAAGAAAGATAGATAGATTAGTTAGAAGGAAAGATAGATTAGTTAGAAAGAAAGATAGATTAGTTAGAAAGAAAGATACATAGATTAGAAAGAAAGAAAGATAGATAGATTATTTAGAAAGAAAGATTAGTTAGAAAGAAAGAAAGATACATAGATAAGAAAGAAAGAAAGATTAGTTAGAAAGAATGAAAGATTGATTTGTTAGAAAGGAAGAAAGATTAGTTAGAAAGAAAGAAAGAAAGAAAGAAAGAAAGAAAGAAAGAAAGAAAGAAAGAAAGACAGAAAGAAAGAAAGAAGGATTAGTAGAAAGATGGATTTGTGACCCGTCACAGAAACCAGGGACACAAGTCGGCAGCACAACTTTCGAGCAAAATGAGAAATAAGAGTTTTTTTTCAAAATTGGTGATTTTCATTTTTTTTGAGAATCTGTTAATTGAAATCACGAAGAAGCCTCTCCATGTTTGAGATAGCAGTATTGGTATATTTAAAAGCTTACATTTTGAGGTTGAAATCGGCTTGTTTTCGGAGATTCTAGCATGCAGTAGGGGCGTGGCGTGTCATTGTCTGTGTGTATTTCCATACTGAATAACCCGGCGCTTTTGCCCCCGCCCTCCAAGTCAACCACATGGCTACTTATTATGCTGTGCTCTGGCCAGCTCTCTCTGATATCAAAATTCAATGAAGATGGATGCCGCAAAGATTGTCGCAGACGAGATGAACCGTCTGGCAGTTACACCGAAAATGTTTTCGCCGCACTTCGTGGGCTCGGGAAACTGAACCGGAGGTATGGGCGCAGCGCGCTCGCCCTCAGTGCTTCAATACGGCGGCTCGGCTCGCTGGCAGCGGTGGCTGGCTGTTTCATATGTGACGGAGAATCGAAATAGAGGATGCAGTTAAGACCTTTGCTGCTGCGATGAAGGCCTGCCGTGCGTGTTTCTGAAATGTAAGTTAAGCTTCATTTGCTCTTTAGTCGTTATTTAAGATGCTGAACCTGCTGATGATATAATGTGCTTGCGGACATTTCATTTGTGTGTGTATACGCACATAAGAAAGTGGTGTAAAGAGATTTGCAACAGTAATTTGAGGAGGTGAAATGTGATTATTTGGAAAATTGCAGAAATGACTGCTTAAAGAAAAATGCCAGCAGGCATTTGCCTCCTACATAAACTTTAATATTGTTGACATTTTGGGCACACGAGCGTTGCGTACTATTTGCGCTATATGTAGGCCTATGGCTTATTGGTCTTTGTTTGTTGTTGTTGGTTTTGCGTTATATGTATATGGCATATTGGTCTTTGTGTGTTGTTGCTGGTTTTGCGTTATACTGTATGTATATGGCATATTGGCCTTTGTGTGTTGTTGCTGGTTTTGCGTTATATGCAGGCTATATGGCATATTGGTCTTTGTGTGTTGTTGCTGGTTTTGCGTTATATGTATATGGCATATTGGTCTTTATGTGTTGTTGCTGGTTTCGCGTTATATGCAGGCTATATGGCATTATTGGTCTTTGTGTGTTGTTGCTGGTACGTTGCAAATAGAGGGGCAGCACAATTGTTTTTCGCCTAGTGCGGCAGAAGTGCACTCATTCGAAGTGTAAAAAAAGCTGTAAAGCACATGGAGGAGCTTTACAGGGGGTATGGCTTATCTAAATGAGATGTAAATGAGCCCTATTGTCACCCCCAGCAGCAGAGACAGGTGAGAACTGCACAATCTTTAGCTTGTTTTCTCCTCTTTGAGCTTTTTTAAGTGCCTACTTTAAAATGGCCACAACTTCTCCAAATATTATCAGATTTCCACATGTTACACATCGTTGGAAAGCTTGGATATTACACTCTCAGAATCTATGAATAACTCAAAATGCCCCAGAACCGACTTGTGTCCCTAGTTTCCGTGACTGGTCACATTTGTTTGAAAGTAAGAAAGATGGATTAGTTAGAAAGAAAGATTAGTTAGTTAGAAAGAAAAAAAGATGGATTAGTTAGAAAGAAAGAAAGAAAGAAAGATGGATTAGTTAGAAAGAAAAAAAGAAAGAAAGAAAAGTTAGAAAGAAAAAAAGATTAGTTAGAAAGAAAGATAGATAAGTTAGAAAGAACGAAAGATAGATTAGTTAGACAGAAAGATGGATTAGTTAGAAATAAAGAAAGATGATTAGTTAGAAAGAAAGAAAGATTAGTTAGAAAGAAAGATAGATTAGTCAGAAAGAAAGAAAGATTAGTTAGAAAGAAATAAAGATTAGTTAGAAAGAAAGATTGTCTTGTTAGAAAAAAGAAAGATTAGTTAGAAAGAAAGAACGATTAGTTAGAAAAGAAATAAAGATAGATAGATTAGTTAGAACAAAAGAAAGAAAGATTAGTTAGAAAGAAAGAAAGATAGATTAGTTAGAAAGAAAGAAAGATAGATTAGTTAGAAAGAAAGATGGATTAGTTAGAAAGAAAGAAAGATTAGTTAAAAACAAATAAAGATAGATAGATTAGTTAGAAAGAAAGAAAGATTAGTTAAAAAGAAAGATGGATTTGTAAGAAAGAAAGATGGATTAGTTAGAAAGAAAGAAATATAGATTACTTAGAATGAAAGATAGATTAGTTTGAAAGAAAGAAAGATTAGTTAGAAACAAAGAAAGATAGATAGATTAGTTAGAAAGAAAGAAAGAATAGTTAGAAAGAAAGAAAGATGGATTAGCTAGAAAGAAAGATGGATTAGTTAGAAGGAAAGAAAGAAAGATGGATTAGTTAGAAAGAAAAAAGAAAGAAAGAAAGAAAGAAAGATGGATGGATTAGTTAGAAAGAAAGAAAGATTAGTTAGAAAGAAAGGAAGAGAAAGAAAGATAGATTAGTTAGAAAGAAAGATAGATTAAGTAGAAAGAAAGAAACAAAGAAAGAAAGAAAGATTAGTTAGAAAGAAAGAAAGAGATTAGTAAGAAAGATAGATTAGTTAGAAAGAAAGAAACATTAGTTAGAAAGAAATAAAGATAGATTAGTTAGAAAGAAAGAAAGAAATATTAGTTAGAAAGAAATAAAGATAGATAGATTAGTTAGAAAGAAAGAAAGATAGATTAGTTAGAAAGAAAGAAAGATAGATTAGTTAGAAAGAAAGAAAGAAAGATAGATTAGTTAGAAATAAAGAAAGATAGAATAGATTAGTTAGAAAGAAAGATAGATAGATTAGTTAGAAAGAAAGAGATTAGTTAGAAATAAAGAAAGATAGATTAGTTAGAAAGAAAGAAAGATAGAATAGTTAGAAAGAAAGAAAGATTAGTTAGAAAGAAAGATGGATTTGTTAGAAAAAAAGAAAGATTAGTTAGAAAGATGGATTAGTTAGAAAGAAGAAAGAAAGATGGATTAGTTAGAAAAAAAGAAAGATTAGTTAGAAAGAAAGAAAGAAAGATTAGTTAGAAAGAAAGGAAGATAGATAAGTTAGAAAGAAAGAAAGAGAAAGAAAGATAGACTAGTTAGAAAGAAAGAAAGAGAAAGAAAGATAGATTAGTTAGAAAGAAAGATAGATAGATTAGTTTGAAAGAAAGATATATTAAGTAGAAAGAAAGAAAGAAAGAAAGAAAGAAAGAAAGAAAGAAAGATTAGTTAGAAAGAAAGAAAGAAAGAATAGTTAGAAAGAAAGAAAACGGTTGGTTAGAAAGATAGATAAATAATAGATAGATAGAAAGATTAGTTTCAATGAAAGAAAGATTTATTAGAAAGAAAGAAAGATTAGTTAGAAAGAAAGAAAAATAGATTAGAAAGTAAGATTAGTTAGAAAGACAGATAGAAAGAAAGATTAGTTAGAAAGATAGATAGAAAGAAAGATTAGTTAGAAAGAAAGATAGATAGAAAGAAAGATTAGTTAGAAAGACAGAAAGATCGATTTGAAAGAAGGATCAGTAAGAAAGAAAGATAGAGTATTTAGAAATAAAGAAAGATAGATTAGTTAGAAAGAAAGAAAGATAGAATAGTTAGAAAGAAAGAAAGATTAGTTAGAAAGAAAGAAAGATGGATTAGTTAGAAGGAAAGATGGATTAGTTAGAAAGAAAGAAAGAAAGAAAGAAAGAAAGAAAGAAAGATGGATTAGTTAGAAAAAAATAAAGATTAGTTAGAAAGAAAGAAAGAAAGATTAGTTAGAAAGAAAGGACGATAGATAAGTTAGAAAGAAAGAAAGAGAAAGAAAGATAGGCTAGTTAGAAAGAAAGAAAGAAAAAGAAAGATAGATTAGTTAGAAAGAAAGATAGATAGATTAGTTAGAAAGAAAGATAGATTAAGTAGAAAGAAAGAAAGAAAGAAAGAAAGAAAGAAATAAAGAAAGATTAGTTAGAAAGAAAGAAACAAAGAATAGTTAGAAATAGGGATGCAACGATTACAGATTTTGTAAGTACGATTATTGTCTGAGAAATAATCACGATTTAACGATTATCACGATTATTATGCATCAATTAATTTCACAACACTACTAATGTTTAATATCACATGAACACTCACCGCAGTGTTAATTTTGATTTAGTTTAGTCATAGTCTTTTGTCTAAAATGCCATTTAGTTTTAGTCATATTTTAGTCATCTGAATTGTTTTAGTTTTAGTCTAGTTTTAGTCGATGAAACACAATAAGATTTTAGTCGACTAAATCTACAGTAAATTTAGTCGACTAAAATATAATGGGTTTAGGTCAATTGTAATGCATTAATTTAGAATTTCTCAAAAATCTATCAACCCATTAATATGAATGATTTTTAAGTTTGAACATTCAATACAGACACAGATTTAACTACTGTGACTTAAAAAATATCTTAATTAAAACCACCTTTGCTAAAGTAAAACAATCTTCTTTTCAATGAATGATAAATGCGTTCTTTATAACTACTTGCATACATCATTCTTTATTCTTTCAAGCAGCCATATTTATTTGTATGAATATAATTAATCCTTATTAAAGCTATTAAAAAACAGTGAATGCTTTTCTCTTATCTTTTGTTCCTCGATCAATATTAAGGAGACAGACCGCATTAGGTTTATTATCCACTATCACTTTAGGACGTCGGATCATTTCCAATGACATGCGGATCCAATTGCACTGATGCACATCAGATACTCTCACAACTGTTACCGTCATAGTTTACATGAATACTATCCAAATCGGACATTTAGACATAATGTTGTGTGTATTTTTCTATTCAGACACGAAAGAGAGCTCAATTCAGTACTCGCGCGCTGTATAGGTGTCTATGTGCATGGCTGCACGCTTCGGGTCGGGTGTGTGCGCACAGAAAAACGTACCGAATAGAGCTCTTTTCTGCATCGTCACTCTTATTCAGATCGATATGTCTGCTCTATTCATTCTCCCAGACGTTTACATTTTTTAACGTTTTATGGGACCACTGCGTAGATCAGCAGGTTACAGTACAAATGTGCGCACTGCTGACTTAAAGCGTTTTTTCGGTGGAAATAGAGCGTCGCTGCTTAGTCCCTCTGCCTTAGTGACTGATGAGCACGGCACTTTAAGCTGGTGCACCACTGGTGTAACTGTTTTTGTTTTGTGTTAGTTGCAAAATTTCCGTTCCGTGCAGAACACTCGGTGTAGAATAGTCTTTACGATTAATTAACCGTGACATTTTAAAGCGCGGTTAATTGTGAAATTCAGTAATCGCTGCATCCCTAGTTAGAAAGAAAGAAAACGATTGGTTAGAAAGATAGATAAATAATAGATAGATAGAAAGATTAGTTTCAATGAAAGAAAGATTTGTTAGAAAGAAAGAAAGATTAGTTAGAAAGAAAGAAAGATAGATTAGAAAGTAAGATTAGTTAGAAAGATAGATAGAAAGAAAGATTAGTTAGAAAGATAGATAGAAAGAAAGATTAGTTAGAAAGAAAGATAGATAGAAAGAAAGATTAGTTAGAAAGACAGAAAGATCGATTTGAAAGAAAGATCAGTAAGAAAGAAAGATAGATTAGTTAGAAAGATTAGTTAGAAAGAAAAAAGATAGATTAGTTAGAAAGAAAGAAAGATAGATTAGTTAGAAAGAAAGAAAGATAGATTAGTTAGATAGAAAGAAAAATAGATTAGTTAGAAAGGATGAAATGATTAGTTAGAAAGAAAGAAGGAAAGGATTAGTTAGAAAGAAAGATGGATTTGTTAGAAAGAAAGAAAGAAAGGATTAGTTAGAAAGAAAGATAGGATTATTTAGAAAGAAAGATGGATTTGTTAGAAAGAAAGAAAGATAGATAGATAGATAGATAGATAGATAGATAGATAGATAGATAGATAGATTATTTAGAAAGAAAGAAAGATAGATAGATTAGTTAGAAAGAAAGAAATATTAGTTAGAAAGAAAGAAAGATTAGTTAGAAAGAAAGAAAGATAGATTAGTTAGAAAGAAAGATAGATAGATTAGTTAGAAAGAAAGGAAGATTAGTTAGAAAGAAAGAAAGATTAGTAAGAAAGAAATAAAGAAAGATAGATAGATTAGTTAGAAAGAAAAAATATAGATTAGTTAGAAATATAGATAGATTAGTTAAAAAGAAAAAATATAGATTAGTTAGAAAGAAAAAAGATAGATTAGTTAGAAAGAAAGATTAATTAGAAAGAAAGAAATATAGATTAGTTAGAAAGAAAGATAGATAGATTTGTTAGAATGAAAGAAAGACAGATTAGTTAGAAAGAAAGAAAGATAGATTTGTTAGAATGAAACAAAGATAGATTAGTGAGAAAGAAAGAAAGAAAGAAAGATAGATTTGTTAGAAAGAAAGAAAGAGATTAGTTAGAAATAAAGAACGATGATTAGTTAGAAAGAAAAAAAGATTAGTTAGAAAGAAAGAACGATAGATTAGTTAAAAAGAAAGAAAGATAGATAGATTAGTTAGAAAGAAAGATAGATTGGTTAGAAAGAAAGAAAGATAGATAGATTAGTCAGAAAGAAAGAAAGATTAGTTAGAAAGAAAGATAGATAGATAAGTTAGTAAGACAGAAAGATGGATTAGTTAGAAAGAAAGATGGATTAGTTAGAAAGAAAGAAAGAAAGATTGGTTAGAAAGAAAGAAAGATAGATAGATTAGTTCGAAAGAAAGAGATTAGTTAGAAAGAAAGAAATATATATTAGTTAGAAAGAAAGAAAGATAGATTAGTTAGAAAGAAAGATAGATTAGTTAGAAAGAAAGAAAGATTAGTTAGAAACAAAGAAAGATAGATAGATTAGTTAGAAAGAAAGAAAGATTAGTTAGAAAGAAAGAAATATTAGTTAGAAAGAAAGAAAGATTAGTTAGAAAGAAAGAAAGATAGATTAGTTAGAAAGAAAGATAGATAGATTAGTTAGAAAGAAAGAAAGATTAGTTAGAAAGAAAGAAAGATTAGTAAGAAAGAAATAAAGAAAGATAGATAGATTAGTTAGAAAGAAAAAATATAGATTAGTTAGAAATATAGATAGATTAGTTAAAAAGAAAAAAATGTAGATTAGTTAGAAAGAAAAAAGATAGATTAGTTAGAAAGAAAGATTAATTAGAAAGAAAGAAATATAGATTAGTTAGAAAGAAAGATAGCTAGATTTGTTAGAATGAAAGAAAGACAGATTAGTTAGAAAGAAAGAAAGATAGATTTGTTAGAATGAAACAAAGATAGATTAGTGAGAAAGAAAGAAAGAAAGAAAGATAGATAGATTTTTTAGAAAGAAAGAAAGAGATTAGTTAGAAATAAAGAAAGATGATTAGTTAGAAAGAAAAAAAGATTAGTTAGAAAGAAAGAACGATAGATTAGTTAGAAAGAAAGAAAGATAGATAGATTAGTTAGAAAGAAAGATAGATTGGTTAGAAAGAAAGAAAGATAGATAGATTAGTTAGAAAGAAAGAAAGATTAGTTAGAAAGAAAGATAGATAGATTAGTTAGAAAGACAGAAAGATGGATTAGTTAGAAAGAAAGATGGATTAGTTAGAAAGAAAGAAAGAAAGATTGGTTAGAAAGAAAGAAAGATAGATAGATTAGTTAGAAAGAAAGAGATTAATTAGAAAGAAAGAAATATATATTAGTTAGAAAGAAAGAAAGATAGATTAGTTAGAAAGAAAGATAGATTAGTTAGAAAGAAAGAAAGATTAGTTAGAAACAAAGAAAGATAGATAGATTAGTTAGAAAGAAAGAGAGATTAGTTAGAAAGAAATAAAGATTAGTTAGAAACAAAGAAAGATTAGTTAGAAAGAAATAAAGATTAGTTAGAAAGAAAGATGGATTTGTTAGAAAAAAGAAAGATTAGTTAGAAAGAAAGAAAGATGGATTAGTTAGAAAGAAAGATGGATTAGCTAGAAAGAAAGAAAGAAAGAAAGATGGATTAGTTAGAAAGAAAGAAAGATTAGTTAGAAGGAAAGAAAGATAGATAAGTTAGAAAGAAAAAAGGGAAAGAAAGATAGATTAGTTAGAAAGAAAGATTGATAGATTAGTTAGAAAGAAAGATAGATTAAGTAGAAAGAAAGAAAGAAAGATTAGTTAGAAAGAAAGGAAGATAGATAAGTTAGAAAGAAAAAAGAGAAAGAAAGATAGATTAGTTAGAAAGAAAGATCGATAGATTAGTTAGAAAGAAAGATAGATTAAGTAGAAAGAAAGAAAGATTAGTTAGAAAGAAAGAAAGATAGATTAGTTAGAAAGAAAGATAGATTAGTTAGAAAGAAAGATAGATTAGTTAGAAAGAAAGAAAGATAGATTGGTTAGAAAGAAAGATTAGTTAGAAAGAAGGATAGATAGACTATTTAGAAAGAAAGATAGATAGATTAGTTAGAAAGAAAGAAAGATTAGTTAGAAAGAAAGAAAGATTAGTTAGAAAGAAAGATGGATTAGTTAGAAAGAAAGATAGATTGGTTAGAAAGAAAGATTAGTTAGAAAGAAAGATAGATAGATTAGTTAGAAAGAAAGATGGATTAGTTAGAAAGAAAGAAAGAATGATGGATTAGTTAGAAAGAAAGATTAGTTAGAAAAAAAGAAAGAAAGCGAAAGAAAGATAGATAGATTAGTTAGAAAGAAAGGAAGATAGATAAGTTAGAAAGAAAGAAAGAAAGAAAGAGAAAGAAAGATAGATTAGTTAGAAAGAAAGATAGATAGATTAGTTAGAAAGAAAGATAGATAGATTAAGTAGAAAGAAAGAAAGAAAGAAAGATTAGTTAGAAAGAAAGAAAGAGATTAGTAAGAAAGATAGATTAGTTAGAAAGAAAGAAAGATAGATTGGTTAGAAAGAAAGATTATTTAGAAAGAAATATAGATAGATTAGTTCGAAAGAAAGATAGATAGATAGATAGATAGATAGATAGATAGATAGATAGATAGATAGATAGATAGATAGATAGATAGATAGATAGATAGATTAGTTAAAAAGAAAGAAAGATTAGTTAGAAAGAAATAAAGATTAGTTTGAAAGAAAGATGGATTTGTTAGAAAAAAGAAATATTAGTTAAAAAGCTAGAAATATATATATATATATATATATATATATATATATATATATATATATATATATATATATATATATATATATATATATATATATATATATATATATATATATGTAGCTTTTAAGCCTTTTGGGGACCCTTTGAAGAGAGTAAAAAAAAAAGTTCAAAAGGTCAGATGAAAAGGAACTTCTGTCTGGCGGACTTGACTTGACTTTTTTTTAACATCTGAAAGAGTGTATAAGGATATATGTATATATGTAGCTTTTAAGACTTTTGGTGACCCTTTGGAGAGGAAAAAAGTTAAAAAGGTCAGATGATAAGGAACTGCTGTCTGGAGGACTTGACTTTTTTTATATCAGAAAGAGTCTATAAATATATATGTTTATATGTAGCTTTTAACTCTTTTGGGGACCCTTTGACGAGAAAAAAAAAACTTCAAAAGGTCAGATGATAAGGAACTTTTACATCTGAAAGAGTGTTTAAGGATATATATATATATATATATATATATATATATATATATATATATATATATATAAATATATGTAGCTTTTAACCCTTTTGGGGACCCTTTGACGAGAAAAAAAAACTTCAGAAGGTCAGATGATTGTCAGGAATCAATCAGATTCATTCCCATCCACCACTCAAAGGTCACTCTCCCCGGAATATTAACCAGTCACACCTGTTCACAATCAGTCACCTCGTTACCCAGCCCTATAAAACACTCACGCACACCCCAGTCATTGTCAAGCCTCCAACAGGAGAAGACCGTTACCCACGATTTCCCGAAGTTTCCAAGTCTGCCAACGAAGATCCATCACGTAACTATACTCACCCCTGAATATACTCACCTTTGTCTCCCTGTCTTGCTGTCTCCAGTATTCCAGTCTGGTTCCCTGTTTTCCGAGTCCTGCCATTTGAATCCAAGTGCTCCACGTGTCCACCGAGATCTCCCTGTTCCTCCCTGGATCTGAAACAGAAAAGTATTCGTATCACTGGACATTGTCTACCCACGTCCAACTCTCTGAAGAAGGGTCTGCTCACCTGGGATCCTCTGCACGACGTGATCGTCAACGCACCTGCACGTGAACTTTGTCTCTGCACATATATCACTGTAAATAAACTCACGTTTGCTTTCACTTACCTCCGCCTCTGTGCCTGTATCCTGACAGAAGGCTTGACCAGAACAGAAAAGTGAAACAGCGCGATGGAAGCTACCCGCCATGGTGATAACCCTGTACAGTCTACAGCCGCTGTTCAAAATTCCGGTCAGTCTACGCTCAGCACTTCCGCAGACTCCACTTCTTCGATGATATGCTTCGCTAACCAAGCATCACGTCCAGCGCCATTCTCCGGACGGGCGGAGGATTGCAACGGGTTCCTGCTTCAGTGTTCGCTCGCTCTGGAACAGCAAAATCAGTTATATCCCACAGAAAGATCGAAAATCGCTTTTATCATCCAACAGTTATCCGGGGCTGCTTTGAGATGGGCTGAAACCATGTGGTTACAGGAGTCCACTACAACCTCATCGGTACAAGGGTTTGTAGACCATTTTAAAGAAGTTTTCGGACGACCAGTTGATGATTCTTCCACCAGTGACAAACTACTGCAACTATACCAAGGTCGAAGATCGGTTTCTGAGTATTCGTTGGAATTTCGCACTTTAGCCTCTGCAAGTGGGTGGAACGAGAAGGCGCTCATTTCTGTTTACCGACGTGGTCTGAATCCTGCTCTCCGTCTGCAAATGGCGATATATGATGACAGTCTGGGTGTTGAAAAATTTATCCAACAAGCTCTCCGTGTGCATCAACGATCTCAGGGCTGTTATCTAGAAAATCGCCGACCCACTAGTAATTCTCAGTATCCCACGGAAGCTCCGCCCGAAGCAGATGGAGAAAAGATGCAATTGGATACTTACCGACTGTCCCCAGCGGAACGTGCCCGGCGCCGTGAACTCAGGTTATGTTTGTATTGTGGAATGGGAGGACACTTTCGTCAGTCATGTCCGACTCGACCCCCCAGAATGCTTGTGAGTTCTGTCTTTACGGCCGATTCGGTATCAGCCCCACTAACTATTTCAGTGATCTTAAAATCAGCCACCGCCAGACCATACTCCATCCATGCAGTGACGGGTGAAACCATAAATAAGGGGTATGTCACAGCTCAGATTAAACCCATCATCCTGGGTGTCGAAAATACATATCACAAACTTTTTGAACCTTTCATATTAGAGAACAGTCAGACTGATCTAATTCTGGGTCGCCCATGGCTTATTCGACATCAACCCAATATCAACTGGTCATCTGGTAAGATCCTGAACTGGGGGTGTAAGTGTGCATCCAGAACTGCCGATTTGGCGACCACATCCATCGTTGATGCACCTAACATTGTCCCAGTAAACTCAACCTCCATCGAAAGCCCCACTGAGAGTCTGTCCGTTTCCATACCTACCTGTTATTCCTCGTTTGCAGATGTGTTCAATCCTGTCGAGGCTGCTAAATTACCCCCTCATCGAGCTTGGGATTGTGCGATCGACCTTGTTCCAGGAGAACCCATTCCTAAGGGACGAATCTACTCCCTGTCTATTCCCGAACAGAAAGCCATGCAACAGTACATTGAAGAGGCTCTGAAACAGGGGTATATCCGTTCCTCCACGTCACCTGCTGCTGCCAGCTTTTTCTTTGTTCCTAAGAAGGATGGCGGACTACGTCCTTGTATCGACTATCGAACCCTGAACAGAATAACCGTGAAGTTCAGCTATCCACTACCGTTGGTTCCTTCCTCACTGGAGCAACTGCGTGAGGCCAAGATGTTCACTAAACTGGACTTGAGGAGCGCATATAACCTCATCCGAATTCGAGAAGGCGACGAATGGAAAACCGCGTTCATCACCCCTGCTGGCCACTACGAATATTTGGTTATGCCGTATGGACTGGTCAACGCTCCTTCCATCTTTCAAAGCTTTATGGACGAGGTATTCCGAGATTATCTGAACCGATTCGTAATAATCTACATCGATGACATTTTAATCTATTCCAAGATTAGACGGTAAAAGAATTGCAAAGATTCCTTGGCTTTGCCAACTTTTATCGGAGGTTCGTTCACCAGTACAGCCTGCTAACAGCTCCTCTAACGTCACTCCTAAAGGGAAAGCCAAAAACGCTGCTCTGGACTGAGGAAGCCGACCACGCATTCCAGTCTTTGAAAACCGCCTTCACCACTGCCCCTCTACTCCGACATCCTAATCCCGAAGAGATGTTCATCGTAGAAGTCGATGCCTCCACCACTGGAGTAGGAGCAGTGTTGTCTCAGTATTCCAATTTGTCACCCAAACCTATGCCATGTGCGTTCTTCTCCCACAAGTTATCACCCGCCGGAGTAAACTATGATATCGGCAATCGGGAACTCCTGGCGGTAAAACTTGAAGAATTGAAGAATGGCGACACTGGTTGGAGGGCGCCAAACACCCGTTCCTGGTTCTCACCGACCATAAGAACCTCCAGTATCTGAAAGAAGCAAAGCGACTCAATCCACGCCAGGCTAGATGGGCGCTTTTCTTCACTCGATTTCACTTCCAGATCTCCTATCGTCCAGGCTCCAAGAACGTCCGAGCGGATGCTCTGTCTCGTCTCCATGCTCCTGAAACTCACCATGAAGAACCCGAGAACATCTTGCCAGAGAAAATCTTTGTCAATCCCATTCAGTGGGACTTAAACGAACAACTGATGGAATTGTCTCTAAACCAACCCAGTCCTACGGAATGCCCAGCTGGGAAAATCTACGTACCCGATGAATTCCGTATATCACTTATCTCCTCAGCGCACTCCTCCGTTGGTACGGGTCACCCAGGAGTCACCAAAACCTGCTCCACTCTCCAAAACTGCTACTGGTGGCCCAACATGCTCCGAGACGTGAAATCATTCATCCAGGGGTGCATCCTATGTGCAATGAACAAAAACCCTCGCCATTTGCCCGCAGGAAAACTCATGCCTCTACCCGTTCCCCAAAGACCCTGGTCGCATATTGGGGTGGATTTTTTGACTGATCTTCCACCCTCCGAAGAGAACACCTGCATCCTGGTGGCCGTCGACCGCTTTTTGAAAGCGTGTAAGCTGATTCCCCTGAGAAACTTACCCACAGCATTTGCAACCGCAGAACTTTTAATGGAACATGTCTTCCGGAATTTCAGCCTCCCAGAGGACATTGTATCAGATAGGGGGCCTCAATTCATTTCAAAAGTTTGGCGAGCCTTCTTTGCACTGATGAATGTCACCGTAAGTCTCACTTCAGGGTATCACCCACAGGCTAATGGTCAGGCAGAACGAAGAATCCAGGACGTCAGCCGTTTCCTCCGAACTTTCTGCCATGCCAATCAGCACCTCTGGAGTCGTTACCTCGTGTGGGCAGAGTATGCCCAAAATTCCCTTAGACAAACCTCCACCAACCTGACTCCGTTCCAATGCATTCTGGATTACCAACCTCCACTGTTCCCGTGGTCCGGGGAACCCTCAGAAGTCCCAGCAGTTAACGCCTGGTTCCGGGACAGTTAGAGAATATGGAACCAAGCTCACCATCACCTCCAACAAGCCATAAACCGCCACAGTCACTTTGCAGACGCTCACCGAAGCAACACCCCCGAATACCAACCTGGACAATTGGTTTGGCTCTCAACAAAAGATATCCGGTTGAGACTACCCTGTCGCAAGTTAAGTCCAAGATACATCGGTCCGTTTCCCATAACAAGACAAATCAATCCAGTTACCTACCAGCTCCGTCTGCCAAGTCACTACCGCATCCACCCCTCATTCCATGTTTCCCTCCTGAAGCCCCATCACTCACCTGTTCCAGTCCCCTCTACAGATCTAGCACAAGATGAAAATCCTCCGGTACTCCCCATTGAAACAGAATCCATCTTCGCTGTAAGAGAGATCCTGGACTCCCGACGTCGGGGTGGTCTACTCGAGTATCTGGTTGACTGGGAAAATTATGGACCGGAAGAGAGGTGTTGGATACCTCGTAAGGACATCCTTGATCCCATGCTACTCACTGCCTTCCACGAACAACACCCTGACAAACCTGCTCCTCGACCTCGAGGTAGACCCCCACGACGTCGGGGTCCTAGGTCCGCTGGCGCGGACGCTGGAGGAGGGGGTAGTGTCAGGAATCAATCAGATTCATTCCCATCCACCACTCAAAGGTCACTCTCCCCGGAATATTAACCAGTCACACCTGTTCACAATCAGTCACCTCGTTACCCAGCCCTATAAAACACTCACGCACACCCCAGTCATTGTCAAGCCTCCAACAGGAGAAGACCGTTACCCACGATTTCCCGAAGTTTCCAAGTCTGCCAACGAAGATCCATCACGTAACTATACTCACCCCTGAATATACTCACCTTTGTCTCCCTGTCTTGCTGTCTCCAGTATTCCAGTCTGGTTCCCTGTTTTCCGAGTCCTGCCATTTGAATCCAAGTGCTCCACGTGTCCACCGAGATCTCCCTGTTCCTCCCTGGATCTGAAACAGAAAAGTATTCGTATCACTGGACATTGTCTACCCACGTCCAACTCTCTGAAGAAGGGTCTGCTCACCTGGGATCCTCTGCACGACGTGATCGTCAACGCACCTGCACATGAACTTTGTCTCTGCACATATATGACTGTAAATAAACTCACGTTTGCTTTCACTTACCTCCGCCTCTGTGCCTGTATCCTGACAATGATAAGGAACTGCAGTCTGGAAGACTTGACTTTTATTTTATTTTAACATCAGAAAGCGTCTATAAGGATGTATGTATATATGTAACTTTTAAGCCTTTTGGGGACCGTTTGACGAGAGAAAAAAAAAGTTTCAAAGGTCCGATGATAAGGAACCGCTGTCTGGGGGACTTGAATTTTCTTTTTTTTTTAACATCAGAACATCAGAAGAGTCTATAAGGACATCATAGCTTTTAGACCTTCTTGGGACACTCGGAGCAGAATTTTTTTTCAAAAGGTCCCATATGGACTGCTGTCTGGCGGACTTGACTTGATTTTTTAACATCTGAAAGAGTCTATGAAAGCATCATGTAGCTTTTAGACCTTCTAAAATGACCAGAAAAAAAGTTCAAAAGGTCCCACATGGACTACTGTCTGGCGGACTTGATGACTTTTTAACATCAGAAAGAGTCTATAAGGATATTGTCATGATCCTGGAATCCTTCTCTTTTACTCTGCCTCCCTCTTCTGGTCGTACTCGTTATTACATCATTTTACACACTCTCATTCACTCTCATTATAGCATTCACCTCCAGCCGTTTCTCACCATCCCATCTCTCCTCCCTCTTCTCTGCACCTGTTTCCCACTTTCTCTGATTCTACTCCCTATTTCTAGGCTTACCCTTTCCTTTGCTCTTTGTCAGATTATTGCCTAATGCTGTGTATCTACCTGTTCGTTGATCCAGTTGTGTTGCGTCCTGTCCTCTCCTATCTTGTCTCGTCTCCTGCCAGAATTATTCTGATGACATTGTTTCCTCGCCTCTGCTTTATCCAATCCCAGCAAACGTGAGTGGTCTTTGGTTTGGCGTTTTCCTACACATCTCTCTACGGACCCAGCCAGTCTCTGCCATCTGGGATTCCTGTTTTGCCACATATTTCTGTTTCATTAACAGAGATTTTCTGTTACATTTTGCCAAAGACTGACTTCTGTTGAAGTTTTGCCAAGCGGCCACCTGAGTTGTCTCAACTGAACTGTTATTAAAGATCATCAGTGTACCTTTGCGTTTGGGTCCTCTCTTCATCCCACCTGACAGATATATGTATATATGTAGCTTTTAAGCCTTTTGGGGATCCTTTGAAGAGAAAAAAAAAAAGTTAAAATGGTCCGATGATAAGGAACTGCTGTCTAGAGGACTAGACTTTTTTTTTTTTTTTTACATAAGAAAGAGTGTTTAAGGATATATGTATATATGTAGCTTTTAAGCCTTTTGAATAGAAAAAAAAAAAGAAAAGTCCAAAAGGTCCGATGATAAGGAACTTTTACATCTGAAAGAGTGTTTAAGGATATATATATATATATATATATATATATATATATATATATAATATATGTAGCTTTTAAGCCTTTTGGGGACCCTTTGAAGAGAGAAAAAAAGAGTTCAAAAGGTACCAAGATAAGGAACCACTGTCTGGAGGACTTGACTTTTTTTTTAACATCTGAAAGAGTCTATAAGGATATATATATATATATATATATATATATATATATATATATATAAATATATGTAGCTTTTAAGCCTTTTGGGCACCCTTTGAAGAGAGAAAAAAACAAGTTCAAAAGGTCCGATGATAAGGAACTGCTGTCTGGAGGACTTGACTTTTTTTTTTTTACATCAGAAAGAGTCTATAATGGCTCGTTTCCACTGAGCGGTACGGTACGGTACAGTTGCGAGCGTCTGCCATTAAGGACGCTCCGCTCCTGCCGGGCGCTCTTCAAGGAGAGCGGTTCGGTGCGCGCTCCCCGCGGTTCGGGTCCCGCTCTTGCCGAGGCAGAGCGACGCCGCGTATCGTGGGGATCGCAGATGGATCTCTCAGCGGGGTTAGAGACGGGCTCTGCCTTATCTCTCCCTTCACCTGTGAGATCCAGTGCCTCAGTCCCGTGTTCGGAAACACGCGCTGCGGTTTCTTCCGCTCGGGCTGAGGCACCAGTTATAAATGAGGGAGATGTGGAGGATTCGCCACCTTACACTCCCGAAAGTGGTGAGCTAGTGGAGGTATTAAAATGAGCTGTAGAAAAACTCAGCATTGTATGGCCAGTGACTAGACAGGAGTCTGTTTCTAAATCAAAATTAGATGAGAGATTTTTGCCGTCACGAGTGCAACCTCCACGCCGGTGCTTGCCGTTTTTTCCCGATCTCCACACTGAGGTGTGGAGATCGTGGAAAAAACCGGTGTCATATAGAGTGTTTAGTCCCCAGACTTCAACATATTCTAATATTGTGGGGGCAAAATCATATGGTTATTCGGCTATGCCTCGCGTGGAAGAGACGCTTGCGAGTTTTCTCTCCCTCGAGGCTGCGTCATCTGTTAAGGCACCGGCATTACCCACCAAGCCTCTTAGAAATATTTCGGTTTTTGTGGGTAAAGCGTATTCGGCGGCGGGTCAGGCTGCGTCATGTCTGCATACTATGTCTATTATGCAGGCATACCAGGCTGACCTGCTGAGGGACGTGAGTGAGAGTGAGGATGTCAGTGCTGACGAGGTTCGCGAACTGCGTCAGGCTGCTGATTTTTCCCTGCGCGCAACCAGAGAGTCGGCCATGCTAGTGGGTCGATCTATGGCAGCTCTGGTGGCCGCAGAAAGACATCTATGGTTAAATCAGACAAATATAAGAGAAAAAGAAAAAACTTTCCTTTTAGACACTCCTCTCTCCCCCCTGGGTTTATTTGGCGATGCTGTAAATTCTGTCATTGATAAATTCCAGGAGAAGGAAAAGCAAACAACAGCTTTTAAGAAATTTCTCCCTTTAAAAATTCATGTCCCTGGGGCTGCTGAGCGGGAGCAGCCCCGGCCGTCTGCGAGCTCATCATATAGGGCGCTGAAGCAGAGTGTCGCGTCTCGTGCTCCCCCTGGTGGACAGTGGGCTCAGCCGCGGCACTCTCAGCCGAAATCTCCCGGTAATAGAACTGATCTGAGGACAGTTATATTAGCTAAGAAGGCTTCGGCTAAGAAGAAGTCCTGGCGCCACGGCGCGCAGGGCACTGAGGGTGGTCCCCACCGAGGCGGAAAGGTGTTCACCTCTTTCTACGGTGCCCATTCTTCCTCGGTGCCCTCAGGGGCCCGTTCTGCCAACCCCGCCTTCATGCCGGGGTGCAGACGGTCCCAGCGAGCAATTTCCCGAGGGACGCTCGCTCCCTCTGAGGAGGGTTTCAGAGCGGTTAGACCAGTTGTTCCCTGCCGGTGTGCCGTTACAGGGCGCTGCGTTTGCTGCTCAAGTTACACCAGAGGCCAGTCTCGAGAGACTGGTACCCTTGGTAGAATTTCTGGCAGAGTGGAAAAGCCTTCCAAAAATATCTCATTGGGTCCTGCAGACAATAGAAAGGGATTATGCTATCCAATTCAGGTGTCGTCCACCAAGATTCAGAGGGGTTCTGCCTACAGTGGTGGGCCCCGAGCAGGCTCTGGTTATGGAACAAGAGGTGAAAGCACTCCTTCAATAGGAGGCTATAGAACGGGTTCCTCCTCCCAGTTTGGAGTCAGGCTATTACAGGCGATATTTCATCGTACCAAAATAGGATGGGGGGTTGCGTCCAATTTTAGACCTGCGCCTATTGAATCGCTCGTTAGGGAAGCCAAAATTCAAGATGCTCTCTATCAAGCAGATCGTGTCACAAATCAGATCCGAGGACTGGTCTGTCACGATAGATCTAAGGGACGCGTACTTCCACATTTCCATCCTTCCACAACACAGGAAGTTCCTGAGATTCGCCTTCGGGGGCGAGGTGTACCAGCACAGGGTTCTTCCGTTTGGCCTAGCTTTATCTCCCCGCACTTTCACGAAATGCATGGACGCAGCACTAGTGCCCCTGAGGCTTCAGGGTGTTCGTGTCCTCAATTACATCAACGATTGGTTGATTTTAGCTCAGACAGAGCAGATGGCGGTTCGACATTGAGATGTCGTTCTCGTTCATATAAGGAAGTTGGGGTTGAGGCTGAACGCAAAGAAAAGTGTATTATCTCCTCAGAAGACCACTTTTCTGGGTGTCGTTTGGGTTTCGGTTTCGATGCAGGCGCGACTCGCTCCGACCCGCATCGTTTCGATTCTCTCAGCTGTGAAACAAGTAAAGCTAGGCCAGCTACTTACTGTAAAACAGTTTTAGAGACTGTCGGGTCTGATGGCAGCAGCGTCCGACGTTATACCTTGCGGCCTGTTGTACATGAGATCGCTACAGTTCAGTCAGACAACACGTCGGTGGTCTCTTATATAAATCATCAGGGGGGCCTGCGGTTTCGCCGGCTTTACAAGTTGGCCCGTCAGATCCTCCTGTGGTCCCAAGGGAGGTTACTATTTCTGAGAGCAATGTATCTTTCTGGGTATTTGAATGTGGTAGCAGACTCCCTGTCGAGACAGGGGCCGAGGCCGGGGGATTGGAGACTCCATCCCGAGGTGGTGGAGCTCCTTTGGTTGAGTTTCGGTCGCGCCGAGGTGGGCCCATTCGCTTCCAAGGAGACCACGCATTGTCATCTGTGGTTTTCCATCAGCCATCCAGCCCCTCTGGGGTTGGACGCCATGGTGCAGCCGTGGCCGAGGTCACGTCTGTTCGCCTTTCCCCCGATTGCTCTGCTACCTGGAGTTCTGGAGAGGATTCGCCGGGACGGGGTCAGCCTACTATTAGTAGCCCCGTTTCTGGCCGGCCCGAGTATGGTTTGCGGACCTGATTTCTCTCTTGGACGGCTCTCCCTTGGAGCTCCCAGTCAGGAGGGATCTACTCTCTCAGGCGGGCAGCATGATATTTCACCCCCGCCCAGTATTGTGGGCTTGGCCTCTGAGGGGGCCCAGCTCATGAACTCTGGTCTCTCAACCGAGGTTGTTGAGACCTTTCTTCACTCCAGAGCTCCATCCACGAGGAAGCTTTATGCCTTGAAATGGAAACTCTTCACTTCTTGGTGTGGAGAGCACCTGCAGGACCCAGTTAACTGCCCAGTGGGTGCAGTGCTGGAACTCCTGCAGGAGCGCTTTTCCACAGGGCTATCCCCCTCCACACTAAAGGTGTATGTGGCGGCACTGGCTGCTTACCACGTCCCTTTCAGTGGAGTTTCTCTTGGGAGACACCCGCTTATAACTCGTTTCCTTCGTGGCACACTGAGGCTGAGGCCAGCAGTTCGTACGAGGGTGCCGTCCTGGGATCTGGCCATCGTATTAGAAGGTCTTTCCCTAGCTCCTCTTGAACCTATCGAAGAAGTTCCTGAGAAGTTTCTCACGTTTAAGACTATCTTTCTTCTTGCTATCTCCTCACTAAAGAGAATCGGAGATTTGCAGGCTCTGTCGGTTTCACCCTCGTGCCTGGAATTTTCGCCTGGCATGGTTAAGGCTTTTCTGCATCCTAGACCAGGTTACGTTCCCAAGGTCCCTACTAATGTTGTTAGACCTACAGTTCTGCAGGCCTTTTATCCTCCTCCATTTCTGTCGTCTGACCAGGAGAAACTTAATTTACTCTGCCCTGTTAGGGCGTTAGACGCCTATGTCCACAGAACTGCCCTGTGGAGGAAGTCAGAACAACTTTTTGTGTGCTTTGGGCCACCGAAGAAGGGGTGTCCCACGTCTAAACAGAGAATGAGCAAGTGGGTGGTCGAGGCTATCTCACTTGCCTATGAGTCGGCTGGTCAGCCTTCACCTTTGGCTGTACGAGCCCACTCTACCAGGAGTATGGCGGCTTCTAAAGCCTTACTGTCAGGAGTTTCCCTCAGTGACGTTTGTGATGCGGCTGGATGGTCTTCACCGCATACTTTCATTAAGTTCTACGACCTAGACTTAAGTTCTACCCCTGGGGCACTGGTGCTCTCGTCCTCTGTGCGCTAGTTCTCACATGGCGGTCACTTGGTCCTATGGCGACGTGGGTATTAGCGTTCCCACAGCGTTTGACGCAGCTCGAGTTCCCTTGAAAGGGAACGTCTCGGTTACGTATGTAACCCTAGTTCCCTGATAGGGAACGAGACGCTGCGTCATTCCACCATACTCCCGGCATTGTCCGCTAGCGCTTCATTCAGGCCTATCAGAAGCTGTTGCGCTTGTGTTTATGGGGTGCTTTATAGTTTCCTGGTCGTTGACGTCACCCGCCTATGACGTTCCATCTCTCCATTGGGCTGATTCCATACGTGCTTCATGACGCACAACGCAGGGGCGTTCCCACAGCGTTTGACGCAGCGTCTCGTTCCCTATCAGGGAACTAGGGTTACATACGTAACCGAGACGTTTTTAATATACAGTTGGAATATAATACTACGGTTATTCTTTCACGAAATGTAGTTTTAAGAGTTTTTCATGCGAGAATGTAGTTGTTTAAAGCTCAAATCTGTGGTTTATTTATAATGATTTATGATAATTTGATCCTTTCCAGGGATCACCGGGCGATGTTTGCCGATGTTTGTTTTTCTGATGTTTGCCGTTGACTCTGTAGTGGTAATTTGTCTTGTGTATATAACTGGTGATCTTTGGTCTCGTGAATCTATCATTCGTTCCCTGGCCAATCGTTTTGGCTGAGGGCTAAGTGAAGTTTCATATATTTAGGCTATTTAACTTTTCCGTTGTAACGTTGACGTTAGACTAGCGCTGAATTTGTATATTTGACTGAATTGTTTGCTTTATTTCTTATTGTATAGCTTCTTGTAACGTTACCTTTTACTTATACTTTTATAATGGCTATTATTGATAAAACTGAAATTTAACTGGGTTTTGTCATTTTCTATTTTATTACAAGATTATCACTGTAATGTTGTTTATTGCAACATTTGTAAAAATGCACACATTGCCTGGAATATGTTTAATATTTTTTTAATTTAAACGAAAAGATGCAGGGTTGTGTTATATATTTCGTTTTTTTATAAATGGGCTAACGTTAAACATGCAGTAAATAATATAATCAGGTCTATACATTGCCTGAACCACATTTGTGTGCCTATAATGTTTAATATGTATATAAATGAAAACGAAAAGAGGCAGAGTAGTGTTTTATAATATATTTTGTTTTATTGTTGCCTAAAATGTACATGCAGAGCGAGCTGAGCAAAGCTTTCAAGAACGCGCCGTTCCATTTGGAGAATTACCGGACTCGCGTCCTCGGGAGTCCTTCTGCTGAGAACTTTGCGTACTTGGTATTGAGAAATGCCTAATGTCGGCGCTTCTCTTCTTGTGACAAACATGCCGAGAAGCAAGGACAATATCTTTTGTATGCCATCCATTGGTGTTTACTTTGTCGCTTTCTTCTTCGCGCGAAAATGACGTTGATCGCTTCTTTCCGGCAAACACCACGCCTATCAAGAAGGGTAAGGTTGGCGGTGGAAACGCTAGCCGGATCATGGTTTACTGACCTGACCCGAACTGTACTGTACCATACCATACTGCTCAGTGGAAACAAGCCATTAGTATATATATACAGTTAAGCCTTTTCGGGACCCTTTGGCGAGAAAAAAAAAAAGTTCAAAAGGTCCGATGATAAGGAACTGCTGTCTGGAGGACTTGACTCTTTTTTAACATCAGAAAGAGTCTATAAGGATATATGTATACATGTAGCTTTTAAGCCTTTTGGGGAATCTTTGAAGAGAAAAAAAAAGTTCAAAAGGTCCGATGATAAGCAACTGTTGTCTGGAGGACTTGACTTTTTTTAACATCTGAAAGAGTCTATAAGGATATATATATATATATATATATATATATATATATATATATATATATATATATATATATATATATATATATGTAAGTAGTCTATATAAGGGGATTGTGTCAAAAAGTGATTTATGACCTTTGATTGATTGATTTATGAAAGGATGTGGAGATGGGAGGGGTTTTATGAGCACCAGGTGGTATGTGAATTTTGGCCCCCACCTCATGTTTCCGGAGTTTATGGGTGTGTGTGTGTGTGTGTGTTTATGACGGCCAATTTGCTTGGTGTGACTGAGAGGAATGTAGGAATGTTTTTTTCAGGGGGGTGTCTTTTATTATAGTAGAATAATGTAGACAGAATGATGAAATTATGAACATGAAGAGGTCAGACACGGATTTGATTTTCATATGCATCGGCATCATCTATAATGTCTGTGGGAGAGAATGAAAAAAGTGTTTAAGAAGTGAGAAGCATTGTGGTTTAATAAAAATACATAAAATAAATGGTGTAAGGTGTTAAAAGTATTAAGTATTTAAAAGTACGTTTTAAACTTTAAACATGTGTTGAACATAATGAGCTGATCTTTATGCGTCTATCTGGATAATCTCGCAGAGGCTTAAATCTTTCTGAACAGGTGAAAATGTCACAAATGAGTTTATAAATACAAATGAGTTTTATAAAAAATAAAAAAAACATTGTATTAAAGTATATAAAATAAATGAAATAAGGTGTTAATTTTATTAATCATTTAAAAGTAAGTTTTAAACTTTAAACATGTGTTGAACAATAAAGCATAACATAGTGAATAATAGTTTATATTCTTTGAAATAAGGTGTTAAATTACCAAGTATACATATGTTAATCTAATAGGTGATATAGGAACATCATGTGGATACCACAATATAATGGCTTACAGATAAATAACCATATAAAATAGTGAATAATAGTTGATATTATATTAAGTAAGTTGTTAAATTACCATGTATACACATTTTAATCTAATACATCGGATATAGGGTCACACTGCTATATACTGATTTACATAGATAAATAAAACATATAAATTAGTGAATAATAGTTCATATTATTTGAAATAAGATTTTCAATTATCAAGTTTAAGTATTTTAATCGAATTTATTCGAGATAGGGTCACGCCACAATATACTAACTTACACAGAAAAATAAAACATATAGATTTGTGAATAATAGTACATATTATATTAAATAAGCTGTTGAATTATCAAGTATACATATTTTAATCTAATACATGGTGATATAGGAACATGATGTGGATACCACAATATAATGGTTTACAGATAAATAACCATATAAAATAGTGAATAATAGTTGATATTATATTAAATAAGTTGTTAAATTACCAAGTATACACATTTTAATACATCACGGTTATAGGGTCACACTGCGATATACTGACTTACATAAATAAATAAAACCCATAAATATTAGATAAATGAAATAATGTGTTAAATTACCAAGTATACAAATGTTAATCTAATAAGCGTGAAATACTGTCTTACACAGATAAATAACCATATAAAATAATGATTAATAATTTGATAAATTAAATAAGTTGTTAAATTACTGAGTATACACATTTTAATCTAATAAATGTGGAATACTGTCTTACACAGATAAATAACCATATAAAATAGTGAATAATAGTTGATATTATATTAAATAAGTTGCTAAATTACCAAGTATACACATTTTAATCTAATACATCACGGTTATAGGGTCACGCCAAAATATACTGACTTGCACAGATAAATAAACATATAAAATAGTGAATAATAGTTCATATTATTTGAAATAAGCTGTTGAATTGACTATAAGTATTTTAATCTAATACAGCACGGAATACTGCCTTACACAGATAAATAAAACAGTGTTTATATGAAATAAGATGACATTTTATATGTATTTAAAATTAGTTTTAAACATATGTTGAAGTGAACTTACCATCTATGGAATGCCAAAGCTGACTTAATTAAAAATAAATAAATACATAAATAAATAAATATACGAATAAATGTAAAAAAGCAAAAATACATAAATAAATACATAAATGAATATACAAAGAAATGTAAAAAAATACAAATAAATGAGTATTTATACTTTTATTTCCTTATTTATGTATAATTGTATTTTTTCACACATTTATTTATTTTTTTATTTATACATTTATTAATTAATTTATTTCCACTTTTATTTATTTCCACATTCATTTATGTATATACTGTATGTTTTTATGTCTACATTTATTTATTTTCACATTTATTTATTTATACATTAAATAAATGTTTACCCAGACCCAACCAACACCCATCAGGTGTTAACCCTATATAGCCTACCCTACATACAGTTAGGGTGATATACATGACTTAAAATGTGATATTGTCCGCACACCTCTTGCGTTTCGTTCGGTCACACACCACAAGGTGTCTCTGTGGCCTCAAAGCTTCAGCACTGCCACTCTGAGCTCGATTGCTGATGTCTGAGGTAAAACACGCCCCCCTCATTAGCATACGGACAAAGAAATGTATAAATAATTAAATGTATAAATAAATAAATGTGGAAATAAATAAATGTAGACATAAAAACATATATACATAAATGAATGTGGAAATAAATAAAAGTGGAAATAAAAAAATGAATAAATGTATAAATAAATAAATAAATGTGTGAAAAAATACAAGTATACATAAATAAGGAAATAAAAGTATAAATACTCATTGGTGGGCCCGTTCTTCGTACGTTGCTTAAAACATCCGAGATCAAACGAGACATCCAAGATAATATCATCGGGCTCATCATGATCCGGCTAATTAGGTTCTTCGAACACTCCTGCCGGTTATGATTAGTATAGCTGGATTGAGTTATCTGAGATAATTGCGCGTTCATGCGCTGGGTTAAAAGGGGATATGTATCGATAGTAGAAACATTGATCAAACATTGACACAGGACAGTGAAGAAACCCTCTCAGGTATCTTTAAGTGCATAAATAACTTTACTTAATTTACATTTGAGTACATATTATTTCTAATATGAGTTGCAGGAGTCAACATCTACAGAAGAGTCTGCACAAAGCAGTGATGCAGAGGTGGGCAGTCTTGTACTTTTCCTTTTAATTTTTGATGCATAAGCCATGTGTTTGACAGGTTTACCCCTACCCCTAGAAAACAGAGTATTTTGAAAATACTTGACAACTTAAAGAAAAAAAAACTGGCACTAGAGATAGAGTTGCTTCATAGGAACTTCAGAGTAAGTGCTAATATATTATTTCACACAGAGTACAATATATATTATTTGCAGGCAAAAGATGACTTGATCACTGGCTTTTCTCTACAAAGAACAATTAAAATAAAAATCAAGGAACTAAGCATATTTGTCTTGTCTTTTATTAAACATTAATGAAATGTTTTATATTTTTTCTGATGGTGCAATGTTGTGTAATATGACCCATGCAATGTCACAGGCCCTGTCAGGTGCAACCCTCAGACTTTTCACATACTTTAGTTGGCTAAAGTTCACTTCATTGTGTGCCCTTGTCCTGGCTAGAGCTGCATTGTAACTGGTCTGGGGTTTGGGTCAGGGAATGGGGTCATAAAACACCTGTCTCCAAGCAGGATCCTGTTGTAATCACCTGTTTAATGGAAAAATTGAGATCTGTTAGGATAAGCATACGTGTATGTAATACAGTGATCTTGATATTTATATTTTTCCGTACCACGTTCAAATAATGTGCATAAATCTCTGAAAATTCTTGAGTCATGCACAGATCCTGGCCATATTTGTGATATGGAACATAGTCACACACCATCTAAGAGATTTTAGTCAGTCAACTGCCTTTTTAAAATTTGATATAATACTAATCTGGATAAGAATCGCAATAGTAACTTGCCTGCACTGTTACTAAAGCCCGACTCCGACGAGTATAACATTTATGCGTTTCCAACTAATTAATGATGTATACGACATCCTCACGAGTCAAGAGAAAAATTATATCTCTCAAAAAGTACACTATCGCGCTGCGCTAAAAGACGTCCCCTATCAGCTCCGCTTAAAAAGCCGCGATCTAATCCTGTTAACATGAAATAAGCCTGCTCGCGAGCAGGTTCAAGCTGGCGCACCTGTTGCTATGACAGCAAGTCCAGGATGAGCGTCGAAGAACCAAACAATCCAAGATCATGCCAAATCGCCAACAATCAAATCCAGCAAACTGAGTTAGCGACGTACGAAGAACAGGCCCCTGGTGTTTTACAATCAAAGACCATAAAATCTTGTATCATAAAATCTCCTGACTGTTGCCAGGATGTCTGACAGGGATACCCCAAATGTGACCATTTGACACTTCACAGGCCCATGCTGCAAGATCAATATAATTAGATGTTTATACCTTTGTCTTCAGGAAAAAGTCAAACGGCCACGATGTTACATTTTATATTCATCCATTGATTGTTATGATAAGCTAAATAGTCCTTCCCTGGGAGCTGTCCCCATTCTGTTTTTCTTGGAGAAAGCATGAAAGATATAGGCACCCCAATAATGACACCTCAATTCTGACTTCTTTTGAAGAGCAGATTTATTTTTTCTAGCATGTAAACTTAGAATACAGTATTAGAACACCCTTTGACTTTAAAAAAAATTGGACATAAATGACAGCTTAATGATTTTTTTTTAAAATATTTGTGTGCATTTATTTAAAGAAAGCATGTAGGCCTACCATTTTGATACGTGTTACCTTACTTCTTTGGCTATATTAAAGGTTTTTAAGAAATATTATTTAAAAAATTCTCAGCACATGTAGTATACAGAAATTATTAAGGAGATTGTTTTATTTATTTTAATCAGGTTTGTTAAAAGTATCCTTGTTAGTTCATTCGCGCTCCCATGTATTTGTTATAACAATGAAAATATTTGAAAAAGTTCAAATCAAGTAATGATGCAATCCTTTTAATCTAAACTTTGAGTGCTTCGGAATTAAAAGGATGTAAAATTATTGTCAGGTCACATGTGACATTTTATTTAACACAACAGTGCCACAAATGACACACATCATGTCAAAGATCATTATTCTTTAACCATAATTAAGTAGATGAGACTAAATCGTTACATTTGGCATACAATCTAAATGAATAGCATTGAATAACGTTTCTATAAATCTATAGATTGGGGTCACTGGTGTCGCTGGTACCCATAAGAAAGTAAAACCAGTGACAATTTTCATGAAACATTAATTTTACAAAATGGATGCTTCAAACCCCATCTTGTCAATCGTGGTATACTAACTAAATTAAGTAGTTTAATCCATAAGAATTCTAGGTTATTTTTTAAATATCATTTATATTTGATAGTTATGTATACATTATTGTAATTTAAATGGGGAGAAAGTTGTCGTTGACATTCAATTAAAGCATTTTCCCTCTGTACACATGTCTGAAATTCTATATAATTAAAAATCACTAAAAATCAAATATTGTCACATTGATGGCTCAAGAAGTCGTAATTGTTCAAATATCATATTGTTTTATTTTAAAATGTAAATAAATTGTAACCCTAAAGTGTTTTTCTAGTGTGATATTTCTGTAAGGTTAGTGACAAAAAATGGACAGTTCCATAGAATGTTTCAAGATTTTTTTGCATAAATTTAACCTATGCTATTATTTACTTAGGATCTGTTCAAAAACTTTAAATTTTTAAAGCAAAAATTGTGCTTAGTCATCTTAGATCTTATTTATACAAACATATTCAAGCAGTGTTTGTACACCGGCACACAAAACAGCAGGCAGAGGAGGATAGTAACGAAGTACATTTACTTGAGTACTTTTTTGGAAATTTGTTCTTTTAAGAGTAGATTTAAATGTGCATACTTTTACTTTAACTCAAGTACATTTCTACTGAAAAACTGTACTTTTACGTCGTTACGTTGGGTGACGTTCCTCTCGTTACTTTATTTGAATGCAATACATGATGTTAAATGAGTAATTTATTCCAAGCTCGCTGTATCTTTTTTATGGGCATGAGCGATGCTCAATTCACAAATGAATCACTCTTTCGATTCGATTCTATTCAAAGACTTCATCAAACAAGTTGGCAGTTCTGTCTAAATCGGTTCGCGAATCAGTTTGAATGATCTGTTCAGTTTCCTGCAGGGACTGAATCGTCTGAAGCGCTTTCAATTACAATTTCAATAATGGTAATTTACTGAAAGCAGTTTATTTTTCTGAAAAGATGACGCCTTACACGTGAAGATAGCACATTGTTTTATAATTTACAGTTAAAAACAAAAAAATATGCGAAAATCCCCAATTTTAGCATCAGTTTCTAAAGGGTTCAGTTGGACCTTTTAGGAAATAGCAGCGTATTTTCACAGCCGAGATGTGTCTCTGTGGTCCATGACGCAGCATAAGTAAAGTTTGTCTTGAGTGTATATTTAATTGTACTCGTCTTAAGGTCTTCAGAAGTCATAACTTCAGGGTCAATGGGGAGAATATTTAATTCCCCTTAAAACCAAAGATTAAGCTAAAAGACACAACTACACAGGGTTCCCTACCAAAATCAAATACTTTTGCTTTTATAAAATTTGCATTTCATATGTCTACAAAGGTTCAAAGTACAAATATGATAAATATCGGTTATGCAATGTTTTAAAGAAATACCAGTCAAGCCTTCACTGCTGACCAGTTATCCTTGTCAGAACATTCTCACCCGGTAAAATTCCTCCAGCAGCGCTACTCACACCTCCGTCATTTCCCTCTCAAACAGCTTAATAAAGTAAGACCCCTTCTCCTTCTAGGGACTGATCATACACATCTTATCATCCCAACACAACCTGTCAAATTAGGCCCTCCTGGAACCCCTGTAGCAATCAAGACCCGGCTCGTCTGGACACTGCAGGGTCCTGCAAGAGATCTCTCTAGCTTTCCTTCTACTTGTTCTTACTATATCTCCTTTAAATGCCCACCTGATGACATCCACCATAATGTCCAGAAGCTGTGGCAGATTGATGCATTACCTCAGAGAAGCATGAAAGATGTGGTTCGTTCCAAACAAGATCAAGAAGCAATGCACCAGCTTGAAACCCAAACCATCAGAATACCTATTGATGGCACCCTTCGATATGCAGCACATCTCCTCCGTGTAGACCCCTGGCCCCCTCTGAAGGCCCCCAAGGAGGCAGTAATGTCCCGTCTCCGCAGCTGTGAAAGGCGACTCCTTCAAAACCCACAACAGGCAGAGACCTATACCAGGGAGATCCAGAAATTGGTTAATGCTGGGTATGTCAAGAAGTTGTCATCCTCTGAAATAGAAGATGCCCCTGAGTCCTGGTTCATACCCCACCACATTGTGCATCACAATGGTAAAGATCGCATTGTGTTTGATTGTTCCTTTTCCTACCGAAATCAGTGTCTGAATTCACAGTTACTTCCTGGACCAATCCTTGGGCCTTCACTCCTTGGAGTTCTACTCCGTTTTAGGCAGCGCAAGACTGCTATCAGGGGAGACATTAAATCAATGTTTCACCAGGTGCACCTATTACCCCAGGATAAACCTCTCCTGCGATTCATCTGGCATGACCTGGGCGGTGAAGCTCCTCCAACAGTGTATGAATGGCAAGTTCTCCCCTTCGGCACAACCTCAAGCCCTTGCTGTGCCGTTTACATCCTCCAGAGGATCATCAAAGATACTCAAACAGATGAGTGCATTCACCATTCCATACACAATAACTTCTATGTGGATAACTGTTTACAGAGTCTCACGACCCAAGAGGAAGCCAGAGATCTCCTTTATAGCCTGCGCTCTACCCTCTCCTGTGGTGGTTTCGATATCAGACAATGGGCTAGTAATGATCCTCAGGTCATTTATGACCTACCTCCTGAAGCCAGGTCAGAACAAACGGAGCTCTGGTTATCACACCATCGTTTCCTTGATCCCTCAGAGTCTACACTAGGCCTCCTCTGGAACTGCCATACAGATACCCTCAGATACAGGGTTAGGGTCATTGAACCTACCATTCCAACTATGCGCCATATGTGACCCGTCACAGAAACCAGGGACACAAGTCGGCAGCACAACTTTTGAGCAAAATGAGAAAGAAGAGTTTTTTTTCAGAATTGGTGAATTTCAATTTTTTGCAGAATCTGTTAATTGAAATCACAAAGAAGCCTCTCCATGTTTGAGATAGCAGTATTGGTATATTTAAAAGCTTACATTTTGAGGTTGAAATCGGCTTGTTTTCGGAGATTCTAGCATGCAGTAGGGGCGTGGCGTGTCATTGTCTGTGTGTATTTCCATACTGAATAACCCGGCGCTTTTGCCCCCGCCCTCCAAGTGAACCGCATGGCTACTTATTATGCTGTGCTTTGGCCGGCTCTATCTGATATCAAAATTCAATGAAGATGGATGCCGCAAAGATTGTCGCAGACGAGCTGAACCGTCTGGCTGTTACACCGAAAATGTTTTCGCCGCACTTCGTGGGCTCGGGAAACTGAACCGGAGGTATGGGCGCGGCGCGCGCGCCCTCAGTGCTTGAATACAGCGGCTCGGCTCGCTGACAGCGGTGGCTGGCTGTTTCAAATGTTACGTCCCGATTGCTTTGAATGGGGAACGTTTTGTGAACAGGGAACAGAGTTAATGGACTGGCAACAATCTCCATAGAACATGAACTGGCACAGAGAATCGAAATAGAGGATGCAGTTAAGACCTTTGCTGCGATGAAGGCCTGCCGTGCGCGTTTCTGAAATGTAAGTTAAGCTTCATTTGCTCTTTAGTCGTTATTTAAGATGCTGAACCTGCTGATGATATAATGTGCTTGCGGACATTTCATTTGTGTGTGTATACGCACATAAGAAAGTGGTGTAAAGAGATTTGCAACAGTAATTTGAGGAGGTGAAATGTGATTATTTGGAAAATTCCTGTCATGACTGCTTAAAGAAAAATGCCAGCAGGCATTTGCCTCCTGCATAAACTTTAATATTGTTGACATTTTGGGCACACGAGTGTTGCGAACTATTTGCGTTATATGTAGGCCTATGGCTTATTGGTCTTTGTGTGTTGTTGCTGGTTTTGCGTTATATGTATATGGCATATTGGTCGTTGTGTGTTGTTGCTGGTTTTGCGTTATATGTATATGGCATATTGGTCTTTGTGTGTTGTTGCTGGTTTTGCGTTATATGCAGGCTATATGGCATATTGGTCTTTGTGTGTTGTTACTGGTACGTTGCAAATAGAGGGGCAGCACAATTGTTTTTCGCCTGAAGTGCACTCATTCGAAGTGCAAAAAAGCTTTAAATCACAGGGGGGAGCTTTACAGGGGGTATGGCTTATCTAAATGAGATGTAAATGAGCCCTATTGTTACCCCCAGCAGCAGAGACAGGTGAGAACTGCACAATCTTTAGAGGTCGTTTTCTCATCTTTGAGCTTTTTTAAGTGCCTACTTTCAAATGGCCACAACTTCTCCAAATATTATCAGATTTCCACATGTTACACATCGTTGGAAAGCTTGGAGATTACACTTTCAGAATCTATGAATAACTCAAAATGCCCCAGAACCGACTTGTGTCCCTAGTTTCCGTGACTGGTCACATATTTACAGAGTTCTTGCTAGCCAGTATGGTCCTCTTGGCTATATCCTCCCTTACACAACAAGGGCCAAAATCATCGTTCAGCACTTATGGGGAAAGGCACGAGAATGGGATGACCCAAATCTCCCTCATGATCTCTTAGGGTTTCCGGGGAAAATGAACTCCCTAACCTCTCCACTATCACTCTGCCTCGCTGCCTCACCCCTCCTTCAGTAGACACCTCCTTAGCCACTCAGGACCTTCACATCTTCTGTGATGCATCAGATAAGTCCTATGGTGCAGTTGCCTACATGCGCACAGAAGATGGTCAGCAACAAGGGTATGTGTCCTTCCTCATGGCGAGGTCACTCGTCGCTCCCAAAAAACAACTATCCATTCCGAGACTTGAATTATGTGCTGCTCTCATAGGAGCCCAGCTATTCGGTCTCCTTCAAACAGAGCTCACCCTCCATATCAGAAGGACTATTCTATGGACTGACTCTACCACTGTACTCCATTGGCTCAAGTCTGACTCTTGACATTACAAAGTTTTCGTTGGAACCAGGGTAGCTGAGATTCAGGAGCTCACTAAAGGCCAGGAGTGGTGTTATGTGGATTCTCAGAACAACCCAGCAGACGACCTAACTAGAGGAAAGCTACTAGCCGAACTTAGTAGGCCCTGCAGGTGGAACCAAGGACCTGCCTTTCTTTTTCAATCCTCTGAACTGTGGCCCACTAGCCCTGCAATAGATCCATCTGATGATGCTGAAGAGCGGCATAAGCCCAGCTTCTGCGGTGCTGTATCCCTCAGTCCATACCCCTCCATCCCTGACCCCAGTCAATTCGCCACCCTCCAAGATCTCTGTGACTGCATGGCGGCATCCCTTCATGGGGCGGCAAAGCCTCCATCAGCCGAAAACTACTATGATTCAGAGACCGCGATGCTAAGACAAGCCCAGGTGGATTCCTTCAGGGATGATTTAGCCTGCCTTCAACTCTAAAAGCCCCTTCTATCTTCAAGTCGTTTACTCTCCCTTGCCCCAGAGTTAGACCCAGCATCAGGGCTCATTCGAGTAAGCGGAAGGTTACGGCAAAGCAGTGATCTACCCCCTGATGCCGTTCATCCAGTAGTCCTGGAACCTACCCATCCAATCACAACGCTTATAATTAAGGATTGTGATGACCACCTACAACATCCTGGGCCAGAAAGGCTTTTTGCAGAGTTAAGGAGGCGGTACTGGATCCTGAGGGGTCGTGAGGCAGTCAGAAAATATCAGCATAGGTGCCCGGAATGCCAACAATCCCGAGCACAACCCATTATTCCCCGAATGGCAGATCTCCCTCCCGCTCGCCTTCGCCTTCATGAACCTCCGTTTTATTCTACTGGGATGGATTGTTTTGGGCCCTACACGGTCAAGATTGGCAGACGAGCTGAAAAAAGGTGTGGAATAAGTTTCAAATGTCTGACGACTAGGTGCGTGCATCTTGATCTACTCAGTCACATGAATACAGATTCCTTCTTGATGGCGCTCAGGCGTTTTATTGCTCGCAGAGGTAAATCTGTTGAGCTGCTCTCTGACAGAGGTACCAACTTCATTGGAGGCAAGAGAGAGCTACTAGACTCCTATCAATCCCTAACCCCTGACCTTCAGGAAACTCTGGCCAGGCAAAGGATTTCCTTCAAATTCAATCCTCCACACCCACCTCACTTTGGTGGAAGCTGGGAGCGTGAAATACGCTCCATCAAAATTGCTCTGGAGACTACCTTAGGTGCTCAAATTGTCAGTGAGGAGGTACTACGCACAGTCTTGTTTGAAATTGAAGGCATCTTAAATTCCAAGCCCATAGGCTATGTATCATCTGACATTGCTGATCCTGACCCTGTGACCCCTAACTTGCTGCTTATGGGGCGGCATGATGCTTCCCTGAGCTGCACAGTCGCCGTCAATGGCGTCACAGTCAGATCCTTTCTGATCATTTTTGGGCCCATTTCCTAAGAAATTATCTTCTCTCTCTTCAGTCCAAACAAAAGTGGCGCATAGACCATCCTAACCTGCAACCTAATACTGTTGTTCTGATTCTAGATCCTCAACTTCCCAGATCCCAATGGTCAGTGGGTAAGGTCATCGCCCTTCATCCTAGCAAGGATGGTCGTTGTAGGGTTGCTGATGTACAAGTCAAGGACAGGACATATACAAGGCCGTTGCCCGCCTCATCCATCTTCCAGCCCTACCTGATAATCCCTGATTGATCAAATTTGCTATACAAATTTGGGGGCGGCTGTTGAGAAGTTTTGTGTCCCTTAATCCACAAGATGCAAAGCATGTGCCACACCCCTCTTAGCCTGTTAATTTTCATATTAACTCTAGCTATACCCACCTGATTTCTTAGCCAAGGCCAGGCTAAGCCAGGACTCTATATCTGGCTTTATTAACTGCACCTGTGCCCACAGCATGTTACTTCTGTTTGCAGCACATGGATGTACTGCGCAGAGGACTGAGTTTTTCTCCTTTCTTTGTTTTTTCCTGCGTGTGCGTAATTGACCATGTAAGTGCCTTTTGTTTGATGCTTAGTATCGTTCTGTATTTCTTAAAAACTGTCTTTAAAGATGTTTATTTTTATGTTTGCTATATTTCCTGTTTAGGCATTGTCTCTAGTTATTCAGATGTATATTTGATGAACTTTATAGCATGAGTAGATGCCTCATATATTTATTGTAACCTTAAATGCTGTATTCCTATTCCTTTGTAGAAACCACACGCACACAAAAAGAAATAAAGAATTTGATACCTGAGTGACTAGACTGGACCTGTTCTTACCGACAGCCCCATTGGCTTCAAGCTAGCTACCTCGCTATCCCCTTACTCCTTTTCAGTGCAGATTGTGTATGCGTCCGTATTTCTTGCAGATCCCCCTCCGGGATGCTGAGCACGTCTAATTCCTCAGAATCAGACAGCTGCAGCACCGGGTCTACATCCCGAACGGGAGAAGCCGCGGTGCGGGCTTCCGAACGGGGGACAGGGGAATCTGAGCTTTCAGATGAGGATTGGGAAAGTGCCTCGGCAGTCCCGATCCCCTCTGAAAGCTCTCTTTGCGAGCCCCACGATCTAAGCCGCTGCATCGCCTCGGCGGATCGAAAACAAAGCCAGACGGGAATGCAGCACTCTCATAGAAAGAGATTCACAGTGGCCGCAAGCAGCCCCATCGAGGGCTGCCTGGGCCTGCTGCATTCCCAAACAAAACGCACACATCTCGTGTGTGTCCCCAGCCGTAATATCAGGGCCGGCGCCGCGGGGGGGCGTGAGGGGGCGACGCCCCCTCAACGGGACTCTCCCGCCCCCTCAGATCACCATGAATGTAAACGGGATTGTATTGATAAAATATGCTATTTAAAAATCACATTTGCCAATTACATTTTCACATTTTCTTGTTTTTGTGAATATTAAGCTGAATTAATAATATTTTAATTAAGGACTGTCTGTTAGACAAAGTCGAATTTTGATTGGTCGTTTGATTTTGCGTGCTCGCTCACCCTAGCATTACGTTACATTTCTCATACGGGAAAGATCACACGACGGCTACGGACTGTAGAACGGATATTCCATCATTTCAAGGTTGAATAATGCATATCGGGGGCAATCGGGAGAGTCGGCATAGCCGGAGGGTGAACCAACTCCAGGGTAAGGCTAAGATGTGCGCTTCCCCTGCATTTAAATAGATTTCCTAACCATGTAGTTTTAACCAACGTCGCCTAGCAACAACTTAAGCGCCCCAGTATAAACGCTCCCGTTAACTCACTTGTTATTAGCGCAACTATACGTTTACAAACTGTTAATTTGAGCAAAAAAAAAAACAAGCACTGTATGCCTGGCAGCCAATATAAATAAACATGGCCTTACCTAATGCAGCAAAATCCTGCGTTTAGACATGGCATCATGCGTTGATGATGCCCTCGTTGTTTAGTTTTGTGGTTATGTCACTCTCAATTAGAGCTTAGCTGCTAGATTCTCTGCCCGAGCCCGAACTTGACCCGAACCGACGATATTTCCCGTCACTATCCTCGGGCCAGGCCGGGCCTTTGATCTAGAGACGTGCACTCCCAACGCAATAGAGTGCGGCGCGGGACTAGATTTGATGGCCGAGCGCGGGCGCGGGCGGTAATGCACTCACTCTGTGTGTGCGGGTTGCGGGAGAATAAAACGATTCGCGAATCACGGGACTCCCTCAAACTAGAAATATTTATGAATAAAACATATAAAAAGTAATACATTTTTATTCTTCTGTTGCAGAAAAGCAACAAGAACAACTATATGTGTGCTTTAACAAGCTTTAAAGTTAATGCTTTAGTAACAAATTTATCAGGAGCATTTATGCTGATGTCTGATGTGTATGATGGCGACAAGTAGTATTTGTATTTTGGAGGTACAGAAAAAAAGTCTATTTGTGGGCAGGAGCGGGGTAAAACATTAATGTTGCGGGCGGGGGAAAGTAACTTAGAAAGTAGTTGAGAACGTCAGTAAATTTAGAGGAAATGTTGCTGATTTTTTAAACAAAATAGCTGACGTCTTTGTCTTGCCAAGGCTAATTTCATAGCTAGCAATTTTTATCCCTAAACAGGCTCGGGCTCATAATTACAGTTAATTTGTTGGGCCGGGCCGGGCTCGGACACAACGTGCAAATGAATGAGTATTTAAAGTGATAACAATTTAATAAAAACATTGCAATTTATAAATTATATTGCTTTCATTTATTTAAAAAATTGTTTATCGAAAAAAATGCATAAATCGTGCATAAAATGAATTATCACGCGCATGAATTATCTCTGCGCGTGCGCACGCATGCAGTTTACGTCGTTTTCCACAGACCACAGCTGAGCCAGCCCAGTCGCGCTTATCATTTGGTTATGGAGTGGAGGAAACTGATCCTAGACCAGAAACGTGGCGCCGGCCCTGAGCATTTCTTTATAAAAGCAACTAGTAGAAGCAGTCAGGCTGCTTTTGAGGGAGAAAATTTCACTCGAATTGTATATTGCTAGTCTCAAGTCCGTGGCCAGGGGAAGGCTAAGCCTTTTTAGCAAAAAGTTTTTTTTTCTCTCTCTCATCAAAACGTCTTATCAATCGTCTATAACAGTCTATATCAAGCATGGACACGTTTGTGTGCATTTTATTTTGTGATTTCATTGTAACGAATAGAGTCTCCCGCAACAGCGATAGATTGAAACGCGCGTCAATGTGAAAACTGCGCGAGCCACAAGACAACACTGTATCCGCTTCACTGATCGCAGCGGCAACGAGCACTTTGATCACTTGATTTAAAAAGCAACACATTTCAGCGCTAGAACAACTCTAATTTGACAAACGAACAAAATGAATCCTCTGCTAGTTAACTGGAGATGTTTTATTAATTTGTATTGGTACATCCGTGCCGCGAAGATGTTTTAAAAAGTGGTGGGGAGAAGATCGACCCTGGCAAAAAGTGATGACGTGCGTTAATGTAAACGCCCCCTCTCGGTATTTCAGACTCCCCCTCATCAGTGCTCGGCTGGCGCCGGCTCTGCGTAATATAACGAGGGCATGGGAACATACACTTCTTGAACTGCTCGCTAGCCATGATAATAAGTGCAGATATGAGACAAAACAACACCAAATAGGATTAACTGTTTATACTCACGTACAGAGCGCTTGCTGAATAGCAAAAAGCTGACATTTCTGTGTGCCGGCATGCTTTTGTACACATCCGCTTATGCCGTCACACGCTACAACATCACGCAATGCCAATAGGGAATGGATTCGTTGTCATTCATAAATTCAGACGTGCTACGCTGAAGGGCGTTCACATAGTGCCGTCACCGACGCAGTTCGAGTTCCCTCGAAAGGGAACTACATTTCATAATCACCTGAGGCGTTTAACAACCACAGGAAATGCATGTTGATTAGTATGTTTCAGACATCCATGCATAGGTTTACTAAAAGAAAATATTATGAAAGTCATTTTCAAACTGTAATTATACCATATTTCATTCATTAATATTATGGTTTCATGTTAATTTACAGTTTTTATTTGTTTGTTATTAACTAATACCTTTTTATTTTAACTAACACTTAAGTATCCAGCACACAATTAAAGAGATGTATGAGCTAAGGATGTTCTCTGTCCCCCAAATAACCAGATGATGGAGTGTTCACAGTATGCCATATACAGTTAGATATTATCCTACTATAAACTACTGTATGTGTGTAAATAGTTATTTATTGTAATGGTGTATTTTTACACACCAAGATAGTGATGCAAAGTTCCACACTCGTGTAAAACATAATCTTTAAACAGGAATCACATGTGTCCAAAACACACATGCTTGAGGTTCACATTCTGGTAAAAACTACAGATACAGTTGCACAAAAGTAAATTCTAGAGGCCAACTTGCTAAAAAGTAAATACAGAATGAGCCATTTAAAATAAATGCAGAAAAGCCACTTGTGATCAGGTTTGAATGTTTGTGTAACAAAGGTTCAGTGTAGGGATGGAAGAAGACAAGGGTCGGCGTAACGGGGACTCGTATTTTATTAAAATTGAAAACAAAATAAAGAAAAGGTGCGCCACATGCGCCTTCACCGTAGAAATACTACAGCACAGTTCAAATACACTCTTTCCTGCTGGTTCAGCTCTCAGTCCACTTTTATCAAACTCGTGTAAACTCATGTAAACTCATTTCATTCATAAAACTCTCTCTGTAGCACAAACTCAGTCCATTTGTCAGCCAGCAGGTCGCGAGTGTAGATACGAGTCCCCGGTCCTTCTCTCTCTCTCCTCTCATGCAGCAGCTGGCTTTTATGTAGTCTCCCCACACCAATTACTGCAATCAGACACAGGTGTTTGTTATTTCGCACTTGATCCACTTACTTACCGTTCGGCTCCTCCCTCACTCTCCCGCTGCAAACTCCGCAAAACCACACCCCCCCTCACTACAGTTTGTAATTGACATTTTGTATACTACTCGATTACGCTCTTTTTCCAAATACCCCCTATAAGCAAATACTATATGTTTGTATTACACTTTTCAAAGGATAATCTAGCTTTAAAGTTAGAATAAAAAGTTAAAGCACATAAATAACACATAAATAAAACACATTGTAATAACTTCTCATTACAACCTCAACGAGCTCCTCAAAAGCATGAGACTGAGGTGGCGAATCCTCAGAATCTTGTGGATCAACACTAACAACATCTAGTTCCTCGCAACTAGATAGCTGTAGTGTTGGTGCCTGGATGAGGGCGGAAGAAACAGCAGCGCGTGCATCCGAACCCTGATATGAGGTACCATATCTGTCAGGTGAGGGCAGAAATAAGGCTTGGCCTGATCCATTTGTGAACCCCAAGTCTGAAGCCTTTGCTGTCTCGGCAGCAGCGGGACCTGAGCCTCGGGGAACGCGAGTCTGGGCGTCCTCGCTAAAGAACGCCAGGCGGGATTGGATTGTGTATGCTAAACCAAATAAATGTGTTTTTAGTCTAGATTCGAACTGACAAATTGTGTCTGCTTCCCGGACAATGTTAGGAAGATTATTCCAACGTTTTGGTGCTAAATAGGAAAAGGATCTACCGATCCCATTTGTCTCCTCTATATTTTAGAAGAGATCTCAACAACTTTACAAATCAAATGTGTCAGTATGAACTCAAACATTTCTACCATATAATATGTATTAATAATAATCAAATTGGACAAGGATTGAGTTGTATACTATTTAATTAGCCTTTCAGCAAAGAAAGGTCCATGGTTAATGTTCCTGTAGTAATACTTCTGTATGTCAGTTTTGATAAAGGGACTGGATACATTACTTTTTCCAAGAACAAATTATGTGCCCTATGCACATACACTCTACAACTCTTTTCTCAACTCTCTCTCTCTGTGTTTCAGCAATTAAGAGTAACGTTAACCTTATTTTTGCATAACTTCACTCTTGATATAGGCTTAAACTTTGAATTTATGGATTATTTTTTACTTTAGTGCCTTTCAAGTACTTGACTTGTTAAGTTGTTGAGGTCTCTTCTAAACTTTAAAAGAGACACATCTGAGAGCTCCAGTTTCTCTAGCCGAGGAGAAAAATCTGAGCACAGTTTGTGATGTTGCTGAGATCTCTTCTAAACATTATAGGAGACAAATGTGAGCCCACCAGTTTCTCTAGCAAAGCAGGAAAATATGAGCAAAGTGAGTTTAAAGTTGAGATCTCCTCTAAAACTGACCATTGTGAGAGTTTTAGAGTTTTTGTCTCAGGAGACAAGTGTGAGCAGCAGGACACTCAAGCAAAACTCATTTGATGTTAAAGTAACCTCATTTTTGACAAGGAGAAACATTTGAGATGTTAACAAGATCTCATTTTAGATTTTTCTTTGCTCTGGGTACTTTTTGTAAATTGTCACAAATTAAGTTCTTCATTAAATGTTGTACCTACTCAGTATGTGATTTCGGATGCAGCTAGTGTGTGAAAAAAGCCTTTGGATGTTCAATGAGTAACATTGTCGTATTAATCATTGGTACATAAATTACATTCTAGTACTACAATCTAGTACAACATTGTAGTTTCACACTTTTAAAGCATGTGGCACAGCAAAAAGCTATGCTAACCTTTTTGTGGATCAGGGCTTGATTACTCATTGATTAGCAGTGGCACTAACCCAATTTCAAAATTATAACCCCCAGTTTTACAGATGAGGCTTAAGCCTAGTACCAGAGTAAAATGCATGTTTCAGCTGTTTTAACTGAAAGCAACTTGCACTGACATACCTTAAAATATGTAAGTGTTGTTGTTTTGTCTCAAAATGCACACTAGTAATGTTTTTGTTTTTCCTAAGGCATGTTTATAAAAGGTACTTAAATATCCTATAATTGAACTAAGGCCTAATTCTGGCTTAATCTAAACCCTGTTTGTGAAACCAGACCTAAGTGTGAAACACAGCTTAAAAATGGCTTTTAGCCAGGATTGGCACAGCGTAGTGTAACAAGGCAAATGCTGAATTCACCGTTTCACACACGCTGATCAGATTTCTTTCTTGACTAATTCTTATTCAGAAAGAAGAGGAGGCATTTACTTTAAATGTAGGATTTTTTTAATTAAAATATTTTTTTGCATTTCCATCCAGTTAGAACAGCAGTTGTGATTTGACATGGTATGTGGGTGAAACAGCGTCTCCTCAAAAACACCTCAAAAGATTCCTGATGTTTGATGCAGAGACTGCATATTCAAAACTCTTCTGAGAATATACATCCACACAGGGCAGATCACGGTATCACAGTATTAGTAGGGACATGTGAGTGATTGAAATTGAGAGCTGACACTGTCAGTGGGCGCAACAGAAAACACTATGAGTCAGATATAAGGGGGTTGAATGTTATCATGACCAGCATACGTATTGACACTGACTCTCAAAGGGCTTAGCTCTGAGAAAACAAGTCTAGAGCTTTCTTTAAAAAAAGTAAGTGATATAATTGCCCCCCAGAGTGCTTGTGTGAAATAGACCAGGAATTTCCATTTTAATTGTTTATTATTCACTGTGCCAATAATGTACAATCCTCATTTATACAAATATTATGTAAATAGCCCATCTTGTTGGCAAAGGCTATTTAAGGCCATTTGGCTTGCTTAGTTGGGGACACTTATTATTCCCCAATGTTATTGACTTGAATGCACTGACACTATTGGATGTGAATTGAACTGAGCTAGATGATGACATCATTCAATAATTGATCAACTTTACACAGTTATTGGATCAAACTGAATCAACACTGAAATGATTTCAACTGAATAATGACTGTTTATCACTGTAAAGCTGCTTTGAAACAATCTGTATTTTATAAGGCGCTATATAAATGAAGGTAACTTGACTTGACTATTTACACTATCCAGCCACAAAATTGTCTGGTTGAGTCAAACAAAATAAATGAATGAAGCCAGTAACAGGGACAGTGGTGTGGAGATTAAAGACAGTGGCTTTAGTTTTTGAGACAACCAACCCAAGTTTGAGCCTGCCTTTTCCAACCCCTTTCTTCTCCTTTTTTCTCATTGCATAAAAGCTCAGAGAAGTGTTTATTTTAAAGTCCTCCTGTAGTAAACTTTTTTTTACCCCTTAAAACTCATCTTTGATCACCAAAATTACATATTTAAATGTTTTTTTTTCCTGTGAAAATAAATTCCTCATGCCTCTAAAATAGCTCCACACCCTTGCTTCATTTAATATATGCGGATACATGAATATGCTAATTAGCCCATATGATATCACTCATTACAACGTCGGACACATAGCAGTAATTAATATGATTAGCCTTTTGCTTGACTGTATTATCAAACAGCTAATAATGTGTTGCTAATGCAGCTGCGTTCTAACAATCATCAGAAACGTGTTGAACAGCTCAGAACGTCATTGGAGAAAGCCATATAGTTGATTATAACATCGCAATATAGAAACTGTGTTACATTCAGCTCATATTGTTGCATACTGCTTTATAATGTAGTACATTACACTAAGCACACAGTATCTGCCACTTTCTGGACTAAGTATGAATAGCATATAAAGGGATAGTTCTACCAGAAAGACTCGGGAGATAGAATGATATAGCAAAGCATATATTTATTAACAGCCCAGCAGGCAAATATTTATAAAGTTCTTTGGCGTAGGCCCCGTCCTTAGCGCGCAATCCGAGTGTAGCGGAAACTGCATTTCCTGCCTGAGAAAGAATATATATAAGTAGCTTTTAAGCCTTTTGGGGACTCTTTGGCGAGAAAAAAAAAAAAGATTTAAAAAGGTCCGATGATAAGGAACTGCTGTCTGGAGGACTTGACTGTTTTTTTTTTTAACATCAGAAAGAGTCTATAAGGATATATGTATATATGTAGCTTTTAAGCCTTTTGGGGACTCTTTGGCGAGAAAAAAAAAAAATTAAAAAGGTCCGATGATAAGGAACTGCTGTCTGGAGGATTTGACTTGACTTTTTTAACATCTGAAAGAGTCTATAAGGATATATATATATATATATATATATATATATATATTAGTGCTGTCAAACGATTAAAATATTTAATCGCGATTAATCGCATTAATGCCATAGTTAACTCGCGATTAATCGCACATTTTTATCTATTCTGAATGTCCCTTGATTTCTATTTGTCTCATTATTTTTTCTAATTTTAATGCTCTTATCAACATGGAAAAGTGGATCAGCAGTAAGTTTGTTCTTAGCTGTGGTATCCATGTGCTTCTGTCTGAAGTCATCCATTGTAGAGCTTAGATCGGGCCCAAAAAATCAAGCCCGACCCGAGCCCGTGCGCATTGTGTCCGAGCCCGGCCCGACACATAAACTGTAATTATGAGCCCGAGCCCGATTTAAACCCGTCCATTTTTTTAATACGTGGGTCGTTATAACTGACGTTCTCAACTACTTTCTATGTTACTTTCTCCCGCCCGCAACATTTTTGTCCCGCTCCCGCCCGCAAATAGACTCTTTTTTTGTAGGCTACCTCCAAATACTTTCACCTACGTGTCGCCACCATACACATCAGCATAAATGCTCCTGATAAATTATTTGTTATTAAAGCATTAACACACAAACCACTGTTAGAACATAAAAGCAAGCAGGCTACTGAGTGCATGGTTTGGCATTACTGAATGCGCGCAAAGTGTGCTCCCTTAATAATTCCTAAAAAGCTGACATCAGTTCATCGCAATCTCACACATCTGTTATTATCAATGAAGCTGACTGCACAATGCATCTTTCATAATATATACACTTTGTTTGTTATAATTTGAGGATTTGCCAGTATACAGAATTCAGCACTGAACAAAAAGTCAGTTTTGAGCGGTGAGGGGAGTCTATTTTAAATGCTTCTGATTGGCCATTGCGTTCAAGAAATCAACACATATGTCTGTGATTGGCTACATCCCTCAACGCTGCAAAAATGTTATAAAAAGAAACTCTGACCTGTAAATTGTTTCTATTTAGTTTTAGTTGTTCTTGTTGCTTTTCTGCAACATATGAATAAAAATGTATTAGTTTTTATGTTTTATTCATAGATATTTCTAGTTTGCGGGAGTCCCGCGAATCTTTTTATTCTCCCGTATCCGCACACAGAGTGAGTGCATTACCGCTCGAGCCCGCCCTCGCACACGGCCATCAAATCTAGTCCCGCGCCGCACTCTATTGCGTTGAGAGTGCACGTCTCTAGATCGGCGTCTCGCGCTCGCGCCATCCACTCAAAACGTAACGTTAGCCTAATACTCTTTGGCCGGCGCGCAAGCCCAAACAAGTACGTGCGGCGTGCCTGTTGTTTTGTTTCCGGTCTAGCTATCCGGTGTGATGTTGTAGTTGTTCTAACGTTACTAGTTGTTGCAACAGCATTTGATAAAAATACAAAGTTTGCTTGGCCAAAAAGAGCGTTAATTTGCGATAAAAAAATTAACGCCGTTAAAATGTGTTTGCGTTAACGCCGTTAATAACGCGTTTAACGCACAGCACTAATATATATCCTTATAGCTACATATATATATGTATATATATATGTAGCTTTTAAACCTTTTGGGGACCCCTTGAAGAGAGTAAAAAAAAAAAAAAGTTCTAAAAGTCCGATGGTAAGGAACTGCTGTCTGGCGGATTTGACTTGACTTTTTTTTTAAAATCTGAAAGAGTCTATAAGGATATATATATGTAGCTTTTAAGCCTTTTGGGGATCCTTTGAAGAAAAAAAAAAAAAAAAAAGTTCAAAAGGTCCGAAGATAAGGTACTGCTGTCTGGCGGACTTGACTTTTTTTTTTACCTCAGAAAGACTATGTGGTAGGCACAGCAGGCTGTCTAGCGTGCTCATAGGCTGCCCTGCGGGAACTGCTGCAGCCTACCACTGAGCCCGACGTGACGTCACGTCCAATGAAGAACGCTCGCGCCTTCACAGCATCGAAGCCCGCCAGAATGGGCGTGGCTAGCGTATATAAGCAGGCTCATAGGCTGAATTCTCTGATTTCCATCTCTTCAGCGAGCTCTTCGCATCGCTGGATCTAGAGAAGCCGCTGCCGCCGTCGAAACAGCGACAAGCCAGCTAAGGACAGTGCCTGAGGAAGCCGGCTATCTTCGCCACCTTCAGCCTTCCGTGCCAGCTACGCTATCCGGCGACGTATCCTTTTACCCTTCTATCTAAAAGAGTGAAGAGTGACGTGCCCGTGCCCACATCTACTATTTGCCCGCTCTATTACATGGCCAAGTCACGCGCTTCACAAAGTGCAGACTCATATCAATCAGGTTGTGGATGTAAGTCTCGTGCCCGCTCGCAAGCGCTCATGCTTACTAACAAGCACTTCGCACACAGTGCTGCGCGCTCACCACGAAGTGCAGCCTTACATGAGTCAGATATGAACGTAAGTCTCGTGCCCGCTTACAAGCGCTCACGCTTACTAACATGCACTTCGCCCACGGCGTTAGACGCGCGTCACAAAGTGCAGCCTCATACCGGTCAAGCTATGAATGTAAGTCCCGTGCCCACTCACGAGCGCCCACGCTTACTAACATACACGGCGCCCTACTTCATCTACATCTACTTCGCTCAGAAATAGCAAAACTGCTGTGCAAAAGGGTCATAGAACCGGTGCTGCCTTCGCTGAGCGAGTCAGGCTTTTACAGCCGTTATTTTCTCGTGCCCAAGAAGGACGAGGGTCTCAGACCCATTCTAGATCTGAGACATTTGAACAAAGCTCTTATGATAAGACCGTTAAAAATGATTACAACCAGACAACTCCTCACGCACGTTCGCCCGAGAGACTGGTATTTATCTCTCGATCTGAAAGATGCCTATATCAACTGACCGCGTCTATCCAGAAGGACAGCAACGCCCCTCTGAAAACATTCCAGAAGATGCTGGGTTACATGGCTTCAGCCGCTGCGGTACTTCAGCTGGGTTTGCTACGTATGCACCCGCTACAACGCTGGCTGCCCGCTTGTGTGCCTCACCGGGCTTGGAAGTCAGGCTGTGCCCGAATCAGAGTGACTCAGAGCTGTATCACAGCTCTGCAGCCCTGGTTAGTGACCGACTGGTACCAGCGGGGAGTGGTTATGGGGACGGTCTCATACCGGAAGGTCATCTCGACAGACGCGTCCAACACTGGTTGGGGCGCGCTCTTCGAGGGCCGACCAGTCTTTGGCCTGTGGTCAGACCAGGAAAAACTCCTCCATATAAACTGTCTGGAAATGATAGCGGTGGAGAATGCGCTGTCCCCGTTACACGTTTCCTCCCGTTTATACAGGACCACCATGTTCTAGTCCGCTCGGACAACATTTCTGTAGTGTCCTACGTGAACAGCCAGGCCGGTGTCAGATCCAGAAATCTCTGCAATCTGGAAGAACCCCCCCCTCGTTTGGTCTCAGCACCACCTGCGCTCACTGAGAGCGGCGCATGTGCCAGGCCATCTGAACGACGACCCAGACAGACTGTCCAAGAACATGGTTCACCCGGGGGTGACTCAAAAGTCATCCTCAAACCTAGACATAGCTAGGTTCCCACAGTGATTGGCACACCGTCAGAGCAGAGGTCATTTCGCTATCGGCTCTGCCAGAATCCGATTTAGAGTGATGTTAATCTCCTCTGCCCAGTCAGGGCACAGAGATTTTACATTACGCGCTCCGCCCCTTTCAAGCGCACCGAGCAGCTTTTCGTTTCATTTGGTTGGCGCACCAAAGGTCTCGCCGCCTCGAAACACAGTCTATCCAGATGGATAATAGATGCGATTGCAGCTGCTTATACAGTGAAAGGTCTGCAATGCCCCTTGGGCGTCAGGGCTCATTCCACCAGAGGCGTAGCCTCTTCGTGGGCATGGTCCAGTGGAATTTCTATCCATGACATATGTGTGGCGTTGGGCTGGGCCTCCCCGTCCACCTTTGTCAGATTCTACAATCTGGAAGTTCCCGCCCTGCAGGCGAAACTACTATCAGTCTAAGTGAGAGGTCAGTTCTGCCCAGGTACTATCGTGCGCAAACTACTCTCATGCGACTAGCTCTTCTGGTTGAGCTGCGCTGTATCAGGTTATGTGCTATATGCTTATACATTGAACGGCATCGCTGCTCTGTATTCCCTGTGAGTGTTTTTATTGCGCTTATATTACATGCGCTTATTCCCGCTGATCTGGGATCCCTGTATCTTTCTGGGACTCATAAGTGGATGCTGGCACGCACGGCGTTGACAAGGGGTTCCCGTAGCGTAAGCTATACTTACGCAATACGAGAGAACCTTCCGCAAGAGAACGTACTCGGATACCTAACGTAACCTCGGTTCTCTCTAGAAGAGGGAACGAGTATTGCGTGACCTGCCGTGCTTGCGCCATGAGCGTTTTTCGCTTCAGTCGATGAAAACCAGAGAATTCAGCCTACGAGCCTGCTTACATACGCTAACCACGCCCATTCTGGCGGGCTTCGATGCTGTGAAGGCACGAACGCCCTTCATTGGATGTGACGTCACGTCTGGCTCAGTGGTAGGCTGCAGCAGTTCCTGCAGGGCAGCCTATGAGCACGCTAGACAGACTGCTCAAGTTCTACTAGCTGCTGCTGCTGTTGACAATGGATACAAAAAATAAGGATAATTTTTTGGCTTCAATATCTCGAAAAGATGAATCTTTCCCATAGCGTAAGCTATACGTATGCAATACTCGTTCCCTCTTCTAGAGAGAACCGAGGTTAAGTTACGTAACCGAGTACGTTTTGTTTTTTTAACATCAGAAAGAGTCTATAAGGATATATGTATATATGTAGCTTTTAAGCCTTTTGGGGACCCTTTGGCGAAAAAAAAAAAAAGTTCAAAAGGTCCGATGATAAGGAACTGCTGTCTGGAGGACTTGACTTTTCTTTTTCTTTTTTTAATCAGAAAGAGTCCATAAGGATATATGTATATGTAGCTTTTAAGCCTTTTGGGGACCCTTTGGCAAAAAAAAAAAAAAAAAACAGTTAAAAAGGTCTGCTGATAAGGTCGATTTTAAGCCTTTTGGGGACCCTTGGAAGAGAGTAAAAAAAAAGTTACAAAAAAAACAGTTAAAAAGGTCCGATGAACTGCTGTCTGGAGGACTTTTTTAACATCAGAAAGAGTCTATAAGGATATATGTAGCTTTTAAGCCTTTTGGGGATCCTTTGGCAAAAAAAAGAAAAAAAAGTTCAAAAGGTCCGATGATAAGGAACTGCTGTCTGTGGAGGACTTGACTTTTTTTTTTTTAACATCAGAAAGAGTCTATAAGGATATATGTATATATGTAGCTTTTAAGCCTTTTGGGGACCCTTTGGAGAGAAAAAAAAAAAGTTCAAAAGGTCCAATGATAACGAAATGCTGTCTGGCGGACCTGACCTTTCTTTTTTTAACCTCAGAAAGAGTGTTTTAGTATATAAGGATATATGTAGCTTTTAAGCCTTTTGGGGACCCTTTGGAAATAAAAAAAAAAAAAGTAAAAAGGTACCGATGAACTGCTGTCTGGAGGACTTTTTTTAACATCAGAAAGAGTCTATAAGGATATATGTAGCTTTTAAGCCTTTTGGGGACCCTTTGGCAAAAAAAAGAAAAAAAAGTTCAAAAGGTCTGATTATAAGGAACTGCTGTCTGTGGAGGGCTTGACTTTTTTTTTAACATCAGAAAGAGTCTATAAGGATATATGTATATATGTAGCTTTTAAGCCTTTTGGGGACCCTTTGGAGAGAAAAAAAAAAAAGTTCAAAAGGTCCAATGATAAGGCCATGCTGTCTGGCGGACTTGACCTTTCTTTTTTTTTTAACCTCAGAAAGATTGTTTAAGGATATATGTATATATGTAGCTTTTAAGCTTTTTGGGGACCCTTTGGCGAGAAAAAAAAAATGTCAAAAGGTCCGATGATAAGGAACTGCTGTCTGGAGGACTTGACTTTTGTTTTTAACATCAGCAAGAGTCTATAAGGATATATGTAGCTTTTAAGCCTTTTGGGGACCCTTTGGCAAAAAAAAAGAAAAAAAAGTTCAAAAGGTCCGATGATAAGGAACTGCTGTCTGTGGAGGACTTGACTTTTTTTTTTTTTAACATCAGAAAGAGTCTATAAGGATATATGTATATATGTAGCTTTTAAGCCTTTTGGGGACCCTTTGGAGAGAAAAAAAAAGTTCAAAAGGTCCAATGATAATGAAATGCTGTCTGGCGGACTTGACCTTTCTTTTTTTTTAACCTCAGAAAGAATGTTTAAGGATATATGTATATATGAGGCTTTTAAGCTTTTTGGGGACCATTTGGCCAGAAAAAAAAAACTTCAAAAGGTCCGATGATAAGGAACTGCTGTCTGGAGGACTTGACTTTTGTTTTTAACATCAGAAAGAGTCTATAAGGATATATGTATACATGTAGCTTTTAAGCCTTTTGGGGACCCTTTGAAGAGAGTAAAAAAAAAGTTAAAAAGGTACCGATGAACTGCTGTCTGGAGGACTTTTTTAACATCAGAAAGAGTCTATAAGGATATATGTAGCTTTTAAGCCTTTTGGGGACCCTTTGGTAAAAAAAAGAAAAAAAAGTTCAAAAGGTCCGATGATAAGGAACTGCTGTCTGTGGAGGGCTTGACTTTTTTTTTTTAACATCAGAAAGAGTCTATAAGGATATATGTATATATGTAGCTTTTAAGCCTTTTGGGGACCCTTTGGAGAGAAAAAAAAGTTCAAAAGGTCCAATGATAAGGAAATGCTGTCTGGCGGACTTGACCTTTCTTTTTTTTAACCTCAGAAAGAGTGTTTAAGGATATATGTATATATGTAGCTTTTAAGCTTTTTGGGGACCCTTTGGCCAGAAAAAAAAAAAAGTTCAAAAGGTCCGATGATAAGGAACTGCTGTCTGGAGGACTTGACTTTTGTTTTTAACATCAGAAAGAGTCTATAAGGATATATGTATACATGTAGCTTTTAAGCCTTTTGAGGACCCTTTGGCAAAAAAAAAAAAAAAAAAAGGGTTACATGCTTAAAACCAGCGGTACTCAAATTCTCAATAAAAGAGCAGTTTCTTCCATCTCTGGGTCCAAAGATGGCCCGGAGAGCAGTGGGAGGAGAGAATCCTCACCACTCTCATCCGCCACTTTTATCGCCAGCGGGCAGCAGCGTGCAGTTTGAGAATGCATCGAATTCAATCTAAATCGTTGCTAGCACAACACGCTAGTAATTCGCTAGCCTGTTAGCGTGCCATCAGTACACTCATTTATTTATTTATTTTGCTCGCGCCTTTTACCAATCCATCAAACACCTGAGGTGAGTATCAGTCAGTCAAACAAACACGGTGAGTTATGTCATCTTCTCCTCTTATTGCCACTTGCAATTCATGTAACATGTATAGCATAGCCTTCTCTGTCAGCACAGAATTTACATGTGATAAATGCAGGGAGATATTCAGGCTGATGGAGAAGATTTCAGAACTAGAGACACGCATCCAAACTTTAATTGAGGTTAATTGTAAGAGTGCAAGGGCTTTAGATACTACTTTGGATGCGATTAGCTTAGAGAACACTGAACATTGTATTTTGCTCTGGCCCCCTTCATGTTCGAAGGAGTGATGAGATTGTTAGTAGACTGTCCTCACTCAATGGCTGGCTGTCTAAGTGGTGCCCGCAAATTAATATAGAATTCATAGACAATCGGAAAAGCTGGGATGGTGCTGCTCTTCTCTCTAGTAATATGGCACATAGCCTTAGACCTCAAACATGACAATCTGGGGCTCAGGTCAGGAAGCAGACAGACTGGCTAAACCGACCATCTGCTAGCTGTCTCACATCACTGAAGTCAGATAAACCCCATCACAATGAGACTCTTTCACCTAGATATCATCACATAGAGACTGTGTCTGTTCCCTGAATTAGGACTAACAAAAAACTCCTAAACCCATTTAAGGGTAAAGATTTAATTGATGTTCAACAAATAAAAAACAGATATAATACAGATGAACGAATGATAAAGCTCGGGTTGCTGAATATTCAATCCCTTACTTCAAAAGCACTTATTGTTAATGATGTGATTACAGATTATAACCTAGATGTGCTGTGTTTGACAGAAACCTGGCTGAAACCAGACAATTACTTTACTTTAAATGAGTCCACCCCGCAAGATTACTGTTATAAACATGACCCTCGTCTGAAAGGCAAAGGGGGAACTGTTGCTGTAATTTATAGTAACATCTTCAGAACTATTTTTTTTTTGCACTGCACTTTTAAGTTGTTTTAGGATCAACAAAAATAACAATGTGCTTTTTGTGATTAAAAAATTGTTAATGTTACATAAATAAAACAATATTTAGAATTTAAGGGTGTCTGAATGACATTGTTTGGTAAACTGTAGTGCAGACAATTGCTGAGTAATAAATAATGTTTAACCTGAATTCAGTTATTGTTTTTAGTTCAGTTTACTTAAAATTTTTAAGGCAACCGGTTTCCTGATATTTTTCTAGTAATGAGAAGTTAACACAACTAATGATTTTGAGTCAACAGTACTTGAGTATACTTGATTAACAATTTTACTATACAAATGTTAAGTTTTGCCAACTAAAAATTAATACACTACTTTTCTTGAAAATTGTAAGGCAATTGGTTTCCTCACTTTTTCTAAGTAAAGTAAACTTATTACATTTTACAGTGTACGTTTAATGTTCGCCTCTTTCCCTGAAGTTGAACTTTGTTACAGTTTCATTTGATCGATTACATTCACATTATTTTATTTCATTTCGTCGATTGGTGTTCCTCCCGTCAGGAGGACCCCCGAACTTGCCCGATAGAGTCATGCTTTCCTTCCTGCAAGATCGGTTGGAGCGAAGGCTGTCTCCATCCACCCTCAAAGTGTATGTCGCCGCAATAGCTGCGCATCACGATGCAGTGGAAGGTAAGTCCTTGGAGAAGCACGACCTAGTCATCAGATTCCTTAAGGGTACCCTCTTGGGACCTAGCTCTGGTACTTAGAGCTCTTCAAAGTCCTCCCTTTGAGCCTTTGCTGACAGTAGAGCTTAATATCCTGTCCATTAAGACAGCGCTCCTGTTAGCATTGGCCTCTTTCAAGAGGGTTGGGGATCTCCAAGCATTTTCCGTCGACGAATCGTGCCTAGAGTTCGGGCCGGGCCTTTCTCACGTTGTATTGAGACCCCGGCTCGGATATGTGCCCAAGATTCCTACCACTCCCTTCGTGGACCAGGTGGTGACCCTGCAAGCGCTGCCCCAGGAGGAGGCAGACCCAGCCCTAGCTTTTCTCTGTCCCGTCCGCAATCTGCTGGTTTATATTGACAGAACGCAAAGCTTCAGAACCTCAGATCAGCTCTTTGTCTGTTCCGGAGACCAGCAGAAGGGGAAGGCCGTCTCCAAGCGGAGGTTAGCCCACTGGTTAGTGGATGCTATCACCCGAGCAAATGAGTCTCTGGGTGAGCCTTGTCCTCCCAGGTTGCGCGCTCACTTGCGCACGAGGGCATCGCTTTGCATTAGTCCTAGTGGATTATGCAACGCGATACCCAGAAGCAGTGCCGCTTCGCAATATTTCCGCCAAGAGCGTAGCGAGCGCACTGTTTCAGTTAATCTCCCGGGTGGGAATCCCGAAGGAGATTCTCACCGACCAAGGCACGGCGTTTATGTCACGTACTATTCGCGAACTTTACGAATTATTGGCCATTAAATCGGTTCGCACCAGCGTCTATCACCCACAAACAGACAGACTGGTCGAATGCTTTAATCGCACGTTGAAGTCAATGATTCGGAAGTTCGTACAGGAAGACGCCAAAAATTGGGATAAGTGGCTAGAACCCCTCTTGTTCGCTGTACGCGAGGTCCCCCAAGCCTCCACGGGGTTTTCCCCCTTTCTAGCATCTTTATGGGCGTCAGCCCCGCGGGGTGCTGGAAGTGCTTAGAGAGACTTGGCAGGACGGACCTTCGAATAGCAAAAATGAAATTCAATATGTCATGGACCTGAGAGCAAAACTCCACATTTTGGGGCGGCTGTCTATGGAGAATTTGTTACAGGCCCAGGACAAACAAGGTCGGCTGTACAACAGGGGGGCTAGACTACGCGAATTTGCACCGGGAGATAAAGTACTTGTATTACTCCCCACGTCCAGTTCAAAATTACTTGCGAAGTGGCAAGGACCCTTTGAGGTCATACGGCGAGTTGGGGATCTCAACTATGAGGTCGTTCGTACAGATAGGGGAGGGACACATCAGGTTTACCTACCTCAACCTCCTTAAAAAATGGAGCGAGGCGGAATCAGTGATGTTGGCAACGGTAGTGAGTGGGGAGGAGGATCTTGGTCCAGAAGCGAATTCAAAATCTCAATCACTCGCTCTGGCCGTTGGTGGAGGCCACCTCTCGCCGTTCCAAATCACTGATATACGTAATTTACAAACGGAGTTTGCTGATGTGTTCTCGCCCCTGCCCGGCTGAACCGATCTCATTCAGCACCACGTTGAGACAGAGCCGGGTTTAGTAGTGCGCAGCCGGCCATATCGCTTACCTGAACATAAAAAGAAAGTAGTTCAGGAAGAATTGAAGGCTATGCTGGACATGGGAGTAATAGAAGAATCCAACAGTGACTGGGCAAGCCCGATAGTTTTGGTACCAAAACCTGACGGCTCGGTCCGGTTCTGTGTGGATTATCGCAAGGTGAATGCTGTGTCAAAATTCGACGCATATCCAATGCCTCGGGTTGACGAGTTGCTTGATCGGCTCGGCACCGCTCGATTTTATTCGACACTGGATTTAACGAAGGGATATTGGCAGATCCCCTTAACTCCAATGTCTAAAGAAAAAACTGCCTTCACAACACCGTTTGGATTACACCAATTTGTCACTGTTCCTTTCGGCTTGTTCGGGGCTCCGGCAACCTTTCAGGGCCTGATGGACAGAATTCTCCGGCCGCATGCTGCATATGCCGCTGCCTACTTGGATGATATTATCATCTATAGTAATGATTGGCAGCGTCATATGCAGCATTTGCGGGCCGACCTTGGAGCGCGAGGAGCTGGGCTCACGGCCAACCCAAAGAAATGTGCGATTGGGCGTGTGGTGGTTAGGTATCTGGGCTTCCACTTGGGTCTTGGACAGGTTGATAAATTGATAAGACTGCAGCAGTTGCGACCTGTCCGAGACCTAAGACCAAAAAGGAGATTAGACAGTTCCTGGGGCTAGCGGGATATTACAGAAGGTTTGTGCCTAATTATTCGAACCTCGCTAGCCCGCTGACTGATCTAACTAAAAAGGATGCACCAGATACCGTCCAGTGGACGGAGCAGTGTCAGCAGGCCTTTACCCAGATAAAGGCTGCTCTGTGTGGCGGACCGCTCTTACAGGCTCCTAACTTTTCTCTCCCTTTTTTTCTGCAGACAGACGCGTCGGACAGGGGGATGGGTGCAGTCCTGTCCCAGGAGATAGAGGGTGAGGAGCGGCCGGTGCTGTACATTAGTCGTAAGCTCTCTAAGAGAGAGACTAAGTACAGCACCATTGAGAAAGAGTGTCTTGCCATCAGATGGGCCGTTCTCACTCTCCGCTATTATCTCTTGGGACGGGAATTCACCCTCTGTTCGGACCATGCTCCCCTCCAATGGCTCCACCGCAAGAAAGATAGACTGGCGGAGAGTGAGGGAGGAGCCGAGCGGTAAGTAAGTGGGTCAAGTGCAAAATGACGAACACCTGTCTCTGATTTCAGTAATTGGCGTGGGGAGACCGCATAAAAGGTGGCTGGTGCAAGAGAGAGAGGGAGAGAAGGACTGGGGACTCGTACGAACACTCACGACCTGCTGGCTGACAAAATGGACTGAATTTATACATCGGAAAGAGTTTTATGAATGGACTGAGTTTACACATCGGGAAGGGTTTGATAAAAGTGAACTGAGAGCTGAGTCCATTGGGAAAGAGTGTCTTTATACTGTGCCCAGAAAGTCTTCTGTGGGGGGAAAAAAACAATCCGTGGCGACAGTTGTGCAGTCCGTCCCCTCCGTTTATAAACTGTACTACTCACGAATTCTTAAACTGTTCCCTCGGTGTAACAAATCGTGCCCACGATGATTCAACCAGTCCACCTGTTTATGAGGGATGTGTTTAAACTTCATTTTTTTACATTGATAATTTCTTCAATTTTTAATTTTTAATTTGATAATTTCTTCAAAATCTTCAATTTTTGGGAGGAAAAAGCTCAGTATAATAGAATAAGCAAAAAAAGACTTCACATATAAAAAAGAAATATAACACAAATACAAGGTTAGGTTTTATTATATAAAAGTAAAACATTCATAAATTATTTTATGATTAACATATTAGCCTATTGTCTTCAGTGAACTCATTTATAGCTATAATTATAAACACAAATAATAATAATACTAATTATCATTATTATTATTAGTAGGCCTAGGCTACATTGATGCTACATATTTAGAAGCTGCTTTTATCAAAAAAAGGAACAAAGCAATTCGTCAAATGTCAGTCATAATACAGGTTAGACAATCATAATACAGGGCTAAGATTATCATAAATAAACAAGATTTTGAGCATATCCAAGTGTTTGTGTGGAGTGTGGAGGCGTGCGGGCGCGGACACTTGCATTTTTCCATCAACAGTGGAAACAACTTAAAATAGGCTACTCTATCATTTCTGGTCATACAGAGAATAATAATACATCATTCGCAACTACTTTTATTTGTGCAAAAACGAATGGACGCAAAAGTACACGGACCCAAGACTACCTTTTTCTACAAATAGCCTACATTATTTGAAATATTTATAATTATATTAAGAATAGGCTATAAGGTCCGTGTAATTTCGCGTCCCTTCATTTTTCTTTTTTTAACCCGTAATTGAAAAACGAAAAAATGAACGGTTGTTAGGCTATTTTTTAAACGCAAAGTTGAGCACCAAAATTTGAATTTGAACTGTACACACCAAATGCTGCGCCAAAAAAATAAAAAAATATTGACGTATTTTCAGATTTTTTTTTACTTTTCCCCCTTTATTAAATATTTGAAATATTCACAAAATGATAGGGAAAAAAATGTCGATATTACTGGTTTTCTAAGGCCAAATTAGAACCTGGAAATTAGATTCGAATTTGTTCGTTTAAAGGGGACATTTCAAGCTTTGTATAGGCCATATTTTGTTTCAGTTAATTTTTGAAAGCACGCCTGTTTTTTTATTTTATTTTACAAAAGCACAAAGTTTTCTTGTTACTGTGAGTTTACACCAATACAATTGTGTATTTTTATTTACACATAAAAAATATTGTGAGTATAGTTTTTAAACTGAAGGGACGGATTGCAGAACCGTCGCCACGGATTGTTTTGTTTTTGTCCCACAGATGGAGTTTTTTTTCCCTCCATAATACGGGGTTTAAATATATATTTACCATATTCATCATTTATATTGTCCATTTATGCTACATAATAAAATGAATACACTAGCCTAAAAAATCGCACCAAGGTAAGATATAAGTGAACATTTGAAGCCATGTATGTTTTCTTTTCTTTTCATTACACTATTTACGTAAGTTAACACCCAATACTTGAACAATTTAAAGTGTAATCTGGCAATTCAGGAAGTAGCTTCTAAATTGGGACGCAGAAAACCTCTGGCCATGATCCGGCTATTAAAGCCGAAAATACATGACTGAAACATCCTCACCATGTCCTCCAGTAAAATATAAACAGCCGTAGGCTACTCTCGCGCCGTTGTTTGGCGCCAGGAGCGGTAATCGGGAACACCTGAATGCGCAATTCGGGAATCATATGAAGGCTACATGTGGAGCGTCCTTCGAAGGCTGGGTAGGCTAGGTCCTTCGAAGGACGCGTCCTTCGGAGGATGCAGCCTTCACATTGGGACACAGCTATTATGTTGCGCAAAGCGCATGCGCGGTCAACACAAAATGAACGAATCACTCTCTGAGACAACTCGGTAGTCCCGAGTCATATTAAAGATTCGTTCAAAATGAACGAATCGTTCATGAACGACACATCACAACCGACTACTAATCACAAGAGTGTTTTGTGTTGCTGAGGTAGGTTGCGTGTGAAATGCTGCGCTATTTTATTGTTTTCTTTTGAAATTGAGCCAAATATTGAAGGGTCACAACACAAAGTTAATATGATATTAACTAGTTGTTTTGTGCCGTTTTTACAGTTAAATATAAGTTTTAACGATTCTTTGTTTAACTCTTTTTCTTTTCGCGCCATTTTCGCGCTGTTTCTGTGCAATGTAAATAACGGAGGCTCTGCAGTCCATGTTTAGTGTGTAAATTCTGTTATTCAATGAATAGGAGCAGAGGTGCAGATAGAAGGAAACAGTAACCAGAAGCCAATTAATGTGATATGTCTGCCTTTTATGTTAAGGCTCCTGTCTGCCTCGCTGCCTGCTGTGCTGTGAGTTTTGTCTGCTTCGAGGCTTAAGCTCCGTCTAAGCCTCGTATTAGCTTCGTATTTCTTTCTGTTTTGAACCATCATTTACTATCATTTCTAATTGTTTATACTACTAATTACAGCTTACTTATCGTCCGATAGCTTCCGTTATTCTTAGCAGGACATAGTTAACTCGCTGTTAACGCGCCACCCGTGCGCTCAGTTTATTTATTTATTTTTCTCTCGTGCGCCCGCGCCTCTGAGTTAATAAAAGCCCAGGTGAGTAAGAATCAGTCAACAAACACGGTGAGTAATGTCTTGTCCTGTTATTGTCACCTGCACTTCATGCCACATGTTTAGTATAGCCTTCCCCATCGGCAATATAGGATATATGTGATAAATGCAAGGAAACAGTCAGGCTGACGGAGAAGATTTGAGAACTAGAGACACGCATCCAAACTTTAATTGAGGATAGTAAGTGTGCTAGAGCTTTAGATACTATTTTGGATGCGCCTAGCATAGTGAACCCTTTACATGATTCGGTTCCGGCTGAATTATTGCCTGTGCAGCCAGGCAGATGGGTGACAGTGAGGGATCGCTCTAGTCGCGGATCAAAAAACCACTCTTCCGTTCCGATTACCACAACAAATCGATTTGCCCCACTCAGTGAAACAACGACTGAGAATTCTGTTGTGCCATGGTAATTGGCGATTCTATTACACGGAACGTGAAAATAGAGACACCAGCAAGCATAGTCACATGTTTGCCAGGAGCCAGAGCGCCTGACATCAAAGCAAATTTAAAAGTGCTGGCTAATGCTAATCGTAAATTCTCTAAGATTATTATTCACGTAGGCACTAACGATGTTCGACTTCGCCAGTCGGAGATCACCAAAATTAACATTAAAGAGGTGTTTGAACTCGCAAGCACGATGTCAGGCACTGTAATTTGCTCTGCCCCCCTTCCTGTCCGAAGGAGTGATGAGATAGTTATTAGATTGTGTTCACCCAATGGCTGGCTGTCTAAGTGGTGTCCGGAAAATAATATAGATTTCGTAGACAATTGGAAAAGTTTTTGGGGCAAACCTGGCCTGTTGAAAAGAGATGGTATTCATCCCTCCTGGGATGGTGCTGCTCTTCTCTCTAGTAATTTGGCTCATAGTCTTAGAGATAAAACATGACAATCTGGGGCTCAGGTCAGGAAGTAGACAGACTGGCTAAACCGACCGTCTGCTAGGGGACTCGCGCCACCAAGGTCAGATAAATCCCATCACATAGAGGCTCTTTCACCTAGATATCATCATACAGAGACTGTGTCTGTTCCCCGAATTTGGAAATACAAAAAACTTCCAAACCTATCTAAGGTTAAAAATTTAATTGATGTTCAACAAATAAAAAACAGATATAATACAGATGAGCAAACGATAAAGCTTGGGTTCCTGAATATTCGATCCCTTACTTCAAAAGCACTTATTGTTAATGATATGATTTCAGATTATAACCTAGATGTGCTGTGTTTGACAGAAGCCTGGCTAAAACCAAACGATTACTTTACTTTAAATGAGTCCACCCCGCAAGATTACTGTTATAAACATGAACCTCGTCCGAAAGGCAAAGGGGTAGGTGTTCCTGTAATTTATAGAAATATTTTCAAAACCACTAAGAAATCTAGTTTTAAATATACTTCTTTTGAAGTGTTGGTGCTTAATGTAAAATATATAGTGTAAGCGATAAATCACGTTTGATAATTTTGCTGGCTACTGTATACAGGCCACCAGGGCACCGTAAAGACTTTATCAAAGAATTTGCTGACTTTCTATCAGAATTAGTATATCAGATAAAGTTCTAATTGTTGTTGATTTTAATATATGTAGTTAATGAAAAAGATGCATTGGGATTGGCATTTAAAGACATTGTAAACTCAATTGGAGTTAGACAACACGTGTCAGGACCTACTCATTGTCGTAATCATACTCTAGATCTAATATTATCACATGGAATCAATGTTGATGCTGTTGAAATACTGCAGCAGAGCGACGACATCTCATATCATTATCTAGTCTCATGTAAATTACATTTAGCCGAGGCTGCAAAGCCGACTCCGTGTTATAAATATATTAGACCTATCAGTTCTGCCACGAAAGATTGCTTTATCAATAATCTTCCTGATCAGTTTCATCATCTCAGCATCCCGGATAGCTTAGAAGAACTCGATATTGCAACAGAAACTTTTAACTCTCTCTTTTCCAGCACTTTAGACGCAGATGCTCCGCTGCGCTTAAAGAAGATTAAAGAAAATAGTCCAACGCCGTGGTACAACGAGCACACCCGGGCCCTTAAGAGAACAGCCAGAAAAATGGAGCGCAATTGGAAGAAAACAAAACTAGAGGTATTTCGGATTGCATGGAAGGAGTGCTCGATTGCTTACAGAGAAGCTTTAAAAGCTGCTAGATCTGCTTATTTTCAACCCTATTAGAAGAAAATAAACATAATCCTAGGTATTTATTTGAAAAAGTGGCTAAACTAACGAAAAAGAAAGCTTCAAGCCCAGAAGTTTCCAAGAAACACAGCAGTAATGACTTTATGAACTTCTTCACTTATAAGATCGATAATATCAGGGACAAATTATAACTATGCAACCGTCTACTACAGTATCGCATCAGGGAGTGCATTGCAGTCTCCCTGAGGAAAAATTTTATTCATTTGTCGTTAACTCATCTAAATCGACAACTTGGACGTTAGACCCTATACCGACTAAACTATTGAAAGAGATGCTTCCAGAGGTCATAGATCCTCTTCTCAATATCATTAATTCGACTTTGTCTCTAGGATACGTACCAAAACCCTTTAAGCTGGCTATGGTTAAACCGCTTGTTAAAAAAACGCAACTTGATCCTACGGAATTAGTCAATTACAGGCCGATCTCGAATTTGCCTTTTCTGTCAAAGATATTAAAAAAGGCAGTATCCTCACAACTGTGTTCCTTTCTTGAAGGAAATGCTATCTGCAAGGATTTTCAGTCCGGATTTAGACCGTACCATAGTACTGAGACATTATACTCCGATCGTGGTTGTATCTCTATTAGAGTTACTTGATCTTAGTGCTGCATTTGACACCATTGACCACAACATTCTATTAAATAGACTAGAAACCTATGTTGGCATTAGTGGAATTGCACTAGCATGGTTTAAATCATACTTATCTGACCGTTATCAGTTTGTAGCAGTAAATGAAGAGATGTCTTATCGGTCAAAAGTTCAGTATGGCATACCACAAGGCTCAGTACTAGGACCGCTGCTGTTCACTCTGTACATGCTACCGTTAGTAGATATCATTAGGAACATGGAATTAGTTTTCACTGTTATGCTGATGATACTCAGCTCTATATTTCCTCAAAACCTAACGAAACTTACCAATTCACAAAATTAACGGAATGCATAGCTGATATAAAAAATTGGATGACTAGTAATTTCCTTCTACTAAATTCTGAAAAAACAGAGATTCTAATTATTGGACAAAAAACTTCCACACGTAATAACGTCCCGGGTTACGTATGTAACCCTAGTTCCCCGAAGGGACGGATGCTGCGTGTAATCGCAGTGGGAACGCCCTCCAGCGTAACGCGTCTGAAGCATGAATGAAATCAGTCAATGGAGAGATGGAGCGTCATAGCGAGTGACGTCATCGACCAGGAAGCTATAAATATCCCCTGAGCACACAATACGCCAGCTTAAAGTTACTGAAGCAACCGACCCAAGGGGATGCCGGGAGTATGGCAGGACACGCAGCGTCCGCCCCTTCGGGGAACTAGGGTTACATACGTAAACCGGGACGTTCCCCTTCAGGGACTACCACTGCGTGTAATCGCAGTGGGAACGCAATACCCACATCCCCATACGACCAAATCCCCGTCGTGTGTCATTAGGAGACACAAACCGACGAGAGAACCTGAGCCCCGGGAGTGGAGCTAAGATCAAGGGAATAAAATCTAACGAAAGTGTGCGGTGAGGACCAGCCTGCCGCATCACAAACGTCCTGAAGAGAAGCTCCTGAAAGAAGAGCTGTAGAGGCAGCCATACTCCTCGTGGAATGAGCCCTTACAGCCAAAGGTGAAGGCTGATGGGCCGAACCGTAAGCAAGCGAGATGGCCTCGACCACCCACTTGCTCATCCTTTGCTTAGATGCCGGACACCCTTTCTTAGGTGACCCAAAACAGACAAACAGTTGTTCCGATCTCCTCCACAGGGCAGCTCTGTGGACATAAGCATCTAAAGCCCTAACGGGGCAAAGCAAATTAAGTCACTTCTGGTCTGACGTCAGAAAAGGCGGAGGACAGAAAGCCTGCAGAACTATAGGTCTAACAAAAGTAGTTGGCACCTTAGGAACATAACCTGGTCTCGGACAGAGAAAGGCCTTAACCATACCAGGAGCAAATTCCAGGCACGAGGGAGCCACCGAAAGTGCTTGAATATCTCCAATTCTTTTTAGAGATGAGATAGCGAGAAGAAGGATAGTCTTTAATGTAAGAAACATTTCCGAAACTTCCTCGATGGGCTCGAAAGGAGCAAGGGAGACCTTCTAAGACGATGGCCAGATCCCAAGCTGGTACACTCGTGCGAACTGCAGGCCTCAGCCTCAAGGCGCCACGAAGGAAGCGAGATATAAGTGGGTGTCTCCCGAGAGAACCTCCGCTCGAAGGGGCGTGGTAAGCAGCTAAGGCCGCCCCATACACCTTCTGTGTGGAGTGGGATAACTCTGTGGAGAGACGGTCCTGCAGGAAATCCAGCACTGTACCAACCGGGCAGTTAACTGGGTCCTGCTTGCGCTCTCCACACCAAGAGGTGAAAAGTTTCCACCTCGCGGCATATAACTTCCTCGTGGCGGGAGCTCTGGATTGGAGGATGGTCTCAACGACCTCAGTCAAGAGACCAGAATCTATGAGCTGGGCCCCCTCAGAGGCCAAGCCCACAGCCTCCATAGTTCTGGGCGGGGGTGAAGGATCGACCCACTCGCCTGAGAGAGTAGATCTCTCCTAATCGGTATCTCCAGGGGAGAGCCGTCGAGGAGAGACACTAGGTCCGCAAACCATACTCGGGCCGGCCAGAACGGGGCTATTAGCAGAAGACTGAGCCCGTCCCGGCGAACCCTCTCCAGAACTCCCGGGAGCAGAGCGATCGGGGGAAAAGCGTACAAACGTGACCTCGCCCACAGATGTACCATCGCGTCCAACCCCAGTGGGGCTCGCAGGCTGAGAGAGAACCACAGTGGACAGTGTGATGTCTCTCGGGAAGCAAATAGGTCTACCTCGGCACGACCAAAATGTTCCCATAGGAGCTCCACCACCTCGGGGTGAAGACTCCATTCCCCGGGCCTCGGCCCCTGCCTCGACAGGATGTCTGCCCCCTTAAATACCCCAGGAGATAAATAGCTCTCAGAGAAAGAATTTTCCCCTGGGACCATTGAAGGATCTGACGTGTCAGTTTTGTAAAGTGGGCGAGAACGCAGACCCCCCTGATGGTTGATATAAGAGACCACCGATGTGTTGTCTGACCGGACAAGAACATGGTGGCCCCTTAGGTCTGGGAGGAAATGTTTCAGAGCCTGAAACACTGCCAACATCTCTAGACAATTTATGTGCCATAGACGGTTACGGTCCTCCCACAGACCCTGAGCTGGGCCACCAATCATGATCGCCCCCCCACCCCGTGAGAGAGGCATCTGTCGTTAGCATAACGCGATCATAACTCATGATCATGCGAAGCGGATTTCCCCTCGGGGAGAATCCCCTGGTTCAATGCCACCACTGTAACGGTCTCATGTGCAGGAGGCCAAAAGGTATCACGTTGGACGCAGCTGCCATGAGACCTAACAGTCTCTGGAACTGTTTTACAGTGGATGACTGGCCTAACTTGACCTGATCTACTGCGGCGAGAATCGAAGCAACACGAGCAGGTGACAACTGTGCCTGCATCGTCGTCGAATCCCACACTACACCGAGAAAAGTGGTTCTCTGTAATGGAGAAAGAACACTCTTCTTGCCGTTGCGCCTCAACCCCAACCTCTTGATGTGACCAAGAACGACATCTCGATGCCGAACCGCCTGTTGTTCTGATTGAGCTAGAATTAACCAATCGTCTATATAGTTCAGAATACGGATGCCCTGCAGCCTCAGCGGCCTCTCGAGGCTGGCCTCTGGATGAACATCCCGAGTGATAGACACAGTGCCCTGTAACGTACTGGCAGGGAACAGCTGGTCTGGGCACTCCACAACCCTCCTCGGAGGGGGCGAGCGTCCCTCGGGAAATCGCTCACCGAGTCTCTCTACTCCCTGTATAGGCAGGGTTAGTAGAGCAGACCCCTGAGGGCATCGGGAAAGACAGGGCACCGTGTTTTTGTGCAGTGAACTCAAGTCTTCCACGATGGGGACCACCCTCAGATTTTTTCGACGCGGCCTTCTTGGCGATAATGACTGTCCTCAGATCAGCCCTACCCCGAGAAGGTCGCGCCGGAGAGCCCTCCAGTTTCTCTGCGGGGGGGGCACGAGACGCGACACTCTGTTTCTGCTGCACTCTTTTTGAAGTACTCGGCGGCTGGGACTGCCCTCGCTCAGCAGCCCCAGCGCGCACTTTAAGGGGCATACATTTCTGAAAAGCAGCCGCCTGTTTCTTCTCTTCCTGGAACCTCTCCGTGACAGAGTGAAGAGCGTCACCGAAGAGGCCCGCAGGCGAAACTGGAGCATTTAAAAGGAGAGTCTTATCTTTCTCCTTCATAGAGGTCTGACTCAACCACAAGTGTGTACAGTACCGTCAAACAGTACCGTCAAAGTCCAGTGCTCATTCTCGTTAATGACCCCCAATATAAATTTGAATTTTTTTGGATCCATCTGAAATTTCAGTTTAAATAAAATCAACATTCATTGCACAAGTATTTTGAGGTGTAGTGAACAACAAACAAAAAAGCATTCCATGACCCAAGTTTGATTGCTGTTAAAAGAAATCTGACACTTTATCCAATGTGACATGGCCCAGCCTGACCAGCGGAAGACATTGCCACATGGACTGTTTATTTAGAATCAGAAATTAATATATAATTAATATTGAAATAATAATAATTCATTAATATATTAATCAGAAATAAGGTTTTTGCCTTATACTGTAATTAAACAGCTAACATTCTACCATCCTTCAAACAATTAGATGTATATTCTCTGCACTTTACTTTAAATCATACTGACCTTTAGCATTTTACTATCTTTTAATAGTGTTGTTAGTTTTCTTGTATATATATTTTAAATAAATTATATTTTGTTACAACTGTGTCTTCCTTGTGTTGACAATGCAGTAAGAGGCTCTACAAATTGGATCATTTATATTGTCAAGGTGACTTCTTGACTGGTGCCCCAAGGTAAAAAGCAGGGAGATATTACTTGACACACACACACGAGATTACGTGGGACCAAAACTCACATTACCTCTATTGTCTGTTGCATGATATAATACACAACTGATGTCTGTGAGAAGATCACTACATAAGTTACATCTATGTTAATCACATTTATATTGCAGTTTGCAAAAATTGTATACTAACATAGACCTTTGCTTTTTTATGTTTCCATATGTCGCTCATTTCATATGAATCAATGCACACCGCCTTTGTTGTCGAATCCTTGTTGTATTTTTGTACCAAAAGGTACATATAAGCATTCATGACCTGACAGGAATAAATGAAGACATATTAGTTTCCCATAAGAAAAAAATATTCACAGAGGTGATCTGTTTAATGATGTTTAATGTTTCCTTTAAATGGACATTTTCATTTTGAACTTTGGATAGTTTTTCTTTGGACATTATTTGTTTGTAAAACATTATTTTAGCAAATAAAATGAAATGTTGAAACGGTGTGATATGAAGTGGCTTCATTCACAAACTGTTGGATTTCATTAACACTCATATATATAAGATGTGTTCTTAAGGTACAAACATTTTATTTTTATTTTTTATTTTAAAAGTTTGCTTTTAAATATTAATTGTGTATATTGTCACAATTATGTTCTGTCTAGTCAGCACCTGTTCTTGTTAGTTCCTATAATTAGTTTATCTTCCTCCACCTCAGTTTGGTCCCTTGTCGGTTAATGTAACCAGCAGGTTAACAAACTGTAACAGCATGTCCACAATGACATGTACACACGAACATTAAAACTTATCTCCTTTGGAAATATACCGTCATCTGCCAAGCTGTGACATATATATTACTTAAGTATTTAGTTATGAAAGATATAACTGGATAGGCATATAAATCACATAAAATTAGTTTCATTGAAAATATTTCATAGAAATTAGAACTTAGAAATTAGAAGCAAGATAACAATTTCCTAGTGAGTTGGTGCTTCTAAAAGGATCAACTCACCTCACTTTCAAAATATCGTGTGGGTGCAGTCTGATGAATGTCTGAGTAAAACAATTTGAAAGGCCCTATTTTTGAGACCAGCACATACAAGCTTTTTCCTTCCCAGGCTTCTTTGACACCTGTTAAATGTCAAAAACAAGCAAAACAATGCAAAGTCCTGACAAGACAGAATATGAAACTATAAAAAAATAAATAAAAATCACAATTGAGGTTACATGTCTGTCTTAAATTATGCAATGGTGTTACTCACAACTGGTGAATCCATGTGTTACTACTGTAATATGTATTATTATTATTATAACTGTCTAAATTGTTGTTTAAGTACATACGTGAGTCTATATCTGAAGAGCTGGACCCTGATAAAATCACAACTCCTGAGGATGCTGTGGCATGGACTGGTGGTGGAGATGCCGGCGAGGAGGGGCCTGACGAGACCACATGGACTGGTGGTGGAGATTGTGGTGATGGCACTGGTGGGGGAGATGCCGGTGAGGAGGGGCCTGACGAGGCCACATGGACTGGTGGTGGAGATTGTGGTGATGGCACTGGTGGGGGAGATGCCAGTGAGGAGGGGCCTGATGAGGCCACATGGACTGGTGGCGGAGATTGTGGTGATGGCACTGGTGGTGGAGATGCCGGTGAGGAGGGGCCTGACGAGGCCGCATGGACTGGTGGTTGAGATTGTGGTGATGGCACTGGTGGTGGAGATGCCGGTGAGGAGGGGCCTGACGAGACCACATGGACTGGTGGCAGAGATTGTGGTGATGGCACTGGTGGTGGAGATGCCGGTGAGGAGGGGCCTGACGAGGCCACATGGACTGGTGGCGGAGATTATGGTGATGGCACTGGTGGTGGAGATGCCGGTGAGGAGGGGCCTGACGAGGACACATGGACTGGTGGTGGAGATTGTGGTGATGGCACTGGTGGTGGAGATGCTGGTGATGGCACTGGTGGTGGAGATTGTGGTGATGGCACTAGTGGTGGAGATTGTGGTGATGGCACTGGTGGTGGAGATGCTGGTGATGGCACTGGTGGTGGAGATGCTGGTGATGGCACTGGTGGTGGAGATGCTGGTGATGGCACTAGTGGCAGAGATTGTGGTGATGGCACTAGTGGCAGAGATTGTGGTGATGGCACTGGTGGTGGAGATGCTGGTGTTGGCACTGGTGGTGGAGATGGGGGTGGTGGCACTGGTGGTGGAGATGGGGGTGGTGGCACTGGTGGTGGAGATGGGGGTGGTGGCACTGGTGGGGGAGATGCTGGTGAGAAGGGGGATGCAAAGACCACAGGAACTGAAACTGATGGTGATGAAGACTTTATTTTATGTGGGATGCGGGGTTGTTCCTCAACATGTAGCCTCAAATGATCTACATTTATTCTTGGGAATTTCATACCCCCCCCCCCCCCCCCCTATTTGTTTGAGCCTCAGTTAAAATCTCACTCATAGCAATAGCCGATTCTGTAATTTCTTCCACTGACACTGTGCCCTCCACACTCTTGTCAATCTGAAAAAAAGTGCAGGACAATACTGTTAAAAAAATGCTACCTATTTATCATTAATGATATTTATTTGAAAATTTTAACAATCTGCAGTTACCCGGTAGTGCTCAGGTATTTCGGAAGGGTAACAGGCCTCTCTTCCAAACATTAAAAAGTATGGTGAGTACTTAGTTGTCACCTGCCGCTTTGTCCGAAGCCCAAACATTACGGCGTCTAGGTGTTTGTCCCATTCATTGGGCTTGTCTTTCACAAGCTTGCAAAGGGATCTGGTAATTTAATAACATTATTTTCAGGTTCAAAGAAGTCAGGAAGGACCATTTACAATCATGCATCTAGTACACATTTTTATCCCATTTAAATAATAGTGTATTCAGTGTGTACATAGTCATTATGTGCATTCGCTAGGAACTGAACCAATGAATTTTGAATTTCTATCATCATGCTCTACTTAAATACATAAATGGCTAGTTCTATGCAAAATTGTTGTCAGTGTAAAGATAATTAAAATAAAATTATTGTTACCTCTGTATTGTCGCATTCATCCGTTCCACAAGGCCGTTTGTCTGTGGGTGGTACGGTGCGCACAAGGACCTTTTAATGTTAAACACTTTGCAGATATTACTGTTCAGCTGCAAAGTATAAAAGAAAACAGACTCTTAAAGTTCTCAGGGAAAAGAGGAAAGTTATGTATATTGAAAAAAGTTGACATTTAATAATTTTGTATCAATGGTTTATCAGTGAACATGTATGACTCACTGTGTTTACAAACTCTTTCCCCTGGTCTGTGAGGATTCTTTTAGGTGCCTCAAACTGATGCACAAATTTTAAAAGGCAATCAGAAACCTCCCTGGCAGCCTTTGACTTGAGGGGATAAGCCTGGGGCCACTTGGTCATGTAGTCAATGATGACACAAATATATTGGTTACCATTTTCTGTTGGTGCTAATTTGCCAATTAGATCCATCCCCACAAGTTCGAAAGGCTCTTTAACCTAGAGTTCATTAAATAGAAACAAAATAATTAGTTATATAACTGAATTGTTATTTCTAATTTAATTCTAAAAAATAATAATAAATAAATGTGTGATGGAAAGGAATACCACAATTGGAATGATTTCATTTTGCTCCTTAACTGATGACCTGCTGGCCTGACATGGTACACACTGTGCCACCTGTGATCAAAACAGTATAATGTTGGAAATCATTAGCATTTTATAATATTGCAAAAGTATTAATTCTGTAAATGTTATTACCCAGGTGTCAATGTCCTGTGACATGCCTGTGACAATCAATTATTTACTATTTTTGTGGTTGTCTTCTTCTAAATATTGTAAAGGTGTCCAAGCTTGAGGATTTGGGTGTGGAAACGTCCCGGGTTACGTATGTAACCCTAGTTCCCCGAAGGGACGGACGCTGCGTGAAATCGCAGTGGGAACGCCCTCAGCATGACGCGTCTGAAGCATGAATGAAATCAGTCAATGGAGAGAATGAGCGTACGGCGAGTGACGTCATCGACCAGGAAGCTATAAATATCCCCTGAGTACACAATACGCCAGCTTAAAAGTTACTGAAGCAGCGACCCAAGGGGATGCCGAGAGTATGGCAGGACACGCAGCGTCCGTCCCTTCGGGGAACTAGGGTTACATACGTAACCCGGGACGTTCCCCTTCAGGGACTACCGCTGCGTGAAATTGCAGTGGGAACGTAATACCCACATCCCCATACGACCAAATCCCCGTCGTGTGTCATTAGGAGACACAAACCGACGAGAGAACCTGAGCCCCGGGATTGGAGCTAAGATCGAGGGAATAAAATCTAACGAAAGTGTGCGGTGAGGACCAGCCTGCCGCATCACAAACGTCCTGAAGAGAAGCTCCTGAAAGAAGAGCTGTAGAAGCAGCCATACTCCGGGTGGAATGAGCCCTTACAGCCAAAGGTGAAGGCTGATGGGCCGAACCATAAGCAAGTGGGATGGCCTCGACCACCCACTTGCTCATCCTTTTTCTAGATGCAGGACACCCTTTCTTAGGTGACCCAAACAGACGAACAGTTGTTCCGATCTCCTCCACAGGGCAGCTCTGTGGACGTAAGCATCAAAACCCAAACTGGGCACAGCAAATTAATTTTCTCCTGGTCTGACTTCAGAAAAGGCGGAGGACAGAAAACCTGCAGAACTATAGGTCTAACTGAAACAGTTGGAACCTTATGAACATAACCTGGTCTCGGAAAGAGAAAGGCCTTAACCAACCAGGAGCAAATTCCAGGCACGAGGGAGCCACCGAAAGTGCTTGAATATCTCCAATTCTTTTTAGAGATGAGATAGCGAGAAGAAGGATAGTCTTTAGAGTAAGAAACTTTTCCGAAACTTCCTCGATGGGCTCGAAAGGAGCAAGGGAGAGACCATCTAAGATGACGGCCAGATCCCAAGCTGGTACCCTTGTGCGAACTGCAGGCCTCAGCCTCAAGGTGACACGAAGGAAGCGAGACATAAGCGGGTGTTTCCCGAGGGAACCTCCACTTGAAGGGGTGTGGTAAGCAGCTAAGGCCGCCACATACACCTTCAGTGTGGAGTGGGATAACCCTGTGGAGAGACGGTCCTGCAGGAAATCCAGGACTGTACCAACCGGGCAGTTAACTGGGTCCTGCTGGCGCTCTCCACACCAAGAGGTGAAAAGTTTCCACCTCGCGGCATATAACTTCCTCGTGGAGGGAGCTCTGGATCGGAGGATGGTCTCAACGACCTCAGCCGAGAGACCAGAATCTATGAGCTGGGCCCCCTCAGAGGCCAAGCCCACAGCCTCCATAGCTCTAGACGGGGGTGAAGGATCGACCCACTCGCCTGAGAGAGCAGATCTCTCCTGATCGGTATCTCTAGGGGAGAGCCGTTGAGGAGAGACACTAGGTCCGCAAACCATACCCGGGCCGACCAGAACGGGGCTATTAGCAGGAGACTGAGCCCGTCCCGGCAAACCCTCTCCAGAACTCCTGGGAGCAGAGCGATCGGGGGAAAAGCGTACAAGCGTGACCTCGGCCACGGATGTACCATCGCATCCAACTCCAGCGGGGCTGGATGGCTGAGAGAGAACCACAGCGGGCAGTGTGATATTTCTCGAGAAGCAAATAGGTCTACCTCGGCAAGACCGAAATGTTTCCATAGGAGTTCCACCACCTCGGGGTGAAGACTCCATTCCCCGGGCCTCGGCCCCTGTCTTAACAGGATGTCTGCCCCCTGATTTAAATACCCCGGGAGATAAAAGCTCTCAGAGAAAGAATTTTCCCCTGCGACCATAGAAGGATCTGACGTGCCAGTTTGTAAAGCGGGCGAGAACGCAAACCCCCCTGATGGTTGATATAAGAAACCACCGATTTGTTGTCTGTCTGGACAAGAACATGGTGGCCCCTTAGGTCTGGGAGGAAGTGTTTCAGAGCCTGAAACACCGCCAACATCTCTAGGCAGTTTAAGTGCCACAGACGATGATGGTCCTCCCACAGACCCTGAGCCCACCCGTGAGAGAGGCATCTGTCATTAGCATAACGCGACGACAAGGAGCTCCTAACACAGGGCCTTGGGACAGAAACCAAGGATCTTTCCACATGATCAGGGCGTGATGACACCGTCGCAAACTCACGATCATGCGAAGCGGATTTCCCCTCGGGGAGAATCCCTTGGTCCTGAGCCACCACTGTAACAGTCTCATGTGCAAGAGGCCAAGAAGTATCACGTTGGACGCAGCTGCCATGAGACCTAGCAGTCTCTGGAACTGTTTTACAGTGGATGACTGGCCTAGCTTGACCTGATCTACTGCAGCGAGAATCAAAGCAATACGAGCAGGTGACAATCGTGCCTGCATCGTCGTTGAATCCCACACTACACCTAGAAAAGTGGTTCTCTGTAATGGAGAAAGAACACTCTTTTTGGCGTTGAGCCTCAGCCCCAGTCACTTGATATGAGCAAGAACGACATCTCGGTGCCGAACCGCCTGTTGTTCCGATTGAGCTAGAATCAAGCAATCGTCTATATAGTACAGAAAGCGGATGCCCTGTAACCTCAGCGGGGCTATAGCAGCATCCGTACACTTCGTGAATGTTCGGGGTGACAGTGCTAGGCCGAACGGAAGAACCCGATATTGGTACGCTTCGCCCCCGAAAGCGAACCTCAGGAACTTCCTGTGTTGAGGGAGGATAGATACATGGAAGTAAACGTCCTTTAGATCTATTATGACAAACCAGTCCTCGGATCTGATTTGAACATCCCCAGTGACAGACACAGCGCCCTGTAACGTACTGGCAGGGAACAGCTGGTCTGGGCACTCCACAACCCTCCTCGGAGGGGGCGAGCGTCCCTCGGGAAATCGCTCGCCGAGTCTCTCTACGCCCTGTGAAGGCAGGGTTAGTAGAGCAGACCACTGAGGGCATCGAAAAAGACAGGGCACCGTGTTTTTGTGCAGTGAACTCAGGTCTTTCACGATAGGGACCACCCTCAGAACCCTGACGTTCAGCACGTCAGGATTTTTTTTTTTCGATGAAGTAGTATCCTAACTCCCTGCTGGGTGGGGGACCCATTCCGCCAGGAACTCTACTAAGGGAACCAGCCTCTCGAGGCTGGCCTCCGGATGAACATCCCGAGTGACAGACACAGCGCCCTGTAACATACTGGCAGGAAACAGCTGGTCTGAGCACTCCACAACCCTCCTTGGAGGGGGCGAGCGTCCCTCGGGAAATCGCTCGCCGAGTCTCTCTACGCCCTGTATAGGCAGGGTTAGTAGAACAGACCCCTGAGGGCATCGAGAAAGACAGGGCACCGTGTTTTTGTGCGGTGAACTCAAGTTTTTCCCGATGGGGACCACCCTCAGAGTCCTGACGTTCAGCCCGTCAGGACTTTTTCGACGCGGCCTTTCTGGCGACAATGACTGTCCTCAGATCAGTCCTGCCCTGAGAAGGCCGCGCCGGAGAGCACCCCGCCTCATCCCTCCAGTTTCTCTGCAGGGGGGCACGAGACGTGACACTCCGCTTCTGCTGTGCTCTTTTTGAAGACGAACTCGACGAAAGACTTTGCTCTGGTTGAACATTCTGCGTGACAGACACAGTGCCCTGTAACGGCGCACCGGCAGGGAACGACTGGTCTGAACACACTAGAACCCTCCTTAGAGGCGGCGAGCGTCCCTCGGGAAAGCACTCGCCAGACCCTTCTACGCCCTGTTTCGGCAGGGTTAGTAGGACGGGCCCCTGAGGGCGCCGGGAGAGACAGGGCACCCTTAAGGGAGGTGAACGCAAGTCTCTCTCGGCGGGGACCCCCCTCAGATTTCCTTTGAGCAGGTCGGCCTGAAAAGCCTGCATAAAAGTCATCGTATGCAAACATGCAGCCGCCTGCCGAGCCACCGAGTAAGCCTTCCCCACCAGCACAGAGGTATATATATTTATTTATTTATTTATTTTTTGGTGGAAGAGCCGGTGCTTTAAGTGAAGACGATGAAGCAGGAGAGAGATAGCTCGCAAGCGTCTCCTCCGCCTACAGTATCGTCACATAACCAGCAGATTTAGCACCAACAATGTTACCATAAGCATTGGACTGATTTGTGTAAATTCTGCTTGAAACCGGTCTAACCCAGGTCTTTGAAACCTCAGCATGAAGATCTGGGAAGAACGGTAAGCACCGGCTAGAAGGTTGAGGTCGTGCAGACAGAAATCTATCATCTAGATTGCTTTTAATTCTAGAAACCTGTCTATCAGCTGGCCACTCGATACTGTTATTTTTTTATTATTTTTTTTTTTAGCTTTTCAACAGCCCGAGATAATACATCCATCAAACCTTCTTCATTTGCAGTATAATGTGATAAACTAGTTTTCTCTGATAATAAACTTTCGACATCCAGCTCCTCAGAACTGGAAAATCTCAATTCAACATCATCATGTGCCTCCACCCGGGCAGAAGTAACCGCCGCAGCGCATGCTTCCAGAGCCGGGTGAGAGGCACTAGATCTCGTCGGAGATAGCTGAGATAGGGCGGAGCCCGTCTCAACGTCGCCAGCGAGATCCATCTGCGAGCCCCAAGACAAGCGCCGCCGCTCTGCCTCAACAGAAGCGGGACCCGAGCCTCGGGGAGCTCGCAGCAAATCACTCTCCTCGAAGAGCGATCGCCGCGAGCGCAGAGTTCTCAAGGGAAAACGCTCGCAATGCTGACAATCGACTCCCTCGAGAGCCGACTGGGCATTGCTGCACTCCCAAACAAGCCACACTTAGCTCGTGTGAATCCCCACCCGTGATGTACCGAGTACAGGGGGGAACACACTTCTTATACTGCTCGCTCATATTGGTTTTTTTATATAAAATATATATAGTGAAAACTCCTGACAAAACAGACAAACACAATCGACAGATTCAGACACACACAGAGCTGCTGAAGTAACTAAAAGCTGGCGTATTGTGTACTCAGGGGATATTTATAGCTTCCTGGTCGATGACGTCACTCGCCGTACGCTCATTCTCTCCATTGACTGATTTCATTCATGCTTCAGACGCGTCACGCTGAGGGCGTTCCCACTGCGATTTCACGCAGCGGTAGTCCCTGAAGGGGAACAGCCATTTTATCATTTGACCGACAAAAGCCCACATTAGAGGTGTTTGAACTGAGCAGCAAAGGAGCCACTGATTTCCTTGATTCAACAGAGACAGTGAACAACTTTGCACTGCAATTCAAAGGTATTGGTTATATAAAAATCCACAGAAATTGACTCAGGCCTGTAATAGTGCAAATATACATCATAAAGTTTTATGAAATCATTGTTTTCTGTTGTTACATCTGTAGCCAGCTCCTCACCCGCAACACCCAGTACCAGAGAACATGTCAGTGTTCTGGTAGGACAAGTGCAAGATCTATTCAACCAAAAATATAGTAAGCATAAGTTCAAATACTTTTAATACCTTCATGAATCCATGGCATTATTATCAAATAAATAAATTATCTAATGTGCCCATCAACCATTAGATTTACACCTTACCAAAATGTCTGTTTGCAGCCTGTACACTGGCTATTAACTAGAGGGGAGAGTCCCAATTGTCCAACTGTGTAACATTGTGTAACGTGTGCATACATGTGTGTGCCCGTGTATTTCAGAGGAGGCCGGAGGTACTGGGAGGCTCCCCTACCAGTCCCTGGTAAATCACGGCATGACCATTAATGTAGCTGGACTGCCCACAAGCCTTACCCTCAGGAAGCCTTCCTTTTATGGAAGGAACCAATTGGTCGAAATTTTGAAAGCTGCAGAGGAGATTTCATTGGAAATAAGTAAGTGACATTACCATTACCAGTGTCTTTCTCCACTTGTGTTTTAGCAGACCATTTGGCTCTATGCAAAGTGGGGAAAATAAGTTAACTAAAGAATAATACAGGCCTACATGTAAGTCTTTGTATAGTTTTGGGGCGTTGCATCTCTCTCTGTCCCTTCACCGCAACCGGTCAAGGCAGATGGCCACCCTGAGCCATGGTTCTGACGTATCTGCCTCTTAAAGGGGTCATTTGATGCGATTTCTTGTTTTTCTTTCTCTTTAGTGTGTTATGTAGCTGTTTGTGCATGTATAAGATCTGTAGCGTTACAAAGATCAAAGTCTCAAACCTAAAGAGATATTCTTTGTAAAAGTGAAGGCTCACCCACACCTTCCTAAAATACTTCGTTCAAACACCCCCCCCACATCTCTACGTCAGTATGTGGGGGCAGAGTTCCATAACACCGCCCAAATGTATACGCAAAGAAGGCATAACTTTTATCCGCGCCGGCATGTCATAGAGACGCTGTGTTTTTCGTTGCGAAAGCCCAACTACTTTGTTTGGCTTTCCAAAAGAGGACACAATTAGAAAACAGTGCCTAAGCTTTATTTACAACACTGTTCCAGAACAGTACAGCCCAAATATTCGACTGAGTGCTGCGCATTTTCGGAGGACTGTTTCTAGCACCTGGGAGAGCTCAGACTGCGTCTTTGTCGTTTCAACGATAAAAAATGCAGACTTACCAATCTGATAAATTCTAGTCCAGTTGTGCTGGCAACGTTGATCAATCAGCTTAGTCATCTGCATCATCCGGATCAGATTCCGGCTCTAATTGATAAGGCAGGACTGACATTAGCGTCTGTCAATATTGCTTTGCTTTGGGAGCTGATGTTCCAGATATGGTAAGAAGCGTGATATTTCCATCAGGCGCTTAAGGTATTTGGGCCAATCACAATGGCTGGATGTCTGGCCAATCAGAGCACACCGCGCTTTTCTGAATGATGAGCTATATACAAATTTGACATGTTTCAGAAAGGAGTGGCATAGAGCAGCAACAATAATGTACAGTATGTGTAAAATAATGGCTTTTTTTAACCTAAAACCGCATAAACTCATTGCATTAAACCAAATACACAAAATAATGTTATTTTTAGAACCATCATATGACCCCTTTATAAAGAAGTTTTTCCTTGCCTCCGTCACCTACAGTAGTGTTTGTTCATGGAGGGAATTGTTGGGTATTTGTTAACAATATTATAGAGTATGGATAGAGCATGGTCTAGACCTACTCTGTTTGTAAAGTTCTGTGAGAGAACTTTTGTTATGAATTGGTGCTATATAAATAAAATTTAATTGAAACAGATTCAGGTTATAGATTCTGTATGTGTCTTTGGCAGTTTGTAAGGGATGTGACACTATTTCTCAGTTTCGTCATTATCCTCAATATCCTATAGATGTTTATTTAAATATGACTAGTGACTGTGGCCCTTGGTAATGGTTTTCATCTTTTTCATGCTCATCAAACTATTCACTAATTAAATTCTATGTAAATAATTCCTTCGAAACACATTCCCTCATTGATATATTCACTGCTGTGTGATTCATTATTTTTCTCCAGTACTATTGCAGGAAGGCCAATTATTTGTTAAACTCGTGCTACATAAGGGTTTTTTCTGTCTTTCTTTTTATTTTATTTTATTTTTTTATATCAATCAGATGCAGCACAATGCAACCCCACTGACTTGGGAGAGGGGTTGTCAGAGCACATGGATGCAGAAGGTACGCTGAGTTGTTTTAATTTTATCTTTAAATAAATATATTACATTAAACTTAAGAAGCATAGTTAACTAGATATGTAACTGTGGTCATTACACAGCACATTTGACTACTGTATACATTATTGAAATAATACAATTAATCAAAAGATGACATTTTCCCCTTTGTGTGATGGTTTAATCTTTTCAAATCAACAGACACAGCGGATGGCATCCAGACGAAGTCGGTGGAGGAAATTTTAGAGGCCATGTGTGAAAATGGTATTTCTTGTAATCGTAATACATTTTACCAAATGCTACAAATCAGTTTTTGGTATTGCTTAAGTTCAAGCTTAATTAAAACTACTGTCTTAGTTTTCCCATTGACATTTTACACAAAGAGAAAAGCTCACTTGTTTGAAAATTACAATTTATGGATACAATATTTATCCAGGTGACATTAAACGGCATATATAAGGTTGGTATTCTGATCATTTTACATTTTGAATTGGCTGCTGAGATTTAGATGCAAATAATGGAATTTAATTTAATCTTTTTTTTAATCAATGATTTACTAATTAATTATTGACAGTATGCTGACAAATTGAATTATGAATTTGTAATTAAGATTAAACATGTGTATTTAGAAAGTTATTATTGTGTTTTGTTTTATGTACTTCAGGTGCACAGCAGATGGAAGAGTCCTCAGAAACAGCCACTACTGTAGCAATCGTGATGACTGCAGATAAAGGTATCTTTCCACATTGTGGTTATTTTTATATAACAGGAAGTGACTGTTATACCATATATATTGCCTTAACAAGTTACAAAATAACAAAATATAACAAATGAGCTCTTCCTCATAGTAGACCTGGCCAAGACTAGCAGCAGCCTGTATAAAAAAGGCAGTTTCAACAGATTACAATACTACAATAAGAACAGATATGGAAACAGAAGCATAGACTAAAACATTTTAAAAGGTGTAAAAAAACATTAGACTGTGACAAATTAGCCTCCAATCCTTTCATTTAGGATATAATAGCATTTAACTAGATTCACTTTTAAGTCTTTCAATGGGCAGATTCCAAGCAGAACGTGCAGTAGCGTATAAAAACATCTCGAAAGTGCAAAGGGTGTTGTCCAGTACATTTCTTTACTATACAAATACAGAGAAAGGAGGTAAGAACACCAGCAATTGCTTTTTAAATGATAATGTACCCGTGTACAAGCCTACGGGTGGCTACAGCAGGCCGACTTACGACTGTACGAGTTATGGCCTTACAATTAGTAATCAAACCTGCGTCAATGTGAAGAGCTCTGGAAGCAGCTGAAGAACAAAGTGGTAATGAGATTTCTGAAATTAAAAATTAGTTACCCCTCTGTCTCAGGTTTGATTTACATCCATTTCTGAAAGGGAAAACCCAGAGTTTTCCTTATTTCAGGGTTATACTAAAGCCGCTTTCTGAAATGGAAACCAGGAACTCTTCTTTCTTGTCCTACTTTTTTCCAACAATTGAGCATCAGCTATATCTGAGATTAATTGATGTGCAATACCCACATTTGCATTTGGCAACAGTTACAAATGAATAAGCTGCCTTTTATATGTTGCTTTGAATATGGTGATGAGTATTTCAACTAACTGGCTTGACTTCCAAAATATTTGTGTTTTTCCTTTGGTAGGTGGAGACAATGTGTGCCGTGTCTGCCGCGTCCATTTTGATGACAAGAATAAGAATGCAAGAAAGAAGTGGCGTTCATGGTGCACAGTGCACAGTGTGCCAATCATGGTCACACACTGCATGTGGTTTTAAAAAGAACATGTGCCTTCACTGCCAGTGTCAAAACACCATGCAAACACCCTGAACCTATGCTATTTACTGCATTCCAAAATGTATCTTGTTACTTTGAGTTGTTTTGACAGCCCCCAAACCATCCCTACAAATATACACACACTCACATAATACATACATGTGCGTTTTAAAATGTATTAAGTGCCCTTCACCTTTTCATTAAAATATACTTGATGAACCTTGCTCCAAATTTATTGTAATGGTTACACTTCACTTGTAAGAAGAAAACTGATCTTTTTGTTGTTTTCATTCACCCCAATTTTTATTTATTGTTGTCGTTTATTGGCACCATCAATGTGGTCCCTTTTAAACTGGGCCATGTGGGGATCAATAAAGTTGTATTGTACTGAATTGAGTCTACAAGTTTTTTTTTATAAATCTGTTTAATCATTGGTTCAGTAGGGCCGGGTTTTAGCAAGGACCTCACCATAATACAATTTAATTTTTAAAATTTAAATATAATGGTTGCTATGGATGCTTGTATCACTGAAGCCACCTAGTTCGCAAGACGTAGTTCCCCTCGGAAGTATTTTCATACTCACCGTGTTATGCTTTTCTTTAAATGATTAACATTTAAGATAAAATGTGAAGGGTATCATTTTATCCGTGTTAATATATTACAAACTAATAATATAAATATTCATTGTTTCCTTGGATTCTGAGAAATAAGTTTATTTTATTTTAAAGTTTATTGTCAGTTTATGCGAGGGAGTTCCACTTCTGTTTAGAGTTGTCTGCCATGGATAGACTACATTTCAGTTGGTACTGCCGGTCACTATGATATATTTTATTCACAAATATCAATTGTTTGAACAATTAACCAACAATTTCTTTAAAAAGAAAACTTTCTTGAGCTGAATACAAGAAAATGAATTGACATGCTTTTAAAAATGCATTCTAAATGGCACATGAGTTTGGGTAACATGGACTGAGAAAACATGCATCCATCTTCTGCTTGGAAACTTGGTAATAACTAAAGTTGCCTGAGAGTGACCAATACACATTTTGAATAGTTAAATATGTGTAGTATTAGATTCTGTGTTGAAAAAATTAGCTTCATTTTGAAGAGATACAGCAAGCAAATGTCACCTATTGGGTGGAAGGGCCAATGTATAATGTAGGCTACTCTTGTATTTGACTACCAATAGGCCTAATAATAGTCTACAAGTAGCCTAAGAGGAGACGACTACCCATCATGTAGACGATGGCCTTATTCATTAATGGTATTTAACCATCATAACAGCATTAACATAAATAGATAGCCTATGTATATAAGCCATGTGTGTCCCAAACCCAAACATAAATGCAGTGTGTGTGTGTATACCAGATATTCCTCATGTTGTGGGGTTGTAAATCTGTTTACAGAGTCACAAACAAACAAACAAACAAACAATCAAACAAAAAAGCTTCATATAGGCTACTCCTATTGAGCCTTCAAAGTGCTCTCTAAAACTACAACAGGGATGGCTTGTGTACGTGAAATGAGAAAATTAAAACTTTGTTGTAGAGCTAAACCAATACATCGTTAGAAAGGTGTTGACCTAGAGAGTAACATATGTAAGTATTAAGATTCTACAGGGCCCCTGTTTCGAAATACTGAACTTTGAAACACCACCTTGGTGCATGTTTGAAGGCTTATAATTAAGCAATGAAAGGGGCTATCGACATGGGACCGACTGTTATAGAGAGCTCTTGTCCTTAGTTATCATGTGAATATAGATAACAATTTGTAACAATGTCAAGTATGGTTAAAAATAATTTTAACCTATTTAAAAATGTAAAAATTATTTTCATTTAAAATCTGATTACATAGATGTCTTTACAATCCCCCTAAACTCCTCAATGTACTCTCAACTAACTATTTACAACCTCCAATTCTAAGAGAAACACTAATATTTTAAAAACTACAATTCCCTATAGCTACACAATGCAGCTTGATACAAATCAGCACTGCAGTTGTAGTTTTTCTGGTTTGCAAAGTAGGGTTGTAAATTAGGGTTGTAAAAAGATATATCTACTGAATATATCAAATATATAGTACAGCCAAACTATTAATTACACTGTATCTAGATGATCTACGTTAAGAAAATGTAAATATGTTGGTTTATTTAAGATATGTTAGCCGAAAAAGGAGAACCCGTAAACCCCGCCCATAACACAATGCACTTCCGTGTTCCCTTTCGTTGTCACTCCGAGTTACGTCGGATGACGACGAATGGGGTTTCGCTTAGAACACCTATCGACTTCGAGTATTACAAAACGAGCCAATGGCAAAGAAATGCCATGGGTCTGCGGAATTTGCATAGCGTATCTCCGCCTTACCTCGTGGGTATAAAAGGAGGACGCCGGCAACATGCAGATATGCTTTCGCTTCAGAGCCAAGAGTATTTCTTCCCTCCACAGTCATCTCTGACTTCGCTCTACGAGACGAGCTTCTCTCTCCGGTGTTGGTGTGACGGCGATCTGCAGCGAGCTCACAGTGCCTGCTGATCTGTGCAGTGATCTGCCAGTGTGTGTGTGTGTCTCCCTGTGTGCTTCAACACCGCAGAGTTTTTTTCTCCTCTCATAAAAGAGCTCGCACGCGGCACGTCTTTTTAAAGACAGCTCGCCCGTGCATTTCTGGTTGCAGCGGACTGGTATCGGACTCTGATGGGCACGAGCGCTGTCTAGTGTGTTTGGGCTTTGATCATGCTTGAACAGCGCTCGTGGGTGACTCATGTTCTCGCTGGGAACGTGATCATCGCGTCATATATAGGTCGAGACTAGGTGAACTCGCAAGAGTGAGAGTCCCCTTATCCACCCCCCGATCTTCGGCTGGTGGCCAGGGTGACCTGATGGCCACCGACAGATTAAGGCGCCGACTATGTGTCCGCGACCCCAGCCCCCCTCTTCAATGACGGTGCCCGCTAGTGAACTGCTGATTCCCGCTAGTCTACCCTCTGGTGGCCCGTGTGTTTCAGTTGAAGCTAAAGACGAAGATGCCATGTCTGTTGCAGCATCACTAGGTGGGTTTGAGTCTTCTGGAAGTGAAGGCTCGTCACAGCTGCCACCTTCCGGTGTGCATACGGCTGTGCCTGAGTCTGATCCGGAGATGACGGCCATGCTTTCCTGGGACGATGGGTTTTGGGTAAGGCCGCCGACCCTCGTCCACGGCAAGCCCCAATACCTCTCTTCCCGGACGTGCATGATGAGATCTCGAAGTCCTAGAAGACGCCCTTGTCTTCTCGGGACCGCTCGCTTATCTCATCAGCCTTTCCTCCCCTCGATGGGGCCACTGCCCATGGGTACATTGGGGTCCCCCCGGCTGAACGCTCTGTTGAGATGCTATGTGTCCTCAGAGTGCTTCTTCTCGGCACTATCCTAAGCACCCGCCCGTGGCCTGTAGTTTTTCGTCTACGCTTGTGGCGAGATCCTATAGCGCCACGGGACTGGCAGCCGCCTCACTGCATGCCATGGTCATTCTGCTGGTCCACCTGACCCAGATGCTCATGGACCTGCACGAGCCCTCTCCAGCCCCGCCCCCCGCTACACACCGGGTTAAGCGGCGCTCTTGAGATGGGCTCCTCAGAGATGGGACTCAGTTCTTTCCAGGAGTTGGTAGCAGTACCACTCCTTTCCCCGGGGGAGGGCCGGGGAAGAATCCTTATTCTCCAAAGAGCTGACTCTCCCGTCTCTGAGCACAGAGAGTTCTCGGACGTCACAAAGCGCCGCCCAAAATAATTTGTTTATAGTAATCAAGTAGTCCGCTTAGCGTCTTCATATTGTGTGTGTGTACATGCGCTTGCTGTGCGCAAGTTGCACACCATGTGATGTTTTCCTCTACTCACAGTGCTGTGGTCTATGGAGTTATTTTGCTAATCGCTCTTGCGCGCGGCGACACTTTGAGTCCAGTTCATTCATTAGGGGCCAAACAGAGATGAGGTTAGAAGCGACCAAACACCTCCACGTTTTCCCTATTTAAATACAGTTACACGAGTAGTTACACAACCAAGTATGGTGATACAAAATAAAACGTGGCGTGGTGTTTGGTCGCTTCTAACTTCATCTCTGTTTGGATCCTAATGAATGAACTGCACTCAAAGTGTCATCGCGCCAGAGCGATTGAGCACACGCACTGAGACGAGAGAGGCATGGATCAACTCGTCTTAGTTAAGGGAATAACAGTTTAATATGAAAAAACCGTGGAGTGTTCCTTTAAGTCAGAAAAATAGTGAAGCTGTTCATGTTATTACTTTATATGCATATAATAATTATAGAAATTCGATAGTAATCTGCATTAAACATAAAGAAAACAAATTTGGTTATAACAATCATCCGCTTATATTGATTTGGCCCAGACAGATGTGAGATAAGCGGTTTCCACTGTATTGTCCAACAGTGCATCTCTGAAACAAGTTTAGACAAACACCAGTTGGGAAAAATGCCAGAATAAAGATTACTTTTAGGCACATCTACTTAATTTCAGCTGTGTAGTTGATAGACAGGAAAATGGAGGGCAAACAGGGAGTGAATGATGTGTGACACAGGTCCTGATGTCTCTATAAAGTTAATTAATTACCTGGCAGGGCAATTTGTGTCCATAAACGTGAAATGCTGGTACGGCCAAGGAGATGTTGTGTGGTATGCCCTCCCCTGATTTCTGATTGAACACAGTATGGCATAATTTTAAGTAAATGTGTCAAGGTCTTTTCTCAAAACAACAATTCCGTTTTACACAAAAAAGTACTTACATGCAAATGTGAGGCAACAACACAGGCAATGTCATAGACTACTCGCAGGTGTATGTTCTTGTCCTCACATCTTCGAAGTAGCTCATTGATGACATACAGGGGATAGGCTAATCTATTTCAACACAAATTTGAATAAGGACACTTTATACTGAGGAAAAGTAAAAATTAATTATACAATCTCCAGCATAGGGAAGATTATAGAATGGTGGTAATTTTAAAATTTTGTAATGTTTTGGAATATAGATTCCATAAGGTTCATATTTGGTGACTGGGAAATTTTGAATTAAAATATGGCTTATTATATGAATGGGTAGAATCAAACAGGGGAATTATCATTATGGAACACTGGGTCAATAGTCAGAGATGTCACTACTGTGGCATATACTTACCGTTCTCCTTGGCTCATGTTGACAAACATTAGGGGCATTTCATGACGACAAGAGGCTCCAAACACTCCTGTAACATCAAGTTTCTTTGCTTGTTTTTGTGACCTCAGCACGTTGCCAGCCTTGAAGTTACTGCAGTCCTAAAGATTTAAGGAAAATGTCTCAGTTACGTATGTAACCCTAGTTCCCTGATAGGGAACGAGACGCTGCGTCAAACGCTGTGGGAACGCCCCTGCGTTGTGCGTCATGAAGCACGTATGGAATCAGCCCAATGGAGAGATGGAACGTCATAGGCGGGTGACGTCATCGACCAGGAAACTATAAAGCACCCCATAAACACAAGCGCAACAGCTTCTGATAGGAAGCGCTAGCGGGAATGCCGGGAGTATGGTGGAATGACGCAGCGTCTCGTTCCCTATCAGGGAACTAGGGTTACATACGTAACCGAGACGTCATAGGCGGGTGACGTCATCGACCAGGAAACTATAAAGCACCCCATAAACACAAGCGCAACAGCTTCTGATAGGCCTGAAGGAAGCGCTAGCGGAAATGCCGGGAGTAGTGGAATGACGCAGCGTCTCGTTCCCTATCAGGGAACTAGGGTTACATACGTAACCGAGACGTTCCCTTTCAAGGGAACTCGAGCTGCGTCAAACGCTGTGGGAACGCTAATACCCACGTCGCCATAGGACCAAGTGACCGCCATGTGAGAACTAGCGCACAGAGGACGAGAGCACCTGTGCCCCAGGGGTAGAACTTAAGTCTAGGTCGTAGAACTTAATGAAAGTATGCGGTGAAGACCATCCAGCCGCCCACAAACGTCACTGAGTGAAACTCCTGACAGTAAGGCTTTAGAAGCCGCCATACTCCTGGTAGAGTGGGCTCGTACAGCCAAAGGTGAAGGCTGACCAGCTGACTCATAGGCAAGTGAGATAGCCTCGACCACCCACTTGCTCATTATCTGTTTAGACGCGGGACACCCCTTCTTGGGTGGCCCAAAGCACACAAATAGTAGAGTAAATTAAGTTTCTCCTGGTCAGACGACAGAAATGGAGGAGGACAAAAGGCCTGCAGAACTGTAGGTCTAACAACATTAGTAGGGACCTTGGAAACGTAACCTGGTCTAGGATGCAGAAAAGCCTTAACCATGCCAGGCGAAAATTCCAGGCACGAGGGTGAAACCGACAGAGCCTGCAAATCTCCAATTCTCTTTAGTGAGGAGATAGCAAGAAGAAAGATAGTCTTAGACGTGAGAAACTTCTCAGGAACTTCTTCGATAGGTTCAAGAGGAGCTAGGGAAAGACCTTCTAATACGATGCCCAGATCCCAGGCCGGCACCCTCGTACGAACTGCTGGCCTCAGCCTCGATGTGCCACGAAGGAAACGAGTTATAAGCGGGTGTCTCTCAAGAGAAACTCCACTGAAAGGGACGTGGTAAGCAGCCAGTGCCGCCACATACACCTTTAGTGTGGAGGGGGATAGCCCAGAGGGGCTGGATGGCTGATGGAAAACCACAGATGACAATGCGTGGTCTCCTTGGAAGCGCATAGGTCCACCTTGGCGCGACCGAAACTCAACCAAAGGAGCTCCACCACCTCGGGATGGAGTCTCCAATCCCCCGGCCTCGGCCCCTGTCTCAACAGGGAGTCTGCTACCACATTCAAATACCCAGGAAGATACATTGCTCTCAGAAATAGTAATCTCCCTTGGGACCACAGGAGGATCTGAGAGAGGAGTGTCTAAAAGGAACACTCTTTTTCTTTTTCTTTTATATTTGTCTGATTTAACCACAGATGTCTTTCTGCGGCCACCAGAGCTGCCATAGATCGACCCACTAGCTTGGCCGACTCTCTGGTTGCGCGCAGGGATAAATCAGCAGCCTGACACAGTTCGCGAACCACGTCAGCACTGACCTCCTCACTCTCACATCCCTCAGCAGGTCAGCCTGGTATGCCTGCATAATAGACATAGTATGCAGACATGACGCAGCCTGACCCGCCGCCGAATACGCTTTACCCATAAAAAACGAAATATTTCTAAGAGGCTTGGTGGGTAATGCCGGTGCCTTAACAGATGACGCAGCCTCGAGGGAGAGAAAACTCGCAAGCCTCTCTTCCACGCGAGGCATAGCCGAATAACCATATGATTTTGCCCCCACAATATTAGAATATGTTGAAGTCTGGGGACTAAACACTATATATGATACCGTTTTTTTCCACGATTTCGACACCTCAGTGTGGAGATCGGGAAAAAACGGCAAGCACCGGCGTGGAGGTTGCACTCGTGACGGCAAAAATCTAATTTTGATTAAGAAACAGACTCCTGTCTAGTCACTGGCCATACAATGCTGAGTTTTTCTACAGCTCTTGTTAATACCTCCACTAGCTCATCACTTTCGGGAGTGTAAGGTGGCGAATCCTCCACATCTCCCTCATTTATAACTGGTGCCTCAGCCCGAGCGGAAGAAACCGCAGCGCGTGCTTCCGAACACGGGACTGAGGCACTGGATCTCACAGGTGAAGGGAGAGATAAGGCAGAGCCCATCTCTAACCCCGCTGAGAGATCCATCTGCGATCCCCACGATACGCGTCGTCGCTCTGCCTCGGCAAGAGCGGGACCCGAACCGCGGGGAGCGCGCACCGAACCGCTCTTCCTCGAAGAGCGCCCGGCGGGAGCGGAGCGTCCTTAATGGCAGACGCTCGCAATGCTCACAATCAGCTCCCTCGAAAGCTGACTGGGCATGCTGCACTCCCAAACAAACAACACAAAGAACGTGTGTATCCCCACTCGTAAAATAACTCGAGCAGGGAGGGACACACTTCCTAAACTGCTGTTCGTTCGCCATATCTCTCTTAATATATATATATATATATATATATATATATATATATATATATATATAAATTGTTTGTGTGGTGCAGAGTATGTAAAGACAGACAATATTCACACAGGGGCAGATTCACATATAGCGCAACTGAAGGCACAGAAAGCTGTTGGGCTTGTGTTTATGGGGTGCTTTATAGTTTCCTGGTCGATGACGTCACCCGCCTATGACGTTCCATCTCTCCATTGGGCTGATTCCATACGTGCTTCATGACGCACAACGCAGGGGGGTTCCCACAGCGTTTGACGCAGCTCGAGTTCCCTTGAAAGGGAACATAGATTTATGGGAAGAATAATGATTAATTAAATATTTCAATAATATTTCATGGACTCAGTCCATGAAATTCTGCAACTAAGACTAACCTCGTGAGGCTTTGAGCTGTCAAGATGTGATAGCAGGTATTCCTCTACATCCTTTTCATTAACAAACATGCGGGTTCCGTGTAATGGCTCAACCGCACTTGTACCTGAGCTTTGCTTCCTCACAAGGCCAAAGTTGGCATCCAATGTCACAATCATATCCCCATCCGCCTGGAAAACAAACACTTACAGTAATCCTGGTTTTTATCTGCAGCAGTTTTATACATTTATACTAATACTATTTTATTATAATATTTTTGTACTTTATACAAAAATCAACTAAGTTTTCAGATATCAATTCAATGCCATTAGGTCATGGAAAATGCAATCAGGTTAATCAAACAAGAACCACGCTGGAACTAGAACCAACCTTTGGGCATGCTGGGCATATGGTCCCATCATCTAATTGTGGGCAAATATCTACCAAACTTCTTTGTCGGAAGTGGTGATGCCTAAAATGGGATATGGATTCTCCCACCAAAGCTCTGTAGAGTGTGTTAACCTAGGGTATAAGCATAAAACATTACTGTTTTGTATACTTACATCTGATGATGGTGGTTCACTAAGAAGTTGTTATTTGATAGAAAACTTTTAAGAATACTTTTGCATGCAAATGTACAATACTAGATTGTTCCATAAAAGTTTACTTTAAGTTGTGGTAATTAATGATGCAGTACAATCAAGGAAGAATGTGTAATTTTCACAACCATATGGAATCAGTCTTCCATGAAAGTACAGTAACTGAAATTTTCACTTCACAGGCAAGACTTTAAACTGACCTCTGCAAGTGTGAGGTTATTTTTCCAGCGCAGGGTGTTGCAAAAACCCTCAACAGAAACCTGACACTCCAGTGACAGACAAACAAAACATATTGACTGTGACGGTGCAGAACCGTCCTGCCAAATAAAAAGAGGGAAATATATATATATATAAAAAAACATAACCAAGTACTACTATAGAGACTGCCATATCAGCATAGACTAAATCACTTGAGTGTGTCACCTATAACACCATAAATCAGCAAACAACTTTTTTTTACAAAATTGTATCACAAATTTGATTAATTCCTTATAGGAAATCATTACTACACATGTAAATAGGACCGAATTCCTTAACCTATCAAGAAAATTAAATACATTAAGATTCGGTATCATGTAAAATGACAAACCTGTGCTGACAATGACTTTCATGTCCTTTGTGTACACAGCATGGGTGCTATGGCCTTCAGGTAAATATAGGAATAACCCCAGGGAGGATGGCTCATAGTAGACATTCTGTAAGAAAGATTGATAGCTCTAACAATCTTTTTAAAACTACAAACTCGTGACACAGTTGATAATACATAATGCTAGAACAATTTGAAGTATCTAATAAATCTGTTAAAATTACTGTGAGTTTGTTGCCTGTATGTATGACGGCATGGTATTGTTCTTACATTCCACTTATCAGAAAGATGCAGTGAATTTCTGTGAGTCCTCTTCAGACAACCCTCACAAAACACTGCAGTGGTGCTGCACTCAATGCACCTGTAATCAGCATGTTCTAGGCAGACAACACACTGGGTAGCAATTGGTGCCGAACATTCAAATGACACCTTAAGCATGTCATCCTTGACTGCATCCCAGGCATGAAGCTCTCTCTTCATTGCCTTACTGTATGCACTCTCGGCATATGAACTACAGCTCGGTGCCACATCATCAGGTTCAGCCTGTTGAGATGTAATAGTCGGGTCGGCCTGTTTGGAGTTGGGCTGGGGAAGACCTTGACTAAGGTAAGAAACCTTTGCAGGGCCAACGATACACCTCCTCACCACCTTAATCTTAACGCTCCTGGAACGTGTGGTCTTAACTGTTTTTCCCATATCTGAAATCAAAATATTTGGCAATTATTACATAAAACAAAGAACAACCTGTACTTATCACAGCCTAAAAGACAGAAACACATCAGTGAACATGGGATGCAGATAAGGGATATGTATTTGGTGCCATAGATAGATATGTCAATAAGAGTAAGGTTAGGCCTATGATGGCTTCAGTGAAGCATCAATGAGCATACAATATTCTGCAATACATTACAGTGTGGAAAAAGTAATTCTTACAGGCTAACTTTGCGTTTAATTAGAAACGTCTACGGTTATGTATGTAACCCTCGTTCCCTGAGTAGGGAACGGAGACGTTACGTCGGATGACGACGAATGGGGTTTCGCTTAGAAAGCCTATCAACTTTGAGTATTACAAAACGAGCCAATGGCAAAGAAATGCCATGGGTCTGCGGAATTTGCATGGCGTAACTCCGCCCCACCTCGTGGGTATAAAAGGAGGAAGCCGGCAGCAAGCAGATATGTTTCTTCGCTGAGGAGCCAAGACTGAGCTACAGCGGAAAGTGGCAGGCAGACATAACGTCTCCGTTCCCTAATCAGGGAACGAGGGTTACATACGTTACCGTAGACGTTCCCTTTCGTTGTCACTCCGAGTTACGTCGGATGACGACGAATGGGGTTACCAGTCTAATCACGCCACCTTCTCAGCTGTCTTCCAGTGCCCTGCGTACATCGAGATCCCTGTCAGCCTGGACAAAGGACTCCATTTATCACAGGAATACCAAGGTACACTGGGAAGCATATCCCAAGCTTAGGGGAAGTATGCAATTAATGCCAGCCCGGAGGGGGGGGACTTAGAGAATACACATATGACCCGAAGGAAGCATATGGAAAACACTGGGGTGTCCAGCCGCAGGTGGAATATTTCAACCCCAGGGGTGGCAAGGTGGCTTGCCAAGGGAAAGACACACGCTCAGAGAGGCTTACAGTGGAAATACACATGTGGGGGTCACTCAGAGGAGGGACCATGCACACGGGAGGCACCTAGCCGACGCGCAGGCAATAGACACAGGCGCCGACGTCAGGAGTGCTGGAGGAGCTCAGGGCTTTCGGAAAAGCTCACCTGAGGAAAATATCGCACGTATCCAGTCCGTGGAGTGGAATGGCGAGCAAGCGAAGACACCTGAGCGGGTCCGGTACTAGCTGGTTGAAGCGAGTACACGAGAAGACACAGGCTCCACTCGGAGATTATAGAATCTGGCGAATGTGTTAGGTGTCGCCCAGCCTGCAGCTCTGCAGATGTCTGTTAGCGAGGCGCCATGCGCTAGAGCCCAAGAGGACGCCACACTCCGGGTGGAGTGGGCAGTCACACCAAGGGGGCACGGTCGACCTTGTTGCTGGTAAGCCAAAGCAATGGTGTCCACTATCCAGTCAGACAACCTTTGCTTGGAGAGAGCCTTTCCCTTCAGCTTCCCACCATAACAGACAAAGAGCTGGTCTGAGGTCCTGAAACAGTGCGTTCTGTCTACATAGGCGCGGAGAGCGCGTACTGGACAGAGCAGTGCCAAGGCTGGGTCTGCCTCCTCCGAGGGCAGCGCTTGCAGGTTCACCACCTGGTCCCGAAAGGGAGTGGTAGGAACCTTGGGCACGTATCCAGGCCGGGGTCTCAGGATCACGTGAGAGGAAGCCGGCCCAAATTCCAGGCACGCTTCGTCAACGGAGAATGCGTGCAGGTCCCCAACCCTCTTGATGGAGGCCAGTGCAACCAGGAGCGCTGTCTTCATAGACAGGAACTTAAGCTCGACTGATTGCAGGGGCTCAAAGGGAGCACTCTTCAGGGCAGTTAGAACCACTGAGAGGTCCCAAGAGGGAACGAGAGGAGGACGAGGAGGATTTAGTCTCCTCGCTCCTCTCAGGAACCTGATGACCAGGTCGTGCTTCCCCACCGACTTACCTTCGATGAGGTCATGATGTGCGGCAATGGCGGCAACATAGACCTTCAGGGTGGAGGGAGACAGCCTTCGCTCCAGCCCCTGTTGAAGGAAGGAAAGCAAAACACTGATCGAGCATCTCCGGGGGTCTTCTCGGTGAGAAGAGCACCAGTTGACGAAGAGGTTCCACTTCAACGCATAGACGTGTCTCGTGGACGACGCTCTAGCGGAAGTGATGGTAGCCACCACCGCTGGTGGTAGGGTACTCAAACCTGCCTCGTCCCATCCAGGAGCCACACGTGGAGGTTCCAAAGATCGGGACGAGGGTGCCATAGGGTGCCCCGTCCCTGAGAAAGAAGGTTCTTCCTCAGAGGGATCGGCCAGGGAGGTGCTGTCGCGAGGAGTACAAGTTCGGGGAACCAGGTCCGGTTGGGCCAGTAAGGGGCAACCAGAATGACCTGCTCCTCGTCCTCCCTGACCTTGCGCAAAGTGTGCGCAAGAAGGCTCACTGGGGGAAACGCATACTTGCGGCCCTGCGGCCAGCTGTGCGCCAGAGCATCCGTGCCGAGCGTGCCCTCGGTCAGGGAATAGAACTGGGCGCAATGGGTCGAGTCGTGAGAGGCAAACAGATCTATCTGCGCGTCCCCGAACTGGTCCCAAATCAGCTGAACCGACTGGGGATGGAGTCGCCATTGCATATGGCGCCCCAGCCCGTGGTGGAGGCATCTGTTGAGACAACAACATGCCGGGAAGCTCGTGCTAGGGGGACACCCGCCCTGAGAAAACCGAGGTTCGCCCACGGGGTGAAGAACTGACGGCAGGTCGGAGTAACTGGTACTCGGAACGTGCCGTGTTGCCATGCCCACCTCGGGACTCGGTCGCGAAGCCAAAGCTGAAGCGGTCTCATATGAAGCAATCCGAGCGGCGTGACCGCGGCTGCAGATGCCATATGCCCCAGGAGCCTCTGAAAAAGTTTCAGTGGAACCGCACTCTTGCCCTCGAATTGTCTTAGGCAAGTCAGCAGTGATTGCGCGCGCACGCTCGTAAGCTGCGCGGACATGGCGACCGAGTCGATGTCCATACCGAGAAAAGAGATCCTCTGCACAGGGTAAAGTTTGCTCTTCTCCCAGTTGACCCGAAGGCCCAGACGGGCTAGGTGCCGAAGCACTAGGTCCCTGTGTTCGCAAACCTGATCACGAGAGTGAGCTAGGATCAGCCAGTCATCGATATAACTCAGGATGCGAACCCCTTGTTCTCGAAGGGGAACAAGGGCCGCCTCGACGACCTTCGTGAAGATGCGAGGAGACAGGGCTAGCCCGAAAGGGAGAACCGCGTACTGGTATGCCTGCCCCTCGAAAGCAAACCGGAGGAACGGTCTGTGTCGAGGAAGAATGGAGACATGAAAGTAGGCGTCCTTCAGGTCGATCGCTGCAAACCAATCCTGGGGCCGTATGCATTCGAAAACGCGTTTGGCGGTGAGCATCTTGAACGGCATCCTGTGAAGGGAGCGGTTCAGCACGCGCAAGTCCAGGATTGGCCGTAACCCACCGGTTTTCTTGGGGACAATGAAGTAGGGGTGGTAGAAGCCGGACCTCATCTCGGCTGGAGGGACAGTCTCGATTGCACCCTTCGCCAGCAGGGTGGCAATCTCTGCTCTCATGATAGGGGCATTGCCACCGACCAATGTGGAGCAGACTCCCCTGAAGCGGGGAGGAGACCGTGCGAACTGAATCGCATAGCCGAGCCTGACGGTACGCGCGATCCAGTGGGACAGACGGGGAAGCTCTAGCCAGGCTCCCAGGAACTGAACCAACGGGATCATGCGAGCCACAGGCGTCCCCCCGGAGGGGCAGCGAAGCGGAGTAACTGGCCCAGATGTGGACGGCATAGCGACCAGGGGTCTGGCGACAGAGGGGGACAGGGGCGAAGCGGTCCGTGGACGGCACGCCGTGTCAACCGCCTCTGGGACAGAGGGGGGCGAGGAGAGCGCGGCTTGTGGGCGGCGCTCTGTGTCGGCCGAGAACTCTGTGAGCTCAGGGAAGAGGGGATTGTTTCTGACTTTAACCACATTAGGGTGCTACCCACCCGTGGGTGAGCAGCGGGGAGTGGAGAACAAAAGATTCTCCCCCGGCCCTCCACCGGGGGAAGGAGTGGTCCTGCTACCACCTCCTGAGAAACAACCATCATCCCTGAGCAGTCCGTCTCAGGAGCGCCGCTTGGCCCGGCGTTTTGCGGGGGGCGGGGCAGGAGAGGGCTGTGGCGCCTTCTTACGGCTTCCTCCGCGACCGGCCCTGGGTGGAGGCTGCTGCGTGGTCCGGGCGGGAGCCGCATGAGGGCGCCCTCGGCGGGAAACAGGTCGAGGCGTCTGCCCGGCCGGCAAGGTGGAGGCAGCAGCGGGCCGGCGGGGCAGAATGTGTCTGATGGCCTCGGTCTGTTTCTGGGCAGTTGAAAACTGTTGGGCAAAGTCTTCAACTGCACCGCCGAAGAGGCCGGCCTGGGACAAGGGGGCGTTAAGCAGACGGGTCCGCTCAGCGTCCCGCATGTCAGCCAGGTTCAGCCACAGATGTCGCTCCTGGACCACAGCTGTGGACATCACCAAACCCAGGGAGCGCGCGGTAACCTTCGTCGCCCGGAGAGCAAGGTCGGTCGCGGCGCGCAGCTCATCAAAGAGCCCTGGGTTTGTCCTACCCTCGTGCATGTCTCTGAGCATCTGGGCCTGGTAGACCTGCAGAGTGGCCATAGCATGCAGTGAAGCAGCCGCCTGTCCCGCCGCTCTGTAAGACTTCGCCACCAGGGTCGACGAAAATCTACAGGCTTTGGATGGGAGCTTAGGCTCGCCCCGAGAAGAAGCACTCTGAGTACATAGTTGCATGGCAACAGAGCGTTCAACCGGGGGAAGCCCAGTGTACCCACGGGCAGCTGCCTCATCGAGGGGAGGAAAGGCGGATGAGACCAGCGAGCGGTCCCGAGAAGACAGGGAGGTCTTCCAGGACTTCGAGATCTCATCATGCACATCCGGGAAGAAAGGTATTGGGGTTTGCCGAGGACGAGGGTCGGCGGCCTTACCCAAAAAACAATCGTCCAGCCGCGAGCGCTCAGGACAGGGTGGAGGCCTCCACTCAAGTCCGATGCTCGCGGCTGCCCGGGAAAGCATGGCCGTCATCTCCGGATCAGACTCGAGCACAGCCGTATGCACACCGGAAGGTGGCAGCTGTGACGAGCCCTCACTTCCAGAAGAGTCAAACCCGCCTAGTGATGCTGCAACAGACATGGCATCTTCCTCTGTAGCTTCAACTGAAACACGCGGGCCACCAGAGGGTAGACCCGCGGGAATCAGCAGTTCACTAGCGGGCACCGTCATTGAAGAGGGGGGCTGGGGTCGCGGACACATAGTCGGCGCCTTGTTCCAGACCGTAACCCTCAGGTCACCCTGGCCACCAGCCGCAGGACGGGGGGTGGATGAGGGGACTCTCACTCTTGCGAGTTCACGGAGTCTCGACCGTAATGACGCGATGGTCATGTTCCCACAGAGAGAACATGAGTCATCCACGAGCGCTGCTCTAGCATGATCAATGCCCAAACATACTATGCAACGCTCGTGCCCATCAGAGTCCGATACCAATCTGCCGCAACCAGAAGTACACGGGCGAGACATCTTTAAAAAGACGTGCCACGTGTAAGCTCTTTTAGTGAGAGAAAACTCAAGTGTTGAAGCACCCGGGGAGAAACGCACCGACTGGCAGACCACTGCAACAGATCAGCAGGAAGCACGCTCTCGCCGTAGATCGCCGTCACACCAACACTCGAGGTACTCGTTTGTAAAGCTGACAATTCAGAGATGGCTTGTGGAGAGAAGAATACACTTGGCTCTGAAGCGAAAACATATCTGCTTGCTGCCGGCTTCCTCCTTTTATACCCACGAGGTGGGGCGGAGTTACGCCATGCAAATTCCGCAGACCCATGGCATTTCTTTGCCATTGGCTCGTTTTGAAATACTCGAAGTTGATAGGCTTTCTAAGCGAAACCCCATTCGTCGTCATCCGACGTAACTCGGAGTGACAAAGAAAGGGAACTAAATTTCCCCATTAGCTTCATATGTAAAAACATGCTTACTGGCAACGTTAATGCTCAAATAAAGCAAGTAAGTTAAGGTAATGATAGGCTAATAACGTAGCGTAATAGGGCCTAACGTTAGCCTATAACGTTATAACGTTTACAAAATAATCGCAATATACTTATCTCATGTCAACACTCATGTCACGCAACATTAAAACACGTGTTTTGTATTGTTTTCCATTATTGACTAATTAATTACAGTATAAATGATCGGTTTTATCATTTAAATGTTCTTACCTGAAAATATCAAGAGCGAAATATCACAATACGGTTATCTCATGTAAACACTCATGTCACGCAACATTAAAACACATTGTATGTATTGTTTTCCCTTATTGACCAATTAATTACCGTTAAATGCTCGGTTTTATAATTTCAATGTTCTTACCTGAAAATATCAAGCGCAAAATATTGCAACGTTGCTGCGTCATTCAGTAGACTTCCGATTACCGGCGAGCTGAATTCCTCTGGGATTGGATCTGGAGTCTTCTCTTGTATTTGTCGGTGATTAACCATGTCGATGGATGATAACAGCCTTCTGAGCCTACCAGTAGGCGCAGCAGGCCCCTACTGGCCCATATATATGAGCTGATAACCACTGATAACGCCCATTCAATCGAGTGATAACATTCGAAGCGGGTGGTCTGATTGTGTTAGATAATAGTTTTATGTGTTAGAATAACCAATAAAGTCTTGTATGTATTTAAAGATAATTGTTCCTGTGTTATGTGCTTACGAATTTAATTTTTGGAAGGACGGAAAACCGGAGTCTAATACGTCCCAAGGGATTTCGCAGGGGCCAACGACTTGGTGATAATAGAACTTGGGCCTCTTCATCCTCATGTTATTCTGACTCTGATCATGTTGGACAACGGCGAAATGGTTCCACTTTTTTAGGCCGTACCCAGCCCGACAGTCAGCGAATGGATCGAAGGAGAAACGGACCAAGAAGAGGTGCAGAAGGGGCAATCGAAAAAGGCTTTTCCCTACCTCCACAAATGACAGGAGCAACCAGGGGATACGTTAATGAACTTCTCAGATAAGTCACTTTCAAATTCTTGTATGACTGCTCTGAGCAAGGGTCTTTCCTTTATTCCTACTACTGAAACTAATGATTTTGATACTATGATTGACTTTCAAAATTTTTTTAGAACCCTGAGACTTCGGGAGTTCTTCGGCACATATGACCAGTCATTTCCATCTGATGATGTTTCGCCCCCGCTACCACAAAGGGTAGTGTTACTATTTCCATTACTTGTCTTCCTTTCAAAAGAAAATCTACCTTTATTCCATTTAAGAATAGAAATGCATCTCTAGATATGTCATCTCTGTAGACTTGTGGAATTTGATGTAAAAAATGCACTTAAGAATAAAAGGCAATATAAAGTCTACAATAACTTGTCGAAAATGGAGAGGGATGCTTTACTTGATCTTAGCAAAGGCAATACAATGATAGTGCGTCCTGCAGATAAGGGTGGAGCGATTGTACTTCAACGAGCTTCAGATTATGAAAAAGAAATTCACAGACAGTTTAATGATCACGCTTTTTATGAATCCTTACCTGCTGATCCTACTAACAAATTAAAACCGTGTATTAAATCTAAGTTACTGTCACATTTTGAAAACGGTGAGTTCAGTAAAAATGAATATGAATTTCTTAAAGTAGATTTTCCAATTACATCCATTATATACACTTTGTCTAAGGTCCACAATGGACTAGGTACCCCCTTGAAGGGTCGACCTATTGTGAGTGGTATTGGTAGTAGTCTCACCGAGAACATTTCTTCTTATGTGGATTTTTATATCAAACCATTTGTACCCATGTTGTCATCTTATGTAAGAGATTCTATGGATTTTATTGAATCATTATATAGTGTTGACTTTGCTGTTGATGATGTGCTTCTTGCTACTTTTGATGTTCAAAGTTTATATACCAACATCCCTCATACTGAAGGTTTATTTGCTTTAGAACAATTTTTAACACAAAGATCTTTGGATGTAAAACCTAGTACAGCATGTTTATTGGATTGTAAGTATTGTCTTAACTAACAACTTTTTTCGTTTTCAGGACGATTTTTATTTACAAGTGAAAGGTACTGCAATGGGTAGCAAAATGGCACCCAGTTATGCTTGCTTGTATATGGGAGTTTTTGAAAATGACTTTATTCTAAATGAGTCAAATTCCTTTTTTCATAAGATTTTGCTTTACAAACGGTATATTGATGACATTTTCATGATCACTGAGGCCACACCTGCAGAGATGTTGATGTTTTTGAATTATCTTAACTTAAGAACTGAGCATATGAATTTCATTATGGAATGTGATCCAGTAAGCATTAGTTCCCTTTCAAGGGAACTCGAGCTGCGTTGAGACGCGGTGGGAACGCTCTGCGTGATTGCGTCGTGAAGCACGTGTATAATCAGTCCAATGGAAGAGCGAGACGTCATAGGCGGTGACGTCATAGACCAGGAAGCTATACAGCACACCAGAAAACAGACCGCGACAGCTTCTGTTGCCTTCAGCAAGCGATCTGTGTATTCTGTCCTTGTCATATTTATTGTTGTCTGTCAAGTTGCAATATATATATATATTATGGCAAAAGAGAGCAAGCAGCTTTTGTGTTGTTCCCTGCCCACGTTATATCACGGGTGGGGACACACACATCAGCTTTTTGTTACTATTTGGGAGTGGAGCATGCCACAGTCAGTTCTCGAGGGGGCTGACTGTGAGCATTGCGAGAAACTGTCCGTGAGGACGCTCCGCTCCCGCCGGGCGTTCTTCAAGGAGGACGGTTCGGTTCGCGCTCCCCGCGCGGGTCCCGCTGTTGCCGATGCACGGCGGCGACTCGCATTTTGGGGTTCGCAAACGGATTTGACAGCGGGGGTTGGGACGGGCTCCGCCCTATCTCAGCTTTCACCTGCCAGATCCAGTGCTGGCGATTTCCAGTTCCGAGGAATTGGTATCGTTAGTGTTTTGTTTAGAAAAAGAGAACAAAACAAATAAAGATATTAAAAAAAGGCAGATGTTTGAGTTTTCAATAAATGAATAAATAAGTCAGCTCATAACTCTGTTGAATAAAGAGGAGCTTTAAAAGGAGGTTTATCTAGTGCTGTTGCTAGTTAAATATTTTCTGGCCAGCTGAACTTTATGAGAGTGAAAATAAGGAGTTTATTAGATGAAATATATCTAAGAACAGAAAAACTCTGTATCTCAGCCTCCTCGTCGGGGACTGCCGTTTTTCCCTATCTCCACACCACACTGAGGTGTCAAGATCGTGGAATAAGTCGGTTTCTATTTTATGTGTTTAATGCCCTACGTCTAACTATAGTAATGCTATGGGTATTAAGTATCATGGTATGACAGTGCCTCGGTTTAAAGAGACGCTTGCTAGCTTTCTCTCTCCCGAGTCGGCGTCATAATTTTTAACCCCGACGTTACCCACCAGCCATCTAAATAAAATTTTTTATTAGGCAACGCTGGTGGGTAAATTATAAAGACATGGATGAATGTGAGGTTGTCAGCACTGACGCTATTCGAGAATTGCGTCGTGCAAAAACAGATAAACTATACTGGGGAGGGACGGTTTCGAGAAATCGTTTCTCCTCTGCGTCCTCTGGGTGGCGACTCTCTGAGGAGGGTCGCACACGCCCAGTTCGGTTTTTTTCCTGCTGGTGGCCACGGACTGATATATATATATATATATATATATTTATACGTTTTTCTGATTTAAAAGTAAAGAAAAATAAGATAAAATTATGTCTGTACTTCTGGATGCTCCGCTTTCAAAAAACTAAGAATAAACCGTTCAGCGGCATTCCAGAGGTTTCTTCCTCACCAATCTATGTTCCTGAGACTGCTGGGCGGAGCAGTCTCAGTCTACTAAGCTCCTCGCAGCACAGCGAGCATCGCCATTTGGGCTCCTCCACAATCAAAGGGGACTTGGGTGGCGGTAGCAGTCTAGCCAGTTAGAGATATGCAAGATCTGAGGACTATTTTTATCTCTAAAAAAGCTTGGACAATAGGAAGCCCTGATGCCGAGGCTATCAGGCTTCTAAAGGGTGGTCCCCTCCGGGGTAGGGATGGTTTTTGAGAAAATCGTTTCTCCTCGGCGCCCTCTGGGGTGCGACTCTCTGAGGAGGGTCGCAGCGCTGCCAGTTCGGTTTTCCTGCCGGTTCGCCGTTCAGGACACCAAGGTGTCAGTGTCCCCAAACGATCCTCCGAGGGGGGTCGTAGAGCAGTCAGTTCGGTTTCCCTGCCGGTTCGCCGTTTCAGGGTGCCGAGGTGCCTGCTTTTTCCAATGATCCTCCGAGGAGGGCCATTGGAACTAAGTTATTTAAAGGGAGGCAAGATCTGAGGACTGTCATCTCTAATAAAGCTTCTGAGGGCTCCTCCGGGGCAGGGACGGTTTTGATAAATCGTTTCTCCTCGGCGCCCTCTGGGGTGCAACTCTCTGAGGAGGGTCGCAGCGCTGCCAGTTCGGTTGTTCCCTGCCGGTTCGCCGTTCAGGGCGCCGAGGTGTCAGCGTCCCCATACGATCCTCCGAGGAGGGTCGTAGAACGGTCAGTTCGGTTGTTCCCTGCCGGTTCGCCGGTTCAGGGCACCGTACTGACTGTTCAACCAAATCCAGAGGCCAGTCTTGAGAGACTGGTTCCCCTAGTAGAATTTCTGGCAGCGTGGAAACTACTGCCACATCTTTCTCGGTGGGTCCTGCACACTATAGAAAAGGGTTCAGAATTCGGTTCTTGTCCGCCCAGATTTCTAGGGGTCCTCCCCACTGTGGTGGACCCCGAGCAGGCTTTGGTTATGGAGCAGGAAGTACTGACACTTCTGCAAAAGGAGCTGTAGAAGGGGTTCCTCCTCCCGGCAGACAGTCAGGGTTTTACTGCCATTACTTCATTGTTCCGAAAGAGGATGAGGGGTTGCGTCCTACTCTAGACCTGCGTCAATTAAATAGCATATTATGCTTACGCTAAATATGATTGTGTCACAGATTCAGTCCGAGGACTGGTTTGTCACAATAGACTTAAAGGACACTTACTTATCTATCCATCCTCATCACAGGAGGTTCCTGAGGTTTGCTTTCAGGGGCGAAGCATACCAGTATCGGGTTCTTCCATTCGGCCTAGGTTATCACCCCACACCTTTTACAATATGCGTGGATGCAGCTCTGGCTCCTCTGAGATTCCAGGGCATTCGCGTATTAAATTATATCGACGATTGGTTGATTTTTAGCTCAGTCCGAGCTTTTGGCAGTTCAACATCGAGATGTCGTTCTGTCCCACATAAGGAGGTTGGGGTTGCGGCTCAACACCAAAAAGAGTGTACTCCTCCCAGCTCAGAGGACCACTTTCTAGGTGTATTATGGGATTCGACAACAATGCAAGCACGTCTGTCTCCTGCACGTATTTCTGCGATTCTCACAGCCGTAAAGAATGTAAAACTAGGTCAGTCACTCACTGCAAACAGTCTCTGAGACTGTTGGGGCTCATGGTAGTTGCGTCTAACGTAGTTACTTTTAGCCTTCTGTACATGAGACCCCTGCAGTGGTGGCTCGGGACCAAGGGGTTTTCTCCGAGGGGAAATCCGTTTTCGCATGATCAAGGTCACGCGGCTATGCCTTCGTGCCTCGGTCATGTGGAAGAAGCCTTGGTTCCTCGCCCAGGGCCCAGTGCTGGGTGCTTCTTGTCGACGCGTCACGCTATCGACGGATAGTTCCCTCACAGGATGGGGGGCGGTCATGAGTGGCCGCTCGGTGAACGGTCTTTGGCTGAGGCTCATGGTAGTTGCGTCCAACGTAGTTACTTTTGGCCCTCTGTACATGAGACCCCTGCAGTGGTGGCTCGGGACCAAGGGGTTTTCTCCGAGGGGAAATCCGTTTTCGCATGATCAAGGTCACGCGGCTATGCCTTCGTGCCTCGGTCATGTGGAAGAACCTTGGTTCCTCGCCCAGGCCCAGTGTTGGGGGCTTCTTGTCGACGCATAATGCTATCGACGGATGTTTCCCTCACAAGTCGGGGGCAATCATGAGTGGTTGGTCGGCGAAGGGTCCGGACAACACACTGATGGTCTCGTATATCAGAGCAGATATCCTGTTGAGGCAGGGGCTGTGGCCCGGGGAATGGAGACTTCACCCCGAGGTGGTGGAGCTTCTTAGGGAGAACTTCGGTCAAACTACAAGTCGACCTTTGGCATCGCTTGTACAATGCATTGCCCTTGTGTTTCTCCCTCACGCACCTATACGCTTTTCCCGATATCTTTGCTCCTGGGAGCTGTGGAGTTGTGGATAATGTGGGTTCGGCCTCTGAGGGGGCCCAGCTCATAGATTCAGGTTTCTCGACCGAGGTCGTGGAGACCATACTCCAGTCTAGAGCTCCCTCCACGAGAAGACTAATATGCTGTTCTCTGCCTGGTGCAGAGAACGCCTTCTGAATCTCGTTTCTGCCCTTTTTGGTACAGTACTTGATTTCTGTAATGAATGTTTCTTTGCTGGGCTATCTCTGAGGAGAGATCCCTAATTTCGTCTTCTCAGTGGTACATGAGGCTGAGGCCTGCACGTACTTGGATTTGCACCTGGTTGGTGGTAGTATTTCTTCACCCCAGATCGGGTTGTATTTCTAGGTCCCTACTAAATGTGCGGTCATTTGTGCTCCAGGCCTTCTGTCCTCCACCTTTAATACCCCAGATCAGGAAAATCTTAAATCTGTTATGCCCTGTCCGGGCTTTGGATGCTTAGGTCCACAGAGCTGCTCAGTGGCGTTTATCAGAACAATTATTTGTCTGCTTCGGGTAACCTAAGATAGGTTGCCCTGCATCTAAACAGATAATGAGCAAGTGGGTAGTTGAGGCTATCTCACTTGCTTATGAAGCGGCCGGACAGCGTTCACCTGTGGCTGTTCAGGCCCATTCTACTAGGAGTATGGCTGCATCTAGGCTTTAATTTCGGGTGTTTCCCTTCAGGATATTTGTAATGCGGCAGGCTGGTCCTCACCTCATACATTTGTCAGATTTTATGACCTACACCTCTCGACTCCCGGGGCTAGGTTGCTTGCTTCTAGTGTGCGCAAGGACTTCACACAGAACGGGCATTTGTCTTATGGCGTAGTGGGTATGGGGTTCCCACCGCGTCTCAACGCAGCTCGAGTTCCCTTGAAAGGGAACGTCTCAGGTTACGTATGTAACCCTGGTTCCCTGAGAGGGAACGAGACGCTGCGTTCTCCCGCCATACTTCCTGCATGCCCTGATCGACTTGCTTCAGGCTTTTTCAGAAGCTGTCGCGGTCTGTTTTCTGGTGTGCTTTATAGCTTCCTGGTCTATGACGTCACCGCCTATGACGTCTCGCTCTTCCATTGGACTGATTATACACGTGCTTCACGACGCAATCACGCAGAGCGTTCCCACCGCGTCTCAACTCAGCATCTCGTTCCCTCTCAGGGAACCAGGGTTACATACGTAACCTGAGACGTTTTCTTGATGTTCGAGTATATGTGACGGGAAACTCCACACTGTTCTGTACCGAAAATCAACGGATTGCAATACTATTTTAAGAGGCGATAGTTTCCATCCTAGACCTTTAATTAAGAGTTTACCTATCAGTCAATTTAAGCATGTGCGTAGAGTTTGTAGCATGGATGAATCTTATACTCATCAATCTGATTTAACTAAAAGATTCTTGAATCGTGGTTACTGTATAGAATGGATCGAAAATGGCAAAAAGAAATTCAACGAGACATATCAAATGCAGTGCTTGCAAACAAAACATAATAATAAAACACAAGTTCTTAATGCTCCCATTTGCACAATGAAGTATTCAGCATTAGGTGCGGAGTTTCGTAGAATCTTAAATAAACACTGGCATATTATTCTAGTGATCCTAAATTATCAGGTGTTTTTAAAAGTGTTCCGAAATTAGTCTTTAAACGTCAAAACAATCTCCGTGACTTGCTTGTAAAATTTGAATATCCTTCACGTACAAAACAAGGTATTTCAACTCTTCCTCCAGGTAATTACAGGTGTGGTAATTGCGCCCAGTGTGCTTTTACACACAAATGTAAATCGTTTAGTCCGATTTACGTTTAGTAATATTCCGATACGGGGTACTATTACCTGTGCTTCCACTCATGTGATTTATCTAATTCGCTGTCCTTGTGGTCTTGCATACGTGGGTAAAACATTCAGACAATTACGCACTAGTATTAGTGAACATCGCAGTAACATTAGAACTGGAGATATGCGCAGTCCTATAGCGTCTCATTTTAGACAAGTAGGCCATAATGTCAGCGCTTTGCAGTATATCGGTATAGAAAAAGTAACAAAACCCTCTAGAGGAGGAGATTATGGGAAGAAATTATTGCAGAGGGGATTTATACCCTAAATAATTTGTCACCTTTAGGGTTGAATGAGGATTTTGATATTAAGCCATTTTAATAGTGAAAGAAGAGTGAAGAAGAAGGGAAAAGAGGAAAAGAAAAGGAAGAAAAAAGGAAGGGAAGGGAAGGGAAAAAAGAGAAAAAAAAATATTTTTTTTCCACATGATTTGTAACTGTCACGTGACTTGTATTTGTCATGTTACTTGTAATTGTCATATGATCTTTTGTGTGTGCCTAATTAAGGTGATGATCTTTTGTGTGTGCCTAATTAAGGTGATCATCTGTGTCTATTTAAAGTTGACTTCACTCTACATTGATATTGTGCCTGATGAAGACCTGAGGGTCGAAATGTTGCCTTTTAATAAATTCTTTTGGAGCAGTATTTTTCAGTGTGCGGACTTCACACTACTTCATTTGCTCACGAATTTAATGTCTTAAACTGCTGATCTAAGTTACCTTGCTTATATACAGTGTTTCACTATAGTGAATAGTGATATTTATATCCGTTTTAGAGCTGATAGTTACGGCCCGTTCAAATGAACGCTGGACGAGTCATTTGCTCGGCCGTTTAAGTGATTCTTTTAAGATTCCCTATAAATTAATTAATAATTCCTTTTGAGCTAAATTGACCTGTCTGACCCCTGCTCATTTACTACAACTGTAATAATTTTTCACAATGGAAACAAATGATTGCTGTTTCCTGCAAGTATAGGACAAAATGAAACATTATTTATATGGTAAAGTTCTAGTAGAGTTTTGTAATTCCAGTAAAGAGTTTAACATTTCATAATTTTCTTAGCAGGTTTAAAGAAAGAAAGAGAGTCAGGGTGATGCTTAGTTGTTTATTTTCACTGTTTAGGGTACATTTTCCCTGATCCCATTAGTTGTTTCTAGTTTTGTTAATTATCTAGTTCTGTGTATTTAAGCCCTTAGTATCCTCTGTTCAGTGTTCAGTCTTGTTTTGGTTTATGTGATTATACTATACTGTATTTATCCTTGTGATCTCCTGAGTGTGCCATTTTGGATTTATTCAACAAAGACAAATTTTTTCATTGTGTTTACTGCAGCATGCAGCCACACACTACATACAGAAAGATCAGTATCAGTTAGACTTCACTCTTCCATTTTGATGTCACTGTGACACAAGAGGAAGCTTGCTTTCAGACAAGCTCTGGGCGGTCATTGCCCTCAAATGAGAACATTGAGCTTGAGCTGAGACAACCTTATTTTACACTCTGCTTACATCCCAGTGAGTCTGAATCAGAAAACTAGTCTGTAGTAAACTGTGGTAAGTCAAAACAATATTTGCTCAGAAGTTGGACAGTAAATATTATAGTCAGAAGTACTATTATAATATTATATTATATTATATTATATTATACTATTATATTCAAAAGTAAATATTTTAAATTTTTAAATGTTAAGTTAAATGTATTTACTATGTAAAAAATGGGTCTTGGAAACCTGACAGTGCCATAGAATAATGTGTAAGGATAAAAGTAAATCATGCATGATGGTTTAAACATCCATTCTTAAATGGATAAGTTGTCTTTTAAAAATCTGTCAACTTTTGTGGATGCCATGCATAATTTTAAGGGTTAAAACTGCGTGATCACTTTGTTGTAGAATTATTTCAAGTTGTGGGTACTTGTAACTAATCCTAGTTTATGAAACTGCTTTTACTCTAAAACAAGTGTTTCAGCATTTTACACTAAGCAGGAAGACACACTTCCTTGTATAGCGCAAACATCCTTCATTGTTGCAACAAGTTTTCTTCTAGGGGAGAGTGAGAGTGTTGTAACAAGTACATTGTAATACCATCGTTTTATCCAATTAGAAATGTGTTCCTAAGGTGACAACAGAATGTTGTATTCTGTACAATTGTATTTTTGTTGCAGAATTGTGTTGAACTGTCAACTGTATTTACAGAAACTACCCAGCAACTCTGACTGGTGAACTACCATGACACCCAACGCCACTGCACATCACTGTGGTAGGTCAACTCAGAACCTGGTGGCATCCGTCCTTCCTCCTCTACTCATCATCGAGCTGTTACTCGGTCTACCTGGGAATCTTTTGGCACTGTCAGTCTTCAGCAAAAACTTCAGGGCCAACATCATGTTTCTCTTCAACCTTGTTTTGTCTGACTTTCTGCTTCTTGTGAGTCTACCCTTCCGTATTGACAACTTCATACGTGGCGAGAAGTGGATATTCGGAGACGCATGGTGTCGGGCTAACCTATTTATGCTGTCAGTCAATCGTTCGGCCAGCATTGCCTTTATGACCGCCGTGGCTGTTGACCGCTACTTCAAAGTGGTCCATCCGCATCACAAAATTAATCACATAAGCACAAAACAAGCAGCTGGGGTTGCCTGCTTCATCTGGGGTATTGTAATGTCTCTAAGAATACCTTTGCTGGCCAACAATCTTCTGAGTGTGGAAAATAACATTTCTCTTTGTAGGAGCTTCAGTAACTATGAGAAAACACCACTTGGCATCCACCTGCATTATGCAGTGTTTATTTTAGAGTTCTTTGTGCCTCTAATACTTCTGGTCTTCTGCTCTGTGCGTATTGCATGTATCCTACGGTCTCGCAAGATGGACAAGGACAAGAGAGGGCAAAGGGCTATTCGAACTGTACTAGTAATCGTTGGGGTTTTTGTCCTCTGTTTCTTCCCTAGCATTGGAACAGGATTGACAGCTCTCTATTTTAAAAAGCTTGGAGATACGTACTGTAAGGCTTACAATCTCACCAGTCAGTTGTTCTCTATGTCCATAGCCTTTACCTACCTAAATAGTACTCTGGACCCGGTCATCTACTGCTTCTCTAGCTCTGTCTTCCGCAATTATTTGAAAAAAGCTGTAAACCAGACTGGATTAATGAAGCTACAGATGAGCCGACGGGACAGTATGCCCAGCGGAAGTGATTGAGAATGGGTAGAGGTTTTATGAGCATCGGTGCAGTGTCACTGCTTAATATACAATGACTTTTTCATTATAGTGTTGTTTGTCAAGTTTCTTTATAATACATTTACATATATACATTCTACAGTAGTCAAAATTTGAAGTGGATCAAAACCTTTCATTAAAGTTATACATGAATTTTGAACAATACCTGTTCTTGTCTTAGGACAACTTTTTTGAACTTTTTTGATCCACTTCAAATGTTGACTACTGTATTATATTTTTGGACATATACCTGTATATATATTTTATTCTGATGCACATAGTACAGAAATTGTATATAATACATCATGTCATATACATGATCTACTTTTAACGTAATTATTAAATAAAATTAAATAGATTAAAGCCACATAAGAAAATATATATTTTTTAAATCATTTAAAAAAAAAAAATTATTTGAATAAATAATTAAATCTGTGGAAAACATGAGATTGATTTATTAATTATGTTATAGTTATCTTCATATATAGTTCTATCAATATTACATAACTGTCACGATCTGTGTGTTTAGTTTTGTTTTCATGGACTTTTAGTTTGCATTCATCAGCCATCTGTTTCTTATGTTTCCTTTGTTCCTAGTTTCCCCACCAATGGTTAGTTGTCATGGACCCTCATTAATCATCACAGCTGTTTGTCATTGTCTCATTACCACTGTGTATTTAAGTTCCTCCTTTTCATTTAGTTGTAGTTGTCTGGTATTGTTTGTGTCTTGACTCTCTGTTATGTTGCCTGCTCACATTTGGATAGTTTGTTTTTATTAAAGAACCGTTTGTTTGTAGAAACCTGTTTGAACCTTTTTCATCATCTGAACCAAACCGTGACATTAACATACTATTATACAAACAACAATTGACATGTTCTTGTTGTTTATCCATAATTCTGATTCTGTGTAACTGTTTTTGCAAATGGTCTTGTAACAACTTGAGCTAAACAGACCACCAAGACCACACACTCGCAGGATGCACTTCTATACTGAGTTATTTTCTTATAATGTTTTTGCAGTTAAGAGCTTCCAAGTCAAAGTTGAAGGGATAGTTCACCCAAAACCCATTTATTTTGAAGAATGTTGGTAACCAAGCTGTTATGGTGACCACTGACTTCTATTGTATAGACCAGGGGCCCGTTCTTCGTACGTTGCTAACTCACTTAGTTGGATTTGATTGTTGGCGATTTGGCATGATCTTGGATTGTTTGGTTCTTCGATGCTCATCCTGGACTTGCTGTCATGGTTGTTCCGCATTTGTCAATGAGAGCATATGACATAATTTAGATATATTTTTAAGACGGAGAAATGCGGTTCCCTTTCGAGGGAACTCGGACTGCGTCGATTGACACTTTGGGGGAACGCCCCTCAGCGTAGCGCCTCTGAAGAATGAATGAAACTAAGCCAATCACTGATTGGTGTTGCGTCATGACGTAATGTGTGACGGCATACAAGCGGAAGCTATAAAGGACGCCGGCACACATGAGATGTCAGCTTTTTCTTCTTCCGCAAAGCGCTCTCTGTTTGACTTGTCTGTCTTATTTGGTGTTGTCTATCACAAAGCATTACAACTATATATATATATTATGGCGAGCCCAAGTTTCACTCTGTGTGTGCATCCCTGCCCTCGTTATATCACGGGTGGGGACACACATCGTTTGTGTAGGCCTACACATTGTTTGGGAGTCCAGCACGCGCTGGCAGCTCTCGAGGGGGCTGCTTGCGAGGATTGTGAAACACTTCCAATCCGTGTGCTAGGCTGCCGCCTGGCCATTTTAAAAAAAAAAAAAAAAAAGGAGGAGGATGGTCAGGCTCGCGAGCCCCGTGGTGCGGGACCCCGTGGTGCAACGCTCTTCATGGGGCTCGCAAATGGGTCTGTTGCAATATAGAATCTATAGTGGCTCGGATCTCGCGTTTGCCGAGGCAGCGCGTTGATTACGGGTCTACTCTGCAATAAGATTCTGTGACTTGGATCTTGCGTTTGTCGAGGCAGCGCGTAGATCAAAGGTCTACATTGCAATACAGAATCTAGTTGCTCGGATCTCGCGTATGCCTCGGCAACGCGTAGATTACGTGTCTACTTTGCAATAAAGATTATGTGTGTGTGCGAGGCATGAACAGTTCGCTCCCGAGGGTGCTGGCTGTGTTCATTGAGAAATATCTCGACGCGTATATCCGTGCGCTGTCGGATGTTTCAGCCTCGCACCTGTTGACTTTCTTCTTGGGTTGGAAGCCAAATATATTGTGAACGACTCAAATCTCGCGTTGCCGAGGCAGCATGTGGATTACGAGATAGCCTTACACAAAACAGTATTTTCTGGTAATTATGGCTGCATTTAATTTTAAGAAATTAAAATGATGAAATATTTCTGACTTTTGAATATCGGAAGTTAGATATTTTAATTCAGCCTACCATTCAGACCGTGTTTCACTTATTCAGTGTTTATGGCTACATTAATTTCTGAGGAATTAAAATGATAAGCAGCGAACGCAGGCTTGCGGCCATGCAGTGTTCCTTCTGCACATCAAAAACATCGTTCCTTCTGCACATCGTTTTTCGATTCTTCACGATTTTTCTGCCGGTCCTCCGCTTCAGGGTATCGAAAACGAGACAAAAATAACAGGGCTATCCCCCCCCCCGTGGAGGGACGAGCGAGAATTGGCGAATCCCGATTGGTACCCGAAGCCAGGCTCGAGAGCCTGGTTCCTTTGGTAAAATATTTCGATGCATGGAAAAATCTCACGAATATTTCGCCTTGGGCCCTGCGCACCATTCAAAAGGGGTACAGGCTGCAGTTCGGTTTATGCCCACCAAGGTTCAACGGGGTGGTCCGGACTGCAGTCGACCCAGTGCAGGGTCGGGTATTGGAACAGAAAGTAAACTCCCTGCTGGTAAAGGAGGGTATAGAACATATTCCTCCACTGGACAGGGGTCCGGGTTTTACAGCCGCTACTTTATAGTTCCCAAAAAGGATGGGGGGTTGCGTCCGATAATAGATCTCAGACACTTGAATCGTTGTCTGAGGAGATTCAGGTTCAAGATACTCACTATTCCCATCATCGTGAGTCAAATTCAATCCGAGGATTGGTTTGTCACGATAGATCTAAAGGACGCATACTTCCACATATCCATCCTCCATCTCACAGGAAGTTCCTGAGGTTCGCGTTCGGGGGCAAAGAGTACCAATATCGGTTCTTCCGTTCGGCCTAGCTCTCTCCCCACGCACATTTACCAAATGTATGGATGCAGCTCTAGCACCGCTGAGGCTCCAGGGCATCAGGGTGCTCAATTATATCGACGACTGGCTGATTCTGGCCCAGTCACAAGAGCTGGTGGTTCGGCATCGAGATGTCATCCTCGCCCACATTCAAAACCTGGGGTTGAGACTCAACACGAAAAAGAGCGTGTTGACACCAGCCCAGAGAACCACGTTCCTGGGAGTGGTGTGGGACTCGGTCACGATGCGGGCATGATTGTCTCCTGCACGAATCGAGTCCATTCTGGCCACAGTGTCCAGGATAAAGCTAGGCCAAGCCATTACTGTGAAACATTTTCAAAGAGTGTTGGGGCTCATGGCAGCAGCGTCCAACATTATTCCATTTGGCCTGCTGCACATGAGGCCCCTCCAGTGGTGGTTGAAAACCAAGGGGTTCTCCCCGAGGGGGGACCCGTTCCGCATGATCAGGGTTACGCGCAGATACCTTCGTTCCCTATCTATGTGGAAAAAGCTTGGTTTCTGTCCCAAGGTCCAGTGTTGGGAGCGTCATGTCGCCGGAAAACCGCTTCGACAGACACCTCCCTCACGGGCTGGGGCGCGGTCATGGACGGCCGCTTTACGACAGGCCTATGGCAGGACCATCATTCCTCCTGGCACATAAACTGCCTGGAGATGTTGGCGGTGCTCCGAGCTCTTAGGAGCTTCCTGCTGGACCTCAAAGGTCATCATGTCCTTGTGAGGTCAGACAATATGTCGGTTGTGGCCTATATAAACCATCAGGGGGGTCTGAGGTCTCGCCCTCTATGCAGACTGGCGCATCAGATCCTCCTGTGGTCCCAGGGGTAGCTGTTATCTCTAAGAGCAACATACATCCCAGGGAGTCAAAATCAGCAAACAGACATCCTGTCGAGACAGGGGCTGAGGCCAGGGGAATGGAGACTCCCCCCCGAGGTGGTGGAGTCAATATCTCAGAGGTTCGGCCCAGTGGAAGTGGACCTATTCGCGTCTCGAGAGACGACCCACTGTCCAATGTGGTTTTCTCTCACTCATCCAGCCCCGCTGGGGTTGGATGCCATGGTGCAGACGTGGCCGAGGCTGCGTCTGTATGCATTTCCCCCGAACGCTCTGCTCCCGGGAGTTCTAGAGAGGGTCCGTCGCGACGGGATCAGTCTACTGCTGGTAGCCCCATTGAGGCCGGCCCGAGAATAGTTCTCAGACATTGTATCACTCCTAGACGGCCCTCCGTGGGAGATTCCCCTCAGGAGGGACCTGCTGTCACAGGCAGAGGGCTCAATGTTTCACACTCGACCCGAGTTATGGAAACTGTGGGTCTGGCCCCTGAGGGGGCACAGTACCTAGAGGCCGGCCTATCAGCTGGAGTAGTGGAGACCATACTCAGCTCCAGAGCTCCCTCCACGAGCAAATTGTACGGCTTAAAGTGGAATGTCTTTACCCACTGGTGAGGTGGATCCAGTTAACTGCCCAGTGGCTTCAGTTCTGGAGTTCCTCCAAGATCGTTTTTCAGCTGGTCTTACCCCGTCCACACTCAAGGTGTACGTGGCTGCCATTGCGGCTTTCCACGCTCCACTGGGTGATGGACCTCTTGGGAGGCAGCAGTTGGTCGTACATTTCCTCGGTGGGGCCTGGAGGATGAGACCTGCGGCTCGTTCCTGGGTTCCCATATGGGACCTGGCAGTGGTTCTCGAAGGGCTGGCCGAGGCCCCCTTCAAACCATTGGAGTCGGCTGAGGCCAAGAACCTTTCCCTGAAGGTGGTTTTTCTGTTGGCCATTACTTCTCTGAGGAGGGTAGGAGATCTCCAGGCGCTCTCTATATCTAACGGGTGCCTGGAGTTTGCTCCAGGCGACAATAAAGCCATCCTTCATCCCAGGCCGGGCTATTTGCCTAAGGTGCCATCCAATTCGCACGGCCTACAATTCTGCAGGCCTTTCATCCTCCACCTCACGTGATGGCGCATGAGGAGAGACTTCATCTGCTCTGTCCTGTCAGAGCTCTAAAAGTCTATATTCAGAGGTCCTCTTCATGGCGGAAGTCGGACCAGTTGCTGGTGTGTTTCAGGTCGCCCAAGGGTCTTCCCGCCTCCAAACAGACCCTCAGCAACTGGATTGTCCATGCTATTTCTTTGGCCTACCAGTTGGCAGTTTGCCTTCACCTTTGGCCGTGAGGGCTCATTCAACCAGAGGCATGGCATCCTCTAGAGCCCTTCTCGCGGGGACCCCGATCCAGGAAGTCTGCGATGCAGCTGGATGGGCCACCCCTCATACCTTTATTAGGTTCTATAGCCTGGACATTCCGTCAACACCTGGCACTCTCGTGCTCTCGTCCTATGTGTGCCTGTCAGCAGCTTCACACTAGGACAGGCAGGGCGCGTTGTGGCATAGTGGGTACTCGTTCCCCCAAAGTGTCAATCGACGCAGTCCGAGTTCCCTCGAAAGGGAACGTCCTCGGGTTACGATGTGTAACCCTTGTTCCCTGAGAAAGGGAACGAGGACTGCGTCCCTTCGCCACGCCTTCCCCTGCCTGGGAGCGCTTGCTTCATCACAGAAGCTGACATCTCATGTGTGCCGGCGTCCTTTATAGCTTCCGCTTGTATGCCGTCACACATTTCGTCATGACGCAACACCAATCAGAGATCGGCTTAGTTTCATTCATACTTCAGAGGCGCTACGCTGAGGGGCGTTCCCCCAAAGTGTCAATCGACGCAGTCCTCGTTCCCTTTCTCAGGGAACAAGGGTTACAGTCGTAACCCGAGGACGTTTTACAGATACTAGACACGTGACTTTAAAATGAAAGATTGGTATCAAAGAGCACACCCAGGTTCCTAACTGATGACGAAGACTTAACAGAGCAGCAATAAAATGTTAGACAGTATTCTAGGTAATTACGTGTCAAAGTTTTTGTCCAATAATTAGAATCTCTGTTTTTTCAGAATTTAGCAGTAGGAAATTACTAGTCATCCAATTTTTTATATCAACTATGCATTCCGTTTATTTTTCTGAATTGGTAAGTTTCATTAGGTTTTGAAGAAATATCCAGCTGAGTATCATCAGCATAACAGTGAAAGCTAATTCCATGTTTCCTAATGATATCTCCTAAAGGTAGCATGTACAGAGTGAACAGCAGCGGTCCTAGAACTGAGCCTTGTGGTACGCCATACTGAACGTGTGATTGATAAGACATCTCTTCATTTACATTTACAAACTGATAACGGTCAGATAAGTATGATTTAAACCATGCTAGTGCAATTTCACTAATGCCAACATAGTTTTCTAGTCTATTTAAAAGAATGTTGTGGTCGATGGTGTTAAATGCAGCTCTAAGATCAAGTAACACTAATAGAGAGATACAACCACGATCGGATGATAAGAGCAAATCATTTGTGACTCTAATGAGAGTTGTCTCAGTACAATGGTACAATCTAAATCCTGACTGGAAATCCTCACAGATACCATTTCTTTCTAAAAAGGAACATAGTTGTGAGGATACTGCCTTTTCTAGTATCTTTGACAGAAAGGTAGATTCGAGATCGGCCTGTAATTGACTAATTATGTGGGATCAAGTTGGGTTTTTTTAACATGCGGTTTAATCATAGACAGCTTAAAAGTTTTTGGTACGTATCTGTCACGGAACACACACAGGAGGCAGAAAATCCAAGAGCAGTAGTTTTTAATTAAAGGGCAATCCAAACTCGTAGTCATCCAGGCAGGTGTCAAAATCCAATAAGGCAATCCAAAACACAAGACAAAAACAAGAAACGGGCAGATACAGACTAGAAAGTGAGGTGACATAAACCAAGGACTCCGTAACAAACACTAACACAGACAGGGAATATATACACACAGAACTAACAAGGTGATTGAAAACAGCTGAGTGCAATAATCAGATAAGTGACAGAACAGAATGCTGGGAATTGTAGTCTAATGTGAATGACACCGTGAGAACGAGGACCTCTAGTGATAACCCAGGGAAACACAACCAGACACTGTGACAGAACCTCCCCTCTACGGAGCGGCTACCAGACGCTCCATGACAGTACACAAGACAACACAAGAGTCCAAGAGGAAGGTGGGAAATCCAAGGGAGGGATGGGAGGGCCAGGACCATGAAGGGGAACAAGAACAGGGGGTGATGGCTCAGCCGGCGACCAGGGCGAAGCAGACAGTCCATCGGGCGGCCAGGGCGAAGCAGACTGTCCATCGGGCGGCCAGGGCGAAGCATACTGTCCATCGGGCGGCCAGGGCGAAGCAGACTGTCCATCGGGCGGCAAGGGCGAAGCAGACTGTCCATTGGGCGGCCAGGGAGAAGCAGACGACCCATCGGGCGGCCAGGGCGAAGCAGACGTCCCATCGGGCGGCCAGGGCGAAGCAGACGACCCATCGGGCGGCCAGGGCGGTGAAGAACCCTCGGGCGGCCAGGGCGGTGAAGAACCCTCGGGCGGCCAGGGCGGTGATGACCCCTCGGGCGGCCAGGGCGGTGAAGAACCCTCGGGCGGCCAGGGCGGTGAAGAACCCTCGGGCGGCCAGGGCGGTGAAGAACCCTCGGGCGGCCAGGCCGGTGAAGAACCCTCGGGCGGCCAGGGCGGTGAAGAACCCTCGGGCGGCCAGGGCGGTGAAGAACCCTCGGGGGCCAGGGCGGTGAAGAACCCTCGGGCTGCCAGGGCGGTCAAGAACCCTCGGGCGGCCAGGGCGGTGAAGAACCCTCGGGCGGCCAGGGCGGTGAAGAACCCTCGGGCGGCCAGGGCGGTGAAGAACCCTCGGCCGGCCAGTGCGGTGACGACCAGGGCGGAGACGACCCCTCGGGCGGCCACGGCACAGGAACAGACACCGGCTCAGGAACAGACATCGGCTCCGGAACAGACACCGGCTCAGGAACAGACACCGGCTCAGGAACAGACACCGGCTCAGGAACAGACACAAGCTCAGGAACAGACACTGGCTCCGGCTCAGGAACAGACACTGGCTCCGGCTCAGGAACAGACACTGGCTCCGGCTCAGGAACAGACACTGGCTCCGGCTCAGGAACAGACAATGGCTCCGGCTCAGGAACAGACACTGGCTCAGGAACAGACACTGGCTCCGGCTCAGGAACAGACACTGGCTCCGGCTCAGGAACAGACACTGGCTCCGGCTCAGGAACAGACACTGGCTCCGGCTCAGGAACAGATACTGGCTCCGGCTCAGGAACAGACACTGGCTCAGGCTCATGAACAGCAGACACGAACACCGGCACAGGAACAGCAGACACGAGCTCCGGCTCAGGATCAGAAACTGGTCCCGGCTCAGGAACAGAAACTGGTTCCGGCTTTGGAACCAGGGAGACAAAAGGTCTGAAGGGTCCTTCCAGGATCCGTGCCAGACGCTCCAGATAGTTGCTCGGTATTCCCCCGGCTGCGAGAATGGGTCTCTCCTGATCTGTCTCTGGCTCTGGAACAGACACTGGCTCCAGCTCTGGAACAGCAGACACCAGCTCCGGCTCAGGAACAGCAGACACCGGCTCCGGCTCAGGAATAGCGGACACCGGCTCAGGAACAGCGGACACTGGCTCAGGCTCTGGAACGGACACTGGCTCCAGCTCTGGAACAGCGAGCACAGGCATGTCTAGGATCCGAATCAGATGCTCCAAATAGTCCATCCGTGCCCTCGCGGCCACGCGAATGGGCATCTCCTGATCCGTCTCTGACCGGGTAGACATGGCGTGGACAGTCTCTGGCTGAGTAGACGTGACGTGAACAGTCTCTGACTGGGCAAACGGAACCTGAACAGTCTCTCGACCACCTCCTCCACTGCGACCTCCACGGGTCCCGCGAAACTTGACCAATCGGGTCCCTTTAAAAAACTCCCTTCTCTCCCGCTCGGTGGCTGGGGAAGAGATGTTACAAAACATACCGCTGGATTAGGAGTGACGGAGTCCTTCTGTCACGGAACACACACAGGAGGCAGAAAATCCAAGAGCAGTAGTTTTTAATTAAAGGGCAATCCAAACTCGTAGTCATCCAGGCAGGTGTCAAAATCCAATAAGGCAATCCAAAACACTAGACAAAAACAAGAAACAGGCAGATACAGACTAGAAAGTGAGGTGACATAAACCAAGGACTCCGTAACAAACACTAACACAGACAGGGAATATATACACACAGAACTAACAAGGTGATGGAAAACAGCTGAGTGCAATGATCAGATAAGTGACAGAACAGAATGCTGGGAATTGTAGTCTAATGTGAATGACACCGTGAGAACGAGGACCTCTAGTGATAACCCAGGGAAACAAAACCAGACACTGTGACAGTATCCTAATGACAAAGATGTATTAATGATATTAAGAAGAGGATCTATGACCTCTGGAAGCATCTCTTTCAATAGTTTAGTCGGTATAGGGTCTAACATACATGTTGTCGATTTAGATGATTTAACGAGTTTAGAAAATTCTTCCTCTCCTATAGTGGAATTATCACCCTACGTCACACGACGTCACTCAGGTTCCACTGCGCATGTCGGGAGCTAAAGACCGCCACCGGAAAAATGTCGTGTTGTGCAGTGGGATGCCAGAATCGGAAATCTGTAAACAGTGGTCTTAAATTTTACCGAATACCATCAACTCGCACTCCCTTTAATGCCAACCGCAGACGTCTTTGGTTACAAGCCATCACTAGAGCCGACTGGAATGAGGACCAAATTAAAAATGCCCGACTCTGCGGTTCACACTTCATATCAGGTAAGTTACCGTTACGCTAAATCATATAACGTTACCGTTACATCTCTCGATTTGGCTTACAACAACAAAATAACGGTAAATAATGAGTTTGTGGCGAGGAGGGCGTGGTTTTGCGAAGTCTGTAGCGAGAGACGAGTCAGCTAGCTGTGCGGTGAGTAAGTGGGTCAAGTGCAAATGATGAACACCTGTGTCTGATTGCAGTGATTGGCGTGGAGACCGCATATAAGCTGCCGGGAATGAGAGAGGAGTGAGAGAGGCCTGGGACTCGCACGCGACTGCAACAGAGCACACTGGCAAATGGACTGAGTTGTTTCAAATAGAAAGAGTGTTTTGGATATTGCTGTAGTGTTTCACTACGGTGAAGGCGCACGAGCGCACCTTTTTGTTTACTTTATTTTTGTTGCTAAATAAAGTGCGAGTCCCAATTCCGCCGACCCTGTCTTCTTCTTCCTACACCCACGCTGAGTTTCATTACACTGGTGCCGGAACCCGGGAAGAAGAAGACTGCCTCCGCCATGCAGACCCCGCCAGGAACGCCATTTGCAGACCTCATTCAAACGCTCGCGGGTCTTCACAGGGAACAACACCACGCCCTGCTGGCCGTAAAGGAGGAGCAAGACCAGCGGTTCCAAATGCTTCTCCAAGGCCAGCAAGAAGACCACGAGCTGTTCCGGAGCTGGCTCGACCGGGAGATTCGGGCCGTCCCCGATCCAGCTACGGCCTCGGCCCCGCCCCTGCCTCTCAATAAGATGGGACCCCAGGATGATCCGGAGGCATTCCTGGACCTTTATGAGAGGTCGGCCGAGGCCCGGGGATGGCCCCGAGCGGACTGGCCCATGCGACTCATCCCACTGCTATCGGGAGAGTCGCAGATAGCCGCCCACCAACTGCCAGTCCAGAATCTCCTGGTCTATGAAGACCTGAGGCGCGCCATTCTTCAGCGGGTTGGCCGGACCCCTGAACAACATCGCCAGCGGTTCAGATCCCTGACCCTGGAAGAGTCCGGCCGACCCTTCGTCATGGCGCAACAGCTCCGGGACTCCTGCCGCAGATGGCTGATGGCCGACGGAGGCTACGTCGAGGACGTTATCAACAAGGTGGTACTGGAACAATTCATCTCCAAACTGCCCAAGAAGACCGCCCAGTGGGTCCAGTGCCACCGCCCGACGTCGCTGGACCAGGCCATCCACCTGGCGGAGGATCACATGGTGGCGTGCCCAGGGGTCGGCGAGCCCCTTCCATCTGTCTCTCTCTCTCCCTCTCCCTCTCTCTCTCTCTCGTCCCCTTCTCTCCCCAAACCTGTCCCCCTTCCCTGGTCTCGTGGGGGGCTGATGCCCCAGCCGGCGCCGAGGTGGAAAACGGGGGCTCCGGCGGAGCCTGTCCCCGCATTCAGGGCCCCACCCAGGGGGGCTGAGTCCGTCGACCACTCCGCCCCGATTCCGGCAGCCCTGCGCTCTCCACGCCAATCCCTTGACCCGCTTCCCACCACTGGGGCGGCGGGGAGGCCTGGGGCGGCCTGTTGCCGCTGCGGGGACCCGGGACACTTTATCGACCGGTGTCCGGTGATGGAGGTGGGGACGCTGATCCGGGTTCCCGACACGCCACAGGCTGCCCCCGATCAAGCTGGCCTGTACCAGATACCAGTGAGTATCAAAGGGGGTACTTATCAGGCTTTGGTGGATTCAGGCTGCAACCAAACCTCCATTCATCAAAGCCTGATTCAACCTGGGGTATTGGATAACAGCCGCATGGTTAAGGTGCGGTGTGTGCACGGGATGGTGGTAAGTTATCCTATAATGCCTGTGGTAATTCAATTTAGGGGACAAAAGCATAGCATAGAGGTAGCAGTTAACCCGCACCTCCGGCATCCGCTAATTCTGGGAACGAATTGGCCTGCTTTTAGTAAATTATTGGGGTCTTTATGTGCGGATGCCTCTTGGGAAAAGAAAAGCAAGGGAGAGACAGCGGTTGTTCAGGTGGGAGATGCTGAGCCGGGACCTCTGGCATCTGCTGCAGGGGAACGGAGTACTCTGGAGAGAACTATCCTCACAGAGCGCGATGATTTTCCCCTGGAGCAGTCCCAGGACGAGACGTTAAAACATGCGTTTAATCAGGTCCGTTCTATCGACGGCCAGGTACTCCACCCAGACCAACCGCTCTCTTATCCCTATTTTGCTATTTTAAAAGATAAGTTGTATCGGGTGACCCAAGACACCCAGTCAAAATAGGATACAACGCAGTTGTTAGTTCCTAAAAGCCGCCGGGAAATGCTTTTTCAGGCGGCTCACTGTAATCCAATGGCCGGGCATTTAGGTCAAAGGCCGACACTAAACCGTCTCATGGCCCGGTTCTTCTGGCCGGGCATTCACGAGAATGTGCGCAAGTGGTGCGCGTCTTGTCTTGAATGTCAGTTGGTGAATCCACCGGCCAATCCAAAAGCACCATTGTGCCCCCCTCCGCTAATGCAGGTCCCCTTCGAACGAATTGGTATGGACCTCATCGGGCCATTGGAACGCCAGCACGTGGGCACCGCTTTGCGTTAGTCCTGGTGGATTACGCAACGCGGTATCCTGAAGCAGTCCCGCTCCGTAACTTTTCTGCCAAAAGTGTTGCGAGCGCGCTCTTTTCGTTAATCTCCCGGGTGGGAATCCCCAAGGAGATTCTCACCGATCAGGGCACGGCGTTTATGTCACGAACTATTCGCGAACTCTATGAATTATTGGGCATTAAATCGATTCGCACTAGCGTCTACCACCCACAGACAGACGGATTAGTGGAACGGTTTAATCGCACTTTGAAGTCCATGATTCGAAAGTTCGTTCACGAAGACGCCAAAAATTGGGATAAGTGGCTAGAACCCCTCTTGTTCGCTGTACGCGAGGTTCCCCAAGCCTCAACGGGGTTTTCCCCCTTCGAGCTTCTCTATGGGCGTCAGCCCCGCGGGGTGTTAGACGTTCTTAGAGAAACTTGGGAGGACGGACCGTCCGGTAGTAGGAACGAAATTCAGTATGTCTTGGACCTGAGAACAAAACTCCACACTTTGGGGCGGCTATCAATGGAGAATTTGTTACGGGCCCAGGACAGACAGAGTCAGCTGTACAACAGGGGTGCTAGACTTCGGCAATTTGCACCGGGAGATAAGGTGCTTGTATTACTCCCTACTTCTAGCTCTAAATTACTCGCAAAGTGGCAAGGACCCTTTGAGGTCACACGGCGGGTTAATGATCTCAACTATGAGGTAGTTCGAACAGATAGGGGCGGGGCACATCAAATTTATCACCTCAACCTCCTCAAAAAGTGGGTTGAGGCAGAGTCAGTGATGCTGGCGACGGTAGTGAGCGGAGAGGAGGATCTCGGGCCAGAAGCGAAAACAAAACCACAATCTCTCGCTCTGGCTCTTGGCGGAGATCACCTCTCACCCTCCCAGCTCACTGACATTAAAAATTTACAAGCTGAATATCCTGATGTGTTCTCTCCCCTGCCTGGTCGAACGGACCTCATTCAGCACCACATTGAGACGGATCCGGGGGTGGTGGTGCGCTGCCGCCCGTATCGTTTACCTGAACACAAAAAAAAGGTAGTTCAGAACGAATTAGAGGCTATGCTGGATATGGGGGTAATAGAAGAGTCCAGCAGTGACTGGGCGAGCCCGATAGTTTTAGTTCCTAAAACCGACGGCTCGGTCCGCTTCTGTGTGGACTATAGAAAGGTGAACGCGGTGTCTAAGTTTGATGCTTATCCAATGCCGAGGGTTGACGAATTGCTTGATCGGCTGGGTACTGCTCGTTTTTATTCGACACTGGACTTAACAAAGGGTTATTGGCAGATCCCCTTGTCTCCCATGTCCAAAGAAAAGTCAGCTTTTACAACGCCGTTTGGATTACACCAATTTGTCACCCTTCCTTTCGGCTTGTTCGGGGCTCCGTCGACTTTTCAGCGTCTGATGGACAAAATTCTCCGGCCGCATGCTGCATATGCCGCTGCCTACTTGGATGATATTATCATCTATAGTAACGATTGGCAGCATCATATGCAGCATTTGCGGGCTGTCCTGAAGACGCTGAGAAGGGCTGGGCTCACGGCCAACCCAAAGAAGTGTGCGGTTGGGCGTGTGGAAGTAAGGTATCTGGGCTTCCACTTGGGTCACGGACAGGTGCGTCCCCAAATTGATAAGACGGCAGCGGTTGCGACCTGTCCGAGGCCTAAGACCAAAAAGGAGGTTAGACAGTTCCTGGGGCTAGCGGGATATTACAGGAGGTTTGTACCTAATTATTCGGACCTCGCTAGCCCGCTGACTGATCTAACTAAAAAGGAAGCACCAGATACGGTCCAGTGGACGGAGCGGTGTCAGCAGGCTTTCACCCAGATAAAGGCTGCTCTGTGTGGCGGGCCGCTTTTACATGCTCCTGACTTCTCTCTCCCTTTCATTCTACAGACGGACGCATCGGACAGGGGGCTGGGCGCGGTCCTGTCCCAGGAGGTGGAGGGTGAAGAGCGGCCGGTGCTGTACATCAGTCGGAAGCTCTCTAAGAGAGAGACGATGTACAGCACCATCGAAAAAGAATGTTTAGCCATCAGGTGGGCTGTTCTCACCCTCCGCTACTACCTCCTGGGGCGGGAGTTCACCCTCTGTTCGGACCACGCTCCCCTGCAGTGGCTCCAACGCATGAAGGATACCAACGCGCGGATCACCCGATGGTATCTAGCTTTACAGCCTTTTAAATTCCAGGTGGTCCACAGGCCGGGTGCACAGATGGCTGTGGCTGACTTCCTCTCCAGGAGAGGGGGGGGGGGGGGGGGAGGCTACAGGCCGGACGGCTCCCCGGCCTGAGTCGGGCGGTGGGGGTATGTGGCGAGGGGGGCGTGGTTTTGCGAAGTCTGTAGCGAGAGACGAGTCAGCGAGCTGTGCGGTGAGTAAGTGGGTCAAGTGCAGATGATGAACACCTGTGTCTGATTGCAGTGATTGGCGTGGAGACCGCATATAAGCTGCCGGGAATGAGAGAGGAGTGAGAGAGGCCTGGGACTCGCACGCGACTGCAACAGGGCACACTGGCAAATGGACTGAGTTGTTTCAAATAGAAAGAGTGTTTTGGATATTGCTGTAGTGTTTCACTACGGTGAAGGCGCACGAGCGTACCTTTTTGTTTACTTTATTTTTGTTGCTAAATAAAGTGCGAGTCCCAATTCCGCCAACCCTGTCTTCTTCTTCCTACACCCACGCTGAGTTTCATTACAGAGTTGTACAACACAGAATAAGTAAAAGTTTGAGTTGAACTTGCTGACAAGCTAACTTACCTTCAATTTTGTTACATTGTCTTGATAGTTAGCCTAAGCTAAACAATCTCTGTCACTTTAATCTCCTATTATCACTGTAAAGCCGCTTTGGACCAATCTAACGTTGTTTTAACATTGTTAAAAGCGCTAACGTTATATATATGAAGATGACTTGACTAAGCTTGGTTGGTAACGTTAATTCTTGGCTAATACGTTATATAACTTAGTAAACTCTATTGTACTGTCAATCACTAGAATGCACTTTTTTTGTGTGAGTAGGAGAGGTATCCATGGAATTCGATAGTCCCGACTTTGTCCCTTCTGTCTTTTCCTTCTCAACCCAGTGTGAAATGAACAAAGGCGATGCAAAACTTGAGAGGTAAATATTGTCACTTTTGCCTTTAGTTGCTAACTGGGATCACATTGCAAGCATCAAATGCAAAGAATGTATAGCAAGTAATGTCACATCTTTTTTGTAAAGATAATTTGTTAGACCAGATTGTTTTTATGTCTAACAACCAACTAAACTGTTTTGGACTAAACTGTTTGCTTTCATCTCTGAGTATCAGATTTAAGAGGAAACGAAAAAGGGATGAACCCACCCACAGACCACCAGATGATGTACAGCAGTCCAAAGAAGTTACTGACAAGATTGCAACAGAATCAACAGGAGCTTGCCTGTCCTCAGATGACTGCAGAATGGAGCCTGTTGCTGGTCCTTGCAAGGGTAAGAACTTCTAATATCTTAACTAATGGCAGTCATTATTAGGATATATATGTATATATATATATATATATATATATATATATATATATATATATATATATATCTGTTTAAATAATGTTCAATACAGCAGTACTGTGTTGTAAATTAAGTTGAACATTATTCTGTTTAGCACATGCTGTTTGAAAACATCTTATCAAATAATAGAGAAAAGCTCAACTAAAACAAGTGACAGTGTATTTTTTATAAATCAATTACAATCTAATCTATATTTCAGAAGCCACAGTCCCAAAGGTTCTCCATGATGATCTGTAACAGGGGGGTGGTGATGGCGCAGTGGATAAGACACATGCCTGTGGTGTGAGAGACCCGGGTTTGAATCCACTGTGAGACACCAATGTGTCCTTGAGCAAGACACTTAACCCCTAGTTGCGCCAGAGGCGTGCGACCTCTGACATATATAGCAATTGTAAGTCGCTTTCGATAAAAGCGTCAGCTAAATGAATAAATGTAACACAAGTACAGCCAAACTTTCTACAGAGTGTGACAACCTGCGTTTGGACATTAACAAACTGAAATCTGAGAATGAGGAACTAAAGGCAACACTCAGAAAACACAATTTTTCTTTAGCTCCATCAAAAGCAAAGCAGTGCATGTTCTGTTTTTCACAGGTCTGACCAGTGTCATTTTTGAGTGGTTGATTCACAAACTTAAAGTCCCACTCCGATCATATTTTTTAGCTATTTTTAAACATTCCCAGTGGTCTTTAAATTATGATTATGCCATTTTTAGCCAAAATCACAAAACCTGTGCCGTTTTCTGGGAATTCGCTTCAGCAGAGCGGCAGTAGCTCATTAGAAATTCGCCTCTGCGTTGTGGGCGGAGCCGTTGGCACGGAGGCACGGGGACGACCCTCCCCCTCCCCGTTGCTGAGAGCTCTGTCTCTCCCGCTAGCTTACATCCCCAACCTGTCAATACCGGTGCAACAAAAATGGAGAACAATATTGGAGCTATCCAGCCGTACAGTTTTGAGCCAGATGCCAGCTCGGACGAGGAACAAGAGGACGTACATAGATCTAGTCGTCTACAAGTGGATGTATCAGAATGGTAACGTTATTGTTTTTGTAATCTCTTGAATTGACTATTTCAGGCCAATAACTCCTAATAACATGTTAGTAAATAAATATGTTTGTGGACATGCTCCAAACATTTAGTCAGATTAACCTTTTTGAAGTTTTCATAGCTATCACACAAAGAATAAATCATAGTGCTGCAGAATCAAGTTTAAATTTAAGTTTACTTATAGAGCACATTGAAAACCTAAGTCTAAAGTTTAAAGATCAATTGTGCATGTATTTATTATCCCCCCTCCCCTATCAGGTGTTCTTGTGGTAAATGCATTACTATGCCCATTGCTACTGAGAATATTTGCTGCTGGGAAATACCCAAGGTAGATTATATGATGTTATAAATTACTTATTTACAATTGTATTGATAATTATTTTGTCTCCAATATAGGCCACTGTCCACATAATTGATGCTGTCTGTATTTTTCCCCTGTAGGTTGTTGTCAAACTAAGGGCTCTACTGCAGCCTCATCCTACCTGCATGAGTCTTCACCCAGGATTAGAGCCAGTGTGCCTAGATGAATATGCACTTGAAAATGCCCTCAATATTTTCAGAGCCCTCCATGGCCCTATGCTAGTAAATGTTTATAATGCGTAAGTAAAATACTGTTAAACAGTTCGTGCACATCAAAAGATGCATAGGAGAAATCACAAGATCCCACATTGTGTTGTCTCAAAAATGTCTGTATTTCGGAGACGTTACTCTTAAGAAACAGAGAAAACAGAACACAATAAATAACTTTACCATTAATCATACACTTTTCTCAGTAAAGTAGTAGTCAATATAGAAGCATTACAGTATTATATACACGTTAATTATTATTATCCGAAGTTAATCAAAGTTATCACCGATCATTATTTCACTCCAAGACGTCGCGGTAAAAAAAAGCTCGACTTCGCCTCGATATTTCATCCCTCCTGGAGGAGGCTGGCTGCCCTCTCTCATTATGCAATGATGTAATTACTGACGGGATCAGTCGGTGTTCTCCAAACTTTAGTTTTGACGATTGATAGACGGTGAAAAGTGACTTATTTGTTACAGTATGTGTTCCAATTTCAGCGGCACTATCGGAGCTCTGTTCACACTGACATGCAACATGCAACATGTGTGTGTATCTGACCCTGCTGCTGAGTAAAATTAAACACAAAACACAACTTCAAAAAAGCCCCTGTGAAAAGCATTACATTACATTATAATCTACAACGCTTTAACACAGATGAAGTTAAGTTAACAGAGAGTTGCCACATTATGCAGCACTGGGGTTTTTGCCCGGTAGATAAAATTAGCTGATTTAATGAGTAAAAAGGCGTGATCGTTGAATTAGCTCCTGACAGAAAAGCGCCACTTTGGCCGCACTGTGCTAGCAAACAGGCGGGATCGTTGAACTAGCTCCCGACAGAAAAAAAAATAAACTTACCGGTAAAGACACAGGCTGTCCAGTTGATGGTGTCTTGATGGAAGGCACTGCATCCGGCTTCAAAAACAATTTATTGACGAAGCCCATTTTCTTCTCCTGCCAGTTGGTGAAACAGTCTTCTGTAAAGTGCTGACTGCAAACCGATTTGTGGTTTTTATCATTGCCGTGACCAAAGGAACGTCAACCATCTATCTCTCACAGCAACATGTTTTGGTAAAGCATGAAAGCTAATACCACTATCTCTCCTCTTAGCATTGCAACCCGCTACCGCACATAGGTGTTGATCCGCCATCGTCTTCTCTACTCCTCAGAACCTGAGCGGGCGTGGCGGGGAGTATGAGCTTGTGGCCCCGCCCAGTGGAGTTACTACGTCACAACTCCAGTCTATTTCAAACGGCATTTTTGCGTCTGCTACTGATTCACAGCCATTTGAATGTAGAAATACTCAGAAATACAACTTTGAGCCTATTTTTCTAAAGATATGTCCTCTAACATAAGAAAAATGCCACAAGAACATGTTAACACCTAGAAAAACATTATTTTCATCGGAGTGGGTCTTTAAAGACAGTGTAGAGGTTGTGCATAGCTCTATGAACCTGGAGGATCATCTATTAGTCATCCTAATGAAACTAAGATTAGGGCTCAACAACAAGGATATTGCGTTCAGATTTAATGTTACAGAATGTGACATCTCTAAAATTTTGAGAAGTTGGCTCCCTGCTATGTCTGTCGCTTTAAAGCCTCTCATCAAGTGGCCAAGCAAGCATGCAATATTAAAGAATATGCCAAAATGTTTTAAACCCAAATATAAACGTTGCAGGTGCATTATTGACTGTTGCGGCGATCTGCTGGGAGGTGTGTCTGCGCGTGTGTGCAGTGGCCTTGTTTCTACATGCGCGTGACAGTGAGTGTGCAGCTCCGCAGCGCGCCTCAGCAGGTGAGCGAAATTAGACTAATTAGCAGAGACGCCAGAAAGCTTCAGACAATGGAAGCAGCGCAAGTTTTGTTCAGCTTTGCAATGCAGCTAAGAACAGTGGAAGAAAGAAGAATTCGCTAAAGAATCACGGATTAAACTCATGGGAAAAGGAAAAGATCAAAAGGGCTACCGGTAAACTCAAATCTCTTTACTGGTCTCTGAGGACTGCAAATGGGATCGCTGGCTGCGTAGTAATCTGTATGGACACGCAGATTGTGTGGTCTGTTAAGTGCATTGTTAATTGCACTATCAATAGATTGAGGCTAAACATTTCTGTACACTGGGTAAACGTGGAGATTGTGATTTTATGTATATGTGTATATAGTTATAAGCAGTTTAAACTAACAAACCTTGGTGGAAGAGGTTCCTTGATGAAGTGGAAAGTCTAGCGAGTTTTGCTCCATTGAAATACAAGGGATAGATGTTTGGCTGTGTTCAAAGCTATTTAACCATTCCTGTGCAGAAATAATCCTGTGCTAATCTACAGTAAAATCGTCTGAAATGCTTGATTTCATGTAGGTTTGTAATTATGGAGTATGTCATGTGTATAATTTCTGTATAGAATGATCTAGGGTAAACAAAGAATAACAGGTTAATTTAAGAAGAAATGGGTCTAAAAGTAGAGCTGGCTTTCTGGTCATGCAATGCCTGATTTACACTGTTTTCCTGGGGGGATAAATAATGAAGTATGGTTAATCGATGTGTTAAACCAACTTATCTTTTGCTTGATATATTTTGCTGTGTTTGTTGTATTTGATGGGAAATATTTATTTAATTTGTTATTTTTGTATGTCTAAAGGTTTTTCACCTTCCTTGTTTACTGGTCAAATAAATTGAAGAACGAGTGAAATCCTGAGTCTGGTCGATTCCTTCCCTTGTCAAGTGTGGGAAGCCATGACATTTTAAAATACACTTGACATTGACTGTACAGAAATTTTGATCAACAGACCCACAAATTTAACCTCCAGAGCCCAGACGTACTCGACTTATAAAAGCCACAACACTGTTAAATATTTGTTTGGGATGTCACCTGCAGGAGCCATTACTTTTCTGTCGGCAGGTTGGGGTGGGCGTGTTTCGGATAAACAAATTACAGCTGAGTCTGGATTTTATGACCTTCTAGAGCATAATGATGAGATACTAGCAGATCGTGGTTTTACCATTAGAGATGAGCTTGCCACATGTGGTGCCACCCTAAGGATTCCTCACTTTACCAAAGGAAAGAAGTGGACATCTCAAGGCGTTTGTCTAATGTGAGAATACACATTGAAAGAGTAATAGGTAGATGGAAAAATTTAAAAATTCTGACAACTGTTATTCCACTCAGCCAGGTTGACCTCTTAGATGATATAGTGATTGTGTGTGGAGCATTAAAAACCCTTTGTAAATGTATAGTCCCAAGAAGATTAATTCTTTATGTAACTGTTTATTGTAATAAAAATAACTTATTGAACATTTAACTTTTAATGTAAAATACTAGTACTGTATTAAATCATTGGCTTCAAAGTACATTTCATTCTGAGTTGTTTTTTTTTGCACTGTTCACAATACCAATACACAAGCTTTCTTCTTACTCTGGCACATGTGTAGTGGAAATGGTTCTTGCACTTTGCACAGTCAATGATCATCCCAAAGTCTGGCCTTTGACAGTGTGAGCAGACTGCAGGTGCTTGCATCAGTGGATCCATGCTGCGCATTAACAGCTCAGGCAAAATACTCCGTTTAAAGAACACTTCAGCTTTAGGCAGGACTGCTTGCAGGACTGCTTGCAGCATTTCTTCATCTCTGGTGATGCGGTTGATGGTAATATCTTGCTTTGTCCATACCACAAAGTCGCAGTACTGGGCGTTGCATACAAACATGTGAAGCTGAACTTGATGGTAGTATTCATGATTCTTCTTTAGGTGAAGTGCTTTGTGTAAGCAGAACTGTGAGTCCTCACTACTTCCTGTCAGACCATCACGGTATTTGTATGGGCACTTAATCTCTACAGTTGCTTTCCCACAGCAGGTACAGTTTCCCATTCCATCCGGTGATGCCCCAAGATGTGGTTTGTCCGGCCGCACAACAAGACCGCATAGCTCCAATTCAAATTTGTGATGTTGTGCTTTCATTATTTCTGTGTATATTCTTCTGGCTGTGTCCTCCATATCTCTTCCCCAAAGAACTGCTGGGACATGGGAAAACTCTTGTTTGTTGTAGTGCATTACCTATTTTACAAGGTTTGTTTTAGCGCTCTCGGTTACTACAGTGCATACACGATGTAGGGTTGTGCTTGTTATCCTTCCAGTTCTGTGTGTGTGCCAGGCCTGAGAGTGGGCCTGATTTTTAGTCGTAAGCTCAAGGTTTACACACTGCTCATTAGTTAACTCCTTCCCCAGTTTTTCAAAGGTCTCTTCACTTCTCTCTTGTAGTACATGTTGGCAGAGGCATCTCAGATTGGCATCATACAGAGATATGAGTGGTTCTGGCAGGTCTCCGGTCTCTGTGTCAGATTGTGATGTGTCTGTGTCACTGAAGTCCATGCTAGTGAGCAGAGCTGCTTTAGGTGCCAGTACTTTCAGGTCTGCAATGTCTTCATCCGTCAGTTCTGAATACACAATAAAATAAATGTAGTTACATGGCACTGATTATAACTTTTAACATTTTATTAACAAAACTGTTTTTACATAAATTACACTACCGGTCAAAAGTCTCAGAACATCCCCATTTTGTAGTTTTAGTGAAATATAAGTAGTTCAAGTCCAGTAAATGGTACAAAAGTAAGCAGCATACTGTCAAAGTTAAAAAATACATTTACGTATTAACAGGCTGTTCCAATGTGTTCACAGATTGGGAGACCTGTAGAAATGCGTTTTTGCATCAATCATTTACTTCCATTGCTTCAGAATAATCAAAACTCAGAAGTAATGTAACACCTTGGAACAACCTGTGCTAATACACCCTAAGAAGCTTTATTAGTACAATATTGCAACTAAAGAGGGAATTAATGAAACAAAGGACTAATCTAAATTAATTTAAATCAATTAAAATCTAATTAATACCTGCTTGTTATATGTACATGCCCTGATCTTGTCTACATTCAGATTGTGTCTACCTTTTACATTGTTCTTTCTACACTTTACTCTGACTGGCTGCAGTTGGGTGTCTGTCCTCTTAGCCTTTCTGAAGCTGATCTCACTCAGTCTGGGTGGTTTCACCTCTCTCTTGGATGTGTTAATCCACATATTTGTCCCTGATGTACAACACTTCTCCGTCTTGCCCATCCTGACCCACAGCTCAACTTTAAACATAAGTGCAGCTGCATGGCTGCAGCATGACCCTGACCTGCACAAAATTGTATAATGTATTAACACATTGGTTTAAATTGTGCTTTAGGCTATACATAACAGTTGTATGATTTCAGCAAATAAGCAGGTCATATTTTGTTTGATTATATTGCTGACACTGACTGAATTGGGTAATTAATGAAAATGTAATATAGTAAACTTATTTTGGTTACATACCCAGCCATACAGGTGCAGTTCGCAGTAAGAATACAGTTGTTTGTCCTGTTGACGATAACCCAGGCCTTGTAAAATTCCGTATTCTTACTCTGTCTTTGGCTAGGCAGAACCTCCGTCTTCAGCACTACGAAGTTTTGAACTTGGTAGTCATGGAATTGTATATCTTGGACATGACCACACAGAACAAAGTTGTATGCATCAAGAGACTTGTACGCTTTTAACTTCTCCCGGGTATATACACTTGGAGTGTCGATCAGGTAATTATATATTTCTGGCCACTGGATGCTTGGCCATTTCGTTTCATCGTTGAACCATTGACAAGGTGCTATGGCATCTGTAAGACGTATCCCATTAACTAACGTCAATTTCGTAGAATAACAGTGGTTATCGCTGGGTGACAAGCTATTGTAATATGCGGAGAACATTTAGAAAATTAAATATAAACTCAAATATATATATATTTTTTTTTAATCGAACAATTTTGTATTATCGTATCCCTGTCCGTGTAATTCTCAGCTGTTAAGGCTATCTCTTCCGGGTTTTCTGCATCCGCGATGCGCGCGCATCCCGAATGTTTACAAACCTGTAATTGGTCTATAGGAATAAATGAATCGAATTTTTAGTCAGTGAGACTACACTGCACTGTCTGATGCGATACTGTAGTAGACGGTTGCATAGTTATAATTTTCTCCCTGATATTATCAATCTTATAAGTGAAGAAGGTCATAAAGTCATTACTGTTGTGCTGCTTGCAAACTTCTGGGATTGAAACATTATTTTTCGTCAGTTTAGCAGCTGTTTCGAATAAGTACCTTGGGTTTTGTTTATTTTCTTCTAATAGGGTTGAAAAATAAGCAGATCTAGCAGTTTTTAAGGCCTCTCTGTATGCAATCAAGCTCTCCTTCCATGAAATGCGAAAAACCTCTAGTTTTGTTTTCTTCCAGTTTCGCTCCATTTTCCTGGCTGCTCTCTTTAGGGCCTGAGTGTGCTCATTGTACCACAGCGTTGGACTATTTTCTTTAACCTTCTTTAAACCTTAGAGTTAAAAGTTTCTGTAGCAATATCGAGTTCTTCTAAGCTATCTGGGATGCTGAAACTGATCAGGAAGATTATTAATAAAGCATTCTTTAGTGGCAGTAGTGCTAGGTCTACCATATTTGTAACACGGAGTCGCTTTGCAGCCTTGGCTAAATTAAGTTTACACAAGACTAGATAATTGTCTGAGATGTCATCACTCTGCTGCAGAATTTCAACAGCATCAACATTGATTCCATTGGATACTATTAGATCTAGAGTATGATTATGACAATGAGTAGGTCCTGACACGTGGTGTCTAACTCCAATTGAGTTTACAATGTCTTTAAATGCCAATCCCAATGCATCTTTTTCATTATCTACATGCATATTAAAATCACCAACAATTAGGACTTTATCTGCAGTAAGTACTAACTCTGATAGAAAGTCAGAAAATTCTTTGATAAAGTCTGTATGGTGCCCTGGTGGCCTGTATATAGTAGCAAGCACAAATCTTAAACGTGATTTATCATTTGCACTATATATTGTTACATTAAGCACCAACACTTCAAAAGAATTATTTTTGAAACTAGACTTCTAAGTAATTTTGAAAATATTACTATAAATTACAGCAACACATCCCCCTTTGCATTTCAGACGAGGTTCATGTTTATAACAGTAATCTTGCGGGATGGACTCATTTAAAGTAATGTAATTGTTTGGTTTTAGCCAAGTTTCTGTCATACACAGCACATCTAGGTTATAGTCTGTAATCATATCATTAACAATAAATTGATTGATTTTGATTGATTTGATTGATTTGATTTGTCCTCGAGAGGAAATTTGTTTCCACCATCGATGCGTATGATACAGAACACACATAACATACTGAAAAACATAACATATAACATCTACAAAACAAAAACAAAAACAAAAAGAGAGCATACCTGATGTATCACTGATTCCCTATGTATTTAGGGCTCGTATGGATACAGGAATAAAACTCTTACTGAACTTGGCTTTTCTACACAACGGTAACCTATACCTACGGCCAGAAGGCAGGAGAATAAAATATTTATACAGAGGGTGTTCTGGGTCATTTAAGATTTTTTGTGCCTTGTGTTAGTGTCGAAACGCTCTCCGATAGATTAGGGGTAGGGATACCAATAATTTTACTTGCTAATTTAGTTATCTTTAAAAATTTGTTCTTATTAGTAACTGTAATCATATAAAAAAAAAAATGGCCCCATACGTAAGGATTGGCTCAATAATACTGCGATACAGAATCAGAAGAAGTCGTGGCTGAACAGACAAATGCCTAAGTTTACGAATAGCTGTCAGTCTTTGTTGACAGCGTTTGTAAACTCCTAGAGTGTGCTGATTAAAATTGAGATTTCGGTCCAAAATAATGCCAAGATATTTGAAATGATCTACTCTTTCAACTATCTCTCCATCAATGAAAATGCTAGAAGAATGGATCTGTGCTTTTGAGGTGCTAAAGACCAATTCCTTAGTGTTTAAAATATTGAGGTGCAGAGAGTTATCCTCACACCACGTTCTAAAATGTGCTGTAGAACGTTGATAGTCCAAGAGAGAGTCATTGTCCTCATTAAGCAGAGCAAGGATGGCTGTATCATCTGCATATTTAAAATAATGAGTTGTTGTAAATGAACTCTGACAGTCATTTGTATAAAGAATAAAAAGGAATGGGCTAAGTACGCACCCCTGGGGGGCGCCGGTATTAAGGACAATGGGTGGTGATAGTGCATTGCCCACCTTAACCACTTGAGGTCTATTTGAAAGAAAATTATGGATCCAATATATTAGAGATGATGGAACTTGCATTCTCTGTAGTTTCCGTATCACCTGGTGACGCTGAATCGAATTAAAGGTGGAACTAAAGTCAATAAAGAGAAGTCTGGCATAATTCCCAGAAGTGTCCAGATGTTGAAGTAGACAATGCAAGAGACAGGCCACTGCATCATCTGTACCTCTCTTCTGCTTGTATGCAAATTGTAGACAATCCAAAGATGGTGTCACATATGGAAGCATAATGTTTTTAATGATTTTCTCAAAACATTTCATTATAATGGAGGTTAATGATACAGGCCTGTAGTGATTCAACTCCGATGGATGCGTTTTTTTTTGGAACAGGAATGACAATTGATGATTTCCATTTGACAGGTATTGTTGAACTGCTGAGTGAACGAAGGAAGAGTGAATGAAGAATAGGGGTTAGTTCCAGGGCACAGCTTTTCAAGACCCGGCCCGGAATACCATCCGGCCCAGGGGCCTTATTTGGTTTGCACTTAATGAGCTGGGAATAGACATCCTGCAACTTATCCAACAATAAGTGCTTTTGAAGTAAGGGATCGAATATTCAGCAACTCAGGCTTTATCATTTGTTCATTTGTATTATTTCTGTTTTTTATTTGTTGAACATCAATTAAATGTTTACCTTTAGATGGGTTTGGAAATTGTTTGTATTTCCTAATTCGGGGAACAGACAGTCTCTATATGATGATATCTAGGTGAAAAAGCATCTGTGATGGGATTTATCTGACCTTGGTGACATGAGACAGCTGGCAGGCGGTCAGTTTAGCCAGTTTGTCTGCTTCCTGACCCGAGCCCTAGATTGGCATGTTTGAGCTCTAAGACTATATGCCATATTACTAGAGAGAAGAGCAGCACCATCCCAGGAGGGATGAATACCATCTCTTTTCAACAGGTTAAGTCTGCCCCAAAAACTTTTCCAATTGTCTATAAATTCTATATTATTTTGCGGACACCACTTAGACAACCAGCCATTGAGTGATGACAATCTGCTAACCATCTCATCACTTCTTCGAACAGGAAGGGGGCCAGAGCAAATTACAGTGCCTGACATCGTACTTGCGAGTTCAAACACCTCTTTAACATTAATTTTAGTGATCTCCGACTGGCGAAGTCGAACATCATTAGTTCCGACGTGAATAATTATCTTAGAGAATTTACGATTAGCATTAGCAAGCACTTTTAAATTTGCTTTGATGTCAGGTGCTCTGGCTCCCGGCAAACATGTTACTATGGTGGCTGGTGTCTCTATTTTCACGTTACGTGTAATAGAATCGCCAATAACTAGGGCACATTCAACAGGATTCTCAGTGGGTGTTTCACTGAGTGGGGAGAATCTGTTTGATGTTGTAATCAGAACGGAAGAGCGGTGTTTTGTTTCGCGACTACAGCACCTCACAGTCACCCAATTGCCCTGCTGCACAGGTTCTACTTCAGCCGGAACCGAACAATGTGCAGTGTTCTCTAAGCTAATCGCATCCAAAGCAGTATATAAAGCACTTGCACTCTTACAGTTAACCTCAATTAAAGTTTGGATGCGTGTATCTAGTTCTGAAACTCTCTGAATCTTCTCCGTTAGCCTGACTATCTCCCTGCATTTATCACATGTAAATCCTATGCAGACGGAGAAGGCTATACTATGCATGTTACATGAAGTGCAAGTGACAATAAGAGGAGATGACATGACTCACCGTGTCTGTTGAATGATTCTACTTACCACAGCTTTGCTAAATAAATAAAGCTAAATAATTTGGCTTTATTTAGCTATAGCTAAATAAATAAATAAAGAGCGCACGGATGGCACGTTAACAGTCAAGCGAATTAGTAGCTTGTTGTGCTAGCAACGATTAAGATTGATGCTAGCTATGTCAGGTTAATATGTGATGTTGAGTAAGTTGTATTTAGCAGTATAAACAACCTTGGAAAGTTTGTAAATAATTATTAAAAACAGAAAGATATACGAAGCTACAGACACAAACCAGCAGCAAGGCAGCAAGGCAGCCATATCAAATAGAAAATTATAGCTATGCAACCATCTACTACAGTATCGCATCAGACAGTGCAGTCTAGTCTCACTGACGAAAAATTCGATTCATTCATTGCAATAGGAGAGAGTAAATTTTATAAAGTCGTCAAATCATCTAAATCGACAACATGTATGTTAGACCCTATACCGACTAAACTGTTGAAAGAGTTGCTTCCAGAGGTCATAGATCCTCTTCTTAATATCATCAATTCATCTTTGTCATTAGGGTACGTACCAAAAACTTTTAAGCTTGCTATGATTAAACCGCTTGTTAAAAAAACGCAACATGATCCAACAGAATTAGTTAATTACAGGCCGATCTCGGATCTACCTTTTCTGTCAAAGATACTAGAAAAGGCAGTATCTTCACAACTATGTTCCTTTTTAGAAATAAATGGTATCTATCTGCGAGGATTTTCAATCAGAATTTAGACCGTATCATAGTACTGAGATAGCTCTCATTAGAGTCACAAATGATGGGAGCGGAGGCGTCTTGTCGGAGGAGTTTCCAACGATTGGGGATCACGCTAGGGAGACCAACTGCCTTCGAGTGAACTAAAACGAGCCAATAAACTTTGGCATGCAAGATTTGCATTCTGCGCGCCGCCTACCAGTGCGGGTATAAAGCGGAAGCAAGCGCACACACATTTGCTTTTCGCTGAGGAGCCGGATGGTGTCCAGTCCTCTGCGAAGGTACAGCCGCATGGCGACGGGACGAGACGTCTCCGTTCCCTACTCAGAGAACGAGGGTTACATACGTAACCGAGACGTTCCCTTTCGTGGGAACTCATACGTCTCCGCGGAGGAGTTTCCAACTAATTGGGATCCCTAACAAAACGCCATGGTAGCCTTAGCTAGCCGCCAGAGCAGTTTCTTATCGTCTTTGGCGGGAGCTAGCTAGGAAAATCACACTGCAGTTCTGCAAGACCCTCTCAGTGGATATGGATAACACTGGGAAAGCGTGCCCAACCTGTGGGAGGGAACACTGCGGAAGCCCCTGCCCGCCCGAAGGGAGGCACTGGAATACACATGTGTACTAACCCGTGGGGTAGTGAAACACATGACAGTCCTTGAGATAGTCCCAGCCCGAGGGGTGGGAACGTACTCAGCAAGGACAACAGAATGGTCTGTCGAGGAAAAGACATGATGCTAGCCCGAAGGGTAGCTGGATGGGGAGAAAATGGGTCGCTGAAGGAACCACTGTAGGCCACTCAGTCTACACACAACTCCTACGAGAGGTAATAGACCTGGCGCCAGCCGATCCGCCTGCCTGGTGCCGAAGGGGTGATGGAGGAACTCACAAGGTTAGCCATACGTTGGGGAACCAACGGAGTAAGAAGATGCACGTATCCGGCCGAGAGGCGGGAATGGCGTAGCAAGCCAACTTAACCTAATTCCTCGCGTTACTGGCTGTAGCGAGTACAAGGGAGGAAACAGGTTCAACACGGAGGCTATAGAATCTAGCGAACGTGTTAGGTGTCGCCCAGCCCGCAGCGCTACAGATGTCTGTCAGCGAGGCGCCTTGCGCCAAAGCCCAGGAGGCAACACTACTATTAGAGTGTGCCCTCAACCTAGGTGGGCAAGGAACGTCCAGGGAAGCATAAGCCCGGACGATAGCATCCACTAGCCAGTGGGCTAACCTCTGCTTGGAGACAGCCTTCCCCTTCTGCTGGCCTCCGTAACAGGCGAAGAGCTGATCTGAGGTCCTGAAGCTTTGCGTTCTGTCCACGTAACAATGTAGGGCGTGGACTGGACAGAGAAAAGCAAGGGCTGGGTCTGCCTCCTCCGGGCGCAGCGCTTGCAGGTTCACTACCTGATCTACAAATGGAATGGTAGGAACCTAGGGCACATATCCGAGCCGGGGTCTCAGAACAACGTAAGAAAGGCCTGGCCCGAACTCAAGGCACGATACGTCAATCGAAAAAGCCTGCAGATCCCCTTCCCTCTTAAAGGAGGCCAAAGCCAACAGGAGAGCTGTCTTATAGACAGGATATTTAACTCAACCGCTTGCAATGGCTCAAAGGGGGGCCTCTGAAGTGCTCTGAGCACTAGAGTTAAGTCCCAAGAGGGTACGGGGTGCGGATTATGAGGCTGATTTAGCCTTCTGGTACCTCTAAGGAATCTGATGACCAGGTCGTGCTTTCCCAATGACTTACCTTCTACTGCATCGTGATGAGCGGCTATTGCGGCAACATACACTTTGAGGGTGGAGGGAGACAGCCTTCTCTCCAAACCATCTAGCAGGAAGGAAAGCACGACTCTGATCGGGCAAGTTCGTGGGTTCTCACCGTTGGGAAAAACACCAAACGACGAACAGGTTCCACTTCAACGCATAGAGGCGCCTCGTAGAGGGGGCTCTGGTGGAAGTGATGCTGTTTACCACATCCTGTGGTAGGCCACCTAGAACCTCCGTGTCCCGTCCAGGAACCAGACATGAAGATTCCAGAGATCTGGACGTGGGTGCCATAGGGTGCCCCACCTCTGAGAAAGTAGATCCTTCCTCAGAGGAATGGGCCAAGGAGGGGCTGTCGCGAGGAGCATGAGTTCCACGAACCAAGTCCGGTTGGGCCAATAAGGCGCAACAAGGAGGACCTGCTCCTCGTCCTCCCTGACCTTGCACAAAGTCTGTGCGAGAAGGCTCACTGGGGGAAACGCATATTTGCGAAGGCCCCGGGGCCAGCTGTGTGCCAGGGCATCCGTGCCAAGGGATCCTTCGGTCAGGGAATAAAACAGCCGGCAATCGGTCGTGTCCGGAGAGGCAAACAGATCTATCTGAGCGGCTCCGAAGATTCCCCAAATCAGCTGGACCACCTGGGGATGGAGTCGCCATTCTCCTGGAAGAGGCAGCTGCCGTGAAAGCTCGTCGGCTACACGGTTGAGCGCACCAGGGATGTGAATGGCCCGAAGCGACCTCACATGCTTCTAACTCCATAGGAGGAAATGGCGGGCGAGTCGCGACATACGACGGGAGCGTAGACCACCTTGACGGTTGATGTACTGATATGCTCGACCCTCGAACGCAAACCGAAGAAACGGTCTGTGACGAGGAAGAATCGAGACATGAAAGCACGCTTCCTTCAGGTCGATCGCGGCAAACCAATCCTGGGGACGGATGCATTCGAAGATGCATTTCTGCGTGAGCATTTTGAACGGGAGCTTGTGTAGGGCCCGATTCAAAACTCGCAGGTCCTCGCAGGTCCAGGATCGGCCGTAACCCACCGCTTTTCTTGGGTACAGTGAAGTAAGGGCTGTAGAACCCAGAACTCATCTTGGCTGGAGGGACCGGCTCGATCGCGTCCTTCGCCAGCAGGACGTCGATTTCCTTCCTCAAAACAGAACTTGGGAGGCCGGCGGGCAATCTGAATTGCATAGCCGAGCCGAATGGTACGAATGAGCCAGCGGGATGGTCTCGGAAGCGCTAGCCAGGCTTCGAGAGACCGTACCAACGAGCCCACGCGAACCACTGGCATACCCACGGTGGGGCAGCGAGGTGGAAGGCTGGGACCGGACCCCGGAGGCATTACTGCGGCCGAGAGAGGGGTCTGGGTGTGCGGGGCAACACCAACCTGCTTCCACCGGGGGACAGGCAACAGGGAAGGCCGGGAGGCGTTCAGCTGCTGGCTGTCCCGAGGCGAAAGAAGGAGGGGAAATTAGGATGGAGGCCCGGAGGCGTCGAGTCCCGATTTCCACAACTCCTTGCCCAGTTGGAGACGAGAGCGACGAGGCCGTAGTGGCGTCACTGGCGTCTGAGCGCTGGGGTGAGGGGAATGGGAGCGGTGAGACAACGTGGCGGTGCACACTTTCATTCTGACCCTCTTGGGTACAATGACGTCAGCGGCGGAACAGAAAGAAAAGGAAAAAAAATATTCTCCACCCGGCCCTACTCTGGGGGAAGGAGAGGAACAGAGGTTCCCTCCCGACGAGCAGCCACTGCGTCCTTTGGGTCGCCCGTTTCAGGGTCGCTTCCCTCTCCTCTTCCCGGGAGATTTAGACGACTCCCGAGCGGGCTGGGCAGGTCTCTTGCGGCACCCTGCTGCTTAGGGGGCTGCTGCCTAGGCTGGGCAGGGGCGGAGGCGTTGGCAGGAGGGCGCCCTCGGCGATGAGCAGCCGGAGGCGCAGGCGACGGGGACGGGGCAGCAGCAGGCTGTCTCCGAGGCATGATGTTCTCGATAACCTCTGACTGCTTCTGGGCGGCGGAGAACTGTTGGGCGTAGCTCTCCACCGCGTTGCCAAAGAGGCCACCCTGGGATATGGGGGAGTTCAGGAACCTGGACTTGTCCAACTCACGCATATCGGCCAGGGTGAGCCAGAGGTGTCGCTCCTGGACCACCAGCGTGGACATCGCCCGACCCAGGGAGCGCGCAGTGAGGTCCGTCGCCGTATGCAGCTCTTGGAGCACCCCTGGGTCGGTACCACCCTCCTGCATGGCAGAGAGCGCTTTGGCCTGGTGGACCTGGAGAAGCGCCATGGCATGCAGGGCAGAAGCAGCTTCTCTGCACGCGCTGTAGGCCTTTCCAGTCAGACTGGAAGAGAACCTACAGGCGCGGGATCCCCGTTTGAGGGATCTTAGTCTCGATCTAAGCATCGCGACGGTCATGTTCCCGCAGTGAGAACATGACTCGTTCACGAACTCTGCCTCAGCGTGCGCAAGGCCCAAGCACGAGGGACAGCGATCGTGACCATCAACCAGCGGCAGATATTGACCGCATCCAGAAACACACGGATGAAACGTCATCCTGAAAAGGACGCGATCTTCACCCGTGTTACTCTTTTAGAGAATGCTCTCTTATTGTGCTGAAGCACGCAGGGATCAATGCAGCAACACAGCGGGGAAACTGCAAGCCCGCTGTGTGCACTCAACCGAATACCAGCTGTGAAAACAGCTCTTTTGAAAGATGTAGATAGCGTGTAATCACAACCGGCAGCCGGGAGCTCGCAAAGATCACTGAAGCGCCGCCACACCAACACAGAGAGATCCAGAAAAAGAGCAGACTCGTTGAGCACGAAGGAAACACTTTCTTGAAACTTATTCACTCAGAGGACACAACCGGTCGGCTCCGAAGCAAAAAGCAAATGTTGGTGCGCTTGCTTCCGCTTTAAACCCGCACTGGTAGGAGGCGCGCAGAATGCAAATCTTGCAGCTAATGTTTATTGGCTCGTTTTAGTTCACTCGAAGGCAGTTGGACTCCCTAGCGGGATCCCAATTCGTTGGAAACTCCTCCGAGACGTAGGAGTTCCCACGAAAGGGAACCTAGAATACTGTCTAACACTTGATGGCTGCTCTGTCAAGTCTTCGTCATCGGTTGGGAACCTGGGTGTGCTCTTTGATACCAATCTTTCATTTGAAAGTCACTTGTCTAGTATCTGTAAAACTGCATTTTTTTCATCTTAAAAATATATCTAAATTACGTCATATGCTCTCAATGAAAAACGCAGTTCATGCGTTCATGACATCAAGGCTAGATTATTGTTCATGACATCAAGGCTAGATTATTGAGCATTAGCTCTACTGGGTGGTTGCCCTGCATGTTTAATACATAAACTACAGCTGGTCTAAAATGCACCCGCTAGAGTTCTTACCAGAACCAGGAAGTATGACCATATTAGCCCGGTTCTGTCAACACTGCATTGGCTCCCTATTAAACATCCTATAAATTTTAAAATATTGCTGATTACTTACAAAGCACTAAATGGTTTAGCTCCCCAGTACTTGAGCGAGCTCTTAACACATTATACTCCTTCACGTCTATTGCCATCTCAATTCTGCTCAGTTGATAATACCTAGATTCTAGAATATCAAAATTGACTGCTGGCGTTAGATCAATTTCCTATTTAGCACCAAAACTTTGGATCAATCTTCCTAACAGTGTCCAAGAAGCAGACACAGTCTGTAAGTTCAAATCTAGACTAAAAACACATCTCTTTGGCTTAGCATACACAACACATTATAGACTTCTATACTTCAATGTTAGGCTGCATAGCTTAGATCAGCCGGAACCGGGAACACTTCCCATAAATCCTGATGTACATTGTACATCATAAGAAGGATGGCGTCTACGCTAATATTAGTCTCTCTTTTTATCCCGAGGTTTACCGCAGACCGCCGGATCCAGGCCATATCCAGATCTGATGAAGGACCATCGCATGGACACGACGACAACACATCCCTGAAGTGCCAGCCTCATCAACCCTGTTAAGGCCTCATGGACACCTCAACAAACTCGTCTCCATACCGGCGTGATGACTGCGACCCCCAAACAGATGGAACTGGATAAATATTGTGAAAGTTCTGATCCCATCTGACTTCCGACCTATAATGCTGCCTGAATCATAATCATACACTGTTTGTTCATTGGCCAAAGGAGGACTGGCCCCCTGACTGAGCCTGGGTTCTCCCAAGGTTTTTTTCCCCATTCTGTCATCTGATGGAGTTTTAATTCCTTGCCACTGTTGGCTTTTCGCCTTTCTTAGCTCCCCACGAAGGCATAAATGCATGAACTTCATCTCCAGAGCCAGAGTCACTTCATGAGCATTTTATCATTTCATTTGAACAAAAACTACCATCATATCATAAACTCACCGAAACTCAAAGGTCTTCACGGCAACCCATCAAAATAAAGGTTCGGTTTAATTTGAAGAAATTGACAGAAATATATTAGGCTACTGCTGTACAGTAGTTTTAGCTACATCTCAATATAATAATAATAATTTATAATTATTAATAATATTTTTTATTATTAGGTGTGCGTAGGGGGTTGCTTATCTTTCACTTGATCTTTTGTACAAACAACGTTTCCTTTTAAATACCATGTAGCCTTTAAATGTTTATGTATTATTTACTTATAATGATTACCATTGTCACGGATACACCAGCATCAGACCTATACACTCCGCCCACTCGTTCAGCCTCACCAGAATACTAGTCACCAGCACCTGTCATCTTCACCTGTCAGCAATCAGCACTCACTTCACTCACACCTTAAAACGCACTCACTTCACTCACACCTTAAAAACCACACCAGTTCACTCACTCAGTTGTCTGGTCTCGTCGACACTCCATCGACTTCCTGACTCTCTCAACCTGAACCTGCTACTTACCTGACGAATCTTACCTGCTTCCTGCTATCCCGTTCAGCGATCCCTGTCATCCAGTCTCCAGCCTGTCTGTTCTCTCCAGCCTTCCCGTCATCGTCATTCTACATCAGATAAGAGACACTTCAATTACCAAACCATCCACTTTCACTGTTTCTAGTCTCCACCAGCATCCACTACAGCCGCAACTGTCCCTGAGTGCTTTCAATAAAGACCACAGCTACTTTACCTGTTTGTGTCCTTCCGTTTCATGACGGAAGACCAGACCACCATGCACTAACCGACAGCTCACGGCGAAGAGGATCCTTCAACCCCGGTCACAGTTTTCGATGGTTTGCGGGACATCCAACGCGCCATTCCACCATTCGCCACCAGTCCTTCTCCATCTGCTTCTGTATGTCCCATGGCCCGACCAGCGCCCTTCTCAGGCGAAGAGGGGGAGTGCAGCGGCTTTCTTCTGCAGTGTGAGCTGTTCATGGAGATGAATCCTTCTCAGTTCCCCTCACAAAAGGCAAAAGTTGAATTCACAATCTCACTCCTCACCGGTCGAGCCCTTCGCTGGGCGCAAGCGCTGTGGGACGATCATGGCCCGGTCACTCAATCATTCTCCGCCTTCACCGGACATTTCCGTGATGTATTTTCTCAAGCCACCAACGTTCTCTTTGTGCAGGATCAATTATTTCGCTTAAGACAAGGTAACTCATCTGTATCATCTTATGCATTGCAGTTTCGTACCCTGGCGACCTCCAGCGGATGGAACGAGGCGGCGCTCATTACGGCGTACCGTCATGGTTTGAATCCAGACATTAGTTTACAGCTGGCCATTTATGACGACATCATTGGGCTCGAAAGCCTCATACAGCGCTCCATTCGCGTGGATCAACGCCGCACAGCTTGTCAGCTCGACAGCCCTGCACTGCCTCCTCCTCGTCCTGCATCTTCGTCCAATCCTTCAGCACCAGAACCCATGGATGTCAGTTCCACACATCTGCCGGCCGCAGAACGTCAACATCGCATCTTCAACAATCTGTGTTTATACTGTGGATCCTCAGGTCATCAACTCATCACCTGTCCTGTTCGTCCCCCACGACCGGCGGTGAGTGCAGTCAGTCTCCATTTTTCTATCTCACGAATGAAGTATACTCCTGTTCAACTCACTTACCAACACCAATCTCTTTCAGCGCAAGCGTTAATCGATTCCGGCTCTGCTTGTAACTTTATCTCACTATCTACTCTTTAAAAACTTCAGATCCGCCAAAGACCCATACCTCAGACTCTCCATGTGCAATCTAACTTGGGGAAACCGCTCGGTCGTGGGCGGATCGCCACAGTAGTCCCAACATCTCTCTGAGGATAGGCTGCCTACATGAAGAGAAGCTCCCGTTTCTGGTGCTGGAGGGTTCCACAGCACACATCATCCTGGGACGCCCGTGGCTGGAACTCCATTCTCCCAACATCGACTGGTCCTCAGGTGAGATACTTCAATGGGGAGATGCCTGCTTCAGCCATTGCCTGTATTCCATCAAGAAGATTCCTCACCCATCACCCACTCCGGTTTCTGAGGGTCTCCATTGCTTCCACTTCTATCGAAAGCCCTTCTACCGACCAACTCCCTGAGATACCAGTCCCTTATCGGGCGTTCCAGGATGTTTTCGACAAAAAACTGGCGACCAAGCTCCCACCTCACCGGCCATGGGACTGTGCGATCGACCTGCTGCCTGGGGCTGTGCTGCCGCATGGCAAAATCTACCCTTTGTCCATCCCGGAGCAGAAGGCCATGGAGGAGTACATCGAGGAGGCCCTTCGTCAAGGTTACATCCGCCCTTCTACGTCCCCTGCCGCATCCAGCTTCTTTTTCGTTGGCAAGAAGGACGGAGGCTTGCGCCCCTGTATCGATTACCGGACACTCAACAACTCCGCTATCAAATTCCGGTATCCCCTTCCTCTGGTCCCAGCCGCCTTGGAACAACTCCGCGATGCACGCATCTTCACTAAACTCGACCTACGCAGTGCTTACAATCTGGTTCGGATCAGAAAAGGAGATGAGTGGAAGACAGCGTTCATCACACCTGCTGGCCACTATGAATATAGGGTCATGCCCTTCGGACTGTCCAACCGCTGTCTTCCAAGGATTTATGAATGAGATATTCAGAGACTTCCTTCATCAGTTTGTCATCATCTACATCGACGATATCCTCATATACTCATCCAACCTGTCTGAACATCACCACCATGTCAAATCCGTCCTTCAACGCCTACGCGGACACCATCTTTATCTCAAGTTGGAAAAGTGTGAGTTTCATCAAGAAACAATTCACTTTCTGGGTTATGTCATCACACCGCACGGAATCACCATGGACCAGAGGAAGGTGGAAGCGGTCTCCAACTGGCCACAACCCACCAATGTCAAAGAGCTTCAACGCTTCCTGGGCTTTGCAAACTTCTACCGTCGTTTCATCAAAGGTTTCAGTCAAATCAGCGCACCCATCACCTCACTCTTAAAGAAAGGGGCCAAGTCTCTGTCCTGGACCACCGAAGCCACCAATGCCTTTGAGAACCTCAAAGCCTCCTTTAGTTTCGCTCCTACCCTTGTTCATCCCAACCCAGATCTTCCGTTTCTCGTCGAGGTGGACGCTTCAACCACCGGGGTAGGAGCTGTTCTCTCACAGCGGCAGGGGACACCACTCCGACTCCATCCATGTGCCCTCTTCTCCAGAAAGCTGTCCCCGGCGGAGCAGAATTACGACATTGGCAACCGGGAACTGCTGGCAATCAAACTCACCCTGGAAGAGTGGAGACACTGGCTGGAGGGAGCTAAACACCCATTCGACGTCATCACCGATCACCGTAACCTAGAATACCTCAGAGATGCTAAAAGACTTAACACCCGTCAAGCCCGCTGGCCTCTATTCTTCACCCGATTCAACTTCAAGGTCACTCACCGCCCTGGAGATAAGCACATCAAAGCCGACTCACTTTCCCGTCTATACCAACCTGACACCATCACATCCAACCCGGAATCCATACTCCCTCCAGCCGTGATTGTCAGTCCCATCCAGTGGAGCATAGATGATCTCATCGCCGATGCCACCTGGTCAGAACCTGCTGAGGGACCCCCCTCGTTTGCGTCTGTCCCTCATGGACTCAGCCCATACATCTCCGGGCTCTGGACACCCAGGCAGCCAACAAACCCTCTCGCTCATACAACAGCGCTACTGGTGGCCAGATATGACCCAGGATGTCTCCCGATACGTGAAGGGCTGCTCAGTCTGTGCCATGGCAAAAGTTCCTCGACGCCTTCCGGAGGGAAAACTAGTGCTGCTCCCAGTTCCCACCAGACCCTGATCTCATCTCGGTTTAGACTTGATTACAGATTTACCATACTCTGACTCTCATACATGCATCCTGGTTGTCGTAGATCGCTTCTCAAAAGCCTGTAAGCTCATCCCTCTGCCTGGTTTACCCACTGCCTTCGAGACCGCTGAAACCTTGTTCACCCACGACTTCCATCATTTCGGCATACCTGAAGACATCGTCTCCGATCGAGGACCACAATTCATATCCCGGGTCTGGAAAGCTTTCTTCAACCTCTTGGGTGTTACAGTCAGTTTAACCTCCGGATACCACCCACAGTCCAATGGCCAGACTGAGCGAAAGATACAGGAGATCCGGAGATACCTGCGGTCATACTGCCACAACCATCAGGACTGCTGGAGCCGTTACCTTCCCTGGGCCGAGTATGCACAGAACTCCCTTCATCAAGCCACCACGGGCCTCACACCCTTCCAGTGCATACTTGGCTTCCAGCCGCCCCTGTTTCCCTGGTCAGGTGAGCCTTCCGACGTTCCAGCAGTCCATCACTGGTTCCAGAAGAGCGAGAGGGTCTGGGACTCAGCACATGTCCATCTGCAAAGGGCTGTCCGGAGAAACAAGAGCCAGGCCGACGCAAGAAGATCCGCTACCCCACTATACCAACCTGGGCAAATGGTCTGGCTCTCCACCAGGGACATCCGTCTCAGACAGCCCTGTCGCAAGCTGAGTCCCAGGTACATCGGTCCGTTCGCCATACAGAGGCAGATCAATGAGGTCACCTACCGGTTGTCACTCCCTGCTCACTACCGCATCTCACCTTCATTTCATGTCCCTCTACTCAAGCCCTACACTAACCCTCTCACTCCTTCCCCAGGGTCTGGTGTTGCAGACGTACCTCCTCCTCCTCCCGTGGATCCTGCGGACGAGAATATCTACCAGGTCCACGACATTCTCGACTCCCGACGACGGGCGGCCACCTGGAATACCTCGTGGATTGGGAGGGATTCGGCCCGGAAGAAAGGTGTTGGGTCCACCGGGATGACATCCTAGATCCCACTCTTCTACAGGAGTTCCACTCTGCTCATCCCAATCGCCCAGCGCCAAGAGGTCGTGGTCGTCCCCCTCGTCGGTCTCTTCCGTCATCAGGAGCTGGACGTGGGGTGGGGGGTTGTGTCAAGGCTGAAAGGCTGAAAGGCTCTTTCAGCCTAACCAGAATACTAGTCACCAGCACCTGTCATCTTCACCTGTCAGCAATCAGCACTCCCTTCACTCACACCTTAAAAAACACACCAGTTCACTCACTCAGTTGTCTGGTCTCGTCGACACTGCATCGACTTCCTGACTCTCTCAACCTGAACCTGCTACTTACCTGACGAATCTTACCTGCTTCCTGCTATCCCGTTCAGCGATCCCTGTCATCCAGTCTCCAGCCTGTCTGTTCTCTCCAGCCTTCCCGTCATCGTCATTCTACATCAGATAAGAGACACTTCAATTACCAAACCATCCACTTTCACTGTTTCTACTCTCCACCAGCATCCACTACTGACGCAACCTTCCCTGAGTGCTTTCAATAAAGACCACAGCTACTTTACCTGTTTGTGTCCTTCCGTTTCATGACAACCATCATAAATAATAAACTCATTGAATTTTTTTTTTAATCTAATAGTTGAATTAAATAGTAAAATAGGTCCAACAGATCTTGCTGTGGTACCGAAATTGGTACCAAGACTTGTACGATTTTAATGGGATTGATACCGGCTACTGGAATTTTGGTATTGTGACATCCCTAATAGTAACATTGTTTTTATTATTATAAATTATTATAAATACCTATTACTGGAAATAAAGTTAAGATATTATACATGTGAATTGTAAAATGTTATAAAGAAAAATAAGACAAAGGCTGCTTCTGAAACCGTATACTTCCCTACAATATAGTAGGCAAAAAACAGTAGGGTGAATGAATAATATGTCTGAATCCTCAGTATTCATAAAACAGTAGGCGAGAAATCCCCAGATGGCCAACTGGTTCCGCCCAGATTCTGAAGCGCTCATTAATGGATGCTTTTTCATCCCAGCCTTCCCAGGAGGCCATGGGAGAGAATACGTCATAATCGAACATTGCGGAGAACAGCGGCGCGGGTGTTTTCAAATGTGAGTAAACACGGTTCCTTGTGTTAAGAATCGCATTTGTTGAACTACTGTAGAGTAAACAGTTGAATTGTTGAAGGTGTAAAGACATAGCAGGTACGATGTCAGACACGGTAATTTGCTCTGGCCCCCTTCCTGTTTGCCGGAGTGATGAGATACTTAGTAGACTGTCCTCACTCAATAGCTGGCTGTCTAAGTGGTGTCCGCAGAATAATATAGGGTTCATAGACATAGACCTGACCTGTTGAAAAGAGATGGTATTCATCCCTCCAGGGATGGTGCTAGTAATATGCCACATAGTCTCAGATTTGATCCTTGACTATATGATTCTGGGGTCCAGGTCAGGAGCAGACAGACTGGCTAAAACGACCGTCTGCCAGCTGTCTCACATCACAGAGGTCAGATAAATCCCATCCCATAGAGACTCTTTCACCTATGTATCATATATAGAGACTGTGTCTGTTCCCCGAACTAGGAAATACAAAAAAACTCTCAAACCCATTTAAGGGTAAAAATTGAATTAATTAAAAAATAGATATAATACAAATGAACTAATGATAAAGCTTGGGTTGCTGGATATTCGATCCCTTACTTCAAAAGAACTTATTGTTAATGATATGATTACAGATTATAACCTAGATGTACTGTGTTTGACAGAAACCTGGCTAAAACCATACGATTACATTACTTTAAATGTAGGTATGTTTATGCAAGGCAAGATTATTGTAATGCTCTTATGGGTGGGTGCCCTGCATGCATAATAAACAAACTAAAGCTGGTCCAAAATGCAGCAGCTAAAGTTCTTACTAGAACCAGGAAGTATGACCATATTAATGTAACACTATCTAGTGTAAATTACAAATCACGTTTGAGATTTGTGCTGGCTACTGTATGCAGGCGACCTGGGCACCATAAAGACTTTATCAAAGAATTTGCTGATTTTTTTTATTTTTATTAGAGTTAGTACTGGCTCCATATAAAGTCCTAATTTAAGGTGATTTAACTATACATGTAGCCATTTAGAGACATTCTGAACTCTATTGGAGTTAGACAACACGTGTTAGGTCCCACTCATTGGCATAATCGTACTTTAGATCTAATATTGTCACATGGAATAAATGTTCATCATATCTAGTCTCGTGTATACTCCATTTACCTAAGGTTGCAAAGCCGACTCAGTGTTATACTTATGTTAAAACTATCACTTCTGCCACTAAAGATTGCTTTATAAATAATCTTCCTGATCTGCTTCATCTCCACAGCATCCCAGATAGCTTAGAAGAACTCAATATTGTGACAGAAACTTTTGACTCTCTCTTTTCTAGCACTTTAGACATAGTTGCTCCTTTGCGCTTTAAGAAGATTTAAGAAAATAGTCCAATGCCATGGTACAACGAGCACACTCGGGCCATAGAGAGCAGCCAGAAAAATGTAGCGCAACTGGAAGAAAACAAAAGTAGACGTTTTTTGAATTTCGAGAGAGAGACCATGGTTGCATACAGAAAGGCCTTAAAAACGTCTCGGTTACGTATGTAACCCTAGTTCCCTGATAGGGAACGCGACGCTGCGTCAAGCTGTGGGAACGCCTCTGCGTGTGTGCGTCATGAAGCACGTATGGAATCGGTCCAATGGAGAGACGGAACGTCATAGGCGGGTGACGTCATCGACCAGGAAACTATAAAGCGGCCCCAAAACACAAGCGCGACAGCTTCTGATAGGCCTGAAGGAAGCGCTAACGGGCATGCTGGGAGTATGGCAGAACGACGCAGCATCTCGTTCCCTATCAGGGAACTAGGGTTACATACGTAACCGAGACGTTTCCTTTCAAGGGAACTCGAGCTGCGTCAAGCTGTGGGAACACCAATACCCACGTCGCCATAGGAGCAAATGACCGTCATGTGGGAACTAGCGCACAGAGGACGAGAGCACCTGCGCCCCAGGAGTGGAACTTAAGTCCAATTCAGAGAACTTAAAGGGGGGGTGAAATGCTGTTTCATGCATAGTGAGTTTTTCACACTGTTAAAGAGTTGGATTCCCATGCTAAACATGGACAAAGTTTCAAAAATGAAGTTGTAAGTTTGATGGAGTAATTCTGTTCCAAAAATACTCCTTCCGGTTTGTCACAAGTTTCGGAAAGTTTTTTTCGAATACGGGCCTGTGTGACGTCAGAGTCGCCGGAATTTCCTTATACGGGTCTTAAGGGCACTTCTCCCGGAAGCAATTAAAAAAATGGCACCAAAAAAGTGTGTTTTTGGTTGCCAGGGCAAAACAACATTGCACAAATTTCCAAAGAACCCAGCGTTAAGGGACCTGTGGATGGATTTTGTTTTTCCAGAGCAGCAACGGAGTTGTGCAAGTGTTTTTGTTTGTTCCCTTCATTTCGACAGTAATAGTTTTATAAACAAGGCCCAGTTCAACGCCGGATTTGCAGATCGCCTAGTACTCAAAGATGGAGCAGTCCCAACGATAAAGGTTCACGGTCGTGCGTTGGAACCGCAGGCGGTGAGTAAAACTCCTTCAAATGTCTGTGAGTTGTTAACTATCGGCGTGTAAGCACAGAAAGTAAACAACATGATCACATACAGTTAATGTATCTATGGAGCATGCGATGTATGGTGTGTGTTTAAATACATTTGTTTAGCTGGCCACTGTAGGTGTCAGTTTGTTTATTGTAAAAATAAATCATGTCCTCATAAACCAGTCTGTCTGTTTACAACACACAAATGTTGTAAAACTCGCGCATGACATGGTGTTCTAAAAACACTGCGCTCAAGTTCAAATCATTTCTATTTTTAAAAAAACGCTCGAGACCTTATGTTTTTCACCCATTTCACTGCCCATCTCACGTTTTTGTGAGCAAAAACGCGTTCTTTATGAACGAGCCCTTATATTGTTTAGATCCTTGTTCTGCATGGGATTACTATTTGATTATAGTCTCGCAAGGTTATTATTCTGAAAGTCATGTTGCCAGTAACCACATGGTATTTATTTATTTAATTATTTCTTTATATAATGTATGGCTGAATCTGATTGTTAGCCATGGTTTATTTTCGGATGTCACTCACAGCTTCCAGACGCTCTCAACGCAAAAGCTTCGCGCGCTCGTGTCGTGATTATTTAGCTCCGCCCACACGGTACGCCTCCACCCGCGGGTTTTTCCGGAAAGACTCGGTACAGCCTATCTTTCTTTTATAAATATAATACAACTAAAGACTTTTTGGAGATATGAAGGATGCAATACTACTTTATAGGTAGGCGCATCTGTAGCCTAGTGCGTGCGAGAGTACGCCTATGCCCATCAGAGCGCTGGGCTCGGCTGCGCTGCAATTAAAAAAATGGCACCAAAAAAGTGTGTTTTTGGTTGCCAGGGCAAAACAACATTGCACAAATTTCCAAAGAACCCAGCGTTAAGGGACCTGTGGATGGATTTTGTTTTTCCAGAGCAGCAACGGAGTTGTGCAAGTGTTTTTGTTTGTTCCCTTCATTTCGACAGTAATAGTTTTATAAACAAGGCCCAGTTCAACGCCGGATTTGCAGATCGCCTAGTACTCAAAGATGGAGCAGTCCCAACGATAAAGGTTCACGGTCGTGCGTTGGAACCGCAGGCGGTGAGTAAAACTCCTTCAAATGTCTGTGAGTTGTTAACTATCGGCGTGTAAGCACAGAAAGTAAACAACATGATCACATACAGTTAATGTATCTATGGAGCATGCGATGTATGGTGTGTGTTTAAATACATTTGTTTAGCTGGCCACTGTAGGTGTCAGTTTGTTTATTGTAAAAATAAATCATGTCCTCATAAACCAGTCTGTCTGTTTACAACACACAAATGTTGTAAAACTCGCGCATGACATGGTGTTCTAAAAACACTGCGCTCAAGTTCAAATCATTTCTATTTTTAAAAAAACGCTCGAGACCTTATGTTTTTCACCCATTTCACTGCCCATCTCACGTTTTTGTGAGCAAAAACGCGTTCTTTATGAACGAGCCCTTATATTGTTTAGATCCTTGTTCTGCATGGGATTACTATTTGATTATAGTCTCGCAAGGTTATTATTCTGAAAGTCATGTTGCCAGTAACCACATGGTATTTATTTATTTAATTATTTCTTTATATAATGTATGGCTGAATCTGATTGTTAGCCATGGTTTATTTTCGGATGTCACTCACAGCTTCCAGACGCTCTCAACGCAAAAGCTTCGCGCGCTCGTGTCGTGATTATTTAGCTCCGCCCACACGGTACGCCTCCACCCGCGGGTTTTTCCGGAAAGACTCGGTACAGCCTATCTTTCTTTTATAAATATAATACAACTAAAGACTTTTTGGAGATATGAAGGATGCAATACTACTTTATAGGTACTCAAGATTAACATGAGATTGAGTGAAACTGAGCATTTCACCCCCCCTTTAACAAATGTATGCGGTGAGGACCACCCAGCCGCATCACAAACATCACTTAGCCATACTCCTGACAACAATGCTTTAGAAAAAGCCATACTCCTAGTAAAGTGGGCTCGTACAGCCAAAGGTGAAGGCTGACCAGCCGACTCATAAGCAAGTGAGATGGCCTCAACCACCCACTTGCTCATTCTCTGTTTAGACGCGGGACACCCTTTCCTGGGTGGCCCAAAGCACACAAATAACTGTTCTGATTTCCTCCACACGGCAGCTCTGTGGACGTAAGCGTCTAACGCCCTAACCGGGCAGAGAAGGTTAAGTTTCTCCTGATCTGATGACACAAAAGGAGGAGGATAGAAAGCCTGCAGCACTGTAGGTCTAACAGCATTAGTAGGGACCTTAGGGACATAACCTGTTCTAGGGTATAGAAAAGCCTTAACCATACCAGGCGAAAACTCCAGGCACGAGGGTGCAACCGACAGGGCCTGCAAATCTCCGATTCCCTTAAGTGAGGAGATTGCAAGCGGAAAAAGAGTTTTATACGTGAGAAATTCCTCAGAAACTTCCTCAATAGGTTCAAAGGGGGCCAAAGAAAGGCCCTCTAGTACAATGGCCAAATCCCAAGTCGGCACCCTTGTACGAACTGCAGGCCTCAGCCTCAAAGTGCCACGAAGGAAGCGAGTTATAAGTGGGTGTCTCCCAAGAGAAACTCCACTGAAAGGGACATGGAAAGCAGCTAGTGCCGCCACATACACCTTTAGTGTGGAGGGGGATAACCCTGCAGAGAAACGCTCCTGCAGAAACTCCAGCACTGCACCCACTGGGCCGTTAACTGGGTCCTGCCGGTGTTCTGCACACCAAGAAGTTAAAAGTTTCCACTTCAGGGCATATAACTTCCTCGTGGACGAAGCTCTGGAGTGAAGGATGGTCTCAACAACCTCAGTTGAGAGACCAGATTCTATGAGCTGGGCCCCACTCAGAGGCCAAGCCCACAGTTTCCACAACTCTGGGCGGGGGTGAAATATCGTACCGCCCTCCTGAGAGAGTAGATCCCTCCTGATCGGAATCTCCAAGGGAGAGCCGTCCAGAAGAGATATTAGGTCCTCGAACCATACTCGGGCCGGCCAGAACGGGGCTACTAGAAGTCGGCTGACCCTGTCCCGGCGAACCCTCTCCAGATCTCCTGGTAGCAGAGCAACCGGGGGAAAAGCATACAGACGTGACCTCGGCCACGGCTGTACCAGAGCGTCCAACCCCAGAGGGGCTGGCTGACTGATGGAGAACCACAGATGACAGTGCGTTGTCTCCTTGGAAGCGAATAGGTCCACCTCGGCGCGACCGAAACTCAACCAAAGGAGCTCCACCACCTCGGGATGGAGCCTCCATTCCCCCGGCCTCGGCCCCTGCCTCGACAGGGAGTCTGCTACCACATTCAAATAACCAGGAAGATACATAGCTCTCAGAGACCGTAACTTCCCCTGGGACCACAGTAGGATCTGACGGGCCAACATGTAAAGTGGACGCGACCGCAGGCCCCCCTGATGATTTATATACGAGACCACCGACATGTTGTCTGACTGAACTAACACATGATGACCTCTGAGGTCTGCTAGGAAGTGTTTCAAAGCTTGGAACACCGCCAACATCTCTAGACAATTTATATGCCATGATAGATGATGGTCCTGCCACAGACCTTGGGCTGGAAGACCACTCATGACCGCCCCCCACCCTGTGAGGGAAGCATCCGTCGTTAGCGTTACGCGACGACAAAGAGCCCCCAACACAGGCCCTTTGGATAGGAACCAGGTTTCTTTCCACATGACCAGAGCACGAAGGCAGCGCCCCGTGACTTTGATCGTGCGCAGGGGATTTCCCCTCGGGGAGAATCCCTTGGTCCGGAGCCACCACTGCAGTGGTCTCATGTACAACATGCCGCAAGGTATAACGTTAGACGCTGCTGCCATCAGACCCAACAGTCTCTGAAACTGTTTTACAGTGAGTAGCTGGCCTAGCTTTACTTGTTTCATAGCTGAAAGAATCGAAGCGATGCGGGTCGGAGAAAGTTGCGCCCGCATCGAAATCGAATCCCAAACGACACCCAGAAAAGTGGTCTTCTGAGAAGGAGATAATACACTTTTCTTTGCGTTCAGCCTCAACCCCAACTTTCTTATATGAGCGAGAACAACATCCTGATGCTGAACCACCATCTGCTCTGTCTGAGCTAAAATCAACCAATCGTCGATGTAATTGAGGATACGAATGCCCTGAAACCTCAGGGGCGCTAAAGCTGCATCCATGCATTTCGTGAAAGTGCGGGGAGATAAAGCTAGGCCAAATGGAAGAACCTTGTACTGGTACGCCTCGCCCCCAAAGGCGAACCTCAGGAACTTCCTGTGTTGTGGAAGGATGGAAATATGGAAGTACGCGACCTTCAGATCTATCGTGACAAACCAGTCCTCGGATCTGATTTGTGACACGATCTGCTTGATAGTGAGCATCTTGAATTTTAGCTTCCCTACTGAGCGATTCAACAGGTGCAGATCTAAAATTGGACGCAACCCCCTATCCTTCTTTGGAACGATGAAATATCGGCTGTAAAAACCTGACTCCAACCTGGGAGGAGGAACCCGTTCTATAGCCCCCTTTTAAAGGAGCGCTTTCACCTCTTGTTCCATTACCAGAGCCTGCTCGGGGCCCACCACTGTGGGCAGAACCCCTCTGAATTTTGGTAGACGACACCTGAATTGGATAGCATAACCCTTTTTTACTCTGTACAGACCCCACTGAGATATTTTTGGAAGGCTTTTCCACTCTGCCAGAAATACTACTAAGGGTACCAGTCTCTCGAGACTGGCCTCTGGTGTAACTTGAGCAGCAAACACAGCGCCCTGCAACGGCGCACCGGCAGGGAACGACTGGCTTAACTGCTCTGAGACCCTCCTCAGAGGGGGCGAGCGTCCCTCGGGAAAGCGCTCGCTGGGACCGTCTGTGCCCCGGCATGAAGGCGGGGTTGGCAGAACGGGCCCCTAAGGGCACCGAAGAAGAGCGGGCACCGTGTAATGCGGTGAACACCTCTCTCCCACGGCAGGGACCACCCTCAGCATCCTGACGCCAGTGGCTTCAGGACTTCCTCTTTGCCGAAGCCTTCTTAGCCATAATAACTGTCCTCAGATCAGTTTTGCCAGAAGACTTCGGCTGAGAGTGCCGCGTCTGGTCCCACTGTTTGGAAGGGGGAGCGCGAGACGAGAAACTCTGCTTCTGTTGCGCCCTATGTGAGGAGCTGATTGACGGCCTGGACTGCTCCCGCCCAGCAGTACCGGGGACATGAATTTTAAGAGGCATACATTTCTGAAACGCTGACTTTTTCTTCTCTTCCTGAAATCTATCTATGACAGTATTGACAGAATCACCAAAAAGACCATGAGGAGAGAGCGGAGCGTCCAAAAGAAAAGCTTTGTCTTTTTCTTTCATGCCAGAGAGATTTAACCATAGATGCCTCTCTGCGGCCACCAGGGCTGCCATAGTACGGCCCATTAGCTTGGCCGACTCCTTGGTGGCGCGCAGAGATAAATCTGCAGCCTGACGCAGTTTGCGAACTACGTCAGTGCTGACCTCTTGAGTGTCACTCACATCCTTTAATAAGTCAGCCTGGTATGCCTGCAAGATGGACATCGTGTGCAGGCACGCCGAGGCTTGACCGGCCGCCGAATACGCCTTACCCACTAAAGCTGACGTACTTCTAAGAGGCTTAGAGGGTAAAAGTGGTGCTTTAAAAGAAGATGCAGCTTCAGCAGAAAGATGACTAGCAAGCGCCTCTTCTGCTTTGGGCATCGCCCCATAACCATGAGATTTAGCCCCCACAATGTTTGAATAAGTGGAAGTTTGAGGGCTAAAAACACGATAAGAGACCGGCTTTTTCCACGATCTCGAAACCTCTGTGTGGAGATCAGGGAAGAAGGGTAAACACCGGCGTGGAGGTTGAGAACGGGAAGGCAAAAATCTTTAATCTAATTTAGATTTTTCTCTAGACTCCTGCCTAACAGCTGGCCACTCGATGCTTAATTTAGAAACCGCACGAGTGAGCACCTCCATAAGCTCCTCACTTTCGGGAGAGCGAGATGGCGAATCATCGACATCTCCAGCATCCAGACTAACAACATCCAGATCCTCAGAACTGGATAGTTGCAGTACTGAGGCCTCAGTTCGGGGGGAAGAAACCGCAGAGCGTGCTTCCGAACCCGAGACTGAGGCACTGGATCTAACAGGTAAGGGCTGAGATAGGGGAAAAGCCCGTCTCAAGCCCCGCTGTTAGATCCATCTGCGATCCCCACGAATGATGTCGCCGCTCAGCCTCGGCATAAGCGGGACCCGATCCGTGGGGATCGCGAACCGAACCTCTCTCCTCAAAGAGGGATCGGCGGGAGCGGAGCGTTCTAAGAGCCAAACGCTCGCAATGCTCACAATCAGCCCCCTCGAGAGCTGACTGGGCATGCTGCACTCCCAAACAAACAACACATAAGCTGTGTGTATCCCACTCGTTAAATAGCGCGAGCAGGGAGGAACACACTTCTTAAATTGTTGTTCGCTCGCCATTGTCTCTCAATATAATATATATATATATATATATATATATATATATATATATATATATATATATAGTTTTTTGAAATAGTGAAACTCCTGCTTAGTGACAGACAAAAACACTTGAGACAGATCCACATATAGCGCTTACTGAAGGCAAAGAAGCTGCTTGTGTTTTGGGGGTGCTTTATAGTTTCCTGGTCGATGACGTCACCCGCCTATGACGTTCCGTCTCTCCATTGGACTGATTCCATACGTGCTTCATGACGCACACACACACGCAGAGGCGTTCCCACAGCTTGACGCAGCTCGAGTTCCCTTGAAAGGGAACTACTAGATCTGCAAATAAAGCTTCTACTTATGAAGTTTCTTTATGAGACTGTATGAACTTCACAAGATTGATAATATTAGAGAGGAAATTTTAACTATGCAACCGTCTACTACAGTATCACATCAGACAGTGCATTGTAGTGTCCCTGAGGAAAAATTCCATTCATTCGTTGCAATAGGAGAGGAAGAATTGTCTAAACTCGTTAAATCATCTAAATCAACAACATGTATGTTAGACCCTATTCAGACTAAGCTACTGAAAGAGAAGCTTCCAGAGGTCATATATCCTCTCCTTAATATCACTAATTCATCTTTGTCACTAGGATATGTACCGAAAGCTGGCTATTATTAAACCTCTTATTAAAAAACGCAACTAGGTTAACGATTTGCCTAAGATGATAATGACTGTTTTTTAAAAGTAATGGCTGTATTCCTCTGCATTGACTAAATACATTAGTACACGCAGATGTGCTTTTGTTAAGTAGCTTGAAAATATAAAACGTTTATAATGTAAATAATAAAGAAAGAAATATATTACATTATGCATTGTTCTTTTTAATATGAGTGTGTTTATGCTTCATGAGTAAATATAGATATATTCTTTAGGTAAATATAGATATATTCTATAATTCTTTATATTCTTAATCACAAGACCAGCTAGCATCTGTACCCTTGAAATTCAAATCTGTTGAATAATTAATTGTTTATTTTATTATTTTGCGCAGGCCTACGCTCTTCATATGTAAATTTTCTTTGCATTTGTGTGATCCTTTGACGGTGAATATGTACACAGTGTATTTGATTATTGCTAATCAACATGCTTTAGAGTAAAACAGAACAATTTAGTACAACTGCCTGGTCTTCATCACTCTCGTGGCCAATGGACATCAAAATGTGGTAATCAACCCTCTGAGACGGTTGGTATCATAATAGTAATAGGTGCAATACAGTTCCTTTTAGACAATCTGCAATATATTACACATGCAGTCATGGCCGTGGGAAGAGGTTTTAAGTTGGGGGTGCTGTAGTGGGAGGTGCATTTTTTTTGTGTCAGGTGGACACCTCTTAATAATGTCTAAGTCTAACAACAAAGTAAACACACTCTAATAAGAATCAAACATATTTATAGCAATCTTGTAACCAGACTCCATTGCACACAGCAGACGCGTATATCCAAGACATAGTTGAACAGGTCCAAAAGGTTGTCGCGCACAGCAGACAAGAACATATCCACAAAAGCAAATATTTTTAACAGCACATAAACACTAGCCTACGTTATTTAAACTTCTGGCTCTGTCAGGGCGCAGACACACACTCACAGAACACAGCTAATGAGAACATAATAAAAAAAAAATTAAAACGGTCCACAGGCTGACAGCACACAGCGGAAACGAACACTAACATACCCAAATATAGGCACATTTTCACCGTTTCAAAGCCCAATTAGCACAGCATACAATAATATAACCAAATACATTTTTTTGCAGCAAAATTATCAGTGTGAAATTAATGCATGTTATGTGATGTTAAACTGCTCAGCGGCAGCTCATAATAAACCAAACGTTTTACCTTGAGCAGGGTGCTCCTGTTACATTACTCCAAATGTGACTTGGCGCTCAGGAGTTGAGTAGATAAAGTCTCTCATGAGGGAATGGATGTCCAAAGAATTCAAAATGTCTATGTGGACATTCATTAGGGACAAGTGTGTGAGTCGCTTCTGTGTCATGGTGGACCATAACCATGTTTTTAATCGGCGCAAATTGGAGAATGATCGCTCAGATGAGGCCACTGATATAGGTAAACGCAAACACAATTGTATGAGTTTTCCAACCTCAGTAAATAGAGCTCTCGTTTTAGGATGGAGCTTAGATAGGCATGATGCTACATCTCTCTCACTGTGCTACATTGAGATTCTCTGGTGACATCGCAAAGCATTTTGAGCTGGAGATTAAGGCGGTCTGTGTCCAGCTCCTTGGGAAGCTGAAGGGGCTCCAAATCAACAGTTCCTCCTCCTGCTGCCACTATTACAGCCCTCTCTCGGCTCGCTGCTAATGTCATACTCTCTTGATCAAACCGTCTCTTCAGCTCCGCTGACACCAAGTCAACTGCCTGGTAAAACTCATGTCGCCAAATCACTGTTGCTGCGTTGTCCGCCACTGCCTCTGGTTCCGTAGTTTGGCGAAAGCGGCCCGGGGTTCAGCTCACTCTTGCGGTGGTGTCTGGCATTTTCAGGTCCATCTCTGAGGCACATGATTCAACCTTGTGGACCACCTCCTCTACAATGTCATCATCACAAAGTGCCTCTATGTGATCTTTGAGCACATTTGCACATTCAAGTGCACCAAGGGCGATTGCTTTGCAGCTCTGCAGGCTCCGGGCCACAGCCTCGCAGGGTTCAAACAGTGCTAGGCAACAGAGAAGACCGAAAAATGTTCTCCCTTTTCGGGCTTTGTTCCACAGTCCCCAAATCTTTGATCTGCTGTCCCCTCTGAGAATCTTCTTGTCATCTTTCAGTGAATTGAGTGTAGCAAGAAGAGTACTGTAAGAAAAACAGATGCGTTTGATGGCTGTGGCGCAGACGCACCATCTCGGCGGGCAAAGGCCTAGGATGTTAACCGCAACCTCATCGCAACCGAAAAGCGACTCAAAAAGCTGATTCTCCAATTACAGTAGCAACACTCCGTACAAAGTTCAAATTATCGGCCACAAGGCTCACTTCACAAGCAACTTCTTGGAGCACCAAGTCCAGTGTGTGGTTGTTACAGTGTATATACATTGACTGAGGGCACAATTCTTTGAGGCCAGCCTGCACTCCTGAAAGGCACCCGGACATATTACTGGCTCCATCAAAGCAGTATGCTACAAGGCATTCGATTTGGAATGTTCAGTCTCAAAAACACATCCTTGATGCAGGAGAAAAGAGTTTGTCCAGTGCTGTCCTGTTCATTATAAAATCCCACAAATAAACAGTGAGACTCCAGGCTGCCGTGAACAAATTGCAAATTACACGAGAACTGCTCTGTTGTGCTCACGTCAGTAGTCCTATCAGCTGTTAATCCATAAAATCTGGATTCCGATGAATGGGCGACAATATTCCTCTGAATAGCATGGGAAAACTGTTGGATAATTTCACTTTGTATGGTGTTGGACATCCAGATGTCTCGTCTCATTACCCACTCTCGTTCTTTAGGGAGATCATAGGTGCGTTCCAACATCAGCAGTCACATCACCCTGTAGCCCAAGACTGGTTGCCCATTGAAGCTAAGCAGGGCTGATCCTGGTTAGTACGTGGATGGGAGACCTCCTGAGAAAACCAGGTTGCAGCTGGAAGAGGTGTTAGTGAGGCCAGCAGGGGGCACTCACCCTGGGGTCTGTGTGGGTCCTAACGCCCCAGTATAGTGACGGGGACACTATACTGTCAGAGAGCACTGTCTTTAGGATGAGACGTTAAACCGAGGTCCTGACTCTCTGTGGTCATTAAAAATCCCAGGATGCCCTTCGAAAAAGAGTAGGGGTGTAACCCCGGCATCCTCCCCAAATTTGCCCATTGGCCTCTGTCCATCATGGCCTCCTAATCATCCCCATATACTGATTGGCTTCATGGTGTATGGTGGGCGTTCTGGCGGAATATGGCTGCTGTCACATCATCCAGGTGGATGCTGCACATTGGTGGTGGTCGAGGAGATTCCCCCTTCCATGTAAAGCTCTTTGAGTACCTAGAAAAGCGCTATATAAATGTAACGAATTATTACGAATTATTATCAGTTCGCAAAGGATTCCATCACGTGTGTTGTCACCCCTGAATGGGATCCCCTTGCTGCCCAGGAATCTGATGGATCTAAACAGTATCAGACAGGAGGGCATTGATAGGCACATTACCCAAAGCAGCGTGTCTTGGAACTGAATCCATGTGTAACTTTGATCGTTAATTTTCCTTGAATTTTGCAGTGGCTTTACGCCAGTTTCCAAAGCCGCCTGACACGAATGGGTTGTCTGCCCTAAAACTGTCTGCATTGATATGTTTTTTTTCTATTGCTTTCAGACAAGCAAAACACAAAACTCTATTGGACAGTCACGTAATGCAGCCACTTCCATTTGTTAAACCATGCTGGTGTGAATGCACGATTGAAAGTTTCTGTTCCAAAATGTCTACTAGGAAAAACAAAGTTAAATGGATTGAAAGGCTCCTCAAATGCAGCTAGCTAGCGATATGGTACTGCATGCAGGGCCTTTGGATGCAGACCCCCCCCCCCCCCCCTTGGAATTACAATTCCTGCATTTTCCAAGGGGGGGTGCTGCATCCAACGGCCCTGCATGCAGTACCATATCTGATCACATATACATCGATATATTATGAAGTGTATTACTGAATATAAAATTACATACATATTAGTTATGATAATATTAGTAAATACATTTATTATATATTTTTCAATATATGAAAAGCAGCAATTATTCAATATATAGTAATATATTAACACAATATATTATTCTGTATATTTTCAAATATACTGTTAAACCATTTGATATATTGATCATTTATATATAGGGAAATATATGGTTATACTTTATTTCGATAGTCCACTTTAGACATTCTACTAACTATAAGTAACTTTTCAACTACATGTCAACTAACTCTCATTAGAGTATTAGTAGACTGTAGTAGACTGTCACTCTGTCAGTAGACTGTTAGGTTATGGTTAGGTGATAGGGTTCGGGTTAGGAGAATAAGTTGACTTGTAGTTGCCAAGTTATTTATAGTCGGTAGAATGTCTGTTGGGGGAGCATCAAAATAAAGTGTAAGCAAATGTCAAGGGTGACAAAAACGCTTAGCGAGCGGAACCCCCTTGATGAGTCACAAGTTTCCCGAGGGAACGATTTGTGTGCGACACATCCCACTCCGGTTCTGGGTGTGGCAGAATCATTGCCCGGCCTGATTATCGCAGCGTTTACACGAGCTGTTTGCTTCATAAGCTATGGATAAAAGGGCTATTGGGAAAGCGTCGGGGGGGAAGGTTGGTCTGTTGTTGGTCCCGTGCTGGTCTCGTGCTGTTCTGTGTTCTGTGGTTCTGGGTTTCTTAAAACAGTGGTGGACACAAGCTTATTCTGGGAAGTTGCCTGGGTGTGGAAGCTGCCCATTGAAGTCTGCTGGATTGGAGTTCGTCTGTGGGAATCTGCTGGACTGAGTTCTCAATTGAATCTGCGCTGCGAAGGGAGAGAGAGAAAGATAAGTGAATTGGATTCATCGTACGAATATTCGAAAAGCTCAAGGAGGATGCAGTGAATGTAAATCCGACTGTTGGAGAAGCTATGTGTTTCAGAGTGTGCTGAGGAGGAACTAAAGAGTAAATATCTCCCCCGAGAGTGTAACGAATGGATTGAAGCCTCTGATCAGCCCTATCGTGTGAGTGAATTGCAGTGCTTTTGCCTTATTTATATACATTGATTCATTGCTGTGGGTTTGAAGTGAACACGAGTGTGATGTGTTTTTGCTGAGAAGTGGCCCAACCCTTGCTTACACGAGTGTGGCCAGTCATTATCTGCTCTCTATCAGAAGTCTAGAGTGATACAGCTGAGCAGACGAAAGTATTCTGTACTGAGAAGAATCCTTACCTTTCTACTTACCGTCTGGGTCTAGAAGTATGCAGCATCGCTGGTGAAGTAAGCTTTTAAACCACTGTTTCACTATTGTGTACCGACGAAAGTATTCTGTACTGAGAAGAATCCTTACTTTTCTACTTATCGTCTGAGCCTGGAAGTATGCAGCATCGCTGGTGAAGTAAGCTTTTAAACCACTGTTGCACTATTGTGCACTGACGAAAGTATTCTGTACTGAGAAGAATCCTTACCTTTCTACTTACCGTCTGGGTCTGGAAGTATGCAGCATCGCTGGTGAAGTTTTTAAACCACTGTTTCACTATTGTGTACCGACGAAAGTATTCTGTACTGAGAAGAATCCTTACTTTTCTACTTATCGTCTGGGTCTGGAAGTATGCAGCATCGCTGGTGAAGTTTTTAAACCACTGTTTCACTATTGTGTACCGACGAAAGTATTCTGTACTGAGAAGAATCCTTACTTTTCTACTTATCGTCTGAGCCTGGAAGTATGCAGCATCGCTGGTGAAGGTAGCTTTTAAACCATTGTTTCACTATTGTGCACCGACGAAAGTATTCTGTACTGAGAAGAATCCTTACCTTTCTACTTACCGTCTGAGTCTGGAAGTATGCGGCATCGCTGGTGAATCTGAGTCTGGAAGTGTGCAGCATCGCTGGTGAAGTTAGCTTTTAAACCACTGTTTCACTATTGTGCCCCGACGAAAGTATTCTGTACTGAGAAGAATCCTTACCTTTCTACTTACCGTCTGAGTCTGGAAGTATGCGGCATCACTGGTGAATCTGAGTCTGGAAGTGTGCAGCATCGCTGGTGAAGTAAGCTTTTAAACCACTGTTCACTATTGTGTACCGACAAAAGTATTCTGTACTGAGAAGAATCCTTACCTTTCTACTTACTGTCTGAGCCTGGAAGTATGCCGCATTGCTGGTGGATCTGAGTCTGGAAGTCTGCAGCATCGTTGGTGAAGTAAGCTTTTAAATCACTGCTTCACTATTGTACACCGACGAAAGTATTCTGTACTGAGAAGAATCCTTATCTTTCTACTTACCGTCTAAGTCTGGAAGTATGCAGCATCACTGGTGAAGTAAGCTTTTAAACCACTGTTTCACTATTGTGCACCGACGAAAGTATCCTGTACTGAGAAGAATCCTTACCGTCCTACTTACCGTCTGAGTCCTGAAGGGAGCAGTATTATGGGTGAAGTCGCCGTCAGGACGAAACTGTGACAAGTAATCAGTATCTACCCGTGGCTGAAGAAGACCTGGAAGACACGGAGGTCTATTACGTCAATGCTCATTGATATATTGTGTTCAATAAAAATTGTTATTCCTTTGAAATTACCTCTGGTCTCGTCATCTATCTGTTGCGTGCCCGTGGTGTCGGGTCCTCACGGTGGTGTGCAGGTCAGGGGCGGCTGGTCATCCGGGCCCGCACCGGTGACATAAAAGTGGCGTAGTCGGCAGGGTATCCCACCGTGAGTTGTAGCGGCCACGGGTACGCGATGGTGGATGAAGAGGCACCAGCGGCTCGTCCGCAAGTCATGCCGATCTTTATGGGGGCTCCTTGGGCACAGCGCTATGGAGGTCCAGGATCGGAGTTGGGCTTGCATGAGTGGAAGGCGCAGACGGAATATTTGACCGGATTACAGGGACTGAGTGCATCACAGCAAGTACAGTTTGTGTTGGGATCTTTGGAAGGTGAAGCCAAAAGAGAAGTTCTTGCTGCGTCGGGAGCCACACGGGCTACCGCGAAAACTATCTTCGACTTCTTGTCCGGGTTGTATGGAGACTCGACCCCGGTGGCCACTCTTCGTGCCCAGTTTTTTAACTATCAACAGGGGCCTAAGCAGACTCTTCGGGCATACTCCTTGAAATTGCGGGAGCAGTTTGGCCGGTTGAAAGGACGGCAGGACCATGGATTAGGTGAGGGAGATGTCTTGTTATGAGACCAATTTGTCTTGGGGCTGCGTGAACGGCCGGTACGTCAGGAGATACGACTCCAGCTTCGACGAGACCCCACTGTGACCTTTGAGGCTCTGCGACAAGAGGCCTTGGAACTAGATCAGGGAGAGACGACTCGAACACCGGTTTGTGTGGCAGCAAGTAGTGCCAGTGGACCCGCGCCTGTCGAACCGAGTGATTGGAAACAGAAACTGAGAACTGAACTATTAGAGGATGTCAAGGGACAGATGGCGGAACTATCTCGGAACCTGTTGGGTGAACTTCGTCGGGGTCGAGTCGAGAGCGGATCGATGGTGAGAGAGAGGTCGTATTTGGAGGAGGGGCGAGGTCCTGTGCGCCGCCCCCTACGTCCTGTGGGGCCCCGGTTCCAGTGGGACGACCAGGGAAGGCCCATTTGTATTAATTGCGGAGACCTGGGACACATCAGTCGTCAGTGTGGGCTCCGTCGGGGTTCTCAGGGGGTCTTTTAGTCCCACCGGCCACTGTGGGTCAAGTGGCCGGGACCCCTTTGTGTGACCCTTTTTCTGTCCCTGCTTTATGAGATGACTGGGTTGGGCGTTGTCCCACCGTTGAGGTCCAAGCTAATGGAGTCACGATAGTTTGTCTGGTCGATACAGGTTCTCAAGTTACATTATTCTCGGAGAGCCTGGCCCAGGAGTTGTTTGCAGATCATCTGCTCCAAGCGATGGAAGCTTCCAGGCTGACTTTACGGGGGCGAATGGCCTGGACATCCCCTATACTGGATACATTCTGGTAGACTTTCTGGTCCGAGGGGTCCCCGCTGGTCCCCCAACAGAAAGGGGTCGTTATCGTCCGAGATCATTGCTTGGGCATTCATCGAGCACTCCTAGGGATGAACGTTATACTGGATTGCTGGGAGGAATTGTTTCGGGGCCGGCCGGCTCGAACGTCGATGTCATCTGTGAAGCAGGACTGGGACCGAATTCTGGCCGATTGCCGAAGAGTGCTAACCAAGTGGAGGAGAGAGAAGGCATCGGTCGAGTTGTGTGTCGGTACGCTTTGTCTGTCGCAGCCCAGAGCGAGACCGTTCTTTGGGTCTGAGTGCCTGAAGGACCCTGTGGGACGGATACCTGCGTCTTGGTGGAGCCCCATGAGGACTGTCAGCCCATTGAAGTGGCTCACGGGCTGGCGGTTGTCCATCGAGGGCGAGTTTCAGTAAAGGTACTGAACGCCAATCCTTACCCTGTGCTCATTCGTCGACACCAACGTCTGGTCCGAGTTTCCTCGGTACGCCCTGTCCAGGTTCATGAGCATCAGGACGTCTGCTTCAGGCAGGTGAGCTCTGCGGTGGTAGAAGTCGCCGTCTGCCCAGTTGAGGCAGAACCGGGCCCTGTGGGAGGAGGGGTGCCGACCCATTTGATGGGAGAATCCCTGAAGGGTGAGAATCTGGAAGAAGTACAAGGGTTACAGCTCCAGGAGCTCTTGAGAAAATGGCAACATGTGTTCTCGACTTACAAAGAAGACTATGGCTGCACAGGGGTAGTGAAGCATCAAATACCCACCGGTGAGGCTACGTCTAGCCGAGAGCGGTACCGTCCGGTGCCACCCACCCTCTATGCCGAGGTCCGCACTCTGTTGAAAGGGATGCTGAAGGGAGGCATCGTTCGAGAGAGCAGTAGTCCGTGGGCGGCGCCAATCGTTCTGGTTCAGAAGAAAACGGGAGCTTGGAGGTTCTGCGTTGACTACCGCAAACTTAATAGAGTAACGAAGAAAGATAAATTCCCGTTGCCGCGGATTGAAGACTCACTCACCAGTCTCACCAAGCGGCGTGGTACTCAACATTGGACCTGGCGAGTGGATACTGGTAGGTGCAGGTAGAGATAGAGAGAAAACAGCTTTCACCACCCCGTTCGGGTTATTTGAATGGGACCGTATGCCGTTCGGCTTGTGCAATGCTCCCGCGACCTTTCAGCGCTTGATGCAGCGCTGTTTAGGAGGACAACTGGTCGACTCAACACTGTTCTACCTGGACGATGTGATTGTCTTCTCCCCTGACTTCTCCCCTGCACTCATTTGCACCACTTAGAGGAAGTGTTCAGGGTCATGGAGAAATATGGGCTGAAGCTTAGGCCAGACAAATGCCATTTATTTCTGAAGGAGGTACAGTTCTTGGGGCATCGTGTCAGTGTTGCAGGGATATCTCCCGACCCGGAGAAGGTTGCGGCAGTCCAAGGGTGGGAGCCACCCTTGACTGTGAGACAGGTGCGGTCGTTTCTGGAGTTCGTGGGATATTATCGACGCTTTATAAAAGGATTCTCTGGGCTTGCTAAGCCATTGAACCAACTTATTGCTGTTTCCAGACGTGCCCATGGCAAAGGCTCCCCGTCAGTGAAGTCGCTGTATTTAGTAGTATAAACAACTAGAAAGGGTAGTAAATTATGGTTCAAAACAGAAAGAAATACAAAGCTAATACGAGGCTTAGATGGAGCTTACAGCCTCGAAGCAAACAAAACACAGCAGGCAGCTAGGCAGACAAGTCGCCGTCAGGGCGAAACTGTGACAAGTAATCAGTATCTACCCGTGGCTGAAGAAGACCTGGAAGACACGGAGGTCTATTACGTCAATTCTCATTGATATATTGTGTTCAATAAAAATTGTTATTCCATTGAAATTACCTCTGGTCTCGTCATCTATCTGTTGCGTGCCCGTGGTGTCGGCTCCTCACGGTGGTGTGCAAGTCAGGGGCGGCTGGTCATCCGGGCCCGCACCGGTGACACAAATATTAAGCAGACAGTCTACTAATACTCTAATGACAGTTAGCTGACATGTAGCTAGAAAGTTACTTATAGTTAGTAGAATGTCTGAAGTGGACTATCGAAATAAAGTGTTACCAAATATATTTTCTTTTCATAGGGTAATGAAGCCATCAAAGGCTTTGAGTGACTATACAACAGAAATGAATAAAAAAGCTGTTGTTAAATCCTAAGTTGTAGTTTATTTTAATATTTGTAATTTCAAACAGAGTTATTACAGCACTTTTCTGATTCTTGATTTCTGTGCATTTGCTGAAGAGCTTTTGTGGTGGAGCAGGGCCTCCAAGGAAAGGTGACAGCTGCATTTGTGAAAAAAAGGGAAAATCTGAAACAAAAATATAAAGTAAGATAATTTTGTTACTTCTAATACAGAAATCAAATGACATTGTGCTGTTAAAATTACTACTTTTGTATTGTGTTTTTGTAGGATTTGAAATGACCGCAGACTGGCGTGAGCACTGACGATGGGGAGCCACAGAGCATCTAGCAAAAGACCTTGAGGATGTGATTTTTGTTGCATTTGTTCTGCTGGTTTCTGTTCATACAATGGAGTCCGACCTTCAGTAGAATCAAAAGCATCATCAGTGTCATGAAGCTTCTGGAAGTCAGGCTCCATTGACTGATATTGTATGACCAGAAACCAAAAGAACAAAAATCACCAAAATAAAAATCGTCTTTTCTGTTTAGAAAAAAAAAAAAACCCACAGAGATTGACTATCGAGAAGGCTAGTAAATAATGTCTGAATTTATATTTTTTAATGAAATAATCCTTTAAGCCCCCATATAAAAATTGTATGAAATGTTATATTAGTTCAGTTCATCTTTATTCATTTCCCGAAGGCAATTTGGTTGCAGCATGCAAGCATACACATATAACTTTTTATGTGTATTCTTGCATGCTGCAACCAAATATACTATATTATAGTAGTATCTTGAAAAAAATCAGCATTAATAAGCAGCTTTATTGAATGTTTGTGATAGAGACAGTGTGTCCAAAAAGGATTTATAAAAATCACATTTAAAGGGTAGCTAAACCCCTGGTCAGAGCCTGACTCCACCCACTGGCAATATTTGAAAAATGCTGGAAAAGTGGGCAGAGCCCAGCGGAGGGGGAGGGCGTGGTTAGCTGGTACCCTCTGACGTCAGCAGGTACCACAACTTCTAACAGGAAAATTCAACTGCAGTAGCCACAGTTCACAAATCCACTGGAGGTGTGTTGCAGAACCCAAGTGCAGTTTATTTACATCCAAACATGACCAAAATACAAAACAAAGACTTGAATAAGCAGAACTTGACATAAACAAACACTCACCATGATACACAAACAATACTTGACCAAGACACATGACAAACATGAGGGCTTAAATACACACAAGGACTAATCACTGAACAAGACACACCTATGAACATGATTAGACAATTAACCAATGACAACATGAAACACAAAAGACTAGGGAAGCACATGGCAGGATATATGAGGACAAGAGAATCACAGGAAACATGACTGTACATGATACATGAACCAAAAAACAAAACTAGTAACATGAACATGGAATACAACTCAGAACTAGACATGGCAGCGACTTACCGTGCAGTTATTACAGGGACAATCCCTGTGGGACAACTTGGACTAAAGTGCCTTGATCAAGGACACAGTGGTGGCGGACACACAATCTGCTTACCAGTTCAGTGGTTTAGTGGTTCACTACACCACAAAAGTAATAAAGCTACAACAAATATTAGCATGTAATTGCAAATATATAAAATTAAATATGGCAAGAAAAGGAATGCTGACAGCAGCAGCCAGATTCTCACCCACATGTTCTCTCACTCTTGCTTCAAGGTTGTGGGGTTCAGGGGGGCTAACGATATGGTCTTCCTCATCCTCTGGATCAACAATGTCCCCATTGAAAAGAGAGAAATTGTAAAGCGCAGTGCAGCACGCAAAAACCTCAGGCACAAAGACATGGCTTGCCTCTGGTCGTATATATATATATATATATATATATATATATATATATATATATATATATATATTATATTATATTTTTGGAGTATAAAATCAACAGTCTTCTCTAAAGGCGAGATCTTTGAGAAGCTGCCTGACGTCTCCTTTGTACAGACATTACAAACGCTGAATAAAACCTCTGAGGTAGGGTTGTCGAGTTCCTGGGGTGTTAGTGCACCTGTCGCTCATATCTTTTTTTTTTATTGTAGAACTTATAATTACATACAAGATCAGGGAAAGATAACCTGGTTTTATTTTTAACAAGGAACAATCATAATGACAAAAAAACTGAAAACATACATATCATGGTTTCGCCTACATCATAATATGAGAGAGAAAAAAGCACAATGACAAGGTCAAATATCTTTGAATAATTCATCATAATTCATAAAAAAATGTACTTGTGTTCAGGGGTGATTCTAGGGTCAGAGCTTTAGGGGTGCTGAGCACCCAATGAACCCCACTGCCACCACCCACCCTCTTTTCACACAAAAACAAAAAATATGTCTATTGAAAAATAACTTAATCAATTTAGCATTGGTTCAACTAACTCCAAAATCCAGATTTTTTTTTAGACCTTTTCAGAACACCAGCTTAATTGTGAGAGTTCACACAGACAGCCCCCTGTAACAGTTGCATTATCTATTAGCCTACTTTAGCTTAACACTTTTCAGAAGAACAAAAAAACAAACAAAAAACAAGACAGAGGTCATTATGGACTGTCCCTAGTCTCTCACTTGAATCTGTCTTTTTTCTTTTAAAGAACTGTCGTATGTCCATTGCTCACTGGCAGGCCACACACACACACATACGCGCGCGTGCGCAGAGAGAGAGAGAGAGAGAGAGAGAGAGAGAGAGAGAGAGAGAGAGAGAGAGAGAGAGAGAGAGAGAGAGAGAGAGAGAGAGAGAGAGAGAGAGAGAGGCTTAACACGACTTTATTAGAACATTTAACTTTTTCCAGAAACCATATTCCTTATCTGATCATATAATCCAAAAATTCACATAAATAAATACAATAAATATACAATATACACATATAGCATTTATACTTCAAACACCTTTAAAATGTTAAAACCAACATATCATCCAAAACCTCACACAAAACTCCTTCCACAGACCATATTTCAGAGAACCTTTGAATATCATTAACCAATTTAAAATATGTGCATTCAATTTTAATTCTAGCAGCCACCATGCCTTTAAAAACATTTTCTGCATCTACTGTACCTATACCCAATAACTTATTTTTCCGGGTCTTCCAAATTGCCATTTTGGCCATACCCAACAGAAAATTTAATATGCATATTTTTCTTCTCTCATGATATGTATATTTGGGACCACTTATAAAACACTGATTGGAAAAATCTTCACCAAAACCTTCAAACAAATTTTTTAGAACAATAAAAAGACTACCTAACCTTACACAAAAAATAAATAAGTGGTCAATTGTCTCTTCAATACCACAAAAAGGACATTCTTTACCCACTGCTGGATTCAGGTGTGCCACGTGTCTGTTTGTAGCTATAGCACCATGAAGAAGTCTCCACTGGAGGTCTGCTGTACGCTTCTCAATGTGAGGCTTGTACAGAGACCTCCAGGATCCTTTAAAGTCTGGTCCAAACACTTCTGTCCACCTCCCTGCTCGTACTCGTTTAACACAGTCTGATGGGCAACTTTAACACAAGTAAAGTAGATCGCTTTTTTACTTGTTTCACGAAACTGTCCCATCTCCGGGGTCTTAAAAGTTAATATTGTGTCAGCATCTTCATAATTTTCCTTTGCTGCTGCAGATACACTGATAGATGGGAATGATATTTTCTCCTCCAATCTTGAGCTGGTTGAGTTTCCAGTGCTTCCCTGCAGACCCCAGGCAATGCTCTCGGCACCTCCTCCAACACCTGCTGCAGAAGACGCAGAGATCTGACACCCGTTTCACACTGTAGAGCTGCAGCCGTTTTCCATCCTTTAAGGTCTCTCAGATCTCCTATCCTCTTGAGTCCAGCTCCCGCCAGGCAGTCTATCAAGCTTCCTGATGACAGAGTTCTGGTTTGTATCAGTGGATTATAAAACAATGGCTCTCCCATAATCCACTCCTTTGGTTCTGAAAAATGTCTGTTGACATTGAAGTTATCAAGCCAAGCTTTCAGCATTGACTGATAAAACGGGGTTAAATTACTTAAGTCCAGTTCTCAGTAAAGTCTCAGTAAAAACAATTGTTTCTCATAACCAAGACCAGATACTGTCCTTAAAATAGCACAAGCAACACGAATCCACCCCAGATCCTCTTCATATAATATTCTTTGTGCTGTTTGCAATCTAAAAGTCATAATCCTGCTTTCTGATGTCTATCAGAGCTTGTCCTCCTTCTTGTAAAGGCAGATATAATGCAGATCCAGGAACCCAGTGTTGCCCTGACCAAAAAAAATCTACAAATTTCTTCTGTATAACTTTTATCAGTTCATTTGGAGGATCCAGCACATTTAGTCTGTGCCATAGCATGGAGGCGGCCAGGTTATTTGTAACCAAGACTCTACCCCTGTAGGATAGTTCAGGTAATAGCCATTTCCATCTAGACAACTTGGCTGACACCTTCTCCAGCATTCCCTCCCAGTTTTTTTGTCTATAATTTTCTTTACCCAGAAATACTCCAAGAACTTTTATTCCTTCTGTATTCCATTGTAAACCCCCTGGAAGCTTAGGAGGCCCACCATTTCTCCAGGGACCCACAACAAAACCCTCACTCTTTGCCCAATTTACCTTTGATGAAGAGGCTCTCTCATATAAAGCTAGACTTCTAGACAGTATCTGAACATCCTCTTGTCCAGTAATAAACACTGTTACATCATCAGCGTAAGCTGAAACAGAGACACTTGACCCATTAAAATCCCCTGGTATATGAAAACCTTTCAAATTATTTTTCAGCTTAATTAGCAGAGGCTCAATAACTAAGCTATAGAGTTGTCCAGAAATTGGACAACCCTGCCTAATTCCCCTCTTAACAGGTATTGGACAACTCAGTCCCCCTCCAACCTTAAGCATTACTGAGGCCCCTCTGTACAGTAACTGAATCCAAGAAACGAATGTTTCCCCAAACCCAAATGCTTTCAACACATTTAAAAGGTAATCATGACCCACACGATCAAATGCTTTTTCTTGATCAATTGATAAGAACCCAATATTAAAATCATCACTCATAGAAAGATCCATTACATCTCTTATTAGAAATAGATTATCCATTATTGTACGTCCTGGAACACAATACGTTTGCTCATTCCTCACAATAATACTCAAAAACTTTTTTAATCTATTCGGTAAACATTTAGACAATATTTTGTAGTCTTGGCACATTAAAGATACAGGGCGCCAATTCTTCAACAGCCCTAAATCACCAGTTTTAGGCAGAAGTGATAGTACTGCTCTTTGACAACTGCTAGGTAAAATACATTTTTTTAAACATTCACCAATTACAATGTAAAAGTCCTCTCCTAAAATATTCCAAAAAGATTTATAAAACTCAGCAGGCAGACCATCTACTCCCGGGGCACGTCCTGTGGACAGTTGCTTTACAGCCTCTGAAAGTTCCTCATATGTAATCAATTTGTCCAATGTTTTTCTGTCCTCAGGTTTTAAACTAGGCAGTCCTTTTAATAACTGATCCATACTCTCAGGATCACAATCTTTGGGCCCAAAAAGTTCAGCATAAAAGTCCACTGCGATTTTTCTCATTTCAATAGGGTTTGAAGTTAATGTGCCATTTTCCTTCCGAAGGTAAAGCATATTTTTTTTGTTTGACTACTTTATGCTCCAAGTTAAAAAAGAACTTTGTTGGAGCATCCATTTCCTTAATGGAAGATATCCTGGCTCGGATTAAGGCACCTTTTGCTCTTTCCTCTAACAGTGTTTTTAACTCCAATCTCTTTTTCTTTAAATCCTCAGTCATACCCGAAACATTCAAATCAATTACATTTTCCATTTCTTTAATATCTTTCTCCAAACATTCAATATTTCTCTTTACAATCACAGTATTAATACAAGAAAACTGCTGACAAAAAATCTTGATTTGGACTTTTCCTACCTCCCACCATTGAATTACATTTTCAAAACGTTCTTTTTCTAGTGTCCAACTCTCCCAAAAACATTGACATTTTTCACAAAATAACTTATCCTGTACCAGTTTGACATTAAAATGCCAATAAGATCTTGGATGTGACACACTTTTCGTACTAAAATCAATAGTCACTATATGATGATCAGAAAACCCACAAGGGGATATAGCAACATTCATGACTCTATTATTGTCTGATTTATTCACATATATTCTATCCAGTCTTGCTCCCTTCACAGTAGAATCTAAAATTTTAACCCATGTGTATTGTTTCGTTAATTTGTTCTTATTTCTCCACACATCATTCAGTTCTAGTTCTTGAGTTATCTTAAGAAGCATATTACTAGACTGTAAGTGAGGTTCTTGCCCATTCCTATCCAAAACAAAATTAGGGGTACAATTCCAATCTCCTCCCATTATTACACACATTTTTCCATCAGCATATTTTCTTATTGCACTGTTTAACTTTTCAAATAATTCCATTCTTTGTGAACCTAAATTTGGAGCATATACATTAATAAAAAGAAATTTTAACTCTTTAATTTCTACTATAGCTATTAAAACCCTACCTTTTTCTAATTCAATAGTAGATAGGATCTTTAAATCCAAATGTTTAGAAAAGATAATCGCTACGCCTGCGCTCAAATTTGTTCCATGACTCAGAATACATTCACCATCCCACCATTTATTCAATTCAATTTCATTTTGATTATCTGAATGTGTTTCCTGTAAAAACATAACATTGATATCCTTGAGATGAACATATTCTGAGATCACTGCTCTCTTATTCCTATCTCTCCCTCCATTAATGTTTAAAGATCCTATTCTCAAAATATCCATAAGCAGATATAAGGAGAGAAAAGAAAGAGAAAGAAAAAACAGAAAGCACTGCAAAGACACCTTTGATTTGTATCTCATTTCACAAAATCAATTTGGTTTACATTTAACTGGGGTTTTCCCCTTTCTAAGTTTAGTGAGAATCTTTTTTAAGCGAAACCTCTTTCGTGTACTCAGTTTTTCTTCTCCTACCCTCTTTTGCCAATATAGAACTGAAAATTCAAATTTCTTCACATCTGAAAAGTAACTCTTTACTTCAGCAACCTTTCCAAAAGTCTCATCCAAAAACGAATTAATCTCATCCAACGAGTAAATCTGATCACAACGTATCTGGGAGATATCTGACAAATCTGAAGTATCAGATAAAACACCATCCTCATCATCCGCATCATCCGCCTCATTTATTTCAGCTTCACCCAATTTTTGTACTTTTTCTTTAGGCTCACCTGAATTTACCTTTCTGACACTGTTCTGATCTTCGGTGCTTCCAGACTCAGTCACTACACAATCTCTTCTTTTTTGACCTTCCATCCCCACGTCATCATTTATTTCAGACATCTGTACTTCAACACCACCTTCATCCATTTGTTCATTCTCAACAGACAACTCCTCATCCTTCCTCAAACTCTTAGTAGAGACCTCCTCGTCATTTACTTTCTCAGTAAGAATTTCCTCATCATTCCTTATATTCTCAGCATTAATCACAACAACCTGATCTTTATGTGTTTCTATTTGCACTCCAGTTTCAATTCCACTCGGGCCTGCCTCGGCTCTATTGTGACATGATAACCTTACGTGCCCGACACCACCGCATTCGAAACATCGCATCTCACCTGCGGTCGCATATAACATGTACGACTTGCCTTCATACATGCATCGAAACGACACATTAAGAGTCTGCGAGTTTAAGAACATAAATACATGTCGCCTAAACGACAGCACATGTTTCAAAGCCGCGTTTTTGCAGCCAAGTGGAACCATTTTGATCCCACTAGCAAGTTTACCGAAACGCGAAAGCTCGCGCTTAATATCAGCGTTGGGAATGAACGGTGGAACATTGGAAACGGTTACTTTACTTGTTGGTGTTACTAACGGTTGAACATGAATAAAAGCACCACTTACCGAGATCCCGCTTTCGATCAAACGATTCACGAGGTGTTCATCCTTGAGAAAAACCACCACCGCTTTGTTCATCCGGGATGCAGAAACAATGTTGTCGTGACCAACGCGTTCAGCTACATCCAACAACACGTCTTCCACAGACTCTCCAGCGTTCGTGACACACCTGATGCCGTGACGGAGCGACAGAGACGACGTCTGCACACTCCCGTGCGACGCCATCTCCGTCCCCGTCACGCAATAGGCTACTAGACTATTACACGAACCAAAAAATACTGAGAATATAACAGACTAAAACCAAACTAGTTTTGCGAAAGAAAATACATAGAAATCCTTCCAATACGCTCCCAAAAGAATAGTTAAGAAAAAAGTTTCAAATTTCCCTCTCACCGTGATCACACTCCCACACACTCCCACACCCTACCACTTCCCAGCATGCACTGTGAGAGAGAGAGAGAGAGAGAGAGAGAGAGAGAGAGAGAGAGAGAGACTTTTTTTGACTTTTAACATCTCTTTAATTACAATCTATACCACAACTGTATACACCTTTAACACATTTATATTAAAACCATATTCAGATAAAAAAATCTTTTAAAAAAAACAACAACAAAAAACAGCTTCTTTTACAGCAATACATTACATCCTCCCTCTCCATTGGGTTTACATAAAACATTTTCAATCCCCCATAAGTAGAAAAAAGAATCGGTATCATTCACCACTTCATAATACTTATACTCCATAACCAGCCTACTCTTTACCAGAGCTCTGAACATGTCCAAAGGACCATTTTCGCTATTAAACTGCATTTTTCTCTTTCTTGTCAGCCAGATAGCCATTTTTGCCATCCCAAATAAAACATTTATCAAGACAATTTTGCTTTTATTTGAGGTGCAATATTTTGGTCCAAAAATAAAAAAACTATTTGAAAAAATGAAACCAAAATCATGACTCAGGTCTTTTAACACACCCATAATTCCTGCTAGCCTGAAACATTCAATAAAAATATGAGACACTGTTTCTGGTAACCCACAAAACAAACACTCTTCTCCTTGCAAAGGATTTAGATGAACTTTATAACGGTTCGTTGCTAAAATCCAATGAGAAATCCTCCATTGCAAATCTCCACTTCTTTTCTCGATTGGTTTCTTATACAACGTCCTCCAACATCCTTTTGGAGAGGCCCCTGATTCAACTAAATTAGTCCATTTGGTCTCTGGGAGATCTTGCAATGCTCTTAAATTTAAGTATTTTACACAAACAAGATAAAAACCCTTCTTAGATATTGTGTCGAAACGACTAATTTCAGGAGTTGTAAAAGACAGTAATCTTCCATCCCCCTCCTGCCAGTCTCCTACATTTACACCCACCCTGATACTGGGGAATACGGTCTCAACCATCTCTGCTTGCACAGGTACATTAAAAAACACCTGCACCTCAGCTAATACTTTTTCAACAATCCTAACAGAGTGAACACCAATCTTCGAGGCCAGTGTTTCTGCATAAATCCATTTCTCCCTCTGCCAAAGATGACATATTTTACATATTCCTGCTTTAACCAAGCTTGCACAAACCCTTTTTGATTTTAACATCTCACTGGATAAAAGCGGATTATAAATCAAGGGTTCTTCAAGCACCCACTCATGGGTTATTTCAGACAGCTCTCTTTTAACAATAAATATTTGCCAAACATTTAAGACTGATGCATAAAAAGAAGAGAGTCCGTTAAAATCTACTTCCTTCAAATTCATTAAGAATAGGTGTCTATCTAAGTTCATCCGCCCCACTCTTCTTAATAACGCACAAGCTATTTCAGTCCAGTTCTGCGGCTGATTATAAAGGAGTCTTTTCACGATCTGCAGTCTGAATGCAGCTACCTTGGAATTGATGTCCATAAGGCCTTGACCTCCTTCATTTAACTGCAGATACAGTACTGATGCTCTTAACCAGTGTTGTCCATTCCAAATAAAATTAACAAACACTTTATGAATTTCCTCAATGAATCCATCTGGTGGGTTTAACACAATTAATTTATGCCATAAAATAGAGGCAGCAAGATTATTAATGACCAGTACTCTCCCTCTATATGATAATTGAGGTACAATCCAATTCCATTTTGATACTCTATTACAAATTTTATCTTTAACACCTTCCCAATTTTGTCTTTGGTATTCTTCTGAACCTAAAAAGATGCCTAAAAACTTAAAACCATCTTTTTTACACCTTACCTTTCCAGGGATAACAGGTTTTACATTGTCATTACAACATGCCTCTTTTTCATTGCACCAAAAAGCTTCTGTTTTACTCCAGTTCAGTTTAGCAGAAGACGCTCTCTCATATAAAGAGATACTTTGAATGACAACATCAATATCTCTTTGATCTTTCACGACTACAGTTATGTCGTCTGCATATGCTGTTATCTTAAACGCATTGCAGCAACCATTCACCTTTAGACCAGACAGTTCTTTTCTTAACATACTTAGCAGTGGTTCCGCTGCTAAAGCGTATAACTGACCGGACAGTGGGCATCCTTGTCTTATGCCTTTAAGCAAACTTATTGGTTTACTTAACCCACCTCCTATTTTTAGAACACAAGAGGCATTCATGTATAAGAGTTTGATCCATGACATAAAACCATCTCCAAACCCAAAAGCCGTCATTGTATCATACAGAAAACCATGATCCACTATATCGAATGCTTTTTCCTGATCCAGAAACAGAAAACCAACATTCATTTCATTTAGTTTTGAGTACTCTAAAATGTCTCTGATCATAAAAATATTATCATAAATGGATCTTTCTGGAATGCAGTAAGATTGATCTTGATGTATTACATCTCCTAAAACAATTTTCAGCCTATTTGCCAACACTTTAGCTATTAGCTTATAGTCCGTTGTTAGGATTGACACCGGCCTCCAGTTTTTAAGATCACTCAAGTCCCCCTTTTTTGTTAATAAAGTTAATACTGCCCGTTGGGAACTTGTGGGAAGGAGTTTTTCTTTCAAGCACTCTTGGATCACCTCATACAACTCTCTTCCAATGCAGTTCCACAAAGCTTTAAAAAAGTCCACTGATAGTCCATCAATTCCAGGTGCTCTCCCAGGTTTCATCTGCTTCACGGCATCAGTCAACTCCTCAAATGATACATCACTGTCCAACTTCTCCCTCTGTGTTTGAGTGAGAGACGGCAACTGCTGCAGTATCTGTGACACACACTCAGGATCCGTTTCTTCCTTTCTGTACAAGTTTGAGTAAAAGTCCACCGCAATCTTTCTCATTTCTCTTGCCTCAAAAGTCTTTTGTCCATCGGGTTTTGTCAGACAATACATTTCATTTTGTTGCTTTGACACCTTTTCTAAGTTAAAAAAGTATGCTGTGGGAGCATCTATATCATGTACAGACATAAATCGTGATCTTATCAGGGCACCTTTTGCCCGCACTTGCAACAAATCTTCTAGATCACGTTTCTTTTCACCCAACACGCCAGCTGAACAAGCATTAGATTTCTTAATCATACCAGATGTAATGTGAAATATCTCTTGTTCAATTTCAGAAATTTTTTGTTTTGTTTTTCTTGTTGAAAAACATGTAAACTGCTGACAAAATATTTTTATTTGTGTCTTTCCTATTTCCCACCATTGTATCAAATTATCAAAATCCCTTTTCTTAGAAACCCATTCCTTTCAAAACATTTCAAAATTCTCAATGAACTCTTTTTCTTTCAATAATGCAGCATTGAATTTCCAATACGGACTTTTAAATTTAGTTTGATTCAAAACAATTTTAACTGTGATAAAATTGTGATCCGATAGACAACATGGAAAAATATTACACCCCATTATCCTATTATTCTCAGTACACTTAACATAAAACCTGTCCAGTCTAGCTACACTTATCATTCCCTGCGAGACCTTAGTCCATGTATAAAGTTTCACCTCTTTATTCCTTTCTCTCCATACATCTACTAAATCATTCTGACCTATAATACTTTTTAAAACAGCAGCTGATACAGGATGTGGTTCTTCATTATTCCTATCTACAAGAAAGTTAAGAGAACAATTCCAATCCCCACCCACGATTAACATACCATCTAAAGTATAACTTTTTAAAAACTCTTAATTTTCTAAACATGATTACTCTATCCGACCCTTTATTTGGAGCATAAATATTTATAAAAACGAATACCTGATTTTCAACTTTAGCTTTCACCATCAAAATGCGTCCTCTCTCTATTTCCGTTTCTGATAAAATATTAACGTTAAGATGAGTTGCAAATAAAATAGCTACACCTGCACTTACATTGGTGCCATGGCTTGAACAAAACTTTCCTTCCCACCACAAATTTAACTCGGATTCATTTTTTATATCACTGTGGGTTTCTTGTAAAAAAATTACTTCTAAATCTTTAAGCCTAAGAAACTCCGAGAGTAAAACCCTTTTCCCTCCATCCCTCAACCCATTAACATTCAAGGATCCTAATCTAAGAATCTGCATGGCAGGGGAGAGGGAAAACAACAAAAAACATAGAAGCAACACAGAAAATAGAATAGATCCCACACCCATGTGCTTTATTTTTTCCATTTTGACAATTTTACGTTTTCTTTCTGAGCTTTACGTACATTTGTTAGAAACTTTTTCAGCCGAAATCGTTTCTGTTTTGAAATGACCTCATAGCCCGTCGTCTTCTGTGCTTTCGCCACGGATTTTATAAACTTATTAACATCTGGGAAATATTTTGCAACATCAACCTTTTTCCCTTTAGTTAAATCCAGAAAATCATTTAATTCCTCGACCGAATACACCTCCTCCAAAGCCTGACTACAATCAATCTCCGAAACCTCCGAACAATTATCACAATCCTCCACTTCTTCATCACTATCTTCACTCTCCATAATCACATTATTCTGTAGCCCACTAACACTCGCAACGTCTTTACCATGAACACATTCCTTTTTCTTAACAGCATCAACTTCATCCTCCAAAACAATCGGGCCTACAGCATTATCACCAGCTCGCATAGATGAAATAAACTCACTCACCTCTGACTTTGAACTTGAATCTAAAGCACTCTTCTCGGGTGGGGATCCAGTCTGAGGAATAGGGCCGGGTTCCCCTGCCGAAACCGTTGCCTCCGAATCCTTCTCGTTAACCGCGTCTATCTTTTGTTTTTTCCCTGAATTCATTCCATCCTTTGCAACTATGGGCCGTTTTTCTTTGTCTTGCCTTTCGCTTTATTCGCCTTGAACTGTTTGCTCATCCTTATTTATTTCGTTATTTTCATTTTCTGATTGTTTCTCATGCGGACACGTGAACCTCTTATGTCCTAAATCGCCGCATTCGAAACATCTCAAGCTATCTGTCGTTGCAAAAATCATATAGGAACTGTCCCCTTGTTGAATGCGAAACGAGATATCCAATTCCTTAGATTGTGCACTCAAAAACATGAATGCTTGTCTTCGAAAGGACAAAACATGCTTTAAAGCTACGTTTTTACACCCGAGCGGCAACATTTTAATGGATCCAGCAAACTTTCCAAAGCGACTAAGCTCTTTTATAATTTGTTCATTAGAAATAAACGGAGGCGCATTTGAAATTGTGACCCTGGTAGCAGGTGCGCGCAAAGGCGTTCCTTGCACCAGGGAATCGTCAACAACAATTCCTTTCTCAACAAGGCTGTTTACCAATTTTTCGTCTTTTAAAAACACCACCACCGCCTTGTTCATTCTAGATGCCGATACTATATTCTCGTGCCCTACAATCTCACCCATTGCTAAAAGTGCATCCTCTACGGTAAATGCATGATCTGAGAACACTTTACACCCATTCTTAACCCGTTTAATCCCACCGGTCACAATTGTGACCGCATCTTTTTTCTTATTTCTGGATGCTCTAAAAATGTTGTTATTGACTTTGGGCAAGAAATTCTACTTTTAAATGACAAAATAGACTGTCTTGATTAAAATCTATCAATGTCATGTGACTAGTGTGAAAGGTCACATGACCAGATCAGTTTACTTCCTGGTTGCACATCTAGAAGAAGATGTCTTCCTCAGACTACTACAAAAAGTAGTTTGTAAAACATCTTAATTAACAGATAGAACTATCATATTTTGTACATATATCCTTTAAAGGGTCTACTACTGATATATTTTGAGAATTATACTCCTGCATATATATTTTGATCGTAAGACTTGTAAATTTGTTTACGGTCACAATTGTGACCGGTAGTATAAGACAGTGCTTCAATTGAAAACACAGGTATTGGCTTGTATTGGCAGGTATTGGCAATCTTACACTGAACATATGCCACACCTGTGAGGGGGATGGATGATCTTGGCAAAGGAGAAGTGCTCACTAACACAGATTTGTGAACAATATTTGAGAGAAATAGGCCTTTTGTGTACATAGAAAAAGGTCTTAGATCTTTGAGTTCAGCTTATGAAAAATGGGGGCAAAAACAAAAGTGTTGCGTTTATAATTTTGTTCAATGTAGTTATCAGTATCCCAGAAACTTTCAATGTGTTGGACCTTCTAGACGTACGTGACCCCCCCCCCCCCCCCCCCCCCAATTGAAAGTGACTGAGATAGTGATGGCTCAGATAGGGAGTACCATTGGTGAAATGGCCCATTTGCCAAGTAGACTATTGAATGGCGATGCAGAGGTGAACTATCTGGAGGATTAGAAAGATGTTCGTGACAACCAATTGGTTTGACCCACACATGACCACAAACAACCCTTTCTACAACGTATGGCCCATCTTCAGTGCACTGAATGAGTGCACACACATCTCCCTGAAACTGGCCTAGAACAGGGCTCAAGTGAAATCATGGTCTAGCCCATAGGGGTCTAGCCGAACAACCAGAAGTTCCTCCAGGGTGTAACTTTGTACATGACAACCTTTTCACCTCACTAAGACCTTTCACCTAGGTCGGACCCTCAGTCACCTCAGTATAAACAAGAAATAGTGTATAGTTTAAGTAGGAAACACATCAATTTAACACCCTGGTTATCATTACACATCTTGAAACCCACATGGCATTTCAACAGGCTGAGAAATACGAAGAAATAAAAGTAGAATAAAATCCCTCATTTCGACCCCTCTCCTTGTACGTCATCACATAGCGGATAACCACAGCTTATAACCTTCTGTTCATACCAAAAACATTCATAGAAAGAAAGAAAAAGAAAAGGAAACATACACTTTAACACATGTCACAGTAGCTCCCACTACTTGTATCATCATATTTTGTTCATCCAATTGAACAGACTCCCAGCTTTAACCAGTCTCTGTACTGAGCTGGAGACACATTATAATGCATGGTAAACATAACAATATTGATAATCCTATCGCTGAAATTGGTAGTACAGTACCCCCAACCCCCCAAAGATTAACCAATCTTATCCATTTACCATCAGTCCACGCCCATTTCCATACATCGCCTCCATTTTCCTAACCATATTTTCTTAACTTTTAACACCATATTTAATAAAATCTATCCTGAAAAGGTTTTATATTTTTTATCCATTCTTTTAACCAATGTAGTTGTTCAAAATTAACTCTAATATTTCAAATACGGACCATCTTTTAGCATATTCTCCCATGATCGGCCTTTCTTACCCTTAATGGACAGCCTAATCAAGTTTCTTCAATAATAATCCCTATAATTTACCTGAAATATTTTCTAATGAATCCTTAACCAATCAAATCATTTGATCTAAGCCCTATTTTGATTCAATCAAATAAAATCATCAAAATCATCACAAAAACAGATTCTTTTGCTAAACTCAAACCATTAGTTGGTGCATCTTCCTCCAGGTGTGTTGGTCATCTCGTTTGCCCCATGGACATTCCGTCTTCACCAGGGTGACTCTTTGCGAGTCGTTGCCGTAGTCTTTCCCTCACCGGTGAGGGAGGCTGTTACTAGCACGAGCCTTTGACCCCTCACGTTGTCCTCATATTTGATTGTTGAGGCCTGTCGGTGTAGTCTAAGGTGAGAGGCTTCGACCCAGGTGTCCCACTCTCCAACCATTTTCTGATCATTACCAGATTTGCCCCTTAGATCACGATGTACCCCTACTGGAGTGAACCATCTCCTGCTTTGACCTGTGAATGAAGACCTTAAGGTTTTGTTAGTGACCGCTTGTCTGGCCGGTCGTGCCTATTGGTGTGACCTGTGGAATTTTCACCATTTGTTCACCTTGCTGATGATATGCATAAAGAATTTCAAGTTTATTCTCAACACTTGTCCAATTCAACTCTGTTTCTTCTCATTTTACAAATCATCTTATCACTAAATAATTTCTTTCTCACTTAATAGCACTCAGAGTTCTTTTCCTCTGAAAAACCTTCAACCCACTTTGCTCATGTAAACAAGACAACATTTATACATTTAGAACAGAATCAGTTCTGTTTGATTCAATCCATCCTGACATCCTGCAAAAGGAAAATTTTAAGTTATGCGCTGTGCAGGTGTGGCCCTGTTTCTTTCTGCCACAATAACAATCCAGGCCAGGATAGTAAGTCAAATTCATCCATAACCATTATTTTATTGGGCACATTCTGCCCTGCATCAAAAGTCTGCATGCTCTGTAAAGAAAAACAAATGTCAAGGTTATTTTCAGATAGTAAAGTACACGTAGTTTCTTTTGTCTGCTGTGCTGCCACGGCCTTCGCTGCTGCATCTGCCCTGGCGTCTCCTGTTGAAACAGTCCTGCAATTTTGTTATCAGCGTGTGCGGCACACTTACAGACAGTAATTTTGTTAGGGAGAAGAATGGCTTCTTGCCAGGCTTTTACCCAGTCAAGCTCAGTGTCTTCCCAACATATGTTGTCCCCTAGTAAACCATACTTTGTCAATTGTTATCAAAATTGTTACCAATTGTTACCATCCCCCTTTTGATGCAATGATTCAACTCTTGCATCAATCTAACATAATGGTGTTTGGGTAAAGTTTGCCATCATCACTAACCCAAACGTTGTCCTTCAGACAAATTTCCTTCAGACATCTTTCTCTGCCTCTTGAAACAAAAATATTACTTAAAGGCACAATCACATCTTCTTATCAGAGTGTTTCGAAGACAACGGCCCTCAGTCTTACAGTGTATCCTGCTTTTCAGGCCTGTTGTTTGGTCTCTTATGCCAGTCATCTACAAACATTTTCAAAGTCATCAATTGTTTCTGTCAGGTCAGGTCGTGCTGTACAGACTTGGTCAATGTCAGTCAAACAACATTTTCCCCCTTTTGTTCACAATATTCATAAATGTGAAGGATTCTCTGGATAATTTGATTTTGACTTAGCCAATATGTCACTTTGTTATTGCCTTCAAATCTATAACATTTTAGTTTATCTCAACCCATTATGGACGACGATCTACCACTTCACAAATCCAATTTACATAAATGCTTTTAATCCATAGATTGATTCATAATTACTAGTAGCAAACAGAGCTGGATAACTAATCCATTTAAAGCTCGTCCCATTTTCTGCATCATCTTGTCATCAGATTGACTCAAAACTATTAGCTTCCTTAAAACTTGTCATTTGCGTTAACCCATCTGTAATGATAAAACCCTCATTCCAGAGGTTAATGACACAATATACACACTATTCAGGCTGAGTATTCGTACCCCAAACTAACACATACAAGACATAGAGTGCAGTCACCATCACACACACACATATTAGACACATGTTTTAACTGTTCATCTTCAATGTTCGCTTTTCATTATATCATCTCTAAAAAGATTTAAATTTTAAGTAAGATTTTAAACTTCACATTTTACTGTAGCTTTTACCTAATTTTACATGGTCTCTTCACCAGTTTCAAAGCATGTATGTTCATTATTCATTTGATTTTAGAAAAGTCAGCTGGATTTTGGTTCATTATCACTATTTTGCTTCAGCTTGCTCTAGCAGGCCGATAACAGAAAGACAGACACAGTTACCATCCCTGCCTCCACTCAGACAGTCTCTCTCTCTCTAAACAAATAATCTTTTCAACAGCCTCCTACGACTGTAATTTAGACAAAATGTAATATTAAATTTATTACATTAACCTTTTACCATTCACCTTTGTTATCCAGACTCTTCTCAAATCTACAAAAGCCTGTCTTCATCTTTAGCCACCACCATGCCTAACGACCTTCAGGAGTTAAAACTATGTTATAGACATATTAGCTCAACATTAACTCTTCTATACATTTTACTTGCCCATATGGCAACCAACATCATGTCCCTCATATAATTAAGTTTTGTTACTGTCTCCGCAGCAAATAATGGCAATCACCTCATGGAATCAGCTGGCTCCTGAAAGCCCACTCCCGTTAGCTATTGTAAGGACTGGGCTAAGTTGGTGAATCTGAATAACTAAATACATCCTGCTAAAGACCAAAAATCTCTGAATGTAAATTAACCCAAAGACACACACACACACACACACACACACACACACACACACACACACACACACACACACACACACACACACACACACACACACACACACATTCCCCCACCAGTGAAGACCACACTCAGGACAGAGCGTGGTGTCCGATTACAAGACATTTTATGACTGATCGGAATGTCCCAAAGGAAGTGGATTCCAAAGCGAAAAGAAACTTCTTTTCTTTAAAAGACATTTAACCAGATATATTCAATGTGTTTTATGTGTGTCCATTTGCCCATGTCACATTGGAATGACTATGATTTTATCGTAGCTTAAAGTGAATTATAAATACCTTCATTATGCATTTTAAATATAACTGTCTATTCCCATAACTTGTCCACATAGTTCTGGACACCTCCAGAATGCTTTCGGTGTGCTCAATCAGAATACGTACAGTAATATCCAGTAAAATATAGTTTACTATGTTTTCCATCTTTGGAGTGAAAAGAGACCAAAACTAACATCACTGGTGTTCTTAGATAACAGCGTTTACGACCCAAAGGAATGTTCACAGAACTGTGGCTCTCTCTGAATTCTAACCAAGGAGGAGAAATGAATCCTGTATTCATATATATATATATATATATGCTATTATATATCCACTTGAGAATTGTATGAACAATGTATCTAAGTTCCCTATTTCATGAGTTGCCTTTTTGTGGTTTGGTCTATGTTTCTCGACAACTCTAATGCGATAATGTTTTAAACTTTGCCAACTAATGTTTAACCAAATCCATTTGTGGCAAGTTTGGTCTCGATAAACTCCAATCTTCATTCCCCATTTGTTAATTGACATTACATTTTGCTAAACTTTGTGACACATTAGTATTATAAGAATTGTGAAGATTCTTCTCTTAAACACCCAATGAAACTAGAGATTTAAATGCCTGGTTATAACACAAAGGGTAATAAAATCTCCCTCCAAAGGGACAGCTCCTGATTGGACCCTCTTCCAAAGAAGGTGGAAACGTCAGGTCTTCAAAAGGACTGAATACCAGTTTATCGTTCTTTTACTTCTCTTGTCCTCGTGTCATACATAATGTAATGTCTCGCCTCCGGGCGAGCTCTTCGCCTTTCTTTTATTTGTTTCTAGTTTAGTTTGTGTTTTTCAGTCTTAGATAAGTCTCCGTGTTTAATTCCAATCGACGAGTGAAAAGAACACCACGTGACATATCTCTTCAGCAAATCCATCTACAAGGGACCTTTAAACGAGCGCGCGCTCGTTTTGAAGGAGAAACACGCGCACATGACCACGTGGCGAGAGACGCACACACGCTTCTTCACCAGCCATGCAAAGATGTGACGTTAACTCCGCGTGATTTCCCCGTAGAGATCTTTATTTCTTTTCTTTGTTAGTCAAAGTTCTGTTTTCCGTAGTCGACTCTGTTCACTTCCACAAAGTGAAACGAACTTAGCCGAACTATTTTCCTTTGGTAATGTTACCCCAAAGACTTGGAAACTCCGTTCAACACGCGCGCCAAGCAGCACCCAGTGACGCTTCCTAAAGGACTCCGCTCACGCACGCGCAGGAATGCCGTGACACAGAGAGACCCAGAAACTTAAGTATATCTCTTTATAGAGCTTCTAAGAAGCATTAAGATGATGTTTTCGTGTTGTTACAGACAGGGGACTGTCAGGGTGAATGTTGCCAATGCTCTCTCTCTCTCTCTCTCTCTCTCTCTTCCCCTCTCACACGTGTTTCCATTGTCCACACTCTATGCATTTCTCGTTCATCGATGCCTTATCGTGTTTTGTTGTTTATTATGTTTGTAAATACATATATCCCATGTAACCGTAGTAAATACATAAGTAGTTCTGCCTTATTAAATTAATTATATTCATTTGATTGATGTACTGCCTTTTTGCTCATTTTCAAGTCCCTTAAGTGTCCAAAGATCTTATAGCAACAAGCTTACAAATTAAAGATACTTTAAAGAGTATGTGTTTATAGGGCAGGAAACCCAATTCTTGTGGCCACAGAATTGCTTTTCCTGAAATCCTATAAAGTAAGATGATATTGTGGATTCTCACAAATATTAGTCTGACAATTGAGCTAATTAATTTAGCCTGTTCCCTTACGAAGGGAACTCAACGATGCGTCCATCGACGCCATGGGAACGCCCCCAGCGTGACTGCGTCTGAAGCATCTATGTCAACTAGTCCAATGGAAAGAATGAGCGTCACGGGCGGGTGACGTCATGACCAGGATATGATAAAAGCACATCCGGTGCAAACCGGCATTAGCTTCTGTTGCCTCAGCAAGCGATCTGTGTCAAACTGTCTTTTATATTTACTGTTGTCTGTCTGATATATATATATATTTATGGAAACTAAACAATTGCACAAACTCTGTGTTCTCCCTGCTCGCGCTATTTAACGAGTAGGGACACACACGAGCTTTGTGTGATGGGTTTGGGAGTAGAGCATGCGGTATCAGCCTCCGAGGGGGCTGATTGCCAACATTGTGAGAAGCTTTCGCTTCGCATGCTCCGCTCCCGCCTGTCACTTTTCGAGGAAAGTGGCCGGGCTCGCAATTCTCAGGGTGACAGGTCCCGCGTCTGCCGAGGCAGCGCGGAGAATGCATTCCTGTGGATCGCGAATAGGATCTCTTTACGGGGTTGGAGACGGGTCCGCGGATCTTATCTCCTCCCTTTCCACGAGGGATCCAGTGCTCTCTCGCCGGTCTCGGAAGCCCGCGCTGCGGTCTCTTCCGCCCGGGGAGAGAGAGAAATCAATGCTTCAGTGCTCTACCTCCGAGGAGGTAGATGTGCTGGGCATTGAAAGTGACACAATCATGGGGGAAGTGAATTTGCCATCTCTTTCCCCAGCGTATGAGAAATATATATAGCCTATATATATATATATATATATATATATATATATATATATATATGATAGTTTATATATTATATATAAAATAAAGTGAATATATATAAAAAATATATATAAAAAATAATAAGCTGGTGGAAGTGTTTACTAAGGCTGTAGATAAATTAAATATTTATGGCCAGCAGAAATAAGGGGGCACTCGTCCTAAAAATAAAATAAATTAAACGAGTTTCCTTCCCTCTATTTTTCCACCTCCATCACGGGGCCTTCCATTTTTCCCGATCTGCACAGCGAGCTGTCTAGATCATGGAAAAAGCCTTACTCCTCTTGTCTTTTAGCCCCCACATTCATGTATATTCAGATATTTGGGGGTTAAGAGGGTATGGCTATGGGGCAATAACCCGGGTAGAACAGACGCTTGCGAGCTATCTGTCTCCCGGTTCAGTATCGTACCTGAAGGCGTCGGCTTCTCTCACTAAACCATTAAAGAAAACTATTTTTTAATCTAGTGGGAAAAGTATATATGGCAGTGGGTCTAGCATGGGCCTGCTTGCACACCATAGCAGTGCTACAAGCATATCAGGCTGACCTGCTGCGGTATTTGGACAGAAGTGAGGGAGTTTGGCCCGATGGGGTTTGAGAACTCCGTCGGGCCACAGATTTATCTCTCAGGGATGGCAGCCCTTGTGGTCACTGAGAGACACCTCTGGCTCAATTTGATGGGAATCATAGAGAAAGATACAAGATAATCTCTCCCTCGCTATGTCCAACCCCCTGGGGCTGCTGGGCGTGAGCAGCTCCAGCCGTCTAGTTTCTCATACACAACACAGCAGCCAAAGCCTTCAAAGCAGAAGCCGGATCCGAGGACCGTTCTTCACGCTGAGAAGGCTGCGGCTCAAAAGAAAAGGTCTGGCGCCACCGGCGTCAGACCGGTGAGGGCAGCCCCAACCGGGGTGGAATGGTGTACACCTCATTATACGGTGCCCTTTCCATCTCGGTGCCCTCAGGGGACCGTTCTGCCAACCCCGCCACCCTTGGTGCTTCGGGGCGCAGCGGTCTCCAGCGAGCTTCTGGCACAGCGTCAACTCGACATTGCGTCGGAATGCGCCCTCTGAGGGGGGTTCGAAAACAGTCAGTTCGGGTGGTTCCTGCCAGTATGCTTCAGGTCCCCGAACTGGCTGTCTTTATTACACCAGAGGCCAGCCTCGAGGGGCTGGTTCCCTTGGTAGATTTTCTGGCAGCGCGGAAGCTACTGCCAAATATATCTCTATGGGTCCTGCAGTTAGTAGTAAGAGGCAGATTTGGTTCTCGTCCTCCAGGCTACAACGGGGTGTTGCTCACGTTAGTGCATTCCGAGCAGGCTCTGGTAATGGAGCAAGAGGTAAAGGCCCTGTTAGCAAAGAAAGCTATAGAGCAGGTGTACTCACCCGACATTGCGTCGGGTCTTTACAGTCGTTATCTCATTGTTCCAAAAAAGGATGGAGAGCTGCGTCACATACTAGATCTTCGTCTGTTGGAGTGTTTGGTGCTGGAACTCAAGTCCAAAATGCTGACACTCAAACAGATCGTGACTCAAATCAGATCCGAGGACTGGTTTGTCACGATAGATCTAAAAGACGCATACTTCCATATCTCCATCCTCCCTCAGCACAGGAGGTTCCTGAGGTTTTCTTTGGGGCAAAGAACACCATTATCAGGCACTTCCTTTCGGTCTAGCTCTATCACCCCGCACATTCACGAAGCGTGTAGACGCAGCTCTGGCCCCGCCAGGCTGCAGTGCATATGCATTCTGAATTGCATAGATGACTGGCTGATTCTAGCGGAATCAGAACAGTTAGCGGTTCGGCACCGAGACGTCGTTCTCGCTCCTATGCAGATGTTGGGGTTGAGGCTCAATGCCAAGAAGAGTGTGCTTTCTCCAGTACAGAGAACCACTTTCCTTGGTGTGGTATGGGATTCAGTGACGATGCGGGCCACTCTGTCGCCCGTTCGTGTAGCTGCTATCCTAACAGCCACAAAAGAGCTGAGGCTAGGCCAGTCACGCACTGTAAAACAGTTAGAGAGACTGTTGGGTCTTGTGACAGCAGCGTCCAACGGGATAACTTTTGGCCTGCTGTACATGAGACCTTTACAGTGGTGGCTCAGGACCAGAGGGTTCTACCCGAGGGGAAACCCACTTCGTATGATCAAGATCACGCGGCGGTGTCTCCGCACCTTGGTTATATGGAGGAAACACTGGTTCTTAACCCAGGGTCCGGTGTTGGGAGCTCTTTGCCATCGAGTTGTGATCTCGACAGATGCTTCCCTCACCGGCTGGGGAGCGGTATTGGAAGGCCGCTCAGCTCAGGGCTTGTGGAGGAGTCATCATCTCTCTTGGCACATGAATTGCCTAGAGATGATGGTCGTCTTCAATGCGTTGAGACATCTCCTCCCAGACCTGAGGGGCCATCATGTGTTGTTCTGGAACAGTGACTGTTAGGCCTCAGGGCAGCAGCGTCCAATGTGATACCCTTTGACCTGCTGTACGTGAGACCTTTACAGAGGTGGCTCAGGACCAGAGGGTTCTCCCTGAGGGGAAACCCACTCCTTACGATCAAGATCACGCGGCAGTATCCCCGCGCCTTGGTTATATGGAGGAAACTCTGGTTCTTGACCCACAGACAACACGTTGGTGGCCTCTTATTTTGGTCCCTCAAGAAATTACGCTGTCTGAGGGCAGTGTATATTCCGGGGGGGGCCAGAATATTGGAGCAGACACCCTGTCGAGGCAGGGGCTGAGGCCAGGGGACTCCACCCCGAGGCGGTGGAGCAAATATGGGAGTTTTACGGCCAGGCAGAAGTGGATTTGTTCTCGTCTCAGCATACGACGCACTGTCCACTCTGGTTATCCCTCACTCAACCAGTCCCCTCGGGGCTGGATGCTATGGTGCAGACGTGGCCGAGGCTACGTCTGTACGCATTTCCCTCCGTTGCTCTGCTCCCAGGAGTTCTGGAGTGAATCCGCCAGGATGGAATAAGCCTATTTAGTAGCACCACCCTGGCCGAGCTGAATTTGGTTTGCGGACCTAATTTTTCTCCTCGACGGACCTCCCTTGGAGGTCCCGATCAGGAGAGACCTTCTGTCTCAGGCAGGGGATGCAATATTGCACCCCCGGCAGGGGATTTGGGAACTGTGGGTTTGGCCTCTGAGGGGGCCCAACTCATAGAGAGTGGTCTCTCAACCGAGGTTGTTTAGACCATTCTAAGCTCCAGAGCTCCCGCTACGAGGAAACTATATTCACTATTTCGAGAGTTTTTCACTTCTTGGTGTTACCAGCGTCAGTGGGATCCGGTTAACTGTTCAGTAAACACAGTATTCGAGTTTCTGCAAGAACGCTTTGTATCAGGTCTATGTCCTTCCACGCTTAAGGTATAATATGTGTGGCGGCCATTGCGGCTTTCCACGCCCTGGTGGGTAGTACATTTTTGGGTCGAGACCCCCTGATCACTCGTTTCCTTCGTGGCACTTTGAGGCTGAGGCATGCAACTTGCACTAAGGTGCTGGCTTGGGACCTTGCAATAGTTCTAGAAGGCCTATCTGGGGCTCCCTTCGAGCCCTTAGATTTGGTCTCAGAGAAGTTCCTTTCTTTTAAGACTATTTTCTGCTAGCTATTTCGTCCCTATAAGAGTCAGACCTTCAGGCCCTTTCGGTCCCCACCTGCCTTGAGTGCACCGGGATGGCCAAGGCAATCTTACCCGAAACATGGATATGTTCCAAAGGTGCCTACCATTATTCCGAGGCCTATTGTGCTGCAGGTTTCTGTCCTCCCCCATTTTTCGGACCAGGAAAAGCTGAACCTCTTGTGCCAGTGCGAGCACTGGACACTTATGTTCATCGGACTTCTCTGTCGAGAAAATCCAACCTATTGAGCATATAGATAGTCGAGACTATTCTTCTTGCTTGTGAGTCTTCTGGCCAACCATTTGGTGGTCAGGGCTCATTCCACTAGGAGTATGGCTTCTAAGCGTATTATCTGGAGTTCTCTCCAAGACGTTTGTGATGCGGCGGGCTGGTCCTCACCGCTCACATTCATGAGGTTTTACAGCTTGGACCTGGAGGCTGCCCCAGGATCCCAGGTGCTTGGTGCAGTGTGACAACAGGCTGACACTCAGGCATTTGAAAGTCTGGCGCTTTGGGTATTCTCGTTCCCATGGCGTCGATGGACGCATCGTTGAGTTCCCTTCGTAAGGGAACGTCTCAGGTTACTATTGTAACCATAGTTCCCTGAGAACAGGGAACGAGACGATGCGTCACCCTGCCATACTTCCTGCATCCCTGTGATCGGCTTGCTTCGGCAATTTTCGAAGCTAATGCCGGTTTGCACCGGATGTGCTTTTATCATATCCTGGTCATGACGTCACCCGCCCGTGACGCTCATTCTTTCCATTGGACTAGTTGACATAGATGCTTCAGACGCAGTCACGCTGGGGGCGTTCCCATGGCGTCGATGGACGCATCGTCTCGTTCCCTGTTCTCAGGGAACTATGGTTACAATAGTAACCTGAGACGTTTTGTAAGACGTGGTCCGTGTAGTTAATTGCAAACAACTTGTGGTTAAGTGCAAGGATACACAGACATGCATGCAGGTAAAATGACATATCATCCCTTAACGGGAGTTTTATTAACATGTAAGACTGATCTAATCCAAACATGTATGAATAATTATTAATTACCAATTATTAATTATGATATGCAAATTCCCCACGGATTAGATCCGCCCCAGAGTCTTTACATAATTGGTGGAGAATAATGCAGGCACATTTTAAACTTGTTTTTGAGCAATTCAGTTTCAATCGATGTCTATATTGTGATTTAATATTGTACGCGCGCCTCGAGTGAGCGAACGCAACGCGAACTCACTGGCTGACTGATTAAAGGCACAAAGCCGAGTCCATTTCAGCACATTAACAGCTGCAAAATAATGTCTAACATTCCTTTTGCCATGGTTAATAACTAAAAGTAAAACTACAGTTTCATAGTATTAAATTTGTCCAACAAAAGACGAAGAAACCTCTTTTGAATTGTGACATTTTAATGTTAAACTCCCCTGTCCGAACGAGATTCTTCTGTCAGGGTGAAGACTAGATTTAGTGAAACGATGCTCTTTCACTATTCTTAAGAAAGGCCTGATATTATAATCGTTAGATTAACGATAAACTCCTGGTTAAACATTGACGTAGCTACTCAATTGTAAAAAACCTAAAGCATATTTAATCATAAGTGCTATTTGATAATATGTCATGGGAGTCGAAAAAACAGACGAATATTTCCTGTTTTATTTTGCACGGCGCAGCGAAGCAATCCCGCCAGACGTGTTTGTTAAAATATAGCACCAAAAAAATCCAAAACCTAAAAACATTTTTAATCATAAGTGCTATTTGATAAATGTTATTTGGATCCGAACGACAGACGTATACTTCCTGTTGTCCATATTAGTGTGTGGAAGCGAAGAAATCCTTCCGTGCACACGTGTGTCGAATAGAAAAAACCCGCCGAGGTTTAAAATTCATAAGCGAACACGTGTGAATCATAGCGCTAATTGTTGTATGTGGGAATCGAAAAACCGATGCCTAATTCCTGTTGTCCCTATGTGTGTGTGTAGAAAAATTTTTCCTGCCACGCCGTTTTGTGAAATATAGCCGAAAAAAAAAAAAAACGCTGAGATTTTATTTTGGATAAGTGTGATCTTACAGAAAACAAAGCGTCTGCACGCTCAAATTTGAATCACACATGGAAGCAGGCTGGTTGTTATTCCGCTGACAAACACTAGAGGGCAGCACTTAGGCCTAAGTGCTTGACAGTTCTCGAATTACGCACCGCCCCCTGACTTTACCCTCCATGAGCGAAATAGCGCCATCTCGTGGACACCAGTAACGAGGTTGTCCTTTCCTAAACAATCTCTCTCATCACAATTTCAGATTTTTCCAGTAAATGTCTGAAATTGTGTTTCTAACTTTCAATGCATGTGCAAGTTCCAGTTTTACTAACATGATTTCACTCCTGACTGTGAACACTTATTTTGAATTTGGTTCAAACCTCAGTTGAATTTAAAATTTAAAAGTAAGCAGTAGCAGTTTCTGATGACCACTTAGGAGGAATGCGCCCCTTGTGGCCTCCCCCCTCTACGTCAGCTCATCACTTAGTTCCTAACATCATTCTTTTCTGAAGTGGCTTTCTCACAGTTGGTTTTCTTTTGGTTATTATCATTGATACCTCACCGTAGTCGTGATCATCATCAAATATAATGCCAACCTTTAATTTCCTACACTTATTCAAATTTGGTTTGAAACAAACAAATTTCAAGATCAATTTGAATTAAGTCTCCTTTCCTGTTGGGAATGGTTTTATGGCTTTATTTCTATATTTCCTTTTTCAAATTATTTTTAATAATTTTGATTTGATACGTTACGTTATGTATTTGATATGTTATGACAACTGTATCCTTACTATTCTAGAAGTTACTTAACATCTATGCATACACTTGATTTGAATTGTATTTAAACCAGTTTGAATGCAATTTAAATCAAGTTCTCTGTCAGCCAGGTTGACCACTAAGAGGAAGTGGCCATAGACCACTAAGAGGAAGTGGCCCAAACCCTTTGTGGCCCAAACGAGCCACTACAGCTTGCTTCCTCCTGTGCTCTTCCTGCTGCACTTAATCTCTTCTCTGAATGGAGGCTAGGTTGTTCTGATAATTAACATTGTCATAATTCCCTTTTTGTTTGTACCATAATTTTAGTAAAGCCGTTGCCTTTGATGATTTTTCTACAAAAAATAGACACTCAATTTGATTTAGATAGAGAGAGCTTTAATTCACGTTGAGGTTCACTTGTCCTTCATCCTGTTTTGTGTTTGTAGGTAGAAATTTCTCTCGTGCTGTGGTGATTTGACAGTCATCTCTGTTTGGGGTCCAGCAAGCTGGTTCGTCTGACCTGCGTCACCAGCGCTGACTGAGCACGAGTCTCGGACTTTCCTGTATTTCTCCGTTGGTGCAGCCCGCAACACGACATCACCAATTTGGCACTGCCGGTTGTGTTCAAGGTCGGGTTGCGTGAGGGCACACATCGGTACAGATATGCGGAAGGGCCCGGGACACTGCTGTCAAGTGTTTGGGGACGACAGAAAGACCAACCACAATGCTGACTCCAACCCGAATGACCTCAGTTCACCCCAGGGAAACTAGAAAAGGTATTAAATCCATCACTTAGTATTGGCCACAGAATCTAGAGATTCCCCCGGTCATTGAAGTGTTGGCTCCCTCCTACTCTCCGAGCCACAAATCGCAGGCTTAGGCCTCCTCTTCCCCTGTAACACTTCCTGTGTACTATTAACGCCATTTCATTACAGACCTTTCCATCTTGGATGGTTGCATGTTACTTCAAACTTTGCTATCTTGCCATTGCTGTTTTCTGTTGTGCTCTGTTCCTTTCAGTTCACCTAGAGACAGAACCTATCTGAGACAACAAGGAACGCTGAATAATAGTTTGACAACCAACCCGTTAGCATCAACAGGTGACCCCTAAGCTACCGCCCTGTTAAAAATCTTTATTCAGGCCCATGCTGACCTACCCAAATTGTCCCACCAAATGATTTAACTGTCGGCATCAGTTAACCAAAATTTTCATACGCGGCATAGCCCGTATTATAGCTTGTTAAACGTAGAACGAACCTGCATACAGATACAGATAGCTTTATTAATCCCCAAGGGGCAATTCAGTTCCATTGGTCTCTCTGTGTGTGTGTTGTGTTCCTCTCGCCCACAGTGAAGCCAGTATGTTCCGGTCCTACAGTCTCACAACCCGCTGGGACAACCTGGAGACATGGCTGAGATTCATGACACCTCCATTCCTGACCAAGGTCGCCAGTGACTCAGAGCCCCGAGCCAAGAGCATCGCAGACGTGGACAGGCTGATGGCGCACAAACCAAGCCAAAGCTCCCACGACAAAGACCGGTCAGACACGTCAACCTCACTTGCCAGCTCATCGCACAAGCACGTCTCCACGAAAGGAGCCGCATCGCCCTGGAGCACGAAGTTGCAACGCTAAGGATGCAAGCCGAGGATGACAACGACCCCGAGCTACAGAAGGAAGTGGAAAGACTTCAAACTGCCCTATCTGATCTTCATCTGCACATAGACCAAAGAGTGCAGTCAGAGAAAAGAACCAGAGAGGAACTCAACGAGAAACTCCGACAAAAGTGAAGCCCCTTGCAAAGAGCAGAGACTGAACTTAAAGAGACTCGAAAGCCACGGCCTGCGAAAGAAACTCGCAAGAGGCCCGTGCTACCATCCACAAGCTCGTTCAGCAGAGACAAGATCTCGAACACGAACTTGACACCGTTCACACAGAGTTGAAACCCTCTTATAGACTGCAGAAGGACCGGGAAGGGGAAACGCACACCACAAAGTTTCCCTGAGCAGCCAGTCCGCACCTTTCAGCCAAGAACCCAGAGCTGTACAGGGGGGTGAAAGCCCACTGTTCAAAACATCACCAGCCAGCCCACAAGAACCCCCGTCAGCAGCGAGGGGGGAAGAGCCTTTCCAGGAGAGCCCCGGCCACTAACCACGGCATGGCTCCCAAAAGACTTAACAAGCTGGCCAGAAACATCCCTATGTTCACTCCGAACCATGCAGGAGGCCACAACGTGCACGCCATCTGCAGGACATTGACTTTCACTTACAAACTGTTACCAACGTCACCGCGTGGGACAGATTGTACCTGCTCAGAATCACGTCCAGTCGTGATGCGCGCAGCTTCCTCGACCGTCAACCAGAGACAGTCAAGTCGGACTACCAGCCGCTGCGGCAGGCCTTCACTAAAGAATTATCTGATCCAGAATCAGACCAAAGACTAATCACAGCCATGGACCTCAATCAGTCCGGCATGGAGGATTTCAACTTCAGAACTTTGTCCCTCCAAAATCTGCACCCCACAGTGAGTCATCATCTAGACATCCTGGCCTGACCACATAGCATGACTACTCAACAGCTAAAAGAAGCTTACACAAAGCAAAAGACTGTGTCCGAAGAGACTTTGAAAAATCCCACAATCTACTCTGTCTCTGAGCCCTACTCAGAGCTGCCTCTAGAGGGCGCCCCACAACACCATAGCCCTGTTTACAAAGAGTCAAGACCGTTCCAGGCCAACAGAGGGCAGCACTACTGCGATGGTGCTCGTCCAAGACACCAGAGCGAGGGCTTTGACAGATTCTGGGACCTGCAACAACCACCCGACCACCCAAAAGGTGGAGCCACATGGGAAACCGACCAATGGCCCAGAAAGAGCCGAGCCCCATCGACCAGACCATCAAGCCCAGACAGCCCAGAGCGGAACCCCTCTCGACATGCCACTGGTAAGCACAAGTCTGAACCCACATCAGAAAAAAAACAGTGCCGCCACATCTGAGACAGCTGAGACCCTGAAGTCGCTGAAAGAGCTTCTTCACAAAAGACTTTCCAAAGGAGACAAGAGGGACAAGACAGACATCCTATGTCTAAGCGTAAGACCTGAACCAGGCAACCAGAACACTGCTCGTCAGCCTCAGAGCACAGAGCTAACTGTCACATCACAAAATGACAGCATCACCCAGCCACCACAGCTGACAGCTGCACAGCCTGAGCGACACAGCACAGTTTCCCACAGCTGGGTCCAAAAGCCCAAAATACCTATAAATGCTGCTTGTCTGTCTGTCTCCGCAGAGAACTACACAAGTCCGGCCCTAACCGCCCATCGATCACCACACCAGCCCCTACGCTAAGACTCCTGGGGAACCTGATCGAAAAGGGGGGTGGCCCGGAACCTCTACCTAGCCATCACTTTGGAAAATGAGGTGAGCCTGGAAGCCCTGGTAGACACCGGCTCAGACCTCACTTTAATGTCAGCTCAGCCCTTTGAAAGACTCAGCACTAAAGCTAAGAGCAAAGATCAAACTCTTATACCCCAAACGTGACAGCTGAACGTGCAGTCGTACAGCCAGACTCCAAGGTCACAGAGTTCCCAGGAACTCCAGCAGCCATCCATGGGTACACAGCCTCAGCACCAAGTCAAGATTCAAGTTCGCTACCCTGCACCTTCCAGCTCGCCAAAGACCAAGAAATGATGCTCAACGATGCGTGAACTGAATACAGAAGGCCTCTAACACAGAAGGCCTCCTCAGAAAGGGTCCCTAAGATCCCATTGATTCCGAACTGCAAAACCAGAAGGCACACAGAATGAACACAATGCAAGACTCTGTAAAAGGGTCCCTGATCAGCATAGGACATAGAACTTGTAAAAGTAGATGAAAATGTGTGCTCAAAGAGTTGCAAAACTCTGCATTCGTAAAATTAGAATTTTACTGATTTAAAAATCTTAAATGGACGTGTAAATCTCAACGGCCAACAGACTATGAGCGACTCTTTTGAAACAAACAGTTTCTAGATGCTGGTTGAATTGGCACTGCTAAACATTAGTTTCCATGACAATGAAGGGTTACAGGAAACACTAGCTCCAAATAAGGCATACGTCACCTTGACGCCACAGTGTAGGAAAACGTCTCGGTTACGTATGTAACCCTCGTTCCCTGAGTAGGGAACGGAGACGTTACGTCGGATGACGACGAATGGGGTTTCGCTTAGAACACCTATCGACTTCGAGTATTACAAAACGAGCCAATGGCAAAGAAATGCCATGGGTCTGCGGAATTTGCATAGCGTATCTCCGCCTTACCTCGTGGGTATAAAAGGAGGACGCCGGCAACAGGCAGATATGTTTCTTCGCTGAGGAGCCAAGACTGAGCTTCCCACCATAACAGACAAAGAGCTGGTCTGAGGTCCTGAAACACTGCGTCCTGTCTACATAGGCGCGGAGAGCGCGTACTGGACAGAGCAGTGCAAGGCTGGGTCTGCCTCCTCCAGGGGCAGCGCTTGCAGGTTCACCACCTGGTCCCGGAAGGGAGTGGTAGGAACCTTGGGCACGTATCCAGGCCGGGGTCTCAGGATCACGTGAGAGTAAGCCGGCCCGGACTCCAGGCACGCTTCGTCAACGGAGAATGCGTGCAGGTCCCCTACCCTCTTGATGGAGGCCAGTGCAACCAGGAGCGCTGTCTTCATAGACAGGAATTTAAGCTCGACTGATTGCAGGGGCTCAGATGGAGCTCTCTTCAGGGCAGTTAGAACCACTGAGAGGTCCGAAGAGGGAACGAGAGGAGGGGGGCGTATTTAGTCTCCTCGCTCCTCTCAGGAACCTGATAACCAGGTCGTGCTTCCCCACCGACTTACCTTCGATGAGGTCATGGTGTGCGGCAATAGCGGCAACATAGACCTTCAGGGTGGAGGGAGACAGCCTTCGCTCCAGCCCCTGTTAAAGGAAGGAAGGCACAACGCTGATCGAGCAACTCTGGGGGTCTTCTCGGTGAGAAGAGCACCAGCTGACGAAGAGGTTCCACTTCAACGCATAGACGTGTCACGTGGACGACGCCCTAGCAGAAGTGATGGTAGCCACCACCGCTGGTGGTAGGGTACTCAAACCTGCCTCGTCCCATCAAGGAGCCACACGTGGAGGTTCCAGAGATCGGGACGAGGGTGCCATAGGTGGCCCCGTCCCTGAGGAAGAAGGTTCTTCCTCAGAGGGATCGGCCAGGGAGGTGCTGTCGCGAGGAGTACTAGTTTGGAGAACCAGGTCTGGGCGGGCCAGTATGGCGCGACCAGAATGACCTGCTCCGCGTCCTCCCTGACCTTGCGCAAGGTCTGCGCAAGAAGGCTCACTGGGGGAAACGCATACTTGCGGCCCTGTGGCCAACTGAGCGCCAGAGCATCCGTGCCGAGCGTGCCCTCGGTCAGGTAATAAAACTGGGCGCAATGGGTCGAGTCGTGGGAGGCAAACAGATCTATCTGTGCGTCCCCGAACTGGTCCCAAATCAGCTGAACCGACTGGGGATGGAGTCGCCAATCTCCCGGGAGGGGCTGAAGCCGTGAGAGCTCGTCGGCTGCACAGTTCAGGGCTCCGGGGATATAAATGGCATGAAGCGACCTCAGATGCTTCTGACTCCATATGAGGAGGTGGCGGGCGAGTTGCGACATACGGCGGGAGCGTAGACCACCTTGATGGTTGATGTACGCTACAGAGGCGGTATAGTCTGAACGGACTAGTACGTGTTGGTTCTTGAGCACGGCCCGGAAGCGGCGCAAAGCAAGACGTACGGCCAGCAACTCGAGGCAATTGACGTGCCAGAGGCGTCGGGGTTCTGTCCAGGAGCCCGCGGCAGCACGTCCATTGCACATGGCACCCCAGCCCGTGGAGGAGGCATCTGTCGTTACAACAACATGCCGCGAAGCTTGTTCCAGGGGCACTCGGCCCGTAGAAAACTGAGGTTCGACCACGGGGTGAAGGTCTGACGGCAGGTCGGAGTAACTGGTACTCGGAGGGTGCCGTGTTGCCATGCCCACCTCGGGACTCGGTCGCGGAGCCAAAGCTGAAGCGGTCTCATATGAAGCAATCTGAGCGGCGAACCACGGCTGCATTTGCCATATGCCCCAGGAGCCTCTGAAGAAACTTCAGTGGAACCGCACTCTTGCGCTTGATAGTCTCAGGCAAGTCAGCAATGGCTGAGTGGAGAAGGCGACCAAGTCCATACCGAGAAAAGAGCTCCTCTGCACGGGGCAAAGTTTACTCCTTCCCCGGTTGACCCGAAGGCCCAGACGAGCTAGGTGCCGAAGCACTGGGTCCCTGTATTCGCAAACCTGGTCTCAGGAGTGAGCTTAAGACAGCCAGTCACCGAGATAGTTCAGGATGCGAACCCCGTGTTCCCATGGAGGAACAAAGGCAGCCTCAACAACCTTGTGAAGGCGCGAAGAGACAGGGCTAGCCCGAATGGGAAAACAGCGTACTGATATGCGCGCGCCCTGACAGCAAACTGTAGGTATGGTCTGAGTCGAGGGAGAACGGAGACATAAAAGTAGGCGTCCTTCAGGTCGATCGCTGCAAACCAATCCTGTGGCCGCACACATCCAGAAATGCGTTTGGCCAGGAGCATCTTGAACGGCAGCCTGTGAAGGGAGCGGTTCGGACCAGGATTGGCCGTAACCCACCAGACTTCTCCGGGACAAGGAGGTAGGGGCTGTACCCCTGGACCTCCTTTCGGCTGGAGGAACAGTCTCAATCGCACCCTTCGCCAGTAGGGTAGCAACCTCCGCTCTCATGATAGGGCATAGCCATCGACCAAAGTGGAGCGGACTCCCCTGAAGTGGGGAGGAGACCGTGCGAACTGAATCGCATAGCCGAGCCGATGGTTCGCGCGGAACAGAAGGGAAGCTCTAGGCAGGCTCCCAACTGTGCCAGCGGCGTCGAGAACCACAGACGTCCCTCCGGTGGTGCAGCGAAGCGGAATGACCGGCCCAGACGTGGACGGCATAGCGGCCCGGTGTGGGGGCAAGGTCAAAACCGCACCCTGACAGAGGAGGCCAGGGAAGGACCAGCGTTCCACAGGGGCCTGCTCTGTCAAGGGTCTGGCGACAGAGGGGGACAGGGGCGAAGCGGTCGTGGACGGCACGCCGTGTCAACCACCTCCGGGACAGAGGGGGACGAGGAGAGCACGGCATGTGGGCGGCGCTCTGTGTCGTCCGAACTCTCTGTGCTCAGAGACGGGAGAGTCAGTTCTTTGGAGAATAAGGATTCTTCCCCGGCCCTCACCCGGGGAAAGGAGTGGTCCTGCTACCAGCTCCTGGAAAGAACTGAGTCCCATCTCTGAGGAGCCCATCCCAAGAGCGCCGCTTAACCCGGCGGTAGCGGGGGGCGGGGCTGGAGAGGACTGTTTTGGCGTCCGACCGCGGCCTCCAGAGCCGGCCCGGCTGAGCGGGCGGGGTGGGAGCCGCGGGGGAGCGCCCACGGCGGTGGGCAGACCGAGGGACCTGAGCGGACGGCGGGGCCGTCGGGACAGAGTTAACCTCAGTCTGCTCCATCCCCGAGGAGCCCGTCTCAGGAGCGCCGCTTAACCCGGCGTGTAGCGGGGGGCGGGGCTGGAGAGGGGCTGTGGCGTCCGCCCGCGGCCCCCAGAGCCGGCCCGGGTGAACGGGCGGGGTGGGAGCCGCGGGGGGGCGCCTTCGGCGGTGGGCAGACCGAGGGACCTGGGCGGACGGCGGGGCCGTCGGGACAGAATCAACGTCAGTCTGCTCATGAGCGGCTGAGAGCTGTGGCTCTCAGAACCCCAGTGTACCCAAGGGCAGCGGCCCCATCGAGGGGAGGAAAGGCGGATGAGATCAGCGAGCGGTCCTGAGAAGACAAGGGGGTCTTCTAGGACTTCGAGATCTCATCATGCACGTCCGGGAAGAGAGGTATTGGGGTTTGCCACGGACGAGGGTCGGCGGCCTTACCCAAAACCAATCGTCCCAGGAAAGCATGGCCGTCATCTCCGGATCAGACTCAGGCACAGCCGTATGCACACCGGAAGGTGGCAGCTGTGACGAGCCCTCACTTCCAGAAGACTCAAGCCCACCTAGTGATGCTGCAACAGACATGGCATCTTCCTCTGTAGCTTCAACTGAAACACGCGGGCCACCAGAGGGTAGACTCGCGGAAATCAGCAGTTCACTAGCGGGCACCGTCATTGAAGAGGGGGGCTGGGGTCACGGACACGTAGTCGGCGCCTTGTTCCAGACCGTAACCCTCAGGTCACCCTGGCCACCAGCCGAAGATCGGGGGGTGGATGAGGGGACTCTCACTCTTGCGAGTTCACCGAGTCTCGACCTATATATGACGCGATGATCACGTTCCCTTGCGAGAACATGAGTCACCCACGAGCGCTGTTCAAGCATGATCAAACACACTAGACCGCGCTCGTGCCCATCAGAGTCCGATACCAGTCCGCTGCAACCAGAAATGCACAGGTGAGCCATCTTTAAAAAGACGTGCCGCGTGCGAGCTCTTTTATGAGAGGAGAGAAAAAAACTCTGCGATGTTGAAGCGCACAAGGAGACACACACACACTGGCAGATTACTGCACAGATCAGCAGGCACTGTGAGCTCGCTGCAGATCGCCGTCACACCAACACCGGAGAGAGAAGCTCGTCTCGTAGAGCGAAGTCAGAGATGACTGTGGAGTGAAGAAATACTCTTGGCTCCGAAGCGAAAACATATCTGCCTGTTGCCGGCGTCCTCCTTTTATACCCACGAGGTAAGGCGGAGATACGCTATGCAAATTCCGCAGACCCATGGCATTTCTTTGCCATTGGCTCGTTTTGTAATACTCGAAGTCGATAGGTGTTCTAAGCGAAACCCCATTCGTCGTCATCCGACGTAACTCGGAGTGACAACGAAAGGGAACCACCTGAGTTTAAACTACTGTAAACCTACAGGTGTGCATTTGATCATTGCGATCCAAACGAAACACAACATGCGATAAGCATTTTGATCACTGGTTGCTGGCTTGTCTAAATGCAGATAAAACAATAGCTAGAATTGACATCTCTACTGTAGGTGAAAGAGTCTTAGATTTCCAACTAATATAAGTAAGTTCAGCAGTAAAGCGTAAGTCTGTTTGACAAAAAAAAAAAACTCATCTCAGCAGCTTGTAAACTGTACCGATATCTATCCTGCTTTGGTTAAAGAAATCCAAATTGCAGTATTGCTAAACCTGTTTCTGACAAAGAAAGCTCAGGACAGTGTTATATATACGTAGACCTGGATGATGCTCCCCTTTCTACAATGTAAAGGCCTTACAAATTATTGTTAAATTGATGTAATTCACCTAAAAATTTTAGCTGCATCTACTACAAGCAGAGAGATACCTAGCGATCAAAACTGTTCACTCGCTGAAGAGCCATCATTTATGCATGAGAGGGACGTAACTACATAGGCTTAGACAAGCTTTGACTTACAGCAAATCTATTTCCTTACTCTGTAAACAAATAGAATAAGTTGTGTAAAGTAAAGAAAACAGTTCCATGAGTAAAATTAGCAAATGCCAAAACACATTTGCATTTTACTAAATGTAACATCAAGTTCTTGAAAGACTTAAAGTATAGGCGCCCCTTATTAACCCGTTTAAACATGCATAACTCATTAAAAGGTGCAGACATTCTTCAGGTACTGTCGAATTGTTCTGACATGCTCTGGTTCCCATGACAACGACTTGTCACAGGAAGTGCTAACTCGTGATGTCACTTTGTAAACAATCCAGCCTAGGTGGCTAAGCTAACCTAACCTAGCGTCCATCCAGCTTAGGCTAAGCTAACCTAACATCCATCCAGCTTAGGCTAAGCTAACCTAACATCCATCCAGCTTAGGCTAAGCTAAATAATAACTTCTACAGTTAGCAGTTAGCATCATTTACTTGAAGCCTTAATTACAGCTGCTGTTTATACAGCCCAAAGTATTCTAGAATACTTTCTTTAACCCCAGTTAGGGTTCGTAATTCTTCACTTTCCGTACTTTCAATTCTGCTCAGCTAAAGTTCACCTTCACTAGTTTAGGCATAGTCCTTGCTGAGCACTGTAGGCTAAATCGCCAATTAAACTTAAACTTAAGTACATGTAAAATGTGTAGCTAGAGAAGAATCTGTATAGTAATGAGAATTTTCATCAGCATGTTGACTAAACCTTTGAAGGGACACACAGAGTGGTCGTGAACACGCAACATCTGTAACCCACCATGGAGTGTTGGTCCAAGCAAATTCAAAGTTTAGTCACTAGTGCTACTGACTATTCTCACATTCAGATCATTCCCGCTTTTTTGACCTCTCACCTACGTTTTATTTCTATTTTTACTTTAATAATAATAGCAGTCAGCTATTACCTTGTCTTTTCGGTCATCTATATGATTCAATTCCATTTCCTCTCTTGTTGGAATGTGGTTCCATTTCCCATAGGGCCCAGAAAGGAAACAGAGACACCTTTATTTGTGATTTTGTTTATATTCAACAAGTGCACTCATTTTTATGACCCTGCAACACAAGTAATTTCAACGATTACTAGGGCATAACTATAGTCCTGAGGATTGATAATAAGCATAATTTGAATAGGAAAGCTGTCCTTTTTCCCCCTATCATTCACTTCGTCAAGCCGTAGTGAACCACTACAAAAGTCCAGAGAAATAATTTAGTCATAAGAACCATCTTAAGTCATTTATTTAATCTCGGATAGGCCCTTTCCAGGAAATACTATCGGAACCAAAATAAGTCTTAGCCTCCTAACATCCACAGCTAAGATAAGGATACAAGACACACTTCACTAGCTAGCTACACGTGAAACGCATAGCTTTATGCTACATTCCTAGCGAACCCATTAAACCTTGGTTCTGAACTTTTAGGGTCATGCATTAGTCTCACCACAAGTGCGACAAAATGTCACAGAGCCTCTGCTTAACCTGACCTTAACCTTCCAGCTTACCAAAGACTATGACAAACAAGGGACACTATGAGAAACCACCTCTCATACCCCTCCAACAACCCACGAACGCCGTCTGCACCCACCGACAACCAATGCCCCAGACAACCGACGTCAAGCGGCACATACTGCGTGCACGAGACAACATTCAGCGTTCTGAACCTGATGCCATCACTGCGCCACAGCTTGTGGTGCCACAGTGCAAAAGGGGGGTCATGCCAATGTATGCCCATGACGCACCATGTGCTGCACACCGCAGCACCAGAGACACTTGCAAGACACCGAAGCAAGTGGCATACCGGCGTCCTCAAAAGCGGAAAGACTGTCCTAGCCAACCAAGGACGACACTCGCTGAAAATTTTCCTCCCTTTCTCTTTCTCTCTCCCTTTCACTTTTACCAGGATGCTGCTGTGCCTCCAGCCAACCAGAGGGCAGCCCCAATCGGACATCTCACCAGGTCCGGCATCAGGCATCGTCCTAAGGGAACAACCAGGACTCCTTTTCTGCCGGACCCGCACTCAGAAAGTGTATGTGCCGCCTGATCCTCGCAACCCCTACAGAACACAATACAGCTGGGTAGGGGCCGATGGACAGAAGACGCCCTCACTCACGCTGAGGCCGATGTCGAGCACATGCTCAACGAACTTGAGAAAATGACTATCACACAAGCGGAGTTAGGTGGACACAACCACCGCTCCAAACAGTTCCGGGGAGCTTTGCCCGGAGCTGCCGCCACTCTGTTTAACACTTGTATGTCCAGTGTGAATACAGTGAACCTAGCCACCGTGAGGCGGCATGCAGCCGAAATTCAGACCGAGATTCCACAGATAAAAGAGCAACTCACAACACAGAGTGCATCCCTGCAGACCATCGACAAGACACTAAAGGGAATTGTGGTAATTTTCAACACTCACAGCGTTCTGCTGACCCAGACAGTGAACTCCATGAAACAGCTGTTTACTGTCTTCCAGAATGATTTTGCTCAAACTCAGCTGGTAACAGCCCTGATGACAGACACGCTGCTGGAGGTGAACTCCTCCATTGACAGCCTAGCCATGGGTAGAATTCCACCGCACCTGATACCCTTAAGCCTTGTGCAAACCGTGCTGGCTTCCGCCATCACCACGCCAGCTGACTCTCTACAAATACACCTTGCCTACTCGCTGGGTAGTGCCAGCCCACTCTGCGTCAACCCCAAGCAGAGAGAAGTGGGTTTTGCTCCTGAACTCGCCCATCATAGAGCCAAGCCGAATCTACCGGCTCAAGAACATTGTCAATGTCAGATTTTGAAAAGCTACACTCACATCAAGATCCGCACGCCGGACGTGGTCGACTTCAACGACAGCTACACAAAGCTGACTTTAGCTCCGAACCCGTACGTGTGCACATTGACCAAAGACACTCACTATCTCTGCCCTAACAAACCCTTCCTCGGAGACAACACTGACGGAATCTGCAGGCTGCAGATCAGCGACACCCGCTGCCCTGCCGAAGCTAAGCCTCGCACTCAAGTCATCGAGACCCAAGCAGAGATTGTAGGTGACAGGGCTCGTTAACACTCCTGTGCGCACAGCTGCACTCAATTACGACCAGAATGACACTGACACCTGTGTCACCTCGCTCCACCAGAGCAGGTGAATCCAAGTACCGAAAGGTGCCATCGTTCACCGTGATAACTTGGCATGGTACCATCTTCCAAGCAAAGAGCACAAATTAGAACTGGAAATCCCATCCTTCTCCAGTAACCACACTTTCACCCTAACTCCAGAACGGGAGTTGTGGTTTGCGAAAGGGGGGGAGGGTCCCAGCGAATTGACATTTATCCTATCGACACAGCCCTCCAAGCTTTGTCTCAACTGCCCTACTTTACCACCACACCTGCTGTCCAATCCTGGATTGCGGCCGACCCTACGCTGGGTACTTCTATCAACCACACCCAGACGCTCGACAGTCATCCTGCGCAAGAGGCTCAACAAGGTGCGAACATCTACAGCCAAGCCCACGGGACCATCAGGAAGAGGGTACCACGCTGGAGGCTGTGTCGAACTTAATCAAGCTGAGCCCTCAGCCTGAGAGCACCTGCTACCCGATCATCATGATTCACCTGTCATCCGTCCATTGTGATGATTGTTGTCCGATTAAGTCCACACAGGGACTTCATCAGACAAAAAGGGTGACTGTAAGGACTGGGCTAAGTGGGTGAATCTGAATAACAAATACATCCTGCTAAAGACCAAAAATCTCTGAATGTAAATTAACCCAAACACACACACACACACACACACACACACACACACACACACATTCCCCCACCAGTGAAGACCACACTCAGGACAGAGCGTGGTGTCCGATTACAAGACATTTTATGACTGATCGGAATGTCCCAAAGGAAGTGGATTCCAAAGCGAAAAGAAACTTCTTTTCTTTAAAAGACATTTAACCAGATATATTCAATGTGTTTTATGTGTGTCCATTTGCCCATGTCACATTGGAATGACTATGATTTTATCGTAGCTTAAAGTGAATTATAAATACCTTCATTATGCATTTTAAATATAACTGTCTATTCCCATAACTTGTCCACATAGTTCTGGACACCTCCAGAATGCTTTCGGTGTGCTCAATCAGAATACGTACAGTAATATCCAGTAAAATATAGTTTACTATGTTTTCCATCTTTGGAGTGAAAAGAGACCAAAACTAACATCACTGGTGTTCTTAGATAACAGCGTTTACGACCCAAAGGAATGTTCACAGAACTGTGGCTCTCTCTGAATTCTAACCAAGGAGGAGAAATGAATCCTGTATTCATATATATATATATGCTATTATATATCCACTTGAGAATTGTATGAACAATGTATCTAAGTTCCCTATTTCATGAGTTGCCTTTTTGTGGTTTGGTCTATGTTTCTCGACAACTCTAATGCGATAATGTTTTAAACTTTGCCAACTAATGTTTAACCAAATCCATTTGTGGCAAGTTTGGTCTCGATAAATTCCAATCTTCATTCCCCATTTGTTAATTGACATTACATTTTGCTAAACTTTGTGACACATTAGTATTATAAGAATTGTGAAGATTCTTCTCTTAAACACCCAATGAAACTAGAGATTTAAATGCCTGGTTATAACACAAAGGGTAATAAAATCTCCCTCCAAAGGGACAGCTCCTGATTGGACCCTCTTCCAAAGAAGGCGGAAACGTCAGGTCTTCAAAAGGACTGAATACCAGTTTATCGTTCTTTTACTTCTCTTGTCCTCGTGTCATACATAATGTAACGTCTCGCCTCCGGGCGAGCTCATCGCCTTTCTTTTATTTGTTTCTAGTTTAGTTTGTGTTTTTCAGTCTTAGATAAGTCTCCGTGTTTAATTCCAATCAACGAGTGAAAAGAACACCGCGTGACATATCTCTTCAGCAAATCCATCTACAAGGGACCTTTAAACGAGCGCGCGCTCGTTTTGAAGGAGAAACACGCGCACGTGACCACGTGGCGAGAGACGCACACACGCTTCTTCACCAGCCATGCAAAGATGTGACGTTAACTCCGCGTGATTTCCCCGTAGAGATCTTTATTTCTTTTCTTTGTTAGTCAAAGTTTTGTTTTCCGTAGTCGACTCTGTTCACTTCCACAAAGTGAAACGAACTTAGCCGAACTATTTTCCTTTGGTAATGTTACCCCAAAGACTTGGAAACTCCGTTCAACACGCGCGCCAAGCAGCACCCAGTGACGCTTCCTAAAGGACTCCGCTCACGCTCGCGCAGGAATGCCGCGACACAGAGAGACCCAGAAACTTAAGTATATCTCTTTATAGAGCTTCTAAGAAGCATTAAGATGATGTTTTCGTGTTGTTACAGACAGGGGACTGTCAGGGTGAATGTTGCCAATGCTCTCTCTCTCTCTCTCTCTCTCTCTCTCTCTCTCTCTTCCCTTCTCACACGTGTTTCCATTGTCCACACTCTATGCATTTCTCGTTCATCGATGCCTTATCGTGTTTTGTTGTTTATTATGTTTGTAAATACATATATCCCATGTAACCGTAGTAAATACATAAGTAGTTCTGCCTTATTAAATTCATTATATTCATTTGATTGATGTACTGCCTTTTTGCTCATTTTCAAGTCCCTTAAGTGTCAAAAGATCTTATAGCAACAAGCTTAAAAATTAAAGATACTTTAAAGAGTATGTGTTTATAGGGCAGGAAACCCAATTCTTGTGGCCACAGAATTGCTTTTCCTGAAATCCTATAAAGTAAGATGATATTGTGGATTCTCACAAATATTAGTCTGACAATTGAGCTAATTAATTTAGCCTGTTTTGTAAGACGTTGTCCGTGTAGTTAATTGCAATCAACTTGTGGTTAAGTTTAAGGATACACAGACATGCATGCAGGTAAAATGACATATCATCCCTTATCGGGAGTTTTATTAACATGTAAGACTGATCTAATCCAAACATGTATGAATAATTATTAATTACCAATTATTAATTATGATATGCAAATTCCCCACGGATTAGATCCGCCCCAGAGTCTTTACACTATTTATCTTTAATTTTCTTCTCTTCAGGGTGTCGTCCCCTGGCATAGTTGCAGACACTTGTCACAATGAAAAACAAGCCATACAATCAATGCGGTTTCTGGTGAGTGGTATAGAGGAACTCACATTTCTGGGTCAGACTGCCGTAACATTAATTTTCACCTCACAGCCCATCTCACCTCTCAATGCTCTGCTGACCCCGGTGGCCTCCAGTAATCAGCGCTCAAATTTCATACCTTTCTCACAAATAACACCTCCATCCGGAGGTGCCCAATGTTCGTGACCCCCTGCGTTAGGCTGTCCCCTGGCCAGGAAGATCATCCCGTCATTGAGTAGCCACTCGTACACACGTACACACTGGTGACCGCTCTTTCCCAATACAATCAGTTTTCTTCAACAGAACTCAGCTGTTTTCTGGAGCTTAGGAAAGGCACGTTCAAGAGTCACCAGAGCCATTCCGATTGCCTAATAGTGTTCACAGGGAGACAGGTTAATAACAACAGTATTTAATCACTTAAATCCATTAACTATCTTAAAAGCAGCAACCTAGCTACTTAGACTATACTCAGTGAATTTAGATCACAACCGTACATTCAGTGTAATTCATCTGTAGCCGGAGCCAGAGGTCCTGAATGGTGGAGACTAAATGAGACAAAGTTGTTACTGGTCCTAAAATACGCTAATCAAAATGTCACCTCTATCGTTTAAGGTCTGTATTATTATTTTAAAGACTTCTTTAAAGTCATTCAGTTTTACATTTAAAACATTTACAAATAGCCCTCTGAACGGCAATTGTTTCTTTAAACATCTCTGTGTCTATGATTCTCAACTGAAACACTGTGCTTTACTTATTATCACAGATAACAGCTTTTAGCTGACTCATTGAATGAGAGAGACTCTGAGACATTCGGACTGGTACACTGCTCTCTCATATACTTCTAACATCAAACTTTTATACACCATCTTTTAACTCTATCCCAGCTTAAGGCATCTTTGCCAGAAATTACATGTGTTTTCAAATAAACATAGTTTTACAGTTGTCCTTTGCCCACGTCAGGGAATCTAGACATTACAAATTTCCATTCAGATTGAGTCTCTGTCGCACTGGCTGTTTCAGCCACAGCACACATCAGATTTAGATAAGCGAACTGTTTCATTACAGCCAATAGCAGACTCATCTTTTGAAAGCAAAACATCAGCTTCTAGCTCTTTCATGGTCAACTTTTCAAGCTGTTTGTTTAATCAGATGCCTTTCAACACATTTTACATTTAGCAACCGTTAATTCAGTAGCCTACTACTTCTGCTTATTTGTTCTTACATAAAAATAATTATTCTAGTTCTCAATAACGTTTCACATTTCTCAATCTCAATTACCATAGTTTAATATTTGACTTAAGTTTTCTCTTGGAGTTTATCAATCTCCAATTAGGATTTACTTTTTGACGAGGCAAGCACTCTCTGCTTGTGATACTTTTGCAGTTATTGTAAATCATCTGTGAGATTAGTCTCTCTATATACTCTAAAATCTTTTTTTAAATGTTTAATTACAACACAATCATCCTGTTAGTTACTTTGATATATTTTGCAACTCACATTTGTTGGAGTCATTAATTTTACATCAACCTGTATTCATCAATTCACTTTTAAAAATTACTATAATAGATCTTTTCTTTAAAAGGATTCACTTTAAGACTTCAATCTCTTGACCTTGTTTTTATCTCTAGTTCTTTCTCAGACGAAAATGTTAATATCATCATATTAAACACTGATCTACTTTCAAGCCCACATTAACACCAGAAATTTATATCACTTAATTACACTTTGTTTTTTACACCTTCTCGGTGGGCATTTACAGTTACGTGTTAAATGGTCCTGCTGACCACAATTAAAGCACTCTCTGTCGGCTCCAACTTACTGCACATCATTGAAGCAGTGTGTCCCATTCAGGAATGCAAACAGAGCCACTGATAAGCAGTTCTCTGTATTCTCTTACAGTCCACCAGTGGCGGATTCAATCCCAATAGCCGAATCATAATCTTTATCTTTTATTATTGGCAGAACATTAATTTTCATAAGCTGCATCGAAATGCTCAAAATATTCTAAGTTGTTTTCACAAAGTTTTCGTTTAACTTTAGTCATACTTGTCCAGGGAAATTATCCCCGACCCATAATTTCATTTATAAAACAGACAATATCTTTTGCTTCAATTACTTAATATGAACAAATATCCAACATTATACATTATTGATTTCCAGAATTTTTGGTCAAAGTTGTCTTTACATTTTACTAATTTGGTATTATCATCAACAACCCTAATTACAGAACAAGTACATATCTAACATCCGGAAACCGGGCTGAATAATCAAACCCTGTTGCTGTACCCCCAGCATAGCTGGACCCTAGGTTCAAAACACAATGGTTATCAAACTAAAACTAAACCTAATTTCAATCATTATTTTACCATTAAAATATAGAATTTTCCCCATTTTGCGTAATGAAACATTCCTTATCTTTATATCACATTAGTCCCCGTTAATCATACTCAATGCCTTATTTTTATTCTGAAACTCATTTTTCATACCATTTAAACAGTTAATTTGACTTCCATAAATTCTGTCAGACATTTTATTTTCATCACATATCATTTTCTACTATATTTCTTCTCAGTCTTTCCCTACATGCCAGTTCCTTCTGTATCCTCTCCTTTCTTTTCCCTACATGCCAGTTGCTTCTGTATCCTCTCCTTTCTTTTCCCTACATGCCAGTTCCTTCATTATCTAACCAGTACATGATTGTTTGCACAATCCCCACACAAACATCTCACACACCAACCTTCTTGTTTTTTTTCTTTTTTTTTCGCTTCCTTCTTCCATCAAGTCTCTCACCCGTCATAATGACACTTGAATTTCCAATCTTTCCCTTGTTTTGATAACAATCCCCTATTTCACACAGACAGCCTTATTGCTGCTTGCAACTTCAATCCATAACATATAAATTTAAGTTCTCTAGACATCTAATGTCATGCATCCATTTACTGGATGAAGAAGTAAAACCCTATTTCTCTCGACAGTTCTTTTTTATCTGCCCCTTTAAGACAATCCATTGTTTGTCCACATTGCTTACACATGTTGAACACAGCCATAACAACCTTTTTTGTTCCCTTTCAGTCGATAACGTCGGACGTAGTCGACGCGACTGAAATGGGATCACGCTAGGGAGCCTATCATCTTCGAGTACTATTGAACGAGCCAATGTAATTGGCGTGCGTGATTCGCATCACACACTCCGCCCCCGCGGCGCGGGTATAAATACGGAAGTGGATGCACGCACTAGTTGCCTTTCGCTTCGGAGCCGATCGTTTGATGTCTCTGAGAGTGCTGTTGTCTACAACGAGCGAGTGTGTCGGTGTTCTTCAGGAAGACTCTCCCAGTGCTGGTGTTCTACAGCGCGAGTGCAGCGGTGATCGCGAGCTTTGAGCTCTCAACTGCTGTTTTAACAGCAACAAATTTCTAAATGTTTGTGTGTGTTGATGGCTGGTTAGAGGGCGGAAAAGTGAGTGCTTCACTGTTTCAGTTCTCTGTTCAGTGTTGCCGCGGTCATTTCCCTGTGTGCTCCGGCACTGGTGACGGTCCTATTTTCTGAAAGAGCAACACGGGTGCGTTTGCGTCTTTTTCAAGATGTCATTCCGCCCATGCGTTTCTGGGTGCGGTCGTTCCCTGTCTCTCTCTGATGGTCACAACTGTTGTGTCACGTGTTTGGCTTACAGCACGCTGAGACAGCTTTTGTGGACAGCTCATGTTTTCACTGTGGGAACATGACTGTCGCAGTGTTGAGGGCGAGACTCGCCTTCGTTCGCGGAGAGCGAGTCCCCATTACCATGCCCCACCCTCGGGTGCTGTGTGGGATGGGTGACCGGAGGATAGTGTTGGATGTCCCGCCCGGTAACCATTCCCTGTGGGCTCCTCACTTTTCCCTTCCACTGCAACCACTGGAGCCTCCTGTGTTGTCTGCTGGTCCATCTGTAATGGGTGGGCCAGCGGTTTCACTCGGGGCTCCCCTGGAGGACAGGACGCCGATTGCAGCATCAGAGGGTGAGCTGACTTCTGGAGATGATGACTCGGCTGCATTGTCTCCCTCCGGGAGTTCAATGTTGCCCGAGCCGGATCCAGAATTATCAGCTATGCTGAAACGGGCCGCCGAGGCTGCCGGGCTCGAGTGGAACCTCCACCGTGTCCCGTTCAGTCTCGGTTGGAATCTGGAGTTTGGTATCTTGGGGCGGGCCGCGCTGGTTCTCAGCTCGCCGCCCCAGTGCCTTTCTTTCCCGAAATGCATGGAGAGCTTATCAGGTGGTGAACAGCATCTTTCTCTGCCAGAAACTGCCTGAATAGCTTTTCCCCCTCATTACCCTTGATGGAGGAACGGTGAAGGGTTGCGAGGTGTCCCTCCATTGGAGCGGTCTGTCGACACAGGTGCACCTGTGTCCGGCGGCCGCTGCCTTTTGGGGGGATCCTCGTCTCCCCCCTAAGGCCTGTGAGTTTTGTCCGTTCCGACGGGCAGAGCTTACAAAGCCTGTGGGCAAGCCCCTTCCTCTTGCGTGCCATGGCGTTGCTGCAGGCTAGGGCACCCATGGCATGCACGAGGGTAATCCAGACCGTGCGCTCATAGGTGAGCACCGCACTGCATCCGACCTCACCCTCCGGGGTACCGGTGTCGTAGCGTGCGTGATCGGTCTGGCGATGTCCACCTTGGTGGTCCAGTAGCGCCTTCGTTGGCTCAGCCTGGTTGGTATGGCGGATGCGGACAAGGTTCGGTTCCTGGTCTCCCCAATTTCCCAGGTTGGGCTGGTCGGCGACGCGGTGGAGAACTGCATCAAACAGTTCTCTGCCGCTCAAGCGCAGACGGAGGTCATCCGGCACATCCTGCCCCGGTGGCCAGCTGCTGCCTCCACCCGCCGCCGGTGGCAGCTCCTCCGCCTGCTCGTCGCCGTGGGCGTTCTCCGGCCGCCGCTCCTGCTGGCCCTCCGCAGCAGCCTCCACCCAGGCCTCAGCAGGGAGCCGGCCGCAGTAGAGACGCCCAGCCCGCTCCAGGCGCTGCCAAGCCAGGTGGCAAGCGACAGCGAAAGCATTCCGGAGCGGGCCGCCCAGGAATGGATGAGATGCTCTTGGAGTGGCACGATCACTCCCTCTCCCCGGGTGAGGGCCGGGTGGAGCCTTTGTTTGTGTGTGTGTCTGTTCCGCCGCTGGCTCCCTAAAAAAAAAAAAAAAAAAAAAGCGGAGCAAGCGGTACCCACACTTCAAAGAGAGAGCAATTTCATCTGTTCCTGGGTCCCAAGAGGGCCAGTCTGGTGGGTGTGACCCTGTATAGCCTTACACCCCTCAGCTCCCCCTTGGTCGCCAGCAGGCAGCTTGGTGCGTTCGAGGACCCGGTCATCCGCCTTCTCACGCGCCCCCTGCCGCTTGTGGAGACAGGTAAGTGTTGCACAGCACACTAACACCACTCTCTCTACTTTGCTGCCCCACCTCAGGCTCGGCTACCCCGCTCAAGTCAGTGATAGTCATCACATTAGGTGTTGAGCAGACGTGCTCCTGAAAATTCAGTGATATTCATCGCACCGAGTGTTGAGCAGTGCTCCTGACTTGTGCGTGCTTATCTTATCCCGCTGGCGAAGGATTTGATATAGCCGCTCCTCCAGCCGGTACGAAGGCCAGTTGTAAACTCGTTCTTCGTGCTACTAGGTGGTGGGTCGTGACCATCTTGGCCCAAGATTGGTCTGCAGCTTTGACCTGAAAGACATGTGCTTCAGATCTCTACCTCCCGCACCGCAGGCCATCCTGTGTGTTGCGTCTAAGGGTGGAGTGTCAGTACAGTGTCCTTCCCCTCGAGTGCTCCAGAGCCCGTTGGGTCTTCAGGTCAACTGGAAGAGAGTAATCTCGCCCACGGGCTGAGTATCTCTTTTCTAGTTTTGGAGAGGTACTCGGTCCAACATGTCTCTCCAATGAGAATGTGTTCAGCTGGTGTTGAAGTGAGAAAGGGTCCCACTGAAAGAACTTTCAGAGGCTCCTGGGGTATATGGTAGTCGCAGCCTTTGGCTCCCTCCATATGTGACCGCTTCAGCGCTAGCTTCACGATCGAGTCCCGAGGTGACCGTGGCAGAGCAGCTCACCCTGTGTGACTATAGTTCATCCCGGTCTGCTGCCAAACCCTCTTCAACAGAGCGGCCATGTACAAAGGGCGTGTTTTAACGGGGGCCTGGGCGACCCCCGACTACACGGGCATTCGTGCCTCGAGTTGTTAGACATTGCGACCGTTGCGCAAGCTTCCCCTGCATGTCACAAACTCACCCGTCACCTCCTCCTTGGAGTCAGACGCTTCTGAGGGCGCCTTATTCCACTCCTCCCGCTTACTCAATCGTGCCGCCATCGAGCCTCACGACAGTTATAGCCAGGGCAAGTGGAGACTCCATCCCCTGGGTCCGGCTGGGTCATGACCATTCCGGGGCCGCTCAGTTGCCCCCCCGGTTTTATTTTTCCGCCAGTGTTTGGGTAAACCGAGCGGACTACCCTTGGACAAACACTGGGACTCAGCGGCCCCAGGGGCCCGCAGAAATGCGTTTAACCCCAGTGAGCCTTCTAAAAGTGACTGCGACTCATGGTCGCCTTGCGCCTGCAAGTCAGTGAAATCATCACTCTTCATGTTGAGCAGATTTGCTCCTGAAACTCAGTGAAGTTCATCGCACTCTGGTGTTGAGCAGCAATGCTCCTGTAGCTCAGTGAGTCCTTCACAGGTAGCTCAGTGAATTCATCACACGCAGTGCTGAGCAGAAATGCTCCTGGTGCTCAGTGAAGTTCCTCGCACTCAAGTGTTGAGCAGAAATGCTCCTGAAGCTCAGTGAGTTTATCACACTCAGGTGTTGAGCAGTAATGCTCCTGAAGCTCAGTGAACTTGTCACACTCAAGTGCTGAGCAGAAATGCTCCTGTCGCTCAGTGAGGTTCTTCGTACTCAAGTGTTGAGCAGAAATGCTCCTGAAGCTCGGTGAGTTTATCACACTCAGGTGTTGAGCAGGAATGCTCCTGAAGCTCAGTGAACTTGTCACACCCAAGTGCTGAGCAGAAAATGCTCCTGAAGCCCAGTGATCTTCACATGTTGTGTTGAGCAATGCTCCTGTCTTTTGCGCCCGTCACTTGCACCTACGTGCCATGTCAGGAGAGGAACAGGTCTTCATAGTTGCCCCTCATTGGCCCAACTAGACCTGGTTCCCTTCAACAGCCTTCCTGACTTCCCCTGGAAACTCTTTCGGGGACGGGGCACGATGGCACACGCGTTCTTCCCCCGGAGATTCCGGGCGGTCTTACATCTGAACGCGGAGGTTCAGGTGGCTATCACAAGAACATGTGTTAGTTACCATCACTTCTGCGAGCACCCCCTAGAATTGGGTAGCGTGCTTACGCCTTTAGAAGTGGAACCTAGTCGTTGAGTGCGTCTTCTCCCCTGAGGAGATCCTGAAAGCTTTCGATCACTTCAGTGCTCTCTTTCCTGCAAAATGGGTTGCAGTAGGCTGTTTTCCTAAATCACCCTCAAAATGATGTTGCCTCGGTGTTTAAACGACGCTCATCGTGTTGCAGAAGTATGCAGAAGCACGTTCTGATCGTCAGGTTCCTGAGGAGCAAGGTCTTGTAAATCCTTGTGTCCCTCTTTATCCTCTTGGGCCTTGTCCCTGGTGCGACTGCACTGCAGAGACCGCCCCTGAGCCACTGCAGGTAGTGAGTTAAAAATTCTGTTATATCAGTTCTCCTGCTCGCGTGGTCTCTACTAGAGGGTAGGGACTTGCTCGCTTTCGGTCAACGTATTGTGCCTGGAGTCTGGGCCGGCTAACTCTCACAAGCTGAGACCCCGGCTCGGATTGTGCCCAAGGTTCCTACCTCTCCCGTAATAGGAGCAGGTGGTGAGCCTGCAAGCGCTGCCCTGGAGGAGGCAGATCCAGCCCTGGCTTCTCTGTCCGATTTGCTTGGACGTGTACAGAATGCAAGTCATAGACCTCAGACCAGCTCTTCAAATATCTGTTGGAATTCAGCAGAGAGGGAAGGCTGTTTCCATGCAAAGTTGCACTTAGTGCTTGCCTTCATTTCGGCAAAGATCCGAGATGCAACATGTCCACTTAGGTGTTGAGCTCCTCTATGATGAGTGTAAAGTGCTCCGCCTGGGCGTTGACGATATACTTTGCTAAACAGATTCTAGAGTTGGGGGCTGGACGACACCTAGTTGAACCGCTGCTTCCCGTGGGCTCCCTTCTCATGAAGCCAGTTTCACCGTGAGCCCGGTTCAAGTGTCGGCTTGCGGCGCCATTCCCCTCCTATGGACTGGATACGTGCGCCTTTCTACTCCAGTTGAGTTCCCTTAAAATTGAACCCTGTTGAGTTCCTCCACACCCCTCCGACGTCGGACGTGCGGAACGTCTGGTGTTAGGCCTACCACTCGTAAGCAGTGTGGAACCTGTGTTAGGCTGGGTCCATATGTTGCGGTCCCTTCGGTGACCCCATATGTGTATTCTTCCACGATACGGCTCCCTGCGGTGAGCCCGTGTCTTCCCTCGGCAGAGTCTCTCTGCCGTCACTGTCCGGTGTGTCTCCCCCCGTCTTAGGCTGGAGCCACCCCAGTGACATTCCATATGTTAGACTGCCCGGTTTCCGCCCAGTTCATATGTGTATTCTCCACATTTCCTACCTCGGGTTGGATGTTGCTTCCGCAGCGTCCCTTCCTTCCAACGTACGGGGAACGCTTTCCCAGTGGTCCTGTAGGAACAGCAGTGACTTCCCTGGCCTAAGCCCTGTCCTTCCCCGCCTTAAGTTTGCGGGGGCATCAGGAGGCTTTGGTTTAGGCACTGGAAGGTGGCAGCGTTAGTGGCGTGTTCAATGGTTGATCCCATTTCAGTCGCGTCGACTACGTCCGACGTTATCGACTGAAAGGGAACGTCCTGGTTGCGTATGCAACCCACCGTTCCCTGAAGGAGGGAACGGAGGACGTAGTCCCCTTGCCACTACCGCTGGACCACCGCTGACCCCGGGTTACTCTCGGCTCCTCAGCGAAAAGCAACTAGTGCGTGCATCCACTTCCGTATTTATACCCGCGCCGCGGGGGCGGAGTGTGTGATGCGAATCACGCACGCCAATTACATTGGCTCGTTCAATAGTACTCGAAGATGATAGGCTCCCTAGCGTGATCCCATTTCAGTCGCGTCGACTACGTCCTCCGTTCCCTCCTTCAGGGAACGGTGGGTTGCATACGCAACCAGGACGTTTCTCACTGCCCTGTTCAACTGATTCTCGCACTACTTTCAGTCTAGTTGTGCTCAGTGTTCCCTCCCTGGGGAAATCATGGTATTTTCTCAGTTTTTTCAATATCTAAAACATAAATTTTCCACCATAATTTTCTCATTTGATAGAAAAACCGGTGTATCAAATTTTGCATGCTTACCTTGAGACTTCCCCATATTGGCTGCTTCTCTGTTCTCTGTGGATTTCTCTTCAACGCGCGTTTTCCTGATCTGTTAGGCGTCCCCAACAGACCCGATTTTTTCTTTTAACCCAAATCGGTCGGGTTGCACTATTAGTGCCCTCCTAATTAAGGTTTACCAAAAACTGTTCTGGTTCCCCCTAATTAGCCTCAGTACCTAAAAACAATTTGCTCCGTCGTGGAACAACTAATTTTCAGGTTACCTATCTGTTTGAAATCTCTTGATCTGTTACAGACCTCAATTAATCTCAGATAATTTTCTCTCGTATCTGTTTGAAACCTCTTGATCTATATATAGATCTCAATTAATCTCAGATTACGTACCACAGAAACAGCCCTCAGCCAATATGGTTCACTCACATTTCATACCCGAAACAAAATACTTTTCCCCAAAAGAAAATTTTTTTGACGTCTCTTACCAGAGATATGTTTGATTCCAGTGGAGCCCCTCCCGGACCCGACAGCGGTCGGCCCCTCTCTCTCAAGCTTACAAGGTAGAGCTGGAACTGCTCAGTCCAGGTGGCCAAACACCGTCCGCTCTCAGGTCCAGAAGGCACTTCCAAGGAACCCCACTCTGACACCAAATTGTTGTGGCAAAAATTCTGTTAAACATCATCACTGCGTAAGAGACACTCAGAGTCAAATTAATAAAATGTAAAGTATTTATTCTTGCAAGAATAGGTTCAGTCTAGTACACAGAAGTTACGCTGTGCAAGAGAGTGACACACAACAGGAAGATATGAGACAGCCTTTATACTGTTTTCAAGGTTCCTCCTCACCCGCTGTACCTTTCACCCACCCAGATAAGGTCCTTACTGCTGTTCAGTTTCTACTTAAAGACACAAACTGGTACTGAAATAAACTGGGCAAAACTGACCATCCCTAAGGTCAGAGGTCCTGTCCCATATGTTCCTGAAAAGTCACGCACAAGCACGTACACACATATACTTTTATACATTGAATAGGTTCTTTCTCTTATGATACCTGTTTGGGATCAATGACTATAAAATTTCTACAACACGCTCTTTGATGTGTGTGGTCACAATGTGTGTCCTAACGTGACTCTTGAAATTATTTTTCTTTTCAGTTATGATTAGTTAAGAGTTTGTGGGTAATGTAGGGTGGAGGATACCCAGAACTTTTCTCTTGTTTAATGGTTAGTTAGGGAGTGAGGGAAGTTATCTGTTTTGTTTTGTTTTCTGTTTTGTATAGGTAAGGTGATGTTATTCTCCTTTTAGGTAGAGTTTTTTTTGTTTTCTTTTGAATTGGGCCCTCCTCCCGAGGTAACACTTTTTGTTTTTGGATTTATTTGTAATATGTTCCTTCACTTGATGTTATTAATTTCTTTTTTAGCTTCGGCTAGGGTACAGAAATAAAAGGCAGACATGCCATTTCAAAGTGAACTTTGTTTGATCTTTTTTTTTTTGGTGAATCTGGGACTGGAGAGCTGGAGATCCTCAAAGTCTCTCCACTGTTTGTTCGTCGTTCCCTATTTTACCCCTGGACAAAGAGGGGAGACGTAACACATACAATATCGATAGGTCGTAAACCTTAGAACCGGTTCTCGAGTGGAACCAGTTTTCAATTCCCATCCCTACCCCCTAAAGTGCAATTCGGCTAGGTATACATCCGTGCTAAAATATCAAGGTGAAAGTCATCATAGCTTGCGTAGTATAGACCCAGCTCCCAACCCAACTTTGAGAATAGATTAACGGCGATATTTTTTTTATCGCCTGATAAGAGTCTCGCGTAGCATGACTCGCGTAGCACGACTCGCAGCACGTTAACGCAGATAACGGCCCACCACTAATATATATATATATATATATATATATATATATGGGGACTACAAAGCCTGATCATATATATGATCAGGCTTTACAGTACCTACTCTTTTAGCACTCATTAAGTAAGTACTTAATTGAAATTAAGTACCTACTCAGTGCTTACTTTTATTCAAGTATATGTCTTTGTAATAGAAATGGGGTTGTTTTTTATGAGAACTCTGTATTAACCGATGTTTCCAAATGAGTCAGGAAGATATGTTGCAGTGCAGTGCCTAATGAAACGTCCCATCTGACTTACAGTCAAACAGTATGGGAACATTCTGTTAACGTCCCAAATGTCCTTTTTGTAACGTTGCTATGTGACCATAGAATCACCAATATGGAAGGTCCTCCTAAAGTCATATCGGGAACGTTTTAAATGACCAACAGAGGACCATGTGGGAACATTCTGACTACGTTTACATGCAGCCAATTTTCGGGTTTTCGGGTCACTATTCGGGTTTCTGAAACATTAGGAATAACCCGTTTACATGCGTGAGCAGAGAGAGTTACTCCTGTACACGGAATTGCAGTATCCCGATGTACACGGTGACGCACGGTTACCTTAAGACGCAATATGCGTCATTCCCGATTCTTCTTCCTGTATCAAAAGACAACAACAATAGCAGCAGCACGCGGATAATGAATAGTTCGGGGCAGATAGCGATCGCTTTTGTTTGCGCTTTGGTGCTGGTACTGACCTCGCTCCAAAAGTATGCTGTGCTGCGTCTTGCCATGTTTACTTCCGGTATACTGCACGCGGGTTTTTGTATGCGCCGAGAAGTTCCTCTACTCAAAAGACCAAGATTCCTTGCGAATAGAACATGCGCAGAACACAAATCACTATTGGGATATGCCGATACGTGTTTACATGACCAAAAATTCGGGTTAGAAAAGGGGTACCCCAGGTATCATATCCGGGTTTTTAAAATCTAGGATATGAGCATATTTGGGTTTTTGCCGGTATTTACATGGCCGTGCGCAACCGGGTTATTGATAATATTCCGGTTTTGAACGGGTTATTGGCTGCATGTAAACATGTCTCTGTTAACATCCCAAATGTCCATTTTGTAACGTTGCTGTGTGACCATAGAATTACCAATATAGAACGTCCCCCTAAAGTCATATCGGGAACGTTATTATATGACCAACAGAGGACAGTGTAGGAACGTCTTGTTAACATCCCATTTGTCCTCTTTGTAACGTTCTTATGTGACCAAAAAATAACCAAAATGGAATATCCCCCTTAAGTCATATAAGGAACCTTGAACTGCAACAGTTTCATAACCAAAAGAGGACGTTTTATGAACATCCCTAATGTTCTATAAAGGTTCAGGATTTTCGTCACCTTTAGGGAATGTTGCGCAAGCCCGCGAGAAACGTCCCCTCCTATGTGGGTAAAAGTTATACAAAGAAAAAAAACATAGCCTTAACAACTTTATAGTAGTAAATTAAGTTGTAATAATCGACACTGTCACTGTTTTTTCATGTTTAATACTGTAAAGCGGTGCTTCAATAAAACAATTTTCTAGAAAATTGGGGTGGCTCGACTTCCCCACAGGTTCAAATTATCTCATTCTCCCTTATTTGCAGTTATATTTGGTGCCACTGGTGCTGCAGAAATTAGAAACCAGCTTTAAAAACTGTCAACATATAGCAGCACTGCTCATCCTAGTTGATAAGGACATTGTGCAAAAAGAAAATGTGACTGTTCTTTTGTTCCCTTTCGTCCTGGGTACTCCGACGTGTCGTCGGGGGAGTTCCCTGACGAATTGGGATAACGCTAGGGAGCCAATTGCCTTTGAGAGAATTAAAACGACCCAATGGACATTGGCATGCAAGATTTACATTCTGCAGTCCGCCTACCAGCGTGGGTATAAAAGGCGGAAGTAAACATTGCGCAATGCTTTTTGCTTCTGAGCCATCCAGTGTGTCTCTCTAACTGAGCTGCTGTGTTTTCCAAAAAAAAACACACACAAAAAACGAGTCCTCTTGGAAGGAGAAAGAATCCTCTGTTGCTGGTGTGACGGCGCTTCGAGTGACCATCTCTTCCCGCTGCTGGCCGTTTCCCCCTCTATAAAAAAGAGCTGTTTTAACGGCTGGTACTGGTGTTGGTGAGTGCAGCACACGGGCTTGCAGTTTCCCCGTTCTGTCTGCCGTGGTGGTCCCTCTGTGCCTCGGCACATAAAAGAGCGTTCTTTTTTTTCCTTTCTAAAAGAGCAACACGGGCGTTTCGCATCCTTTTCAGGTTGTCGTTTCACCCGTGCGTTTCTGGATGCGGTTGACTTCTCCCTCAGGAAGATGGTCATAAACACTGTCTCTCGTGTTTGGGCTTAAAGCACGCTGAGGCAGCGTTTGTGAACGAGTCATGTTCTCATTGCGGGAACATGACTCTGGCGATGCTGCTTTCAAGACTAAGATCCCTGAAACATGGGGGAGTCCCTTCAGAGAATCCCCGTTCTAGTTCGTCTGCCGGTTCAGTTCGGCAGACAGCTACTTCGGTGGTTCCTGTTGCTGAGCGGATGAGGATTACAGTGCAGAACGCTCCGTCTGGTGAAAGATCCTCACGGGCTTCTCACTCCTCTAGTAGCTCGTTGCCATTGGTTGCCCCGAGGGAGCTTCCGGAGCCGCCTCGTGCGGTTCCGTTTGTCTTCTTTTGGGTGCCGCCTGAGGATCAGATGTCGATCACGGCAATGGAGGGAGAGCGGCCATCTTCTGGTGACGACTCAGTGGGACTACCCCCTTCGGGTGTGGTGGCTCCTGCTGAGCATGATCCAGAAATGCTCGAACGGGCGACCGCAAATATCGGGCTCACGTGGAACCCTCCACTGGGTCCCGAACCTTCGCGGCTAGATGATTGGTGTCACGGAGCGGGTCGTGCTGTTGCCCCGCGGCCCGCTCCGGTCCCTTTCTTCCCGGAAGTGCATGAGGAGTTGAGGAAGTCTTGGCTGGTCCCTCTGGCCACCAGACATAGGCAACCTCACTCCTCCACCCTCACCACTCTCGATGGCGGGGCGGCGCACGGGTACGAGGGAATCCCCGCAGTGGAGCGGTCTATAGCGATGCAGTTGTGTCCTAAGACCGCTTCCTCCTGGCGGGGTGCCCCTTCACTCCCCTCCCGCGCCTGTAGGTTTTCCTCTGGTTTGACCAGGGATGCATACATGGCGTGTGGAGACGCCGCTTCCACCCTGCATGCTATGGCGTTGCTGCAGGTCCACCAGGCGAAGGCACTCCATGACATGCAGGGGGTGGTCTCGACCCAGGATTGCTGCAGGAGCTGCGGGCAGCAACGGACCTCGCCCTCCAGGTGACGAAAGTCACTGCACGTTCCCTGGGTCGAGCGATGTCCACCTTGGTGGTCCAGGAGTGCCACCTGTGGCTTATGGAGGCGGCCATTGTTCCCATGAGAGAACAAGGCGTTTGCATCCTCAACTACCTCGACGACTGGCTCATTCTAGCTCACTCGCGAGATGTGTTGTGCGATCACAGGGACATGGTGCTTCGGCACCTCAGCCGGTCTCACATTTTCAATAAAAGAGCAGTTTCTTCTTCCTCTTCCAGGTCATCCACGGCCGAGACTGGTGGGCACACAGTCTCCCCCGTCCAAGAGGGCCAGAGTGGCAGTGTGTGCCGCCCCCGAGTGGCATCACCCCCGTTCCCCTCTTCCCAGTTTGCGGATAGCAGCTGAGGCTGCGTCACTCCGGTCTGCGGCTGGGCCCGGAGGCGCAGAGACCAGGACACGAGGAGTCAGGGCCTCGTTCCTCGTCTCTCCCCCTCCCCGCGCACCGGGCAGCCCGCTGTAGAATGCCCACAGGCCTTCTCTGCCGTCTGCCCCCCGGTGGAAGCAGGTTGGTGTCAAGCGCATCCAGACCCTGCTCTCGGTCGCTACAACGCCTCCAGAGCCGGATCCCTGTCTTCCACCTCGCGCCCCTCCGCCGGTGGTTTGGGTGGGTTCGTTGGGACGGTATCTGGAAGCCTGGCTAGCGCTTCCGGGTCCGTCTCGATGGCTCATCCGCACCATTCGGTTCGGCTATTCAATTCAGTCTGCACGCCGGCCTCCCAAGTTCACGGGCATCCACTTTACCCGTGTGCGGTCGGTGGACGCCCCTGTCTTGCGGAAAGAGATCGTTGTCCTGCTAGCAAAGGACGCGATCGAGCCGGTCCCTCCTGCCGAGATGAGGTCCGGGTTTTACAGCCCCTACTTCATTGTACCCAAGAAAGGCGGTGGGTTACGGCCAATCCTGGACCTGCGAGTCTTGAATCGGGCCCTGCACAAACTTCTGTTCAAGATGCTTTTCCGTTCAAGAACTCAGAAGCGCATTTTCGAATGCATCCGTCCCCAGGATTGGTTTGCAGCAATCGACCTAAAGGACGTCTCGATTCTTCCTCGACACAGACCGTTTCTTCGGTTTGCTTTCGAGGGTCGGGCGTATCAGTACAAAGTCCTACCCTTTGGGCTGGCCCTTTCACCCTGTGAGAGAACAAGGTGTTTGCATCCTCAACTACCTCGACGACTGGCTCATTCTAGCTCACTCGCGAGATGTGTTGTGCGATCACAGGGACATGGTGCTTCGGCACCTCAGCCGGTTGGGGCTTCAGGTCAACTGGGACAAGAGTAAACTTTGCCCCGTGCAGAGGATCTCTTATCTCGGTATGGAACTGGACTCGCTCGCCCGGACAGCTCGCCTCAAGGAGGAACGCGTCCAGTCAGTGCTCACCAGCCTCAGGTCTTTTTGAGGCAGGGCAGCGGATCCACTGAAACAATTTCAGAGGCTCGTGGGGCATATGGCAGCCGCAGCCGCAGTAACACCGCTCGGTCTGTTACATATGAGACCGCTTCAGCACTGGTTTCACGATCGAGTCCCGAGGTGGGCGTGGCACAGCGGCACGTTCCGGGTCAAAGTGACCCCGCACTGTCGCCAAACCTTCTCTCCGTTGTCTGATCCTGCGTTTCTACGGTCCGGAGTGCCCTTAGTCCAGGTTTCCAGGCTTGCTGTGGTTTTCACAGATGCCTCTGCCACCGGGTGGGGGGGCCACGTACAAAGGGCATGCAGTTTCAGGTCTGTGGACAGGGCCTCAACTGCATTGGCACATCAACTGCCTAGAGTTGCAAACAGTACGCTTAGCCTTGCATCACCTCAAGGGGTTTCTCAGACACAAGCGCGTACTGGTCCGTACGGGCAGCACTGCGACCATTGCGTACATAAACCGTCAAGGTGGTCTAAACTCCCGTCGTATGTCGCGACTTGCCTCCCACCTCCTCCTATGGAGTCAGAAGCAACTGAGGTCGCTTCGTGCCGTTCACGTTCCAGTGGAGCTCAACCGTGTGGCAGACGAGCACTCACGGCTGCCTCCCCTGCCAGGAGAATGGCGACTCCATCCCCAGGCGGTCCAGCTGATTTGGAGTGTCTTCGGAGTCGCACAGGTAGACCTGTTTGCCTCTCCAGACACGACCCATTGCCAGTGGTTTTACTCTCTGACCGAGGGGACCCTCGACACGGACGCCCTGGCTCACAGCTGGCCCGGGAACCTGTGCAAGTATGCGTTTCCCCCAGTGAGCCTTATTGCACAGACTCTGTGCAAGGTCAGGGAGGACGAGGAGCAGGTCATTCTAGTGGCGCCGTATTGGCCCACCAGGACTTGGTTCACGGAACTCATGCTCCTCGCGACAGCCCCTCCTTGGCCTATCCCTCTGAGGAAGGACCTTCTTTCTCAGAGACAGGGCACTCTTTGGCACCTGCGTCCAGACCTCTGGAAACTCCATGTCTGGTCCCTGGACGGGACGCAGAGGTTCTAGGTGGTCTACCACAGGCAGTGGTAGACACCATCACTTCCGCTAGAGCCCCCTCTACGAGGCGCCTCTATGCATTGAAGTGGAACCTGTTCTTCGATTGGTGTTCCTCCCGTCACGAGGACACCCAAATTTGCCCGATCGGAGTCGTGCTTTCCTTCCTGCAAGATGGGTTGGAGCGAAGGCTGTCCCCCTCCACCCTCAAAGTGTATGTCGCCGCAATAGACGCGCATCACATTGCAGTGGAGGGTAAGTCCTTGGGTAAGCACGACCTGGTCATCAGATTCCTTATGGGTGCCAGGAGGTTAAATCCACCTCGTGTTTTGCACTCTGTACCATCTTGGGACCTAGCTCTTCAAAGTCCTCCCTTTGAGCCTTTGCTGACAGTAGAGCTTAATTTCATGTCCATTAAGACAGTGCTCCTGTTAGCTTTGGCCTCTTTCAAGAGGGTCGGGGATCTGCAGGCTTTTTCGGTCGAATCGTGCCTAGAGTTCGGGCCGGCCTTTCTCATGTTAATTGAGACCCCGGCTCGGATATGTGCCCAAGGTTACTACCACTCCTTTTGTGGACCAGGTAGTGAACCTGCAAGCGCTGCCCCAGGAGGAAGCAGAACCAGCCCTAGCTTTTCTCTCTCCGGTCCGCGCTATGCGGGTTTATATTGACAGAACGCAAAGCTTCAGAACCTCAGATCAGCTCATTGTCTGTTACGGAGGCCAGCAGAAGGGGAAGGCCGTCTCCAGTGAAGAGGTTAGCCCACTGGTTAGTGGACGCTATCACCCGGGAGTATGAGTCCTTGGGTGAGCCTTGTCCTCCCAGGTTGCGCGCTCACTCTACTAGAGGTGTTGCCGCCTCCTGGGCTTTGGCTCAAGGCGCCTCGCTGACAGACATTTGTAGGGCTGCGGGCTGGGCGACACCAAAACGTTCGCTAGGTCCTATAGCCTTCGTGTGGAACCTGTTTCCTCCCGAGTTCTGGCTACGGCCAGTGGGTCGAGGGAATAGGTTGTGTCGGCTTGCTACGTCACTCCGCCTCGCAGCAGATACGTGCGTTCTTTTCTCCGTATGACACTCAACGTTGGCTAGCCTCGTGAGTTCCTCCTTCACCCTTCTGGTGCGGGGCGTGGCAGACCGCCCGGCGCCAGGTCTGCTACCTCACTTTAGGCCACCGGGTTAGGGAAGGGGTCCGCGGACAGCTTAAAAGGTAGTCCGTGGTAGGAGGTTAGTGGACCCCTTCGTGACGCCCCCTAGGTGATTTTTCGGGGACCGGCCGACGGCGACCTTTTAATGTATTGACCACGGACAGCCTAAAGGGGTCCCGTCAAATAAGTTACAGGTGGGATGCTGTTTTATATTTTGTTGTCATGACTGATAAAAATGAATAAAATTGATTAAATATCAATTTTACGTTAATCTCTGGGGCCCGATTTGCAGCCTTCAGAACCCCGATATTCCACTGTCCACGAACAGTGGAATTTCAGGGTTCTGAAGGCTGCTAATTGCTCAGGGGGGCCCAAAGATTAACCTAAAATTGATATTTAATCATTTTTATTCATTTTTATCAGTCATGACAACAAAATATAAAACAGCATCCCACCTGTAACTTATTTGACGGGACCCCTTTAGGCTGTCCGTGGTCAATGCATTAAAAGGTCATAATTCATCATTATAAATGTTTTATTGCTTAAAACATGCATTAGAGTACACAGGGAAGACAGTCAAGCATGTTGGGTACTTTACAGCCATTAATTATGTATCATTAGCCTAAAAATGGACTGTCCACAGACAGCCTATTTGGGCCCTGTCAAATAAGTTGCAGGTGGGCAAATTAAGGGCCCACTGTAGCCTAAAAATGCATTGACCACAAACAGCCTATTTGGACCCTGTCAAATAAGTTACAGGTGGGCAAATTAAGGGCCCACTGTAGCCTAAAAATGGATTGTCCACGAACAGCCAATTTGGACCCTGTCAAATAAGTTACAGGTGGGCAAATTAAGGGCCCACTGTAGCCTAAAAATGGACTGTCCACAGACAGCATTTAGGACACCCGTCAAATAGGTTACAGATGGGATGCTGTTTTTGACTGTAACGCACTTAACGGGGTACTACGGACCCCAGTCTTTGCGGACCGTCTGAGGGGACCCTGAGGAGCCACAGATTTCAAATCGGAGCCATTCGGAGCTATTGGGACCGTTGCGTGGGGATGTCCACCAAACGCCTATGAAAATGAATGGGATAAGTTGCACGTGTCAGTGGCTCCCGCGCAGCCCCCGGGGGTCCGAGGGGCCCCAAATTCTACAAAAAGTTGCGTCACGTGGCCCTCTGCGACAGACAGAGCGGGCTAGGTCGAGACATGCCAAGTTTATTTTTAGCTATTTTTTATGCACCTCTCTGTCTCCCATTGATCTCTATGGGAGCATGTGTCTGCAAGGGTTAATTCAGCAGTTAGGATTAGACGGCCTACTAGGCTCAGGAAGCATCTAGAGCCACGATACTCTGGGGCCCGATTCGGGGGCCCGTGGCGGTCGTCCGTGACCAATCTCGAGGTCCTGCGACCTTTTGACCCCTTAGGGCGACTGTTTATTTGACGTCCCACGTGCAACTTATTCCATGGGGCTGTTGGTGGCCAATTAGCGCGAAAAAAGGTCCGAGGGACGCGGAACTCTAGAACCCGTCCCAGGGGCCCGTGACGAGACGCATACGTCAGTTTCGAGCCGATCGGACCGTTCTGTCCACCCTTCACCGAGCACATGGTCCAATTAATGGCAGCCCTCTTGCACACACAGAAAGACATATGCTCAGTAGGACCAAAAGTTAGGAGATTTTTGCACAAAACAATTATACACTTGGAACCGATCTAGAACCCTGCGATCCGGGATCTAGAACCGGGGGCCCCTCGACTACCAGGGCAGCGAATTTGGAGGCGGTGCGACCTTTCGACCCCTGTATCTCCGCCCTCCCACGTGCAACTTATTCAGTTCAAACTTCACAGGCGCTTCCAGGTCAAGGGGGGCTTTTTTCTACCGCCGTGTCGAATTTGGGGCCGCTGCGACCTTTCGACCCCTTTGGGCCCCTGTTTATTTGACGTCCCACGTGCAACTTATTCCATGGGGCTGTTGGTGGCCAATTAGCGCGAAAAAGGGTCAGAGGGACGCGGAACTCTAGAACCCGTCCCAGGGGCCCGTGACGGGACGCAAATGAATGGGATAAGTCACACGTGTCAGTGGCCCCTGTTCGGCCCCCGGAGGCCCCAGGGCCCCAAACACTGCGTGCCGGGCCCCCTCGGGCCCCCGAACGACATATCAGGAGGACGAGTCTCTAGAACTCAGGGCTAATTTTTTTTCCACATTTGTTCAAGTTTCTCTTCAAAGGCCACTTGCACTCATAGTCAGCTCATAGACTGGCATTCCCTCTTGAAGGGTCAAACTGAAAACACACTCGGAACCGATCTAGAACCACTAAACCCGGGATCTAGAACCGGGGGCCCCCGAACACACCAACCGCGTCGAGTTTGGGGCCGCTGCGACCTTTCGACCCCTTTTGGCCCCTGTTTTTTTGACGTCCCACGTGCAACTTATTCCATGGGGCTGTTGGTGGCCAAATAGCACGAAAAAAGCTCAGAGGGACGCGGAACTCTAGAACCCGTCCCAGGGGCCCGTGACGGGACGCATACGTCAGTTTCGGGCCGATCGGGCGTTTCCTTCGAACCGTTTTGCTGAAACACATACTTAGAACCGATCTAGAACCACCAAACCCATGATCTACAACCGGGGGCCCCCGGACTACCGCCGTGCCGAATTTGGGGCTGCTGCGACCTTTCGACCCCTTTTGGCCCCTGTTTATTTGACGTCCCACGTGCAACTTATTCCATGGGGCTGTTGGTGGCCAATTACAAGAAAAAAGGTCAGAGGGACGCGGAACTCTAGAACCCGTCCCAGGGGCCCGTGACGGGACGCATACGTCAGTTTCGGGCCGATCGGGCGTTTCCTTCGAACCGTTTTGCTGAAACACATATTTGGAACCGATCTAGAACCACCAAACCCGTGATCTAGAACCGGGGGCCCCCGGACCACCGCCGTGCCGAATTTGGGGCCGCTGCGACCTTTCGACCCCTTTTGGCCCCTGTTTTTTTGACGTCCCACGTGCAACTTGTTCCATGAGGCTGTTGGTGGCCAATTAGCGCGAAAAAAGGTCAGAGGGACGCGGAACTCTAGAACTCGTCCCAGGGGCCCGTGACGGGACGTACGTGTCAATTTCGGGCAAATCGGACCACCGTCCACCAAGTACCTGTGAAATCGCATTGAATAAGTTGCACTTGTCACTGAACCTCGTTCGGACCCTGGAGGTGCTAGGGGCCCGAAACTTCTTGGAAAGCTGCGTCACTCGGCCCCGGAAAGCACACAGAGAGGGGAACGTCTAGTCACACAAAAAAAACCACAGTGTTAGAGACACAGTGACTTGAGACAAAAAACAGGTGGTTAGGGGTCAAAATAGGCACTTCGTGGTACTGAGGAAGACTATGGTGAAGTTTAGGTGGTCGGGGGACCCCATAGGCACTTCGTGGCAATGGAGAAGAAAATAGGTGGTTAGGGGTCAAAATAGGCACTTTGTGGTACTGAGGAAGACTATGGTGAAGTTTAGGTGGTTAGGGGACCCCATAGGCACTTCGTGGCAATGGAGAAGAAAATAGGTGGTTAGGGGTCAAAATAGGCACTTCGTGGTACTGCGGAAGACTATGGTAAAGTTTAGGTGGTTAGGGGACCCCATAGGCACTTCGTGGCAATGAAGAAGAAAATAGGTGATTAGGGGACAAAATAGGCGCTTTGTGGTAATGAGGAAGACTATGGTGAAGTTTAGGTGGTTAGGGGACCCCATAGGCACTTCGTGGCAATGAAGAAGAAAATAGGTGGTTAGGGGTCAAAATAGGCACTTCGTGGTACTGAGGAGGACTATGGTGAAGAGTAGGTAGTTGGCGGACCCCAAAAGCACTTGGTGGACGCCCACGTGGTGCAATGGCACCCCCAGAGGCGTCCACAGAGAGCCTATGCTAATATATGCTAATCTCGGCCACTTTATATGCGATTTTGGAAAAGTGACACGGCACCACTGAATAAGCAGCTCGTGTCGTCCATTTCGAGCACGCGGACCTCGAAGTGTCGGTGCTGACAATGGCAACTTAAATGAATGGGGAAAATACCACAAACAGCTTGACTTCCCTTACTCTAGTAAGGAGTTGATAGTAGACAGGGTGTTCCAGTAGTCTCTATTGTGACCCATGATGCCACGTGCAGTTCAGCCGTGTCTTCCCCTTGACGGACTCGTTTGTCGTCCCTGTTGAGTACTCTCCCACTTCCCTCGGATTGGGACCACCTCAGGGACTGCCATATGTTTCACTATCCCATCGGGCTAGTAAATATGTGTATTCCTGGCCTTCCTCAGTCAGGCTGGGGCTTCCGCAGCGTTCCCCCCTCGGGGGAACGCTTTCCCAGTGATCCAATATCCACTGTGCGGGTCTTGCGGAACAGCAGTGTGGTTCCCGTGCTAGCTCCCGCAGCTTATTGCAAGAAACTGCTGCAGGGTAGCTTAGCTGGGCTCTGGAAGGGGCCAGCACCATGGCGTTTTATTAGGGATCCCAATTTGTCAGGGAACTCCCCCGACGACACGTCGAAGTTCCCAGGACGAAAGGGAACGTCTCGGTTATGTATGTAACCCTCATTCCCTGAGTACAGGGAACGGAGACATGTTGTCCCTTCTCCATGTTGCTGTACCTCCGGGGAGGACTAGACACTGTTCGGCTCCTCAGCGAAAAGCATTGCACAATGTTTACTTCCGCCTTTTTTACCCGCGCTGGTAGGAATGCAAATCTTGCATGCCAATGTCCATTGGGTCGTTTTAATTCTCTCGAAGGCAATTGGCTCCCTAGCGTGATCCCAATTCGTCAGGGAACTCCCCCGACGACACGTCTCCGTTCCCTGTACTCAGGGAACGAGGGTTACATTCGTAACCGAGACGTTTTCTGTCATAGTTTTTTATGGCCTTGTCTGCAGAAACAGAATGCTCTCATGAATGTATCTGCATGTTTACATTCTTCCATTATTAATGAGATTCGGAATACAAAAAAAAAAAACACACCAAAAAAAACAAGGTGAAATAGCACAGTGCATTCATTCAGGGTGTGTGCTGTTATCATATTGTTATTTTCACACCACACTTTTATCCGAACTTTCTCACAAACATTAAAAACCAAAGACCAAATAACCAAAATGAAACCAAGTCAATAAACAGCCTTGGTAGATGTGTGGGAACATCTACAGTATGAATTCATGACATTATGACCTGCTGATCTGATGCTGAGCTGCTAGAGGCAGTTGCTAAAAGAGTTGATTGTCTCTCCTGACAGCTATATTTTATCACTCCTGATATGCCAATCACTACAAACATAAGCAGTTTAGGACTTTACGTTATCTTCAGCAGCTATTAATTAAAAATATATATATTCCCAAGCATCATGCCATGATGAATTAAAACTTGCAGACAAAATGGATAAAGCCAGCATGTACATATTTTCCAGCCAGGTCTTTGCTCTTTCTCCTCTAATTATAAAAATAAAAGCAACCAGCCTGAAATGAGCATGGTATTTTGAAAGTAAAGAAGCAATCGATCAATTTAGAGAGTCTCATTCAAAGTAATCTGTGTTTAGCTCTCTCGGGTCAGTGACCAAGTGACAGTAATTGAAAATGTACATTTCTAAATGGCACCATTGATCAGGTGGAAGCAGGTGATAACTGCTTTAGCAGAAGAATAGTTGCAAAACATTTATAAAGGAACAGAGTGTTAGACTTATGCAATGTATAAGCGAAACGGCCTGTTTCACAAAGGGATAGCTATCCAAACATAAGAAAAATGGACAACTCTCATGTTGTTCTAAATCTATATGCTGTTATTTTACACCTAACAGTTTATAGTGACCATTGCTGTCAAAGTCCAATACAAATAAACAGTATAACATAAAAGTAAATTTAGAGCAAACCTGTGAAATCTTATTTTCATTTGCATCACAAATGGTATGTAAATATGAAGTCATTAACAGCAGAACAGCATAGGTACTCACATTTATAGTAAGCAGAATGGAGGATTTGAGAGCTGCAGCAAAGGGGAACATTTTCAGTTAATAACAGAATTTGAGCATTTGCAACTGAAAAGAAATTAGAACAACTATCAAAAAAAAAAAACAATCTGTCACACTGATAGCATACACATTTTAGTGTTGGTTTGAACAGACCGTTCATTCAAAACTAAATGTTTATTGCACCAAATATTTGTCTTGTTGTAAACAGGCCTCAAACTTTAAAGAATATATTGTGTTCTATGGAAATAATAAAAGTATACAGGTTATGAAGGAGAGTAAATTATGACAATTATTTTATGTGAACTATCTGTTTACTGGTAAAATAATGTTTAACTTGGTTTGTTTTAGTATGTTACAGTCCAACCATTTAGAACATATAGTTTGACATGTTTACAGTTTAAAGTTGTCTCAGGCTTCACACCATAACCACTTCCACATTTCACACATACATATTTATATATTGAGACAGTTTGTCACGTCTCTTGGCTTTTGCCACTGTAAGAAAAAATGAAGACGAAGTTGAAGATCTCAATAAAGTTTATTGCAGCGAAGTTGCATAAGTTATCCCTAAAATTAAAGGGAAATGATAGTTGAATAACACTTATGTGGAAGCAACTAAACTTTACATAAACTGTAAACTTGTCCCTCAAATCTGATAGGTTGATTGGAATACTGTTTCAAGATCAACAAAGATGTTGATCCAGGAATATGTTGTACTTTGTGAAACCATGTTCACCGCCAAACCATGGGTGGAGAACGGTGCGGTTTCACTTTTCACTGAAAACCGTTACACCTCTAGTATAAAAAAAAGCTGATTAACACAGGAACTTATGGGTATTTATGGGTAATTCAAAGTCTCCGCAGTTACTCTTTTCCCTGTGTACATGTAACATGTACAGCATTCTCCAATGCAAAGGAGATGTAATGTTATTTCCTCCAACTCTGATGTGCAGAACAAACATTATTTTTTATCTGAAAAAAAGACCAATATTGCTCTCTGTTGCTATGTTGTTTCCTTATCATGGCTTATGTGCCACCGTGATGCATTACTGGTGTTGCCCTCATACATTCCAGGATTCTCCCCTTTGTGGGATATTCTAATATGCTTAATGTGAAAATGTTGGCTTATTGGATTAACCCTCAGGAAATTAAACTAAAGGTCAAATTAATTTATAATGCAGGGAAATAAAGCAAGGCAAATGGTTAAATGCTGTCGTGCAGTTGAATGCAGGCCCTAGTAGCACAGAGTATATCACCATAAGGCAGGTAATCCACACAAGGCAGGTAAAAAAAGACACAGGAACAGAGAACTAGAGAAGCACTGGTGAGAACAACAATAGGTCATGAGCAAAACAACGGTCTGATAACAAACAGAGGAAAACTCGGGGAGAGAGTTCAAATTTTACCATGGTGGACCTCTGGAAGTATTAAACTTATAGGAAAAGACAGGCTGATTTTCTGAAAAGTGCATCCCAGACAGGGTGCACGTTTCATGGGCACGAATAAAGCTCACACGCCCTAGGAGGAATTGACTCTGGAGCCAAGCTTTAAACCCTCTGGGGTGGACAAACGGCCGGCGTGTTTTGCTCGAATTTTTTCACATAGCAGGAAAATAGATTTAAAATGTCTATTTTTTATGTGTCCACTTACAATCGAAATAAAACATTGTGCTTTTGTAAAATAAAGAAAATAAACAGGGTGTGCTTTCGGTCTCTCCATCTCCGTTAACCTTTTTTCTGGAGCACGTCTCTAAACTTAAACAAAACTTAGCGAATACTATTCACCCAAGTATGAGCAATATATCTTAATAATCATTTAAGCTTGTACTTTTAAAATATCTAATTCAAAACTAAAATAAATATTCTCTGTTTATGTAATTATAAAAAAATAGAGGTGTGTCAGCCGATCTCATTATCGTTCTCTCAGCTCATTATTCTGCTAATGTGACACGCCCACGGACAGCATGCGCTATTCAGACGCAAATGATCTAAAGCGACACATGCAAACGTGTCAACGCCCCTCATAAACGCGATAACACAACAGATTTAATCATCAGATAATAGAGTAATCCTGGGGCATTTACCTCAGAACATGTGCTGGTTTATTTTCATTTTGAGGAGCGACCGATCTAGCCGAGAATTGTGAGTAGCCTAAGTTTTTTATTCTTGTGCTTTGTTCTAATGTCTGTAAATGCAAAAAGACTGTTTAAATTTGAATCACGTTTCTGTGTGTGAATGAATTAACGGCAAAGATGGGCGCTGTTGTTTATGTTTAGCCTACTATGTTACAGATGAAATATGATAAGACAACATTTCGTAGTTTTGGATAGATTATAAAGTTTTTATTCTAAAATATCAAATATGCTTTTGTCATCCAGTTTCTGCTCATATTTTAAATATATAGTAGGTTATGTGCTGTCAAAAATAAACTCATCAACTAAGATGTTATTATAGTGTTTGTTCCAATGTAAGCTATATAAAAACTAATGAATCCTTAACTTTAAAATATGAATGATAATACTGTAGTATAATACTGAGGAATACTGTAGTAAGTTTTTTTCATTCTCAAGTGAACCGCGTTTCTGTGTGTGAATGAATGAACGGCAGAGATGCGCTGTTTACCACAACTTGCAAAAAGACAGTTTAAATTTGAATCGCGTTTCTGTGTGTGAATGAATGATCCGCTTTTAGCAAACTATATTGCTATACTGAGATGAGTAAAAGCATCGTATTAAACTACAAATTAACATTTATATTTCTTATATAAACGAAAGACCTATGTTACAGACATAAGAAAGACAAAATTTCGTTGACTAGTTTTGTATAGATTATACATTTTTACTGTAAAATATTTGCCACCTCAAATAAGCTTTTGTTTGCCAATTTTTGCTCATATGTTAAATAGCCTATAGTATAATATAGTATAAATAATATGGTATTATGTGTTTGTTCCAAAGTAGCCTAGGCTATATCCAAAGTAATGAATCCTTAACTTTGAAATGTGTATGATAAAATGTATACTTTAGTTTTTACAAAGAAAGATTGCACTTGAATTGTTGTTGTAATTGTAACATTTTTAATAAAAATATATAATTACAAGGTAGATGTAAACAAACTATTAAAAGGTAAATATAAGCCTTTTCTTTAAATAATTTTTATTGAGTTTTATTAGTGACAAATTTGGGGAGAGGATACATATTCCAATACTGAAAGTACAGTATGAGAATTAACTGCACAATTTCTAGACATGGAAAAATATTTAAAAAAATTAGATGCTTCCAACTGTGAACCAATTTGGTTGACTGAGTATTTTAAGTCTATGTTGCTGCTATGTGGAAAAAAACAGCAAAACGCGCCGACGCGTTTCTGGACCCCAGAGGACTGCAAATTAATATTTATATGCCCTAATATAGGCTCATAAAAACAACAAACGATATGCCTATGTTACAGACTAGGGAGGTGCAGACTATGAAAGACAACATTTCGTTTACTACTTTTGCATAGATTATTAACTGTTTACTGTAAACGTCTCGGGTTATGACTATAACCCTTGTTCCCTGAGAAGGGAACGAGACACTGCGTCGAGAATCGACACTTTGGGGACGCTCCCTTAGCGTGCGCCTCTGAAGTAAGAATGAAACTAATCCAATCCTGATTGGTGTTGCGTCGTGATGTAACATGTGACGGCATAACCGGATGAATAAAAGTGACGCTGACACACACACACATCAGCTCCGCGATGAAGCAAGACGCTCTAAGGCCTTGAGGGGCGTGGCAGGACGACGCAGTGTCTCGTTCCCTTCTCAGGGAACAAGGGTTATAGTCATAACCCGAGACGTTCCCTTTCGAGGGAACTCAACACTGTGTCGAGAATCGACACTTTGGGGAACGAATGCCCACTAAGCCACGCACCGAAAACAGGCCTGCCCCGGAGTGAAACTGATTCAGGCACTCAGCTAGGACGAGAGCACGTGTGCGCCAAGCGTACTAGGGAGGTGCAGACTATAGAACCTAACAAAAGTGTGTGGGGTAGCCCAACCGGCTGCCTCACAGATCTCCTTGATGGGAACTCCCGAAAGGAGGGCCTTAGAGGACGCCATGCCTCTAGTAGAATGAGCCCTAACGGCCAAAGGTGAAGGGAAATTCCACACCTTGTAGGCCTACTTATGGTTTGTATAGCCGGGAGCCCCTAATAGGTGATCCAAAACACACTACAGTAGGTCCAACCTCCTCCAAGAAGAGGACCTCTCAAGGTAATACTCGGAACTCTGACTGGCAGAGCAAGGAACTTCTCCTTTTCTGCCGACACATGAGGTGGAGGATGAAATACTTGCAGGACCATGGACCTAGCCATGATAAATTGCACTTAAGGCACATAGCTGGGTCTCGGATGCAGGATGGCCTTAACTCCGCCGGGGGCACACCCCAAGCAAACTGGCGATAATGCCAGGGCTTGGAGATCTCCCAGTCTCTTTAAAGAAATAGCTAAGAGAAAGGCTATCTTGAACGTGAGGTCCTAGGCGAAGCCGACTGGAGGTATTCGAAGGGAGCCAGGGATAGCCCTTCGAGAACCACCGCCAGGTCCCAGGAAGGAACCCTGGACCTGACTGTCGGTCTCATCCTCCAATACCATGGAGAAATAGTATAACCAGTTGGTGCCTCCCTAAAGGCCCAACATTTAGTGGTGCATGGAACGCCGCAATGGCAGCCACGTACACCCTACGTGTGGAAGGGGAGAGATTCGCAGAGAAACAATCTTGAAGAACTCCAGAACTGAAGCCATTGGGCAGTTAACTGGGTCTAACTCAAGTTCTCTACACCAAGTAGAAAAATATTTCACTTGAGGCCATATAATCTCCTAGTAGACGGAGCCCTAGCGATAAGTATGGTTTCGACCACCCCAGATGATAGACCAGCATTTAGGTACTGAGCCCCCTCAGAGGCCAGACCCACAATTTCCACAGCTCTGGAATGAGGATGGAATATAGTGCCCTCCGCCTGAGACAACAGACCCCTCCTCAGAGGAATCTGCCATGGCGGAGCTATCAGGGGTGAAATTAAGTCTGAAAACTATACTCGGGCTGGCCAAAACAGGGCTATCAGAAGAAGACTGATGCCCTCCTGACGGACCCTCTCCAGGACCCCCGGGAGCAGAGCGATCGGGGGGAAAAGCGCACAGGCGGGGCTGGATGAGTGAGGGAGAACCAAAGTGGACAGTGGGATGGACGTCCCTCGAGACGCAAACAGATCCACTTCCACTGGTCCAAACCTCTGCCATATGAACTCCACCACCTCTGGATGGAGTCTCCATTCCCCGGGCCTCAGCCCCTGCCTCGACAGGATGTCCGCTCCCTGATTCAGATCCCCCGGGACATATATTGCTCTTATAGATAATATTTTCCCTTGGGGCCATAAAATGATCTGATGCGCCAATCTGGATAGAGGGCGCGATCTGAGTGTTCTTTGTCGGTTTAGATAAGCTACCACTGAGACGTGGTAACCTTTGATGTCTGTGAGGAAGCTCCTCAGAGCCCTGAACACAGCCAACATCTCTAGGCAATTTATATGCCAAGAATGATGATGGTCCTGCCACAGACCCCTGGCAAAGCGGCCGTCCGAGACCGCGCCCCAGCCAGCGAGGGAAGCGTCTGTCGAAACAGTTTCCCGGCGACATGACACCCCTACCACTAGCCCTACCACAAGAACCAAGGTTTCTTCCATATTAATAGGGAACGAAGGCATCTGCGCGTAACCTTTATTATATGGAACGGATTCCCCTTGGGGAAAAAAACCCTTGGCTTTGAGCCACCACTGAAGGGGCCTCATGTGAAACAGGCCCAAAGGAATTATGTTGGATGCCGCTGTTATGAGGCCCAGCAGTCTTTGAAATTGCTTTACAGTGATGGCCTGGCCTAGCTTTATCCCGGACACCATGGCCAGGATGGATTCGATACGAGCGGGAGACATACGTGCCCGCATCGTAACCGAATTCTATACCACGCCCAGAAGAGTAGTCTTCTGAGCTGGGTCCAACACATTTTTCTTAGTGTTGAGCCTCTACCCCCGGTTCTGAATGTGGCCAAGGACGACATCTCGATGCCAAACTGCCATCTCTCGAGACTGGGCCAATATGAGCCAGTCGCCGATGTAATTCAGTATACGGATGCCCTGAAGCCTCAGTGGAGCCCCTACAATTAGGACCTCTTCGCCTGAAGGAGGGCCCTCAGGTCACCCTTCTGGCTGGAGGACTTCGGTTGAGAGTGCTTCCTCTGTTTGCCAAACTCCCGCAGGAGGGCCTCTAGAGGCAACGCTCTCTTTTTTTTTTTTTTGCTTCCTGAAACCTGTCAACGACTGTAGTGACAGCGTTGGAAAACAGGCCAGAAGGAGATAGCGGAGCGGCCAACAGGAAATATTTGCCTCACTTAGATCTTTAAGAAGATCGGCCTGGTACACCTGCAAAATCGTCCTAGAGTGCAGGCACGCACCAGCCTGACCTTTTCTTTTCTAAATATTTTACCAAAGGAACCAGGCTCTCGAGCCTGGCTTCGGGTATTAATCGGGATTCGTTCTCGACCCCCTGAAGCGGGTTTCCGGAAGGGCTGGACCGAAAAAGATTCTCGATTGGCGAACGCGAATGCTGCCTGGCCGCAAAAATGTGGGGCGGACAGTGCAGTCTGCGTTCGCTGGAAACCGATGTGTCCCGAAACGTTTTTAACGGCGGAAGAGCAACATCGATTTCCTGCACCATATAAGCCCAGCCAACCAGTGCAGAGGTGTCCCTGCACGGTTTGTTGGGCAGCGCCGGGGCTTAAATTGAAGATGCCGGATCAGGAGAAAGATAGCACGCTAAAGCTTCCTCCATCTGCGGCAACTTGCCATAACCCGACTCTCTCGCACCCACCACATTCGAATAAACATATAATGAATGTGGTGAGATACCTAAAGAATGGGGTTTTTCCCAGGATCTACACATATATATTTATATTTTTATAAAGATCTGGGAAAAACAGTAAGCCCCGGCTCTGAGGTTGTGAACGGTGCTGCAGGAATCTCTCGTCTAGTTCATTTTGACGGGGATCATCCTGCTTATTTTGTGGCCAGCTCATATATTTTATATATATAAATATATTTATTTATATATTTATTTAGTCTGGCCACCGCACGCATCACAACCTCCACGAGCTCTACATAAGCAGAAACATAAGCCGGCGAGTGTGACACATGTTGCTCGTTCCCGATGCTGAGCACATCTACTTCCTTATAAACAGATAGCTCGAGCACTGGGCACTCGTCACGGGCAGAAGAAGCCGCATCGCGGGCTTCTGCGTCGTGAACGAGTGTCATAGAATCTGCGGATGATGAGAGAAAAGGTGCCTCAGCAGTCTCGTTCTCATCCGCGAGATCCTTCTGCGATCTCCACGATCTAAGCCGTCGCGCCGCCTCAATGGACGCGGGACCCGAACCGCGGGGATCGTGAGCCTGGCCATCATCAGGAAATAATATAGCCAAGCGGGAGCGCAGCACTCTAATAGGAAGTGCTTCACAGTGTGCACAGGCAGCCCTCTCGAGACCTGACAGTGCGTGCTGCGCTCCTAAACAATACACACACACACAGCTGATGCGTGTCCCCACCCGTGGCATATATATTATCTTGGGCAGGGGTGCACACACTTAGTGTATTGTTCACTCGCCATAATACAGAGCTTTGCACAGACAAACAACACCAAATAAGACAGACAGTTTCACAGAGAGCGCTTGCTGAAGAGCTAAAGCTGATGTGTGTGTGTGTGTGTCAGCGTCACTTTTATGCATCCGGTTATGCCGTCACATGTTACATCACGACGCAACACCAATCAGGATTGGATTAGTTTCATTCTTACTTCAGAGGCGCACGCTAAGGGAGCGTCCCCAAAGTGTCGATTCTCGACGCAGTGTTGAGTTCCCTCGAAAGGGAACTAGACTACTGACACATTGAATAAGCTCTTGTTCACCAATTTCTGCTCAAATGTTAAATATATTAGGCTATGTTTGTTTTGTCAAAAATAAAGTCATCAACTAGGATGCTATTATGGTGTTTGTTCCAATGTAGGCTTTATTCAAACTAAGGAATCCTTAACTTTGAAATATTTATGATAAAATGTATACTTAAGTTTTTACAAAGAAATATGAAATATCCATTTGAGAAGTTTTTTTTATTATTGTTCTAATCGCGATATCATAGTGGAAACCGCAAAAAGACGGTTTAAATATGAATCGCGTGTGTGAATGAATGAACTGAACAGTTTTTACCAAACCCTATTGCTATACTAAGGTGAGTGAAAATCGACTGAAATATGTTGAAATAACGTTAAAATGTCTTTGTATTAGCAACGTATTAAACTGCAAATTAATATTTATATGCCCTAATATAGGCTCATAAAAGCAACAAACGATATGCCTATGTTACAGACGAAATATGAAAGACAACATTTCGTTGACTAGTTTTGGATAGATTATTAAGTTGGCTTGTGAAAGCCAACTTACTGAAATCCTATTTAAACTTATTTAGTTGGCTTGTGAAAGCCAACTTACTGAAATCCTATTTAAACTTCTTCTTCTTCTTCTTCTTCTTCTTCACCAAAATTTTCTGACTCTAACTCCTCCTAGTGTTTTAACTCTACAAACTCCAAACTCGGGTCAGACCTTCAGACTGTTCTGACTCAAGTTGCTATATCTTTTCAGACTGATTTGACTTTCAGTTTTCTTAAAAATTAATATTAAAAACCATACAAATCTCATTGACTTTCATTGCAACAGTTCAAATTGAGCCAAGGCTACGGTGGCCCAGTAGTGTACAAACAAAACCTCAAATCTAAACTCTCTGAAGCCCTAGATTCAATTAAACAGCTATTCTATATGTACTAATGAACTTATCTATCTATCTATCAATCTATCTATCAATCTATCAATCTATCTATCTATCTAATAATCTTTCTTTCTTTCTAACTAATCTTTTTTCTTTCTAACTAATCTTTTTTCTTTCTAACTAATCTTTTCTCTTTCTAACTAATCTTTTTTCTTTCTAACTAATCTTTTTTCTTTCTAACTAATCTTTTTTCTTTCTAACTAATCTTTTTTCTTTCTAACTAATCTTTTTTCTTTCTAACTAATCTTTCTTTCTTTCTAACTAATTTTTCTTTCTTTCTTTCTTTCTTTCTTTCTTTCTTTCTTTCTTTCTTTCTTTCTTTCTTTCTTTCTTTCTTTCTTTCTTTCTTTCTTTCTTTCTACTTAATCTATATTTATTTCTAACTAAGCTATCTTTCTTTCTCTTTCTTTCTTTCTAACTATGCTATCTTTCTTTCTCTTTCTTTCTTTCTAACTAATCTTTCTTTCTTTCCTTCCTTCTTTCTTTCTTTCTTTCTTTCTTTCTTTCTTTCTTTCTTTCTTTCTAACTAATCCATCTTTCTAAATAATCTATCTTTCTTTCTAACTAATATTTATTTTTTCTAACAAATCCATCTTTCTTTCTTTCTAACTAATCTTTCTTTCTTTTTAACTAATCTATCTATCTATCTTTCTTTCTAACTAATCTTATCTATCTTTCTTTCTAACTAATCTTCCTTTCTTTCTAACCAATCTATCTTTCTTTCTTTCTTTCTAACTAATCTTTCTTTCTTTCTTTCTACTTAATCTATCTATCTTTCTTTCTAACTAATCTATCTTTCTTTCTCTTTCTTTCTAACTTATCTATCTATCTTTCTTTCTAACTAATCTATCTTTCTTTCTCTTTCTTTCTTTCTAACTTATCTATCTTCCTTTCTTTCTAACTAATCTTTCTTTCGAGCTAATCCATCATTCTTTCTTTCTAACTAATCCATCTTTCAAACTAATCTTTCTTTCTTTCTTTCTTTCTTTCTTTCTTGCTAACTAATCTTTCTTTCTAACTAAATCCATCATTCTTTCTTTCTTTCTAACAAATCCATCTTTCTTTCTAACTAATCTATCTATCATTCTTTCTAACTAATCTTTATTTCTTTTTAACTAATCTATTTATCTTTCTTTGTAACTAATCTATTTATCTTTCTTTGTAACTAATCTATCTATCTTTCTTTCTAACTAATCTTTCTTTCTAACCAATCTATCTTTCTTTCTTTCTAACTAATCTATCTATCTTTCTTTCTAACTAATCTTTCTTTCTAACCAATCTATCTTTCTTTCTTTCTAACTAATCTATGTTTCTTTCTAACTAATCTATCTTTCTTTCTTTCTTTCTTTCTTTCTTTCTTTCTTTCTACTTAATCTCTCTTTCTTTCTAACTAATCTATCAATCTTTCTTTCTAACTAATCTATCTTTTTTCCCTTTTTTCTTTCTAACTTATCTATCTTCCTTTCTAACTAATCTTTCTTAAGCTATCTTTCTTTCTCTTTCTTTCCTTCTAACTAATCTTTCTTTCTTTCTAACTAATCCGTCTTTCTTTCTTTCTTTCTTTCTTTCTAACTAATCTATCTTTCTTACTAATCTCTTTCTTTCTTACTAATCTTTCTTTCTTTCTACTTAATCTATCTTTCTTTCTAACTAATCTTTCTTTCTAACTAATCTATCTTTCTTTTTCTTTCTAACTAATCTTTCTTTCTAACTAATCCATCTTTCTTTCTTTCTTTCTTTCTTTCTTTCTTTCTTTCTTTCTTTCTTTCTTTATTTCTTTCTTTCTTTCTTTCTTTCCTTCTAACTAATCCATCTTTCTTTCTAACTAATTCATCTTTCTTTCTTACTAATCCATCTTTCTTTCTAACTAATCCATCTTTCTTTCTTTCTAACTAATCTTTCTGTTTTCTAACAAATCCATCTTTCTTTCTAACTAATCTTTCTTTCTTTCTAACTAATCTTTCTTTCTTTCTAACTAATCCATCTTTCTTTCTAACTAATCCATCTTTCTTTCTTTCTTTCTTTCTTTCTTTCTTTCTTTCTTACTAATCCATCTTTCTTTCCTTCTAACTAATCCATCTTTCTTTCTAACTAATCTATCTTTCCTTCTTTCTAACTAATCTATCTATCTTTCTTTCTAACTATTCTATTTATCTTTCTTTCTTTCTAACTAATCTATTTATCTTTCTTTCTTTCTTTCTTTCTTTCTTTCTTTCTTTCTTTCTTTCTAACTAATCTACCTTTCTCGCTAAGTAATCTATTTATCTTTCTTTCTAACTTATCTGTCTTTCATTCTTTCTAACTAATCTTTCTTTTTTTCTAACAAATCAATCCTTCTTTCTAACTAATCTTTATTTCTTTCTAACTAATCTTTCTTTATTTCTAACTAATCTATCTATCTTTCTTTATTTCTAACTAATCTTTCTTTCTAACTAATCTTTATTTCTTTCTAACTCATCTTTCTTTCTTTCTAACTAATCTATCTATATTTCTTTGTTTCTAACTAATCTTTCTTTCTAACTAATCCATCTTTTTTTCTTTCTTTCTAACTAATCCATCTTTCTTTCTAACTAATCTAACTTTCTTTCTTTCTAACTAATCTATCTTTCTTTCTTTCTAACTAATCCATCTTTCTTTCTTTCTAACAAATCCATCTTTCTTTCTAACAAATCCATCTTTCTTTCTAACTAATCTTTCTTTCTAACTAATCTTTCTTTCTTTATTTCTAACTAATCTTTCTTTCTTTGTAACTAATCTATCTTTCTTTCTAACTAATCTATCTTTCTTTCTTTCTTTCTAACTAATCTATCTTTCTTTCTTTCTAACTAATCTATCTTTCTTTCTTACTAATCTATCTTTCTTTCTTTCTAACTAATCTCTTTCTTTCTAACTAATATATCTATATTTCTCTCTTTCTAACTAAACTTTCTTTCTTTCTAACTAATCTACCTTTCTTTCTTTCTAACTAATCTTTCTTTCTTTCTTTCTTTCTTACTAATCTTTCTTTCCCTCTTTCTAACTAATATTTCTTTCTTTCTTTCTAACTAATCTATGTATCTTTCTTTCTTTCTTTCTAACTAATCTTTCTTTCTTTCTAACTAATCTATCTTTCTTTCTAACTAATCTATCTTTCTTTCTAACTAATCTATCTTTCATTCTTTCTAACTAATCTATCTATCTTTCTTTCTGACTAATCTTTCTTTCTTTCTTTCTTTCTAAGTAATCTTTCTTTTTTTCTAACAAATCAATCTTTCTTTCTAACTAGTCTTTCTTTCTAACTAATCTTTCTTTCTTTCTTTCTAACTAATCTAACTAATCTTTCTAACTAATCTATCTAATCTATCTATCTTTCTAACTAATCTATCTTTCTTTCTAACTAATCAATCTATCTTTCTTTCTAACTAATCTATCTTTCTTTCTTTCTAACTAATATATCTTTCTTTCTAACTAATCTATCTTTCTTTCTAACTAATGTTTCTTTCTTTCTAACTAATCCATCTTTCTTTCTTTCTTTCTTTCTTTCTAACTAATCTTTCTTTTTTTCTAACAAATCCATATTTCTTTCTAACTAATCTTTCTTACTTTTTAACTAATCCATCTTTCTTTCTTTCTTTCTTTCTTTCTAACTAATCTTTCTTTTTTTCTAACAAATCCATATTTCTTTCTAACTAATCTTTCTTTCTTTCTAACTAATCCATCTTTCTTTCTTTCTTTCTTTCTTTCTAACTAATCTTTCTTTTTTTCTAACAAATCCATATTTCTTTCTAACTAATCTTTCTTACTTTTTAACTAATCCATCTTTCTTTCTTTCTAATTAATCCATCTTTCTAACTAATCTATCTATCTTTCTAACTAATCTATCTTTCATTCTAACTAATCCATCTTTCTTTCTAACTAATCTATCTTTCTTTCTTTCTAACTAATCTATCTTTCATTGTAACTAATCTATCTTTCTTTCTTTCTAACTAATCCATCTTTCTTTCTAACTAATCCATCTTTCTAACTAATCTTTCTTTCTTTCTTACTAATCTATCTATCTTTCTTTGTTTCTAACTAATCTTTCTTTCTTACTAATCTTTCTTTCTAAGATATCTTTCTTTCTCTTTTTTCTTTCTAACTAATCCATCTTTCTTTCTTTCTAACTAATCTTTCTTTCTTTCTAAGTAATCTATCTTTCTTTCTAACTAATCAATCTTTCCTTCTTTCTAACTAATCTTTCTTTATTTCTAACTAAGCTATCTTTCTTTCTAACTAATCTATCTTTCTTTCTTTCTAACTAATCTTTCTTTCCTTCTTTCTAACTAATCTTTCTTTATTTCTAACTAAGCTATCTTTCTTTCTAACTAATCTATCTTTCTTTCTTTCTAACTAATCTTTCTTTCTAACTAATCTATCTATCTTTCTAACTAATCTATCTATCTTTCTTTCTAACTAATCTTTCTTTTTTCTAACAAATCAATCTTTCTTTCTAACTAATCTTTATTTCTTTCTAACTAATCTTTCTTTCTTTCTAACTAATCTTTCTTTCTTTCTAACTAATCTATCTTTTTTCTAACTAATCTATCTATCTTATTTTCTTTCTAACTAATCTTTCTTTCTTTCTTTCTAAATAATCTATCTATCTTTCTTTCTTTCTAACTAATCTATCTTTCTTTCTTTCTAAATAATCTATCTATCTTTCTTTCTGACTAATCTTTCTTTTTTTCTACCAAATCCATCTTTCTTTCTAACTAATCTTTTTTCTTGCTAACTAATCTTTCTTTCTTTCTTTCTTTCTAACTAATTTATCTATCTTTCTTTCTAACTAATCTATCTTTCTAACTAGTTAGAAAGAAAGATAGATTGGTTAGAAAGATTAGTTAGAAAGAAAGAAAGAAAGATAGGTTAGAAAGATTAGTTAGAAAGAAAGATAGATAGATTAGTTAGAAAGAAAGATAGATAGATTAGTTAGAAAGAAAGATAGATAGATTAGTTAGAAAGAAAGATAGATAGATTAGTTAGAAAGAAAGAAAGAAAGATTAGTTAGAAAGAAAGAAAGAAAGAAAGATAGATTGGTTAGAAAGATTAGTTAGAAAGAAAGATTAGTTAGAAAGAAAGATAGATAGATTAGTTAGAAAGAAAGATAGATAGATTAGTTAGAAAGAAAGATAGATAGATTAGTTAGAAAGAAAGATAGATAGATTAGTTAGAAAGAAAGATAGATAGATTAGTTAGAAAGAAAGATAGATTAGTTAGAAAGAAAGATAGATAGATTAGTTAGAAAGAAAGAAAGATTAGTTAGAAAGAAAGAAAGAAAGAAAGATAGATTGGTTAGAAAGATTAGTTAGAAAGAAAGATAGAAAGATTAGTTAGAAAGAAAGATAGATAGATTAGTTAGAAAGAAAGATAGATAGATTAGTTAGAAAGAAAGATAGATAGATTAGTTAGAAAGAAAGATAGATAGATTAGTTAGAAAGAAAGAAAGAAAGATTAGTTAGAAAGAAAGAAAGAAAGATAGATTGGTCAGAAAGATTAGTTAGAAAGAAAGATAGAAAGATTAGTTAGAAAGAAAGATAGATAGATTAGTTAGAAAGAAAGATAGATAGATTAGTTAGAAAGAAAGATAGATAGATTAGTTAGAAAGAAAGATAGATAGATTAGTTAGAAAGAAAGATTAGTTAGAAAGAAAGAAAGAAAGAAAGATAGATTGGTTAGAAAGATTAGTTAGAAAGAAAGATTAGTTAGAAAGATAGATTAGTTAGAAAGAAAGATTAGTTAGAAAGAAAGATTAGTTAGAAAGATAGATTAGTTAGAAAGATAGATTAGTTAGAAAGATAGATTAGTTAGAAAGAAAGAAAGATAGATAGATTAGTTAGAAAGAAAGATAGATAGATTAGTTAGAAAGAAAGAAAGAAAGAAAGATTAGTTAGAAAGAAAGAAAGATTAGTTAGAAAGAAAGAAAGATTAGTTAGAAAGAAAGAAAGATTAGTTAGAAAGAAAGAAAGATTAGTTAGAAAGAAAGAAAGATTAGTTAGAAAGAAAGAAAGATTAGTTAGAAAGAAAGATTAGTTAGAAAGAAAGATTAGTTAGAAAGATAGATTAGTTAGAAAGATATATTAGTTAGAAAGAAATAAAGATTAGTTAGAAAGAAATAAAGATTAGTTAGAAATAAAGAAAGATTAGTTAGAAATAAAGAAAGATTAGTTAGAAACAAAGAAAGATAGATAAGTTAGAAATAAAGAAAGATTAGTTAGAAACAAAGAAAGATAGATAGATTAGTTAGAAAGAAAGAAAGAAAGATTAGTTAGAAAGAAAGATAGATTAGTTAGAAACAAAGAAAGATAGATAGATTAGTTAGAAAGAAAGAAAGATTAGTTAGAAAGAAAGAAAGATGGATTAGTTAGAAAGAAAGAAAGAAAGATTAGTTAGAAAGAAAGAAAGAAAGAAAGAAAGAAAGAAAGATGGATTACCGATCTGCCCATCACTACCACAACCACTGTTGCACCCCTTTCCAGTCAGATCATCACAGCCGCTCCAAAAATCCCAGCAAATGCAAGCCACTGCCAAAAGAATCGATTTCTCCCGGGGAAGTACCACACCCGAATGCCTTTACCTTTTCCTTTTAACTGCTTCTCTAGGCTGTGTTTCCCAATCACAAATCCCCACACCAAACGCCTGCACCTGGTACAGCTTAGCTAAATCAGCTGTCACTGTCATGGCAACTGACAACAAGCAAACCCGCACGGTGTGTCAGTGAAATCGTCCCGGGGGGGAAACACACTCCCAGCGGAAATTGGTTCCGCTGGATTTGTCACCTTGTGACAGATCCATTGACCTTTTGTTATGTGTGAGGTGTTTTGATTTTACTTAATTTGATAAAATTTAAAACATTAGAATTTACATAATTTACTTAGAGTAGTTCACTTTAAAAATGAAAATTAGCCCATGATTTACTCACCCTCAAGCCATCCTAAGTGTATATGACTTTCTTCTTTCAGACGAATACAATCAGAGTTATATTAATGAACACCCTTACGCTTCCGAGCTTTATAATGGCAGTGGATTGCGACCATCAGATGTAAGCTCAAAAAAGTGCATCCATCCATCGTAAACAAACTCCACGCGGCTCCGGGTGAGTTTGTGTAAGACAAATATCGAGATTTAAAACTTTATAAAGTAAAATAACTAGCTTCCGGCCAAACGCAGTCTACTTGCATATAAAACTGACGTCAGAAGTAGCGTATTGCATCATGGTGTAGCGTAAATATCAACAGTACGTTGCATTACTCGCATAAGTTGCGCTTTACCCTTAAGTGGAATCCGTATGTTGGTTTGGCCGGAAGCTATATAGCTTATTTTACTTCATAAAGTCTTAAATATGAATATATTTCTTACACAAACTCATGGCTTTGCTTCAGAAGGCCTTTATTAACCCCCCGGAGCCTGTGGAGTTCTTATATAATGGATGGATGCACTTTTTTGAGCTTCAATCTGATGTTTGCAATCCACTGCCATTATAAAGCTTGTAAGCGTCAGGGTGTTTATTAATATAACTCTGATTGTATTCATCTGAAAGTCATATACACTTAGGATGGCTTGAGGGTGAATTAATCATGGGCTAATTTTAATTTTAAAGTGAACTACTCCTTTGATACAATGTGTAGTTAGGATTTTGAATTAAGCTTAATGTTTCTCTATCTCTACATATCAGAAATATACAGAGCCACATATTATCAGAAATTAGAGCTACAGTTGTTGAAAGATTTTGATCTTGATTCAAATACCCACGCAATATTTTACTAAATGACAACAATTTGTCTTAAACCTTTGTCAAGTAAGATCACAGTGAACATTTATATCTGCGTTGGCGCTGTCAGTAGCCACTTTACATGGACATTTTTTGTTTTGATCAGAATGAATTCATTCTGATTGATGAATCTGAACATAGTTTTTACATGAATGCTAAGTCATCGGATTGATGTGCATTTAAAAGTCACAAGCTTAAAATCAATTTTAATCTTTTGCCGTGCACACACTGCACGAATATGCAGTTTCCTGCTGTTGTCACAAACTAACCATCCTCCGTTGTTTTAAAAAGCAGACTTAAATTTACTTATTTAGGTCCTGGAAATTTAAGAATCATCCACACATGTGATCACCTCAATTATTTTCCAAAGACAAAGAATAATATTTTTATATTTTTAAGTTTAAAAGCAATCATAAATCATTAGCAATCAAAATAATTAAAATACTTTAGTATGTATCATTTTTTCTCCCCATTCATTCTATCATGGACTGAGAATCTGATTGTGAGAAACTATCTAATATTAAAATGACAAAAAAATGAGACAATGTAATATTATTATTTTTGTTTATACATTGTTTTAATGGTTAACTTGGATCATTGAATGAATTGATGCTTTCAAACACATCGCATATTCATACTTTATAAACTGGTTTTATTAATACAAAATGAAATCAGAATAATCTGAATAAATAAACAGTAATTCTCTATTGATTTCCCAAATGCCCTTCCAGTGACATTCCAATACCATAACCATTCCAATTGAAGTTTTTTGCTGTTTTTGTTTTTTATCCTGAGTAAAAGTTGTTATTCTTTCATAAGGTGTTGTGACGTGTAAGTAACATGATTTCTCTAAAATCATAATCTCTAAAAACCCTCTTGTTTTGCAGAGGCTCTTAAGAAGACTGCACAGATCAACTAGCAAGAAACACAAATGACTGTCTGCAGTGTAAGCTGTACTGTAAATGTATAGTTGTATAGTTGCTGCTTCTTCTAACTGTCCCCTTTTATTTCCTGTTCAAAGATTTCAGTAAAGACTGGGTCAAATACAGGTTCAAAATATGTATTTTAACAATTAGGTATATAACTTTAAAGAGATACTCTTTAATCTTTCATAAATCTGCTTCTTTAAATATTGTCTCTGGAATTTCAAAATATAGCATAATATGATGGGTAATTTCAATAAAATTGAAATTTAAAAAGATTTAAATCTCATTGTGTGCTCTAATGCTTTAAAACTTGTTTGTGTGGTGTTGCTACTCATTTAGATGGAACCCAGATGATCCCTAGTTGGGCCAAATGCATGAGATTCCTAGTTGGGCCCCACCTAAAGCCCTGTGAAATCCTGCATACAACCTAAATGAGTAAGTTGCTGGGGCCAACATGGAACCCCTGGACAAACCCACTTACAGCCCGTATTTCAGCCCATGTAGTAACCTTGTAGTACCCACAAAAAAACTAAAGCTGGGACCAAGATGGGTCTTGTGCATGTAGCCCAGTTGGGGCCCACCTGTTTATAAGTGTCATCCTATATGAAATCCATGTGGGCAGTTGGCATGGGGCCATTATGGTACCCGTGGACAATCCCATACAGAGCCCATTTTTCAGCCCATTTTAAACCTACATGGGCCCCACATACAAATATTAGCAGCTGGGACCGAAATGGGTCTTGTGCATGTTGAACACTTGGGTCCCGCTTAGTAATAAGTGCAATCATACATGAAATCCACCTGGGCAATTAACACGGGGCTATTATATAACCCGCGGACAATCCCATACAGAGCCCATTTTTCAGCCCATTTCAAACCCACATGGGCCCCACATACAAATGTCAATTGGGTTAAAACTGGGACCGAGATGGGTCTTGTGCATGTTGCCCACTTGGGTCCCACCTAGTACCAAGTCCAATCCTATGTGAAATTCATCTGGGCAATTAACATGGGGCTATTATGTAACCCGCGGACAATCCCATACAGAGCCCATTTTTCAGCCCATTTCAAACCCACATGGGCCCCAAATACAAATGTCAACTGGGTTAAAGTTGGGACCGAGATGGGTCTTGTGCATTTTGCCCACTTGGGTCCCACCTAGTACCAAGTCCAATCATACATGAAATTCATCTGGGCAATTAACATGGGGCCATTATGTAACCCGTGGACAATCCTACATGGGGCCCATTTTTCAGCCCATTTCAAACCCATATGGGCCCCGCATACAAATGTTGGCTGGGCTAGGATGCTATTATAGTGTTTGTTCCAATCTAGGCTTTATTCAAACTAATGAATCCTTAACTTTGAAATATGTATGATAAAATGTATACTTTAGTTTTTACAAAGAAATATTACACTTGAAATATTGTTATTTTAATTGTTGCTGTAATTGTAACCTTTTTAATAAAATAGCAAATAATATATTTACAAAGTAGTTGTAAACAAAATCTTAAAAGGTCAATATAAGCCTTCTCTTCAAATTATTTGTATTGTGTTTTATTAGTGACAAATTTGGGGAGAGGATACATATCCAAAACTTTCTGATTAACTACACAATTACTAGAAATGTTCACCTTGGATATTATACAATTTGCAAGCAAAAATACAAGTGGAAAAATCATATTTTTTTCTAGATGTTTCCAACTGTGAACCAATTTTGTAGTATATATATATATTTCTTTTCTTGTGTCCTTGTATTCTTTCTTGTGGCTCAGTGACACACCTGTGAAAAGCTCATTATGCAGGCTCATTAAGCAGGTCTTTTGTCTTCACAGGTGTGAATCAGACTGTGGCAAGGGGGGCGTGGTTTTGCGGAGTCTGTAGCGGAGAGCAGGGACGGACCCGAGCGGTGAGTAAGTAGGTCAAGTGCAAAATGACGAACACCTGTTTCTGATTGCAGTGATTGGCGTGGGGAGACTGCATAAAAGCCAGCTCGTGTGAGAGAACGGGGAGAGAGAAGGACTGGGACCTCTTGCACGTGAACTGAGAAATTGATGGACTGAGTTTATTCAGAGTGAAAAAGTGTTTTGAACGTTGCTATAGAATGCTCTATGGTGAAGGCGCACCTTGCGCACATTGTTTTTTTGTTCAACGCAGTCTGCTAATAAAATCATGTACGAGTCCCAGTATCGCCAACCCTTGTCTTCTTCCATCACACCCACACTGAACCAACGCTACACTGGTGCCGAAACCCGGGATGGAAGAAGAAGCCGCCGGCAGACAGTCCCTGACGCCACTTGCGGATATCATCCACGCTCGCGGGTCTCCACCAAAAACAACACCAGGCGCTGCTGGCCATGGAAGAGCAACAGGAGCGTCGGTTTGAGACGCTCCTCCGGGCCCAGCTGTTCCAGAGCTGGATGGACCGGGAGGGTCGGCCGCCCCATCACCGCCAGCTACGGCCTCGGCCCCGCCCTTGCCTTTGAATAAAATGGGTCCTCAGGACGACCCAAAGGCGTTCCTGGACCTCTTTGAGAGGTCGGCCGAGGCCTGGGGCTGGTCGCCCGCGGACTGGCCCGTGCGGTTGATCCCGTTGCTATCCGGAGAAGCACAGATCGCCGCACAACAACTGCCAGTCCGGAACCTCCTGATCTATCAAGACCTCAAGCGCGCCATCCTGCAGCGGGTCGGCCGGACCCTGGAGCAGAGCCGTCAACAGTTCCGGTCACTGGAGCTCGGTGAGTCCGGTTGACCCTTCGTCTTTGCGCAGCAGCTCCGGGACGTGTGCCGCAAGTGGTTGATGGCCTACGGATGCGACGTCGAGGGAGTCATCGATCAGGTGGTACTGGAGCAGTTCGTGGCGCGGCTTCCCCAGAAGACCGCGCAGTGGGTCCAGTGCCACCGCCCGACGTCGCTGAGGGGTCAGCGAACCCCTTCCAGCAGCTTCTCTCTCTCTCTCTCTTCCCCCTTCTCTTTCTCCTTCTCCTCCTGTCCCTGTACCCAGGTCCAGGACGTTCCCGCCCAGACCGGCGCCCCGCTGGAGGACAGGACCTGCAGTGGAGTCTGTACATACTCCCCGACCAACGTTTAGGGGAGCATCCGCTTCCCGCCATTGGGGCGGCAGGAAGGTCTGGGCCGGCCTGTTGGCATTGCGGGGACCCTGGGCACTTTGTCGACCAGTGCCCAGTGATGGAGGTGGGGACACTGGTCAGGGTCCCTGACACACTGCAGGCCGCCCCCGATCAAGCTGGTCTGTACCAGATACCAGTAAGTATAAAGGGGGGTACCTATCAGGCCTTGGTGGATTCAGGCTGTAACCAAACCTCTATCCACCAAAGCCTGGTTCAACCAGAGGCATTGGATAAGAGCCGCATGGTTAAGGTTCGGTCTGTGCACGGGAAGGTGGTGGATCACCCGTTAATGCCAGTCACTATTCAATTCCGGGGCCAAAACCATAGTGTGGAGGTGGCAGTTAGCCAGCACCTCCGGCACCCGCTAATTTTGGGGACTAATTGGCCGGGGTTTAAAGTATTATTGGCACATTTGTGTGCGGGTGCTTCTGGGATTAAAAGGAAGCGGGGGAAGAGAGCGGTCGCTCAGGTTGGAGAGGCTGTGCCGGGGCTGTCGGGGCCTGTACCAGAGGATCGGAACGCTATTGAAAGGACGTCACTTTCAGAGCGTGATGACTTTCCTCTGGAACAGTCCAGAGACAAAACGATCAAAAACGCGTTTGACCAAGTCCGTACAATCGACGGACAGCCTCTCCACCCAGACCGGCCACTTTCATATCCTTATTTCGCAATCATAAAAGTTAAGTTGTATCGGGTGACCCAGGATGCCCAATCAAAGCAAGATACAACTCAGTTGTTAGTACCGAAGAGCCGCCGGGAAACAGTTTTCCAGGCGGCTCACTGTAATCCTATGGCTGGGCATTTAGGGCAGACAGCTACACTGAATCGTCTAATGACCCGATTTTTTTGGCCGGGCATTCACGAGAATGTGCGCAAGTGGTGCGCGTCTTGTTGTGAATGTCAGTTGGTAAATCCACCGGCTAACCCAAAAGCACCGTTGTGCCCTCTTCCTTTAATAGAGGTCCCCTTCGAAAGAATTGGCATGGACCTCATCGGGCCATTAGAGCGATCTGCACGGGGGCATCGTTTTGCATTAGTCCTGGTGGATTATGCAACACGATACCCAGAAGCAGTGCCGCTTCGCAGTATTTCCGCGAAGAGCGTGGCGAGTGCACTGTTTCAGTTAATCTCCCGGGTGGGAATCCCGAAAGAGATTCTCACCGACCAGGGCACACCGTTTATGTCACGTACCATTCGCGAACTTTACGAATTGTTGGGCATTAAATCGATTCACACCAGCGTTTATCACCCACAAACAGACGGAATGGTGGAACGATTTAATCGTACATTGAAATCCATTATTCGTAAGTTTGTGCGGGAGGACGCCAAGAATTGGGATAAGTGGCTAGAACCCCTCTTGTTCGCTGTACGCGAGGTTCCCCAAGCCTCCACGGGGTTTTCCCCCTTCGAGCTTCTCTATGGCCGTCAACCCCGCGGGGTGCTGGACGTGCTTAGGGAATCTTGGGAGGACGGACCTTCGAATAGTAAGAATGAAATTCAATATGTCCTGAACCTGAGAACAAAACTCTGGATGGCTCACCGGCCTGAGTCGGGCGGTGGGGGTATGTGGCAAGGGGGGCCTGGTTTTGCGGAGTCTGTAGCGGAGAGCGGAGAGCGGGGCGGAGCCGAGCGGTGAGTAAGTAGGTCAAGTGCAAAATGACGGACACCTGTTTCTGATTGCAGTGATTGGCGTGGGGAGACTGCATAATAGCCAGCACGTGTGAGAGAACGGGGAGAGAGAAGGACTGGGACCTTGTGCACGTGAACTGAGAAATTGATGGACTGAGTTTATTCAGAGTGGAAAGAGTGTTTTGAACGTTGCTATAGAATACTCTATGGTGAAGGCGCACCTCGCGCACATTGTTTGTTCAACGCAGTCTGCTAATAAAATCATGTACGAGTCCCAGTATCGCCGACCCTTGTCTTCTTCCATCACACCCACACTGAACCAACGCTACACAGACCATTATACATGAGTCACGCCCATTTCGCATATTGCCTTTCCAAACAAAAAGTGTTTTACCAAATTTAAATCAATGTATTGTTTTATGTGAATGATTTGGCAGGATGATTTTCAGATCATTTTGAAGCAAAAATCCTAGGCGAGAACATCCATTAGTCAAAAGTCTTGTGGACACATATTTAGTATGTGTTTTGTGGCCTTATTTCAGAGACTTTAAGTTTTAGTTTTTTCTATAACCATGCATAAACAATATTCTCTCAAAAATACAAACATGTACATCTTGCTCACATATTATGGTAGCCCTGTTTGTGCTATATAGAGTGAATTTACACCTTTTCCATTGACATGTTTATAAATAACTGAAAAAAGCACAAATGTCAGGGCATGTCAGAAACACCTTGGACCCCCGAGGGTTAAAACACAAACAGACACACATACAAATTGCAGTAAATATTAAATTCCATAAAAAACTGTAACAAACTAATGCTAATTAAACTAATAAAAACGTAGCCACTAGCCCTAAAACTTTTGTTAAACCTAGCTAACATGCAATGTTATTTACTCATCAATACTACTGGCCAACATTAACTACAAGTCAATTTACCTTCATATATATAGCTTTTTTTTTGCAATACAGATTGTTTCAAAGCAGCTTTTCAGTGATAATAAGAAATGAATGCAACAAAGATTGTTTTGGGGTCATAGCAGCTCTGAAAGAAAGTCATTGTCTAGCTTAAAGCTATAGTCCGTAGTTTTTCCGCTTTGTCGCTGTAGCAATGTTCAGGGAAGAAGGAGGCGGAAACCGGCGAACATTCAAATAAACTTTATTAAAATAAAATAAACCAAACTAAAATACCGCCAGCAGCCCCTCGTGGACGACTGCTGGCTTACCTAAAATAAACATAACGGCCAGCAGCCCCTCGCGGACGACTGCTGGCTAAAATAAAACACAAAAAACAAAACTCAACTAAAATACAGGCCTGTTCCTCTCTCGATCATCAACGTCGTCGCTTCTCCTTTATGCTTCCGCTCCTCCGATGCGAGACTGGTGTGCTTCACAAGTGTTGCTCATTAGCAATCGCACCACCGGCCTCGCACCGTTCTCTCACGTCCCTAGGCCGTCCTGTTCGCCACATACCCCCATCGACCCTCACAGGCCGGGTGGTACCCACGAGCCTGTGCCTACTCCCCCCCGGCGGCGGCGATCCCTGGGGGGTATGGACCGACAAGCCGAGGGAAACGGAGACGGAAGCATGAGGAGCGACAGATCGAGAGAGGGGAGAGAGAATTTTTTTTTTTTTAAATTGGTCCGGTTCCCACAACGCGCCGCCATCTGGTCCCCCACCAGCTGGGCGATCTCCTCCGCGGTGCCTGGCGGTGACGCTGGGTAGCCCTCGGTGGACGGCTCGACGCTCCTCCGCCGCCCGGTGGACAGCGACGGCTCCTTGGGCTCTAGGGCAGACGGTAGGAGTCCCCCGCTCCCTGCTCCTCCCCTTTTCCTGGTGGACGGCAGCAGGCTCTGGCCCACGGCGAATACAAAAAACAAAACTCAACTAAAATACAGGCCTGTTCCTCTCTCGATCATCAACGTCGTCGCTCCTCCTTTATGCTTCCGCTCCTCCGTGAGAGATGCGAGACCTGTGTGCTTCACAGGTGTTGCTCATTAGCAATCGCACCACCGCCACACCGCTCCTGTTCGCCACAGTTGCCATCTCAGTTCGAAATCTGCAATTGCAGTTATTCGCGGAATTATCAACTTTACGTGGGTTGTGCCTCGGCACAGCACTGCGCGGATGAATCCAATCTTTTCACTGGAAAATGTCATCTGAAAAAGTAAGCAACATCCACTTTTGTTCTGACTATCTATGTGAAAAAAAGAATTGCAGTAAATTGCGCTGATTAAATCTAATGATCGCTTATCATATCACGTCAAACCATGCAAATTATACTTTGTTCTCAAATTGTTAATGTTAACAACATCAGCATTGCGTGAATACATTAAATGCCAGTCAGATATTTATCCTTGTTTTCACATGGGCCCGGTTGCAGTCTCTTTTTTTCTGTAGCCACTCCGAAGTCCGAAGTCTTTTGTCAACTGGGTGAATCTCCAGTTGTCACTGGTGACTGTCGTTTGAACCTTTCTGGATCCGCCATCAAATTAATAAGTTTAATCATATCAAGTGCTGTGAGAAAAGGCTATAAATCTCCACCTCCAACATTCTCACATGTAATATAGCCTACTAGCTGAGACACCTTCTTGATGTGTGGCAGATGTGACGTAATGACGCAAAGACATGCTCGAATCCACCAGTACCACTGGAATTAAAAACATTATTACAAGCTTACCATTTTGAATCGAGCTAAGGCAAACAGATCGTTTTGAACACAGGCTGGTTATGTACTTGCTAAAAAAATTATGTTGGATAATTTTAAATCTCAAAAAGTTACGGATTGGAGCTAAGTTAATCAATATATGATTCTCATGACAGCATTTTTATGAGAGATGCCTTTTTTTGTCGTCATGAGTAAGTTTTTGATTGATTAATTTCAGTTAAAAATCATTAGTATGTTAGTATGACAGTTAGGGGACAAATAGGCCACTCGTGGACGAGAGGAAGACTACGGTGAAGAGTAGGCAGTTAGATGGACAAATAGGCCACTCATGGACAAGAGGAAGACTACCGTGAAGAATAGGCAGTTAGGGGGCTCTTTAGGTGCTCTGTGGACGAATTGATGAAGAATAGGCAGTTAGGGGACAAATAGGCTACTCGTGGACGAGAGGAAGACTACGGTGAATAGTAGGCAGTAAGGGGACGTTTAGGCACTCTGTGGACGAAGAATAGGCAGTATGGGGACAAATAGGCCACTCATGGACGAGAGGAAGACTACGGTGAAGAGAGGGAAGTTAGGGGACAAATAGGCCACTCATGGACGACAGGAAGACTACGGTGAAGAATTGGTGGTTAGGGGCCGCTGCAGGAGCTCTGTGGACGAATTGATGAAGAATAGGCGGTTTGGGGACAAATTGGCCATTCGTAGACGAGAGGAAGACTACGGTGAAGAGTAGGCGGTTAGGGGGACCTCTTAGGGGTTTCGTGGACCCCCCCTCAGCACAGCTCAAGATCGCCCCTGGAGGTGTCCCCACAGCACCTATTGGCCCATCTGGGGCCCTAGTTGTTGTTTAGGGGAAAACGTCCAACTTGTCATCCAAATAAGTGCGAAAGTGGCGTCCACAAAAGGGGTACGGTCCATCGCACCACATATTTGTCATCTGCCAGCTTATATGAGCTTGGAAATGTCACCGAACAGCCTAAGAGTCAAATCTGCTGTCTGTGCCCTACCCCTCCTCACTCCTTAGCACCAAGCTAAGTACATGAAGTATGGTTAACGTTAAACCTCTGTAGGCCTCAGATAGAACTGGAAACACTTACCATTGTCTCTTCTTCATTAGACCTTGAGATGTCTGATGTGTCCCTGCTAGCTTAGTCTAACAGCAGCATAACCCATAAGTCACACCTGTTTACCTATGTCTCCTAGCTAAACGTAAATAGGTAAAACACTCCTTTCTTCCTTTTTCTTTCTGATTTCATCGTATTGTTTTATTTTGGTTTTGCTCTATTTGTTACTCTCGTAGTACAACAAGTGAAAAGAACCATCAGTATTGTGAGTAATAGTTTGATGACATGTAAAAGCCCAGTCATCAGTCGATGCTACTTAAAGCCGTCAACAAAGATACTCAAAACCTTTTTGTTGTGTGTGCTCACCAACACTAAAACTTAGGTGCTCCACATCCACACACCTTACATGGTCTACATAGCCGTTCTCCCACACAGATAGCCTACCAACTCTGTAGAAACTTACATTTGCCTTCGCCATTTCTCTCTCGTGTTCCTACAAGTGTGCCAGTAGGCCTCAGACCTCCAGCCGTGCCACACACCAGGACCCCCTGGAGACCCGGCAGAGCAGTGTCATGGACATCCTTCAGCCCGAAGCAGGCAACGACCTGCTATGGCAGAGAAAGGTACAGTTAGATGACAACGAAAAAGGACGTCTGACACCCAGCCTGAGCCACCAAGAGCTGACCATCATCATCTTCTTGGCCACGCTCCCGCAGGCCTCTAACAGGAGGTAAATCAACTTACGCTGCCAACCACAGAGTTCCACAGAGAACGAACCGTTCCAGCGTGAGAAGGCACAGGACAGATGCAAAGACCCTGACAGAGTGGAGCAACTGAAGGAGATCACCAGTCTTCAGGCGGCTATGACAGCTGCTGAGCACCTGCCAACAGATGGGATAAGAACTGTTTCACTTAAAGAACTGGTTGAACTCAAAGAGAGAGACACTAAAGCCATCGGCGTTTAGCCAGAGCTGAAGTCTGAACAGTGACTCAGCAAATGCTGCAACATTATAGACAAGCTCAATGTGGTCCAAAGAGAACTGAAACAGTTCAACCAACTGCACATGGAACCCACAAGAAAAATGTACCCCGCTGAACTTCACATTAGCAGCGTGAGACTCCCCAGTCCTGCACAAAGGGGGGAGGACCCAAAGCCCTCAGCTTAACATTTCACCAGCCAGTTTTCTGAGAGTCTCTGCAGCCGCAGGAGGAAAAGGATTAATTCAGACAAACCCTGAAACGGCACATGAAGTGACACTCAAAGATCTTAAGCGAATGGTCAGAAACATCCCTGCATTCACACCAAAGCTCGCACGAGACCACAACGTTCCTGCCAACCGAGACATTGGTTTTCACCTGCAGTCTTCGACCGGTGTGACACACCAAGACAGACTCTATCTTCTCTGGATCACATCCCGCCCAGAGTAGCGACATTTTCTGGCTTTGGATGTGGCACTACCAGCAGCTGGAACAAGCCATCATAATAGGATTCTCAGACTTAGAGTCTGAATCCGAGACTGGGCGCTGCCCCAGACAGGGCAGACCTAAAAGTTCCTGTGCTACTACCACAGACTCAGAACGAGCTTACCTTGGAGCTTGCAATGAACCTGTGATGGAGGAAGACACCAGCTTCAAGAACCATTTCCTTATGGCCTGCCCCCACGGAAAACCCACTCAACGACAGGTGACTTGAGGCAGAAGGCCTTTAACACACAAGGCCTCCTCAGAAGGGGTTGACCCCATTGACTCTGAACTGCAAAAACCAGAAGGCACACAGCATGACCACAATACAAGACTCTGCTACAAAATTCCTAGTCAGCATAGGACATAAAACTAAATGAAAATGGGTGCACAAAGAGAAGCAAGAGTCTGCATTAGTAAAATTAGAATTTTACTGATTTAAGCCTCTGGGGTATAAGGTTATTTTCTGGGACCTGGAGGTGTTCTGACATGCTCTGACATTTGTACTTTTGTTTAGTTGCTTATAAACATATTAATGGCAAAGTTGTCATTACACTCTATTTAGCACAAACAGGGCTACCATAGTATGTGAGCAACATGTATGTATGTGTTTGTACTTTTGAGAGAATATTGTTTATGCATGGTTATTGAAAAAACTAAAACTTAAAGTTTCTGAAATAAGGTCACAAAACACATAGTAAATATGTGTCCAAAAGACTTTTGACTAATGGGTGTTCTAGCCTAGAATTTTTGCTTCAAAATGATCTGAAAATCATCCTGCCTAATCATTCACATAAAACAATACATTGATTTAAATTTTGTAAAACACTTTTTGTTTGGAAAGGCAATATGCGAAAGGGGCGTGACTCATGAATAATGCTCTGATTCACAAGGACAAAATAAAAATAAAAAATAAAAAAAGAATAATTATATATATATATATATATACTACAAAATTGGTTCACAGTTGGAAACATCTCGAAAAAAAATATAGTATTTTTCCACTTGTATTTGTGCTTGCAAATTGTATAATATCTAATGTGAACATTTCTAGTAATTGATTAGTTAATTCTCATACTGTATTTTCAGAAAGTTTTGGATATGTATCCTCTCCCCAAATTTGTCACTAATAAAAGACAATAAAAATAATTTCAAGAGAAGGCTTATATTGACATTTTAAGATTTCGTTTACATCTACCTTGTAAATATATTATTTGCTATTTTATTAAAAAGGTTAAAATTACAGCAACAATTAAAATAATATTTCAAGTGTAATATTTATTTTCTTTGTTTTATCATACGTATTTCAAAGTTAAGGATTCATTAGTTTGAATAAAGCCTACATTGGAACAAACACTATAATAACAATCTAGTTGATGACTTTATTTTTGACAAAACAAACATAGCCAAATATATTTAACATTTGAGCAGAAATTGGTGAATAAAAGCTTATTTGATGTGGCAGTAGTCTATTTTACTGTTAAAACTTTATAATCTATCCAAAACTAGTCAACGAAATGTTGTCTTTCATATTTCGTCTGTAACATAGGCATATTGTTTGTTGTTTTTATGATAGGCTATATTAGGGCATATAAATTTTAATTTGCAGTTTAATACGTTGCTTATACAAAGACATTTTATTTCAACATATTTCAGTTTACTCATCTCAGTATAGCAATATAATTTGGTAAAAGCTGTTCAGTTCATTCATTCACACATAGATGCGATTCATATTTAAACAGTCTTTTTGCAGTTTACATGCACTAGGATATCGCGATTAAAACAATAATAATAAAAAAAAACTTACTTCTCAGATGGATCCGTTGCTCCTCAAAATGAATTTAAACCAGCAATTCTGGGGTAAATTTCCCAGGATTATTCCTCACAGCCTTGCAAGACAACGTAAAGTACTGTACTCTGATAAAATTTGCTGTGCTCATCTCATCTTATGGGCGTTTACACGTTCACATGTGTTGCCTCAGATCATTTGCGTTTGAGTAGCGCACGCTCTCCGTGGGCATGTCAAATTAAAAGATAATGAGATTAAATGAGAACGACAGACATCTCTCTCTTTTCATATAGATTACATAAACAGAGAATATTTGTTTTTGTTATGAATTAGATCATTTAAAAGTACAAACTTAAACGATTATAAAGATATATTGATCATGCATGGGTGAATAGTAGTCGCTGAGTTTTGTTTAAGTTTAGAGACGTGCTCAAAAAAAAGAAGCTCACTGTGACGGAGAGCCAGAAAGCACAACCTGTTTATTTTCTTTATTTTACAAAGGCACAATGTTTTATTTCGATTGTAATTGGACACATAAAAAGTAGATATTTAACAGTTTATTTTTTCATATTTCTTAAGTATGTATGACCAAAAATAACAGAGAATTTTAGGTCTATTTTGCTGCTATGTGAAAAAAATCGAGCAAAATGCGCCGGCGCGTTTGCGGACCCCAGAGGGTTAAAGAAAATCTTGAAGGGATGTGTAAGCCTCACATGCCAACAGACTATGCACGGCTCTTTTGAAACATACATTTGCTACATGCTGGTTGTTGAATTGGCACTGCTACACATTAGTTTCCATGACAATGACTTGTTATAGGAAACACTAACTCCAAATAGGGCATACGTCATCCTGACGGCAGATTGTAAGCAAACCACCTGGGATAGCCGCTTGCCAGGTCTATGGTTGAAAACACCTGGGCCTTACACAGCGCGTCTAGGCTCTTGTCGATCTGATACCTCCTGACTAAGACCACCAACGATGCATACGGACTTGAACTTTCCTTAATAACTCCCTTCTTAAGCAGTCCCGAAATATGCTCCCTCACCTCCTCGAGTTGATTTGAAGGTATCCATCTGTACGCTTGGGTGACAGGCACGTCATCAGTCACGGGAATCTCGTATTTCACCCGAACAGTATGCCCAAGATCCTCGTCACACACTGCGAACACATCTGCGTACTGCCTCAACAATGCTCGCAACTCATCCTGCTGGTCTAGAGTTCCACCAATCTTTACTCTATCTGAGGGGCACTGCAAGTCACCTTGGGTCTCTGTCATCGACCTCACACTTACCGTGACTTCCTCATGATCTTGAGAAATCCGTCGGAATGCTACGTCGCATAAACCACTCACCACCAAGACGACTTTGGGACACTACCCCAAGTATGGCTTTCAGCGGTAGCCAAACATCTTCTGCTGCAGCACTTCATGCATGTGAATACTCCCACAGATCCTCCCCTTCTAACTGTTTCCGTGCATATAAGGCGTGTAACAGCTGAGGGGTCGTCCGCTTCTCTCGAAAAAGCGGCCCTCAAGTAATCAAACAGGTCCCGAGGAGCGGCATCCTCCCTCCCCCCACCCTCAATTTAACCTCATCAAGTGCTGATCCCTTTAAGTGTGACAAAATAAAATCTACTTGATCCTCTTCACTCAATCCCCCCAAACTCGTCAACGGTCTGACAGTCTTTACTAGAGTCACCACTGTAAGGAACAATTTGTCTTTCTCTGGGAATATAGACATATGATCTAGAATTCACTGTGCTCATACTAGCAAGTGTTGACATCACCTGATTGTGTCTCCTCCCCAGTTCCTGAATTTGTGATCAGAGCTGTAGGAAAGGCTTACCTCTCCCATCGACATCAGCCCTGAAGGTGGCGCCAGCCCCTTGGCTGTCGACCTCCTGGGTTCCCATCTCCTCAGGAGCTTCTTCCTCCATAGCTCTATATCTCAGTTATCAAGAGTCTCAGTCTCTGCTAAGTTCAGCCACAAACACAGTCCGATGCAACCTCCTCATTTCAGCAGGTCCTGGCACCCTGGCTCCCTGGCTCCTTGTCCTCCCACAGTCCTTCTTGGCTCGGTGCACAGCTCTCTCTGCTGACTCTGGCCCGCAATCCTCCTTTACCAATACCGTTGTTTTTCTCCCCACTTACGCTAACAGCTTATTCAATTTGATGAAAAAAAACCTCCCCACAAAACCAGCAGAAGGAACTATCCCACTTCTGACACCAAAAAGATGTGGCTGTGTAAACGTGTTCACTATAAAAAACTCAAACAGAGCAAGCCATCTAAAAAAAAGGATTATTTTTTTCCTACCCCGTATAAGAAAGACGCAGCGTTAACACCTGAGGTTTCCATTTGTGGGTAGGTGTATGAACAAAATTTAGACAGCAAAAAAAACACAATAAGGAAACACATTCCAATAAATGTACAGAAACGTTTCAAAAAATAAACCAAAGTATACAAACTATCTGTAAGAATACTTAAATCCTAAATAAACAACGGCAGTGGCTTTTTATGCTTTCTGGATAAAGAACAAAACACAGAAACATTATTAAAGATACATTCTCATAAGCCACACACACTTGTAAGATCAGAAGTAAACACATTTTACACTCTTCACATTACCAGTGACATTACTATATTCATTTCCATCTCTTAAGACAGAGTATTAATAAACTTGAATGAACAGACACCAAAAACAGTAATACATAGCTCTTAATCTATTTTCTTTGAGTGAATATAAACATGTACAATCAAGAATAAAATACATAACACTCACTCTGTGAAGCGCTGCACCGCACTAGAAAACTGATGCAGCTGTCAGTGTGCACTCACGTCATGTCCTCATTCTCCCCTCTGATATTATTTTATCAAAAGAGAAAGTAGTATTGTTTACTTTTTCCTTAACAGCACGACATGAACTACCATACAAAGATTCAAAACAACCCTCAATGATCACATGGAACAATTACTCACGCTCAATCTCCGTCACTGCAGCCTGTACGATCTCGTCACATCCAAATCTCTTGCATTCGAGAGAAATACAGAATTGCGCGATCCAACGTGCTCCACAAACAGACTCAAACACCTGAATGAGGCTTACTCTTTTCATTCTGAAAACGGCGTTATTTCTGAACTCAGGTGTGCCAGGGTTTTCTATTGTAATACTATTCAGTTATTCTTCCTTTTTCAACTGCAAAACACATATGCGCAAGAGCGCCCTCCAGAGGCGAGTAGGCACGACTATAGTCTATTTTTGCCCTGGTTACCATAACATATCAATCAATCAGTGTTTTTCGACCATGAAAAGAGGTCAATAAATCAGCTGGAGAAAAATATGTCACATAACATTACATTGAAGCACCAGCATTTTAGTTGGCTAGAAAAATTAACTAGAGAGGAGTATTTTGCTAAATATGTCACTATATTACATATTCATTATATTTTTACATATTAAAATATTATTATATTATAAACAGCATTATATTTTAGTTGTTATTTTTAACCTTTAACAATAATACCAGGTGGCAGGACTCTCTGCATGTTTACTTTTTTTTTTCTTGAGGAAAATTTACTATGTATAAATTTACTAAATCTACTGTACCTAACATTTATCCAAATTAATGGATATTGAATCAGTAACCTACCAGTCATTTGTCAATGTCAATGTCAATGTCACATTTATTTATATAGCACTATTAAACAACACAAGTTTATCAATGTGCTTTACATCATCACCAAAAAGTAGAAAAAAAATACTACAATAGTAATAGAATAAAACAAAATAAAGTAATTTAATAAAATTCCATCAAAAGCACGAATAGGCCATGGCAAACAAATATGTCTTAAGTTGTACTTTAAAAACATGTACAGAGTCAGCATCCCTAACATATAATGGTAAGCTATTCCAAAGTCTTGGCGCTACTACTGCAAAAGCACGATCCCCTTTCTGGCATTACTTGGTCCTTGGAATTTTCAGCAACTTTTGAGTTGATGATCTCAAAGTTCTTCCTGACTGATACTCCATTAACAGAGCTTATAAATAAGTTGGTGTAAGGTCATGGAGTGATTTATTCACCAATAAAAGAAGTTTAAAATCAATCCTATATTGTACAGAGAGCCAATGTAGAGAGATCAAAGATGGAGTGATGTGTTAACGCTTTTTAATATTCAATAATAATCTCGATGCCGCGTTTTGAACCTTTTGGAGCCGTCAATTGGATGCCTGACTAATACTCTTATTTAAGGAGTTACAATAATCAAGTCTTGACGATATAAGAGCATGAAATGCTATTTCAAGGCTCTTATACGTCAGACATGATTTCATCTTAACCAAATTTCTCAAATGAAAGAAACTTGTCTTTACCACATGATTTATTTTTGCATTTAGCTTCAGGGAGCTATCAATATTAACACCCAAATTTTTAACACGTTCTTTAATATTGAAAGTGGGCCGAAATTTAAATCTGCTGCGCCCCTGGTTCTTCTGGGGCCGAACACTACAACCTCAGTCTTATTTTCATTAAGATATAAAAAATTAGAAGACCGCCATGATTTAAGATCAGACAGGCAGGACATTAGAGGCTCCAGGCTACTTCCGTTTATTAATGGTAAATATATTTGCAAGGAGTATATTTGCCCAACGGGAGCATATAAAGCGAAAAAAGTGTTGGGGATAGAGCCTTGTGGCACACCTGTAAATCTGTAGTTGATTGTACAGATGATGTAAACATTCGGGACTTAGTCCAAACCTAGGGGGGTCCAGGGGCATACTCCCCCGGGGAGATTTTTTGCCCATTTACGTTAGCTAAATGCACTATTTTTCAGGCTGTTTGAGATAATAGAATGCTGATATAGAACACAGATAACTTGATGGTTAGCCAGCTTAACTCAAGTGTTACAACAGCGGATTCACAAACCTGTAACACTTGTCCGCGGTTCGTCTGACGCTGCTTCTGAATCTCTCTCCGACCGGTGAGGTTTACTGTTAGTGTTCCGCATAAAAAACTTTGTTATGTCCATAATAACTTCAGCTGGTTAGCCTGTAAGCTCGCTACGACGCCGGTGAAACATACAACAGCCCACCAGCGGCCAGCCCCTGATGACAACGATGAAACAGAAGATTTATATTCTTCTTCGTTCCTTTTTATTGGCAGTTGGCAAACAAGCTGAGTGCTGTGCGATGCATTACCGTCTGCCACCACGCACGGTAATAGAGCTTTTGTTGAATTTTTTGCCGCTCCAGTCAGAAAGACTGAGAGGAAATGAAACAAAGATGAAGTTATTTTAAAAAACCTAAAAGATTAGGGGCTTTTGACAAAACATTCGGCGCTTAAGCCCAATTAGCCTGTTTGAACAAAAGCCGTAATCAATGCCGTGTCGTATTGATGGCGCTGAAGCCGGGATCATTCGCCAGCGTGAAGAGGTACGTAATGCGCTAGTTAATGATCGAATCAGAGGAAAAAATGCACAAGTGTGGTTTCTCGAGAGAGAAAACCCAGCTCATAAGTAAACTATGGACACTGCATCGATGTCACATGTCTTTACGGGATTGTTTTATGGGTTGTGTGTGAACGCACTCTCTGATTCCGGAAAATCACTGGCAGTGTGAAAGAACCAAAGTCAAACGAACCCGGGTCAAATCCCAGATCACTTTATCGGTGTATTTTCCGGAATCTCTGTGTGAAAGGGGCTTTATTGTGATGCAAGGTTGTTTTTTTACAAGCCAACGTTGTGTCAACGTTTGTCCAAAATCCTCTCCTACGATGACACAACGATTCGCCGGACCATCCGTCCCTTTGCCAGGGCGCGTCGGGGTTGCTCTCGTCATTAAACTGCTGAGACTGCCTATTGCCTCAGAAAATCCGATCTGCCTGTTTACATGACAATCGCATTGGCACATATCTGATTTATTTCCACCTATGAAAGAGGCCTGAAATCGATCTCGAAATATCCGATTGCAACGTTTTTTTCCTGTTTACACGGTCATAGAACACATCCGACATGAGCAAAAAAACGTAATTGGGTCACATTTCAATGACAGTGTAAAGGAAGCCCTATAGATTCTCCCCTGTGAAGGCCTCATCGACACAATAGCCTCAACAAACGTGTCTCCTTGTCTCACTACTTGGTTGATTGCTGCTCCATTGCTCCTGTCTGCCTTGCTGCCTTGCTTTTGGTTCGTGTCTGTGGCTTCGTATATCTTTCTGTTTTGAATCATTATTTACTACCATTACCTGTTGTTTATACTACTAAATACAACTTACTCAACATCACATACTAACCTGAAATCGCTAGCTTCAATCTAAATCGATGCTAGCACAACAAGCTACTAATTCGCTAGCCTGTTAGCGTGCCATCCGTGCGCTCTTTATTTATTTATTTAGCTTGCGTGCTCGCGCCTTTTACAAATCCATCAAAGCTGTGGTAAGTAGAACAGGACACCCCTATGTTAAATTCCCATAGAGCCAGGCAGATTTTTATTTTTTAAGGCCAGTTATTTCATGGATCCAGGATAATATGCATTCTGTTAAAGTTCCCTTGGCCTTTGGAATTAAAAAAGCCCCACATCATCACACACCCTTCACCATACCTAGAGATTGGCATGGTTTTATTTCAGTTAGCCTAATAGCTGGTTTGATTTGCATTGAAAGATGATCTTATGGAAAGTACCCCATGCCAATCTCTAGGTATGATGAAGGGAATGTGATGATGTGGGGATATTTTAATATCCCCCCCACTTTTCAAAATCCCGCTTGTGTCTGTCAAGTTGTAATATATATATATATATATATATATATATATTATGGCAAAAGAGAGCAAGCAGCTTTGTGTTGTTCCCTGCCCACGTTATATCACGGGTTGGGACACACACATCAGCTTTCTGGTACTATTTGGGAGTGGAGCATGCCACAGTCAGTTCTCGAGTGGGCTGACTGTGAGCATTGCGAGAAGCTGTCCGTGAGGACGCTCCGCTCCCGCCGGACGGTTCGCACTCCCCACGTGGGTCCTGCTGTTGCCGATGCACGGCGGCGACTCGCATTTTGGGGTTCGCAAACGGATCTGACAGCGGGGGTTGGGACGGGCCCCGCCCTATCTCAGCTTTCACCTGTCAGATCCAGTGCTGGCGATTCCAGTTCCGAGGAATTGGTATCGTTAGTGTTTTGTTTAAAAAAAAAAAAAAGAGAACAAAACAAATAAAGATATTAAGAAAAAGACAGATGTTTGAGTTTTCAATAAATGAATAAATAAGTCAGCTCATAACTCTGTTGAATAAAGAGGAGCTTTAAAAGGAGTTTTATCTAGTGCTGTTGCTAGTTAAATATTTTCTGGCCAGCTGAACATTATGGGAGTGAAAAAGAGAGTTTATTAGATGAAATATATCTAAAAACAGAAAAACTCTGTATCTCAGCCTCCTCGTCGGGGACTGCCTTTTTTCCCTATCTCCACACCACACTTTGGTGTAATTTTTAACCCCGACGTTACCCACCAGCCATCTTAAATAAATAAAGAAAAATGTTATTAGGCAGCACTGGTGGGTGAATTATAAAGACATGGATGAATGTGAGGTTATCAGCACTGACGCTATTCGAGAATTGCGTCGTGCAAAAACAGATAAACTATACTGGGGAGGGACGGTTTCGAGAAATCGTTTCTCCTCTGCTTCATCTGGGGGGCGACTCTCTGAGGAGGGTCGCAGCACGGCCAGTTCGGTTGTTTTCCTGCTGGTGGCCACGGAGTGATATATTTATATATATATATATATACGTTTTTCTGATTTAAAAATAAAGAAAAATAAGATAAAAATTATGTCTGTTCTTCTGGACGCTCCGCTTTCAAAAAAACTAAGAAATAAACCATTCAGCGGCGTTCCAGAGGTTTCTTCCTCACCAATCTAATGTTCCTGAGACTGCTGGGCGGAGCAGTCTCGGTCTACTAAGCTCCTCGCAGCACAGAGTGCAAAACGAGCATCGCCATTTGGGTCCTCCAAAATTGAGGGGGACTTAGGTGGCGGTAGCAGTCTAGCCAGTTAGAGATATGCAAGATCTGAGGACTATTTTATCTCTAAAAAAGCTTGGACAAATAGGAAGCCCTGACGCCGAGGCTATCAGGCTTCTAAAGGGTGGTCCCCTCCGGGGTAGGGATGGTTTTGAGAAATCATTTCTCCTCTGCGCCCTCTGGGGTGCCACTCTCTGAGGAGGGTCGCAGTGCTGGCAGTTCGGTTGTTCCCTGCCGGTTCGCCGTTCAGGGCACCGAGGTGTCAGCGTCCCCATACGATCCTCCGAGGAGGGTCGTAGGAACTAAGTTATTTAGAGGAAGGCAAGATCTGAGGACTGTCGTCATCTCTAATAAAGCTTAGACAGGAAGTCCTGTCGTAAAAACGAGGCTATCAGGCTTCTGAGGGCTCCTCCGGGGCAGGGACGGTTTTGAGAAATCGTTTCTCCTCGGCGCCCTCTGGGGTGCGACTATCTGAGGAGGGTCGCAGCGCTGCCAGTTCGGTTGTTCCCTGCCGGTTCGCCGTTCGGGGCACCGAGGTGTCAGCGTCCCCAAACGATCCTCCGAGGAGGGTCGTAGAACGGTCAATTCGGTTGTTCCCTGCCGGTTCGCGCTTCAGGGCACCATAGTGACTGTTCAACCGAATCCAGAGGCCAGTCTTGAGAGACTGGTTCCCCTAGTAGAATTTCTGGCAGCGTGGAAACTACTGCCACATATTTCTCGGTGGGTCCTGCACACTATAGAAAAGGGTTCAGAATTTGGTTCTTGTCCGCCCAGATTTCTAGGGGTCCTCCCCACTGTGCTGGACCCCGAGCAGGCTTTGGTTATGGAGCAGGAAGTACTGACACTTCTGCAAAGGAGCTGTAGAAGGGGTTCCTCCTCCCGACAGACAGTCAGGGTTTTACTGCCATTACTTTATTGTTCCAAAAGAGGATGAGGGGTTGCGTCCTACTCTAGACCTGCGTCAATTAAACAGCAGGTTTCAGAATCTTAAGTTCAAAGTAAGCAAAAAATGCTTACGCTAAATATGATTGTGTCACAGACTCAGTCCGAGGACTGGTTTGTCACAATAGACTTAAAGGAAGCTTACTCATCTATCCATCCTCATCACAGGAGATTCCTGAGGTTTGCTTTCAGGGGCGAAGCATACCAGTATCGGGTTCTTCCTTTCGGCCTAGGTTATCACCCCGCACCTTTTACAATATGCGTGGATGCAGCTCTGTCTCCTCTGAGATTCCAGGGCATTCGCGCATTAAATTATATCGACGATTAGTTGATTTTAGCTCAGTCCGAGCTTTTGGCAGTTCAACATCGAGATGTCGTTCTGTCCCACATAAGGGGGTTGGGGTTGCGGCTCAACACCAAAAAGAGTGTACTCCTCCCAGCTCAGAGGACCACTTTTCTAGGTGTATTATGGGATTCGACAACAATGCAAGCACGTCTGTCTCCTGCACGTATTTCTGCGATTCTCACAGCCGTAAAGAATGTAAAACTAGGTCAGTCACTCACTGCAAAACAGTCTCTGAGACTGTTGGGGCTCATGGTAGTTGCGTCTAACGTAGTTACTGTTGGCCTTCTGTACATGAGACCCCTGCAGTGGTGGCTCGGGACCAAGGGGTTTTCTCCGAGGGGAAATCCGTTTTCACATGATCAAGGTCACGCGGCTATGCCTTCGTGCCTCGGTCATGTGGAAGAAACCTTGGTTCCTCGCCCAGTGCCCAGTGCTGGGGCTTCTTGTCGACGCGTCACGCTATCGACGGATGCTTCCCTTACAGGATGGGGGGCGGTCATGAGTGGCCGCTCTGTGAAAGGTCTTTGGGTGGGGCTCATGGCAGTTGCTTCCAACTTAGTTACTTTTGGCCTTCTGTACATGAGACCCCTGCTGTGGTGGCTCAGGACCAAGGGGTTTTCTCCGAGGGGAAATCCGTTTTCGCATGATCAAGGTCACGCGGCTATGCCTTCGTGCCTCGGTCATGTGGAAGAACCTTGGTTCCTCGCCCAGGCCCAGTGTTGGGGGCTTCTTGTCGACGCATAATGCTATCGACGGATGCTTCCCTCACAAGTCGGGGGCAATCATGAGTGGTTGCTCAGCGAAGGGTCCGGACAACACACTGATTGTCTCGTATATCAGAGCAGATATCCTGTTGAGGCAGGGGCTGTGGCCCGCGGAATGGAGACTTCACCCCGAGGTGGTGGAGCTTCTTAGGGAGAACTTCGGTCAAACTACAAGTCGACCTTTCGCATCACTTTTACAATGCATTGCCCTTGCGGTTCTCCCTCACGCATCCAGCTCCGCTTGGACTGGATGTGATGTAATAGGTGTGGTTGCCGCTACACCTATACGCTTTTCCCGATATCTTTGCTCTTGGGAGCTCTGGAGTTGTGGATACTGTGGGCTCAGCCTCTGAGGGGGCACAGCTCATAGATTCAGGTCTACTCCAGTCTATAGCTTCCTCCACGAGAAGACTAAATATGCTGTTCTCTGCCTGGTGCAGAGAACGCCTTCTGAATCTTGTTCCTGCCCTGTTGGTACAATACTTGATTTCTGTATGAATGTTTCTTTACTGGGTTATCTCTGAGGAGAGATCCTTAATTTCGTCTTCTCCGTGGTACATGAGGCTGGGGCCTACACGTACTTGGATTTGCACCTGATATGGTGATAGTATTTCTTCACCCCAGGTCGGGTTGTATTTCTAGGTCCCTACTAAATGTGCGGGTCATTTGTGAAGCAGGCCTTCTGTCCTCCACCTTTAATACCCCAGATCAGGAAAAACTTAATCTATTAAGCCCTGTGCGGGCTTTGGATGCGTATGTCCACAGAGCTGCTCAGTGGCGTATATCAGAACAATTATTTGTCTGCTTCGGGTCACCTAAGATAGGTTGCCCGGCATCTAAACAGATGATGAGCAAGTGGGTAGTTGAGGCTATCTCACTTGCTTATTAAGCGGCCGGACAGCCTTCACCTATGGCTGTTCAGGCCCATTCTACAGGAGTATGGCTGCCTCTAGGCTTTAATTTCGGGTGTTCCCCTTCAAGACATTTGAATTGCGGCAGGCTGGGGGGGGCGCTGCCGAGCATCAATGGAGTAGGACGTGAGTTTATTAGCTCCTGCCGATTTCAGTTAATATTGTTATTTTTCTGCGCTTTTTCGTTACATATTTAGTATAGTCTCACTCCGCAACATTTTTTACTAAAAAGTCTAACTCCGGACTGCATAAGATGGCTGGAAAGAATTCTAAAACTCGCAAAACTATTCAGACACAACTGCGGCCTGGTCTGCAAGTTGCGACCGCGTCTTCGAGTGGATCATCTGTTACCTCAGAGGTCGAGGGCGCCTCGACAGATGCCAACCTTGACATCGCTGCACTCAAGCTCGAGTTATTGGCCTCGGTGAGGAAAGATATTGCTGATATTTTTAAAAAGGAACTCCAGGATACTCTCGGGGATGCTTTGCCTACTATTAAGCTCGACCTGCAAGCGGTGAAGTCACAGCTGGCGAATGATAAAGCTGCTACCGATGCTACCATGTCTGAGCTAAAAGGTACGGTCGGAGAGATGGAGCATGCACTCACCGAGTGCTCAGATGACATCGCCGAGATGAAAACAACTGTCGAGCGCCTCACAGCTAACATTGCCATGCTGGAAAATAAATGTGAAGACTTGGAGTCCAGATCACGGCGTAACAACATCAGTATAGTGGGAGTACCGGAGGGCCCTGACACCTGTACCACGGTTGTTGTGGCCGCCTTACTGAAGGAAGCGTTCAATTTGGAAAAGGAACCGCTTTTGGACCGGTCCCACCGGACCCTCCAACCCAAACCCAAGCCTGGTGATCGTCCACGAGCCATTGTGTGCAGATTTCATTATTACAGTGACTGTGTTGACATTCTGCGCCGCGCGAGAGAGCTCCGACAGATTAAAGTCAGAGACGTGACCGTCTCAGTTTTCCCTGACCACACTGTCAAGATAGCTCGGGCTCGGGCTGCATTCAACGAGGTCAGACGTCAACTTCGTGGCATTGAAGGTGCTCGATATGGTCTGTTTCATCCAGCGCGTCTTCGCATCACATACAACGGTGTTGAGAAGGATTTCGCTTCTGCGGAGGAAGCCAGCGACTTTGTCAAAACTTTGGTTCCTGGGTGAGCTCCAACTGCGTTTCTGATCTATGTTCTATTAGGCCTAGTTGCTTTTCCTTAGAGGTTGTGAATACACCAGTCTTAATTTGTTTAGTATTAGGTGGTTTTCTAGCTTGCTGCACTTACTAGATCTGATTTTTTGAACGTTACCTCATTTTATGCTTTCTGCATCTATTTGCACAGGACTGAGGGCCCACTGTTATTTGTATTTTTGCGTGCTTTACTGTATTCATGCGCATATGTTTAAATAGTGTTGAGATTGGCGGGAGTTTTTTTTTTCTCTCTCTCTTTTTTTTCTTCTCTTTTGTTTGGTTTGCATGGCCTCCGAGTTGTTCAACGGTGTTGTGGACAACTTTTGTTTACTGTGGGAAGCACTGCTGTCTCCTTGGTTCTGTGGTTATAGGGGGACTTTGGGTGCATCTGTGTTTAGGGGTATGTTGGGCGGGGAGGGGGGCCCACCTCGGCTCTATATGATCATTTTCAAAAATAAATGTTTCTTTTTTTTTTTAAATGGTTAATGGCAATATAGATCCCAGCATTGCTGGGTCAGGCACACCTCTCAGATTCATCAGTTGGAATATCAGAGGTATGGGTAATCCTGTTAAGAGATCTAAGGTATTTGCACACTTGAAACGTTTAAACTCTGATTTAGTTTTTTTTGCAGGAGACTCATCTTCGTGTTAAAGACCATGTTAGGTTACATTGCCCTTGGGTAGGTCAAGTCTTTCACTCAAACTTTAATTCAAAAGCTAGGGGAGTCGCTATTTTAATTAACAAAAAAGTCCAGTTCTCATCCACTGACGTTATTGCTGATAGGAATGGCAGATACCTCATGGTTGCTGGTACCCTGATGCAAAAAAAGGTTTTGTTGGTGAATGTATATGCCCCGAACTTCGATGATGTTGAATTCGCTAACAGATTGCTGAGTAACATCCCCTTCTTGAATACACACCTGCTGATTTTCGGTGGGGATTTAAATTGCGTCTTCGACCCAATCTTAGATCGGTCTAATCCTCGAAATCGATCTCAATCTGCTATGTCTAAAACATTCTCTGATTTTATTAAACAGTATGGTCTTATTGATCCATGGAGATCTCGTAATCCTTCTATTAAAAAATTCTCTTTCTTTTCCCAGGTGCACCATTCATATTCTAGGATTTTTTATTTTTTTTAATTGACAGTACTCTTAATTCATGTGTAAATTCTTCGGACTATTTAGGTATTGTAATCTCCGACCATTCACCTTTACTATTAGATATTCAACTTTCTACCTATAAACGTAGCCCACCACTTTGGAGATTTAACTCTCTCCTTTTGGCAGACCAAGAATTCTGCAAATTCATTTCAAACTCTATTGATGAGTTCTTGTCTTTCAATTATAATGACTCATCTTCATATTCATTGCTGTGGGAGACACTTAAATGTTACCTGAGAGGTCAAATTATTTCTTATTCTGCTCTTTCTAATAAAAAGATTAATGCCAGGCTTAATGCACTTACATCTGTGATTGGGGACCTTGATCAAAGATTCGCGCTTAACCCTTCTCCAGAACTTCTTAAGCAGCGTCTTGATCTGCAAGCAGAATTTGATCTCATCTCAACTAAAGAGGCAGAGCGCTTGCTATTACGCAGCCGTGGCTCATACTACGAATATGGCGACAAGGCAAGTCGTTTACTGGCACATCAGTTACGACGGCAGGCCACTTCCCGTTTGATACCTACTATTAAAAACACGCATGACACTATTACTACAGACCCCTTGGAAATTAATGCTATTTTTAAATCATTTTACTCTTTATTATATAAATCTGAATTTCCTACTGACAACACTAAAATGAATACATTTCTTCAGAATCTTTCGAACCCTGTCATTGATACAAATACTGCCACGCAAATGGACTCTCCACTCTCTCTTGAAGAAGTATTAATAGCAATTAATGCTATGCAATCTAATAAAGCCCCTGGCCCCGATGGGTTTCCGATTGAATTTTTTAAAACATTTATTGGCAAATTGGCACCGTTACTTTTATCCGTATTCAATGAATCCCTAGAAAGTGGTTCATTACCACCAACCTTGACACAAGCCACTATTGCTCTCCTTCTCAAAAAGGACAAAGATTCGACCTCATGTGGGTCTGACAGACCATTGTCTTTGCTTAATGCTGACGTCAAGGTATTGGCTAAAGTAATTGCATCCCGCTTAGAGAATGTGCTTCCTCATATTATATCTGATGAACAAAATGGTTTTATAAAGGGACGTCAACTGTTTTTTAATACCCGTACACTTTTCAATATAATTTACTCAAAACACTCGACTGAAATTCCTGAGCTTGTGATTTCTTTAGACGCCGAAAAGGCATTCGATAGGGTAGAGTGGGAATACTTGTTTGCAGTTTTGAAAAAATTTGGATTTGGTGAAAAATTCATTTCTTGGATTCGCCTCCTTTACTCATCCCCCAAGGCTAGTGTTCATACTAATGATGTTTATTCTGATTATTTTGCCCTTGGACGTGGAACTCGCCAAGGTTGTCCTTTATCACCTTTGCTCTTTGCTATTGCCATCGAGCCTCTGTCAATTACATTAAGATCTTCCCCTCTATTCAAAGGTATCACCCGTAATGGATTCGAATATAAATTATCACTTTATGCGGATGATTTGTTATTGTATATAACTGATCCTACACTTTCCATCCCTGCGGTTTTCGGTATTCTGGAGAACTTCAGCGCCTTTTCAGGTTACAAATTAAATTTGGAGAAAAGTGAGTGTTTTCCCATTAATACTGCAGCATGTCAGTTACAACAGTCAGATTTGCCTTTTCGATTTAGTCCATCAGGGTTCAAATACCTAGGTGTTAACGTGACTCGTTCTTTATCTAGCCTTGCGTCTGCGAATTTCACTCCCCTTATTTCTAGGATTACATCCAATATTCAAAGATGGGGTAACCTCCCCCTTTCACTAATCGGCAAGATCAATGTTGTTAAAATGAATATTTTACCAAAATTTCTTTTTTTATTCCAATCAATTCCGCTTTTTCTGCCAAAACATTTCTTTGACTCATTCGATAAGATAATTTGTTCTTTTATTTGGGGCGGAAAATCACCTAGGATTCGTAAAACTCTGCTGCAGAGATGCAGACTTAATGGAGGACTGGCATTACCTAATTTTTTAACTTACTATTGGGCGGCTCACATCCATAAACTTTGCTACTGGTTAAAATCCCCTGGATCCTCTTGGTGTAAATTAGAACTATCATCCTGTAGGGGATCTTCTATACCTGCTCTACTTTATTCCTCTTTACCTACGAAACCTTCTCTATACACTGATAATCAAGTGGTTCTTAACACACTCAAAATCTGGTATCAATTTAGACGATACTTTAAATTTGTAGATGCATCTTCCTTGGGTCCTATCAATAACAACCATTTATTTCCTCCATCACTTTCGGACTCGACATTTTCACTGTGGTATGACAAGGGTGTTTTGCAATTTAGAGATTTATATGTAGATGGTGTCTTTGATAGCTTTACCAATCTGTCATCTCGCTTTGAACTCCCTGTTACTCATCTGTTTCGCTATTTTCAAACTCGCAACTTTGTGGCTAAGTGTTTCCCTAATTTCCCTTCTTTACCTCCAGTGCATCAGTGGGAAACCATGCTTTCATTTGTCCCTCATCACAGGGGAATCATTTCAAAGCTATATGACATTATCTTAGCTTTTAGCGACCATTCAAATGCCAAACTTAAGGGTACGTGGGAAAGGGAACTGGGAATACAAATACAGGAGGAGTCTTGGGAACAGGCCATAGAGAGGATACGTTCTACCACCTCTTGTGCTCGTCTTGGACTTATTCAATTCAAGGTTTTACATAGGGTAAATTTCTCTAAGCTTAGACTCTCTGAAATATATCCGGAAGTAGAAGACAAATGTGATAAATGCCATGGCTCCCCCTGTCATCTTAGCCATATGTTTTTTTTTTGTCCTGATTTGGTAGATTTCTGGGTGGCTTATTTTAATATTATGTCCTCTGTTCTTGGGGTAAATCTCCAACCTTGTCCTCTGATTGCTATATTTGGGATTCCTGACCCCTCAATGGCACTTAACCGTACACAAAAGGACATCATAGCTTTCACATCCTTACTAGCAAGACGCTCCTTATTGCTACATTGGAAGTCTGCTAAATATCCTTCTATCTCCCGTTGGCTCAGAGACATCATGTATTTTTTAAAACTTGAGAAAATTAAATATACATTGAGAGGATGTACAGTCAAATTTTTCCATAAATGGCAACCCTTTATTTCCTATTTCACAAATTTAAAGGTACTACCCAATTGAATGTGTGCCTGTTATTATTGTACTGTTTGTATTGCATAGTTAACCAGCAATATGTGTGTTGGTCATGGTGAGCTGAGTGGGTGGGGGGGTTGTTTATTATTTCTAACAGACACTCTGTGATCTAATTTACTTATTTCTAATGATTCTTATTAGAGTGTTGTTTTTTTGTTTTTTTAGGGGGGGGGGGGGGTATTATTATTATTATTATTTTCTTCTTTAATGTGTATATGTGGCCGGGTACATGTTCATGTATGTTTAAAAAGTGGGAGGAAAAAACAAAAAGGGGGGAAAGGATAAATATTATCTGTGAATGGAAATTCTGTATTGTTTGTTATTGTTGTATTGTTTTCCCTTTCTCCTTCAATAAAAACAATTAACAAAAAAAAATGAATTGCGGCAGGCTGGTCCTCACCACATACATTGTCAGATTTTATGACTTACACCTCTCCACTCCTGGGGCTAGGTTGCTTGCTTCTTAGTGTGCGCAAGGACTTCACACAGAACGGGCATTTGTCTTTATGGCGTAGTGGGTATGGGGTTCCCACCGCGTCTCAACGCAGCTCGAGTTCCCTTGAAAGGGAACGTCTCAGGTTACGTATGTAACCCTGGTTCCCTGAGACATGGTTATAATGTCAAGACAATCAGATAGACAAAGTTGAGTTTGTTATTTTTATAATTTGTAAATGACACTGGGCACATGACATATATATACACACAGTCAAAATTCTATAAATAAAAATACATTTGCACAGAATACACTTTACTATTAGTCATACAATATATAACCCCATATAATATATAAGGCCTGTGTATAATATATAGAAAACAATATAATATACAAATACTTTAGAATATATAAATAGTACAATATATAAATAATACAATTTATAAATAGATAACAATATGGAATTGTATAGAATATATAAATGCAGTATATATATAGAAAACTATATAGAATTATATATAATACAATCTATAAATAATACATTATAATATAAATAATACTATATATATAAAAAACAACAGAATATTCAAAATATACTATATAATTATACTATAGAATAATATTTAGATGCGTAATACTAAAATAATTCACAGGCCAGCTTCTGTGGTCTCCACCGCGACTCGATCTGCACCAACTCGTGCATGATGAGTTCCCAAGTACTTCTGGTCTGCTTCCAGTCTTTTTTGTAGCACCCCACACAGCGCAGACAAAACTGTACTACGGGTTGGAGGCCGAACAACCCACAACGACTTTCCATCCAAGATAGCATCCCCCTGATCAGACATCTGGTCAACTGTTGTAGTCTTCCAGATAGCTGCCTCTTCCTCTTGTCTGGAGAACGCCAGTCCTATTGCTCAGCAGCTGCAAAATAGGAGGGAAAAAAGTAATTAAACCACTGAAAATATCAAATTGGTTGGGATGGGAGCCTCTCCCAGGCTGAGTCTTTTACTGAGATTTATATTTATTTACACTTACTCTTCTTTTTCTTTGTCTCATGCGCACAATGATCCTGCTGTCCTCCATCTTGTCTTTGTTCTCATCTTGGGCCATCCTGTAACCCCTTCTAACAGTTTCAAAATACGTCTTGCAGGATGCTAGAGAGAGGAAGATAGTGAGGGAGGAGAATGTGTTTATTTATAAATAACTAATCTATACAGTTAAATAGTTGTAGCCTTGGGACATTCTCTTGTGACTTACCTTTAACAACAGCAGGATCTACGTCCAGTACAGCCATGGAGACGCCATTATAAAGATAGGTTGTGACCTCGAGGTTGTGGGGGGAGGATAGACTGTGGAGCAGTAATTAAAGAAGGTTGATTAAAAATATAATTTAGAAGAAAGGACTGTTATGAAACAATAGTTTTAAAGATATACCTTGTCTGTGGGTCATATTTGTGTATGTTGTTTTCCCCATTGTGCAATCTCCGTACAGCTTCCTGTAAACATCCAACATAGTATGAGGGCTCAATTCAAATACATTAATAAATAAAGCACACGAAGTTAAGCGGACACCGCCAAATGTTTGTGACGGTCAGAAAATAACTTACCGCAACAGAATTATTCCCAGCTCTCTTTAATTTCTTTGAAGCAGGCTCCTCTTTTGCCTCTTTGAGCTCATTGATGTCAGCCTCCATCTTATCCAACCTCTTGTCCATCGTCTCCAGCTTTTTAAATATCCTCTTCAAACTTGCATTTACCATATACACCAGTCTGTTTTCGTTCGGACTCAGAGTTTGAATAGCCACATTGTCCCAACGTAAAGGAGTTACATCTCTACTCTGCTCTCCGTAAAACTCCAGCAATCTTTTGCAAGCCATCTTGAAGAGCAGAGGACACCCAGATACAAACTGCTTTTCAGGGTCTACAGTCTTTGTTGTAGATTGACACAATGTAAAGCACTTATCAGCTCACCTTTCCTGAATACTAATGAGGGGGGCAGGGGAATAGGGGCAATCTTGAGCTGCCAGTCCCAAAACAAATTAGCATTTACAAAGCCAAGCGATCAACTAACAGCATGTGGTCAGACAAGTTCCTGTTTTCGGGCCTTTGCGGGCATTTACAGGTACGCATAACAAAGTTCCAAAGATCCCTGCCAAACAGCACATTTAGCGGGCGTATTCATTGTCTGAATTCTCCCGTATACACCCCTTTTGACGCAGTGTGGCGTGCTGTCTGTGCGTGTGTGTCAGACAGCCAGAATCCAGTTCTCTTTTGCGCTTGAATAATAACACACACATTTATGCCAAAATGTCCGTTTTGTAAATCGTATCCTCACAAGAACAGTCTTAAATTAGTTAAATAAAATCTTAAATGAACGTCAAGAGTAAATGAGAAAATTAAATACGAAAGATCCGGTCATCAGCAACAGATTTTAAAGGGACAGCAGCCAATTCTCTCTGTCAGTGAAGTTAACCAAAGAACAAAGGGGAATAGAGCATATTACTCACTGATCTTGTCTAAAGAACGTGTGTAGCTTTAATAAGGATTAATCTATATTTAATTTATAATTTATGAAATAAAAAGTTGTCAGGATAATTCCGATTCACGTGGCTACGCGGAAGCGATAAAAAAATTCTCAGAGCCACTAGGCACTGTTTTATGCAAATGAGCGGCCGGATCCCATTAAATAATTTTCTGTTAGAACAGTGTCGTGTTAGCGGCCCCTAAGTTAATAACTAATGATCGTTGCGACGGAAGCGAATTAATCAAAACTAACTTTAGCTGGACAATAACTTTATTCTAGAGCTGCTGTAAAGCCAAAACAATCTCTGTTACTTTAATTTCCTATTATCACTGTAAAGCTGCTTTGAGACAGTCCATATTGTTAAAAGCGCTATATAAATGAAGGTGACTTGACTTGACTTGACCATGCTGGCGTGATGAATCCGATCTTCAACCAGATAGAACTGGATTAAATATTTTGAATGTTCCGATCCCAATCTGACTTCTGACCTGTAATGCTGCCTGGGTCATAATTATTCATTGTTCATTTGTCGGCCAGTAGAACTGGACCCCTGACTAAGCCTAGTTTCTCTCAAGTTTTTTTTACTTCTCCATTCTGTCACCTGATGGATTTGGGTTCCTTGCCACTGTCGCCTCTGGCTTGCTTAGTCGGGGACACACATTTTCTTCTTGAGCTGCTGTACAGCCAAAACAAACGTTGCATTATTTTCCTAATATCACTTTAAAGCTGGTTTGAAACAATCTGCACTGTAAAAAGCACTAGGTGACTTGACTTAACTGATAGGCAGCTCACCCAATAATCCTTATGCCAGCATATCTGTTTACATCTCTCGATCCATAAGAGGTAGTATGCCTACGGTCCCCTCCCTTTAGACTCTTTATTTCTGTACAACCGGAGTGGGGATGTCACTGATATCGCTGGCTTAATATTTAGCCATTGTGCACTCAGGACTAGAGAACTTAGGGAGTAACAGGAAATGGTATAGACACAGAAGCTGCCGAGTTCTGTTGAGTTGGACAATTTTGAGATGGAGTCTATAAAGTTACTGATAAGAAGGCAGGGCCCTAAGAGAGACGGTAAGTTTTAGGTTGTTTATTGTTTCCAAGTCATGTTTAGTAGACATGTGGCAAGCATGCATGCATAGCTGATACCAGAATGGATTTTAGTGCTTCTCTTGTGATGATTTGTAACGGCGGAAAAACATTCTCTATTTAACTGTCCTAGTTCCCATACAATCCACCAAAATAACAAGTTAAACACATTTCATGACAGATCGACAATAAATATCATTGGGTTAGTAAAATGCCATTGGAAAGCCAAAAGGGGTATTCACACCAAATGTGAAATGAAAATGTAGAACAAATAACTATTTTATATTGAGGAAGCATCATATTTTTATTTTACTTGTGTAAATTAACATGTGTAAATTAACAATAGAAACCTTGGATAATAATAATTGGAGATTATTAATAAATAGGGATGTGCACGAGCAGTACTTGAGTATTCGCAGACAGTGATGATGCATCATGAAAACGATGATCGCTGTGACTTTTAAATATATATATTCAGAATATATACTTTTTCTGATTGGTTATTTCGGCATTTTGCTTGGTACCTGAGGTCTGATTTGTTAGTATTAGGACAGAATGCTATCCAGACTCGAGTTACGAAATTTTCGGTTTCCATGGGCAGAATTAAGTTTCTCAGACATGCACAACTGTGTGTGAAACTGAGAATTTTAGTTCATGCTGCTTGTACCTCAGCACATTTAATGGATTTTTTCGTAAAGGTAACAATAGTTTCAGCGTTGCATTAAACAGTCGTCCACAATTGAATGACAGGCATTCTGTGTAATGTTAGTGTGGCGACACGGAGGAGGAGCTCGGAGGTGTGATCAGCTCACGACTATGCCACCCTGGAATCTTGCCAGGGACAATAAAAAAATGGAATTTCTAATTTAAAGCAACACAGGTTCGTTCACAGTAAATTGGTAGGAGAAGTGGATACAAAATTATATATATATATATATATATATATATATATATATATATATATATATATATATATTTATTTTTATTTTTATTAAGAATAAGAGATTTATTTAAAGCAAAGGACAACCATCAATAACACTCAATATAGACAACAACACCATTACAAGACACACACAGAAAGACCTGATGAGTCAGCGTCGTCAGAATTCGAGAAAAGGGAGCCGAGGCGTGTCAGCAGGGGATAGAAGGGCACGTAAGGACTCCACGGCAAGTCACATTTCCCGTACACCTGTGCACAAACAAACACTCACTCATGACACAACACTCGTGAGGAAGACCACCACCAGCAATCCACCCCTGCTTTAAGCGCTCAGCTCCTGAAACAACAGAATTAAGTTACACACCTCAGGATTCACAGTTGAACAGACACAACTCACAATGGTCACAGTTTGAACAGACACGTCACAAAGCCAAAAATCGAAGAAGCTAAATCGCCCATGCGGACGCGTCCAATCTGGACTCAATACATCTTATGGGTGCGATCTCCGGGAATCAAACCAGTCTGGCAGACATAAACAGGCAAAGCTGAGGGCTCGCCCAGTCCATTGGAAGGACCACGTATGCGCCGGCGACAACCCAACGCTTCCGCATTGAAACGCGGACGCTCGTATTAGCCATGCTGTAATCAGCCTCACTCAAACCTTTGACAGAGGAGGGACAACCTCAACCCAATGCCAGCCGCAGGGATCCGCATGCTGCCCTGGATTACGGCTGAATGACAACACGGGAGGGGCGGTGACTCGTGACACCATACACTCCAGCCAGCCAACTTTTATACACGCTACTGCACCCCACTGATAGGACGAAACTCAATGAGTAGACGAACCAACCACATGCAGGCAAGGAGAATTTCATTGAACCTGCCACAGCAGAGCAGCCTTCAAATATAGTCTACATTAATTGATTTCAGTGCCTTGTGCTCTTCCTTTGTACCTTGTGATGCTTTAAAACTGGATCTTTTATTAGTTATTATCATTTGTTGAATACATCACTGTCTGTAGCAATATAAATTAACATGTATAAATGTATCCGTGGACATAATATTTTTGTAAAGTGGTTTATCCATGTGTTGGCTTTCTCTGGTCTAACTAATGGACACTCTACATGTTCTCTGGTTGTGCACTGTCTGCTGTCTGGTCATAAATTATGATAAAGTCAAAGATTGCTGAAAAATGTTGCTGTAATTCCGTTGTTTTTTTCATGTTTCCAGTGATTCACAGCGAAAGCAAAAATCCCAGAATACCTGAATGATTTCAGGATTTCAAATAGAAGGTCCTTAAACAAACCATCTGCAATTTCAATGATGTATTGCTATGTTCTTCTGTTATCTTACCTTATGAATATTTAAAACAAGGTTATCCCTCTGGCAATGAATGAAATAATATTCACAATCAAATCAGAATTTTGCAACCTGCTATAGGACTTATTATTCTCTGTCATTTTGTTCTGAAGAACACAATGATGATTGTGGCGAGTTGGACGAGGCCGAGGGCCGTGAGAGAGCGGCATGAGGCCGGTGGCGTGATTACTGATGAACGCCACCTGCGCGACGCACTGGTCTCTTATCTCTCACAGAGGAGCGGAAGCATAAAAGGAGGAGCGACGACAGAGGAGATCGAGACTGGTGCGCAGGTGACGCTCATCAGTAATCACTCCACCGGCCTTGTGCCGCTATCTCACGGCCCTCGGCCTCGTCCTGCTCGCCACAATGATCATTGATACACTACAAACATTAATTCAATATTATTTATAGGTCATAAAGCTTTATAAACATGCATGTTCTTAACAGAGCTTTAATTATGGGCACTTTTGACTACATGACATTTTGAAAAATGAAACTTCTGTACACTTTGAATTTATGTTAAAACATACCACATAAAGATTGGAATGTGGCCTTGATTAGCCTTTGATTAGAGTAAAGTATGATGAGTAGATAAATGTTGTGTGAGACGGTAATTGATTTAAAAAAAATAAAACTTGCTAACACCAAACATTAGCTAGTAGTCCCTGAATGTGTAAAATGACACATAATAAAGCTATTCTCAGATCAATGTTATAAAATGTATACATTTTCTAGTTTTAAAGATTCTGGGATTTTTACATTTAAATACAAATATATTTATACAACAAATGTTCAACATTTACAACAATTATTTTCTTTACAGTGGAACACATACAGTGGAAAAAGTACAGTTGTAATCAAAATGATTCAACCCCCTGGAGACTGTAATAATTTACAAATGTAAGCTTTTGTCACATCTTGTTTTGGGTCATGTTTCATGTCAGTCATGTTTCATGTCTTGTCAAGTGATTCCCAGTTTTAGTCATGTGATCCTACCATGTGTTCCCTTGTCTTGTGTTATGTTCTGAATGGTTAATTGTCTTGATTGTGCACAGGTGTCCCTTGTCTTGTTCATGCTTGTCTTGTCCTTGTATATTTAAGCCCTCATGTTTGCCTTGTAATTTTGTGAAGTATTGTTTTCCAGAAACCAATGGTGGAAAGTGCCATGTCTATGTCTATGTTCATGGTTTTGTTTTGAGTTTCATGCCACTCCATGCCTTTGTTTTATGTTTGATCTTGTTTTTTTATGTTAAATAAACTGCACTTGGGTTCTGCAACTTGCCTCCAGTGGACTCCATGTTACATCTTTTCTAAAGATGCAGAGTTTAAAAAAATTGTATCTATAACAGATTAGTAGCAAATTTATAATTTCGATACATTATGTAATGCTTATGAGTTATAGGATTTTTTTTTGTAATACAGCTATGTCACAATTATTCAACGCTGCTGTTTTTAAGTTACATAATTGTATGGTATAGTACAAATTTGTGTTAAAACACAATTAAGCCTTTGGAAACTAACAAAACTGAATTAACTTGATTTAAGCAATCTATTGTAAGTGCTATATAAACTTGACGTGACTAATGGAGTGACGAATTGCAGAGCTTGTGCAAACATATCAATCTAACATATTTTATGACATGACAAAAACAAACACCAGAAGCAAATTAACACATATGCACTTTGTCAAAATGCTCTCATGGAAAATACTCAGAATGAAAGCTAAAAGATTATTATCTATCCCTCGTGTCATTTTGGTGAGCAGATGTGTGCTTCTTATCACAGCTATTATCTCCACTATGGTTAACACTTCAAGTTTATTTCATATCAGAAATGATTTTCTCTGAACCAGCATTTTACACCTCAACTACAGTGTGTAGTTGATCTTAAGAGTTTAGTTTTAAAGAATTAAGCAGATGGTTGATTCTACATGACTGCTTAACTGAATATGCAAAAGGATGCATTTAAAAACAATAATATAAAAAAGTACATCTGTGTCATTTACTCATTTGCATGAGTATTAAAATTACCTAGAACCAAATATCACTCATAGCCAAGTGAGTCTTGCTATCAACATAAGCATAAGCAGATGAATTCTTAGGCAGTATATCCCAACCAAAGAAAAACCTGGCACAGTGATTATAACTAGGAAAATGGCACTTCATGACAAAAAGGTTGCTGACCTCTCACCCCTGCTCTGAGCATAGAATAGTATGTCATTAACAACTTTTAATATTATTACAAGTATTATATTTGAAATAGATTGAAGTATTTTTATTAAAGCTGCACTATGCAGGATTAAAAAAATAAATAATAAAGTATAGTTTCGTAGAACAATTACTCCTCTCAGTCATTACTAATGATACACTACCAGTGTATTTACAGAGAGATTGTACTCTCCCTTTATTTTCTTATTCTTTTCTTCTATTGCTGTGTTTGGAATGTTTCTGGGCTGCAACCTTTGGCCAGTGGGTGTTTTGTCTGTGTCTGTATACTGTGTAAACTGTGTCAGATTACTACTCTGTAAAAAACAAATGCTAGGGTGAAAAACAGTTAATTGGTTAACAGAAATTTTCCATACTTTATATGGTGAATAAGGGTAATAGACCGAACCGTACATTTAAAGTAACTAATAATTAAAAAATACCTTTAAATTTACAGTTTTTGTAAGTGAAAAAAGTAAACAAGTCACTATCATTTACAGTGAGAAACTGTAAATTGACATTCCCGGAATCCCCTGCGTAACACTTCACATTTGATGTATTTTTGTTGAAATAACTGTTTCTTCTTAGTTTTTCCAATCAGTCATGTTACATCTAATGTTGGTACATTTTTTCTATGTCATGTGTGTTACCATGATATCAAGTCAAGTCACCTTCATTTATATAGCGCTTTTTACAATATGGACTGTTTCAAAGCAGCTTTACAGTGATAATATGAAATTAAAGTAACAGAGATTGTTTTGGCCTTACAGCAGCTCTAGAATAAAGTTATTGTCCAGCTAAAGTTAGTTTTGATCGATTCACTTCCGTTGCAAAGATCATTAGCTATTAACTTAGAGGTCCCTTACACGACACCGCTCTAACAGAAAACCCTTAACGCGCTCCGGCCCACTCATTCGCAGAATTATTTATCGCTTCCGAGTAGCCATGTGAACCAGAACTATTTTGACAACGTTTTATCTGTACAGAGGTAAAGGGAAGGAGAAGGGGAGAGACTAGTTGACACTTCAGGACTGCGTTGTCGTCGTGTCCAGGCAATGGTCCTTCATCAGATCTGGATACGGCCTGGATCCGGCGGACTGCGGTAAACCTTGGGATAAACAGAGAGACTAATATTAGCGTAGATGCCATTCTTCTTATGATGTAACAAGTACATCAGGATTTGTGGGTAGTGTCCCCGGTTCCGGCTGACCTAATCTATGTAGCCTAACATTGAATTATAGAAGTTTATAATTTGTTATGTGTATGCTAGGTCAAAGAGATGCGTTTTTTAGTCTAGATTTGAACTGACAGAGTGTGTCTGCTCCCCAGACAATGTTAGGAAGACTGTTTCTTTCTGAATATCGATTTTGATATTCTAGGTATTACAGACTTTTGAGATTGCAATAGACGTGAAGGACTAAAATGAATTAAGAGCTCGCTCAAGTACTGGGGAGCTAAACCATTTAGAGCATAGTAAGTAATCAGCAATATTTTAAAATTTATACAATGTTAATAGGGAGCCAACTGATAGTACCAGGCTAATATGGTCATACTTCCTGGTTCTAGTAAGCACTCTAGCTGCTGAATTTTGGACCAGCTGTAGTTTATTTATTAAGCGTGTAGGGAAACCACCAATAAGAGCATTACAATAAACTAGCCTTGATGTCATGAATGCATAAACTAATTTTTCCGCATTTGTCATTGAGAGCATATTACGTAATTTAGATATATTTTTTAGATGGAAGAATGCGGTTTTACAGATACTAGAAATGTGACTTTCAAATGAAAGATTGGTATCAAAGAGCACAACCAGGTTCCTAACCGACGACGAAGGTTTGACAGAGCAGCTATCAAGTGTTAGACAGTATTCTAGATTATTGTGTGAGGAAGTTGTTTGTCCAGTAATTAGATTCTCTTTGGGTGGACGCAACATTGAGTCTACGTCGAAGAAGCTTCCTCAGCTGGGCGAGGCAATGGCTGCAGTTCTCAGGAAGTGAAAGCGCTTCTTCCGCGTGCTTTAATCCCATGCATACCACGCAAAAGGGATGGGTATCCCTCGCGTCAATGAGTGAACCGCAGCCGGCAGGGCATGCATGCATGCAACTACGCTTCCGATGAGTTAGCGGGACCGGAGAGCTTGTGATCCATAGGTGAAAGCTATGAAACAGGCAGGCAGTCTGAGCAAATCCAGGTAGCGAGTGTGGGTGGCTTGCAAACAGAAATAAATCGCAACTAAACGCAACCGTCTGACAATCACGCCTGGCGGAGGCTGATCGAAATAGACATTTCCTCCTGTTGACTGTGGTGAAGTCAGCGAAAAACATGAAAAACAAAGATGTTGATTCAGGAACATGTGGTACTTGGTAAAATCACGTTCATCTATTGCCGCAGTATTGCCTATTGCCTCTACCCCAGATACGGCACGACAAGGATTGCAAACACTGGTTTCCTACCACTCCCTATACATCTTGAGAACAGATTTGAAGTATTAATGAATATAGATGAGAAATCCCCAAACATGATATTTGTGATCAAACAAAGATCGAATCAGCCAGTAGCTAACACTGATGCTAACTGGCGCTCAAGGTCGAGTATACAGCGGCACTCAGCTCAGAGCGCAGCCGGGCCAAGGACTCTGACAGTGGGTGACTCCATAATCAGAAACATTAGCAGCAAAGATACAACTACGTACTACCTTCCACAAGCAACAACTTCTGATGTAAACTGAGAACTTCAGAACATTCTGATAAAACATAAGACTGCAAATCGACTTATCATTCATGTGGGGAAGAATGACATTTATAAACAGCAGTCAGAAATCCTTAAGAGGGATTTCAAATGAACTTTTTGAAAAACTTAAAAGACTGAAAGTTCAAATATTCATCAGTGGACCACTTCCAGTATGGAAGTAAAAAAATGGCAAATGTTTTTGAAACAAAAAAGCCTGTTGAATTGTACTAGTTGGAAAAAATATGCATTGCATTAAAGCTGCAGTAGGGAGTTGAGAAAACGTTGACTTAGCCTGAAAATTTGAACAAGCACAACTTACAGGTCCCACCCCCTTGCTCTCTGTTGCGCTACAGCCCTCCATCCACAGCTCCTCCCCCACAGCGGAGCCTGCCGTGAACGCGCAGGTTAGTAAGCAGGACACTGCTAAGACATTCCTCCTGGCTCTGATTGGTTGTTTCTGACCGGGAGCGGTGTATTTCTGCAAATGGCAATAGGACCACTGGGAGGAGCCAGAGGAGCTTGGTTTTTCCACAGATTATCTGTCTCATATTCTACTGTCAGGACATAATGACAGTTTTAACAAATATGTAAAAAATATTTTTTTACAAAAGTTACCTACAGCAGCTTTAAAGGGGCATTCGGCAACTATTTCAACTTAATAAAACCGTTTAGAAATTATTTGGATGGTTTAATAACCTGTTCTGGTGAGAATGGTGACTTTCCCCACTCCCCCCCAACATTCCCAGGTGGAAAACCAACCCTGCAACATGAGGATTAACGTCCCGGTAAGTTGGAAATAGGAAGTCTTGTGAGAAGCGAGAACGAGCGAGAAACACTAACTGCTTTACGGCAATTCGACATAAACACACACGCCGCCCTCAATGTGTATGATATATTACCCACCTCGGTAGACATAGCTCCACACTATAAAGTTGGCCGACTCCGATAATAACAAATGCACATGAGCAGCGGTAGAAAGGGGGAGGAGGGTGCCGCAAGTAAGTTTTTTTTACGACATTGTTGTGAAATATACGCCTCACAGCTGTAGGGGGAGCTCGTTGAGAAAACATTCGAAAACAAAAGTGAAAATTAGCGAAGAAATAGCTAGAGTTGCCGAATGCCCCTTTAACCCTGCTTGTATTTTAATGCATAGTATTTTTAGGGCTTGCATTTTTATGGGCTGAAATTTAGCATGGTTGAATATTTCAGCTGTGAATATTTAAATTCCAAAGATTTCAAACACATTTATATTAGTAAAATTTCAATAATCCATATTCACCTTTCATAAATCACTTCCAAAATATTAAAACTGATTAAAAATACAACCTATAATATTCAACAGGCAGTTTTCAGGCCATTTTATTTTGCTTTGCAAATTCACTTCCACAAATTCAGGGGCTCAAATTCTACAGTAAATTCAATGTTGACATCCAGTAACTGCAGGGAAAGCAATAGATTACTGAGCATAATCTCCATCTGCTGTTAGTCGACCTCACCAGCAGGAGGTGCAAGTGCGTGTTGTTGACGAAGACCGAGCAACAGTTAGAGGCGAGCAAGCCATTCATTAATACAAACACATTTACAAAAATGTAAGTGTATTTGAGATTATTATGATGTCTGTTTTATGCGAAATTGTAGCCTACATGCATCTTTCTCTACCATGAACGAGATTATAATGTTATTGCCCCGATGCGGATGTACAGATCCAATGTTACATTTGAGTTTGACACATTTCTCTTGGTTGTTTAGTTGCCTTAACTTTATATTGCGGCAATTGTGCTGCTTGCAGTAGGCTACTAGGGTTTCACTCAATACTTCAGGATTTCCTTGCTGGACATAAAACGTAGCTTCATGGACTAATACAGTGATATAAAAGACCAAACTTGCAGGCAAGCGGACTCAGAATATGAATTTAACGTGCAAAGTTTAATGCTGAGCACTTCCCAGTGATATGCTGGCATAAAGTTGGCTTGACATTGGACAGTCGCACATTTAGGGACCGTCTCTAAAGTTACACACGACATTGGTATACACGTTTCTAACTTCAATATCATTTGAAGAGAACGACTTACAGTCATTAAACCAACTGTAAAGTATTCATTTATTTTATATTTTATACAAATTATTCAAATAAATTGAAGTTTGCTATTGAAGTTAGAAACGTGTAGCCCTATACCAATGTGGTATGCAACTTTAGAGATGGTCCCAAAAGGTGCGAATGTCCAATATCAAGCCAATTTTACATTTACATTAAGTCATTTAGCAGAAGCTTTTATCCAAAGTGACTTACAGTTAAACTAACAATATAGGACAACAATATGCAAGTGCTATGACCCTTCCCAGTTTAATCTAATGCAGTACATGCATGTAGGCATAGGCATACTTCCCCAATAAGGTGCCAGTTTGGTCTTTTATATCTCTGTATTAGTCCATTAAGCTACGTTAAGCGTTTTGTCCCGGCAGAAGGGGAATCCTTGAGTATGATGAGGTATTGAGGGAAACCGATTATAATCCCGTTCATGGTAGAGAAAGTTGATAACATGGAGGCTACACGGGAAAGTAATAATGAAGTTAATGAATGAAACATAAACACAGCTTTTGTCCCCTTATCATCTTTTCCGCATATATACTGACCCAGATAATCATCACAAAAATGTAATGAATGCTCAATAGCTGTAAATGAGTTTATTAATGAATGGATTGCTCTAACTGTTGCTCTGGTCTTCGTCAACAGCACGCGCTTTCACCCCCTTCTGGTGAGGTCGACTAACAGCAGATGGAGATTATGCTCGGTATTCAGTGTTGCCAACTATTTTCAAAGGAAAGTAGCTAACGCCTTCCCTAAAAGTCGCTAAATGTCGCTAGATGATGTCATGCGTCAATTAGCATATTCGTGACGTCATCGCGTCGTACTTGCGTTCTACTTGTCTAATGTGTTTTCTCTATAAATTAATGCTCAGCTCACATACTGTATTTAATATATTATAATATAATATAGTTGAATGTAAAATAAAGCTGTTCTCATTTCCTATATATGTTTTGTCAGACAATAGAACGAGTATATAGGCCTAGTGAATGACTAAATTTTTTTATAGGCCAATGTGGAAAATTATCTGAATTGAGAGAGTTCGGGAGCCGGATGAACAAGAGCTTTGTGATAGTGAGTATTACAAGCAATTACGTAAGCACAAGAAAAGGAAGGAAACTAAATGATTTACTGTTCAACCAAATCCAGAGGCCAGTCTTGAGAAACTGGTTCCCTTGTAGAATTTCTGGCAGCGTGGAAACTACTGCCACATATTTCTCAGTGGGTCCTGCACACTATAGAAAAGGGTTCAGAATTCAGTTCAGTTCTCGTCTGCCCAGATTTCTAGGGGTCCTCCCCACTGTGTTGTACCCCGAGCAGGCTTTGGTTATGGAGCAGGAAGTACTGACACTTCTGCAAAAGGAGCTGTAGAAGGGGTTCCTCCTCCCAGCAGACAGTCAGGGTTTTACAGCCATTACTTCATTGTTTCCGAAAGAGGATGAGGGGTTGAGTCCTACTCTAGACCTGCGTCAATTAAACAGCAGGTTTCAGAATCTCAAGTTCAAAGTATGCTTACGCTAAATATGATTGTGTCACAGATTCAGTCCGAGGACTGGTTTGTCCCAATAGACTTAAAGGACGCTTACCTATCTATTCATCCTCATCACAGGAGGTTCCTGAGGTTTGCCTTCGGGGGCAAGGCATACCAGTATCGGGTTCTTCCATTCAGCCTAGGTTGTCACCCCGCACCTTTACAATATGTGTGGATCCAGCTCTGGCTCCTCTGAGACTCCAGGGCATTCGCGTATTATATTATATCGACGATTGGTTGATCCTAGCTCAATCTGAGCATATGGCAGTTCGGCATCGAGATGTCATTCTGTCTCATTTAGAGTTGTTGGGGTTGCTGAATTGGGGTTGGGAGTGATCACGAGTGGTCGCTCGGCGGAGGGTCCGGACAACGCACTGATGGTCTCGTATATCAGAGCAGATATCCTGTTGAGGCAGGGGCTGAGGCCCGGAGAATGGAGACTTCACCCCGAGGTGGTGGAGCTCCTATGGGAGATCTTTGGTCAAGCTCGGGTCGATCTTTTCGCATCATACGATACAACCCATTGTCCGCTATGGTTCTCCCTCACATATCCAGCTCCTCTCGGACTGGACGCTATGGTGCAGGTGTGGCCAAGGCTGCACCTGTATGCATTCCCCCCGATATCAATGCTCCGGGGAGTTCTGGAGAGGGTTCGCCAGGGAGGGGCTCATCTATTATTAGTAGCCCCGCACTGGCCGGCCCGAGTGTGGTTCTCGGACCCAGTTTCCCTTTTGGACGGCTCTCCTATGGAGATTCCTATCAGAAGGGACTTGCTATCCCAAACGGGGGGCACAGTATTTCACCCTCAACCGGAGTTGTGGAAACTGTGGGCTTGGCCTCTGAGGGGGCCCAGCTCATAGAATCCGGTCTCTTCAATCCAGAGCTCCTTCCACGAGAAAACTATATACATTGAAATGGAAACTGTTCTCTAAATGGCGTGGAGAATGTTTTTTGAATCCTGTTAACTGCCTGGTTGGTACAGTTCTCGATTTCCTACAAGACCATTTCTCTGCTGGATTATCTGCCTCCACCTTAAAGGTGTACGTAGCGACTATATCTGCATATCGCACCCCTCTGATGGGCTTCTTCTCTTGGGAGAGATCCTCTTATTATTCGTTGTCTCCGTGGTACATTGAGGCTGAGGCCTGCATTGCACTCTAGAGCACCGGCTTGGGATTTGGCCATTGTACTTGAGGGTCTAGCCTTGGCTCCCTTCGAGCCTATTGAAGAGTTTCAGAGAAGTTCCTTACACTAAAAACTTAATTTTTACTTGCTATTTCTTCCATCAAGAGAATCGGAGATCTGCAAGCCCTGTCGGTGGCTCCTTCATGTTTGGAATTTGCACCTGGTATGGTGATAGCATTTTTACACCCTAAGCCGGGTTACATTCCTAAGGTCCTCACTAATGTGGCAGGCCCTATTTTGTGGCAGGCGTTTTGCCCTCCACCTTTTAATACCCCAGATCAGGAAAGTCTCAATCTGATATGTCCCGTTAGGGCTTTGGATGCCTACGTTCACAGAGCTGCAAAACTCCGGCGTAGATCAGATCAGTTATTTGTCTGCTTCGGTTTAACCAAGAAAGGTTGCCCTGCATCGAGACAGGTAATGAGCAAGTGGGTAGTTGAGGCTATCTCACTTGCTTATGAAGCGGCCGGACGGCCTTCACCTATGGCTGTTCAGGCCCATTCTACAAGGAGTATGGCTGCCTCTAAGGCTTTAATTTCGGGTGTTTCCCTTCAGGATATTTGTAATGTGGCAGGCTGGTCCTCACCACATACATTTGTTCGATTCTACGAGTTAGACCACTCCACTCCCGGGGCTAGGTTGCTTGCTTCCTAGTGTGCGCAAGGACTTCACACAGAATGGGCATTTCTTATTATGACGTAGTGAGTATGGGGTTCCACGCAGCTCGAATTCCCTTGAAAGGGAACGTCTCAGGTTACGTATGTAACCCTGGTTCCCTGAGAGGGAACGAGACACTGCGTTCTCCTGCCATACTTCCTGTATGCCCTGATCGACTTGCTTCAGGCTTATCAGAAGCTGTCGCGGTCTGTTTTCAGGGGTGCTTTATAGCTTCCTGGTCTATGACGTCACCCGCCTATGACGTCTCACTCTTCCATTGGACTGATTATACACGTGCTTCACGACGCAATCCCGCAGAACGTTCCCACCACGTCTCAACGCAGCGTCTCGTTCCCTCTCAGGGAACCAGGGTTACGTACGTAACCTGAGACGTTTTAGAAGAGGAAGTTGCTCAACTGCATTTGTTAGAAAAATCTGCCTGGACACATTTGTGAGAAAATCGAGCCGAGAGATCTCATAAAAAGCCAAGTGTCTCACAATCATAACAGACAGATATGCAATAGTATGCACTAGATTTGGTATTTGTTCAAAAGTTACATGCAATTTGTAGGATGGTTTGTATTTATTTGTGAAATATTATCGAGGCTCATTGTTGCTTCAAAGACACAGCATGCCTTGTTGAATTCACCTTACAATAAAACGAGGTTGATCGCGAATTAAAGAGCTCTGTATATACGGCTCACTCTCATTCGTTTATTGGCATGATTCTTGGTTACGTCAACAGTTCATGTTTAGATAATGCCAGATTGTTGAAAATCATCAGTGCTCAAACATTCTAAAACTCTACAAAACCAGTTGAAACAACTGGATTGAACACTTCAATTAATATTTTGTGTGAAAAAACTTTAAATACAAGGAATAAACTACAATATTTATAATTTAATAAGATATAGGATCTACATTTGGACATATTGAGAGATTTATCCTTAAAATGATTTTGCCTTTGCATACTCATCAGGCTGGCTATCCGACACTCTCCATATGTAAGATGGAACATTAACACCTATTGTTCTGCACACACGATAAAGCAACTGAACTGTCCCTCCAAACCTACCCCCCACAGGCTATCTAAATTTGAGACTGACTTAAAACAAAGAGAAGTCGCAATTCACACTTAAATCGCTATTCTAGAGATTAGCATTAGGCTGATAAAGTGTTGATAATGAAGGAATTAAATAATTTAAGCTACATGATTTTTCTGCCATAAAAGTTTATTACTAAATATTTCATTATTTCAATTATTGAAGAAATAAAACGCTGTAGCCTGTATGTCTGACAGCACAGCTAACATGAACAGCTAATGGTGAAACAAAATCTATTTGCTTCCATGATAAACCAGCCTTATGGCATAAGTAATGTTTTCCAGCTTCTAGTCGTTTATTGTTCATGCTTCCTTGTATTTACCAGTTGTTATTTTACTTTAATAAAATTGAGATATGTCATGCATGGGATTGGTACCATAGGGTTTAACCAAAATCTAAATGTAGATATCAGCAATATTATTTTGCATTAAGTTAGCAAACACTTGCCAATCTGTTAACATTAATATTTGCAAGCCTCCAAGTTTGGTAGCAAATCTATGCATGATTCCATGGTAAACCAGAGATATTGCATTAGTTGTTTTCCAGATTTTTGTCATTTATTGTGCATGCTACCTTATATTTTTAAATTTTCAGCTCAGCAACCTCGGTTTCACATATTCTAAGCTAGCTAGCTACATATTCTGGCAGCTACATTCCCAGTGTTAGTAAACGCAAGTCTGTAAACATGAATATTTTCAAGCCTCCCTCAAGCACAGACGTCACACTTTAAATCCTACCTGTTGCCTTTCACCACTTATTTAGCTGCTGTCGCATCCCTTGACATGCCATCTCCTTTTCCCTCTTTCTTTTTCTATTTTTAGCCCCCAACAGTTTTTTTGCTTTATCCATCTTTATCGAGTTTCAACGACAACTTACTACTGTGCTGCTCACTCAGCGCTCACGATCTATGTCAAAGAACAGCAACTCGCTGTGTTGCCACAAGCAACCACTGTTTAGAGCAGTGAAGAAGAATTGATCTCCGATTTGCAAAGCAAAGCTAGCTTGCATTACTAGGTATTAAGAAAATGGTATTGGATCGGTACATGGGTAGAGGTACTCGCGATACCAGAATGAATTTTTATTGGTATTGGCGGCATTTCCAAAACTAGTATCGGAATCGGAATAACTCTAGTAGTGAGACAGCTCTCATTAGAATCACAAATGATTTGCTCTTATCATCCGATCGTGGTTGTATCTCTCTATTAGTCTTACTTGATCTTAGTGCTGCATTTGACACTATCGACCACAAAATTCTTTTAAATAGACTCAAAGATTATGTAGGCATTAGTGGAGTTGCACAAGCATGGTTTAAGTCATACTTATCTGACCGTTATCAATTTGTAGCAGTAAATGAAGAGATGTCTTATCAATCAAAAGTTCAGTATGGTGTACCACAAAGCTCAGTACTAGGACTGTTGCTGTTCACTCTGTATTTGATACCCTTAGGAGATATCATTAGGAAGCATGGCATTAGTTTTCACTGTTATTCTGATAATACTTTCTTTGATTGAAACAACTTTTTTGGAATTGAATGATTAAGACACAAATGTCCTACCCATGTATGGCCCAAGCACAAAAAAGATTACTTCAATCAAAGAGAACATTTTCAATAAAAAAAAAAGTGTTCAAATGCAATTTTTGGAGTCTCAAATATTTTATTTGCATTCATAAACGATTTTCTATATTTGAAAATGTTTATCTTTTCATTGAAGTGACTTTTTTATTGATTCTGTTGTTTGTTTGTTTGAAGCAACTTCTTTTTTGATTGAATGATAAAGACACAAATGTCCTACCTATTATATGGTCCAATCAAAAAACAATGTTACTTCAATTAAAAAGGTTGCTTTAAACAAAACAAAATGGACTTCTATCAAAGAAAACATTTTCAATCAAAGAAAAGCAGTGTTCAAATGTATTTTTTTGAGTCTCAAATATATTTTTGGATTCAAATACTTTTTTTCTTTGATTGAAAAGTTTTTCTTTTATTGAAGTGAAGGTTTTTTTTAATTGAAATTTTTTTTTTGATTGAATAATAAAGAAACAAAACTACCTCCATATATACGAAGCTTACAGATTCAAACCAACTCAGCAACAGCAGCAGGCAGGAAAAACAAACAAAAAAAAAACAGCAACAGGCAGACAGGAGCAATCTAGCAATCCTGTGTGCAATCCCTGCTAAACAAAGTGTAGCCTCTTTCCAAATAGGCTACACTTTACAAATTATATATGTAACAAGGTTAGATGTTGCGGGAAGGTGTTGGGAACCGGCGAACATTCAACACACAATTTAATAATAAAATAAACAAATACAAAACGAAAGTAATAGACAGCAGCCCCTCACGGACTACTGCTGTCACATATAATAAAACAAACACAACACAACTCCAGGCCTGCCCACTATCGATCTCCACTGTCATCGCTCCTCCGTGAGAGATACGAGACCTGTGCATCGCGCAGTTGTCGCTCATCAGTAATCACGGCACCACGGCACCTCGACCTCATCATGCTCGCCACAATATATTCACAACATATATGATTATTTTGCAGTTCTGTTTTATTTCCAAACCATTAGTAGCATATTCTGGCACCTTTGATAGGGTGGACCAGCCATCAATTTGGTGGCATCTACTTGTGCTGAGAATAGGCTTTTTTCTGTTGCAGACACTGGTGCCAACACAGACGTCTCTGAGCAGATCACACCCTCCCCCCTCTCCCCTCTCGCCCGACTGTACATTTACGCTCTACATGGATGACTCTGTGAGGTGGCATTCACAGCATCCTGGGATTGGTACTACACCCATGACCACAGACTAGCAGGCAACACAAGCCTTTGGGCGCTCCTTATATACAGCTGTGCCATCGTCTACATGGAAGGTCTAAGTGTGATACTGCAGAAGAAACACTACCCACTACCAGTCAGACTGACTGTCTACACTCTCTTCATCTATCTATAGGAGTTTAGCTGGGGGTATCTGCTTAGGCTTTTCAGAGCATGTCCTTGGGACTACTCAGAATTTAGGTATAACTTCATAGGCCTGGTGACACTTGAATATGCCATTCCCTGGGCGTTGGCGGCACTTGTAGCTAAAAAGCACGTTATTAGGAACACTCTGAAGATGCGGCTATAAACTAACTGTATAATAAGATAACCCACTGTACACATAAACTGTTGAACAGAAACCGCTTACAAATCTTTGATTTTGTATCGGGAAAAGTTTTTAGCAGGCCTGTAAATCCTACAATGCTTATCCGGTTGTTAAGTCTGACGTCACGCGTGACGTTTAGCGTCTTCCGGGTCCAAGCGCTCCGCTCGTCCAGATTCAATAATAATGGCGGAACCTGTAAATTTATTTACGATCACGTCCTTCTTTAGTGAGGCACCCTTGGCGGTCAAAAAAGGTTTAAATTCTTTTAACTCCAACAGAGTAGTTAGTGTAGTTCATCATTCAGGTGGCATAATTAAGGGTAGAGTCCAGGCATCACTGAAAAAGAAGGTTTACGAGGTTGAGGTGAGTTAGCTGTAAGCTAGCTAGCTGGTTGACATAGTTGATATTCCATGTTCTGGATGAGGTATTTCAAAAGAAAAAAAATGAATAGAACTGCTCTAATTGTGGATGTAAACGAAGATGAAAAGGTAAATATGTGACAGCCAGGTTTTAGAGGGTTAACGTTAGTGAAATTAGGCTAGTCAATTTAGTAGTATAATCTGACAGCCCCGGGTTAACGTTAGCTACAGAAGTATTATTATAAACAGTGCTGGCAGCAGTGTGTTTTAGAAGTGTTAGGGTGCGGATTAAATTGTTTTCAATACAGGTGCACGTTGAGGGTCAGGCAGTCAGGTACAGCACATGCGAGTGCCCAATCGGCAGAGACAAGTGCCATCATATGGCAGCTTTGTTGATTTGGGTAGAGAAAAATGTGTCCCGCACCGACGTGGAATGTGTGTGGAAGAAGGCCAACACTCCAAAGGGGGACAAAATTGCATCCAAGAGAGTGTCTGAGATGACACCATCCACAACACGAGGTTTGTAATAAGTTTGTTGATGTTGCGTGGTTTTAATTATTTTCTTAAATATGCAACGTTAATTGCTAATACAATTAATTGCTAATAAGATTAATCGTATTTATGGAACTCTTCTAACATACACTCACCGTGTGTTTTAGTGCATCTGAAAAATCACGACATATCGACATTTTATATCGGCTTTATGGACATATTGAAATATAGTTTCAAGACAGTGAGGTTGAGATGTACACTGTGATTTTTTTCTAAAAGCTTAGATTGTGTGCTTATTGAATGATTATAGTCAAATGCTTTTGAATTGAAAACTCCATCACTTGAAACGATTTTAAATACTATAACTCATTTTTCTAACCTGTTTTATTCCATTATTTCAGCTGGCATCAAAAAGTCCAGAGACACCTGAGATATTTTTTTTTTTACTTTTGTACTTTCATATTCCCTTAAAATTAGCAGAAACATCACAATTGCACTACATTAAATGGTATGTTTAATATTTTTTTTTCGAAATTTGAACCAGAGGTTTCAAACTGTGCAATATAGTTAAAAATTAACATTACATAATTTAGGCTAATGAAAAATGTGGTAAACTACACACATGTATGTATGTATGTAAATCATTGCTTTCATTTCAAATGTATTGTGTATACACTATGTGGGTAAGTATGTGGACACCTCACTGACTTTTGCCTAACTTTAAATCTAGACTCTCCCAATCAAGACATTTGATGGGCTGGTGACAAGCCTAGGTTTTGTCCAAGGTGAGGACAAAGCTCTATATGTGCTGTCAATGCTTGCTGTAAATGATCAGGAGAAGCAGCAGATTGAGGAAGCAACCGTTGGCCAGGCTAAGAATGCATCATGGTAAGAAAGCTTATTAATAAAAACAAAATTCTGGTGGTTCTGAGAGTATAACACGCTGAAACTATCTGATAGCAGTCTACTTGGTGGATCTCCGGATGGGACGGTGTTTGGAAACTGTGTAATTGAAGTCAAGTGTCCGTGGTCAGCCAGAACCAAGACTATCCTGCAGGCAGCAGGGAACAGGGACTTTTTCCTGGAATTTGATTAAGGCGTTAATTCCTTGACATTAAAACAAACTCACAACTACTGGCAACAGATCCAGGGAAACCTGCACCTGACCGAAGCTAACAGCTGTCACCTGCTTATGTGGACTCCTCTTGACCTTGTTTTTCTGCCAGTGCTCAAAGACCCTACATGGGCTGTTAACATTGACATTCTGGAAACATTTTATAAAGATTGTTTTCTACCATACATTCTCTCACAGTTGTAAGTACTGTTAAACTTGAAAATAAATGAAATTTTGCCATTTCACACTAATTTATTTATTATACAAGTTTGTAGGCCATTCATGCTGCACATACAAAGAAGTTATAAAGGTAACACTTTATTTTAGAGCTCATTTGCATTTAAAGGGACACACAAACATATTACATCTTGTGAAAAGGGCATTATACCGCCCCTTTAAAATAAAGAGTAACCAAATAAAACTATATATACAGCTATTTATATACAGACATTGTATTACACCCATTAACTTATTTCTACTTATTTTTAACTTCAGGGGGAAAGTAGACGAACGAAAATCATGAACTGAAATGAAGATTGTCTTTCAGAGAGATAGGAAGAAAACCAAGAAACACCGATTAAAGCCTTAAGTGTGGTTCGTCCTTTATACTGGCTGTACAAAGTACACTGTGCATCAAGCCTCTCTGTGTTAGAGACGGCAACCTCTATGCAGTCGAGTACAATCCTACAGTTAGGGGAGGGCTGGAAGCAGTCAGGCAGTGATGTTTGATTCTTAGCTGTGGAGGGGATGTTGTTCTCAAGGAAACCGACATACAAAACGTCATACAGGGCACTAATGATGGTGATGAAGATGTTGGTTACTGTGGCTGTGCTACAATTAAACCTTGTTGCAAGGTCTACGTGGCCGCAATTTAATCTAAGCTTCATTAAGGTCAGGAGCAATTGATCAACTAAAGGCATCATTTGGACAGTCCAATCAGAATGATATTGTAGCTCAAATTTAGAAAGTAAATTAAAAAAAAATGAAAAATGAAAATGAATAAATGTAGAAAGTAGTGCTTCTAGAAACAGGACAGTGGCAGCATCAGGCAATCCAGTAAAATACTGAACTCTGTCAGGGCTGGAAGAAATTTGACTGAAGGAAAAGGTTTGCTTCTGTTTCTCCAATTGTTTTTTCAAATTTTCATTCTCTTCCCTCAGCATGTCATTCTTCACCTCAAGTGCCACAATACTTTTTGAAGAACATGGGGTCCCTGCAGTTACCATGTCAGCATCTGTTCCCTCATCCTCACCACTGCTAGGGACAATTTGTTGTCTGTAAAAAACAAGAAAAAAAAGATAGTTAAATATTAATTAAATTATTTGTCATGTGAACGCACTACAATAACAATAAAGCAGTCATTGGCAATAATTGCTGTCTACAAATGTTTTGTTTCAGGTGTGTGTATTGTACACTGTAGTTTGTATTTTTATTCAGCTTGTTGTCCTGTTTGATCTTACAATTTGCTCAACAAGCGTCAACCTCGACTATGAATTGTCTAGTAACATCTGGTGTCACAAGAATGGGGGCGGAAGTAAATAGAGACTTTAAATGATTGAAAGCCTCTTGAGCAGACTCTGACCATTTAAAGCGCGACTTGAAAGAAGTGAGGGCTGTAAGGGGCGCAGCTACTTGACTAAAGTTACGTATGAAATGGCGATATAAATTTGCAAAGCCAAGAAAGCGCTGAAGCGCAACATGAGAGTCAGGAATTGGCCAATCTGTGACTGCCTGAACCTTAGTGGGGTCCATACCAATGCCCTCTGCCGAAATAACGGAACCGAGAAAGGTGACAGATCGTGCGTGAAAGGTACATTTCTCTGCCTTAACAAAAAAGACGCTGGAGGACTCGGCGTACGTGTTGTACGTGAACCTGGAGAGAGGAGGAGAAGATCAAAATGTCGTCAAGGTACACAAAGACGAAGACATTAAGCATATCTCTTAGGATGTCATTAATTAGAGCTTGGAAAACAGCGGGATCGTTTACCAGCCCGAACGGAAGAACCTGATATTCAAAGTGACCTAACGGAGTATTAAACGCAGTCTTCCACTCGTCTCCCTCTTTAATGCGAAAAAGGTGGTACGCGTTGCGCAAATCCAATTTAGTGAAGACCTTTGCCCCCTGTAACAACTCAAAGGCAGATGACATTAGCAGCAAGGGATAGCGATTCTTACAGGTAATGTCATTGAGACCCCTATAGTCAATACAGGGGCGCAAAGAGCCATCCTTCTTCTTAACAAAGAAAAAACCTGTGCCAGGTGGAGAGGAGGAAGCGACTATAGTGCCGGCGCGGAGGGACTCAGAAAGATATTTCTCTAACGCGTCGCGCTCGGGGGCAGACAAGGAAAAAAGCTTTTCAAGTGGCGTGGTATTAGGAAGAAGATCAATACTGCAATCATAGGGACGGTGAGGAGGGAGAGAAGTGGCCCATGGAACGACTGAAGACCGCCCGAAAATCATGATACTCCTCCGGGACCCCAGTCAAATCACCCGGCTCTTCCTGAAACACAGACGGGGGAAACAGGAGGATTAGCAGACAATAAACATTCGACGTGACAAGACAGGTTCCCTGAGAGGATACTTTTATTCGACCAATTAATGTGAGGGTTGTGTTTTACAAGCCATGGGTGTCCTAGTACTACTGGGGAATAAGGGGAGTGAAAAACTAAAAAAGAAAGAGTCTCGTGGTGGTTGCCTGACACAGTGAGAGATAAGGGGACGGACCGCAGATGAACTTCAGGAAGGGAAGGCAAAAAGGGGAGTGGTCTCCTCACGTCTCTTCAGGGGAATACCCTGTTTGGTAACACTTTATTTTGATAGTCCGTTCGTTGAGACTCTACTACTTATTAGTAGCGATTCAGTAGCTTGTCAACAGTGCATCAGTTGACATTCAACAACACTGTTTCAACAGACAAGTAACATACATTCAACTAACTGCCTATAGACTATAAGGTACATATAAGGTACATTTCAAGTGTTAATATCAGTTGACATTCAACAACAATGTTTCAACAGACAAGTAACACACGTTCAACTAACTGCCTATAGACTATAAGGTACATTTCAAGTGTTAATCTACAGATTTTACAAAAATTGCCTGTTGACTTTCAATGTTATTTTGCAACAAGTTATTAGCCAATTGTCAACTAACTTTCTGTAGATTGAGTGACCATCTTCTAAGCTGTCTACCAACAACTCAAAATCAATCTGTCAGTTGAAAGTCAACTTCATGTCAGCATATGATATGATACTGTATAGGGGTCCCAAATGCATCACATTAATGATTATTTCAACTGAATAAAAACTGTTTACATTTTTTTTTTACCATTTGTTGATAATCGGTTGATAGTCAACTAAAGATTAGTTGCTTATCTGTTTCTTGTCAACAAATATATTGTTTATGATCAGTAGACTATTAATAGACATTCTCCACTAAGCCTTAGTGGATATAATTTAGGACTATCTAATTAAAGTAAAAAAAAAGGTGATATCAGTAGAAAGTCTATAACCTATCAACAGATTGCGTACTGGTTTCCATTAATTATATGCAACATAATTACGATTAAAAACGAGAACAGTTTTGCATACCTGACTGAAGTAGAACAAACACCATAGGCAGCACATCAGAGAAAAAATGCACTTTTATTAAATTAAAAAAAAAACTCCAAATAATACAACCCATTCTTTACTAGGGTATCAGGATCATATCTGATTATGTGACATTATATTGAGCATTTCAAAACGAGAAAACTCTCTCAATACTTGAAAAAAAATGCTGCACTGGCCTAGTTGGTCTAGCTTGGTGGTCAAGTTTTAAAGAGTAGAACCACAAAAAACAAAAACAAAAAAAACTTGCATTTAGTTAACAACAACCTACTTAACTCATTCAGTCTTTCTTGACAGAAAAGGGGATGTTGTTTTTCATTTCAATTATCTTTTCTGCCAGTTCACCAACAATTTTTTTCTGACAGAGTTGTGCTAGTTGCAAAAGTGTGTATTTACTCTTGAACTGTTCTAGGACACTTTTGTCTACCATGTAAATCTCTGCAATTGCTGCCGTGTCTTTCACAGCATTTCTAGAACAAGCTTTCTTGAAAGCTGCAGTCATCCTGAAGCCTCTTTGCACAAGTTGGAGGACACGCCGATATCTTTTCACCACATCTGCGATTGAGGCAACTGAAAAAAACAATACAATAATGTGAATAAATCACCAAGGACTGTTGTGTTGTGTCTTGTGCGATTTCTTAGTCGCAGGGTGAGCCACAGTGTTACCCACATGTTTTCTCTTTAAAAGGAAGGCTACAACTTGGATTAAGGTGTGGATTATCTTTTATTTAGAACATTTAATAGTCAGTAGTGTGAGGGCAGTGCGCCAATAAAGACTATTTGATGAGTATTGCTATAAAAACACAGGTAAACACTGTTGAGAACATTCTTTATATTGAATTATTGATTACCATAATAGGTAAGCATGTGTTGTGTTTTTATTTACTTCATTCCGTACATAATCTTTGTAAGAAAGCTATAGCAAAAATACAAGTTAGATACAGATCATCACTGATATTCACTGAGAATTCAGGGACACTGGCCGTAACAGAACAGTTAAGCTTTTGACGTGGATTTCATGTCATTCAAAAAAAGAGATGACAAGAGTAATGATGACTGGGTTGTGGGATAGTGTGCATGCAACAAATCAAGTATAAAGCACTAAAATAAAAATAATCACCTAAATACTTCATAACTAACTAAATACAGTGTGTCCATACCTCGCTCTCCTTTTCCGTTTGACCTCTTCACCTTTTTGGTTTCCTTCTTTCTTTTTTTGCTTTTCTTCTTGCCATTCTTCTTTTTGCGCTTCTTTTTCTTCTTTCCCTCATCTGAAGAGTCAGAGATAGAGCTGGAGCTGGAGTCAGTGCTGGAGTCAGTGTCGGAATCAGTGGTAGTGTCAGTGCTGGAGTCCAAAATCATGACCCGTGTCTCCTCATCTCCAGTGGCCATTATCTCCAAGTTCCCACCTGTAATATAAACTTATAATGTAAACCTACACCCACTGTATAATTTAGCACTGTATAATTTAGCTGCTTGTAGAACTTCACTGTAACTAGTTGAGTATTTCAGTGATTTCTACCAAATTAGTGCTAATGTTGTCTGAGCAACTTCTGCTGTAAATGGAAAGCAAATATGCTATGGCAAGGCAGTAGTCTACAGGCTATACACAAGTGAAGTCAGTTCAATCCTTACAAATGACTTAACAGCTAAAGCACTAAATTTTGTCACCCAAATAAGAGACTATTTTATTTTCACTATGTACATTTTTGGTCACACTTTAAATTAGAAGTCCTTAACTATGATGTACTTACATAAAAAATAGTACAATGCACTTTTTTGTTCATATTGTATTGCAAAATACTGCTGATTTTGAGGTGGGTACGGGTAAGGTTAGAGACAGATGTGATGGTATAGGTAGGTTTAAGGCATTGGCTTGTACCAAGCCCAGCTCGATTGACTTTGATGGAGGAACTTGCAGCTTTACTTGCAAACTACAATTCCTGTTCATCAATCAGGTGAGAACCAGACCCGTTATAAACCTAAATATACTCAAATTAATTGAAAAGTGTAGTACATTACAGAATGTAATTACAGAAATTAATTACAGCTGCAAATACATGCAGATATATATATATATATATATATATATATATATATATATATATATATATATATATATATATATATATATATATATATTTTAATTACAATGTAAAAGCATGTATGTACACAATAAATGCATTGCGTCGAATTATTAATTAAAATGTAAGTACATAGTAGTTAGAGACACTTAATATAAAGTGGGAGCAATTTTTTAAATATATATTTTTGATCTGATTTATAATTTAAATATATATATAAAAAATAAAAACAAACAATTTAATATCAATAACAAAAACTCCAAACCGTAGCAAAATAAAACACTGTGTGGATACCTATAAATGGAAAAACTATATAGCTAGTGTAGGAAATCCTTTTTAGCTGCAATTTAACAGGTGCACAAAAAGCAGCAGCATTTCGTTTTAAATGCAAATGTTTTCACATATAAATCTTTATGTCTCTATTTTTAAGTCCACATTGAGGGTTATCTGCTTTAGAGATCCTATACATTGTCCACCTAAATATAAATTTTAAGCCAAATTCTAAAGCAGGTACAAAATAATACTTAAAGGCCAGCAACAATATTGTCAAACATAGCTAAAATATGTACAGTTATGCTGTAGCATTATTCGTCTAAAGCCCATCCAAGTTCTGGAGAGCGATCTGCTCTACCTGTACAAACCTTGTTCTTGTGCAGACTTCTCTTCAAGTTGCCTCTTGAGGAAGTCATTTTCCTCCTCCAGCTCATTTACCCGAGACTGGAGCATCTCAGCCTTCTTTTCCCAGAGAATATGCTGTTTGACAGGCTTGAGACTGTCCATCCTACTAACTGCAAAATATGACATGAAAAAATAGAAGTAATTGGCAGTGGGGTAGAGTGGTCAAACCTTGTAAGCACATAGTAAAAAGTGTTTTGTATTATGTAATTATATACATCTTTCAGAAGATAACTTAGGGCAGAGGGTAAGAAACTTTTTTTTTTAGCTTGGTTTGAACATGGTTAAGCAATAGTTAGCTGCACAACAGTTTTTTACAATAACCACCACATATCCCTAGTGTTGGGCAAATTACTCTAAAAAATGATTACTACTAATTACATCTTCAAAAGTGTAATTAGATAAATTTACTAATTATTCCCTCTGAAAAGTATTGCATTGATTACTTCCTAAATCCAAGGTTAAAAAATAAAATTACCAAATTTTAACACCTTACAATAGTTAACTGTAGCATTCTAACAAAAAGTGCATCCTAGCATAGAAACCAATGAATTCTTCTCAGGACCAGAAAGCCCTAACCATTAGGTAAGGTAGTTCAGATGGCATGCAGTTGGTTGCGTCTCTAAAGTTGGTTGCGTTTCTAACTTCAATAGCATTTGAAAACAATGACTTACAGTCATAAAACGATGAACACTTTACATATGGTTTTATGACTGTAAGTCATTGTCTTCAAATGTCATTGAGCTTTAAATTATGGCATATTTTGTGTAAGACCCTATACAGTAACGTTAGTGAAATACATAGCAATTACATAGGTTATGATTTAACAGTTTATTGTCATTAATATCAAAAATCTAAAAGGTGTGCATCATACTTGACACCTAACGTTAGATGAACTCTTTACAGTTGGTTTTTATGTCTGTAACGTTAAGTCATTGTCTTCGAATGCTAGACACCTATGTCGCATGTAACTTTAGAGACAGTCCCTAAATACGCGAATGTCGAACGTCCATCGTCATACCAACTTCAATCCAGCATTCAGACTAATGAATTATCGCATTGTGTGAATCATTCGCTCAAGCTAAATCACATTCAATTTGCCCAGACACGTTAACGTTGTCGCGTCGCCCAGAGCGAATTTGTGTTGACTTGTATGCAATCGCGTCACCAGAAATATCAGCTTTGTGTTTGGTCGCACACTAACACCAACAGTTGTCACATTTATAAACACAACTTACCACTTTTTTTGTGGATGGAAACTTTTTCTTCTTTTCCCTTGGTATTTCCTCTCTGTGCCTTTGCGTGGGTAAAATGCATGGTACCTGCACTCCCCCCACTGCCAGTGCCAGCTGAGGGGCAGTGTACTGAAGGCGCTTGATCATCTTGATGCTGAAAAAAAAGTGAGATAAAGATATTGTTTCACAAGAATGAAAATAATAAATTACAATATTTCCCAAGGGATTTGATAGGCCCACTTACCATCTCTAGAATCAAATGTTCAGGGACTCGGAGCAAACTGCAGAGCAACCTGTAACTGTAGGCAGTCCTTAGCCTATCAGATTGAAGAAGTATTCGGTCACGTGTCAACTCTCTGATTCCGATCAGAGCCCGTAAGCCAATAAAAGGAAAGTGCGCCAATTTTTAATTTTTGTGTTGTTACTAGCTCGAGGCTCGAGCCACTGTCTTGATGTATTCACTGAAGATCAAACTTTTGAAAAAAGTTTATGTTAGAGAAACCAAAAAATCGTCTTTAAAGCTAATAAAATGGTTGCAAAAGATTGGCTTGTTGAAACGCAAAATTAAATGCAATAACTGCGGGCATAAAATGAACATGGTTGCCTCCCAGTCCAAGGACCATTACATCTGGTAAGAATAAATGCTCTGTTTGTATGATTTAAGATAATATAACAATCTTAAATGGTAGCCTATAAAATAGTGTTAGTTGTTATTTTAAGATGTGTTTAGGGGTTATACAAGAAATAATGACATAATGTGTTAAACTTCAAAAGGCTATTTAAATAAATGTGAGAGGTACAAGTTTCAAAGTAACAAAAATATGGTGCGGTTGCGGGCTCTATAGTCACTATAGCATGCAGTTGGCAATGAATACTGCACACCTATGTCAAGTGATTGTCATAGTTCATTAACAGAGGATCATAAGCAATGTATAGCTATTATTGTATTTATGTTGTAATTTAAATGTAGATCGTTGTAAGAGTGCCAATTTATGATGATTATTTCTACAGTATTTTATCTAATCAGTTTGAATAAGCAGCTGGAAGTAGGCTGGAAGTAGTAAGAAACAGATATTTCAAGTAAATAGATTTTACTAGTATCAGATTCAGCAAAATAATCAGTTGCTCAACATCTGTATCGACATATTGGTACTAAACAACATGATTTTTACATAAGCTTTTCACTGAAAAAAATGATTCTGACCCCTTGTAAATGATACATGTTTTTATCTGGTTAATTTCACTGATTTTAATGTGTTATTTAATCCTACTTATTTTTTATTAGTAATTTCCAAATTCACTGCCCTTGTTTAAAACAAGTTAATTTTATTAAATTAAAAGTAATTAGAAAAAAATATGTTTAATTTAAAATTGTGGCAAAAGATTACAAGCAATATTATTATTTAAATTTAACACATTAGAATTGAGTAATAATTAATCAAAATAATTCCTTAAAAGTTAACCATTTTCAAATGAGTAAACAGAGAGACTGATTGGTCGTTGGTTGTTATTTAACAACCATTAATTCACAATCATTTAACTTGAATCACTGAATTTTATTTTAACTGCAGCATGCTTTATAAATGTCACCATTATGGAGATTCACAGGCTGATTCTTGAAAAAATGTAGTAAATTCAACTCATAATAATTTAGCTAAATGTATGAATATAATTAATTTGAAATTACTTATAAAATATAAGTAAAACCAATTTACAAAATATAAGTACACTTAACTTAAAAAATATATCTGGATTTAGATAATTTTATTTCGTGCAACCCCTTGACATAATAAAATTAAGTAAAATCAACATAACATTTTTTTCAGTGTTGTTATATTAATTATATATACAACTATCGTGTGTGTGTTCCAAGACATATGTTAAAAATGTCAACTTATCATACAGTCTTATCTCCTGAAACTTCCAGGGAGTGTCGACGTAAAAGATGTGGACAGTTGAGAAGAAGTGTTCGGACAAACTCACTTTTCTCACAATCACACTGCAGTCTGTTCACATGGATGAAGTATATACATAGGTAAGCAATGCAAATATATTACATTACTACAGAATTTGACATTTTACACTATTTCTATGGTGTATTTTGAGTCCATAGAGCAAAATTGCATTACAGCATGTTATAATACTTTATGGTGGCATACACAAATATTATGGTCAATCTATAGCATATTGCAAAAGCATTTCCTGTAATATACCCCACCATACTTTGCCAGATATCTTACAGTAACCTAAAAACTCTAAAACCAACTATTTTTAAAATTGTATAAAGTTGACTATATTTGGACAATTCTTTGAATTAGTATTTAGGATGTCTTATAAAACATCTAACATAAGCTTCTAACAGAAAATTATGGTGGTGATTATCTATGTTTTCACTGTGATGCTTTCAAGTTTAGTCAGTTTCTGTTACAGCACTACAGTATGTTGTACAGGGCTGCGTTTCCCAAAAGCATCGTAAGCCTAAGTTGATCGTAGAGACCATTGGTGGCAATTGTTCTACAATTGTTTGACAGAATGTATTAATATGTTGTTTTTTTATACTTAGAGTCAATAGTAAAAAAAAAAAAAAAAAAAAAACTAGTTTTCAAAATACAGGATACCAGGTACAAATTATGCTTTGTGGCCTGGAGGTTGATAAAGCGCACATTCTCTTTGTGTGAAAATGCAATGTTCTGATTTAATGATAATATTTTTTGTTAATCTTTGTAGATTTGCTCAGGGTTTATATCTACGGCAAGTAGACATGCTTCAAGATGGCATTGCAAAGAGCACAGCGACACTTTCCATGATGTCAAAGAAACTCAGAAGAATTTGTGTACAAAGCCTGGAGAAGCACCGGGAAAAAAAGAGACAGAAAGTTGGTGGAGTTAATGTCCTTGTTCACATTGATGAAAGCAAGTTTTGCCACAAACGCAAGGTAGTGTAATCTCAAAATGCAATTTGACTTTCACTGACATTTTATTTATATTCTTTAACCTAAAGAAGGGTTATCTCATGCTTTGTACAATAAAACAGGAATGTGTTCTTAACACAAACATTTAATTAATATTCAATGTTTAATTCAATATTTTGTTACTTGTTTACAATACATTTTATTAAAGGTGTGTTAGTTCACACAAAAATGAAAATTCTGTCTTTATATCCTCACCCTCATGATTGTTCTAAACCTGCAAGACTTTCTTTTATCTTCATAACACAAATGAAGATCTTAATTATAAAATATGAGCGATTCCTGTCCCTCCATTGACAGCTACGCAACTACCACTTAAACAAATTCATGAAGAAATCATAAAACTAAACCATGTGATTCCAGTGGTTTAATCTCAATTTTATAAAATGACGCAAGTGTTTTGTTTCCACAAAAAACACACATAATTTACCACTTTATTCATTTTTTGGGTGAACTGACCATTTAAAGATTTTCTTATTATGTAAGCATAGTTATTGTGTTATATGGAATTTAAAAAAAATGGAGGTTTTAGATGAGAACACCTGATTAGAAATAAATTGATACATGGCTGATACAGAGATTTTCTTTAGTATTTTTTTTCTTTAGTAATACTGTTCATGCTTTTTTTTTGTAGTATGCAAGAGGACGGTTTGGCAACACCTGGAAAAGAAAGCGAACGTGGGTGTTTGGTATACTTGAGATCAAAGCTGCAAGCAGACGCCCCATTCTTCGCCTTGTGGAGAAAAGAAACAAGGATACCCTTGTTCCCATCATCAGGAAACATGTCAAACGTCAAAGTCTAGTTGTGAGTGATGAGTGGAGAGCATATACCACTCTTTCCCAGGAGGGCTACAAGCATGTCAGAGTCAACCACAGCCAGAATTATGTAGATCCACAAACAGGACTACATACTCAAAACATTGAGAGAGCGTGGCAGACTTACAAGAGGGAAGTTTGGCGTATGGGGGGGAATCGTTCTGAGAAGGCCTTAAAAAAACAGCTCTGCTTCATAGAGTGGACCTACTGGTTAGACAGAAGATATAAACATGGAATACTTGGAAGACTTCTCAAGGACATAAGGAATGGTAACCGCAGATAAGTTTAGGAATTTTCTGTAAACCTTACTGTCATGAAAGGCAAAATGTATTAATTAATTATTGTTTGTAGTTTATAACTTTTGATCTTGGCCTCGGGCATTTGAAATGTTGTTGTAGACAAGTATTGAGAGAATTTTCTCGTTTTGAAATGCTCAATATAATGTCACATAATCAGATATGATCCTGATACCCTAGTAAAGAATGGGTTGCATTATTTGGAGTGTTTTTTTAATTTAATAAAAGTGCATTTTTTTCTCTGATGTGCTGCCTATGGTGTTTGTTCTACTTCAGTCAGGTATGTAAAACTGTTCTCGTTTTAAATCGTAATTATGTTGCATATAATTAATGGAAACCTGTACGCAATCTGTTGATAGGTTATAGACTTTCTACTGATATCAACTGTTTTTCACTTTAATTAGATAGTCCTAAATTATATCTACTAAGGCTTAGTGGAGAATGTCTATTAATAGTCTACTGATCATAAACAATATATTTGTTGACAAGAAACAGATAAGCAACTAATCTTTAGTTGACTATCAACCGATTGTCAACAAATGGTAAAAAAATAAATGTAAACAGTTTTTATTCAGTTGAAATAATCATTAATGTGATGCATTTGGGACCCCTATACAGTATCATATACAGATCATATGCTAACATGACAGTTGACTTTCAACTGACAGATTGATTTTGAGTTGTTGGTAGACAGGTTAGAAGATGGTCACTCAATCTACAGAAAGTTAGTTGACAATTGGCTAATAACTTGTTGCAAAATAACATTGAAAGTCAACAGGCACTTTTTGTAAAATCTGTAGATTAACACTTGAAAAATACCTTATAGTCTATAGGCAGTTAGTTGAACGTGTGTTACTTGTCTGTTGAAACAGTGTTGTTGAATGTCAACTGATATTAACACTTGAAATGTACCTTATAGTCTATAGGCAGTTAGTTGAATGTATGTTACTTGTCTGTTGAAACCGTGTAGTTGAATGTCAACTGATGCACTGTTGACAAGCTACTGAATGACTACTAGTAGAGTCTCAACAAACGGACTATCAAAATAAAGTGTTACCGAAGAACCAGACCAGTGCAGGGTTACAGGGATGATGGTGCATGACTTCGATGGAGAGATCAGAGAGGTAGCGCTCGCCAGTAATCCCTCCTCTACTGGCAAGCGTTGGCTTTTACTGGACATGCAGATACATAATGGTTGGCCACCCCGCAAAACAAGTTAAGTCGATTGATGATACGTTCCCTCTCCTTAGCAGAAATGCGGAGACCACCAAGTTGCATAGGCTCTGGCTCAGGGTTGGTGGAAAGAGGAGCGTAGATGGTTGAAACAGCTGGTTGAGAGAAGGAATCCAATCCTCTGGAGCGACGGCGGAGGTCAAACCGCTTCTCTATACGAATGGCTAACTCGATGAGAGGGTTAAGACGGGTGGGTAGTTCGCGGGCGATTACCTCATCCTTGACGTTTGCACTCAGCCCCTCTAAGAAACGTGCGACAAGAGCAGGCTCATTCCATCCACAGGTGGTTGACAGGGTCGGGACTCAATGGAATAATCCACAACAGTCCGTCTTACCTGGCGAAGAGATGAAAGTATGCGAGACGCCTCCTCTCCATGAGCAGAACGGTCGAACACACGCATCATCTCTTCCTTTAATAAATCAAAACAGGTGGTGAAGTCTACCTCAGCCTCCCAGGTGGCGGTGCCCCACTCACGAGCACGTCCGGTCAAGAGAGAGATGACGTAAGCCACCCGGGCTCGCTCCCTCGAATAAGTAGTCGGCTGAAGGGAGAAAACAACCTCACACTGCGTGAGAAATGAGCGACACTGAGTGGGCTCACCGGCATAGCACGGGGGGTTGTTTATTCTGGGCTCTGGGACTTCCGACGATCTTGGAGGGACAGGTGGATCCCTCCTGAGCTGGTGGACCTGTAGAGACAGATCAGTGAGTTGGGCTTACAGCGTCTGAACAGCGTATCATGCAGCGGTAATCTCCTCATCATCTTGCCGAGCATAGCACCTTGCAGTTCAACAGCTGTGTGAATCGGGCTCGTGTTCGCTGGGTCCATTTATGGCCAGATTATTCTGTTGTGAGGAAAGGTAAGACCCAAAAGCGAAATGCAAATAACAGTGTCTTTAATTAAGAGAGTGTACACAGTCCAACGAAAATATGTCTCTAGATAAATAACAGAAAAAGCAGCCGTAAATGCTGACGCTCCAATAACATAAAAGGAAAAAGTCTCTCTTTCAAGTTGACAGCGGCAAACAGTCTGAGAACAGGATACGGCAGGCTCTGTTTACTGATCCCTTGGAGAATGAGCGTTCTTATGGTTGGATGCTCTGGCGTTCGTCAGCAGCAGGCGGGCTGGACAGAGTGTAGAGCAAAGGTTAGAATAGAACAAATAGAGATTGACCTGAGCCAGGCTGGCAGACGGATCGAACTCAGATAGGACAGAACTCGGACAGGACAGATACAGCAGGACGGAAGAAGCCTCTTGCATGTGTCGGGTACGAAATAATCTGGCAAAGAAACAGGGAAAGGGAGAGCATGAAATAGCACAAACAATTAGAGGAGAGAGAGAACAGGTGTGAGAGAATGGGTGTGATGAGAGTGTAACTAGAAACAGCTGAGGGTGAGTGAAGGTGCGTAAGGTAATGTGTGTGTGTAACCAGAAGAGGGAGACAGAGAAGGATACCAGACTCATGACACATAGGTCATTAATCATGATTCTGATCTTATATCTGTCTCCTTCCAACAATACTCTATTATAGCAAGAAAAAAACATTAGACCAGGTAAAGTGTGATAAGCTGCTAACGTTTCTCATTAACGTTAAACCCATTACACCACACTTTTTTTTACCTTTTAATCTGATTTCTGCAAACAAATAAGCAGAAATTCATGTATGTACAAAACAGTTCAAGAAATAGTTCACTTAAAAAAAAATTAGCCCATGATTTACTCACCCCGAAACCATCCTGTGGTGTATATGTAGCCTACAATTGTATGACATTCTTCTTTCAGACGGACAAAATCGAAGTTATATAAAAAAATGTCCTGGATGTATTATAGAAATGAGAAACAGATTTCCATGCTTTAACTCGTCCAATGTTTTTCTTGCTACGTACACACACCTTCGTGCTTCAGCTTGTCCAAAGCTAACGTTAGCTACGGCAAGCTAGTTTCATTTTAACTAGGCGGCACATAAAAATCCCTGACAACCAAAACATGATGCAGGATTTGGGGTTTTAGCAACAAACAACCTATAAAACCGATAGACTACATGTCCTTTTTCTCAAAAGGGCTGTTTTTGTTATGGCCCCAAAGTTTCTTCATTCGTTTAAGATTTGTAACGTTAAGTTAACTAACTTAACTTAACTTAACTTATCACCTGCAGCCATTTCCTCTTCTCTTTCTCGTCACAGGGAAAGGGGTAAAATGACAGCTGAATGTCACTTTCTTTTTTTAACTCTGATCTGAACAACACGGGACACAGCACTGTGGCATGGTCAAAAACACAAGCGAAAGTCGAAGGTAGGTAGAGAGGACCCGGCCTTTGGACCCGGAAACAGTATTATCGGAGAGTGGTTTCATCACGACTTAACCACCGGATAGAGTGCAACAGTCGGGTTCCTGAAGCAAAAATCCCATTTATTCTGTCCATAGGGAATAAAAAAACAACAACTTGTGAATCTTTTGAGACAGACCTGTGAGCACTGTTATATGGTTTTGTTGAAGCGGTTAGTTCGCATTATTTCAACTTATTTTTTTATATAATCTTTAACAGCGGAATTCTTTCACAGAAGAACTGAAATAATGTAATTGTAGTAAAAGATCTCTTTAGTGCCCACCCACTCACATAAAGCAGTGTGAAAGACACGATGTACACTCTGCTTAACCATTTGTATATGCATATTTTGTAATGCAATATCTTATTTATATATATACCATCAACATCTTTTAATTAATAGTTCTCTTACGAGAGGTTCTCTCGCATTGCGTAAGCTAGCTTACGCTACGGGTAAAGTCATCTTTGCTCGAGATATTGAAGCCAAAAATTATCCTTAATTTTGTATTTATTGTCAACGCATTGCAGCAGCCAGCAGACCTAGAGCAGGCCATCTTGCGTGCTCATTGGCTGCCCTGCGGCAACTGCTGCAGCCTACCACTGAGCCTCGCGCGTGACGTCACGTCCAATGAGGGCGCTTCGTGCCCTTACGCGTAATAGCCGGCCAAAATGGGGGTGGCTTAAGGTATAAAAGTCAGGCTCGTAGGCTGCGTCACTGGTTTCATCAGCTGAAGCGAAAAACGCTCGTGACGCCTGCACGATCAGGTTACACAATACTCGTTCCCTCTTCTAGAGAGAACCGAGGTTACGTTAGTAACCGAGTATCGTTCTCTTACAAGAGGTTCTCTCGTATTGCGTAAGCTATCTTACGCTACGGCAACCCACGGTCAACGCTTACGCATCATAGCCCGCAAAAATGTGGGTGGCTTAGCGTATAAAAGCCAGGCTCGTAGGCTGCGTCACTGATTTCATCATCTTCAGCGAAGCTCTCCGCATCGCTGACTCTGAGAGAAGCCTTCCGCCATCGAATCTAGCGACAAGCAAGCAGAGGAAAGTGCCTGAAGAAGCCTTCAGTACTTCGCCACCTTCAGCCATCCGTGGCTGCTACGCCATCCGGCGTGTATCCTTTTTTGTGCTTTGAAAACTGTTTGTTCGCCGCTGCGACACTCACTCTCACTCACTAAAAGAGCGCGAGCGTTTGATACAAAATGCCTCGCCTTTCTTGCGGCTCGTGTAGAACCCCGCTCAGCGCAGGAGACCGCCACATGATTTGCGCTCTCTGCCTGGGACCGGACCACGCAGCCCTCGCCCTGGATGCGGGCGGCTGCGAGCATTGTGAAGCGCTTCCGCTGTCGACCCTGCGGGCTCGACTCGAAGCCTTCACACCGAACGCTGTCACTCCACCCACTGGACAGCTCAGGAAGAAGTGCCGTGCTCAGAGGATGCCGGAGCCTGTGGCCACAGACGTTTCCCGCCGGCCTCACTCTCTCCTTCTCCGCCCCTCCCGGACGCGCAGCTGTCGGCCTCAGGGGACGAAGCTGAAGGAGACCACACAGTGGACAGCTGTTCCATCCTGGCATCGGACAGCGAGGAGTGGCAAGTTCACATCACTCCGCCTCTTCCTCCGTCCAGGAATCCAGCAGGACTCGGGCCGGCGTGGACGCCGAACTCATGCGCCTCCTTTCCAAGGCCGTTGACCAACTCGGCCTCGATTGGGAGCGCGGACCGAGACGAAAGTGAAAGCGGATGTAGCCTTTAGCTGATGCGGCTGTCCCACACAGCCCCTTGGCCGATTCCGCTGAGGAGAGATCTGCTCTCTCAAGCCCGCGGCTCAATCTGGCATCCCCATCCAGAGCGCTGGTCTCTGCATGTATGGTTAATCAACGGATACCCGTTGTACTGCCAGAAGGAGTGATGAACATGATTACGCAATCCAGAGCTCCCTTTACAAGGCGGCTTTACGCATCTAAATGGTTGGTGTTCTCCAAATGGTGTTCTGATAAAGATCTAGACCCACGAATGTGTGGGGTCCCGGGGTTGCTTAGCTTACTTCAAAAGCTGTTGGATAAGGGCAGGGCCCCATCCACGCTTAAAGTCTATGTGGCGGCCGTCGCAGCGTTCGCTGAGTCGACGCGCGGCCAGTCAATAGGAAGGAACGAGCTCATCATTCGCTTCCTTAGAGTAGCTAGACGGATGAATCCCCCGTGACCCCCGTCGGTTCCCATGTGGGATCTTTCACTGGTACTAGAGGCCCTGAAAGCTTTCCCCTTTGAACCATTAGACTCCGTGGATCTAAAGTACCTCTCGCTCAAAACCGTTTTTCTGACAGCTCTGTCATCAGTTAAACGTGTGGGGGATTTACACGCACTATCTGTTAGCGCAGCGTGTCTTGAGTTCGGGCCGAATGACTCTAAAGTCATCCTCAAGCCAAGACATGGTTATGTCCCTAAAGTGTTGGGCACCCCCTTCAGAGCACAGGTCATTTCTCTTTCGGCTCTGCCAGCATCTGATAGTGAGGGTGATGTGAATCTCCTCTGCCCCGTCAGGGCGCTGAGGGTTTAAATTACGCGCTCCGCCTCTTTCAGGCGTTCAGAACAGCTCTTTGTCTCGTTCGGTGAGCGCACCAGGGGTCTCGCCGCCGCGAAACAGAGCCTGTCCAGATGGATAGGGGAAGCTATCACTTCTGCTTATAAGTCTAAAGGTCTGCAATGCCCCCTGGGCATCAGGGCGCATTCCACCAGAGGCTTGGCCTCGTCGTGGGCTTGGTCCAGCGGAATTTCCATTCATGACATTTGTGAGGCGGCAGGCTGGGCCTCTCCGTCCACATTTGTTAGGTTTTATAACCTGGAAGTTCCCACCTTGCAGGCTAGACTTCTGTCAGTGTGAGCAGTGTGTTTGTCCTGCCCAGATTATCATGTGCAAACTTCTCTCATGCGATGATAGCTCTCCTGGTTAAGCTGCACATTATGGTGAATAGTTATATGGACCGGCAACGCCGCTCTGTATACCCTCTATGTGCTTATAACCCGCCCACCTTGCCGGCCACCTGTTCCCACTTATCTATGTTCCCCGGGAAACCCTGGGACTTATGAAGTGGAGGCTGGGCGCACACAGCGTTGACCGTGGGTTCCCGTAGCGTAAGATAGCTTACGCAATACGAGAGAACCTCTTGTAAGAGAACGATACTCGGTTACTAACGTAACCTCGGTTCTCTCTAGAAGAGGGAACGAGTATTGTGTAACCTTCACTATACTCTTATTTTAGAGTTCAAGATGGCGCCGAGTATGGCTGCTGCGTTGCGAGCTCCGTCACAACATGGTAGTTTTTTGTTTGTTCTGTTTACAGTTCTTTTGTTTTTTGTCTCGGATGTTGTCTGTCTTATTCAGTACGACATACAAACACTTTTGGACATTGGTTCCGCAATCGAACACCGAAAACCGGACTTTCATTTCTTCAGTGATGCCCCGCTGTTTACAAACACGGCAGCGGAGCCCTTTGTCTGGGCAGCTTGGCCGCGGAAACGCAGCCGGAGAAGGGGAAGAAGAGCCGGCGTTCTCGTCAGAGTAAGACGGCGTGCAAATCGACCCCCGCTTCCCAGTATTCTGCTAGCAAACGTTCAGTCTCTAGACAACAAGCTCTGTGAGTTGAGAGCGCGGATCTCTTTCCAACGGGAGACGAGGGACTGCTGCATTATCTGCCTTACAGAAACTTGGATGTCTGCTGAGATTCCAGACTCGGCCATCGAAACCGCGGGGTTCTCAGTGCACCGAGCGGATAGAGTTAAAGACCTCTCAGGTAAAAGCAGAGGTGGGGGTGTATGTTTTATGATCAACAAATCCTGGTGTGATCAGAGGCACGTACATTCTATCAAGTCTTTCTGCTCTCCTGATCTGGAATTTCTCATGCTTCTGTGTCGACCATTCTGGCTACCGAGGGAATTCACAGCGGTCATTATCACGGCTGTGTACATTCCCCCACAAGCCGACACAGACCGGGCACTAAAGGAACTGTATGGGGAAATAAGCGAGCAGGAAACCGCGCACCCTGAGGCCGCGTTCATTGTGTCCGGGGACTTTAACAAAGCCAACTTTAAGAAAATAGCACCTAAATACCACCAACACATAAACTTTAACACACGAGGGGACCGGGTTTTGGATCATTGCTACTCCCCTTTCCGGGATGGCTACAAATCCCTCCCCCGCCCACCTTTTGGCAAATCGGATCACTCTTCCGTTCTCCTTCTGCGGACCTCCGCTTTTAACTCCGGGAGTGCGGAGGAGCAAAAACAAGCAAGTTATGCCCTCCGAAAAACTATCAGAGCAGCAAAACGCCAATTCAGGGACAAGATTGAAGGACAGTTCAACACCACCGACTCTAGAAGCATGTGGAAGGGAATTAATAGCATTACGGACTATAAAGGAAACATAAACTCCACAGTGAACAACACTGCCTCTCTCCCAGATGAGCTGAACACTTTTTATGCTCGATTTGAGGGAACTAACATCCCCCTCGCGGAGAGAGTTCTCGCGGCTGAAGCTACAGAGGTTAGTACACTCTCCGTCTCTGTAGCGGATGTAACCCGATCTTTCCGTCGGGTGAACATCCGTAAAGCCGCGGGTCCAGACGGTATTCCGGGCCGCGTCATCAGAAAGTGCGCGAACCAACTAGCTGGTGTTTTTACGGACATTTTCAATTGGTCCCTCTCCTTGTCTGTAGTCCCCACATGCTTCAAAACGTCCATCATCGTACCTGTACCGAAGCAAACCAACATCACCTGCTTAAATGACTGGCGCCCTGTTGCTCTGACCCCCATCATCAGTAAATGCTTTGAGAGACTAGTCAGAGATTACATCTGCTCTGTTCTACCTTCCTCACTGGACCCACTGCAGTTTGCATACCGCAATAACCGCTCCACTGATGATGCTATTGCATCTACAATACACACTGCTCTCTCCCACCTGGAAAAGAGGAACACTTATGTGAGAATGCTATTTGTAGACTACAGCTCAGCATTCAATACCATAGTGCCCTCCTTGCTTGATGTGAAACTCCGGGCTCTGGGCTTAAACAGCTTGCTGTGCAGCTGGATCCTGGACTTCCTGTCAAACAGACGCCAGGTGGTTAGAATAGGCAGCAACATCTCCTCATCACTGACCCTCAACACTGGAGCCCCACAGGGCTGTGTTCTCAGCCCACTCTTGTACTCCTTGTACACATATGACTGCGTGGCAACTCACAGCTCTAATTCCATCATCAAGTTTGCTGATGATACTACGGTCGTAGGTCTGATCACCGACAACGATGAAACGGCCTACAGAGAGGAGGTGCTCACTCTGACGCACTGGTGTCAGAGGAACAACCTCTCCCTCAACATCAGCAAAACCAAGGAGCTAGTGGTCGACTTCAGGAAGAACGACAGAGAACACAGCCCCATCACCATCAATGGAGCACCGGTGGAGAGAGTCAGCAGCTTCAAGTTCCTCGGTGTCCACATCACAGAGGAACTCACATGGTCCGTCCACACTGAGGCCGTCGTGAAGAAGGCTCATCAGCGCCTCTTCTTCCTGAGACGGCTGAGGAAGTTTGGAATGAACCGCCACATCCTCACACAGTTCTACACCAGCACCGTCGAGAGCATCCTGACTGGCTGCATCACTGCCTGGTACGGCAACACCACCAGCCGTAACCGCAAAGCCTTGCGAAGGGTGGTGCGCACTGCCAGCCGTATCATCGGAGGTGAGCTTCCCTCCCTCCAGGATATTTATGCCAGGCGGTGTGTGAAGAAAGCTCGGAGGATCATCAGAGACTCTAGCCACCCGAGCCATGGGCTGCTCTCACTGCTACCCTCAGGCCGGCGGTACCGCAGCATCAGGACACACACCAGCCGACTCCATGACAGCTTCTTCCCACAAGCAATTAGATTTCTAAACTCTTGATCCCTCATGATCAATAACCATAAACATTCTAACTGTCAACACAGCACAACATAACCTACTGCATTTACATAATATATATATATATATATATATATATTTGCACCTTACGAGTATCTATTCTATGTATAATTACCTCTTTTTGTATTTTTGTATACTGTTGTATATTGTAAATTGTTGTATATTGTAAACTGTTGTATATTGTACATTGTATATTATTTATTGTTCTGTTAGTGTATACGGTACTGTGAGTAATTGTGCGCACATTAGATGTGTAATCTATGTAAATCTGATGTTTGCTGTAATTGTTTTCGTCACATCGTGTCATACTGCTATGTTGCTCGGAACTGCACCTAAGAATTTCACCCACTGTTGCACTTGTGTATATGGTTGTGTGACAATAAAAGGATTTGATTTGATTTGATTTGATTTGATCGTGCAGGCGTCACGAGCGTTTTTCGCTTCAGCTGATGAAACCAGTGACGCAGCCTACGAGCCTGACTTTTATACCTTAAGCCACCCCCATTTTGGCCGGCTATTACGTGTAAGGGCACGAAGCGCCCTCATTGGACATGACGTCACGCGCGAGGCTTAGTGGTAGGCTGCAGCAGTTGCCGCAGGGCAGCCAATGAGCATGCAAGATGGCCTGCTCTAGGTCTGCTGGCTGCTGCACTGCCTTGACAATAAATACAAAATTAAGGATGATTTTTGGCTTCAATATCTCGAGCAAAGATGACTTTACCCGTAGCGTAAGCTAGCTTACGCAATACTCGTTCCCTCTTCTAGAGAACCGAGGTTACGTCAGTAACCGAATATCGTTTTATATTTATGTTATTTTTAATTTCATTATGTAATTTGCAATTCTTGAGATGCATGTAGATTTTACCCTTTTTATTATATACTTTTTTTGGCTTCAAATTAAAGTTTGTAGTGTTGTTATTTTGTGGCAGTTTGGTTTGGTTCATGGCTTAAAACTCTTTAATGAAGACTTTTTAAAATTTCCAATGGAAAACTGAATCGGAAAAAATATAAAGACTGCAAAAAAAAAAAATACACTGTTTTGAGAACTATTGCACTCCATAAAGATAAAAAGATAAAGCTCAATTTGAATGCCAGGAAGTTGCAAATAATAATAAAAATAATAATAGTGTATATGTATAATAATAATATAGGGAATAATGGTTGGCTCAATACAAAAATTCTGGATTTGGAATGAAACCTGCTCTGATACATCAGCATTGTTACTTTAGGGAACAAATAAACAGCCTCACACAACCATTGAAATAAAACTGTCAGGTCTACATCTTCACTTTTTTGCGTTTGGTTTGTTATGCTGTTTTTTTTTCTATTGTGACACAGGAGGTGCCCGATCCAATAAAAAAGGTTCTGGATCCAACGTCGGAGGTGCCGGAACATGTTCCGGCTATAATCAAGTGTAAGAATGTATCTCAACGTTAATATCTTCCAGCCATATCTTCCTTGGTATAGACATATTCCTCTTGTTAAGCTCTACTGATGTATAGTATGTTACGATAAAATGTGTTATACTACTTTTACCATCCTTTGGAGTAAAATTTACCAATTCTGACACCATCATAAAACATGCAAATTAGTATATTAGAAGGAGACAAAAAAAACTCTCTTCCGCTAAAAGTTCCTAACTACTATTGGTCATTTCACCCAAAATAGGTGTGGACTGATATATCCTTAAAGGGTTAGTTCACCCAAAAATGAAAATTCTGTCAGTATTTACTCACCCTCATGTTGTTCCAACCTCGTAAGACCTTCGTTCATCTTCGGAACACGAATTAAGATATTTTTGGTGAAATCTGAGAGCTGGATCACTCCTCCATAGGCTTCTTAAGGGATTGAAACTTGCCAGCCCCGAAAAGTTATTAAAGATATCGTTAAAATAGTCCAAGTGACTACAGTGGCTCAATCTTAAATTTATCAAGCAACAAGAATACTTTTTGTGTGCAAAAAAAAAAAAAATAACGACTTTATTTCAACTATTCATTTCCTTCTCTGTAGGCCTCTAGTCAGTTAACTTATTGTGATAGCGTAGAGCTACGTCACACGTAGGTTCACTATTGGCCGACGCTGGTCGTGTGTGATGCGTGTGACGTACAACAACAGAAGAACTGCGCTATATCACTAGTGAACTGACTCGAGGCCCACAGAGAAGGAAACGAATAGTTGAAATAAAGTCGTTATTTCTTTATTTTTTGCGCAGAAAAAGTATTCTCGTCGTTTCATAAACTTTTTCATAAACTTTTACATAAAAAAGATTGAGTCACTGTAGTCACTTGGACTATTTTAACGATAGCTTTAATGACTTTTAGGGGCTGGCAAGCTTCAATCCCTTAAGAAGCCTATGGAGGAGTGATCCAGCCCTCAGATTTAATCAAAAATATCATAATTCGTGTTCCGAAGATCAATGAAGGTCTTACGAGTTTGGAACAACATGAGGGTGAGTAAATACTGACAGAATTTTCATTTTTGGGTGAACTATCCCTTTAAAGGACGATGACAATAGCTCATATTCCCTAATTTCTTTCTTCCCTGTCTTTTCCTAAGGATGAGACAATATCAGCTCAACCTAATTACATTTCAGTCAATCAGTCTTATCAAATTCTTACATTCATAAAATAAATATTGGATTGATAGAATAGGAAATATATTATGCAGTTGGTATTTTTAGGTCCATAGGTGTTGGAAATTTTAAATGAAAGAATTATGCGGATTATGATGGAGACTTAATTACAAAAACTATATTCAAGAAACTTGCACCTTTGCACATATAGAGTGTTTAAATTGATTAGAAGATTTGAGAGATTTCTTAAGATATATATATATATATATATATATATATAAGAGAGTTTCTTAAGATATGTATATATTTTTTATTATTTAAGGCTTAATACAAGGAATGTTTATTTGTCTAATGTCTGAACATGATGATTATTGTGAATATGAAACTGTGGTGGATACATAAGTGTTTACAATAAATGCTATACATTGGAAGGAATATGAAGTTTTAAAGTTCATACATTTTGCCCTAAACAAATGATCTAATTTCTTTGTGTGTCTCGGAAAGGTCTCTTCCTGTCTGGGTCTTGGGCAACATACAAAGCAACACAATCCTGTGACCGTTTCCACTGATACCTAAAGAAGCCCACACACAAACACAGTGGTGTTAACCAAACAGTTGTTATCATTCACACTGACATAAATACTTGTTCATTTGGTTTCCTTTCACTGAAATTTCCCATCCCTTACAAACGTTTATTTCACTTAAAGGGGTCATGAAATGAAGAATCTTGATATTTACACATAAGAGGTTACGCTAGAGTAAAAATGTTTTAGGTTACAACTGTGACCCTAGTTCCCTGAGAAGGGAACGATACGCTGCGTCAATGAAGCTTTGGGCACGCCTCCACGTGATTGCGCCTGAAGCATGAATGTCAACTAGTCCAATGGCGAGAGGGAACATCATGGGCGGGTGATTTCACAACCAGGAAAGAATAAAAGCACATCCGGAATGACCGGTGTTAGCCTCCATTAGCCAAAGCAAGTCGATCACAGCGATGAAGGAAGTATGGCAGGGCGACGTAGCGTCTCCTTCCCTTCTCAGGAAACTAAGGTTACAGTCGTAACCTGAGACTTTCCCTTTCAAGGGAACTCACACTGTCAATGACGCTTTGGGAACGATAATACCCAAATGTCTTACTTACAAGTGCCTGTCTATGTGAAACTGTGGCACAACTAAGACATAGGGACCTGAGAACCTGGGGCAGTGTCCAGGTCCAGGCTATAAAACCTCACGAATGTGATTGGTGAAGACCAACTTTACAGCTTTACAGGTGACCTTCACCTTTGTAAGCGGGGGGTTGGTCTTCCCCAATCACATTCGTGAGGTTTTATAGCCTGAAGAGATAGCCTCGACTATCCACTTGCTGACTGTCTGCTTAAAAGCAGGAATACTTTTCTTAGGTGATCCAAAACAGACAAACAGCTGATCCGATTTCCTCCACAGGGAAGCTGTATCATTTGTATCCAGCGCTCTTCCTGGATAGAGGAGGATCAGCTTTTCCTAGTCCTGATCTCTGAAAGGAGGAGGGCAAAAGGCTTGCAAAACGATAGGCCATGGTACATTGCCATTGTCGGCACCTTAGGGACATAGCCCGTTTTAGGGTAAAGAAATGGCTTGACCATCCCGATGCGAACTCAAGGCAAGTGGCGGATACTAATAAGGCCTGAAGGTCTCCTACTCATTTAAGAGAAGAAATAGCTTGAAGGAAGACTGTTTTTTACGTCAGAAACTTTTCTGAAACCGTTTCAAGGGGCTCGAAGGGAGCCACAGATAAGCCTTCTAAAACAACATCCAGGTCCCAAGCAGGAACCCTGGTTCAAATCGCAGGCCTCAGCGTCAAAGTACCACGAAGGAAACGAGTTATTAGAGGGTTCCTCCCCAAAGATGCCTTATCCACAGGGGCATGGTAAACCGCTATGGGAGTCACACAAACCTTTAAGGTAGAAGGGGATAGCCCTGCCGAAAAGCGATATTGTAGAAACTCAAGCACTGAACCAACTTCAGCCCCTGTCTCGACAGGATGTCTGGTCCTATGTTTTGGTACCCCGGGATGTATACTCCTCTCAGGGCGAGAATCTTCCCAAGGGACCACAGGAGGTTCTGGTGTGCCAGTTTGAATAGTGGACGTGAATGCAGACCTCCTGGTGATTTATATAAGAGACCACCGACGTGTTGTCTGAACGGACCTCCACATAATGGTCTCATAGGTCTGGGAGGAAGTGTTCCAATGCCACGAAGACAGCCATCATCTCCAGGCAGTTTATGTGCCTCGAAAGATGATGACTCCTCCATAAACCCTGAGCTATGCGGCCTTCCATTACTGCTCCCAAGCTTCTGAGAGAGGTGTCTGTCATGAGAGTGACTCGATGACAATGAACTCCTTACCTAGGACCCTGGGACAGGAACCAAGGTATCCTCGTTATATTCCTCCATATAACATATGGAGACACGCCACGTGATCCTGATCAAACGAAGTGGGTTCCCCCTCTGGCAAAACCCTTTGGTCCTGAGCCACTACTGCACAGGTCTCATGTACAGCAGGCCAAAAAGAATCACTTTTGATGCAGCTGCCTTCAGACCCAACAGTCTCTGAAACGGTTTCACAGTGAGTGACTGGCCTAGCTTTATCATTTGAACGGCGGTGAGGATAGCAGTCTCACGAGTGGGTGATAGAATGTTCAGCATCATCACTGAATCCCACACCACATCAAGAAAAAAGGTCTTCTGTAATGGAGAAAGCACACTCTTTTTGGCATTCAGTCTCATCCCCAGCTTTTTCCGACTATTCTCCGACTAGAATAAGCCAGTCTTCTATGTAGTTCAGAATGCGTATTCCCTACAGCCTGAGTGGGGCCAGAGCTGCATCCATACTTTTCGTGAACGTGCGGGGTGACAGAGCTAGACCAAACGGGAGTACCCGATATTGGTATGTTTTGCCCCCGAAAGCGAAGCATAAATGTGGAAGGATGGAGACATGGAAGTATGCATCCTTTAGATCTATTGTGACAAACCAGTCCTCAGATCTGATTTGATTCACAATCTGCTTTAAATGTCAAAATGTTTATCTTTTTTCCATCTTAAAAATATATCTAAATTACGTCATATGCTCTCATTGACAAATGCGGGACAATTAGTTCATGTCTTCATGACCTCAAGGCTAGATTATTGTAATGTTCTACTGGGTGGTTGCCCTGCACACTTAATAAACAAACTACAGCTGGTCCAAAACGCAGCCGATAGAGTTCTTACCAGAACCAGGAAGTATGAACATATTAGCCAGGTTCTGTCAACACTGCATTAGCTCCCTATTAAACATCGTGTACATTTTAAAATATTGCTGATTACTTACAAAGCACTAAATGGTTTAGCTCTGCAGTACTTGAGCGAGCTCTTAACCCATTATAGTCCTTCACGTCTATTGCGATCTCAAAACTCTGGCCAGTTGATAATACCTAGAATATCAAAATCAACTGCTGCCGGTAGATCCTTTTCCTACTTGGCACCAAAACTTTGGAACAATCTTCCTAACATTGTCCGGGAAGCAGACACAGTGTGTCAGTTCATATCTAGACCAAAAACACATCTCTTTGGCTTAGCATACATATAACACATTATAGATTGCTATAATTCAATGTTAGGCTGCCTAGTTTAGATCAGCCAGAACCGGGAACACTTCCCATAAATCCTGATGTACTTTGTACATCATAAGAAGGATGGTGTCTACGCTAATATTAGTCTCTCTGTTTATCCCGAGGTTTACCGCAGCCCGCCGGATCAAGGCCATATCCAGGTCTGATGAAGGACCATCACATGGACACGACGACAACGCATCCCTGAAGTGCCAGCCTCATCAACACTGTGAAGGCCTCATGGAAACCTCAACAAACTCATCTCCATACCTGCGTGATGACTCCGACCCCTAACCAGATGAACTGGATAAATATTGTGAAAGTTCTGATCCAATCTGACTTCTGACCTATTATGCCGCCTAAATCATAATCATACACTGTTCGTTTGTTGGCCAAAGGAGGACTGGCCCCCCGACTGAGCCTGGGTTCTGAATTTAACAATACTATTACAACTTTACTTTCCTGTTATCTCTGTAAAGCTGCTTTGAAACAATTTGTATTGTAAAAGTGCTATATAAATAAAGGTGACTTGACTTGACATGTGAATCCCCACCCATTAGGAAGTGCGGGCAGGGAGAAGCAAACTGCTTGAATGTTTGGTTCATCATAATTGTGACATAGTGACTGCACTATTTCCAAACTGTCAAACTGTGTGTCTTATTTATTGTTGTCTGAACGCTTGCTGAGGCACAGAAGCTAACGCCGGTCATTCTGGATGTGCTTTTATCCTTTCCTGGTCATGACGTCACCCGCCATGGACGTTCCCTCTCGCCATTGGACTGTTGACATACCTGCTTCAGACGCAATCACGCGGAGGTGTTCCCGAAGCATCATGGCCATTCTCGAAAGAGAACTTACTGCAAGTTTCAGAACTCAAAACGAACTCTCCAGTTATGGAATCCATCTATTATGGATACCCTTCTGAATGGCATGATTTGAAATCGTGAGAATTTTGCATGCACAACATGTGACAGTTCAAATGCTTGAAAATATAACACAATTAAAAGATGCTGCTCTTAAAAAAATGTGATTAATTACAACCCCGATTACAACATCAACTGAAATTATTCAGGATCAAATCAAACAAAAGGTGCTCATGTAAACACAGTTAGTGAAACACGCATCTCACGCCATACATTGTACATACACAGAAGCATCATGGCCACTCAAACAGTACCTGCCGTGCCCCCTCCAATTTTTTTAGCCAACTGCATTTTTAAAGCAACTTCCAGAAGCAACATTGACAGCGACAGAAACAAACTTTTCCATTAAGGGAGTCTGTGTCATTGGAAAATGTGTCATTGTCGTATGTAACCAAGGAGAAAATTCAGTTTACATTTGCATTTCCTAATTTTGCATGCACAACATGTGACAGTTCAAATGCTTGAAAATATACGCTTGAAGAAATAGCAATGAGAAATTTTTTAGAGTAAGGAACTTCTCTGAAACCTCTTCAATGGGCTCGAAGGGAGCAAAAGCCAAGCCTTCCAATACAATGGCCAGATCCCAGGCTGGTGCTCTATTGCGCAATGCAGGCCACAGCCTCAGGGTACCACGGAGAAAACAAAGAATAAGGGGATCTCTCCCTAATGAAGCACCACTCAAAGGAGTGTGGTAAGCAGATATAGTCGCCACATACACCTTCAAGGTGAAAGTAGATAATGCAGCAGAAAAACATTCTTGCAGAAAATCAAGTACTGTACCAACAGGGCAGATAACAGGATTCGTAAGGTGTTCTTCGCACCAGGCAGAGAACAGTTTCCATTTAAAAGCATAGAGTTTTCTCGTGGAGGGAGCTCTAGACTGGAGTATGGTCTCCACGAACTCAGTCGAGAGACCTGATTCTATGAGCTGAGCCCCCTGAGGGGCCAGGCCCACAGTTTCCACAGCTCCGGGCAAGGGTGAAAAATCGTGCCCCCTGCTTGGGTCAGAAGGTCCCTCCTGATCGGAATCTCCATCGGAGAGCCGTCTAGAAGGGACACTAGGTCCGAGAACCAAACTCTGGCCGTCCAGTACGGTGCTAGTAACAATAGACGGGCCCCTTCTCGGCGAACCCTCTCCAGGAGTCCCGGAAGCAAAGATATCGGCCCAAGGGGAGCTGGGTGCGTGAGGGAGAACCACATGGGACAGTGTGTTGAATCTGACGATGCGAAAAGGTCGACCTGAGCCTGACCGAAATTCTCCCAAAGGAGCTTCACCACCTCAGGGTGAAGTCTCCATTCCCCCGGCCTCAGCCCCTGCATCGACAGGATATCTGCTCCCTGATTTAAATGCCCTGGGATATAAATTGCCCTGAGAGACAGTAATTTCCCTTGGGCCCATAGGAGGATGTGATGAGCCAGTTTGCAGAGATGTCGTGACCTCAGACTCCCCTGATGGTTGATATATGAGACCACCGATGTGTTGTCCGTACGAACAAGCACGTGGTGACCTCTCAGGTCTGGCAGGAAGTGTTTGAGTGCTTGAAACACCGCCATCATTTCTAGACGATTTATGTGCCCGGAATGAAAATGGTCCTGCCAAAGACCATTCGCCGAGAGACCACTCATGACCGCCCCCCAACCTGTGAGGGAAGCATCCGTCGATAGCGTTATGGGTCGACAAGAAGCCCCCAACACTGGCCCTTAGGCGAGGAACCAAGGTTTGTTCCACATGATCAAGGCACGTAGGCATCGCCGCGTGATCTTGATCATGCGAAACGGATTTCCCCTCGGAGAAAACCCCTTGGTCCTGAGCCACCAATGCAGGGGTCTCATGTACAGAAGGCCAAAAGTTACTACATTAGACGCAGCTGCCATGAGACCCAACAGTCTCTGAAACTGTTTCACAGTGAGTGACTGGCCTAGTTTTACATTCTTTACGGCTGTGTGAATCGAAGTAATACGAATTGGTGACAATTGTGCTCGCATTGTTGTCGAATCCCAAACTACACCTAGGAAGGTGGTCCTCTGAGAAGGGAGGAGCACACTCTTTTTGATGTTGAGCCTTAACCCCAGCTTCATATGGGACAGAACGACATCTCGATGCCGAACTGCCATCTGCTCGGGCAGAGCAAAAATCAACCAATCGTCGATATAGTTCAACACGCGGATGCCCTGGAGTCTCAAGGGAGCCATAGCTGCATCCACGCATTTCGTGAAAGTGCGGGGTGATAAACCTAGGCCAAACGGAAGAACCCGATATTGGTATACTTCTCCTCCGAAAGCAAAGCTCAGGAACTTCCTGTGATGAGGATGGATGGAAATATGGAAATACGCGTCCTTCAAGTCTATCGTTACAAACCAGTCCTCGGACTGAATCTGTGACACGATCTGTTTGAGTGTAAGCATTTTGAACTTGAGTTTCTGAACCCTGCGGTTTAGTTGCCGCAGATCTAGAATAGGACGCAACCCCCCATCCTTTTTTGGAACAATGAAGTACCGGTTGTAAAACCCTGACTCCCTGCTGGGAGGAGGAACCCTTTCTATAGCCCCCTTTCGTAGAAGAGTCAGCACTTCCTGCTCCATAACCAGAGCCTGCTCGGGGTCCACCACGGTTGGGAGGATCCCCATAAATCTGGGCGGACGAGAACCAAACTGAATTCTGTAACCCCCCTCTATTATATGCAGGACCCAACAAGAAATATTTGGCAGTAGTTTCCACGCTGCCAGAAAATCAACTAAGGGTACCAGTCTCTCGAGACTGACCTCTGGATTTTGTCGAACAGCCACTTCGGTGCCCTGTAACGGCGAACCGGCAGGGAACAACCGAACTGGCTGCTTTACGACCCTCCTCGGAGGATCGCATGGGGACACTGACACCTCTGTGCCCTGAAACGGCAAACCGGCAGGGAACAACCGAACTGGCAGCGATGCGACTCTCCTCAGAGAATCGCCCCCCAGAGGATGCCGAGGAGGAACGATTTCTCGAAACCGTCCCTCCCCTGAAGGGATCACCCTCAGAAGCCTGATAGCCTCGGCGTAAGGACTTCTTCTTTGTCACAGCCTTTTTAGAGACGATGACAGTCCTCAGATCTTGACTGCCTCTAACCGGCTTTGACTGCGAAAACGCCACCCAGGCGCCTCGAATTGAGGAGGAGCCCGAGTGGCGACGCTGTTTCTGTTGCACACGGTGCTGTGAGGAGCCAGTAGATGGCCGAGACTGCCCCTGCCAAGCAGTCTCAGGGATATTAGATCGGCGAGGAAGAAACCTCTGGAGCTGTATTTATAGCGTCGCCGAACAGACTTCCAGGAGAAAGCGGAGCGTCCAGAAAAACAGACCTGTCTCTGTCTTTGATATCAGAAAGATTTAACCATAAATGACGCTCCGTGGCCACCAGGGCTGCCATAGAATGGCCTATTGACTTGGCCGTCTCCTTGGTGGCACAGAGAGACAGATCTGTTGCGCGACGCAATTCTCGAATTGCGTCAGCGCTGAATTCCTCGCAATCATCCATATCCCTAAGCAGGTCAGCCTGATATGCTTGTAAAATTGACATTGTGTGTAAACATGCTGCGGCTTGACCTGCTGCCATATATGATTTACCCACCAGCGCTGAAGTGGCTTTTAATGGCTTAGTGGGTAACGTCGGGGCTTTAAGAGATGACGCTGACTCGGGAGAGAGATAGCTCGCAAGCGTCTCATCAGCCGGAGGCATTGTCATATAACCATAATGCTTAATCCCCATAACATTACTGTAGTTAGATGTCTGAGGATTTAAAAATACGAGATGAGACCGGTTTATTCCACGATCTCGACACCTCAGTATGGAGATAGGGAAAAAACGGTAAGCCCCGACCAGGAGGTTGTGATCTTGATGGAAGGAATCTCTCATCTAATAAACTCTTTTTATTAACATCATCATATTCCGCGGCTGGCCACTCAATATTTAATTTAGACACAGCACGAGTTATAACCTTCAAAAGCTCCTCATCAACAGAGGTATGAGGCGGCGAACTCTCATAATCCCCTGCATCAATGCTGGCAACATCCAATTCCTCAGAACTGGATAGTCGCAGCATTGGTGCCTCATCTCGAGGAGAAGAAAGCGCAGCGCGTGCTTCTCCCTGAGATAAGGCACTGGCTAACAGGTGAAGGCTGATATAGGGCAGAGCCCGTCTCAAACCCCGCTGTCATATCCATTTGCGAACCCCAAGATGAGAGTCGACGCTGTGCCTCGGCATATATATATATATATATATATATATATATATATATATATATAAATACTGTGAAATATTGTGCTTGTGACAGACAACAATAAATAGACAGGGACAGTATACAGAGAGCGCTTGCTGAGGGCACAGAAGCTGTCGCGGCCTGTTTTCAGGGGTGCTTTATAGCTTCCTGGTCGATGACGTCACCCGCCTATGACGTCTCACTTTTCCATTGGACTGATTATACACATGCTTCACGACGCAATCACGCAGGGCCTTCCCATCGCGTCTCGACGCAGCTCGAGTTCCCTTGAAAGGGAAGCAGTCTTTGCACTGTAGATGGGGGACGTACAGAAGCTGACTCTGAAGTGGCATAAAGATGAGGTATAGCTATTTACACAGACTTATTTTAGATTTCATTGTAAAGTGTGCTGGTTCCTTTCCACGTTCTGAGCTGGTGTGCGAGCCTCATCGACAGTAAACGCAAGCTCTTATCAGTTCCGAAGTTCTGTGGAGGAGTATTTGATTAGCGACATGATGGTACGAGGAAGCAACAGCTAGCTTAGCTACCAAAGACAGGGGCTAGAGAGGATGCATCCAACTTCGACCACGTCAGCAGTATTACAGTGAAGACGAGACAGAACAGTCAACAGTCCAGGCCTCGCAGCACAAAGTTACCCAGTCGATGGTACCGGAAAAAAACAATCCAAAATTGTTTGTCCTTGGTGGATCACTAGCCAGGGCAAACACCCAATGGCCAACCGGCATGAGTGAGTAAAGTTCGGATACAAAGCCGCAGTTGCACCGAGTAAACAGTTGGCAAAACAGATATTTGCAGCTCCAAAAACGCACCTCATCCTAGATGCTTGGTCGTTAAGCTCAAAGAAGCCTAATGACTCAAGTTTTGTGGAAGTTTTGGCAATTTGTGAAGCGGCGACACACACGCCAGCGTCCTCACGCATCGCATGGATACACACTAAAACGGTGTGTTTTTCTGAACCTCAAAAAGTGACAATTTAAACATGCTGTAAAAAATTATCTGTTGGGTCTTTTGAGCTAAAACTACACATACACACTCTGGGGACAAAAGAGACTTATTTTACATCTTGTGAAAAGGGGCATAATATGTCCCCTTTAAATGATCCACTCACTATTAATGTAAATGCGCTGAATGGAACTTCTTCTGTCACATTTTACCAAACTGTCTTGATACCATCAAATCACTCAAACTCCTGTGTCGCCCCCGCTATGTACATAGGGGCTCCCGATGTAAGTTTATTTACCTGGACCATGCTATTCCCACCATTCTGACGGACAGACGCTCTGTCGCAGTGAAATGACGTCATCACAACAAAACACATGCGCGTTCTGTCAATCTAAGGTTCCTGGACTGGGTGATGTTGTTTATTCTACACTGCCTGCCTTATCACCTACTAACAGGCCTGCAATGTTCATGTTATTGAACACTCTTTCCCTAAACAATAAAGCACTACTCATACATGACGTCATTACTGACAGGAAAATGGATTTTCTTTGCTTATCAGAAACTTGGCAAAATCAGCAGGATTTCATGACACTCAACCAAGCCACCCCATCAGGCTATGTGTATATACAGAAGCCTCTCTCTACAGGCCGTGGTGGTGGTCTGGCTGTTATACATCGAGCTGACATCCCTGTGAAATAACTTACAGTGCCTAATATCACCTCATTTGAGTGTCTCTGTTTCACATTGGCTGGGCCTGCACAGCTCCAGGTGGTCCTTGTCTATCGCCCGCCAAGTCTTATCCATAAACTCTCTACCTCTCCCTTTCATTATCATCAACATACACAGTAAACAAATACACACCTTTTCAGGGGGTGCTTAATAAACTGATAAACTGTATATCCGTAAAACCACTCCTATGAACTGTAATAAAGTGCGCCCTCACTTTCATTACTGCCATGATCAATAACGTTAGGCCTATCACTTCAGTAAATAAGTAGAGCTATATGGATTAATACATCCAGCTACACACCACCGACAACGCTTGGGAGACATTCTCGTCAGTGCAGCAATGGCGGATGTGTACAACTCTCAACTCGCTGTGAACTCGATCAGGGCGGTTCTATGTGGCGGTATCTGTCAACAATCGTGGGCGGGGCCTGTTTCTGTAGTAACGTCACTAAAGCCGCATTCTGAAAACAGGTCGTTGGGAGACACTGCTTATGATTTATGGGGATTTAAAAAAAAGAAGTGGGTGGATTTTTATCACTGCAGGGTGGTTATGTACACACACTGCCATCACACATTTATATCCAAACACCATGCAAAGTGAATTTTGCATAATAGGTCCCCTTTAAGCCAAATCCATGTCAAACGATCTGATCAGATCAACGTTTCAACGAACAATGTTTCATGGCCATGTCCAGGATAAAGAGTATATATGGTCACACAATATATATATACAGTTAGGGCTATATTAAATGACTTAAACCGTGATATAAGATTTTGGCCATATTGGCCATCCTGAAGTCATTCATTCCCTGCGTGACTTGTAAAGGCTTGCGTTTAGCTTGGTCACACCCAAGGTGTCACTGTGGCCTCAATGCTTCAGCACTGCCACTCTGAGCTCAATTGCTCAGTATGAGGTAAAACGTCTCGTTTCGTTTGTAACCCTCGTTCCCTGAGTAGGGAACGGAGACGTTACGTTGTGACGGCGAATGGGGTTTCGCTTAGAAAGCCTATTAAATTCGAGTATTACAAAATGAGCCAATGGCAAAGAAATGCCATGGGTCTGTGGAATTTGCATAGCATAACACCGCCCTAACTCGTGGGTATATAAGGGAGTACGCTGGCAACACGTGTATCTCAGTGGAAATATGCAAACAATGCCTGCCCGAAGGGAGGATTTCCGGAATGCACGTATGACCCGCGAGCGGGATGCATATGGAGAACACTGGGGTATCCAGCCCGCAGGGTGGAATCTTTCAACCCCAGGGGGGGCAAGGTGGCTTGCCAAGGGAAAGACACATGCTCAGAAAGGCTAACAGTGGAAATACACACGTAGGGGTCGCCCAAGGGAGCGCATGCACAAGGAGGCACCTAGCTAACGTGAAAGCTGCCGCAGGCATAGACTCTGGCATTGACGTCAACAGCGCTGGAGGAACTCAGGGTTTCTCGTGGAAACTCACTTGTGGTGAATATCGCATGTATCCAGTCCGAGGAATGGAATGGCGAGCAAGAGATGACACCGAGCGGGTCCTATGACCGGGCACTGGGGGCGAGTACTGAGAGGTCACTGGCTTGACTCGGAGATTGTAGAATCTCACGAATGCGTGGTTGTCGCCCAGCCTACAGCTCTGCAGATGTCTGTTTAGCGAGGCCAAGAGGCCAAAGCCCAAGAGTTGACTACACTCCAGGTGGAGGTCCAGGTGGTAACCCAAGCAACGGCATCCACTGTCCAGTGAGACAACCCTTGCTTGGAGAGAGCCTTTCCCTTCAGCTCCTCAACATAACAGACGAAGAGCTGGTCTGAGGTAATGAACACTGTGTTGTGTCTACGTAAGCACAGAGGTACGTACTGAACAGAGTAAGGTCAAGCTGGGTCTGCTTCCTCTGAGGGCAGCACTTGTTCAGCACCTCAGGAACACGTGAGAATAGCCGACCCGAATTCCAGGCACACTTCGTCAACCAAAATGCCTACAGGTCCCCTAGCCTCTTGATGGGGGCCAATGCAACCAGAACGCTGCCACATAGACAGGCGTACTACAAAGGCTCAAGGGGAGCTCTCGCAGGGCCAGGTCATAATTCCCCAAGGACTTACCTTCAACTGCATAGTAATGTGCAGCGAAAGCAGCAACAAATAGTTAGAGGGAGGAGGGAGACAGCCTTTGCTCCAACCCATGCTGCAAGAGGAAGCACAACAGTGATCGGCATAACTGGGGTCTTCTCGGGGAGAAGAGCGCCTGGTGACAAAGGGGTTTCCACTTCAACGCATAAGCGTGTCGATAGACAGGGCCCAGCGGAAGTGACGGTAGCCACCACCTTTTTGAGGTGATAGGGTACTCAAACCTGCCTCGTCCCAGTCTATGGAAACTACATGTGTGGCTTCTCGACGGGACAGGTCCTGTCCAGGAGCCCGCGGCAGCATGTCCTTTGCACATGGCACCCCAGCCCGTGGCAGAGGCATCTGTTGACACAACAATATGTCTGGAAACTTGTTCTAAGGGCACTCCGGCCCGTAGAAACCTAAGGTTTGTCCATGAGGTGAAGGTCTGACACCAGGCCCGAGTAACTGGTATCCGGAAGCGTGCCTTGTTGCCATGCCCATCTTGGGACTCGATCGTGAAGCCAGTGCTGAAGCGGTCTCATATGAAGCAATCCGAGCGGTGTAGCTGCCGCTGCAGATGCCATATGCCCCAGGAGTCTCTGAAATAACTTCAGTGGAACCGCACTCTTACCTTTGAATTGTCTCAGGCAAGTCAGCAGTGACTGTGTGTGTTTGCTCGTAAGCTGCGCGCACATGGCTACCAAGTCGATTTCCATACAGAGAAAAGAGATCCTCTGCATGGGGGAGAGTTTGCTCTTTTCCCAGTTGACCCGAAGGCCCAAGCGGGCTAAGCACTAGGTCCCTGTGTTCGCAAACCTGGTCTCGAGAGTGAGCAATGATCAGCCAGTCATTGAGATGGTTCAGAATGCGAACCCCGTGTAGCCGTAGGGGCACAAGGGCTGCCTCAATGACTTTCGTGCAGACGCGAGGAGACAGAGCTGAATGGGAGAACCGTGTACTGGTATGCCCGCCCCTTGAAAGCAAACTGTAGGAACGGTCTGTGTCGAGGAAGAATGGATACATGAAAGTATGCGTCCTTCAGGTCGATCGCTGCAAACCAATCCTGTGGCTGAACATATTCAAAACTGCGTTTAGCCGTTAGCATCTTAAATGGGAGCCTGTGAAGGGATCGGTTCAAAACGCGCAGGTCCAGGATTGGTCGTAACCCACCGGTTTTCTTTGGTACAATGAACTAAGGACTGTAGAAGCCGGACTTCATTTCGGCTGGAGGGACAATCTCGACCACACCCTTCGCCAGTAGGGTAGCGACCTCCATACGCATGACAGGGGCATTGCCACCGACCATAGTGTAACGGACTCCCGGAAAGCGGGGAGGAAATCGTGCGAACTGAATTGCATAGCCGAGCCTGATGGTTCTGGCGACCCAGCGGGACAGGTTGGGAAGCTCTGGCCAGGCTTCCAAGAACTGAACCAGCGGGGTCATGAGAACCACAGACGTACCCTCGGTGGGGCAGCGAGGCAGAATGACCGCCCCAGACGTGGGAGGCATAACGTCCCGGTGTGGGGGCACGGTCTTAAGCCGCGTCCTGTCAGAGGAGACCAGGAAAGGAGTTACGCTATGCAAATTCCACAGACCCATGGCATTTCTTTGCCATTGGCTCGTTTTGTTATACTTGAAGTTGATAGGCTTTCTAAGCCAAACCCCATTCGTCGTCACGACGTAACTCGTAGTGACTATGAAAGGGAACCTCAGACATAGTGGTAAACCACTCATTACCATAAGGACAAAGAAATGTATAAATAAATAAATAAAATGTAGACAAATGCAAATATACATAAATAAATGTGGAAATAATTAAAAGAGAAAATAAATAAATTAAAAAATAAATAAATACAATTATACATAAAAGAAAATAAAAGTTTAAATACTTTAGAAAAAAAATGTATTCATTTATTTATGCATTTCTTTGTATATTTATTTATGTATATATTTAAGTTTTTTTAACATTTCTTCATATATTTATTTATTTATGTATTTATTTATTATTATTATGTCAGCTTTGGAATAAGACCATCAAACTCAGTCATTGTTCTGTCAGCTTGGAGTACGTCAGAAACAGAACGAGGCATCAGTTTACTGTCGAGTGCATCCAGTGTTGACAGCATCACAGATTATAATGGGTTCTATTGTCTTTTGGCATGGATATGATGCAATCACAGCAGTGGGCATTTACTTCCATTTCTGCTGAGGTAAAGCCCCTTTCCCAGAAAGTGTAAATAAGGTAAGTAATTTTTTTTTTACAAATAATGGACCGCTTTTGGTGCAAAATCTGGAACTGCATTTCATGACCTCTTTAATACATTAGTAACACAAATGCTCATCACACTTACTCTGTCTCTCCAAAAATAAGAAGACAATCCCCTGTAGACAGGATGTACTTCTTGCCATCCATGAAGACATTGGAGGACCCCTCCTAAATAAAACACAATCAAAAGTAGGAAAAGAGAAGGAAAGTATAAAGCTAAAATAAATATAAAAGAGGGCACATAAAGAGTAAACAAAAAACAGTGACAATATAAAGAATATATGTAAAAATATAAAGAATAGATGTTACCAGCTGCCAAATCCAGCCATCAGTTCGTCTTCTAGAGGATTTAGATATCCCAGGACCAAAGAGTAGAGTCTAACAGAGAGAACATCTAAGTCGGCATATGCATCACTACCATAGCTTTATTCTTGACCAAATCTTTATATTGCCATTTTCACGTTGAATCTTAGGGGGCTTTTCCACTGGGCTCGTTTGCTGCGGTCCGAGCCCGAGTGCGTTTGTTCCCGGCGCCCCCCGCAGCGTTGGTCTGGTTTCACACTCAACTTGATTCTATCGAACTCTGGTGCGTTTGCGTGCATCTTACGTCATTGCAAACGTGCACGGCGCATGATAGAAAACACGACGCGGGTCAATATATTGTGTTTTTTATTAATTTGGTGCCATTATTCATAGCTGAGTAAACAACCCAGGTTAACTGTGTGTGTGTGTGTGTTTCGCATAAGCTGTTTTTCCGCTGCTTGCAAATGGACTCTTTTGAGGAGACAGTGGATTTCCATTAATTTGTTGGCCTGATTGCACGCACTATGCGCGAATACACTGCAGACTCACTCTTGCTCGTATCCAGGGTAAATCTTCATCCCTTACGTGTGTTTTATTTAACTAAATACATCATAATCGACTAAAACGCATGCGCAGGATACTTTACTTCCTGAACAAGTGGGCACCCGAGTCCGTGTAGTTTTCACATACACGCGAATCGCAGCACGGTTCGGGAGCAACCGAACTCAGACCACCTCCTCCAGGTAGTCTCGGGTTCGGTACCCCAGTGCGCACCCGGGTCCCATGACAGGGTTCACATTAGCGATTTTTCATGCGAACCGTGCCCCGTTCCGAACTAAACTGCCAGTGTGAAAGCCCCCTTAAAGACTCTCTCGATGAAGGAGTGTAGAATCGAGGAAAAACTTTTATTTTAAATTCAAAACCAAGAAACTCAGGAATACCCAGGCAGACCAGCATCAAACAGACTATACAGCATTTAACCTAGACTAATAAGAGAACCAATAACTAACTCAGGTTTAATCTGAGGTCAGGTTAACATTGTTCAGCGTAACTTAGTTGAATTAAAACTAGTTTTAAATGTTGATAAAACAAAATAGATGTTTTCTAAATCTAAATCAAAATCAATCCCTCAAAATCTTCTGCCTATTACTACGTCCCAAGGCTCGGAGATTGAGTTTGTGTCTCAGTATGTATATCTTGGGATTTTAATTGATGACGCTCTCTCCTTTGGTCCTCATGTTCAACAACTGGTGAAAAGATTGAAAGTGAAATTGGGTTTTTACTTTTGAATCAAATCCTGTCTTTCCTTCGAGGCAAAAAAGAGGCTTGTTGCAGCCACATTTATGTCATGATTCTGCCATCTAGTTCTTGTTGTTGTTTAATTCTTGAGGCAGGATCATGACAGAACCATGTTTTGTGTGCAAGCACGTGGCCTTTGGTTTGGGCCATGTGCTTGTTGTCTCGTCCTCTGGCCCCTCCCCCTTGTTATCCTCGTTTTGTCATTATTGCTTTACCTGTGTCACCTGTTGTTATCATTTCGTCTCTCTATTTAATCCCCTTGTGTTTGCTGTCTTGTGCCGGTTCATTGTTTCTCGTTGTGTGATTCCCAGTGTGAGTATCCAGTGAAGAACTCTGTCTTGTACGATCCTGATCCTGATCCTGATCCTGATCCTGATCCTGTTGCTGTTATTAGTTATTTGTCTAGTTACCTGTCAAGTCATAGTCTAGTGTTGTTAGTCTTTGTTTTTGCCCTTCAGTCTTGTTTTACCCCATCGTGGGTTTTGTTTTCCCTTTTTGTTAAATAAACGTGTGTTTTCGCAAACTCTCTGCAATTGGGTTCCTCCTTACAAAACCCTCACACATTTATGTCTGTACTGGACTATGGTGATGTTATATATATATATGCATGGATCTTCACAGTGTTTACATGCTTTAGACAGTTTATCATGGTGCACTGAGGTTTACAACAAATCTTAAAACCCTCACTCATCATTGTGTGTTGTATGCTCGGGTTGGGTGGTCTGCGTTGTCCATCCGAAGACAAAAACACTAACATCAGGGCCAACCCTGGCCAATCTCCAGCCTTAGGCAAGATTTTACCTGGTGCCCCATGCATCACAGCCCATTTCACCCTGTCACTGTGTTCATGAATATTTATCATATATATATATATATATATAAACACACATTACAGCCTAAACACAAATAGCACAAATAGCAAAGACTGTAATAAATAATAATAAATAGCAAAGAAATAACAAATGATAAAGCTTGTGTTGCTGAATATTCAATCCCTTAGTCAAGTCAAGTCATCCTCATTTATATAGCGCTTTTAACAATGTAGATTTTTTCAAAGCAGCTTTACAGAGATAAACATATAATTTAAGGTAACAGAGATTGATTTGGTTTTATAGTGGTTCTTGAAAAATGTTTTTTCCAGCTAAAGTTAGTTTTGATTGATTCACTTCCGTCTAAATGATCATTTGTTATTAAATTAGGGGCCGCTAAGACGACACCGTTCTCTCTAAACAGACTTTAAACGTGAACCTGTGATAGACGCTGATGGCGTTCACATGCGCATTAAGAATAGATTCTATAGTTATGTGCGATTGAATATATGTGCGCAGGTTTGTAATTCCTTACAAACCATGTGTGGCGTGATGGTAAGGCGGAGAGCAAGATGATAACTACGATAAGCAGAAAAAAACTCACATTAAGGTACTCAATGTCTTCACTGTAGCCAACTACGCCACCTAGGGACTTCCACCCCAGGATATACCAATAATCAGAATCAATCAAAAACCCCAGGTTCGTTCTCCCCAGAGAGGACTGAGACAGTTCTGCCAGTTAAAACAAATTTTTATTATGGTAAAATATAATTCACATGACAATCACTAATAATTACCCTCAATACATTTACCTTTTACATTACCCACACATACGAAAAAAAGGTACTTAAAATAAAGAAAAGAAGGAAAATAAAGATTCAACACAGAGGGCAGCACTCGGATCATCAGAGACACTAACAGGGAAAAATAATCCGGCCCCACCCCAACCAGTAATCACTCACTACAACCACACACACACATTGGTGTTGCACACTAGAAAGGAAATGAGAAACACACTCATGTGTTAAACACTACACCCTGTAGCGACTGACCGAATCCTGTTTTCCTTTCACTACTGAACAAATATGAACACATATATGTTTAATTCACAAAACCTTGAATCATGTGAAATGGTGCCCCAATGTCTGCCAGCCGGTCATTGATTAACTCCATTTATGACGCATTGCGCAATCATGAAACAGGTCCCCGTTGTTCTCGAAACCCTCACGTGGTGCACACCACGGATGGACAATATGCCCTAAGGATACACACACACACACCACACATACCCGCACACAAACGTCCTTTGTGTGCAACTTAGGATAGGAATGTCCCTAATGTATATAACACAGAATTGTATCTAACCTTCCTGTATGCATGCATATCTAATTAGTTTTGTCTTATTCTATATTCTTATTCTATAGATGTAATTGGAGACTGGTCTGTAACTTCAAATCTTAAGTGTATTTCTAAAGAAAGATTACCTAACAGTATCATCTTCTGTAACTCGCCCTCTTGCTAGGTCATAAAACTTTATGACCCCCAAAAGGAATTCCAGGGGAATCACAGCTCCCACTTGAATTCTGATAAAGAAAGAGGAATAGACTCTGCAATTATATATTTTCTATAAGTATAACCACTTAAGAAATGTATAAACATGAATTTGATCTTTCCTAGGTCATGGTAGCCGGTATTATGGCTTTATAGTCGTGTGAGTGTGTTTAAATGTGTGTAATTCTGCATATGAATGTAACTTTATGTTTCTTCTAATCTTTCCGGCCATTCTTGGTACCTGTTTGACCGTCTTGTTTTGACTAAACCAGTCATACATAGGATATTACAGTAAAATGTATTGTTCTGTGTGTACAATCTTTCTGGCTAGAAATGACAAAATTTTATAGCATCATCAATTATCCTGACAAGACAAAGAAGAACTTTTCCCGCTCGAGATGCTCTAAGATGATTGGTTCACATACGCGAAGCAGGCGTGAACCCCTCCTCTCTATAAGAAACTGACACAGGAGTTTCTCAGAAGAGAGCACTTTCCCTGTGAGAGGTGTCCGGTCCCATGGCTCCTTAGGGAGCATTACACCGCGTTTCTTTTCTTTTCCTTTCTTTACTAAGTTTTATTTTCATTCTTCGCCTCTCCCTCCCGAGGGAGATGAACTCTGAACTATTTCCTTGGTAACTTCACGTTCGGTGAACCTTTAAAACTTCCCGCGAGTCTGCTCGCCCCGGAAGACACGAGAGAACAAGCCTATAGCGCCGAAGGACAAACACGCACACGACTCTGCGTTCTTCAGCTCACACAAAGAGAACCATATACGCAAGTATAGGTTATTGATTTGATTTGATTTGATTGATGTGATTTCTTGTTGCCTCTCTAAGGGTTATTGTCTGTGATTTTTGCCATGCTGCGATCACCCCGGTGATCTCTCTCATCCTGACTGTTAGTTTTACTTTCTCATCCTCTATCTCTCTCTCTCTATATATATATATATATATATATATGTATATATATGTGACCAGTCACGGAAACTAGGGACACAAGTCGGTTCTGGGGCATTTTGAGTTATTCATAGATTCTGAGAGTGTAATATCCAAGCTTTCCAACGATGTGTAACATGTGGAAATCTGATAATATTTGGAGAAGTTGTGGCCATTTTAAAGTAGGCACTTAAAAAAGCTCAAAGAGGAGAAAACGAGCTAAAGATTGTGCAGTTCTCACCTGTCTCTGCTGCTGGGGGTGACAATAGGGCTCATTTACATCTCATTTAGATAAGCCATACCCCCTGTAAAGCTCCTCCATGTGCTTTACAGCTTTTTTTACACTTCGAATGAGTGCACTTCTGCCGCACTAGGCGAAAAACAATTGTGCTGCCCCTCTATTTGCAAAGTACCAGCAACAACACACAAAGACCAATAATGCCATATAGCCTGCATATAACGCGAAACCAGCAACAACACATAAAGACCAATATGCCATATACATATAACGCAAAACCAGCAACAACACACAAAGACCAATATGCCATATAGCCTGCATATAACGCAAAACCAGCAACAACACACAAAGGCCAATATGCCATATACATACAGTATAACGCAAAACCAGCAACAACACACAAAGACCAATATGCCATATACATATAACGCAAAACCAACAACAACAAACAAAGACCAATAAGCCATAGGCCTACATATAGCGCAAATAGTACGCAACGCTCGTGTGCCCAAAATGTCAACCTGCTGGCATTTTTCTTTAAGCAGTCATTTCTGCAATTTTCCAAATAATCACATTTCACCTCCTCAAATTACTGTTGCAAATCTCTTTACACCACTTTCTTATGTGCGTATACACACACAAATGAAATGTCCGCAAGCACATTATATCATCAGCAGGTTCAGCATCTTAAATAACGACTAAAGAGCAAATGAAGCTTAACTTACATTTCAGAAACACGCACGGCAGGCCTTCATCGCAGCAGCAAAGGTCTTAACTGCATCCTCTATTTCGATTCTCCGTCACATATGAAACAGCCAGCCACCGCTGTCAGCGAGCCGAGCCGCCGTATTGAAGCACTGAGGGCGAGCGCGCTGCGCCCATACCTCCGGTTCAGTTTCCCGAGCCCACGAAGTGCGGCGAAAACATTTTCGGTGTAACTGCCAGACGGTTCATCTCGTCTGCGACAATCTTTGCGGCATCCATCTTCATTGAATTTTGATATCAGAGAGAGCTGGCCAGAGCACAGCATAATAAGTAGCCATGTGGTTGACTTGGAGGGCGGGGGCAAAAGCGCCGGGTTATTCAGTATGGAAATACACACAGACAATGACACGCCACGCCCCTACTGCATGCTAGAATCTCCGAAAACAAGCCGATTTCAACCTCAAAATGTAAGCTTTTAAATATACCAATACTGCTATCTCAAACATGGAGAGGCTTCTTCGTGATTTCAATTAACAGATTCTCCAAAAAATTGAAAATCACCAATTTTGAAAAAAAACTCTTCTTTCTCATTTTGCTCGAAAGTTGTGCTGCCGACTTGTGTCCCTGGTTTCTGTGACGGGTCACATATATATATATTTCACTCTCTCTCTCTCTCTCACTCAATCTCTCTCTCTCTCACTCCCGTTGTTATTCGTTTGTCTCGTTAGTTTTACTGTTTATTGTACATACATGTATCCCGGGTTTAAATGTAGAATTCTGTATCCGTAGTTTCATTTTATTAAAACCATTATATTCTTGATTGCTAATTGTCTAAAGTTCTCATTTTTACAAAGTCAATGAAGTGTTCGACCCCTTTTGCTACAAAGCTTTACAATTCGTTACTATTTCAGTAACCTAAATTTTATAATAACAAGAAGGTGATTTTTCATGGCCAGAAAATAGCTTTTTTGGAATTATAAGAAAGAGATAATTTTTGTTGAAAATTGATAAATTAATCTTACGGCCGTTTGCTGGACAAACAGATTGTTCGATAACTAAATTAATTCCATTTAAGGTTATCTCATATAATCGATCTGTAATAAGACTATTGATATATTAATGACGAACCATAACCCATTATGGTGATCATTCATATATACAATCGATCTATTTTCAGCTTCGATAATTTAACTGTAATATGCAATATATTAATCATTCATGATTAATTATTAAATTCCCTATATATAATTTGAGCTAATTTAATGTAAGACTCATTGTCGCTACAACCCCAATAGAGAGGTGGGAACATACCCCTCTACCAATGGCCACCGGTGACCCCCAAGCGCTTACCAAAAAGAAAAAGAAAAATTTATAAATAAACCCCAAAGGCAAATGTAGATACCCTAAATTATTGTACAAACAATTGCTTGTCCTTCAGTAAACTTCCCCAACAGGAAGCACTTCGTCTACAAAATACAATTATATATATATATATATATATATACATAAATAAAAGAGGAAGATCAATACTAATAAAGAAAATACCACAAAACAAATTAGTCAAAATAAAACACAATTCACAATGGAAACAAAACAGCAGCGTAATCCGGGTCCATGTGTCCTGGCATTACAGATACGCTTACACCGCTCAGAGCTGGAAGCAAGCCTGTTACGTCCCTCCGACCTGCACGCACACACACACAGCCGTGAGTTTTAAGTTTTTCTTTATACAAACATGAAACGGTCCACCGGAAAAGAGATCATACTCACTGCGTTAACAATGATTTTAAAACGACTATACAGGCTCTCGCTGCACTCGGACTATGTAGTGACTGCAGAACATAGGCTTTAAATTACACACCAATATTAGGAAATCACATTCCACGTCTCATAGATTCACATACCTGATCGAACAATGAACGGAATAAATGCCCCGGACCACACGACTCCACTAGGAAAAGGCAAACAGGATGCCAAAAGCAACGTGCACACCCAGCCATTTGAACGCTGTGCTTTTATTTAGAAGCGCAATCATGGTAATGATCAACCAGCCAGCTAAATCTACTGGGCAGATAATTCCAGTTCTCCACCAGGGGGAGTTATCGGGGAAATTCCCAATCCACCACACATGCCTAAACAAACTACTTGTCTTGTCTATAAAATTTGATGCAGAATTTTATTTTATCTTATCACTTTGGGTAGGTACGCGAACCGAAAAATTCCACAACGCTTTATCTGTAGAGTGGTATAGGGATCCTCCATAGGGAGAGGCTAGATGGCACTTCAGCACTGCATTGTCATCAGGTCCAGGCGAAAGTCCTTCGTCAGATCTGGAAACGGCCTGGATCCGGCAGGCTGCGGGAAAACCTCGGGCTAAACAAAGACACTAAAATTAGCGTAGATGCCATTCTTCTTATGATGTAACGAGTACATCATTATTTAAGGGAAGTGTTCCCAGTTCCGGCTGACCTAATCTAAGCAGCCTAATATTGAATTCTAGAAGTCTATAGAGTGTTATGTAAATGCTAGGTCAAAGAGATGTGTTGTTAGTCTAGCTTTACACTGACAGACTGTGTCTGCTTCCCGGACAATGTTTGGAAGATTGTTCCAAAGTTTTGGTGCTAAATAGGAAAAGGATCTACCGCCAGCAGTCGATTTAGATATTCTAGGTATTATCAACTGGCCAGAACTTTGAGATCGCAATAGACGTGAAGGACTATAATGCGTTAAGAGCTCGCTCAAGCACTGGGGAGCTAAACCATTTAGTGCTTTGTAAGTAATCAGCAATATTTTAAAATTTATACAAAATGTTTAATAGGGAGCCAATGCAGTGTTGACAGAACCGGGCTAATATGGTCGTTCTTCCTGGTTCTGATAAGAACTCTAGCGGCTGCGTTTTGAATTAGCTGTAGTTTGTTTATTAAGCGTGCAGGGCAACCACCCAGTAGAGCATTACAATAATCTAGCCTTGATGTCATGAACGCATGAACTAGTTGTGCCGCATTTGTCAATGAGAGCATATGATAATTTAGATATATTTTTAAGATGGAAAAATGCGGTTTTACAGACACTAGGCACTTGACTTTCAAATGAAAGATTGGTATCAAAGAGCACACCCAGGTTCCTAACTGACGACGAAGACTTAACAGAGCAGCCATCAAGTGTTAGATGGTATTCTAAGTTATTACGTGTGGGAGTTTTTTGTCCAATAATTAGAATCTCTGTTTTTTCAGAATTTAGTAGTGGGAAATTACTAGTCATCCAATTTTTGATATATACTATGCATTCCGATAATTTTGTGAATTGGTGAGTTCCGTTAGGTTTGGAAGAAATATAGACCTGAGTATCATCAGCATAACAGTGAAAGCTAATTCCATGTTTCCTAATGATATCTCCTAAAGGTAGCATGTACAGAGTGAACAGTAGCGGTTCTAGTACTGAGCCTTGTGGTACGCCATACTGAATTTGTGATCGATAAGACATCTCTTGATTTACTGCTACAAACTGATAGCGGTCAGATAAATATGATTTAAACCATGCTAATGCAATTCCACTAATGCCAAGATAGTTTTCATAGTCTATTTAAGAGAATGTTGTGGTCAATTGGTCAAATCCAGCATCAAGTAACACTAATAGAGAGATACAACCACGATCAGATGATAAGAGCAAATCATTTGTGACTCTAATGAGAGCTGTCTCAGTGCTATGGTGCGGTCTAAATCCTGACTGGAAATCCTCGCAGATACCATTTCTTTCAAGAAAGGAACATAGTTGTGAGGATACTGCCTTTTCTAGTATCTTTGACAGAAAAGGTAGATTTGAGATCGGCCTGTAATTGACTAATTCTGTAGGATCAAGTTGCGTTTTTTTAACAAGCGATTTAATCATAGCCAGCTTAAAGGTTTTTGGTACGTATCCTAGAGACAAAGACAAATTAATGGTTGTATGTGTGTTGCTGTAATCTATAGGAATATCTTCAGAATTACTGAGATGTCTAGTTTCAAATATAATTCTTTTGAAGAGTTGGTGTAAATGATAAATTGCACTTGACATTTCTGCTAGCTACTGTATAAAGGCCACCAGGGCACCATACAGATTTTATCAAATAATTTGCTGATTTTTTATCAGAGTTAGTTCTGGCTGCAGAAAAAGTCCTAATTGTTGGTGATTTTAATATACATATATATGACGTAAAAGACGCGCTGGGATTGACATTTAGAGACATTCTGAACTCTATTGGAGTTAGACAACACCTGTCAGGACCCACTTATTGTCATAATCATACTTTAGATCTAATATTGTCACATGGAATCAATGTTAATGCCGTTGAAATTCTGCAGCAGAGCGATGACATCTCAGATCATTATCTAGTCTTGTGTATACTCCATTTAGCCAAAGTTAAAAAGCCGACTCCGTGTTACAAATATGTTAGAACTATCACTTCTGCCACTTAAGATTGCTTTATTAATACTATTCCTGATCAGTTTCATCTCCTCAGTATCCCAGATAGCTTAGAAGAACTCGATATTGTGACAGAAACTTTTGACCTCTCTTTTCCAGCACTTTAGCCACAGTTGCTCCTTTGCGCTTAAAGAGATTAAAGAAAATAGTCCAATGCCGTGGTACAACAAGCACACTTGGCCCGAAGTGTGAGCACTTAAGAGAGCAGCCAGAAAAATGGAGCGCAACTGGAAGAAAACAAAACTAGACGTTTTCCCGAATTTCGTGGAGAGACAGCAAGATTGCGTACAGAAAAGCCTTAAAAACTGCTAGATCTGCTTTTTTTGACTCTCTTAGAAGAGAACAATCACAACCCTAGGTATTTATTTGACACAGTGACTAAATTAACAAGAAATAAAGCTTCTACTTCTGAAATTTATAAAGAGCATAGCAGTAATGACGTTACAAACTTCTTTACTTACAAGATTGATAATATTAGAGAGAAAAGTATAACTATGCAATCATCTACTACAGTAACGCATCAGGAAGACCAATGCAGTATCCCTGAGGAAAAATTCCATTCATTCATTACAATAGGAAAGGAAGAATTGTCTAAACTTGTTAAATCATCTACATCAACAACATGTGTGTTAGACCCTATACTGACTAACCAACTGAAAGAAATGCTTCCAGAGGTCATAGATCCTCTTCTTAATATCATTAATTCATCTTTGTTACTAGGATATGTACCAAAAACTTTTAAGATGGCTATTATTAAACCTCTTATACAAAAACCCCAACTTGTTCCGAGAGAATTAGTCAATTACAGGCCGATCTCAAATCTACCCTTTTTGTCAAAGATAATAGAAAAAGCAGTATACTCACAACTATGCTCCTTTTTAGAAAGGAATGGTATCTACAATTATTTCCAGTCAGGATTTTGATTCTACAATGATTTCCAGTCAGTACTGCTCTCATTATAGTTACAAATAATTTGCTCTTATCATCCGATCATGGTTGTATCTCTCTATTAGTGTTACTTGATCTTTGTGCTGCATTTGATACCATTGACCACAACATTCTTTTAAATAGACCCGAAAATTATGTTGGCATTAGTGGAATTGCATTAGCATGGTTTAAATCATACTTATCTGACTGTTATCAGTTTGTAGCAGTAAATGAAGAAATGTTTTATCGATCACAAGTTCAGTATGAATTACCACAAGGCACAGTACAAGGACCGTTGCTGTTCACTCCTTGTGAGATATCATTAGGAAGCATGTGATTAGTTTTCACTGTTATGCCGATGATACTCAGCTCCATATCTCTTCACTCCCTAATGAAACTTACCAATTCAAGAAATAAAAGGAATGCATAGCTGATATAAAAATTTAGATGACTAGTCATTTCCTATTACTTAATTCTGAAATAAACAGAGTTTTTAATGATTAGACCAAAAACCTCACACGTACTAACCTAGAATACTGTCGAACAATTGATGGCTGCTCTGTCAAGTCTTCGTCGTCGGTTAGGAACCTGGGTGTGCTCTTTGATACCAATCTTTAATTTGAAAGCCATGTATCTAGCATCTGCAAAACCACATTCTTCCATCTTAAAAATATATCTAAATTACAACATATGCTTTCAATAAAAAATGCAGAACAGTTAGTTCATGCGTTCATGAAGGCTAGTCTCAAGGCTGGATTATTGTAATGCTCTTATGTGTGGTGCACACATAATAAACAAACTAGAGCTGGTCCAAAACGCAGCTGCTAGAGTTCTTTCTAGAACCAGGAAGTATGACCATATTAGCCCGGTTCTGTCAACACTGCATTGTCTCCCTATTAAACATCGTATAAATTTAAAATACTGCTGATTACTTACAAAGTACTAAATGGTTTAGCTCCCCAGTATTTGAGAGAGCTCTTAACGCATTTTGGTGCTTCACGTCTATTGCGATCTCAAAACTCTGGCCAGTTGATAATACCTAGAATATCAAAATCGACTGCTGGCGGTAGATTATTTTCCTATTTAGCACCTAAACTCTGGAACAATCTTCCTAACATTGTCCGGGAAGCAGTCTAGACTAAAAACACATCTCTTTAACCTGGCATACACATAGAAAATTATACATTCCTATTATTCAAATCAGTTAAATGATTATTAGGCTGCATAAATTAGGTCAGCTGGAACCGGGAACACTTCCTATAACACCCGATGTACCCATTACATCATTAGAAGAATGGCATCTATGCTAATGTTAGTCTTTCTGCTTAATCCAAAGTGTACTGTAATCAGCTGGATCCAGGCCGTATCCAGATCAGATGGTGGACCTGCGCCTAGACACGATCACAACGCATGATGTAGTTGGCTATATATAGATAGAAATTAACTAAATTAATAACTTTTTTAAAAACAAAAATTAAACATCACTGAACTTACTTAAGCTGAACTGTGACGCTATTTTCTTCTGGAAACAAACTTTTTAGCATTATTTTCCTGTTATCTCTGTAAAGCTGCTTTGAAACAATCTGTAGTGTAAAAAGCACTATATAAATAAATGTGACTTGACTTGACTCTACCTTTCGTTTATGTCGATACCTTTCTGATGAGAAATTGCTCATAGTCAGACCTCTGATTAATGATTAGGATCTCATCTGAATGACTCCCGCAGGAAGTAGGACTGATTGGTTTAGCTAGCCGCCTTCTCCTCACCTCAGTCTCAAACTTTGCTCCAAACATATCAACTGGTTGACCATAGGCCAAGGCAGGCTTCTGCTTTTCCACCCAGTCTCTGAAGCAGAATGGTTTCATCACATCCATAGTGTTAAGTGGGTATGGGGCTGGCTTGATGGGTTCAGCTGCAGAAAATAAACAGTTACTGGATAAACCAAATTATTAAGTACAAGAAAAAAGTTACCACAGTGTACATAGGATACTTGATATTAACAACATCAGTTTGGTGTTTTTAGGTGTTCAAGCACGAAGTGCTGAAAACCTATTGTAATTGCTATTTGAAAAAAGAAATTCCCCTAAAACGCATCGTGCAGCCCAAACCGTAAGGCCCAGAGACTTGAAACTCGGCCAGATGGTAGGCCACACGTTTGGGGACAACCTGTCAGAGTATGACTCCGATTGGCCCATAGGTGGCGCTACAGCAACCAAAAGTACTAAATTGCTCATAACTCCTCGACTGTTGGTCCTAGCCCCTTTTTACACAACTCTGATCCTTGGCTCAAGACGGACACAATGTATATCTCCAATTTCGAATTAGGCAAAAATGTTCCGCTATGTCGAATTTTGTCCGAACCCTACTTTTGCGAAATAGTCCCTTTTTTTTTGGCCAGATCGGAGCCAAACCAGTCTAGGCCTATTGTCTGGACTCTCTAGATCAATAATTATCGAAAAAAAGTTGAACTTTGCCCTTTGGTTTGCTATAACAGGATCATTAATAAAAAGGGGCGTGTCAAAACACACTCAAAAGCCTATAAATCATAAATAAAAACTCAGAACTTCACAAAAATTGTTGAGCATATGCGTCATAACATGGTGAAGAAGCATGCAAAGTTTCATGGAAATCGGACCATAGGTGGCACTATAACTGTTAAAAAACTTCAAAACCATGTATTTCCTATGGTAAATTGCCTGTATTGGCTGTAAATGTTTTTTTCCATCTATGATCATATAATGTTCATATCATAATGTTCAAAATCAGTGCAGTGCAATACTCTGGACTCTCTAGATCAATAATTATCAGAAAAAGTTGAACTTCTGCATTTGGATGACTTTAATAGGGTCACTTCAAAATGTGGCCTTGACCAAGTGTCCATGAAAGCCTATATCTCTTCAATTAATGCTCGCATCTTCTTAAAAAACAAGTCAGAACATGTAACTCTAAATAAGCATGACAATTTTCAGACAAATTGGAGAAAATATGCCTTTTAAATAAGTTAAAAAGGTGAAAATGATATGAACATAATGGCATATTAAGCCAATAAGTGGTATTCTACTGCCCCCTGCTGTTTAAAATAGTCATTTTGTCATGCTACTAACTAATATAATTCTATAATTCTTATTTAGACTTTATAAAATCACTATTTTAACATTTACACTCACATTTAGTCAATATTCATCTGTTGAAGTATTGCTACTGACTATTGTGGCACATTGAGAAATGTGAATCCTGAAGGAGACTTGCAGTAAACATTTTTTTCCATCACATAGTTCAAATGTCTGTATCTACAACAGAATGTGTGTGTGTGTGTGTAGTCCTATATTTCTGAATAAATGCTGAATAATCGGATTAATGGATTACAAAGACATTATGTGAAATGCTTATAGACCATTAAAGTATATTTTCACAATGACACATCCCAATAGCATTGAAAAAATCAACAACAACATTTGTCTTTGTGTGTGTGTGTGTGTGTGTGTGTGTGTGTGTGTGTGTGTGTGTGTGTGTGTGTGTGTGTGTGTAAGCATATGTCTAAATAAGAAACCTGTGAAAACACTTTACTAATAAGTATAATGGCCAGCAGAGGGCAGTAGAAGACCACTTATTGGCTCAGTTTCATTGTGACAGACTTGATTTTCAACACTATTCAGCACTAAAGCAAACCTGTTTTTCCGTGTTAACTATTATAAGACAATCATTTTTTGTCAGTTTATCACTGCATTGCTATTGACACTTCACATCAATGCTAGCAATGTGGTAAATCATGGTAAATCACGATAGAAACATGGTAAATCATAGTAAATAATACTATTACATGGTGTATCATGGCAAATCATGCTAGCAATGTGATGAATCATGGTAAATCATGCTACAATCCTGGTAAATCATTCTAGAATGTGGTATATCATGGTAAATCATTCTATAACATGGTAAATCATGGTAAATCATTCTATAACATGGTAAATCATGGTAAACTATGATAAATCATGCTAGAATCATATTAAATCATACTAGAACTTGGTATATCATGGTAAATCATGCTAAAATAAGATCTATTCCATCTATGATGTCAGTGGTTAAATGCTTGCTACATGAAACTTAATGTCTTTTGATGATTTTGAGCTTAACTGCCTTAACTGCCTTAACTGCTTGAATACCGCTAAATGCTGCTTGCAGCTTTAATTATTAGGTGTTCAAGCACGAAGTGCTGAAAACCTATGGTTTTTGTACTGATTTTTAGGGGTTCAAGCACTTCAGTGCTGAAACCCTATTGTTATTGTTAATTTTCCCCTTGATGCAACATTCAGACATAAAACTGATCGGGCAGAACGAACGGTAAGTCGTAGAGCTTTGAAACTTTGGGGGCTGGTAGTACTCACACCGCCTACAACATCACCAAGGCACGCCCCGATTGGCCCATAGGTGGCGCTACAGCGGCCAAAAATACAAAACTGCTCATAACTCCTCAACCGTTAGGCGTAGGCTCAAGTGTCTTACATCGTTGGAATCCTTGGCTCAAGCCAGACAAGATGCACGCCTCGAATTGGCTCGTCACCCTGGGTACATTTTCGGGTATTTTGGGTTGTTCCAAAAACCTACTTTTGCGAACTAGTCCTAGGTTTTTGGCCCGGCCAGAACCAAACCAGTGCAGCAAGATTCTATGGAGTCTGAATGTCAATAATTATCAAAAAAAAGTGGAAATTTGGGTTCACGGTCCCTAAGGGCCGCCAAAACGTTCCAAGTGGGAGGAGCCCCTTTTACTAAATTGGCTATAACTCGTGAACGGAACGAGATATTTTCACCAAACTCAGCGCACCTGTGTAAGAGCTCGTTTTGTGGTCGCCTGAAAAAGGACGCGGCGACTGGCCACTTTGTGGCGCTATAACTGTTAAAAAGGTGTCAAAATGATGTTTTTCTATGGCAAATCCCATGAAATGGCTAAAAGCGTCCCTCTTCCTGCCTGATTGCATACAACCTCACAAAACTGGGCGTGCACATGCGTCACCTGATCCTAAAGAGGCTTGGAAACTTTTATGGACGTCGGGCCATCGGTGGCGCTTTAACTGCTATAAAGGTGAAAAATGCTCTATAATATCCTATGCAAAATGACATTTAAATGACTGAAAAATGGTCTGCTCTGCTCAGAACTTCACCAAATGAGCTGAGTACGTGCGCCATATTATTCTAAAGAAGCATGCAAACTTTTATGGAGATCGGGCCATCAGTGGAGGTGTCACAGTTTAAAAGGTAAAAAAAAAAATTCACCACATTTCCATGATAAATGAGCTAAAAGGGCAAAAAACGTACTTTCTCCTCTCCGAGGCACATGTTAAAAGGCTTGATAAAGTTTTTGGAGCAAGGCAGCGCAAGCAGCAAGTGCCTAGAACCTATTTTTTTTTTTTTTAGAGGTTTTTGTGGCCCTTTTTTAGGCCCTTATTAGGGGTTCAAGCACTTCAGTGCTGAAACCCTATTGTTATTGTTAATTTTCCCATGATGCAACATTCAGACATATGATCGGGCAGAACGAACCGTAAGTCGTAGAGCTTTGAAACTTTGGGGCCTGGTAGTACTCACACCGCCTACAACGTCACCAAGGCACGCCCCGATTGGCCCATAGGTGGCGCTACAGCAGCCAAAAGTACGAAACGGCTCATAACTCCTCAACCGTTAGGCGTAGGCTCAAATGTCTTACATCGTTGGAATCCTTGGCTCAAGCCGGACAAGATGCATGCCTAGGATTGGCTCGTCACCCTGGGTACATTTTTTTAGGTATTTTGGGTTTTTCCAAAAACCTACTTTTGCGAACTAGTCCTAGGTTTTTGGCCCGCCCAGAACCAAACCAGTGCAGCAAGATTCTATGGAGTCTGAATGTCAATAATTATCAAAAAAAAGTGGAAATTTGGGTTCACGGTCCCTAAGGGCCGCCAAAACGTTCCAAGTGGGAGGAGCCCCTTTTACTAAATTGGCTATAACTCGTGAACGGAACGAGATATTTTCACCAAACTCAGCGCACCTGTGTAAGAGCTCATTCTGTGGTCGCCTGAAAAAGGACGCGGCGACTGGCCACTTGGTGGCGCTATAACTGTTAAAAAGGTGTCAAAATGATGTTTTTCTATGGCAAATCCCATGAAATGGCTAAAAGCGGCCCTCTTCCTGCCTGATTTGCATACAACCTCACAAAACCGGGCGTGCACATGCGTCACCTGATCCTAAAGAGGCTTGGAAACTTTTATGGACGTCGGGCCATCGGTGGCGCTTTAACTGCTATAAAGGTGAAAAATGCTCTATAATATCCTATGCAAAATGACATTTAAATGACTGAAAAATGGTCTGCTCTGCTCAGAACTTCACCAAATGAGCTGAGCACGTGCGCCATATTATTCTAAAGGAGCATGCAAACTTTTATGGAGATCGGGCCATCAGTGGAGGTGTCACAGTTTAAAAGGTAAAAAAAAATTCACCACATTTCCATGATAAATGAGCTAAAAGGGCAAAAAACGTACTTTGTCCTCCCCGAGGCACATGTTAAAAGGCTTGATAAAGTTTTTGGAGCAAGGCAGCGCAAGCAGCAAGTGCCTAGAACCTACTGTTTTTTTTTTTTAGAGGCCTTTTTGTGGCCCTTTTTTAGGCCCTTATTAGGGGTTCAAGCACTTCAGTGCTGAAACTCTATTGTTATTGTTAATTTTCCCATGATGCAACATTCAGACATAAAACTGATCGGGCAGAACGAACCGTAAGTCGTAGGGCTTTGAAACTTTGGGGGCTGGTAGTACTCACACCGCCTACAACGTCACCAAGGCACGCCCCGATTGGCCCATAGGTGGCGCTACAGCGGCCAAAAGAACGAAACGGCTCATAACTCATCAACCGTTAGGCGTAGGCTCAAGTGTCTTACATCGTTGGAATCCTTGGCTCAAGCCGGACAAGATGCACGCCTCGGATTGGCTCGTCAACCTGGGTACATTATCGGGTATTTTGGGTTTTTCCAAAAACCTACTTTTGCGAACTAGTCCTAGGTTTTTGGCCCGGCCAGAACCAAACCAGTGCAGCAAGATTCTATGGAGTCTGACAGTCAATAATTATCAAAAAGAAGTGGAAATTTGGGTTCACGGTCCCTAAGGGCCGCCAAAACGTTCCAAGTGGGAGGAGCCCCTTTTACTAAATTGGCTATAACTCATGAACGGAACGAGATATTTTCACCAAACTCAGCGCACCTGTGTAAGAGCTCATTCTGTGGTCACCTGAAAAAGGATGCGGCGACTGGCCACTTGGTGGCGCTATAACTGTTAAAAAGGTGTCAAAATGATGTTTTTCTATGGCAAATCCCATGAAATGGCTAAAAGCGGCCCTCTTCCTGCCTGATTTGCATACAACCTCACAAAACCGGGCGTGCATATGCGTCACCTGATCCTAAAGAGGCTTGGAAACGTTTATGGGCCTCGAGCCATCGGTGGCGCTTTAACTGCTATAAAGGTGAAAAATGCTCTATAATATCCTATGCAAAATGGCATTTAAATGACTGAAAAATGGTCTGCTCTGCTATGAACTTCACCAAATGAGCTGAGCACGTGCGCCATATTATTCTAAAGAAGCATGCAAACTTTTATGGAGATCGGGCCATCAGTGGAGGTGTCACAGTTTAAAAGGTAAAAAAAAAAATTCACCATATTTCCATGATAAATGAGCTAAAAGGGCAAAAAACGTACTTTCTCCTCTCCGAGGCACATGTTAAAAGGCTTGATAAAGTTTTTGGAGCAAGGCAGCGCAAGCAGCAAGTGCCTAGAACCTATTTTTTTTTTTAGAGGTTTTTGTGGCCCTTTTTTAGGCCCTTATTAGGGGTTCAAGCACTTCAGTGCTGAAACCCTATTGTTATTGTTAATTTTCCCATGATGCAACATTCAGACATAAAACTGATCGGGCAGAACGAACCGTAAGTCGTAGAGCTTTGAAACTTTGGGGCCTGGTAGTACTCACACCGCCTACAACGTCACCAAGGCACGCCCCGATTGGCCCATAGGTGGCGCTACAGCGGCCAAAAGTACGAAACGGCTCATAACTCCTCAACCGTTAGGCGTAGGCTCAAATGTCTTACATCGTTGGAATCCTTGGCTCAAGCCGGACAAGATGCATGCCTCGGATTGGCTCGTCACCCTGGGTACATTTTTTTAGGTATTTTGGGTTTTTCCAAAAACCTACTTTTGCGAACTAGTCCTAGGTTTTTGGCCCGCCCAGAACCAAACCAGTGCAGCAAGATTCTATGGAGTCTGAATGTCAATAATTATCAAAAAAAAAGTGGAAATTTGGGTTCACGGTCCCTAAGGGCCGCCAAAACGTTCCAAGTGGGAGGAGCCCCTTTTACTAAATTGGCTATAACTCGTGAATGGAACGAGATATTTTCACCAAACTCAGCGCACCTGTGTAAGAGCTCATTCTGTGGTCGCCTGAAAAAGGACGCGGCGACTGGCCACTTGGTGGCGCTATAACTGTTAAAAAGGTGTCAAAATGATGTTTTTCTATGGCAAATCCCATGAAATGGCTAAAAGCGGCCCTCTTCCTGCCTGATTTGCATACAACCTCACAAAACCGGGCGTGCACATGCGTCACCTGATCCTAAAGAGGCTTGGAAACTTTTATGGACGTCGGGCCATCGGTGGCGCTTTAACTGCTATAAAGGTGAAAAATGCTCTATAATATCCTATGCAAAATGACATTTAAATGACTGAAAAATGGTCTGCTCTGCTCAGAACTTCACCAAATGAGCTGAGCACGTGCGCCATATTATTCTAAAGAAGCATGCAAACTTTTATGGAGATCGGGCCATCAGTGGAGGTGTCACAGTTTAAAAGGTAAAAAAAAAATTCACCACATTTCCATGATAAATGAGCTAAAAGGGCAAAAAACGTACTTTCTCCTCTCCGAGGCACATGTTAAAAGGCTTGATAAAGTTTTTGGAGCAAGGCAGCGCAAGCGGCAAGTGCCTAGAACCTATGGTTTTTTTTAGAGGCCTTTTTGTGGCCCTTTTTTAGGCCCTTATTAGGGGTTCAAGCACTTCAGTGCTGAAACCCTATTGTTATTGTTAATTTTCCCATGATAGAACATTCAGACATAAAACGTCTCAGGTTACGTATGTAACCCTGGTTCCCTGAGAGGGAACGAGACGCTGCGTTGAGACGCGGTGGGAACGCTCTGTGTGATTGCGTCGTGAAGCACGTGTATAATCAGTCCAATGGAAGAGCGAGACGTCATAGGCGGTGACGTCATAGACCAGGAAGCTATAAAGCACACCAGAAAACAGACCGCAACAGCTTCTGAAAAAGCCTGAAGCAAGTCGATCAGGGCATGCAGGAAGTATGGCGGGAGAACGCAGCGTCTCGTTCCCTCTCAGGGAACCAGGGTTACATACGTAACCTGAGACGTTCCCTTTCAAGCGAACTCGAGCTGCGTTGAGACGCGGTGGGAACCCCATACCCACTACGCCATAAGACAAATGCCCGTTCTGTGTGAAGTCCTTGCGCACACTAGAAGCAAGCAACCTAGCCCCGGGAGTGGAGAGGTGTAGGTCATAAAATCTGACAAATGTATGAGGTGAGGACCAGCCTGCCGCATTACAAATATCCTGAAGGGAAACACCCGAAATTAAAGCCTAGAGGCAGCCATACTCCTAGTAGAATGGGCCTGAACAGCCACAGGTGAACGCTGTCTGGCCGCTTCATAAGCAAGTGAGATAGCCTCAACTACCCACTTGCTCATTATCTGTTTAGATGCAGGGCAACCTATCTTAGGTTACCCGAAGCAGACAAATAATTGTTCTGATAAACGCCACTGAGCAGCTCTGTGGACCTAAGCATCCAAAGCCCGGACAGGGCATAACAGATTTAAGATTTTCCTGATCTGGGGTATTAAAGGTGGAGGACAGAAGGCCTGGAGCACAAATGACCCGCACATTTAGTAGGGACCTAGAAATACAACCCGATCTGGGGTGAAGAAATACTACCACCAACCAGGTGCAAATCCAAGTACGTGCAGGCCTCAGCCTCATGTACCACGGAGAAGACGAAATTAAGGATCTCTCCTCAGAGATAGCCCAGCAAAGAAACATTCATTACAGAAATCAAGTACTGTACCAAAAGGGCAGAAACGAGATTCAGAAGGCGTTCTCTGCACCAGGCAGAGAACAGCATATTAGTCTTCTCGTGGAGGGAGCTCTAGACTGGAGTATGGTCTCCACGACCTCGGTCGAGAAACCTGAATCTATGAGCTGGGCCCCCTCAGAGGCCGAGCCCACAGTATCCACAACTCCAGAGCTCCCAGGAGCAAAGATATCAGGAAAAGCGTATAGGTGTAGTGGCAACCACACCTATTATATTACATCCAGTCCAAGCGGAGCTGGATGCGTGAGGGAGAAACACAAGGGCAATGCATTGTACAAGCGATGCGAAAGGTCGACTTGTAGTTTGACCGAAGTTCTCCCTAAGAAGCTCCACCACCTCGGGGTGAAGTCTCCATTCCCCGGGCCACAGCCCCTGCCTCAACAGGATATCTACTCTGATATACGAGACCATCAGTGTGTTGTCCGGACCCTTCGCCGACCAACCACTCATGATTGCCCCCGACTTGTGAGGGAAACATCCGTCGATAGCATTATGCGTCGACAAGAAGCCCCCAACACTGGGCCTGGGCGAGGAACCAAGGTTCTTCCACATGACCGAGGCACGAAGGCATAGCCGCGTGACCTTGATCATGCGAAAACGGATTTCCCCTCGGAGAAAAACCCCTTGGTCCCGAGCCACCACTGCAGGGGTCTCATGTACAGAAGGCCAAAAGTAACTACGTTGGACGCAACTGCCATGAGCCCCAGCCAAAGACCGTTTACCGAGCGGCCACTCATGACCGCCCCCCATCCTGTTAGGAAAGCATCCGTCGATAGCGTGACGCGTCGACAAGAAGCACCCAGCACTGGGCCCTGGGTGAGGAACCAAGGTTTCTTCCACATGACCGAGGCACGAAGGCATAGCCGCGTGACCTTGATCATGCGAAAAACGGATTTCCCCTCGGAGAAAACCCCTTGGTCCCGAGCCACCACTGCAGGGGTCTCATGTACAGAAGGCCAAAAGTAACTACGTTAGACGCAACTACCATGAGCCCCAACAGTCTCAGAGACTGTTTGCAGTGAGTGACTGACCTAGTTTTACATTCTTTACGGCTGTGAGAATCGCAGAAATACGTGCAGGAGACAGACGTGCTTGCATTGTTGTCGAATCCCATAATACACATAGAAAGTGGTCCTCAAGCTGGAAGGAGTACACTCTTTTGGTGTTGAGCCGCAACCCCAACCTCCTTATGTGGGACAGAACGACATCTCGATGTTGAACTGCCAAAAGCTCGGACTGAGCTAAAAATCAACCAATCGTCGATATAATTTAATACGCGAATGCCCTGGAATCTCAGAGAAGCCAGAGCTGCATCCACGCATATTGTAAAAGGTGTGGGGTGATAACCTAGGCCGAATGGAAGAACCCGATACTGGTATGCTTCGCCCCTGAAAGCAAACCTCAGGAACCTCCTGTGATGAGGATGGATAGATAAGTAAGCGTCCTTTAAGTCTATTGTGACAAACCAGTCCTCGGACTGAATCTGTGACACAATCATATTTAGCGTAAGCATAATATGCTGTTTAATTGACGCAGGTCTAGAGTAGGACGCAACCCCTCATCCTCTTTCGGAACAATGAAGTAATGGCAGTAAAACCCTGACTGTCTGCCGGGAGGAGGAACCCCTTCTACAGCTCCTTTTGCAGAAGTGTCAGTACTTCCTGCTCCATAACCAAAGCCTGCTCGGGGTCAACCACAGTGGGGAGGACCCCTAGAAATCTGGGCGGACAAGAACCGAATTCTGAACCCTTTCCTATAGTGTGCAGGACCCACCGAGAAATATGTGGCAGTAGTTTCCACGCTGCCAGAAATTCTACTAGGGGAACCAGTCTCACAAGACTGGCCTCTGGATTTGGTTGAACAGTCAGTACGGTGCCCTGAAGCGGCGAACCGGCAGGGAACAACCGAACTGACCGTTCTACGACCCTCCTCGGAGGATCGTATGGGGACGCTGACACCTCGGTGCCCTGAACGGCGAACCGGCAGGGAACAACCGAACTGGCAGCGCTGCGACCCTCCTCAGAGAGTCGCACCCCAGAGGGCGCCGAGGAGAAACGATTTCTCAAAACCGTCCCTGCCCCGGAGGAGCCCTCAGAAGCTTTATTAGAGATGACGGTCCTCAGATCTTGCCTCCCTTTAAATAACTTCGTTCCAATGACCCTCCTCGGAGGATCATTGGAAAAAGCAGGCACCTCGGCACCCTGAAACGGCGAACCGGCAGGGAAACCGAACTGACTGCTCTACGACCCCCCTCGGAGGATCGTTTGGGGACACTGACACCTTGGTGTCCTGAACGGCGAACCGGCAGGAAAACCGAACTGGCAGCGCTGCGACCCTCCTCAGAGAGTCGCACCCCAGAGGGCGCCGAGGAGAAACGATTTTCTCAAAAACCATCCCTACCCCGGAGGGGACCACCCTTTAGAAGCCTGATAGCCTCGGCATCAGGGCTTCCTATTGTCCAAGCTTTTTTAGAGATAAAATAGTCCTCAGATCTTGCATATCTCTAACTGGCTAGACTGCTACCGCCACCCAAGTCCCCTTTGATTGTGGAGGAGCCCAAATGGCGATGCTCGCTGTGCTGCGAGGAGCTTAGTAGACTGAGACTGCTCCGCCCAGCAGTCTCAGGAACATAGATTGGTGAGGAAGAAACCTCTGGAACGCCGATGAACGGTTTATTCTTAGTTTCTTGAAAGCGGAGCATCCAGAAGAACAGACATAATTTTATCTTATTTTCCTTTACTTTTAAATCAGAAAAACGTATATATATATATATATATATATATATATATATATATATATATATATATATATCAGTCCGTGGCCACCAGCAGGAAAACAACCGAACTGGCCGTGTGCGACCCTCCTCAGAGAGTCGCCACCCAGAGGACGCAGAGGAGAAACGATTTCTCGAAACCGTCCCTCCCCAGTATAGTTTATCTGTTTTTGCACGACGCAATTCTCGAATAGCGTCAGTGCTGACAACCTCACATTCATCCATGTCTTTATAATTTACCCACCAGCGTTGCCTAAAAAAATTTTTTATTTAGATGGCTGGTGGGTAACGTCGGGGTTAAAAATTATGACGCCGACTCGGGAGAGAGAAAGCTAGCAAGCGTCTCTTTAACCCGAGGCACTGTCATACCATGATACTTAATACCCATAGCATTACTATAGTTAGACGTAGGGCTTTAAACACATAAAATAGAAACCGAGTTATTCCACGATCTTGACACCTCAGTGTGGTGTGGAGATAGGGAAAAACGGCAGTCCCCGACGAGGAGGCTGAGATACAGAGTTTTTCTGTTTTTAGATTTATTTCATCTAATAAACTCCTTATTTTCACTCTCATAAAGTTCAGCTGGCCAGAAAATATTTAACTAGCAACAACACTAAATAAACCTCCTTTTAAAGCTCCTCTTTATTCAACAGAGTTATGAGCTGACTTATTTATTCATTTATTGAAAACTCAAACATCTGCCTTTTCTTAATATCTTTATTTGTTTTGTTCTCTTTTTCTAAACAAAACACTAACGATACCAATTCCTCGGAACTGGAAATCGCCAGCACTGGATCTGGCAGGTGAAAGCTGAGATAGGGCAGAGCCCGTCCCAACCCCCGCTGTCAGATCCGTTTGCGAACCCCAAAATGCGAGTCGCCGCCGTGCATCGGCAACAGCGGGACCCGCGCGGGGAGCGCGAACCGAACCGTCCTCCTCGAAGAACGCCCGGCGGGAGCGGAGCGTCCTCACGGACAGCTTCTCGCAATGCTCACAGTCAGCCCCCTCGAGAACTGACTGTGGCATGCTCCACTCCCAAATAGTAACAAAAAGCTGATGTGTGTGTCCCCACCCGTGATATAACGTGGGCAGGGAACAACACAAAAGCTGCTTGCTCTCTTTTGCCATAATATATATATATATTGCAACTTGACAGACAACAATAAATATGACAAGGACAGAATACACAGATCGCTTGCTGAAGGCAACAGAAGCAGTCGCGGTCTGTTTTCTGGTGTGCTTTATAGCTTCCTGGTCTATGACGTCACCGCCTATGACGTCTCGCTCTTCCATTGGACTGATTATACACGTGCTTCACGACGCAATCACGCAGAGCGTTCCCACTGCGTCTCAACGCAGCTCGAGTTCCCTTGAAAGGTAACTGATCGGGCAGAACGAACCGTAAGTCGTAGAGCTTTGAAACTTTGGGGGCTGGTAGTACTCACACCGCCTACAACGTCACCAAGGCATGCCCCGATTGGCCCATAGGTGGCGCTACAGCGGCCAAAAGCACAAAACGGCTCATAACTCCTCAACCGTTAGGCGTAGGCTCAAGTTTCTTACATCTTTGGAATCCGGACAAGCCGGACAAGATGCCTCGGATTGGCTTGCCCTTCGGGCTCCAATTTTGAGTAAATCGCGTTTTTGTGTAAAACCTACTTTTGCGCACAACTCTTAGGTTTTTGGCCTGATCAGAACCAAACCACTGCAGAAATATTCTCTGGAGTCTGACGGTCAACAATCAATAAAACTAAATTCTAAATTTCAATTGTCGTCACTAAGGGGAACCAAAAGTTTGATGGGACCAGAGCCACTTTTACTAAAACGGCTTTAACTTGTGAACGGAAAGAGATATTTTCACTAAACTTGGGACACATGTTCATGAGCTCAATTTGAGGTCACATGAAAAAAATTGCGATGATTGGCCACTTGGTGGCGCTATAACAAGGAAAACATTCATGACAATGGTTATAACCGCATCCAAACGTTAGTCTAATGAAAGATGGCATGCAGTGTCTTTGTCCAGGGTACCTTGATAGTCTATGAGAACATTGGTGTATCTCAAAAAACTCAGTCTACGTCATCAGCATAATGCCCTGAAGGAGCCTGAAACTTTTCAAGCCAACGTTTTTTTCACGGGAGTGACCTCCTTATACTCCTGAATCCTTGCCGAGTCCAACAATACCAAACATGCCAGGTTATGCCTTTTGGTTTTGTAACGTGTCATTTAGAGCTTAAAAAAAAAATTACTGTTATCTTCGTTAGTCCGATTGAGACAAAAAAAAAAAAAAACAGGCAATTTGAAAACATAAGTAAATAGCTAAACAATAAAGCCCAATTGTCAAATTATGATAGGAACTGAAAAAAAAATCCAATCAATATCACCCATGCATCATTTTAATGCTCTCATAAATAAAAGTGTCTCAACTTCAAAACAAAATTAGATATTTACAACAAATTTGAGACATGTATATGGGCACACTTTGAGGACTACTAATAAAAGTGGTGGAGATCAGGCAGGTCAAGCTGCTATAGCTGTCAAAAAAAACTTAAAAAATATATTGTTCCTTAGTTAATTGCCTGTATTGGCTGTAAATGGTCTTTCCTATGATCTAAGATTATTTATTTATTTATTTGGATCCCCATTAGCCAGTACAGAGGCAGAGACTTCTCTTCCTGAGGTCCCAACAATTAAATACAAATACTACATTTAATCAAAAAAATAAAAAGTTAAGTCAATGAACCTATAACATTCATTCCAAATATCCAAATCAACAATTTACTATATATAGTGCAATTAAATGTTCCTTAAAATATTTTTTAAAACTCATTTTTCTTGTGTAGAGTGCTTCTTGCCAAAATGTGTAATATCAATGGTAAATCCTTCCATAGTTTCATTCTTCTTTACATTATACAGTCCGATGTTTTGCAGTGGTTTTCGAAATAAAATAAAAATCCCTTTTATGCATGCCTGCTGTTAAAATCATGACTAGTGTCACCGGGCCGGAACGGGCCCCTTGTTAACGTACCACCTCGAGGAGTTTATCCAGAGACACCACAGACGGACAACAGGGTAAGTAACAAAAGTTCAATTTTATTGAATTAAAATCCTATGTACTAAAACACTTGGTGGAAGAATTCCAGCTATGCTTTCCTCTATCCAGCAAAGGTGGGGAGGACTTGGCGCAACAGTCGCAACCCAACGGGTAACGGAGCCGGGACGTCGACTCGATTGTTCTTCTGCGGTCAATACTGGTAAGTAGCCACACCAGAGTTCACAACGGTCCTTCTCCGAATGAGCACGGCAGACAATGCAACAGGCTGTGGCAAGCGACTTTCGTACAGCGGCTTCTCTTCGGAGCAGACAGCAGCAGACAACAGATAACGGAACAGACGTTGGTAAGAGATCTTCACCCAGCGACTCTTCAGAACAGACAGCAACAGACTGTGGTGAGAACGTTTATACAACCGCTTAACTTCAGAGCAGGCAATGGAGACTGTGGTAAGACACTTTCACATAGCAGCTTAACTTCAGAGCAGGCATTGGAGACTGTGGTAAGACACTTTCACACAGCAGCTTAACTTCAGAGCAGGCAGTGGAGACGTCAGCGGACGATGGGACAGATGTTATTAAGGGATCTTCACCCAGCGGCTCCTCTTCAAAGCAGACAGCAACAAACTGTGGTAAGAAACGCTCATACAACCGCTTAACTTCAGAGCAGACAGTGGAGCAGTTAGCGGATAATGGAACAGACGTTGGTAAGAGATCTTCGCCCAGCGACTCTTCAGAACAGACAGCAACAGACCGTGGTAAGAACGTTTATACAGCAGCTTAACTTCAGAGCAGGCAGTAGAGACTGTGGTTAGACACCTTCACACAACAGCTTAACTTCAAAGCAGGCAGTGGAGCAGTCAGCGGACGATGGGACAGATGTTATTAAGAGATCTTCACCCAGCGGCTCCTCTTCAAAGCAGACAGCAACAAACTGTGGTAAGAAACGCTCATACAACCGCTTAACTTCAGAGCAGACAGTGGAGCAGTTAGCGGATAATGGAACAGACGTTGGTAAGAGATCTTCGCCCAGCGACTCTTCAGAACAGACAGCAACAGACCGTGGTAAGAACGTTTATACAGCAGCTTAACTTCAGAGCAGGCAGTAGAGACTGTGGTTAGTCACCTTCACACAACAGCTTAACTTCAAAGCAGGCAGTGGAGCAGTCAGCGGACGATGGGACAGATGTTATTAAGAGATCTTCACCCAGCGGCTCCTCTTCAAAGCAGACAGCAACAAACTGTGGTAAGAAACGCTCATACAACCGCTTAACTTCAGAGCAGACAGTGGAGCAGTTAGCGGATAATGGAACAGACGTTGGTAAGAGATCTTCGCCCAGCGACTCTTCAGAACAGACAGCAACAGACCGTGGTAAGAACGTTTATACAGCAGCTTAACTTCAGAGCAGGCAGTAGAGACTGTGGTTAGACACCTTCACACAACAGCTTAACTTCAAAGCAGGCAGTGGAGCAGTCAGCGGACGATGGGACAGATGTTATTAAGAGATCTTCACCCAGCGGCTCCTCTTCAAAGCAGACAGCAACAAACTGTGGTAAGAAACGTTCATACAACCGCTTAACTTCAGGGCAGACAGTGGAGCAGTTAGCGGATAATGGAACAGACGTTGGTAAGAGATCTTCACAATAGTTCCTACACAACACACGCTGTATCAACAATGGTTAGATGGGTTTCTCCAGCTCAAACCTCACAAACCTGCCCACTGGGGCTAACGGGTGGAAGCAGAATTATACACCCACACTTGTGCATGCAGTAAGTCACTTCAAAGAATCACACGTGTTCACTTCACACTAAGCACTGCAGTTCACATCAACTCACAGTGAATAAGGCTCCCACTCGCGGCCCCGGCCGGCGTCCTCTCCCATTGATGGATCTAATACACAGCACAGTTAGGATTACAACTGCACAGCCATTACGGTCAATATCTTGACTAATTTAGAGCCACTGTCCACTGGTTGATACACCCAAACGAAGATTGAAGATACAGGGACTTCACAAAAGAATATCTGAGAGACACTTAACTGCTGCTTGGGCCGTGTGGATGCTCAGCCACTCGTTAATCCTTGTCACTCTCACGTTATGAATCCATTATTCCAATTCCCCGGAATGCCGAACATTAAGGACTGCCTTCCCGCTCTGTTACTCTCTCCCGCTCTGTTACACTTCCTTCACGCCAGATTGGCCTTTTTATAATCCCTGTAATAGATACGTGTCCCAATCGCTGTCCGCTTTCCTCCTCCCGCACAGCTGACGCTTGTCTCGTCATTTAGAAGTTACGCCCGGACGCAATACATGGGGAAAACCCCGGAACCGGCTTGGTGTCTCACTAAATCCGCTCCCACTAGGAAACATTTCCGGGAATAATAGTTCCTTTTGGTTCGTCGCCCGGTGACACTAGCACTACTGTACAAAAATTGAGAGTACAGGAAATTAGGAATTCTAGACACAGAAATATTTCTTATAAAACAAAGCAGAGACAATCTTTCGCCTGTACATTTTTTGTCTATATGCACTCGACCAAACAACTGCAATAATCTAAGCTAGAACCATTGTTTTAGAAATACAGTTGTAACCCGGGTAACCCAGGCCACAAGTAAATGACTTGAGAGTTGGAAAAAGTTAAGAAATATCAAGAATTAAAGTGTTCTACAAAGAAACGCGATTCATCCAATCACTGATTGTGCTGCAGTGACTGACAGCCCTGAGAACCAACAGTAGCGGCATATTCATTAGGCCCGCCCACAGTTCGCGTCGGCGCCGTCGTCAGTCAGCATTCAACAGACGGAATCAGATGAGAACAGGTCAGACAGGCAGCAGCACACGGAGCATTTCTCCACAAACTTCTTTCACAAAATCATAATCGAACGGGAACTATGAATGAGTGCACTTGGAAACTTTGGATGCGTCAGGCTGGTGTGTTGTCATAGAGAGAAAAGTGAAGTGGAAATCTGTATTGAATTTGGTTTTGGTGAGTGATTTTTTTAAATTATTAAATCTGAATATAAAAAGACATATGAAAGATATAGATATGTCAATTTCAGAATTGATTTGATATGAGTAGGCCACACTAAAGTTAGCTAAAGCTACCACGTATAACGATGCTTATTGTATCATGAGTTGAGACTGAGTGATTTATGAGTGTTGATCTGTTCTATAAATGTCGAGAAGTTAGATTAATGTGTCATTTGAGATGCGCATACTTAATTATTGTACGTTTGTCTTGTGTTTTGCAACGCTGTGTTTCCTTGTTCTCAGTTGTTTCATATGTGAACGTGATCCGCAAGTATCCTGTTTTGAAACTAGGCCTATCAACTGGTAAGATGTTTACAATTTTCTTTTGTTTTTCGGACTCAAAGGACTTTGATTCATGGGATTTAGTGATTCATTGGTTTATTTTTGCTTCTGAAATGGACAGACTTTGTTTTTTGTACTTGAACTGATCGGAGAAGTTTGAACAACTCTTTAAACTGAATCCTTTGATTCACGAACTTTGTTCAACTGAGTCGTTTTATTCATAAACTTTGTTCAACTGAATCTTTTCATCTTTCCAGCATTTCCAATTCATATTGTTGAACATACTGTCTACTATTGGCAGTAAATGTGTTTATTGGAAGGAATTCTGAATCATTGTGTTTTGAGTTGAATCCAATATCTGATTACATTTCTTTTTGTACATTTCATCATTCATTCATCCCAAAAGAAATGACTAGTCGTTAAGGCTGTAACGTTAGTCAACCAGATAAATCCATAGTCGTCCAAAGTCCTGTCCTGCACAACGATCAGTCAAAAAAAAAAAAAAAGCGATGTTTTGCATTTTTATTGAACATTTATTAAACAATTGTCATAGAGCATTTATAAAACAACAACAAAAAATCAATACTACATAAAACTATAATAATAAAATTAGTTGAAAAATAAGTGATTTTTTTTTAACTGCAAAGTGATAAGTTCTGTCCTAGATCTATAGTGACCATCACAATCCTGCACCTGACCACACCACACGCTACAAAAAATATAACTGCTAAAACTGCCAAATAATGAAAAATCATAACAAAAGCTCTCGTTTATACTGGTGTATATTCTTCTTTACTTTCAAAGCTTTGGGTTAACTTTTGTTCAGCCGATCAAGGCATTTTAAAACACACAAACCCAAATAGCCTAAAAAACAATCCTAATAATTATAGGCTGTATAGTAGGAAGGCATATAGGTTTATTTTCGTTTTGTTACATTATTTAGGCTATTTTCGAACGCGTCAAGTGTACAAATAAAAACAAAAACATAAAACACAATCTATTGAGTCAGTCTAATAAAGCCGTTAAGGCTTCTTACAGATTTGCAGGCCTAGTCCACCTTTTTTATGTTGTGGGCCAAAAACACTAACATGTCCACATTCTTCGGTAAAAGACAGCTCCTCGACTTAACAATAAATCCTGCTTTGGAAAATATGTGCTCTGCAGGAGTAGAGGTTGCAGGGATACAGAGCAGGCGTCTTTTGCGTGCTCAAGTTTGTCATTTCAAATGTAGGCGTGCGGCATGCAAGCTCTAAATGGAAGCGACGCGGTCGCGGTGCCACATGCTCATTTTTTCCAAGCGCGTCCGCGCCGCATCGAGATAAAAACATCTCAACTTTTCAGAATGCTGCAAGCGCACCGTAGGTCACGTGACAAGAACCTTAACAGAAACAACAAGCTTAGAAACGACAGACTCCTCCGGAGCGCAACCGCCCTAGCGCTTTGGAAAAAGGAGAACGCGGCGCGACTAGCGTTTTCTACGCCTATATGTGAATGGCGCAGCAGCACAGCTTGCTCTCCGCAGTCTTGTCTTTTTTTGTAAAATGCAGCCAGACAAAAGATTTATATTTCTTGGAGATTTTGTCGACAAAAGCCAAAACAAATAGCATTCTAACTGAATGAATACAGCCAAACTACCTATATTCCTTACTGAGCGCGAAGCAGCAGTGCAGCCAGCCGCAGGTGTGGTTCCCGAGTGTTCTACGTGGTGCGCCAAACTGGTGCAAAATAGCCTAAATTAAAACATTTAAATTTGGGGATAAAACATAGGCTAATTATATTTAAAATACAGTAATATATAACTGCGTATAAAGGAATAAACATCAAATAGTAAATCAATTAATTTATTTCTGTTGGTAAAATAATATGCAACTGTTCGACCAATGAGAATGTCAACAAAGACGGCATCAACTGATTAGTCGACTAAACGACTAAAGTTGACAGCCCTACTAGTCAGTGATGTCTGTTTTGATTTATTGACTGTTATAAATTGTTTATATTTGTCACTCATCTTTCTGAAACAAACTACAAAGAGAACTATTTCATTTTTATAAGGAAATAAATATAATTTTCTATTTGATAGCAATACCACTGTCACATGACGCCTACCACAGGTCTTAGCTCGTCACTGTCATCACTGCAAAAAACAAAACAAAAAAAACCTTTACATGTTAACATTGTGTCGAATAACATGGATTCATTGATTGTAATGACATGGATTGTGTCTAATGACATTTGTGTCTTACATGGATTCATGGTTTTCTAAACAAACATTATCAAAACATGGAGCAAATCCGACCTTTCGCGAGTTGGGGAGCGCAATGTTCCACAACGCAGCATTTGATTTCAGAAGCGTCTCTTTGGGGGCTGGTAGTACTCACACCGCCTACAACGTCACCAAGGCATGCCCCGATTGGCCCATAGGTGGCGCTACAGCGGCCAAAAGCACAAAACGGCTCATAACTCCTCAACCGTTAGGCGTAGGCTCAAGTTTCTTACATCGTTGGAATCCTTGGCTCAAGCCGGACAAGATGCCTCGGATTGGCTTGCCCTTCGGGCTCCAATTTTGAGTAAATCGCGTTTTTGTGTAAAACCTACTTTTGCGCACAACTCTTAGGTTTTTGGCCTGATCAGAACCAAACCACTGCAGAAATATTCTCTGGAGTCTGACGGCCAACAATCAATAAAACTAAATTCTAAATTTCAATTGTCGTCACTAAGGGGAACCAAAAGTTTGATGGGACCAGAGCCACTTTTACTAAAACGGCTATAACTTGTGAACGGAAAGAGATATTTTCACTAAACTTGGGACACATGTTCATGAGCTCAATTTGAGGTCACATGAAAAAAATTGCGATGATTGGCCACTTGGTGGCGCTATAACAAGGAAAACATTCATGACAATGGTTATAACCGCATCCAAACGTTAGTCTAATGAAAGATGGCATGCAGTGTCTTTGTCCAGGGTACCTTGATAGTCTATGAGAACATTGGTGTATCTCAAAAAACTCAGTCTACGTCATCAGCATAATGCCCTGAAGGAGCCTGAAACTTTTCAAGCCAACGTTTTTTTCACGGGAGTGACCTCCTTATACTCCTGAATCCTTGCCGAGTCCAACAATACCAAACATGCCAGGTTATGCCTTTTGGTTTTGTAACGTGTCATTTAGAGCTTAAAAAAAAATTACTGTTAATCTTCGTTAGTCCGATTGAGACAAAAAAAAAACAAAAAACATAAGTAAATAGCTAAACAATAATGCCCAATTGTCAAATTATGATAGGAACTGAAAAAAAATCCAATCAATATCACCCATGCATCATTTTAATGCTCTCATAAATAAAAGTGTCTCAACTTCAAAACAAAATTAGATATTTACAACAAATTTGAGACATGTATATGGGCACACTTTGAGGACTACTAATAAAAGTGGTGGAGATCAGGCAGGTCAAGCTGCTATAGCTGTCAAAAAAAACTTAAAAAATATATTGTTCCTTAGTAAATTGCCTGTATTGGCTGTAAATGGTCTTTCCTATGATCTAAGATTATTTATTTATTTATTTGGATCCCCATTAGCCAGTACAGAGGCAGAGACTTCTCTTCCTGAGGTCCCAACAATTAAATACAAATACTACATTTAATCAAAAAAATAAAAAGTTAAGTCAATGAACCTATAACATTCATTCCAAATATCCAAATCAACAATTTACTATATATAGTGCAATTAAATGTTCCTTAAAATATTTTTTAAAACTAATTTTTCTTGTGTAGAGTGCTTCTTGCCAAAATGTGTAATATCAATGGATAAATCCTTCCATAGTTTCATTCTTCTTTACATTATACAGTCCGATGTTTTGCAGTGGTTTTCGAAATAAAATAAAAATCCCTTTTATGCATGCCCGCTGTTAAAATCATGACTAGCACTTAGGGGTGGGGGAAAAAATCGATTCTTAGATGCATCGCGATGCGGACGTGGACGATTCTGAATCGATTCACAAATGTCAAAAATCGATTTTCAAAAAAAAAAAATTTTTTTTTTTAGATATGTAGCCTATTTATAATGACGTAATATTGACGGAACGCAAAAGACGGAACTCTGAAGCGCGGAAGTGCAGTGCCCGGACCGTCTGTCTGTGGCGTGTGCACATAACAGAGACGCGATGGCTGAGCGCGAAATCCAAACACCCTCCTCGTTAAAAGCTGACGTGTGGAAATATTTTGGCTTCTATGAAGTTGAAGGGGGAAAGGAGCTGGACAAGAGCCACACTAGTTGTAAGCTTTGTAGAATAAAACTAAAATATTTCGGCAACACGACAAATATGAGAAGCCATATGACACGTTTCCACCCAGAGGAGGAAAAACACTCGGCTGTACCAGAGCCGTTTCTCTCTATGGCTCTGGGCTGTACCGGTGTTCAGACGATTTCTGCTGCCTTGTCGAAAAATGCTACCCAAACGCAAATCGATCATAGATAATGTTGATTCATTCTCTATTGTTTCCATAATGGTGTAAATCTCACAATATTATAACATCGTTATTTCATTTTAATCAGGGTAAGTGTATGGGGAGCATATTTGGATATTTTAAATGAACTAGCAATTATCACATTTGATATAACAAGTAAAAATGATATTATTATATGAAATAAAATTATAATAAAATTCGAAGTTAAGAGTACAGTATAATGTAGGCCTACTGTTTTTATTTTTAAAACGGTGTGAAAAGTAAAAATTATCATCAAATATTCATCTTTGACCTGTCAAAGTTTCCTACAAGTATCCACAGCAAGGATGCATAGATTTATGTGCGTGGTAAGCAGAAGAAAAATGAGTCTGCACATGCACCAGTAAGTAGCACATCTCGATGGGTAGCATGAATCGTCAGAACACCTGTTGTTGTTATATTATTAATTTACTACAAGTATGCTGCTAGTTCAGGCACACATTTATTTTCCTGTTGGTTCTTTGCAATGTTAATAAAATATATTGTACGTTAATTCTTTATGGGTCATTACTTTGTACTTTTAAAGCAAAGTATTTATATTCACACACACACACACACACACACACACAAAAGATTCAGATAATCGATAATCGCTTTTGAATCGAATCGCAGGCCTCTGAATCGTAATCGAATCGAATCGTGAGGTGCCTAGAGATTCCCACCCCTACTAGCACTACTGTACAAAAATTGAGAGTACAGGAAATTAGGAATTCTAGACACAGAAATATTTCTTATAAAACAAAGCAGAGACAATCTTTCGCCTGTACATTTTTTGTCTATATGCACTCGACCAAACAACTGCAATAATCTAAGCTAGAACCATTGTTTTAGAAATACAGTTGTAACCCGGGTAACCCAGGCCACAAGTAAATGACTTGAGAGTTGGAAAAAGTTAAGAAATATCAAGAATTAAAGTGTTCTACAAAGAAACGCGATTCATCCAATCACTGATTGTGCTGCAGTGACTGACAGCCCTGAGAACCAACAGTAGCGGCATATTCATTAGGCCCGCCCACAGTTCGCGTCGGCGCCGTCGTCAGTCAGCATTCAACAGACGGAATCAGATGAGAACAGGTCAGACAGGCAGCAGCACACGGAGCATTTCTCCACAAACTTCTTTCACAAAATCATAATCGAACGGGAACTATGAATGAGTGCACTTGGAAACTTTGGATGCGTCAGGCTGGTGTGTTGTCATAGAGAGAAAAGTGAAGTGGAAATCTGTATTGAATTTGGTTTTGGTGAGTGATTTTTTTAAATTATTAAATCTGAATATAAAAAGACATATGAAAGATATAGATATGTCAATTTCAGAATTGATTTGATATGAGTAGGCCGCACTAAAGTTAGCTAAAGCTACCAGGTGTAACGATGCTTATTGTATCATGAGTTGAGACTGAGTGATTTATGAGTGTTGATCTGTTCTATAAATGTCGAGAAGTTAGATTAATGTGTCATTTGAGATGCGCATACTTAATTATTGTACGTTTGTCTTGTGTTTTGCAACGCTGTGTTTCCTTGTTCTCAGTTGTTTCATATGTGAACGTGATCCGCAAGTATCCTGTTTTGAAACTAGGCCTATCAACTGGTAAGATGTTTACAATTTTCTTTTGTTTTTCGGACTCAAAAGACTTTGATTCATGGGATTTAGTGATTCATTGGTTTATTTTTGCTTCTGAAATGGACAGACTTTGTTTTTTGTACTTGAACTGATCGGAGAAGTTTGAACAACTCTTTAAACTGAATCCTTTGATTCACGAACTTTGTTCAACTGAGTCGTTTTATTCATAAACTTTGTTCAACTGAATCTTTTCATCTTTCCAGCATTTCCAATTCATATTGTTGAACATACTGTCTACTATTGGCAGTAAATGTGTTTATTGGAAGGAATTCTGAATCATTGTGTTTTGAGTTGAATCCAATATCTGATTACATTTCTTTTTGTACATTTCATCATTCATTCATCCCAAAAGAAATGACTAGTCGTTAAGGCTGTAACGTTAGTCAACCAGATAAATCCATAGTCGTCCAAAGTCCTGTCCTGCACAACGATCAGTCAAAAAAAAAAAAAGCGATGTTTTGCATTTTTATTGAACATTTATTAAACAATTGTCATAGAGCATTTATAAAACAACAACAAAAAAATCAATACTACATAAAACTATAATAATAAAATTAGTTGAAAAATAAGTGATTTTTTTTTAACTGCAAAGTGAGAAGCTCTGTCCTAGATCTATAGTGACCATCACAATCCTGCACCTGACCACACCACACGCTACAAAAAATATAACTGCTAAAACTGCCAAATAATGAAAAATCATAACAAAAGCTCTCGTTTATACTGGTGTATATTCTTCTTTACTTTCAAAGCTTTGGGTTAACTTTTGTTCAGCCGATCAAGGCATTTTAAAACACACAAACCCAAATAGCCTAAAAAACAATCCTAATAATTATAGGCTGTATAGTAGGAAGGCATATAGGTTTATTTTCGTTTTGTTACATTATTTAGGCTATTTTCGAACGCGTCAAGTGTACAAATAAAAACAAAAACATAAAACACAATCTATTGAGTCAGTCTAATAAAGCCGTTAAGGCTTCTTACAGATTTCCAGGCCTAGTCCACCTTTTTTATGTTGTGGGCCAAAAACACTAACATGTCCACATTCTTGGGTAAAAGACAGCTCCTCGACTTAACAATAAATCCTGCTTTGGAAAATATGTGCTCTGCAGGAGTAGAGGTTGCAGGGATACAGAGCAGGCGTCTTTCGCGTGCTCAAGTTTGTCATTTCAAATGTAGGCGTGCGGCATGCAAGCTCTTAATGGAAGCGACGCGGTCGCGGTGCCACATGCTCATTTTTTCCAAGCGCGTCCGCGCCGCATCGAGATAAAAACATCTCAACTTTTCAGAATGCTGCAAGCGCACCGTAGGTCACGTGACAAGAACCTTAACAGAAACAACAAGCTTAGAAACGACAGACTCCTCCGGAGCGCAACCGCCCTAGCGCTTTGGAAAAAGGAGAACGCGGCGCGACTAGCGTTTTCTACGCCTATATGTGAATGGCGCAGCAGCACAGCTTGCTCTCCGCAGTCTTGTCTTTTTTTGTAAAATGCAGCCAGACAAAAGATTTATATTTCTTGGAGATTTTGTCGACAAAAGCCAAAACAAATAGCATTCTAACTGAATGAATACAGCCAAACTACCTATATTCCTTACTGAGCGCGAAGCAGCAGTGCAGCCAGCCGCAGGTGTGGTTCCCGAGTGTTCTACGTGGTGCGCCAAACTGGTGCAAAATAGCCTAAATTAAAACATTTAAATTTGGGGATAAAACATAGGCTAATTATATTTAAAATACAGTAATATATAACTGCGTATAAAGGAATAAACATCAAATAGTAAATCAATTAATTTATTTCTGTTGGTAAAATAATATGCAACTGTTCGACCAATGAGAATGTCAACAAAGACGGCATCAACTGATTAGTCGACTAAACGACTAAAGTTGACAGCCCTACTAGTCAGTGATGTCTGTTTTGATTTATTGACTGTTATAAATTGTTTATATTTGTCACTCATCTTTCTGAAACAAACTACAAAGAGAACTATTTCATTTTTATAAGGAAATAAATATAATTTTCTATTTGATAGCAATACCACTGTCACATGACGCCTACCACAGGTCTGAGCTCGTCACTGTCATCACTGCAAAAAACAAAACAAAAAAAACCTTTACATGTTAACATTTTGTCGAATAACATGGATTCAGTTTAATGACATTTGTGTCTTACATGGATTCATGGTTTTCTAAACAAACATTATCAAAACATGGAGCAAATCCGACCTTTCGCGAGTTGGGGAGCGCAATGTTCCACAACGCAGCATTTGATTTCAGAAGCGTCTCTCCACGCCGCTTCCCTAAAGATAGGCGCCTAGGGAATATTCGACAAACACCATGTCCGAACCACACCGCACCTTATGTACAAATAAGAGTAAAAGTCAATTTCATATATTTTGCGAACTAGTCCCTGGTTTTTTGCCCAAACGGGACCAGACCAGTCTAAGACAATTCTCTGGACTCTCTAGGTCAATAATTATCAAAAAAGTTGAACTTTTGCATTTTTCATATGCTGTTATAACAGGATGATTTAGAAAAGGGGAGTGGCAATAAATCAAAAGCCTATAAATCATCATAAATAAAAATTCAGAACTTCACAAATTGGTGAGCATGTGACAACATAGTTCCCTTTCAAGGGAACTCGAGCTGCGTTTGAGACGCGGTGGGAACGCTCTGCGTGATTATGTCGTGAAGCACGTGTAAAATCAGCCCGCTACGACATAGGTGACGTCATAGACCAGGAAACTATAAAGCAACCCTGAAATCAGACCGCGACAGCTTCTGCACCTTCAGCAAGCGCTCTCTGTATATCTGTCCTTGTCTATTTATTGTTGTCTGTCAAGCCCAATATATCTATCATTATTATGGCGAGCAAGCAAGATTATAGACGGTGTGTTGTTCCCTGCCCTCGTTATATACGGGTGGGGACACACACATCAGCTTTGTGTTGCTTGTTTGGGAGTGGAGCATGCTCAGTCAGTCCTCGAGGGGGCTGATTGTTAGCATTGTATGAGTCTATCTATGAAGACGCTCCGCTCTCGCCGATCGTTCTTTGAGGAGGACGGTATGGTTTGCGCTCCCCGCGCGGGTCCCGCTGTTGCCTAGACACGGCGGCGACTCGCATTTTGGGGTTCGAAATCGGATCTGACAGCGTGGGTTGGGACGGGCCCCACCCTATCTCAGCTTTCACCTGCAGATCCAGTGTGCTGCGATTTCCAGTTCTGAGGAATTGGTATCGTTAGTGTTTTGTTAAGAAAAAGTGAACAAAACAAATAAAAATATTAAGAAAAAGGCAGATGTTTGATTTTTCAATAAATAGGCAGCTCATAACTCTGTTGAATAAAGAGGAGCTTTTAAAAGGAGGCTTTTCTAATGCTGTTGCTAGTTAAATATTTACTGGACAGCTGAACATTATGAGAGTGAAAATAAAAAGAGTTTATTAGATGAAATATATCTAAAAAAACAGGAAAACTCTGTATCTCAGCCTCCTCGTCGGGGACTACTGGTTTTTCCCTATCTCCACACTGAGGTGTCGAGATCGTGGAATAAACCGGTTTCTATTTTATGTGTTTAATACCCAAACGTCTAACTAGAGTAATGTTATGGGTATTAAGTATCATGGTATGACAGTGCCTTGGATTATAGAGACGCTTGCGAGCTTTCTCTCTCCCGAGTCGGCGTCATCATTTTTAACCCCGACGTTACCCACCAGCCATCTTTAATAATAAATAAATTTTATTAGGCAGTACTGGTGGGTAAAGTATTTAAGGACATAGATGAATGTGAGGATGTCAGCATTGACTCTATTCGAGAATATATATATATATATATATATATATATATATATATATATATATATATATATATATATATATATGTTTATATGTATACGTTTTTCTGATATAAAAATAAAGAAAAAGAAAGATGAAAATGTCTGTTCTTCTGGACGCTCCGCTTTAAAGAAAACTAAACCTTTCAGCGGCGTTCCAGCCGCAGGTGTGGTTCCCGAGTGTTCTACGTGGTGCGCCAAACTGGTGCAAAATAGCCTAAATTAAAACATTTAAATTTGGGGATAAAACATAGGCTAATTATATTAAAAATACAGTAATATATAACTGCGTATAAAGGAATAAACATCAAATAGTAAATCAATTAATTTATTTCTGTTGGTAAAATAATATGCAACTGTTCGACCAATGAGAATGTCAACAAAGACGGCATCAACTGATTAGTCGACTAAACGACTAAAGTTGACAGCCCTACTAGTCAGTGATGTCTGTTTTGATTTATTGACTGTTATAAATTGTTTATATTTGTCACTCATCTTTCTGAAACAAACTACAAAGAGAACTATTTCATTTTTATAAGGAAATAAATATAATTTTCTATTTGATAGCAATACCACTGTCACATGACGCCTACCACAGGTCTGAGCTCGTCACTGTCATCACTGCAAAAAACAAAACAAAAAAAACCTTTACATGTTAACATTGTGTCGAATAACATGGATTCATTGATTGTAATGACATGGATTGTGTCTAATGACATTTGTGTCTTACATGGATTCATGGTTTTCTAAACAAACATTATCAAAACATGGAGCAAATCCGACCTTTCGCGAGTTGGGGAGCGCAATGTTCCACAACGCAGCATTTGATTTCAGAAGCGTCTCTCCACGCCGCTTCCCTAAAGATAGGCGCCTAGGGAATATTCGACAAACACCATGTCCGAACCACACCGCACCTTATGTACAAAATAAGAGTAAAAGTCAATTTCATATATTTTGCGAACTAGTCCCTGGTTTTTTGCCCAAACGGGACCAGACCAGTCTAAGACAATTCTCTGGACTCTCTAGGTCAATAATTATCAAAAAAGTTGAACTTTTGTATTTTTCATATGCTGTTATAACAGGATGATTTAGAAAAGGGGAGTGGCAATAAATCAAAAGCCTATAAATCATCATAAATAAAAATTCAGAACTTCACAAATTGGTGAGCATGTGACAACATAGTTCCCTTTCAAGGGAACTCGAGCTGCGTTTGAGACGCGGTGGGAACGCTCTGCGTGATTACGTCGTGAAGCACGTGTAAAATCAGTCCAATGGAAGCCCGCTACGACATAGGTGACGTCATAGACCAGGAAACTATAATGCAACCCTGAAATCAGACCGCGACAGCTTCTGCACCTTCAGCAAGCGCTCTCTGTATATCTGTCCTTGTCTATTTATTGTTGTCTGTCAAGCCCAATATATCTATCATTATTATGGCGAGCAAGCAAGATTATAGACGGTGTGTTGTTCCCTGCCCTCGTTATATACGGGTGGGGACACACACATCAGCTTTGTGTTGCTTGTTTGGGAGTGGAGCATGCTCAGTCAGTCCTCGAGGGGGCTGATTGTGAGCATTGTATGAGTCTATCTATGAAGACGCTCCGCTCTCGCCGATCGTTCTTTGAGGAGGACGGTACGGTTTGCGCTCCCCGCGCGGGTCCCGCTGTTGCCTAGACACGGCGGCGACTCGCATTTTGGGGTTCGAAATCGGATCTGACAGCGTGGGTTGGGACGGGCCCCGCCCTATCTCAGCTTTCACCTGCAGATCCAGTGTGCTGCGATTTCCAGTTCTGAGGAATTGGTATCGTTAGGGTTTTGTTAAGAAAAAGTGAACAAAACAAATAAAAATATTAAGAAAAAGGCAGATGTTTGATTTTTCAATAAATAGGCAGCTCATAACTCTGTTGAATAAAGAGGAGCTTTTAAAAGGAGGCTTTTCTAATGCTGTTGCTAGTTAAATATTTACTGGACAGCTGAACATTATGAGAGTGAAAATAAAAAGAGTTTATTAGATGAAATATATCTAAAAAAACAGGAAAACTCTGTATCTCAGCCTCCTCGTCGGGGACTACTGGTTTTTCCCTATCTCCACACTGAGGTGTCGAGATCGTGGAATAAACCGGTTTCTATTTTATGTGTTTAATACCCAAACGTCTAACTAGAGTAATGTTATGGGTATTAAGTATCATGGTATGACAGTGCCTTGGATTATAGAGACGCTTGCGAGCTTTCTCTCTCCCGAGTCGGCGTCATCATTTTTAACCCCGACGTTACCCACCAGCCATCTTTAATAATAAATAAATTTTATTAGGCAGTACTGGTGGGTAAAGTATTTAAGGACATAGATGAATGTGAGGATGTCAGCATTGACTCTATTCGAGAATATATATATATATATATATGTTTATATGTATACGTTTTTCTGATATAAAAATAAAGAAAAAGAAAGATGAAAATGTCTGTTCTTCTGGACGCTCCGCTTTCAAGAAAACTAAACCTTTCAGCGGCGTTCCAGAGGTTTCTTCCTCACCAATCTATGTTCCTGAAACTGGCATAGAGTACAAAGAAGAAGACCTGATGCCGAGGCTATCAGGCTTCTAAGGGTGGTCCCCTCCGGGGTAGGGACGGTTTTGAGAAATCGTTTCTCCTCGGCGCCCTCTGGGGTGCGACTCTCTGAGGAGGGTCGCAGCGCTGCCAGTTCGGTTGTTCCCTGCCGGTTCGCCGTTCAGGGCACCGAGGTGTCAGCGTCCCCATACGATCCTCCGAGGAGGGTCGTAGAGCAGTCAGTTCGGTCTCCCTGCCGGTTCGCCGTTTCAGGGTGCCGAGGTGCCTGCTTTTTCCTAGGATCCTCCGAGGAGGGTCGTAGGAACTAAGCTAGTTAGAGGTAGGCAAGATCTGAGGACTGTCGTCATCTCTAATAAAGCTTAGACAAGAAGTCCTGTCGAATGAAAAAAAAAAAAAAAAAGAGGGACGGTTTTGAGAAATCGTTTCTCCTAACGGCGCCCTCTGGGGTGCGACTCTCTGAGGAGGGTCGCAGCGCTGCCAGTTCGGTTGTTCCCTGCCGGTTCGCCGCTTCAGGGCGCCGAGGTGTCAGCGTCCCCGTGCAATCCTCTGAGGAGGGTTGTAGAATGGTCAGTTCGGTTGTTCCCTGCCGGTTCGCCGCTTCAGGGCACCGAAATGGTTGTTCAATCAAATCCAGAGGCCAGTCTCGAGAGACTGGTTCCCTTATCGGAATTTCTGGCAGCGTGGAAACTTCTGCCAAATATTTCTCTATGGGTCCTGCACATAATAGAAAAGGGTTACAGAATTCAGCTCGGTTCTCGTCCGCCCAGATTTCAAGGAGTCCTCCCCACGGTGGTGGACTCACAGCAGGCTCTGGTAATGGAGCAAGAAGTACTGACACTTCTTCGAAAGGGAGCTATAGAAAGGGTTTCTCCTCCCAGCAGAGAGTCAGGGTTTTACAGCCGTTACTTCATTGTTCCAAAGAAGGATGGAGGGCTGCGTCCTATTCTAGACCTGCGCCAGTTAAACAGCAGGGTTCAGAAACTCAAGTTCAGAATGCTTACACTCAAACAGATTGTATCACAGATTCAGTCCGAGGACTGGTTTGTCACAATAGACTTGAAGGACGCGTACTTCCATGTATCTATCCATCCTCATCACAGGAGGTTCCTGAGGTTCGCTTTCGGGGGCGAAGCATACCAATATCGGGTTCTTCCATTTGGCCTAGGTTTATCTCCCCGCACTTTTACAATATGCGTGGATGCAGCTCTGGCTCCGTTGAGACTCCAGGGCATCCGCGTATTAAATTACATCGACGATTGGTTGATTTTAGCTCAGTCAGAGCAGGTGGCAGTTCAGCATCGAGATGCTGTTCTGTCCCACATAAAGAGTTTGGGGTTGCGGCTAAACACCAAAAAGAGTGTGCTCCTCCCTGCTCATAGGACCACTTTTCTAGGTGTAATTTGGGATTCGACCACAATGCAGGCACGCCTGTCTCCTGCTCGTATTTCTGCGATTCTCACAGCCGCAAAGAATGTGAAACTAGGCCAGTCACTCACTGTGAAACAGTTTCAGAGACTGTTGGGTCTCATGGCAGCTGCGTCCAACGTTATTACTTTTGGCCTTCTGTACATGAGACCCCTGCAGTGGTGGCTCAGGACCAAGGGGTTTTCTCCGAGGGGAAATCCGTTCCGCAACATCAATGTCACGCGGCTATGCCTTCGTGCCTTGGCCTTGTGGAAGAAACCTTGGTTCCTCGCCCAGGGCCCAGTGTTGGGGGCTCCTTGTCGACTCGTCACGCTTTCGACGGATATTTCCCTCACGGGATGGGGGGCGGTCATGAGTGGCCGCTCGGCGCAAGGTCTGTGGCAGGACCATCAATGTTCCTGGCACATAAATTGTTTAGAGTTGATGGCGGTATTTCTAGCACTCAAATATTTCCTGCCAGACCTGAGAGGCCATCACGTGTTGGTCCGCACAGACAACACTTCGGTGGTCTCCTATATCAACCATCAGGGGGGTCGGAGGTCACGTCACCTTTGCAAATTGGCCCATCAGATCCTCCTATGGGCCCAGGGGAAGTTACTGTCGCTCAAGGCGGTATATATTCCGGGGCGTCAGAATGTGGGAGCAGATATTCTGTCGAGACAGGGGCTGAGGCCCGGGGAGTGGAGACTTCACCCAGAAGTGATGGAGTTCCTGTGGGAAAAGTTCGGTCGTGCTCAGGTAGACCTTTTCGCATCATCAGATTCAACCCATTGTCCCGTGTGGTTCTCTCTAACGCACCCAGCTCCTCTCGGTCTGGATGCTATGGTGCAGGTGTGGCCGAGGCTGCACCTGTACCGCTTTCCCCCGATATCTTTGCTTCCGGGGGTTCTGGAGAGGGTTCGCCGAGAAGGGGCTCGTCTGCTTCTAGTAGCCCCTTATTGGCCGACCCGAGTTTGGTTCTCGGACTTGGTGTCTCTTCTGGACGGCTCCCCCTTGGAGATCTCAATCAGGGTGGACCTCCTGTCTCAGGCAATATTTCACCCTCGGCCGGAGTTGTGGAAACTGTGGGCCTGGCCTCTGTGGGGTCCAGGCTCAGGGAGACCGGTCTTTCGACCGATGTTGTAGAAACCATTCTTCAATCCAGAGCTCCTTCCACGAGAAGGCTGTATGCGCTAAAATGGAAACTTTTCACCACGTGGTGTGTTGAACGTCAGTTAGATCCTGTTAACTGCCCTGTTGGTTCAGTTCTTGATTTTCTGCAAGACCGTTTCTCGGCGAGGTTATCTCCTTCCACCCTAAAGGTTTACGTGGCGGCTATATCTGCCTACCACACCTCTCTGGGGGGTACTTCTATTGGGAGAAACCCTCTAATTACTCGCTTTCTCCGTGGTACATTGAGGTTGAGACCTGCACTGCACGCTAGAGCACCGGCTTGGGACTTGGCCATTGTACTCGAGGGTCTGGCTTTAGCTCCCTTCGAGCCCATCGAGGAGGTTTCTGAAAAGTTCCTCACTCTAAAGACTTTATTTCTCCTTGCTATCTCATCTATCAAGAGAATTGGTGATTTACATGCTTTGTCGGTTGCTCCTTCATGTCTGGAATTTGCACCTGGTATGGTGAAGGCATTTCTCTACCACAGGCCGGGTTATATTCCTAAGGTCCCACTGAATGTTGGGGGCCCAATAGTGCTGCAGGCCTTCTATCCTCCACCCTTTAATACCCCTGACCAGGAACAGCTTAACCTGTTATGTCCTGTCCGGGCTTTAGATGCCTACGTTCACAGAGCTGCCCTGTGGTGTAAATCTGAGCAACTATTTGTTTGTTTTGGGTCACTCAAGAGAGGATGCCCTGCATCTAAGCAGGTTGTGAGTAAATGGATAGTCGAGGCTATTTCATTGGCTTATGAAGCGGCCAGACAGCCTTCACCTATGGCTGTGCAGGCCCATTCTACTCGGAGTATGGCGGCCTCTATGGCCTTAATTTCGGGAGTTTCCCTTCTTGACGTGTGTAATGCGGCAGGATGGTCCTCTCCGCATACATTTGTCAGGTTTTAAGACCTTGACCTCTCCACTCCTGGGGCGAGGTTGCTTGCTTCTTAGTGTGCGCAGGACCTCACACAGAACGGGCATTTGTCACTATGGCGTAGTGGGTATAGGGTTCCCACCGCGTCTCAAACGCAGCTCGAGTTCCCTTGAAAGGGAACGTCTCAGGTTACGTATGTAACCCTGATTCCCTGATAGGGAACGAGACGCTGCGTTTGCCTGCCATACTTCCTGCATGCCCTGATCGACTTGCTTCAGGTTTTTCAGAAGCTGTCGCGATTTCAGGGTTGCTTTATAGTTTCCTGGTCTATGACGTCACCTATGTCGTAGCGGGCTTCCATTGGACTGATTTTACACGTGCTTCACACGTAATCATGCAGAGCGTTCCCACCGCGTCTCAAACGCAGCATCTCGTTCCCTATCAGGGAACCAGGGTTACATACGTAACCTGAGACGTTAACAAACACGCAACATTTTTATGGAGATCGGACCATAGGTGGCGCTATAACTGTTCAAAAGCTTTAAAACCATATATTTCCTATGGTAAATTGCCTGTATTGGCTGTAAATTGTTGTTTCCATCTATTATGTCACTGGTTAGGGTCAAGAGGCGCAAAATGAACGTTTTGGGAGGAGCCTATTTTTCTAAAATGGCTATAACTCGAAGTAAATGATATCTTCACCAAACTTGGTACACATGTGAATGAGTTTAATCTGAGGTCACAGTAAAAAAAATGCGATGATTGAACAGTAGGTGGCGCTATAACATGGAAAAAACATAAAAATGCCAATGACCACTTGACCGTTAGTCCGATTGACCTGAAATTTGGTGTGCAGTGTACATGGTACCATGTATGTGTAAAAGGATAATGGCGTATCTAAAAAAAACATGGCCGCGATTGACCACTGAAGTTTGAGCACCAAGGTTAACGGAGGCCGATCAGAACGAAACTCGATGGGCATGTTCAACTCGTGGCCCTAGAGGTCTGTAAGAATTTTGAAAGAAATCGGCCACTAGTTGGCGCTAACGAGTTTTACAGCTCTGTAATCACGTGGTGAAGCACACATCCACACAATATGCATATCGTTTGATAGATCTAGTTATTAACGAAAATGTTAAAAACCTACTTTTGCGAACTAGTCCTACCTTTTTCGCTCGATCGTAACCAAACCAGTCTAGGACAATTCTCTGGACTCTGTTGAATTTCCTATGATAAAATGCCTGTATTGGCTGTAAATGGTCTTTTCCATCTATTATGCCAGTGGTTAAATGTATGTTAAATAAAACTTAATGTCTTACATGCTTATTAGCACATTAGCACATAAAGGCCTTAACTGCTAGAACCCGATAAATGCTGCTTGCAGCTTTAATTATTATTATTCTTCTGCAGTAAAACGCATCGTGCAGGCCAAACCATAAGTGCTAGAGACTTGAAACTTTGTCAGATGGTAGTACAAAAATCGAGGAGAGGTTATCAAATTATGAGCCCGATTGGCCCATAGGTGGCGCTATAAGAACCAAAAGCGCAAAACTGCTCATAACTCCTAGACCGTATGTCGTAGACTCAAGTGTCTTATATCATTGGAAAGCTGGACGCCTGACGAATAAAACGTATATCTCCGGTTTCATTTCTGCCATGATAGATTTTCCGCCATTTTGAATTTTGTCAAAAAACTACTTTTGCAAACTAGTCCCTGGTTTTACGCCCAATCGGAACCAAACCAGTGCAGAAATGTTCTCTGGAGTCTGAATATCAATAATTAGCAAAAAAAGTTGAAATTTTGATTCAGGGTCGCTAGGGGGTGCAGAATGAATGTTGTGGGCGGAGGGCCACTAGTTGGCGCTAACGAGTTTTTTACGGCTTTGTAATCACAATATGCATATCATTTGATAGATCTCCTCATGCTGAACAACTTTGCCTCTAGAACCATTGCTGTGAATCAAATCGTTCATTAAATATTCACAAATATGTTAAAAACGTACTTTTGCAAACTATTTCCTGGTTTTTCACCCGATCGGAACCAGACCCGTCCAGGACAATTCTCTGGACTCTCTAGATCAATAATTATCAAAAAAAGTTGAACTTTGCCCTTTGGTTCACTATAACCGGGTCATTTAGAAAATGGGTGAGGCTAAATAAACTCAAAAGCCTGTAAATCCTAAATAACAACTCAGAACTTCACAAAAATTGGTGAGCATATGTGACATAACATGGTGAAGAAGCATGCAAAATTCTATAGAGATCGGACCATAGGTGGCGCTATAACTGTTAAAAAGCTTTAAAACCATACATTTCCTATGGTTTAATTGACTGTATTGGCTGTAAATGGTCTTTTCCATCTAATTTGTCAGTGGTTAAATTTATGCTAAATAAAACTTAATGTCTTTTGATGCTTTTGTGCTTAACGGCCTTAAAGGGCTTAACTGCTTGAACACTGCTGAATGCTGCTTGCAGCTTTAATTTTGTTTTGTTTTTGTCTGATTTTGTTTGAGGTACCATGTGAGTCAGGCCTGGAACACACATCACTTGTTCCAAACCTGTGAGACTTCGAAACACAAATTAAAATATTTTGATTAAATAATAATAGTAATTAACTTTATTTTATAGAGCACCTTTAATAGCAGCTTCTCAAAGCGCTGTACATAAAATCACAATCCACTGGAAAAGATGCAAATAAAAATTAATAAAAACAAAAGCAGCAGCATTAATAATAAAAAATAGCTGTAAAGTAATCACGAAGAGACATCAGCAATCAAATGTAAGTTTAAAAAAATGTGTCTTGAGAAGAGCTTTAAAAATGCCAAGAGTCTGTGCTTCCCTTAGTTCAGGAGGGAGAGAGTTAGGAGCATTAACAGAAAAAGCCCTGTCACCTGTAGATTTTAGATGAGTTTGTGGAACAGTTAATAGATTACACTGTGAGGAACGGAGTCTGTGATTTGGAGTATAACTGGTTAATAAGCCAGATAAGTACTGCAGAGCTAAGCCGTGTGAAACCTTGTATGTCAGCATCATGATCTTAAAATCAACACAGAACCTGACCGGGAGCCAGTGTAAGGACTTCAAAACTGGAGTAATATGGTTCCAGAGTTCTGGACATATTGCAATTTGTTAATTATGGTTTTAGAAACTCCAGCTAGAACCGTATTACAATAATCCAGCGGTGAGAACACAAATTAATTTATCAGCTTTTCGGTGACAGATAAGTTTAGCATTGGGCATAGTCTGGCAATATTTCTGAGATGGAAAAAGGATGCCTTCACAGTGCTCTGAACAAAAAAATCAAAAGTGAGGTGCGTGTCAAAAATTACACCAAGGTTCCTCATCTTACTTTGGGTCTCTAAAACAGAGCCATCAACAGACAGGGACAGTGGAGCTGCTTTGCGAATTCGATGATGGGAACCTATAAGCATAACCTCAGTTTTCCCGCTGTTCAGGCAAAGAAAGTTATTGTTCACCATGCTTTTATCTCAGAGATACAGCCAGAAAGATAACAAGCATCGATGTCTTCACCAGATGTAGAATGGATTTAGATTTGGGTATCTTCAGCATAAAAGTGATAGTGGAGGCCAAGCGATCGCAGCCGGTGCCTAAGTGGAGATAGATAAATATTGAAGAGTAGAGGGCCCAGAACTGATCCCTGAGGAACACCAGTGAGCACTGCGCAAGTGCCAGACCTAAAGCCACACAGAAATAAAATGGGAACGATCAGTAAAATAGGATTTAAACCAGTTTAAAACTGTCCCGGACACACCAAAAACACTTTCAAGACGGATAAGTAATAGACCATGATCCACAGTATCGAAGGCAGCTCTAAGGTCAAGGAGAATGAGAAGTGAGGTTGCTCCAGAATTAGAGGCCATCAACAAGTCATTGGTTACTTGGACCAACGCCGTTTCAGTGCTGTGAAATTTACGAAAACCTGACTGAAGGGGTTCAAAAAGGTTTTTGGTTGTAAGATGATTACAGAGTTGAGAGGCAACAACATGCTAAAGTCTTTTTGCCAAAAAGGGAAGATTAGAAATGGGACGAAAATTGTTAAAATCATCCACAGAAACATTATCTTTCTTTGGTACAGGCGTACCATTGGTACAGCGCAGATTGTCATTATACCAGGGAGCAGAGTGGGCGAATGTGACCTTACGTGACCTTAGAGGATCAAAAGTGTCAAGATTAGCAGCATGAGTGGAATTTAGCTGCAAAACTTTGTCCTCCAGTGATAAGGGATGAAGATCGCTTAGGATGGAAACCACAGAATTGGAGAAAGCTGTCTGATCGATAGACTTTCACTTCCGGAAGGTTACTGTTCGGATGGTAGGCTCATTTGAATGATACAGTTCGAGCTTAAAAAAGACAGCTGAGTGATCAGACAGTCCAATGTCAATAGATGAAAACGCTGATACAAATGAGCCATTAGCGATCCCAAGATCCAGCGTATGACCCTTATTATTGGTTGTGTCAGTTACAAACTGTGTGAAGCTAAAACAATCAATTAACAACAAAAATTTGTTTGCCGCAACTGACTCACTCTGGCAACATGAAAGTTGAAGTCTCCCACAATTATAATTCTTTCAAACTTCATAGTCAGCATTGACAAGAAGTCCGCAAACTCAGACAAAAAAGCTGCATGTGTCTTAGCCTTAGGTGGTTTATAGACTGTAGCGATGATGGTGGACACAGGAGCGGAAATACTCATGACCAGACATTCAAAAGGAGAAAACTGGGGAACAGAGTCACAGAGCTTGTGTGCAACTTCAGGTTGTAAACCACAATAATACCTCCACCTCTGCCAGATAGCCTCGGGAGATCTAATGTTATTATCTAATAAACAGGAGCCCATCATTTTCTTTGTGCCAGGTTTCAGTTAAGAACAACAAGTCCAGCTTTTTATCTATAAGAAAGTCCGATAAAAGCAGCGCTTTGTTGTTCACAGACCGCGCATTAAATAAAGCGACATAAGCCTGGCTCTGAGACAGAGATGACAGAGGTTTAATCTCCATCCGGGGAACCGATATTAAATCACTGTGAACAACACCAGTATGGAGCAGTTTGTTGGTCTTACGTCGACAGCTAGGGACATAGATGTTAGAAAAGAATGAGACAGCAAGGCTCAAACCCCAATGAATATATCGCTTAGGGCGTAGCAGTCCAGCATCTCGATAGAGATTGTAGGAGTCTTTAGCTAAGCAATAACAGTTCTGTTTTAAATTCAACATCATGCGTTTAGTGTACCTTAGTGCCATGGTCAGTGGCGCACACTCGCAAGGCCAGAGTGAATGAAACTCCGCAGCACACTGCAAGCACAAAGCAAATTGCGAGCACAAAGTCATACAATCCACACAAACAGCTGAACCGAAGCGATCCGGAGACACACTGCAGGTTATTCCAGGTGGAGCACAGAACTTAAAAATACGATCCAAAGTATATAAGATGGCACCGCCACATCGCAATCGTTACAGCACTAAAGACAAGACTAAAAACTTAAAAATAAATTAATAGAGTTTAAAATAACAAACCAAAACAAATCAAACAGTAACAGGAGTTTACCCCCAACCCCCCCCCCCCCCAAAGACTGCACCTCTTTCAAGGACCAGAAAGGTAGTAAAGACAGTATTAAAATAGTCCATGTGACTACAGTGGTTCAAACTTAATTTTATGAAGCGACAAGAATACTTTTTGTGCGCAAAAAACAAACAAACAAAAATAACAACTTTATTCAACAATTTCTTCTCTTCCAAGTGAGTCTCCAACACTGTTCACGTGAGCACCACGACGAATGTCAATACTGAGCCGGCATTCTGACATGAATCCGGAAGCGCTGCACTGTGTTTGCAATGAGAACAGCGTCAGAGACTGACACGGAAGAGAAGATGAATGAAGGTCTAACAGGTTTGGAATGACATGAAATACTTAATGACAGAATGTTCATTTTGTGGTGAACCAACCCTTTAATATTACACAAAATCTTCAGAAATAGAGAAGAACAAGTCATCAGGAGACCCCTGAACAATAGCACTATACAATAATGGCATGTTAAATGTAAATATATTTCACATTGTCTCATCGTGCATGACACACAACAAACAGTAAAGGGAACTGCTCTATTTACCTGGATCAGGGTTTCCTGTTTTATGCTGTTTGGAATCCATAAACCTGATATATACAAAAGCAAGTCATTATTTGTGCTTACATGCATATGTAATTATAAGGTATTTGGTACATCCCTATATGCAAGGTATATTTGTTATATGTGTGTATATTTTCTGTAACTAAGGAACAGAATATTGAGTTTTGACATGCTTTTTATTACATACTACGAAAAAGAATGAAAACAGAACTGTAGTGACAGATGACAATAATACAACAGTGACACCTTTTGGCAAATTACTATATTAAAATACAGAATAACATTTAAAATGAGTTCCCTTTCGAAAGGGACCTCGCACTGCATCATGAGACACTATTGGGGAACGCCTCAGCGTGACTGATGAATGAAGCACTTCGAAAATTATGACAATTGTATTAGCCAGCGACAGCCATGACTTTACTACTAGTGTGATCAGGAAGTTTAAAAGGGTTGCCTAGAGAACATGTCATCCTCTTCTTCGTCTTCAGGGACTGTTTTGCTGAGTACTGAATATGGTAAGTGACAAGCGCTTTAAGAAGTGCGCTTCTGGTCCAGCAGCCAGTGCTCTTCTGGCTTTAAGACCCCTTTTACATCAGGATGTATGGGAAGTGTTCCCGGTTCCGGCTGATCTAAACTATGCAGCCTAACATTGAATTATAGAAGTCTATAATGTGTTATGTGTATGCTAAGCCAAAGATATGTGTTTTTAGTCCAGATTTGACATGTCTTCAGCTTCCGCTCTCCAAACAACAGGTGTGAGCTTTGTTAGATCTCTTCCCAGTAGTGAGAGTCATTTTACCCAGTAGTGAGATCTCAGTTCCCTGTAGCTTCATAGTTTTATTGTTGAAGAGTTGTTCCCCAATAGTGTCTCAGGACGCAGTGCTTCGTTCCCTGCTCTCAGGGAACCAGGGTTACATTCGTAACCTGGGACGTTTTCCATGTAATTTAAACAAATCATTTTGCCATTTCTTTAGATTGCAGATACTGTTATATTTTAATATATAGTTACATATGTTATATATCTTTTTTTAATTATTTTTTTATTACATATATAAACAGAGAGAGAGAAACACTGGTGACTTACTCTTTAATGGTGGGAACTAGTTGGGTTCCAAGGTTCTCACAGTAGAACCAACGTTCAAACAAGACATCTGTACTATTAACCACAAAGTACCTAGAGTAAAGTAAAAGGGAACCAAATATTACACACATTTTTTATCTTTTATTCCCTGATCTAGCATCCAATAGTATCATGGTTCAGATAAGGTCACAAGAGAATGGAAGACGTAATATAGAATGGATGTGACTGGGAGAAGTATCCCATGGTACCTGAGGCCATCTGTCTCTGAAGGAAGCCTCCTCCTCTCCACCACCAGCCCTACTGTGTTTGCCTGTCTCTGAGGGGAGTGGGGAATCCGTGCTGGAAGCAGGAACATCTGAATACAGCAGCAATAAGCAGGCTTTTGAGCTAGTCTATAAAATGTGTTTATAGACTAAATTGGCTTTTGCTACATTAATTCAGCCTGTCAGACAATAACAATAGCAAAGCCATTTAAGAGGAAGCTCACACAAATCTGGATTATTCTCACCTCTCCTTCTCGAATATGTACTTCTTTATGCTTGCCATTCTCTACCACTTTCAAAACCATGTCACCCCTCACCTGATAAAAGAGCTGAGACACAAAAACAAGTGAAACAGGAAGTGAGAGGAATATTAGTGTTCTGTGAACTGTGGATAACAAATCTTTTAGCCTGTATGCCTTTATTTGAAAGAAAGGGGTAAAGTGCACTCTTATCATGTCTGTAATATTTAGAGAAAATATAGCCATGGCTCAGTTGGATGATTTGCACTGACCTCTGGTGATCAAAATTAAAACATTAACTAAAGAACAGAGTACTGACTTGCTCACTAAACTAGGTCATTTTTTGAAAGGGACAGGGACTCAGCAAGAGACAGAACTCTATTCAATTCCTGTTAAAATTTGATTTGACAGCTGGCCACTGTAAAGGTGCTGTAAAAAAATTGCGATTGAGAAAATTTCTCTACTTCCTGAAAGATACTAAGGAATTAGGTTTTCTGATGAGAGTGCGAAAGTATGAACACATCACTCCCATCCTCCACACACTTCACTGGCTTCCCGTGTCTGCTAGGATCGAATATAAGGTTTCACTTCTCACTCACCAATGCATCTATGGAAACGCACCCCCCTACCTGAAAGAACTACTTACCCCTGTTTCTACAGCACGATCCCTCCGATCACAAAACTCAAACCGCCTTTTAATACCAAAAACTAAACTCTGCACAATGGGCGATCGTGCTTTTTGCTCTGCCGCTCCCCGGATGTGGAATGCCCTCCCGGACCATCTGAGGTAACCACAGACCACCAAGACTTTTAAAAAGGGACTAAAGACATTACTTTTTAGCAGATCTTATGGATTTTAACAATGTCTAGATATTGTTCTTAGAATCAGACCTGTAGCACTTTGAGGTTTTTTCTTAAAATGTAAAGTGCTTTTACAAATAAAATTTATTATTATTAGTATTATTATTATTAGGTGTCATTTACACATTTAAATCTATTCACTTAGCAGATGCTTTTATCCAAAGTGACTTACAGATGAGAAATCCATTAGATATTTATCCTACGGAACATAAGAAATGCTGCAATTTAAAGTTTCAAAATTGCTCAAAGTAGACCAGAGCAGAGGTATGTCACGGATGGAACAGGAGTCAGACTGGTGGTAAGTGATATAGTTTATTTTACAGGTTTTTCAGAAGCAGTCGGCGATATGGTGAGTATATAGACAGATGATACTTGAATGGTAACTTAGCTGATGAATAACTAGAGTCTCTTTTGCAGATGCAGGTGATAGATCCCTGGGATGGATGCAGACGGATGGCTGAAGACAGAGCAAGAGTTCTGAGGGCGAGGGTTGCATGAAGTCCAGTAGAAGGCAGGTAAGTAGAAGACAGGTAAGTCTGTGAGTCATGTATCAACGAGACCAGAAAATGAATGTGTGAAGGGGAGCTGAATATAAAGGGAGGTGTAATGATGATGTGCAGGTGATGGTGATCAGTACTCCGGTGATAATGAACGAGAGGGAGGAGTGAGTGAATGAGTGGGAGGAGTGAGCGAATGAAGCTGGTGGAATCCTGACAGTTCCCCCCTCCTCCGAGGCGGCTCTTGACGACTGAGAAGAGGGGCGAGGACGGTGACGAGGCCTACCCCGGGGCCTGGGAGCCGGGCGATCAGGATGGTCGGCGTGGAACTGGGTGAGTAAGGCTGGATCCAAGATGTCTTCACGAGGGACCCACGACCGCTCCTCTGGGCCATAGTCCTCCCAGTCGACCAGGTACTCCAGCCTTGGACCTCGCCGCCATGAGTCCAAGATGGTGCGGACCTGGTAGATGGGCTCTTCCACGATGGGAACCGGAGGAGGAGGTACGTCGGCTGGAACAGATTCTGTGGAAGGAGGAGGTAGGTGACCTCGTTCAGCTGCCTCTGTACGGTGAATGGACCAATGTATCGAGGATGCCAGCTTACGGCAAGGCAGTTGGAGGCGAATGTCCCGGGTCGACAGCCACACCTTCTGTCCTGGCTGATACTGCGGAGGTTCCGCGTACGACGATCTGCTTGGTCTTTGTGCCTCCGCACTGCCTGCTGGAGATGCACGTGAGCCGAGTCCCATACCCTCTCGCTCTGATGGAACCAGTAATCGACAGCTGGAACCTCTAAGGGCTCACCCGACCAAGGGAAGAGAGGAGGTTGAAAACCCAGGACACACTGGAAGGGGGTTAGCCCAGTGGTAGACTGCCAAAGGGAGTTCTGGGCGTATTCAGCCCAGGGAAGGAACTGACTCCCAGTGTTTCCCCTACAATGTATTCAGCAGCGGCGCAGCGCCGCCGCTGGATTTTCAGTGCCGCTGTAAAATCTTTCCATGATCAGTAATATCACGACATTCTCTTCATTCACGTACACACCTAAAAACACTCAGACATGGCGACCGGCGGCGCTGCATGCGGTGGCTCTGAATCCACTTGTAAACAAGGAGGAAAGAGCCACATATGGAAATATTTTCGATTAGGCTAATGTCACGTTGCCATAAGGGGCCGTTCACATAGCGCATTTTTTGCGCGTGCAAATTCATTATTTCAAATGCGGCCGGGGCGCTCTTTTTCCCAAGCGCGCCTCTGTTCATGGTTGCATAGCAACGACAGACGCCAAGGGAGAGCAAGCGCTTATGGAAAGGAGAAAGCGGTACGAACTGCGCTCTCCATGAGGACGAGGAAGTATCACCTACTGCTCATAGTCCTAATAGTTAACGTTAAATCATATTTAATTTTTCAGATGAGTCTACTAAACTTGTTGGTGTCCTTCAGAAATCATTCTAACATGATATGTGATGCTCTTTTCTTTTTTTTTCAAAGATTCTTTGATTAATAAAAAGTTAAAAAGAACATCATGTAATAATATTTCACAATATTAGGCTACTGTTTTTTCTGTTTTTTTTTTTATTAAATAAATGCAGGCTAGATGAGCATAAGACTTCTTGCAAAAACAAAAAATACCCCCACAATCATTCAATTACCAAAGAGCCTTAGAGATCTTCTATGAAAAGCCCAGAAAAATTAAGTGCTCACAGATTGGGTGTGGCCTTTCCATTAACATAAAATTTTCAATAAATTGTAAATAATCTTTTTCTGGGTTGTGCTGTTTCATTTTTCCCCTAAACAATTTCTACCAAGCTGAAAATGAACACAAAAGAAAAACATGAATAATCCTGTCTAAAATTATAAAATTAAGGTTTCTGTTTGTGACTGCAGTTCAAGGTACGTGCTGCAATAATCATGCCTTGAATCAGTTGATGGTATGTCATATTTGTTTTTCTTAAAATGTCCATTTCTATCCACAAAACTTGCCAGAAGTCATGGTTTAAGGGTTTTTAAAAAAAAAAATCTTCCAGGGTGCATGCCCCCGGACCCCACCACGCGCGGCTTGGTAACAACCTCGGGCACGTAACAGCACCGCTGCTGGAAAAATTTCTAGGGGAAACACTGGACTCCAGCTGTTCTGGTACTGGTGGCAGTAGGTCCTCAGGTACCGTCCGATCTCCTGGATCTTCCGCTCAGTCTGGCCGTTAGTCTGAGGGTGGTATCCAGAAGACAAGCTGAGCGTAACCCCTAGGAGTCTGAAGAACGCTTGCCACACTCTAGAGATGAATTGCGGACCTCTGTCCGAGACAATATCTTCGGGAATACCAAAGTTCCGAAACACATGATTGAAGAGGGCCTCCGCGGCCTCAAAAGCAGTTGGTAGTCCTGGTAATGGAATCAGCTTGCAGGCTTTCGAAAACCGATCCACAACAACGAAGATGCACGTGTGGTCGATGGATCGGGGCAGGTCAGTCATGAAGTCCACTCCAATATGAGACCACGGTCGCTGAGGGATTGGAGGTGGCACGAGCTTGCCCTACGGGAGTCTTCTGGGAGTGTTGGTAACTGCGCAGACTGAGCATCCTTTGACGTACCTGGATACATCCTGGGAGATGGATGGCGACCAGTACCGGTTACTGAGGAGCGAGAGGGTACGCCTGCTACCTGGATGTCCAGAGCCCGGAGTGGAATGAGCGGAGTCCAGAAGGGTGGTGCGAAGGTGGTGAGGTACGAAGACACGCCCCTCTGGACCTCCCGGCGGAGCTGGATGACGACGGTTCTCTTCGGCCAGCTGCTCGTCAATGTTCCAGACGATAGGGATGACGAACATTGCTGGAGGGAGAATGGGTTCAGGTGATGAATCTTCACTGGGAGGACTATGAATACGGGAGAGAGCATCAGCTCTACAATTCTTACTGCCAGGTCGGTAAGACACAAGGAAATCAAAGCGAGTAAAGAAGAGGGCCCACCGAGCTTGGCGTGGGTTAAGTCTCTTAGCCTCTCTGAGGTACTCTAAGTTGCGATGATCTGTAATGACATGAAACTGGTGGTTAGCTCCCTCCAGCCAATGCCTACACTCCTCTAAAGCCAACTTGATGGCAAGCAGCTCACGATTGCCGATATCGTAGTTCCGCTCCACCGGGGATAGCTTCTTAGAGAAGGCAGGTGGATGGAGTTTGGGAGGATCACCGTGCCGCAGGGAGAGTACCGCTCCAACCCAGGTAGAGGATGCGTCCACCTCGACGACAAATGGAATCTCAGGATGAACCAAGATTGGAGCGGTTTGGAAGGTCTCCTTGAGGTGTTGAAAGGCGGTGGTAGCTTCGGGAGATAAGGACAGAGACTTGGGCCAACCCTGGAGAGAAGATGTTAAAGGAGCACTGATTTGACTGTAGTTCTTGATGAATCTTCTATATAAGTTGGCGAATACTAGGAATCGCTGAAGATCTTTTACGGTTGTTGGCTGGGGCCAGTTCCGGATAGTTTCCACCTTCCTCTGGTCCATCTGAACTCCAAGTTGGTCAATGATGTAGCCCAGAAATTGAACTGAGGTGGTCTGAAACTCACATTTTTCCAGCTTGAGGTAGAGTTGATGGGCTCTCAGTTTCTCCAGGACAAGAGAGACGTGACAATGATGTTCAGCGAGAGAAGAAGAGTAGATGAGAATATCGTCAATGTAGGCGACCACAAATTTGTTGAGATACTCTCTGAAAACCTCGTTCATGTAACCCTGGAAGACGGCTGGAGCGTTGGACAATCCGAAGGGCATGACTCGGTACTCATAATGGCCGGAGGGCGTGATGAAAGCCGTCTTCCACTCATCGCCTCGACGAATTCGGATCAGGTTATACGCACTGTGTAAATCAAGTTGAGAAGATGCGGGCTCCACGCAACTGTTCCAAAGCTGCTGGGACCACAAGAATGGGATAGCTAAACTTCACAGTTTGAGAGTTGAGGTGACGATAATCTATGCACGACCTCAAGCCTCCGTCCTTCTTAGCCACGAAGAAGCTAGAAGCGGCAGGGGATGTGGATGGACGAATGTATTCTTGCTTAAGGGCTTCCTCCACATACTCCTCCATGGTCTTCTGCTCCGGGACTGACAGAGGATAGACGCGGCCCTTAGACAAAGTGGTTCCAGGTAGCAGGTCGATAGCGCAGTCCCATGGCCGATGAGGTGGTAGTTTGGTTGCTAGCTGCTTGCTGAACACATCCTGGAACGCCCTGTACTCTGCTGGGATCTCCACCTGGAGTTCGACCTCAGGACTCTCAATGGACGTAGAACAAACGGGAAACTCTGAGCTTCCCTCTGAAGATGAAGAACTAGACGAGGACATTTTAAGAATCTTTTTAACCGCCAATAGACAGGAGGGGAAACAGTTCTCACCCCAACGAAGGAGCTCCCCGGACATCCAGTCGAAGGTGGGCTGGTGTTGGACCATCCAAGGGCGTCCCAGGATGAGCTCAGCAGTGGACACCTCCAGCACCATAAAGGAAATCTCCTCAGTGTGTAGGCAGCCGACGCAGAGCTTCAGTGTGGGGGTGACGCAGCGAATTCGACCTCGACCCAGCGGTTTGCCCTGAATAGTTTGAACTCGGAGGTCTTGAACGTTTCGGCGTTTACGGATGTTCAGCTTCTGTAGGAGTTGCGTGGAAATGAAGTTCCCTGGGGAAGCAGAGTCGAGCAGAGGGGTTGTGCTGAGACACATACATGATAGGTTAACACATGGACAGTAGTACGATTCAATGGTGCAATCTTGGGAGGAATTTGAATTGTGCTTACCGCTGGACGTTGAGGTCGAACGGGGCAGGTGCTAATGAGGTGTTCATCACCCCCACAGTACAAGCAGAGGTGAAGCATGGAGGACATACAGCGGAAGCAGGGTTGTTGCAGGCAGATAAGGGTTGTGACACCCGAATGGTTCTCTGAATGAGGCTCTCGATTCCTAGCGAGTCCTCAAATAGTACAATCAGCGGACGGATGTCGGGGTTGAGACCATGTCGAAAGGCAGTAATCAGGGCGGTTTCATTCCAGCCACTCGAAACCGCTAATGTGCGAAATTGAAGTGGATAATTGCTCACCGATGAGTGACCCTGATGGAGGTTGAACAGCTGATCGTGAACGGAGAGATCGGATACTGTCTGACCAAACACTTCCTTGAAATGTTGCAAAAAGTTCGAGAGAGATTTTACCACAGGAGAACTAGAGTTCCATAAAGATTGTGCCCATTGGAGCGCACGACCGGATAACAGGGAGACAACAAAGGCCACTCGGGCTGAATCATTTGAAAACTGGTGTGCTTGTATCTGGAAGTACAGTGAGGTTTGAAGTAGAAACCCGCTGCAGTCCTCCGCCTCACCGGTGAACGTCGCTGGTCGGGCCATGGGACTCGCAGAGGCAGCTGACGAAGCAGTGGATGTTTGCGGAAGTGAGCACTGACGTGCAGAGTGGATGATATCTTCGGGAACGGAGGGTGGATTGGTGAAGAAAGTAGCGATTGGCGAACAGCCAGAACTAGTTCGGTGAATGAATCGCGTGATGGATTCTCCACGGGCTCCGCTGATTTCTGCATGTTTGGTCTGCTCTTCTGTCAAGGATGGAACAGGAGTCAGACTGGTGGTAAGTGATATAGTTTACTTTACAGGTTTTGCAGAAGCAGTCGGAGATATGGTGAGTATATAGAGAGATGATACTTGAATGGTAACTTAGCTGGTGAATAACTAGAGTCTCTTTTGCAGATGCAGGTGATAGATCCCTGGGACGGATGCAGACGGTTCGCTGAAGACATAGGAAGAGTTCTGAGGGCGAGGGTTGCATGAAGTCCAGTAGAAGGCAGGTAAGTAGCGGGTAAGTAGCATGAGAGAGTCTGTGAGTCATGTATCGAGGAGACCAGACAAATGAGTGTGTGAAGGGGAGCTGAATATAAAGGGAGGTGTAATGATGATGTCCAGGTGATGGTGATCAAGTACTCCGGTGATAATGAACGAGAGGGAGGAGTGAGTGAATGAGTGGAAGGAGTGGATGAAGCTGGTGGAATCCTGACAAGGTGAAAGATAAAAGGAAGGTTTGAGACATTAGTGAAATAATGAGTTTCATTTTTCTATAGAAATAGTTGAGACAGGATTGTCTTGAGATTTGTCAAAAAAAATAAAATAAAAAATAACAGTAATAATATACAAGTCAGGTGCTCTTTTTGCCACCCTTAAAACTAGCCAATCAGAAATGCTTGTAAATCATTTTGTGTGTTTGGAAATGCTGACATAAGGTTGGCTGACATTTCTTTGAAGGGTGGGGCTTTGGAGAGGTGATGAGTGGGTGAAGACAGAAAAATAGTTAAAGATAAAAATAAATTATAATTTTTTCAAACTAAATTCCTATAATTGCTCACAACACCAACATAATAGCACACATAGTGATTTATTATATTGCACTTTCAGTGCCTTAATGTTATTATTAAGCTGGTTGTTATGTACTTTACTTTAGTGGCGTTAACTAAAACTCGCAACTAAATAAAAATTATAGTTAACTGGGTGTTGTAGCCAAAAATGGTAAAATCGAGAAAGACAATAAAGTGTGAGTGACACTAAAATATATCAGATACAAACATGCTCTAAAAGCAGGTGATTGCATCTTCACATAGACTCTTTCCCCATTAAAAAAATGCAAATTGTATTTGGAAAACTATTCCAGTCTGGAAGAGTAGTAGTAGAAGTGCTGCAATGTAGTGCACGTTTGTGCTGTAAATACTGACTAGCAATAATTAAAAAGTGGAGAGCAGTCAAACTCTTTGTAAACAATTGTAGAAAATCTGCAAAAAAACACTATCAATATTCAGATCATCTTTTGTTGTGAGTTTTGCCCCCTTGTCCATTTTCTCTTCTGAGTCTCAAGCACTAACCTTTTGTATATCTCATGACTAATTCTGTTCTAATCAACTGTTAACATTCTTGGTGCAGTCTGATTCCCAAAATGCAGATCAGTTAATCAAGAGAAAATCAAGCCAGCTAGTCTTGTCGTGTCATGTCATGTAAATTTGTAATTTAATCTTATTCGGTAGTACATGAATAGCACCTTACCTCTTCCCCTTCCTCAATGTGGTAATCCTTTCTCACGTTTGGACCACCAACATACATAATATTCAGCTGATAAAAGAACCTAAAGAACCATGTAAAGATAGGGGTTATTGTTTGTAAATGTAAATATATAAAAACAGATTTTTTGTTTGTTGATCAAATATCATTTAAACTTACATTAATTTGTTGCAAACAGGTGGTGAAAATGAACTTTCATTCTCAGCAATCCACTTGTCAATGTTTACATGAAGAGATTGGTTGGTCATCTTTCTCTCTAATTTGGGAATGCAGCGAGATGCTTGAATTAATCTGTCTGGGTAGGCAGCAACTTTTTGAGCAGTGAATCACTACATCAGAGAATTTATGACAAACCTTTGAGTTAATGAGTAATAGGGGTGGTGCTCATGTATGCAGTATGTGACTGTGAGGTTGAAATCCATGTTTACACAGCAGTAACCTTTCATTGCGGACACTGCAGCATAAACCTGGATTTCAATGTAGAGACCATTGTTTTACAGGTTTTTATGTGATATAAATAATGCACATTTGCATTTAAATGACTCAGAATAAAGGGCTTTACCATTAGACATTGAAGACCTGACATATGTGAATAAAAATAGTTTTGATTTTGGGCCTAAGATAAGCCTACCCACTACTACAAATCAATGAACCAAATAGGACTGTCAATAGATTTTTTTTTTTTTAATCGCGATTAATCTCACACTTATCGTGAAATTAAGCATACACCATTTGTCTTGATTAAAAAAATCACTTTGTCATCATTGCTATATCCAACAAAGTAAACCATCAGAGTGAAGGGTGATTCTCACAAAACTGTATTGTATGCATGTTTTTTTAAAGCCCCTTACAAATCAGCCCCAATTTTGGCAAGTGATGAATTCATGACATACCCAAAATAAAAAGGTTTCTGCTCATAAGTCATTCTGAATAGACACATAACACTCATATATTTAGAAAGCCAACCCTTGATAGTTTCCAGTTCAAGACTCAAAATTAAACAGACTGTTATTAATATTGAGATATATAAGCTCAAACATAAAAACAAAAACGACAAAAATTAATAATATATTTATTAAATGTATTGAAATAGTATGTGAATGTAAGATTGCAACTTATAAGCACAACTAAAGTGTAGCCACAATTGTGGTCATGCTTCATTTCAAATCTGAGGATGATATCTAAAATTGTGTTTTATGAAGCCTATTTTACAACCATGTCAAGGTAGAATTTGGTTAAGTTTTAGAGAAGGCTGATAAGATGCATATCAAAATTTGTATTGCCTTGTAAACACCGATTTACAGTCTTTGACTAATGTCAGGCGAGGCGAACTGGCCCATTCATGGTCTATTGATGTAAACCGGTGAACATTTCCAGGGGCGTCATGCAAGCCAAAATTCTGGGGGGGCACAATCTGAGGCAATTGTTTTCTGACGGTTAGACTAGGCTAGCTATCGATAACGTTACACTGACACAACTTAAGTTAATGCTCTGAATTCGCAGCTAATATCAAATCCATAACTTTTTGATCAATTTAAAATTTCCAGGTCAACCACAAATAATCCCACTACCTTTTAATATCATCCGATAACTAATTCAATGCCGATTTGTTGCTTTGCCCACTAACCACTTCAAGACCATCTGTAAAACATTGCCAGCTCAACGTGCGATACGAGTGAGTTGCTTGAACATACACTGCAAAGATTCTAGAGCGCTGATTTGATATACACAGACACCATATTAGGGAAAAGGGGCGGGCTGATGCTGACCGATTTACTACACATCCAGAAGAATTAGGCATGTGATTGGCTAAGGACAAAAAAGCAGGAAAAAATACTGATGGGGCTGGTAAGGGTTAGCTACCCTTGTCGGCAGTATCCAGCTCTGTGTTTACAGGATGCTGGAGACACCCGCCCAAGGCTTCTGAAAAATTAAAGAGGAAAATACCCCTAGAGTCTGCGAGAGCAGGGGCGGAAGATGACTCAATGGTGGACAACATGGTTAAAGACTTTGGAATGGAAACGGATATGAGTATAGAGAGTACTTCACAAAAGACTAGTTCAGGTTCTGCAGTTAGCAAAGCCATTGAACTCCAAGCTTGTGTCTGTGGCTGGAGCAAGGCGACAATGGACAGGGGTTTGAAGATTCATCAAGGGAAAATGAAAAGCTTGAGGGAGAAGGGACAAGGGCCTCGCATTGATCAGTACTTCTTACGAAGTCAGTCAAGTCAGTCGAATGAAATCCAGCGACAGGAAGCAAACCACAGTTCGCAGGATATCAGCACCCCTGTCATAGAGGAGAGGAGGGTTTGCACAGTTAGTGATGAACACATTGATTCTTGTGAACCCGGTCAGACTAACCAGCATAAGAGAGAAAAGAACCTCAACGGGCATAGGCCTGGAGTTAGATGGCCAAGAGCTTGTGAGAAAACTGCATGGGACACGGTAAACACAGATCTATGCTTTGCATTAGAAAGATTAACTGGTACAGTTGAAAAGAAGCTGGATAAATTTGGGGACATCATTTACGCATATGGAAGTGAGAGGTTTGGTGTGGAAAAAAGGAAGGAAAAAGTACAAACTACTCCTGGATTGTCTAGACGGCAGCAGAAAATTGAAGGGTTAGTTAGAGAAAGGAGACAGCTGAGGAAGCAATGGAAAAGAGCGGAACAAAGTCAGAAGGAGGGACTCAATCTCTTACAAAGGGCCATAAAAGATAAGCTTGCAACATTACGCAGAGCTGAGCGCCTACGGAAACGCTACAAAAAGGAGCGTGCGAGGGCTAATTTCTATAAAGATCCATTCAAATTCGCAAAGAAGTTATTCGCCAGTGAGAAGAACGGCACTTTAAAAGCATCTAGGGTTGAGCTAGAGAGATATTTGGAGGAAACACATACAGATGCAAAAAGGCATAAGCCTATGTCTATTCCGTCAGACATCCCACCAGTCAATCCACCAGAATACCAAATGGAGGTCTGTGCACCTAAGTGGAAAGAGATAGAGCAGGTTGTGAGAAAGGCAAGGGCTTCATCATCTCCAGGGCCTAATGGAGTTCCGTACAGAGTGTACAAGAGTGCTTCAGGAGTTCTACGAATTCTGTGGAAATTGATAAAAGTGTCTTGGGAAAAGCAGGTTGTACCTAGAGCATGGCGCAGAGCAGGGGGAGTCTTTATACCCAAAGAAAAAGATGCTACAAGCATCAGTCAGTTTCGCCCTATTTCACTATTAAACGTCGAAGGAAAGATTTTCTTCAGCATTATTGCTCAGAGATTGTCAACCTACCTATTAAAGAATGGCTTCATTGACACTTCAGTTCAAAAAGCGGGCATTCCAGGATTCTCAGGATGCTTAGAACACATCAGTGTTATCTGGCAACGAATTCAATCAGCTAAAAAGGAGAGGAAGGAGCTCCACGTGACATTCCTGGATTTGGCTAATGCATATGGTTCAGTGCCACATGAGCTTCTTTGGGCATCATTTGATTTTTTCAGGGTACCGATGTCGATAACAAATTTAGTGAAAGCCTATTTTGGAGATTTGCAATTTAGTTTCTCAACTCCAGAATTCAGCACTACATGGCAATGCTTAGAGGTTGGAATAATGGCAGGATGCACCATTTCTCCACTGGCTTTTACCATGGCAATGGAAATAATCATTAGGGCATCAAAATGGGTAGTAGGAGGAGAGCGCTTGGCTTCTGGGATGCGACTACCATCAATCAGAGCATACATGGATGACATGACAACCATGACTACAACGGTAGCCTGCACTAATCGGTTATTGGGGAAGTTAACAGATAATATTGAATGGGCACGAATGCAATTTAAGCCCTCTAAATCAAGGAACATCTCCATAATTAAAGGCAAGGTAGTAGATAAAACATTCTTCATTAATGGTGAGGCAATACCAACAGTTTCTCAGAAGCCAGTGAAGAGTCTAGGGAGATGGTACGATGGGGATCTAAAGGACACAGTTCGAGTGGGAGAAGTTAGACGACAAGCAGTGGAAGGGTTGAAGAGCATAAACAGCTGTGCTCTACCAGGCAAACTGAAACTCTGGTGCTTTCAGTTTGGTCTACTGCCAAGGTTGCTGTGGCCACTGACTGTGTATGAGGTTTCTTTGACAACAGTGGATAAGCTGGAAGCGTTAATAAGTTCATACATCAGGAAATGGTTGGGAGTTCCACGCTGCCTCAGCAGAGTGGGACTTTATAGTAAAGGAGTATTGCAGCTGCCAGTCTCTGCTTTAACCGAGGAGTTTAAGTGTGCCAAGGTCAGACTGGAAATGACTTTAGCAGAGTCACGTGACAAATGTGTAAGGGAGACAGCCCCTGTGGTAAAAACTGGTAGAAAGTGTTCAGCAAAGAAATCTGTAGTAGAGGCAAAGGCTGACCTTCAAATTGGGGATATCGTGGGACAGGTACAGCATGGAAGAGGGGGTTTTGGGCTCAGTTTAGCTCCTCCTAAATGGCACAAGGCAGGCCCAGCCCAAAGGAGGAAGCGTGTAGTCAACGAGGTGCGAAAGCAGGAGGAGAGGATGAGATGTATAAAGGCCATTTCCCAGGCCAAGCAGGGAGAGTGGATGAGATGGGAGAGTGTGGAACAACGCAAAATGGGCTGGCAAGACCTTTGGTCAATGGAAGAGAGTAGGATCAGTTTCCTTATTAGGTCAACATATGATGTTCTCCCATCACCGCAGAACCTAAACCTCTGGGTAGGAGAGGATCCATCTTGTCCTTTGTGTTCATCACCTGCCACATTAAGGCACATTTTGACAGGATGTAAGGTGGCTCTTAGCCAGGGTCGGTTTACTTGGCGCCATGATCAAGTATTGCGATGTTTGGCTTTAGCATTGGAAGGCAAGCGTAGTATGACCAATAAATTGCCGCCTGTTCTAGCAAAACATTACACGCAGAAGACAATATTCCTCCGCCCAGGCGAGCAACCACCAAGAAAAGGTGCTAACACCAATTCTCGCCCAGGACAACTGGAAGCTGCTAGGGACTGGAAGATGCTGGTTGATCTTGATCAACGGCTTATTTTTCCACCTGAGATTGCCACCACTAACCTACGACCAGATATTGTTTTGTGGTCTGGATCAGCACGCATTGTTCAACTGATAGAGTTAACAGTGCCATGGGAGGATGCGGTAGATGAGGCATATGAGAGGAAGAAACTGCGGTATGCTCATCTGGCCACTGAAGCAGAACAGCGAGGATGGAGAGTCCAGGTTTATCCAGTGGAAGTGGGTTGTCGTGGTTTTGTGGCACACTCTACAACCCGGTTCCTCAGAGACGTCGGATTCAGTGGCCAAGAGTTGCGTCGTACAGTAAAGAACTTATCTGAAGCAGCAGAAAGGAGCAGCAAATGGCTGTGGTTGAGACGGAAAGATTCTAGCTGGCTGTGTACAGGCCGCCATGCTACGGTTTCGTAGAATTCTTGAAAACTTGAAAGGTCTGTTGGTTTATTTGTATAGGTTGTATAGTATTTACAGTCATTATGTTCCTGTGTATATTGCGTGAATGACGGGTGGTTGGGCAGATATTGTGTTTTGCGGTAGGTGGTATGCCATACGGAACCGTTGCCACTGAAACTGCATATTAACGCACCAGTGGGGCTCGACAGCCTTAGTCAAACGGGTTGGCACGTATGGTTGGGTTGCGGAGAGATTGTGAGATTGTGGTTAGGTCTCAGCAGCAACTGTTGGTTTATTTGTATAGGTTGTATAGTATTTAGTCATTACGTTCCTGTATATATTGCGTGAATGACGGGTGGTTGGGCAGATATTGTGTTTTGTGGTAGGTGGTATGCCATACGGAACCGTTGCCACTGAAACTGCATATTAACGCACCAGTGGGGCTCGACAGCCTTAGTCAAACGGGTTGGCGCGTATGGTTGGGTTGCGGTGAGATTGTGGTTAGGTCTCAGCAGCAACTGTTGGTTTATTTGTATAGGTTGTATAGTATTTACAGTCATTACGTTCCTGTGTATATTGCGTGAATGACGGGTGGTTGGGCAGATATTTTGTTTTGTGGTAGGTGGTATGCCATACGGAATCGTTGCCACTGAAACTGCATATTAACGCACCAGTGGGGCTCGACAGCCTTAGTCAAACGGGTTGGCGCGTATGGTTGGGTTGCGGAGAGATTGTGGTTAGGTCTCAGCAGCAAGAGGGAAGTAGAGGTCAGTAAGCTGGGCTGAGTTGAGTGGGGGACGGAGGGGGGTGACTCTGGGACGCCAGAGTCACTGTCGAGCCCTCTTGAGGTGTCGTGGGCTAGTCGACGAAACACTGAGGACGGAAGGTGCCCACTTGAAGACCCTAGAGATGTTCCCTACTCCGCTCAATCCAGAGGGTTGTTATGGGGGACCGGACTGTGGTTGCAGCCGTTGTGTGTGCTGACGCGCAATACACTGTATTAACACCAGACAGAAGATTCACGTCACCAGATGGAAAGAAGCGTAAATGGATGGAGAAGCATAGGTTACTGTAAAGCTACGTCTTAGTTGGTGATTATCTTGGCGAAAGCCGAGAACAAATCAGCATGAAGTTTTAACATCTACTCTCGTGTAATGGAAATCATGAAGATCTGGATACGTCCAGTGACTGCGGTGAATAGTGCTGCTGGCAACAAGGGAAAGACCTTGTGACAGCCTGGAGAGACAGCTGACAGGAGGAAAGAGACCCCAATGGGGCTGGTAAGGGTTTGCTACCCTTGTCGGCAGTATCCAGCTCTGTGTTTACAGGATGCTGGAGACACCCGCCCAAGGCTTCTGAAAAATTAAAGAGGAAAATACCCCTAGAGTCTGCGAGAGCAGGGGCGGAAGATGACTCAATGGTGGACAACATGGTTAACGACTTTGGAATGGAAACGGATATGAGTATAGAGAGTACTTCACAAAAGACTAGTTCAGGTTCTGCAGTTAGCAAAGCCATTGAACTCCAAGCTTGTGTCTGTGGCTGGAGCAAGGCGACAACGGTCAGGGGTTTGAAGATTCATCAAGGGAAAATGAAATGCTTGAGGGAGAAGGGACAAGGGCCTCGCATTGATCAGTACTTCTTACGAAGTCAGTCAAGTCAGTCGAATGAAATCCAGCGACAGGAAGCAAACCACAGTTCGCAGGATATCAGCACCCCTGTCATAGAGGAGAGGAGGGTTTGCACAGTTAGTGATGAACACATTGATTCTTGTGAACCCGGTCAGACTAACCAGCATAAGAGAGAAAAGAACCTCAACGGGCATAGGCCTGGAGTTAGATGGCCAAGAGCTTGTGAGAAAACTGCATGGGACACGGTAAACACAGATCTATGCTTTGCATTAGAAAGATTAACTGGTACAGTTGAAAAGAAGCTGGATAAATTTGGGGACATCATTTACGGACATACATTTGGGGAAGCAATGGAAAAGAGCGGAACAAAGTCAGAAGGAGGGACTCAATCTCTTACAAAGGGCCATAAAAGATAAGCTTGCAACATTACGCAGAGCTGAGCGCCTACGGAAACGCTACAAAAAGGAGCGTGCGAGGGCTAATTTCTATAAAGATCCATTCAAATTCGCAAAGAAGTTATTCACCAGTGAGAAGAACGGCACTTTAAAAGCATCTAGGGTTGAGCTAGAGAGATATTTGGAGGAAACACATACAGATGCAAAAAGGCATAAGCCTATGTCTATTCCGTCAGACATCCCACCAGTCAATCCACCAGAATACCAAATGGAGGTCAGTAGTAGTATTACGATTCGGCTTATGTCAAAATGATTTATGACCCTATGATTGACAGGTGGGCGGGGCTAACCTTTGACCTTCCGGAGGATGTTCCGGAGGTCCTTTGATGTAGGGATTAACCTTTGACCTTCCGGAGGGGTTGTTCCGGAGGTCGCTTAATTTAGGGATTAACCTTTGACCTATCGATCGATCAAGTTGACAGTACATTCCGGAGGATGTTCCGGAGGTCCTTTAATGTAGGGATTAACCTTTGACCTATCGATCGATCAAGTTGACAGTTGTCTTTGCCCTATTGACTTTTGTATGATATATGAAGTTGCCAGTTGTCTTTGCCAGTTGTCTTTGCCCCATTGATTTTGACCTATTGACCCCGGGGGGAAATAACTTCTTGGTGTGGGAAATCCCCTCCGTGTCGGGGTGAGAAAATAATTTTTCTAATGTCGCATATAGATTAGAATAGATTAGAATTACAAAAGTAAAATCATCTTACCGTTTCACTATGGTGAAGAATTGGATTAAAGTTGACAGTCTCCGCACTGTGTGTGTGTGTACGTCTGTCTGTGAGTGTGTGCGTGTCATCCGATATCCTGGCATTCCTGAGCACGCTATATAAATGGGGATAGTGAGAAAATATCTTCCAGTAACTAAAGTTGAAACACATTCTGTTCTTTAAAAGTATATAAATGAAATGTACATTTAGTCATTTACAAATACCTTACACTAAAGTAGATTTGAAAAACATTCATTCCTTTAAAATAAATATCTTACTGATCCAAGTATTTAAAAAATAAAATCATCTCACCGTTTCACTATGGTGAAAAAAGCCCCCATGTGCGTTTCTCTCACACTCCTTGCATTTTGACAGTCTTTGAGCTAAATGTGTGTCTGTGTGACACATGATATCCTGGCATTCCTGGGTATGCTATATAAATGGGTATAGTGAGAAAAATATATTTTTTCTAATAATGCCAAATACCTTACACTAAAGTTGAAAAACATGTAGCCTACATTTACAAATATTTTTTCATACTAACTAAAGTTGAAAAATCATACTGTTCTTTAAAAGTATATAAATGAAATGTACATTTAGTCATTCACAAATATCTTACACTAAAGTTGAAACACATTCTATTCTTTAAAAGTATAGAAAATATTTTTTTATCAAAATAAAAATCATCCTCCATGTTTTTTAGAGATACATACAGGTTATGAATGGGTTTACAAAAATAAAATCATCTTACTGTTTCAGAGAATTGGGTTAAAGTTGAAAAGTTGAAAAGTTCCCCGAGTGATTCCCTCTCACACCCCTTGCATTTTGACAGTCTTTGAGTTAAATGTGTGTCTGTGTGACACCGGATATCCTGGCATTCCTGAGCACGCTATATAAATGGGTATAGTGAGAAAAAGTTTTTCTAATAATTTCACATATTTTACACTAGAGTTGAAAAACATTGATCTTTAAAATGGTTATAAATTTTAGTCATTTACAAATATCTTACACTAAAGTTGAACACATTCTGTTCTTTAAAAAGTATATAAATGATTATAAAAAATCTTTTAAAAACAAAAATAAAATCATCTTACATTTTAGAGAGTTGAAGAAGTAAATCCCAACACATCATTGTCCATATAACGTATGAATGTATTTACAAAGATGCAATAAGTTTAAAGTTTTGATACAAAATATCCCCGAGTGTTTTTCTCCCACACCAGCGTTTTGACACACTGTGATTCAGAGTGGAGGAGGAATGTGTGTGTGTGTGTGTGTGTGTGTGTGTGTGTGTGTGTGTGCGTGTGCGTGTGCGTGTGCGTGTGCGTGTGTGTGTGTGTGTGTGTGTGTGTGTGTGTGTGCGTGTGCGTGTGCGTGTGCGTGTGTGTGTGTGTGTGCGTGTGTGTGTGTGTGTGTGTGTCAGGCCAGCAGCAGTATGAGACGTTGAGGATGTTTTGTTAGTATTAATCTTAAAAGTTAATCTTAAAAGTTTAAAAATAAAAGATAATTTAAATTCAATTCAATTAATTATTTAAAGTCTTAATAAAAACGTTTTAATACAGTCGAATCTTCTATTTATCTTTTGAAGATTACTGTAATGATTTTGTTTAACGGAGACCTAAAGTATAATGTTTATTAATTTAGTCATAGCCATAATGATTTTTGTACTGTAACAGCATATTCTATCCCGTACACCTAAACACGACCATCAAAGAAAATTGTATCTTTACATTGTTTTTTACATACTGTTTTACTCACACACACACACACACACACTAACCCGGCTCCATAAAATTAACCAATCTCTATTTTTAAATTAAATGATTATAAATAAAGTATATAACTCAATGAATATTAACAAGTATGTTACTAAAATGAATTCAAACAATTTAAACATAGTTTTAGCTAAATTAATTTATATATAAATACAAAAGTATATAAATATAAAAATACCTTACATTTCCACAGTGCTTAAGATGTAGTTCTTTATGCAATGATAAAAACAGTCCAAAGTCATAAACAAAATTGTATTCCTTTTTTATTCCTTCAGTGATAAACTACAGGGTGAAATGAATGCATGACCCCCTCACAGAGACAAGAGGAGTTACAGGACAGATGAGCCTCTGGGATGTGCCAATGTCATAGCATATGTAAAGTTAGTCTGCTTTCCAGAGTTTTATTCATACTAAATTCATTTGAAATATTAAAAGTTTAAATTAGATCTTTTAAAATTAAAAGACTGTTTAAATCAAAGCTTTAACGTTTTTTTTAAAGTCGTATCTTCTATTTATCTTCTTAGAAGACTTCTGTATGATATAAATGATTTTACATAAATTTAACCTAAGGTATTATTTTTACTAAAGCGTCTGTTCAAAAAATAAAGCAAAAACTGTACTTTGGTATCTTAGATATTATACAAATTATTTCAAACAGTATTTTTGTCCATGCCGCATGAAATATGTTGTCAAAGTTTGTCACAATGTTTTTTTTGTAGTTGTTGTTTTTTTGTTTTTAAGAAATCCCAGGACTCTACATTGCTCTTATTTAGATTAAGTTGTATCATTTAGAAAACCACCGTACATTTTCAGAGACGCGATGTACCTTTTTGGTCCATCACACAGCATATTTAATTTTACTCCTCTTAATTCAAAGCATGATCTTACTTTTTCTATGGTAGCTACATGATCTATTGCACGTATAAGGTGTATATCATTTTTTACTTTTCTTGTATCTCCCAAACTATCCTTAATCAGTGTGGAAACACACAGGCTGAAACCCTTTACTGAGAATATACTATCGGTTATCTATATAGTAGGAGGCATGCCCTTTGACCTCCTCCATTTTGGAGGGTTTTTGTTAAAGACCCAACAATTTAGTCCTTAAGCGGCTACAGTAATTTATTGCCATGTGTAACCTGAAAAAACAAGAGGTGATAAAAAATGTTAACGATGACCTCATGGCTACGGCTGTGAGAGGACTCCATTCCCTACTGAAAGAACATTGTGGACACACAGCTCTGACGTTTTCCAAGAGTATTTTGCCCAGCCTCTTCTTTATAAACAGCCAAGACAAATCATTTCTGGACCAAAAACTTTTGCACCCTCACTCCTCTTACCACGTCATCAAAAGACATGTCTAAAAGTGAGTATTGTCTCTATAATTCATTTATGCTACGGTGTTTTATTTAAAAAGATTGTTTATACATAAGGAAAAGACGGTATAATTCATTAGTGTTTTAAACGTACTATTGCTGTTTAGCTTACCCTCTAGCATGCTTTGTTGCTCTTACACATTGTTATATGTTCTATATCAAATGTTTTTGGCATCATATATGTTTCAGAAATATATATATATATTTCCCCCCCATCCAAGCACATTTTACTGTAGTTGGCCGCTGCGGGGTTTCCATAAAGGACTTTTAAAATAAATGTTTTGGTTTTTATTCAGTTTTAAATCTTATTTAGATTATTTGAGTCAAACATGGTTATATGTGCATAGGCCTATTTAATTATTTAATCTGTATTTTATTCCACTTCAGTTACTTACTTTTTAAATTTCGGTAGGCTACTTTTTAATTCTTCCTTTACTTTGTCTTTGATTTTAACTTTTAGCACTTTGCATGATAAAATTGTTTAAAATGTAAGCTGTAAATATGAATGGCACAATGTGATAACCAAAATATATAAAAGTTAAGTCAAAGCTATTTATATAGCCTAGCGTTTTTCACATTCTCATAATTTAGTTATACATTCTGACGCTGGGACACTGTCAAGCGTCTTCTTTCAGATGGTTCAATATTTATGATATTATGCTCCCCTGAATGGAAAAGAACTGTAAACTTCATCATTGTACTGTAATGAACTGCGTTACTGCCTATAGGATGATTGCATGATTTTTTCCATTTAAAATAACATGGTCTTTCCTTTTCTCTCTCTCTCTAGAGACAGCAAACACTGCAGGACAACCGGACATCCAAGTAACATGTTAGTGTGGTTTATATTTATTTTTAATGAGAAACATTATAGAGTGCAACAGGCGTTTTCTGGAAGTAAAAACACTTCCGGTAACCAGCGACTGTGAAAAAGGGGGCAGGTACTCTATTGGGTGTATAATGAACAATTAACAGATGAAATGACAGATATTTTATGTAAACAGGCAAAATCTCTTCATCTGATGGTGGCCATGTGTTTTCGCCTATCATAACTGGTTTAACTCATGGCTCCTCCTTTGAGATCAACATAACTTCTGACGAATCAAGTGTACCGGCACATTGTAAGTGTAATAAAACAGTTTCGCCTATGTATTAAATTAATCTTAATTAAGCAGTCCGAGTTAACTATTTGGGACCAATTGGAAATTTACATTCTGATCTAACAGCGTCATGTACAAATTTGTCATGCTCCTGGATTATTTTACTATACTACATTAGCCTTTTATTTACTGATGATTTTATCAAAGCGACGAATTAACTCAATTCATGGTTGCAATAATAAAATAAATGAACAATTGACAGATGAACTGACAGATATTTTATGTAAACAGGCAAAATCTCTTCATCTAATGGCGGCCATGTGTTTTCGCCTATCATAACTGATTTAACTCATGGCTCCCCCTTTGAGATCAACATAACTTCTGACGAATCAAATGTACCGGCAAATTGTAAGTGTGATGCATGAAAAACTATTAAAACAGTTTTTCGCCTATATAATGTATAAAATTAATCTTAATTAAGCAGTCCGAGTTAACTATTTGGGACCAATTTTAAGGAAAGTTACATTCTGATCTAACAGTATCATGTACAAATTTGAAATATTTTGGTACTATTGAATCAAGTTAAGTCATGATGAATTTATCTTATCTGGTGTCATGCTCCTGGATTATTCAGAATTGTAACTATAGCCTTTTATTTTACGGCACTTATTTATTTTACTACAGATTTTATCAAAGCCAAATACTGTCCAAAAGGGGCGACTGGGAAAGAAGAGAAACAGGTCAATACAAGGTTAGATTCAATCTTTATATTCTTTCCCCATTTTGCCTTCATTTTCCTTTTCCTGTTTTAATTTTTCTATTTTTATATTCTCAGATCATCAAGGGTTTCTGAAAGCAAACACCAGTCAGTTGGTTGAAAATATGAAGAACATTGATCCAATCATTGACGATCTTGACTTGCACAATGAATCAGTTGCAAATGTGTGAGCGAATCCAACACGCCGGATGAAGATGAGGGAACTGCTGGACTGTGTGATGAAGATGAGGGAACTGCTTGACTGTGTGAATTGTGAAAGCATTGCCAAGGAGCTGGTCAATGCTTTGTGCAAGCCCATCATCAAAATGTTTTAACATATCGTAAATTTCAATTGTTTGATAAATTATCTAACGATTATACCTATCTATCAGCAGTTATATGTGAAACGAGCTCAGTCGCATTAGAGATGGATTCTTGTTTATATTGAACCGCATGTTTAACAGCTCTAGGGTTCTTAAATTGTTTACCGCGGTTTCATTTTGAACAACACTATCGTAACACTTATCGTATCGCCGGGTGTGATTGTAATGTTTTGTATGGTGTTTTTCTTTACACTTTCTCCTGGATATCTGGTTCCTACAGTTAGCGGTAATGTTAGTCAACTCTATGTCTTCTCTTTGTTCATATTTGACAGTATTCGCATGAATTGGCGTGATTTAATAAAATGACGGTTTAAACCATCATCTTCGCTTGAGACATTTACATTATATTTTATGGTTTACAGTATATTTTACAGTATTTTACAGTATATTATACCATCCTAGTTTTAAATAGCGCTTAAATGTATATTTTACCCCTTTATGCGGCTACAGAACACCGCACAAGGATCTCTGAAATGTTTTTTGTGTAAAACATCTATGTAGATCTATCTATGTTTTTAAAAATACACCGAAACAAAGAATGAGTTTAGTTGAATCAGGTTAACATTCTTAATTTAGTCCAAAACTATTAAGTTCAAATAATCCAATTGTTTCGTTTATTTAGGGATAGTGTTCAACAACCTTTACAAATATATCTAATAAGATAACCTTTTACAAAATCTTTACTCGGTAAAGACTCTTATTGGTTTTGTCGCATCCAATGCATCCCCAAAGTAGTTGTTTTTATAATGATTAAAACCGCTTTCATTATTATTATCATGGTCTACACTTTATGGTAAAACACTAACATATCAGAAACTCTTTTAAATATAAACATTAACATGTTTTTATCTTGCTGTTAAAACACATAAATAACGTTTTATTTCAAATGTACACCCCTATACAGCATGATGGGATGGGGAAATCCACAGGCTCACTGAAATATTTAATCTCTGAAATATTCTCATCTAGTATTTATTCATTAAATTATTAATGCGCAAGAATCAAGACTTATAATACCATTTTATTATAAAATTGTGAAACTCCAAAGCTCCGACACGGTCGCAAAGAATGATGAGTTAAGCGGTACAATCTTTTATTTCAACAGTATTTTTCTTTACAAAATGATGATAGACCGACATTAAATATACATAAAGTAGACAATAACTCCATTTATTTATGATCCAACCAGAATAGAAAGTCTCGGCACGCTACCATGTCTTGGTCTAGGGTATAGTTGACGAGGCCTTCAACTATTTCGCCAAGATCTGTTTTGGCATTTTTTGATGCCAGTGACGCACAGAGATCTGTTACAAACGTAAACATAACGAGTAGTTCATCGACCGCGAATTCGTGACTAGATGCATACATCACATCCAGAACTTTTCTGAGGATTACGCCTGTCGGCTCTAGGGTGTTAAAAAACATGGGCGTCACATCGGTCCATGTCCCCACCAACCCTCTTATGACATCCATTTCTTTTTTGAGATTTGTGACACGTTTGGTGTCCCGCTCACAATCGGTTTTCCTATCGCACGCAGCATCGATGATACTGTCCATCAAGTAAACCATCTGGTCTCTAAAATGATCTTTAAACATAGAGTCTAACGTGGCCCTTAAACGACACTCTTTCCCCGTGGAGCACTCACACACCGGATGATACTTGTGTCCCGCATCGCCGGAACTCGACGGGCAGTTGTTCTCCGTCAGCTTTTGCGTCGCCATCTCAGAGGTTTTTAGATTTTCAAATAGGAAACTGTTTGATGGTGAAAGTCCCCGGAATCTCTTGAGCGAGTCCTTGCAGCACAATCGTCCAGGCCTAGTGCTTTAACGCTCGGAAGCTTGTGTTTTTGACAAATGCCAAATGCTCAGACAAACAGGAACATCTGATCAATTCCTTCCACTTTTGATCAATGAGATGTTGTAGTACCCCCGCAGTCGCGTTTTTTACGATATCGAATCCGACGTCGTTGAAGCATCCGTCCGTAGCGTTGAAACGGGGTTTCGTCGAAAACGTCGAAACTCTGTGTAGAGTTTATCAGCCCTGCGATTGTGGTCCGCCCTCGCACCCCTGGTGTGTACGGTGGGGGTCGTCATCAGGACACCGTAAATAACCATGTCCTGCATATCGTCCGAGAGAATTCAGCCGAAAATTATTTTACGATACTATTCAGTTTATTTAAAAAATATTTTTCATTGAACACCGTTATATTTTATTTCTCATTCAAAGTCATGTTGAAAGAACCTGTTTCAGTTAAGTAAACCAAAAAAAATTACTTAAGTAAATGGAGTTATTGTCTACTTTATGTATATTTAATGTCGGTCTATCATCATTTTGTAAAGAAAAATACTGTTGAAATAAAAGATTGTACCGCTGATTCAACTTAATAGTTAACTCGGACTGCTTAATTAAGATTAATTTTATACATTACATAGGCGAAAAACTGTTTTAATAGTTTTTCATGCATCACACTTACAATTTGCCGGTACATTTGATTCGTCAGAAGTTATGTTGATCTCAAAGGGGGAGCCATGAGTTAAATCAGTTATGATAGGCGAAAACACATGGCCGCCATCAGATGAAGAGATTTTGCCTGTTTACATAAAATATCTGTCAGTTCATCTGTCAATTGTTCATTTATTTTATTATTGCAACCATGAATTGAGTTAATTCGTCGCTTTGATAAAATCATCAGTAAATAAAAGGCTAATGTAGTATAGTAAAATAATCCAGGAGCATGACAAATTTGTACATGACGCTGTTAGATCAGAATGTAAATTTCCAATTGGTCCCAAATAGTTAACTCGGACTGCTTAATTAAGATTAATTTAATACATAGGCGAAACTGTTTTATTACACTTACAATGTGCCGGTACACTTGATTCGTCAGAAGTTATGTTGATCTCAAAGGAGGAGCCATGAGTTAAACCAGTTATGATAGGCGAAAACACATGGCCACCATCAGATGAAGAGATTTTGCCTGTTTACATAAAATATCTGTCATTTCATCTGTTAATTGTTCATTATACACCCAATAGAGTACCTGCCCCCTTTTTCACAGTCGCTGGTTACCGGAAGTGTTTTTACTTCCAGAAAACGCCTGTTGCACTCTATAATGTTTCTCATTAAAAATAAATATAAACCACACTAACATGTTACTTGGATGTCCGGTTGTCCTGCAGTGTTTGCTGTCTCTAGAGAGAGAGAGAAAAGGAAAGACCATGTTATTTTAAATGGAAAAAATCATGCAATCATCCTATAGGCAGTAACGCAGTTCATTACAGTACAATGATGAAGTTTACAGTTCTTTTCCATTCAGGGGAGCATAATATCATAAATATTGAACCATCTGAAAGAAGACGCTTGACAGTGTCCCAGCGTCAGAATGTATAACTAAATTATGAGAATGTGAAAAACGCTAGGCTATATAAATAGCTTTGACTTAACTTTTATATATTTTGGTTATCACATTGTGCCATTCATATTTACAGCTTACATTTTAAACAATTTTATCATGCAAAGTGCTAAAAGTTAAAATCAAAGACAAAGTAAAGGAAGAATTAAAAAGTAGCCTACCGAAATTTAAAAAGTAAGTAACTGAAGAGGAATAAAATACAGATTAAATAATTAAATAGGCCTATGCACATATAACCATGTTTGACTCAAATAATCTAAATAAGATTTAAAACTGAATAAAAACCAAAACATTTATTTTAAAAGTCCTTTATGGAAACCCCGCAGCGGCCAACTACAGTAAAATGTGCTTGGATGGGGGGGAAATATATATATATATATATATATATATATATATATATATATATATATATATTTCTGAAACATATATGATGCCAAAAACATTTGATATAGAACATATAACAATGTGTAAGAGCAACAAAGCATGCTAGAGGGTAAGCTAAACAGCAATAGTACGTTTAAAACACTAATGAATTATACCGTCTTTTCCTTATGTATAAACAATCTTTTTAAATAAAACACCGTAGCATAAATGAATTATAGAGACAATACTCACTTTTAGACATGTCTTTTGATGAGGTGGTAAGAGGAGTGAGGGTGCAAAAGTTTTTGGTCCAGAAATGATTTGTCTTGACTTTTTATAAAGAAGAGGCTGGGCAAAATACTCTTGGAAAACGTCAGAGCTGCGTGTCCACAATGTTCTTTCAGTTTTTTTTTTTTTTTTTTCAGGTTACACATGCCAATAAATTACTATAGCCGCTTAAGGACTAAATTGTTGGGTCTTTAACAAAAACCCTCCAAAATGGAGGAGGTCAAAGGGCATGTTTTCCTGCTATATAGTATCATCAGCTGCTCTCCCAAAGGCTGTTCATGCAGCCTACAGACAAACTGTCGCATCAACAAATGCTAACATTTTAAAGTTCTACATATATTTTGAGTAGATAACCGATAGTATATTCTCAGTAAAGGGTTTCAGCCTGTGTGTTTCCACACTGATTAAGGATAGTTTGGGAGATACAAGAAAAGTAAAAAATGATATACACCTTATACGTGCAATAGATCATGTAGCTACCATAGAAAAAGTAAGATCATGCTTTGAATTAAGAGGAGTAAAATTAAATATGCTGTGTGATGGACCAAAAAGGTACATCGCGTCTCTGAAAATGTACGGTGGTTTTCTAAATGATACAACTTAATCTAAATAAGAGCAATGTAGAGTCCTGGGATTTCTTAAAAACAAAAAAACAACAACTACAAAAAAAAACATTGTGACAAACTTTGACAACATATTTCATGCGGCATGGACAAAAATACTGTTTGAAATAATTTGTATAATATCTAAGATACCAAAGTACAGTTTTTGCTTTATTTTTTGAACAGACGCTTTAGTAAAAATAATACCTTAGGTTAAATTTATGTAAAATCATTTATATCATACAGAAGTCTTCTAAGAAGATAAATAGAAGATACGACTTTAAAAAAAACGTTAAAGCTTTGATTTAAACAGTCTTTTAATTTTAAAAGATCTAATTTAAACTTTTAATATTTCAAATGAATTTAGTATGAATAAAACTCTGGAAAGCAGACTAACTTTACATATGCTATGACATTGGCACATCCCAGAGGCTCATCTGTCCTGTAACTCCTCTTGTCTCTGTGAGGGGGTCATGCATTCATTTCACCCTGTAGTTTATCACTGAAGGAATAAAAAAGGAATACAATTTTGTTTATGACTTTGGACTGTTTTTATCATTGCATAAAGAACTACATCTTAAGCACTGTGGAAATGTAAGGTATTTTTATATTTATATACTTTTGTATTTATATATAAATTAATTTAGCTAAAACTATGTTTAAATTGTTTGAATTCATTTTAGTAACATACTTGTTAATATTCATTGAGTTATATACTTTATTTATAATCATTTAATTTAAAAATAGAGATTGGTTAATTTTATGGAGCCGGGTTAGTGTGTGTGTGTGTGTGTGTGTGTGAGTAAAACAGTATGTAAAAAACAATGTAAAGATACAATTTTCTTTGATGGTCGTGTTTAGGTGTACGGGATAGAATATGCTGTTACAGTACAAAAATCATTATGGCTATGACTAAATTAATAAACATTATACTTTAGGTCTCCGTTAAACAAAATCATTACAGTAATCTTCAAAAGATAAATAGAAGATTCGACTGTATTAAAACGTTTTTATTAAGACTTTAAATAATTAATTGAATTGAATTTAAATTATCTTTTATTTTTAAACTTTTAAGATTAACTTTTAAGATTAATACTAACAAAACATCCTCAACGTCTCATACTGCTGCTGGCCTGACACACACACACACACACACACGCACACACACACACACACGCACACGCACACGCACACACACACACACACACACACACACACACACACACACACACACACACACGCACACGCACACGCACACGCACACACACACACACACACACACACACACACACATTCCTCCTCCACTCTGAATCACAGTGTGTCAAAACGCTGGTGTGGGAGAAAAACACTCGGGGATATTTTGTATCAAAACTTTAAACTTATTGCATCTTTGTAAATACATTCATACGTTATATGGACAATGATGTGTTGGGATTTACTTCTTCAACTCTCTAAAATGTAAGATGATTTTATTTTTGTTTTTAAAAGATTTTTTATAATCATTTATATACTTTTTAAAGAACAGAATGTGTTCAACTTTAGTGTAAGATATTTGTAAATGACTAAAATTTATAACCATTTTAAAGATCAATGTTTTTCAACTCTAGTGTAAAATATGTGAAATTATTAGAAAAACTTTTTCTCACTATACCCATTTATATAGCGTGCTCAGGAATGCCAGGATATCCGGTGTCACACAGACACACATTTAACTCAAAGACTGTCAAAATGCAAGGGGTGTGAGAGGGAATCACTCGGGGAACTTTTCAACTTTTCAACTTTAACCCAATTCTCTGAAACAGTAAGATGATTTTATTTTTGTAAACCCATTCATAACCTGTATGTATCTCTAAAAAACATGGAGGATGATTTTTATTTTGAAAAAAAAATATTTTCTATACTTTTAAAGAATAGAATGTGTTTCAACTTTAGTGTAAGATATTTGTGAATGACTAAATGTACATTTCATTTATATACTTTTAAAGAACAGTATGATTTTTCAACTTTAGTTAGTATGAAAAAATATTTGTAAATGTAGGCTACATGTTTTTCAACTTTAGTGTAAGGTATTTGGCATTATTAGAAAAAATATATTTTTCTCACTATACCCATATATATAGCGTGCTCAGGAATGCCAGGATATCAGGTGTCACACAGACACACATTTAACTCAAAGACTGTCAAAATGCAAGGGGTGTGAGAGAAACGCACATGGGGGCTTTTTTCACCATAGTGAAATGGTGAGATGATTTTATTTTTTAAATACTTGGATCAGTAAGATATTTATTTTAAAGGAATGAATGTTTTTCAAATCTACTTTAGTGTAAGGTATTTGTAAATGACTAAATGTACATTTCATTTATATACTTTTAAAGAACAGTATGATTTTTCAACTTTAGTTATGAAAAATATTATATTTCTAAATGTAGGCTACATGTTTTTCAACTTTAGTGTAAGGTATTTGGCATTATTAGAAAAAATATATTTTTCTCACTATACCCATTTATATAGCGTGCTCAGGAATGCCAGGATATCAGGTGTCACACAGACACACATTTAACTCAAAGACTGTCAAAATGCAAGGGGTGTGAGAGAAACGCACATGGGGGCTTTTTTCACCATAGTGAAATGGTGAGATGATTTTATTTTTTAAATACTTGGATCAGTAAGATATTTATTTTAAAGGAATGAATGTTTTTCAAATCTACTTTAGTGTAAGGTATTTGTAAATGACTAAATGTACATTTCATTTATATACTTTTAAAGAACAGAATGTGTTTCAACTTTAGTTACTGGAAGATATTTTCTCACTATCCCCATTTATATAGCGTGCTCAGGAATGCCAGGATATCGGATGACACGCACACACTCACAGACAGACGTACACACACACACAGTGCGGAGACTGTCAACTTTAATCCAATTCTTCACCATAGTGAAACGGTAAAATGATTTTACTTTTGTAATTCTAATCTATTCTAATCTATATGCGACATTAGAAAAATTATTTTCTCACCCCGACACGGAGGGGATTTCCCACACCAAGAAGTTATTTCCCCCCGGGGTCAATAGGTCAAAATCAATGGGGCAAAGACAACTGGCAAAGACAACTGGCAACTTCATATATCATACAAAGGTCAATAGGGTAAAGACAACTGTCAACTTGATCGATCGATAGGTCAAAGGTTAATCCCTAAATTAAGCGACCTCCGGAACAACCCCTCCGGAAGGTCAAAGGTTAATCCCTACATCAAAGGACCTCCGGAACATCCTCCGGAAGGTCAAAGGTTAGCCCCGCCCACCTGTCAATCATAGGGTCATAAATCATTTTGACATAAGCCGAATCATATAACTACTGAGGTCTGTGCACCTAAGTGGAAAGAGATAGAGCAGGTTGTGAGAAAGGCAAGGGCTTCATCATCTCCAGGGCCTAATGGAGTTCCGTACAGAGTGTACAAGAGTGCTTCAGGAGTTCTACGAATTCTGTGGAAATTGATAAAAGTGGCTTGGGAAAAGCAGGTTGTACCTAGAGCATGGCGCAGAGCAGGGGGAGTCTTTATACCCAAAGAAAAAGATGCTACAAGCATCAGTCAGTTTCGCCCTATTTCACTATTAAACGTCGAAGGAAAGATTTTCTTCAGCATTATTGCTCAGAGATTGTCAACCTACCTATTAAAGAATGGCTTCATTGACACTTCAGTTCAAAAAGCGGGCAATACCAGGATTCTCAGGATGCTTAGAACACATCAGTGTTATCTGGCAACGAATTCAATCAGCTAAAAAGGAGAGGAAGGAGCTCCACGTGACATTCCTGGATTTGGCTAATGCATATGGTTCAGTGCCACATGAGCTTCTTTGGGCATCATTTGATTTTTTCAGGGTACAGATGTCGATAACAAATTTAGTGAAAGCCTATTTTGGAGATTTGCAATTTAGTTTCTCAACTCCAGAATTCAGCACTACATGGCAATGCTTAGAGGTTGGAATAATGGCAGGATGCACCATTTCTCCACTGGCTTTTACACAATACACTGCATTAACACCAGACAGAAGATTCACGTCACCAGATGGAAAGAAGCGTAAATGGATGGAGAAGCATAGGTTACTGTAAAGCTACGTCTTAGTTGGTGATTATCTTGGCGAAAGCAGAGTACAAATCAGCATGAAGTTTTAACATCTACTCTCGTGTAATGGAAATCATGTTGTTTTATTAACATTAAAAAAGATAGTTCTCCCAAAAATTTTAATTGTCGTCATTTACTCTCTCAAGTTGTTTTAAACCAGAATAAGTTTCTTTCTTCTTCTTTGGAAGAATGTGGGTAACCAAACAGTTGATGTACCCCAGTGATTTCCATAGTATATTTTTTGCTATAGAAGTCAATGGGGACCAGCAACTGTCTGGTTACCCACATTCTTCAAAATATCTTCTTTTGAGTTCAGCACAAGAAATAAATTAATATAGGTTTGGAACAACATTACAGTGAATAAATAATGACAGAATTTTTATTTTTGGGTGAACTATCCCTTTAAGGACAAGCGGCTGCATGTTTATTATTAGGGCTACTGTCTCTTTAAGACCTGTACGCGACGCGTCTAATATACCCGCATTTGACAGATTTCTCTCAGTTTCCTCGGTTTGCTTTCAGTTTAGACATAACCAACTTTCCTTATGTATTTGTGTGTAACCTTGTGTGTATTTGAGAGTATTAGCGAAATAAGACTCGAAAGATAACTTAGTCCAGTAACCAGGCGCTGTTCGGTAGGCTTTTGGAGTAAAGATAGTTTGCGGTTTGATCTTCAGATTTCGTTGCGCTGTGGTCCCGCAGTGCGGTGTCGTAGACATGCAAACAATATCTCATGTCGTTATTTATGATTTGTGAATTCGTGTAACGGTGTTACTCCGGTCCGAAATCATTTTTTTTTGTTGAATTTTAATTTTAAATTGGGTATAGCTCCAAAAGTCGGTCACTTAGAAGTCTGAACCCAGTGTCATCTTGACATGCTAGATTTGTGAATTTTTTCACAGCAAAGCTCTTGTCTGTAAACCGGTCGCTAAGTCCGGTTAGACAGGAATGTGGAAAATAGGCGTTTTTAATGTTTAACAATATATAATAACAATTTATAATAAACAAAATAACGGCTGGTTTACAAAAACACTTGTTTTAGATTGAGCCTGATTTGTGAAAACTTTCACAGATCAGTTTGGGTCAGTTAACCCTTCCCTGAGTGGTTAACTTGGTGATTCTGATTTGTGCAAACTTTCACAGATCAGTTTGGGTCAGTTAACCCTACCCTGAGTGGTTAACTAGGTCAATCTGATTTGTGAAACCTTTCACAGATCAGTTTGGGTCAGTTAACCCTTCCCTGAGTGGTTAACTAGGTCAATCCGATTTGTGAAAACTTTCACAGATCAGTTTGGGTCAGTTAACCCTTCCCTGAGTGGTTAACTTGGTCATTCTGATTTGTGAAAACTTTCACAGGTCAGTTTGGGTCAGTTAACCCTTCCCTGGGTGTTTAACTAGGTCAATCTGATTTGTGAAAACAACCATAGGTCAGGGTTGGGTCAGTTAACCGTTTCCCTGAGTGGTTAACTTGGTAATTCTGATTTGTGAAAACTTTCACAGATCAGTTTGGGTCAGTTAACCCTTCCCTGAGTGGTTAACTAGGTCAATCTGATTTGTGAAAACTTTCACAGGTCAGTTTGGGTCAGTTAACCGTTTCCCTAAGAGGTTAACTTGGTCATTCTGATTTGTGAAAACTTTCATAGGTCAGTTTAGGTCAGTTAACCCTTCCATGAGTGTTTAACTTGGTCATTCTGACTTGTGAAAACTACCGTAGGTCAGTTTGGGTCAGTTAACCCTTCCCTGAGTGGTTAACTTGATCAATCTGATTTGTGAAAACTTTCACAGATCAGTTTGGGTCAGTTAACCCTTCCCTGAGTGGTTAAATTGGTCAATCTGATTTGTGAAACCTTTCACAGATCAGTTTGGGTCAGTTAACCCTTCCCTGAGTGGTTAACTAGGTCATTCTGATTTGTGAAAACTTTCACATATCAGTTTGGGTCAGTTAACCCTTCCCTGAGTGGTTAACTAGGTCAATCTGATTTGTGAAAACTTCCACAGGTCAGTTTGGGTCAGTTAACCCTTCCCTGAGTGTTTAACTAGGTCAATCTGATTTGTGAAAACGTCTCGGTTACGTATGTAACCCTATTTCCCTGATAGGGAACGAGACGCTGCGTCAAACGCTGTGGGAACGCCCCTGCGTTGTGTGTCATGAAGCACGTATGGAATCAGCCCAATGGAGAGATGGAACGTCATAGGCGGGTGACGTCATCGACCAGGAAACTATAAAGCACCCCATAAACACAAGCGCAACAGCTTCTGATAGGCCTGAAGGAAGAGTTAGCGGGTTTGCCGGAAGTATGGCGGAATGACGCAGCGTCTCGTTCCCTATCAGGGAACTAGGGTTACATACGTAACCGAGACGTTCCCTTTCAAGGGAACTCGAGCTGCGTCAAACGCTGTGGGAACGCTAATACCCATGTCGCCATATGACAAAGTGACCGCCATGTGAGAACTAGCACACAGAGGACGAGAGCACCTGTGCCCCAGGGGTAGAACTTAAGTCTAGGTCGTAGAACTTAATGAAAGTATGCGGTGAAGACCATCCAGCCGCATCACAAACGTCACTGAGGGAAACTCCTGACAGTAAGGCTTTAGAAGCCGCCATACTCCTGGTAGAGTGGGCTCGTACAGCCAAAGGTGAAGGCTGACCAGCCGACTCATAGGCAAGTGAGATAGCCTCGACCACCCACTTGCTAATTCTCTGTTTAGACGCGGGACACCCCTTCTTGGGTGGCCCAAATTTCCTCCACTGGGCAGTTCTGTGGACATAGGCGTCTAACGCCCTAACGGCAGAGTAAATTAAGTTTCTCCTGGTCAGACGGCAGAAATGGAGGAGGACAAATAGGTCTGCAGAACTGTAGGTTTAACAACATTAGTAGGGACCTTGGGAACGTAACCTGGTCTAGGATGCAGAAAAGCCTTAACCATGCCAGGCGAAAATTCCAGGCACGAGGGTGAAACCGACAGAGCCTGCAAATCTCCGATTCTCTTAAGTGAGGAGATAGCAAGAAGAAAGATAGTCTTAAACGTGAGAAACTTCTCAGGAACTTCTTCGATAGGTTCAAGAGGAGCTAGGGAAAGACCTTCTAATACGATGGCCAGATCCCAGGCCGGCACCCTCGTACGAACTGCTGGCCTCAGCCTCAGTGTGCCACGAAGGAAACGAGTTATAAGCGGGTGTCTCCCAAGAGAAACTCCACTGAAAGGGACGTGGTAAGCAGCCAGTGCCGCCACATACACCTTTAGTGTGGAGGGGAATAGCCCTGTGGAGAAGCGCTCCTGCAGGAATTCCAGCACTGCACCCACTGGGCAGTTAACTGGGTCCTGCAGGTGCTCTCCACACCAAGAAGTGAAGAGTTTCCACTTCAAGGCATAAAGCTTCCTCGTGGATGGAGCTCTGGAGTGAAGAATGGTCTCAACAACCTCGGTTGAGAGACCAGAGTTCATGAGCTGGGCCTCCTCAGAGGCCAAGCCCACAATACTGGGCGGGGGTGAAATATCATGCTGCCCGCCTGAGAGAGTAGATCCCTCCTTACCGGGAGCTCCAAGGGAGAGCCATCCAGGAGAGAAATCAGGTCCGCAAACCATACTCGGGCCGGCCAGAACGGGGCTACTAATAGTAGGCTGACCCCGTCCCGGCGAACCCTCTCCAGAACTCCAGGTAGCAGAGCAATCGGGGGAAAGGCGAACAGACGTGACCTCGGCCACGGCTGCACCATAGCGTCCAACCCCAGAGGGACTGGATGGCTGATGGAAAACCACAGATGACAATGCGTGGTCTCCTTGGAAGTGAATAGGTCCACCTCGGCGCGACCGAAACTCAACCAAAGGAGATCCACCACCTCGGGATGGAGTCACCAATCCCCCGTTGCCTCGGCCCCTGTCTCGACAGGGAGTCTGCTACCACATTCAAATACCCAGGAAGATACATTGCTCTCAGAAATAGTAACCTCCCTTGGGACCACAGGAGGATCTGACGGGCCAACTTGTAAAGCCGGCGAAACCGAAGGCCCCCCTGATGATTTATATAAGAGACCACCGACGTGTTGTCTGACTAAACTAGCACATGATGACCTCTCAGGTCTGCTAGGAAGTGTTTCAGAGCCTGGAACGCCGCCAACATCTCTAGACAATTTATAAGCCGTGATAGATGATGGTCCTGCGACAGCCCTTGGGCTGGACGACCAATCGTGACCGCCCCCCACCCTGTGAGGGAAGCATCCGTCGTTAGCGTTACGCGACGACAAAGAGCCCCCTACACAGGCCCTTTGAATAGGAACCAAGTTTCTTTCCACATGACCAGAGCACGAAGGCAGCGCCGCGTGACTTTGACTGTGCGGAGCGGATTTCCCCTCGGGGAGAATCCCTTGGTCCTGAGCCACCACTGTAGCGATCTCTTGTACAACAGGCCGGAAGGTATAACGTCGGGCGCTGCTGCCATCAGACCCGACAGCCTCTAAAACTGTTTTACAGTAAGTAGCTGGCCTAGCTTTACTTGTTTCACAGAATCGAAACGATGCGGGTCGGAGCGAGTCACGCCTGCATCGAAACCGAAACCCAAACGACACCCAGAAAAGTGGTCTTCTGAGGAGATAATACACTTTTCTTTGCGTTCAGCCTCAACCCCAACTTCCTGATATGAACGAGAACGACATCTCAATGTCGAACCGTCATCTGCTCTGTCTGAGCTAAAAACAACCAATCGTTGATGTAATTGAGGACACGAACACCCTGAAGCCTCAGGGGCACTAGTGCTGCGTCCATGCATTTCGTGAAAGTGCGGGGAGATAAAGCTAGGCCAAACGGAAGAACCCTGTGCTGGTACACCTCGCCCCGAAGGCGAACCTCAGGAACTTCCTGTGTTGTGGAAGGATGGAAATGCTGAAGTACGCGTCCCTTTGATCTATCATGACAGACCAGTCCTCGGATCTGATTTGTGACACGATCTGCTTGATAGTGAGCATCTTGATTTTTGGCTTCCCTACCGAGCGATTCAATAGGCGCAGGTCTAAAATTGGGCGCAACCCCCCCATCCTATTTTGGAACGATGAAATATCGGCTGTAATAGCCTGACTCCATACTGGGAGGAGGAACCCGTTCTATAGCCTCCTTTTGAAGGAGTGCTTTCACCTCTTGTTCCATAACCAGAGCCTGCTCGGGGCCCACCACTGTAGGCAGAACCCCTCTGAATCTTGGTGGACGACACCTGAATTGGATAGCATAATCCCTTTCTATTGTCTGCAGGACCCAATGAGATATTTTTGGAAGGCTTTTCCACTCTGCCAGAAATTCTACTAAGGGTACCAGTCTCTCGAGACTGGCCTCTGGTGTAACTTGAGCAGCAAACACAGCGCCCTGTAACGGCACACCGGCAGGGAACAACTGGTCTAACCGCTCTGAAACCCTCCTCAGAGGGAGGGAAATCGGGAAATCGCTCGCTGGGACCGCCTGCGCCCCGGCATGAAGGCGGGGTTGGCAGAACGGGCCCCTGAGGGCACCGAGGAAGAATGGGCACCGTAGAAAGAGGTGAACACCTTTCCGCCTCGGTGGGGACCACCCTCAGTGTCCTGCGCGCCGTGGCGCCAGGACTTCTTCTTAGCCGAAGCCTTCTTAGCTAATATAACTGTCCTCAGATCAGTTTTATTACTGGGAGATTTCGGCTGAGACTGCCGCGGCTGAGCCCACTGTCCAGCAGGGGGAGCACGAGACGCGACACTCTGCTTCAGCGCCCTATATGATGAGCTCGCAGACGGCAGGGGCTGCTCCCGCCCGGCAGCCCCAGGGACATGAATTTTTAAAGGGAGAAATTTCTTAAAAGCTGTTGTTTGCTTTTCCTTCTGGAATTTATCGATGACAGAATTTACAGCATCGCCAAATAAACCCAGGGGGGAGAGAGGAGTGTCTAAAAGGAAAGCTTTTTCTTTTTCTTTTATATTTGTCTGATTTAACCACAGATGTCTTTCTGCGGCCACCAGAGCTTGGTTGCGCGCAGGGATAAATCAGCAGCCTGACGCAGTTCGCGAACCACGTCAGCACTGACCTCCTCACTCTCACTCACGTCCCTCAGCAGGTCAGCCTGGTATGCCTGCAAAATAGACATAGTATGCAGACATGACGCAGCCTGACGTCGAATACGCTTTACCCACAAAAACCGAAATATTTCTAAGAGGCTTGGTGGGTAATGCCGGTGCCTAAACAGATGACGCAGCCTCGAGGGAGAGAAAACTCGCAAGCGTCTCTTCCACTCGATGCATAGCCGAATAACCATATGATTTTGCCCCCACAATATTAGAATGTTAAAGTCTGGGGACTAAACACTCTATATGACACCGGTTTTTTTCCACGATTTCGAGACCGCAGTGTGGGGATCGGGAAAAAACGGCAAGCACCGGCGTGGAGGTTGCACTCGAGACGGCAAAAATCTCTCATCTAATTTTGATTTAGAAACAGACTCCTGTCTAGTCACTGGCCATACAATGCTGAGTTTTTCTACAGCTCTTGTTAAAACCTCCACTAGCTCATCACTTTCGGGAGTGTAAGGTGGCGAATCCTCTACATCTCCCTCATTTATAACTGGTGCCTCAGCCCGAGCGGAAGAAACCGCAGCGCGCGCTTCTGAACACGGGACTGAGGCACTGGATCTCACAGGTGAAGGGAGAGATAAGGCAGAGCCCGTCTCTAACCCCGCTGAGAGATCCATCTGCGATCCCCACGATACGCGTCGTCGCTCTGCCTCGGCAAGAGCGGGACCCGAACCGCGGGGGAGCGCGCACCGAACCGCTCTCCTCGAAGAGCGCCCGGCGGGAGCGGAGCGTCCTTAATGGCAGACGCTCGCAATGCTCACAATCAGCTCCCTCGAGAGCTGACTGGGCATGCTGCACTCCCAAACAAACAACACAAAGAACGTGTGTATCCCCACTCGTAAAATAACGCGAGCAGGGAGGGACAGACTTCCTAAACTGCTGTTCGTTCGCCATATCTCTCTTAATGTGTATATATATATATATATATATATATATATATATATAAATAAATTGTTTGTGTGGTGCAGAGTATGTAAAGACAGACAATATTCACACAGGGACAAATTCACATATAGCGCGACTGAAGGCACAAAAAGCTGTTGCGCTTGTGTTTATGGGGTGCTTTATAGTTTCCTGGTCGATGACGTCACCCGCCTATGACGTTCCATCTCTCCATTGGGCTGATTCCATACGTGCTTCATGACGCACAACGCAGGGGCGTTCCCACAGCGTTTGACGCAGCTCGAGTTCCCTTGAAAGGGAACTGACCCAAACTGATCTGTGAAAGTTTTCACAAATCAGATTGACCTAGTTAACCACTCAGGGAAGGGTTAACTGACCCAAACTAATCTGTGAAAGGTTTCACAAATCAGATTGACCTAGTTAACCACTCAGGGAAGGGTTAACTGACCCAAACTGATCTGTGAAAGTTTTCACAAATCAGAATGATCTAGTTAAGCACTCAGGGAAGGGTTAACTGACCCAAACTGACCTACGGTAGTTTTCACAAATCAGATTGACCTAGTTAAACACTCAGGGAAGGGTTAACTGACCCAAACTGACCTGTGAAAGTTTTCACAAATCAAAATGACCAAGTTAACCACTCAGGGATGGGTTAACTGACCCAAACTGATGTGTGAAAGGTTTCACAAATCAGATTGACCTAGTTAACCACTCAGGGAAGGGTTCACTGACCCAAACTGATCCGTGAAAGTTCCCTTTCAAGGGAACTCGAGCTGCGTTTGAGACACGGTGGGAACGCTCTGTGTGATTACGTCGTGAAGCACGTGTAAAATCAGTCCAATGGAAGCCCGCTACGACATAAGGTGACGTCATAGACCAGGAAACTATAAAGCAACCCAGAAATCAGACCACGACAGCTTCTGTACCTTCAGCAAGCGCTCTCTGTATATCTGTCCTTGTCTATTTATCGTTGTCTGTCAAGCCCAATATATATACATATATCTATCACTATGGCGAGCAAGCAAGATTATAGACGGTGTGTTGTTCCCTGCCCTCGTTATATTATGGGTGGGGACACACATCAGCTGGGTATTGTTTTTTTGGGAGTGGAGCATGCCCAGTCAGTCCTCGAGGGGGCTGATTGTGAGCATTGTATGAGTTTATCTATGAGGACGCTCCGCTCTCGCCGATCGTTCTTCGAGGAGGACGGTTCGGTTCGCGCTCCCGGGTTGCGGGTCCCGCTGCTGCTTAGGCTCAGCGTCGACTTTCATCTTGGGGTTCGCAGATGGATCTAGTAGCGGGGTTTGAGACGGGCCCTGCCCTTCCTCAGCCCTTACATGCTGGATCCGGTGTCTCTACCCAGGAAGGAGCCCGCTCTGCGGCTTCTCCTCCCCGGGCTGGGGCACCAATATTGCGGCTATCCAGTTCTGAGGATCTGGATGTCGCGTGATGGGGGATTTTGAGTGTTCGCCAGCTCAAACCCCTGCTGATGAGGAGCTTATGGAGGTTTTATCTCGTGCTGTAGCTAAATTAAATATTGAGTGGCCAGCCGATGATGTCGATGTTGTATCTAGAAAAAATCTGTTAGATGACCGTTATCTACCATCTAGATCACGACCTCCTCGTCGGGAACTCCCGTTCTTTCCCGATCTCCACACTGAGGTGTCGAGATCATGGATTAAACCGGCGTCTTTCAGAGTACATAACCCTCAGACCAGTAATTATAGTAAAATTCAAGGTATTGAGCACTATGGTTATTTATCTATGCCTCGCGCGGAAGACACACTAGCGAGTTATCTTTCCCCTGAGTCATCTTCGCCTCTGAAAGCCCCGACGTTACCCACCAAACCTTTACAAAATACATCTTTATTGGTGGGTAAAGCGTATTCGGCAGCAGGTCAGGCCGCGGCGTGCTTGCACACTATGTCAATTCTCCAAGCATACCAGGCTGACCTGCTGAGGGACATAGACGATTGTGAGGAAGTTAGTGCAGACGCAACTCGAGAATTGCTTCATACGACAGATCTATCTCTCCGGCCACGGAACGTCACTTATGGTTGAATTTATCAGAAATAAAGGATAAAGATAGATCTGTTCTTCTGGACGCACCACTGTCACCTACAAGTCTGTTCGGCGACGCTATAAATTGTGTAGTCGATAGGTTTCAAGAAAATAAGAAACAAGCGGCTGCGTTTCAGAGGTTTCTTCCTCGCCGGTCTAATGTCCCAGTGGCTGCTCGTAGTGTACAGTCTGAGCAGCCTCGTCCGTCTACGAGCTCCGTTCACAGAGTCCAGCGAAAGCAGAGCGTCGCCGCTCGGGCACCTCCTCAATCTGAGGTTCCGGAGTGGCGGTCGCAGCCCAGGCCTGTTAGAGATAGACAAGATCTGAGGGCTGTTATCTCTAAGAGAGCTTGGTCTAAGAAGAAGAAGTCCTGACGCCAAGACTATCAGGCTTCTGAGGGTGGTCCCCTCCAGGAAGGAATGATTCCCGAGGAACCGTCCCTCCTTGGCACCCTCCAGGGGGCGACTCTCCGAGGAGAGCCGCAGCGTTGCCACTTCGGTTGTTCCCTGCCGGTTCGCCGCTTCAGGGGGCGCCGAGGTGTCAGCGTCCCCGTGCAATCCTCTGAGGAGGGTTGTAGAACGGTCAGTTCGGTTGTTCCCTGCCGGTTCGCCGGTTCAGGGCGCCGAAATTATTGTTCAATCAAATCCAGAGGCCAGTCTCAAGAGACTGGTTCCCTTATCGGAATTTCTGGCAGCGTGGAAACTTCTGCCAAATATTTCTTATGGGTCCTGCACATAAAAGAATAGGGTTACAGAATTCAGTTCGGTTCTCGTCCGCCCAGATTTCTAGGGGTCCTCCTCACGGTAGTGGACTCACAGCAGGCTCTGGTTATGGAACAGGAAGTACTGACACTTCTTCGAAAAGGGGCTATAGAAAGGGTTTCTCCTCCCAGCAGAGAGTCATGGTTTTACAGCCTTTACTTCGTTGTTCCAAAGAAGGATGGAAGGTTGCGTCCTATTCTAGATCTGCGCCAGTTAAACAGCAGAGTTCAGAAACTCAAGTTCAGAATGCTTACACTCAAACAGATTGTATCACAGATTCAGTCCGAGGACTGGTTTGTCACAATAGACTTGAAGGACGCGTACTTCCATGGATCTATCCATCCTCATCACAGGAGGTTCCTGAGCTTCGCTTTCGGGGGGCGAAGCATACCAATATCGGGTTCTTCCATTTGGCCTAGGTTTATCTCCCCGCACCTTTACGAAATGCGTGGATGCTTCTCTGGCTCCGTTGAGACTCCAGGGCATCCACGTATTAAATTACATCGACGATTGATTGATTTTAGCTCAGTCAGAGCAGTTGGCAGTTCAGCATCGAGATGTTGTTTTGTCCCACATAAGGAGTTTGGGGTTGCGGCTCAACACCAAAAAGAGTGTGCTCCTCCCCTGTCAGAGGACCACTTTTCTAGGTGTGATTTGGGATTCGATCACAATGCAGGCACGTCTGTCTCCTGCTCGTATTTCTGCGATTCTCACAGCCGCAAAGAATGTGAAACTAGGCTAGTCACTCACTGTAAAACAGTTTCAGAGACTGTTGGGTCTCATGGCAGCTGCGTCCAACGTTATCACTTTTGGCCTTCTGTACATGAGACCCTTGCAGTGGTGGCTCAGAACCAAGGGGTTTTCTCCTAGGGGAAATCCGTTCCGCAAGATCAAGGTCACGCGGCCTTCGTGCCTTGGTCATGTGGAAGAAACCTTGGTTCCTCGCCCAGGGCCCTCACTTGGGGACTTCTTGTCGACCCGTCACGCTTTCGACGGATGCTTCCCTCACGGGTTGGGGGGCGGTCATGAGTGGCCGCTCGGCGCAAGGTCTTTGGCAGGACCACCAACGTTCCTGGCACATAAATCATCTGGAGTTGATGGCGGTATTTCGGGCTCTCAAATATTTCTTGCCAGACCTGGGAGGCCATCATGTGTTGGTCCGCACAGACAACACTTCAGTGGTCTCCTATATCAACCATCAGGGGGGTCTGAGGTCACGTCATCTTTGCAAATTGGCCCATCAGATCCTCCTATTGGCCAAGGGGAAGTTATTGTCGCTCAGGGCGGTATATATCCCGGAGCGTCAGAATGTGGGAGCAGATATTCTGTCGAGACAGGGGCTGAGGCCAGGAGAGTGGAGACTTCACCCCGAAGTGGTGGAGCTCCTGTGGGAAGAGTGCGGTCGTGCTCAGGTAGACCTTTTCGCATCGTCAGATTCAACCCATTTTTCCATGTGGTTCTCTTTAAAGCACCCAGCTCCTCTCGGTCTGGATGCGATGGTGCAGGTGTGGCCGAGGCTCCACCTGTACGCCTTTCCCCCGATATCTATGCTTCCGGGGGTTCTGGTGAGGGTTCACCGAGAGGGGGCTCGTCTGCTACTTGTAGCCCCTTACTGTGCGACCCGAGTTTGGTTCTCGGACTTAGTATCTCTTCTGGACGGCTCTCCAATGGAGATTCCACTCAGGAGGGACCTGCTGTCCCAGGCAGGGGGCACGATATTTCACCCTCGGCCAGAGTTGTGGAAACTGTGGGCCTGGCCTCTGAGGGGGCCCGGCTCAGGGAAACCGGTCTCTCGACCGATGTTGTAGAAACCATTCTTCAATCCAGAGCTCCTTCCACAAGAAGGCTGTATGCGTTAAAATGGGAACTTTTCACCACTTGGTGTGTTGAACGTCAGATAGATCCTGTTAACTGCCCTGTTGGTTCAGTTCTTGATTTTCTGCAAGACCGTTTCTCTGCTAGGTTATCTCCTTCTACCCTAAAGGTTTACGTGGCGGCTATATAGGCCTACCACACCCCTCTGGGGGGTGCTTCTATCGGGAGAAACCCTTTGATTACTCGCTTTCTCCGTGGTACACTGAGGTTGAGACCTGCACTGCACTCTAGAGCACCGGCTTGGGACTTGGCCATTGTACTTGAGGGTCTGGCTTTGGCTCCCTTTGAGCCCATCGAAGAGGTTTCAGAGAAATTCCTCACTCTAAAGACTTTATTTATCCTTGCTATTTCATCTATCAAGAGAATTGGTGATTTACATGCTCTGTCGGTTGCTCCTTCATGTCTGGAATTTGCACCTGGTATGGTGAAAGCATTTCTCTACCCGAGGTTATATTCCTAAGGTCTCACTGAATGTTGGGGGCCCAATAGTGCTGCAGGCCTTCTATCCTCCACCCTTTATTACCCCAGACCAGGAACAGCTTAACCTGTTATGTCCAGTCCGGGCTTTAGATGCCTACGTTCACAGAGCTGCCCTGTGGCCTAAATCTGAGCAACTATTTGTCTGTTTTGGGTCACTCAAGAGAGGATGCCCTGCATCTAAACAGGTTATGAGTAAATGGATAGTCGAGGCTATTTCATTGGCTTATGAAGCGTGCGGACAGCCTTCACATACGGTTGTGCAGGCCCATTCTACTCGGAGTATGGCCAGTGGCGGTTCTAGAGCGGGGGCCAGGGGGGCCCGTGCCCCTGTGACAACAAGCTTGGCCCCCCTTGTGGCCCCCCTAAATGTGGAGTGTGAAATAATTTTTACAAAACTGTTTTTTTGCTATCGTTGTTATCGTTGTACACGTATTATTTTTTTTTAGTATTCTATCTTTGTGGATTTGCTTGTTAACGTGACAATTCGCATCACATTCGCGGGAATCGCGGCAGAATAACGCCTGTCTCCTGCACGCGAGAGAGGAGAGGAAAAAGCTGATAAATGTCAGTTCAGTTGCAAGTTCATTCTTTATGTGCGTATCGGGTGTGCGATGTGTACTGTCTATTATGATATTGTAATCAATGTTTTAACTGTATACGAGGTAAGCTGACATCGCATTTGTCTCTCGTCCTTTCACTGCTGTGTGCGGTTCATAGGTAGGCTATGTCCCCAAATTAGTTTATGTCTTATATATATATCATATTATGTTCTTATATTAGAATATCACATCAGCAAGAGTGCTGTTTTCCGCATACATTTGTCAGGTTTTATGACCTTGACCTCTCCACTCCGGGGGCGAGGTTGCTTGCTTCCTAGTGTGCGCAGGACTTTCACACAGAACAGGCATTTGTCACTATGGCGTAGTGGGTATGGGGTTCCCACAGCGTCTCAAACGCAGCTTGAGTTCCCTTGAAAGGGAACGTCTCAGGTTACGTATGTAACCCAGGTTCCCTGATAGGGAACGAGACGCTGCGTTTGCCTGCCATACTTCCTGCATGCCCTGATCGACTTGCTTCAGGTTTTTCAGAAGCTGTCGCGGTCTGATTTCTGGGTTGCTTTATAGTTTCCTGGTCTATGACGTCACCTATGTCGTAGCGGGCTTCCATTGGACTGATTTTACACGTGCTTCACGACGTAATCACGCAGAGCGTTCCCACCGCGTCTCAAACGCAGCGTCTCGTTCCCTATCAGGAAACCAGGGTTACATACGTAACCTGAGACATTTTCACAAATCAGATTGACCTAGTTAACCACTCAGGGAAGGGTTAACTGACCCAAACTGATCTGTGAAAGTTTTCACAAATCAGAATGACCTAGTTAAGCACTCAGGGAAGGGTAAACTGACCCAAACTGACCTACGGTAGTTTTCACAAATCAGATTGACATAGTTAAACACTCAGGAAAGGGTTAACTGACTCAAACTGACCTGTGCAAGATTTCACAAATCAGAATGACCAAGTTAACCACTCAGGGAAGGGTTAACTGACCCAAACTGATCTGTGAAAGTTTTCACAAATCAGATTGACCTAGTTTTCACAAATCAGAATGACCAAGTTAACCTCTCAGGGAAACGGTTAACTGACCCAAACTGACCTGTGAAAGTTTTCACAAATCAGATTGACCTAGTTAACCACTCAGGGAAGGGTTAACTGACCTAAACTGATCTGTGAAAGTTTCCACAAATCAGATTGACCTAGTTAGCCACTCAGGAAAGGGTTAACTGACCCAAACTGATCTGTGAAAGTTTTCACAAATCGGATTGACCTAGTTAACCACTCAGGGAAGGGTTAACTGACCCAAACTGATCTGTGAAAGTTTTCACAAATAAGAATGACCTAGTTAACCCCTCAGGGAAGGGTTAACTGGACCAAACTGACCTACGGTAGTTTTCACAAATCAGATTGACCTAGTTAAACTCTAAGGGAAGGGTTAACTGACCCAAACTGACCTGTGAAAGTTCCCTTTCAAGGGAACTCGAGCTGCGTCAAACGCTGTGGGAACGCCCCTGCGTTGTGCGTCATGAAGCACGTATGGAATCAGCCCAATGAAGAGATGGAACGTCATAGGCGGGTGACGTCATCGACCAGGAAACTATAAAGCACCCCATAAACACAAGCGCAACAGCTTTCTGTGCCTTCAGTCGCGCTATATGTGAATCTGTCGCTGTGTGAATATTGTCTGTCTTTACATACTCTGCACCACACAAACAATTTATATATATATATATTAAGAGAGATATGGCGAACGAACAGCAGTTTAGGAAGTGTGTCCCTCCCTGCTCGCGTTATTTTACGAGTGGGGATACACACGTTCTTTGTGTTGTTTGTTTGGGAGTGCAGCATGCCCAGTCAGCTCTCGACACTAAAGAGAATCGGAGATTTGCAGGTTCTGTAGGTTTCACCCTCGTGCCTGGAATTTTCGCCTGTCATGGTTAAGGCTTTTCTGCATCCTAGACCAGGTTACGTTCCCAAGGTCCCTACTAATGTTGTTAGACCTACAGTTCTGCAGGCCTTTTGTCCTCCTCCATTTCTGTCGTCTGACCAGGAGAAACTTAATTTACTCTGCCCTGTTAGGGCGTTAGACGCCTATATCCACAGAACTGCCCTGTGGAGGAAGTCAGAACAACTATTTGTGTGCTTTGGGCCACCCAAAAAGGGGTGTCCCGCGTCTAAACAGAGAATGAGCAAGTGGGTGGTCGAGGCTATCTCACTTGCCTATGAGTCGGCTGGTCAGCCTTCACCTTTGGCTGTACGAGCCCACTCTACCAGGAGTATGGCGGCTTCTAAAGCCTTATTGTCAGGAGTTTCCCTCAGTGACGTTTGTGATGCGGCTGGATGGTCTTCAACGCATACTTTCATTAAGTTCTACGACCTAGACTTAAGTTCTACCCCTGGGGCACACGTGCTCTCGTCCTCTGTGCGCTAGTTCTCACATGGCGGTCACTTGGTCCTATGGCGACGTGGGTATTAGCGTTCCCACAGCGTTTGACGCAGCTCGAGTTCCCTTGAAAGGGAACGTCTCGGTTACGTATGTAACCCAGGTTCCCTGATAGGGAACGAGACGCTGCGTTTGCCTGCCATACTTCCTGCATGCCCTGATCGACTTGCTTCAGGTTTTTCAGAAGCTGTCGCGGTCTGATTTCTGGGTTGCTTTATAGTTTCCTGGTCTATGACGTCACCTATGTCGTAGCGGGCTTCCATTGGACTGATTTTACACGTGCTTCACGACGTAATCACGCTGAGCGTTCCCACCGCGTCTCAAACGCAGCGTCTCGTTCCCTATCAGGGAACCAGGGTTGCATACGTAACCTGAGACGTTTTCACAAATCAGATTGACCTAGTTAACCACTCAGGAAGGGTTAACTGACCCAAACTGATCTGTGAAAGTTTTCACAAATCAGAATGACCTAGTTAAGCACTCAGGGAAGGGTTAACTGACCCAAACTGACCTACGGTAGTTTTCACAAATCAGATTGACCTAGTTAAACAACACTCAGGGAAGGGTTAACTGACCCAAACTGACCTGTGAAAGTTTTCACAAATCAGAATGGCCAAGTTAACCAATCAGGGATGGGTTAACTGACCCAAACTGACCTGTGAAAGTTTTCACAAATCAATCTGATTTTTGAAAACTTTCACAGATCAGTTTGGGTCAGTTAACCCCTCCCTGAGTGGTTAACTAGGTCAATCTGATTTGTGAAAACAGGGATGGGTTAACTGACCCAAACTGATCTGTGAAAGTTTTCACAAATCAGAATGACCTAGTTAAGCACTCAGGGAAGGGTTAACTGACCCAAACTGACCTACGGTAGTTTTCACAAATCAGATTGACCTAGTTAAACAACACTCAGGGAAGGGTTAACTGACCCAAACTGACCTGTGAAAGTTTTCACAAATCAGAATGGCCAAGTGAACCAATCAGGGATGGGTTAACTGACCCAAACTGATCTGTGAAAGTTTTCACAAATCAGATTGACCTAGTTAACCACTCAGGGAAGGGTTAACTGACCCAAACTGATCCGTGAAAGGTTTCACAAATCAGATTGACCTAGTTAACCACTCAGGGAAGGGTTAACTGACCCAAACTGACCTACGGTAGTTTTCACAAATCAGAATGACCAAGTTAACTACTCAGGGAAACGGTTAACTGACCCAAACTGACCTGCAAATGTTTTCACAAATCAGAATGACCTAGTTAACCACTCAGAGAAGGGTTAACTGACCCAATCTGATCTGTGAAAGTTTTCACAAATCGGATTGACCTAGTTAACCACTTAGGGTAGGGTTAACTGACCCATACTGATCTGTGAAAGTTTTCACAAATCAGAATGACCTAGTTAAGCACTCGGGGAAGGGTTAACTGACCCAACTGTCCTGTGAAGGTTTTCACAAATCAGATTGACCAAGTTAACCACTCAGGGAAGGGTTAACTGACCCAAACTGATCTGTGAAAGTTTTCACAAATCAGATTGATCAAGTTAACCACTCAGGGAAGGGTTAACTGACCCAAACTGACCAACTGTAGTTTTCACAAATCAGATTGACCTAGTTAACCACTCAGGGAAGGGTTAACTGACCCAAACTGATCTGTGAAAGTTTTCACCAATCAGAATGACCTATTTAACCACTCAGGGAAAGGTTAACTGACCCAAACTGATCTGTGAAAGTTTTCACAAATCAGATTGACCTAGTTAACCACTCAGGGAGGGGTTAACTGACCCAAACTGATCTGTGAAAGTTTTCAAAAATCAGATTGACCTAGTTAACCACTCAGGAAGGGTTAACTGACCCATACTGATCTGTTAAAGTTTTCACAAATCAGAATGACCTAGTTAAGCACTCAGGGAAGGGTTAACTGACCCAAACTGACCTACGCTAGTTTTCACAAATCAGATTGACCTAGTTAAACAACACTCAGGGAAGGGTTAACTGACCCAAACTGACCTGTGAAAGGTTTCACAAATCAGAATGGCCAAGTTAACCACTCAGGGATGGGTTAACTGACCCAAACTGATCTGTGAAAGGTTTCACAAATCAGATTGACCTAGTTAACCACTCAGGGAAGGGTTAACTGACCCAAACTGACCTACGGTAGTTTTCACAAATCAGAATGACCAAGTTAGCCACTCAGGGAAACGGTTAACTGAACCAAACTGACCTGCGAATGTTTTCACAAATCAGAATGACCTAGTTAACCACTCAGGGAAGGGTTAACTGACCCAAACTGACCTGCGAATGTTTTCACAAATCAGAATGACCTAGTTAACCACTCAGGGAAGGGTTAACTGACCCAAACTGATCTGTGAAAGTTTTCACAAATCAAAATGACCAAGTTAACCACTCAGGGATGGGTTAACTGACCCAAACTGATCTGTGAAAGTTTTCACAAATCGGATTGACCTAGTTCACCACTTAGGGAAGGGTTAACTGACCCATACTGATATGTGAAAGTTTTCACAAATCACAATGACCTAGTTAAGCACTCAGGGAAGGGTTAACTGACCCAACTGACCTGTGAAGGTTTTCACAAATCAGATTGATCAAGTTAACCACTCAGGGAAGGGTTAACTGACCCAAACTGACCAACGGTAGTTTTCACAAATCAGACTGACCTAGTTAACCACTCAGGGAAGGGTTAACTGACCCAAACTGATCTGTGAAAGTTTTCACAAATCAGATTGACCTAGTTAACCACTCAGGGAAAGGTTAACTGACCCAAACTGATCTGTGAAAGTTTTCACAAATCAGATTGACCTAGTAAACCACTCAGGGAGGGGTTAACTAACCCAAACTGATCTGTGAAAGTTTTCACAAATCAGGCTCAATCTAAAACAAGTGTTTTTGTAAACCAGCGGTGTTTGTGTTTATTATAAATTGTTATTATACATTGTTAAACATTAAAAACGCCTATTTTCCACATTTCTGTCTAACCGGACTTAGCGACCGGTTTACAGACAAGAGCTTTGCTGTGAAAAAATTCACAAATCTAGCTTGTCAAGATGACACTGGGTTCAGACTTCTAACCCCTAAAATCCACTGGATCCGTCTACAGCGCGGAACGTCAGCGCCACGTTTTTGATGCGTCCCTAGCTTGGCGTCAAAGTCCACTGGAAGCGTCTCAGACGCGTTTCAGCAGCGGAGCGTTGGTGACGTCTTCATTTTTCCTCAGAATCGGAGCGTTGTTTATTTGTTGTTCATTTGTCTTCTTTTGGCTCAGGAGCAGACAGTTAATTGTGCTACCTTATTGATTTTTTCTTCTTCAATTTTCCTCTTTGTGCTTCTACAATAGGTAAGTGGGTTACTTAATTAATTGAATTCTTTCAATTAGTTTTTTCTGTTGTTATTTCCTACTTGGTATCCAATCAGAGGCATTGTTGTCCAAACTGTAGGGATGCGCAGTCTCCACAGGGTGTTTATTTTGAAATTGATTGTGTTTTTTGACTTTTATTTTGTATTCACGGTGCGGCTTGGACGCGGGTCCGTCAAAAATAGACTAGGCGCTTATCTTTAGCGAAGCGACGCGGAGAGCCGCTTCTGGGACGCTTTTGAGACGCGCTGCGTCCGCAGCTGGTGGACTTTAGAGCATTGAATATAATGGCCGCGATTAGCTGCGGCATCCGTGACACTGACGTTCCGCGCCCTAGACGGATCCAGTGGATTTTAGGGGTAAGTGACCGACTTTTGGAGCTATACCCAATTTAAAATTAAAATTCAGAAAAAAAACTGATTTCGGACCGGAGTAACACCGTTACACGAATTCACAAATCATAAATAACGACATGAGATATTATTTGCATGTCTACGACACCGCACTGCGGGGCCACAGCGATACGAAATCTGAAGATCAAACCGCAAACTATCTTTACTCCGGTCTTTTGGCGTGCATGTGCGCGTCGGGTGTTTGCGCTCAGTAAAGCGCATGTTAGAACAGCGCATCTGCAGTGAATGACATGTTTAACCGGCAAGGCTTTAAAGCACATGCAAATAATTAACTTTTGTGAACTCACTGAACTGATGTGTCCCGTTCCTTTGCGTTAACATTTGATGTGAGTATTTGTCGCGTTGTACACTAATGCTGTTGAGACGGAGGCGCCAGAACTGCAACTGATAGAATGCACGATATTATTTCTACAAAAGCAGTCAGCTTATTTGGAGCAAGGATCATAGCGCAAATTTGAACTATATCGATATATGGGATATGGTCTAATTCCATATCACATTTAAAAATATATAGATATATTTTTTATATTTATCTATCGGCCAGCACTACTGGTGGCCTAACGGCAATGTTTTTGTCAACTGACAACGATACCACTGTAGCGCGAGAGCGACTAAGGTAAGAAATTGAGCAGGTGAACAAGCTGAGGCAAATACGTCCTTGTTGATACTTGGAAAGGAAGGAAAAAATCTGTACGCACGTCAGCCTGTTATGTCCTAATATCCTCTCCTCAGCAAAAAATAAGAGGATTCCAAAATATGAACGCAACGCGTTTAATTACACGTTAAGCATTTTCTTCCCATAGAAAACCGTTATAAGAAAACGCTTAACGTGGCTTACTGTACTAAGACAGTGATATTGAAAGACCAAACTCAGTACACATCATATTAATAAACCATACTATGTATAAAAAAATAAGAGGAGTCCAAAATATGAACGTAACGCGTTTAATTACACGTTAAGCATTTTCCTCCCATAGAAAACCGTTATAAGAAAACGCTTAACGCGGCTTACTGTACAAAGACAGTGATATTGAAAGACCAAACTCAGTTCACATCATATTAATAAACCATACTATGTATAAAAAAATAAGAGGAGTCCAAAATATGAACGCAACGCGTTTAATTACGTTAAGCATTTTCCTCCTATAGAAAACCGTTATAAGAAAATGCTTAACGTGGCTTACTGTACTAAGACAGTGATATTGAAAGACCAAACTCAGTACACATCATATTAATAAACCATACTATGTATAAAAAAATAAGAGGAGTCCAAAATATGAACGCAACGCGTTTAATTACACGTTAAGCATTTTCTTCCCATAGAAAACCGTTATAATAAAACGCTTAACGTGGCTTACTGCACTAAGACAGTGATATTGAAAGACCAAACTCAGTACACATCATATTAATAAACCATACTATGTATAAACAAATAAGAGGAGTGTAAAATATGAACGCAACGAGTTTAATTACACGTTAAGCATTTTCTTCCCATAGAAAACCGTTATAAGAAAACGCTTAACGTGGCTTACTGTACTACGACAGTGATATTGAAAGACCAAACTCAGTACACATCATATTAATAAACCATACTATGTATAAAAAAATAAGATGAGTCCAAAATATGAACGCAACGCGTTTAATTACACGTTAAGCATTTTCCTCCCATAGAAAACCGTTATAAGAAAACGCTTAACGTGGCTTACTGTACTAAGACAGTGATATTGAAAGACCAAACTCAGTACACATCATATTAATAAACCATACTATGTATAAAAAAATAAGAGGAGTCCAAAATATGAACGCAACGAGTTTAATTACACGTTAAGCATTTTCTTCCCATAGAAAACCGTTATAAGAAAACGCTTAACGTGGCTTACTGCACTAAGACAGTGATATTGAAAGACCAAACTGAGTACACATTATATTAATAAACCATACTATGTATAAAAAAATAAGAGGAGTCCAAAATATAAACGCAACGCGTTTAATTACACGTTAAGCATTTTCTTCCCATAGAAAACCGTTATAAGAAAACGCTTAACGTGGCCTACTGCACTAAGACAGTGATATTGAAAGGCCAAACTCAGTACACATCATATTAATAAACCATACTATGTATAAAAAATAAGATGAGTCCAAAATATGAACGCAACGCATTTAATTACACGTTAAGCATTTTCTTCCCATAGAAAACCGTTATAAGAAAACGCTTAACGTGGCTTACTGCACTAAGACAGTGATATTGAAAGACCAAACTCAGTACACATCATATTAATAAACCATACTATGTATAAAAAAATAAGAGGATTCCAGAATATGAACCCAGCGCGTTTAATTACATGTTAAGCATTTTCCTCCCATAGAAAACCATATGAAAACTCTGTGGAGTAAATAAATAATTTTTACGCTTCAACGCCCTTTTGTGAACACGCCCCTTTTTAGAGCACATGGTTGCCTACAACCAATCACAAATCTTTGTTTTTGAATGTCCAATCACCACACAATGTAATCTTTTGAAATGCATGTAACTGTCATCTGTAGGTATATATAAGGCACTGCCAGTGGCACTGACACCACAACCTGTCATTTGTGCAGTCGCCTTGATACAGTCGCTGTATAGGTCATTCAGTTGCATTCAGATTTTTGGAATCGAAATTTCTTTATAAAAAGCCTTTTTAAAGGCTACAACTCATTTTCACTGGTGTCATACTAATTACCAGGGTATTCTCAATATACATATATTATATAATATTATATTATAGTATATTATTACTAATATTATATATTATAGTATATTATATTATAATATAGTATATTATATTTTGTTGTATTTGTTTGTTTTTTCTTTTTTCCCCCTTTGTTTTATATTCACATCGACAGAGGTGAATATAAAAAAAATTACTTTAATGCAAAAACAGTCAGAGTTTACACTTAAAGAAGCAGTAGCAATTCTAGATGATGTTGAAAAATACAAGGAGTTAATTTCCAGCGAACCAACATTACATCCAAAGGGTGGTGATGTGTTCCTTTACACAAGTTCACAGTCAGATAAACCTAACATGGACTTTAGGTTTGATCAAATGATGTGGAAGCACAAGGGTTCAAATTATCACAACATTAGAAAGTATGGGGGAAGAGTTTTGAAACGCTACTATCACATTAGAGCTGGTGAATGTGAAAAAAGCACCTCCTCAGAATTCAGGAAGTGCATTTACTCTCTTGTTAATGAGGAAAAAAAATTCCTATTTGATTCATTACCTGGGAAATGAGACCGTATATGTACCACGAAAGCATGGAAATGCCAAAACGGACAGAGTGTTTATTCCCTCCAAAAAAGAAGTTTTCTCTGACATACTTTTAAACAATCACGGTCAAGCCCCGTCAAACATCTACAAAACTGTCCTTGCTAAATCATGCAGTGTTAATCTGGAGCACATGGCAGTAAACACACCAAGAAACCTTAAACAAGTCCAGAACACAGTATATGCACAACGATGCAACGAACGAATATCACGAGATGAACTGTTTAGTTTGCATGAATTGGCATACCAACTACCAGGTTTCATATGGAACATTACAACATTCCCGGACCTTCTTGTTTATGCCAGCATGACAGACATTGTTGATTTGGCACGTGCAAACTTAGATGAATCAGTGAGGTTTGAGTACCCACAAATGATAAGTTATGACACAACATTTCAAATGGGGGATTTTTATGTGTCTGTGCTGGCTATGAGAAACACTGCACTGGTCAATGACCCAGTGTATCCAGTTGGCTTCATGTTACATGAACATAAATTCATGCAACACCATGAGAAATTTCTGACTGAGATTTTTGGAAAGCTGTGAATGGACTCAAAAAAATACCAAAAGATACCAGTGACAGTTGACAGGGAGAAAGGAATTGTAGGTGCTTTGAAAAAAAACTTTACAAATCTAAGTGTAGTGTTCTGCCGCAACCACATCTTACGAGATGTGGAATATTGGGTTAAGACACATGGGGGGAAAAGGGATGATGTGAAGGTCCTAAAAGACCATGTTGAGCAGCTCATTGATTCCTCCTGTCCAGATGAGTTTGATGCCCGCTATGATGCCTTCGGAAAAGTATGGTCAGAAGGATTCCTCTGCTACTTTAACCATCACCTGAAAGCAGACATTTGTGAAAACATGGCTGCATACTACACCAAACAATTCTGTGCATTTAAAGACGAAACACCAACAAACAATATAAGTGAGAGCATCAACAAAATGATAAAATCCCAAAATGAATGGCGAGAACTTCCAGTGGACGCAATGATGCTCTCACTGTACTACATGCAGTCATACTTTTTATTTCAATTTCAGAGGGCAAAATGTGGCTTGGGAAATTATGCAATGAAGCAGAACCTTAGCGTAGCAGTGACGGATGTGAAAATGCCCCCTTTTCTTCCTTTGGAAGAAATCATCAAAAGGATCAAGACCAACACAGAAAATGAGCCGTGCAAAGTTGAAGGAGTTAAACTTCTGTCTTCTCAGACATCTTTGGCCAAGACAGTCATTGAAATGGGTCTGGTGAGTCTAAATCCATCATTGAGAGTGTTTGTCGTGAAAAGTCCCTCAAACGAATCAATACATGTAGTTCAAAATACTGCAAATGGTGCATTATGCTCTTGTCCCAGCACTGGAAAATGCTACCACATTTTTGCAGTAGAAATGGCTACGGGGCTTCACTTTGCTACAAATCGAACATACAACCTCTCAGTGATGAGGAAGAGAGGGAGAGGCAATGAAACAAAATCGGGCCGGAAAAACCCCAGAATAAAAGATTATGATTATTTGGTGAACCCGGCACCAGACTCTTTACTGTCTTCATTGCCCGATTCTCTGGTAGAGAACATTCCACAAATTCCAATGGATGCTGAAAAGGAGGACAAAACAAAAGATCAAAATAAGTGTTCCGATACAGCTGCTCAGTCTAAGGAGCCACCACAGACTGATGCTGGGAAAGAGACTTGCCAGTTTGGGTGCTCATATGAATCCACCTCTTTGGTGGACAGCATGCCATCAATTTATTTGAATGCTGAAAATAAAAAAAATACAGAGCGGGAGTGTTCTGATAAAGCTACATTGTCAAACTTGCCATCACGACCAGGTGCTGAAAAAGAGGACAATACTTACCAGTTTTGGCTTTCAAATGGCGACAGTCTGCCTCTGGAACCACATCTTTCCAGACTATCCACACCAAACAGTGCAGGGGATTCATTTGCTCCTTGGATGGGCATCAATGACATTCATGACTGGGCAAAGGTCTCTCCCAAAAGCCGCTGTCTTTCTCCAATGACCTGGCTTGAAGGGGAAACAATTGAGCGGGCAATTAATGTCTTCATTCACCAACAAAAAAAGTCAGACTCAATTCTATGTGTACCCACATACCTTTACCAGCTAGCTGCACTAGAAGACTTTACTCCAATTTTACAGTTTTGTGCAGCAAAAAAGGCTCTAAATTATGTATTATGATTAGACTATTATCTAATCATAATACCCTTCAACACTGACATTACTGGCCGTGGTTATCACTGGGTTCTTGCCACTGTAAATTTCAGAGAGCGAGAGATCTCAGTGTTCAATTCAATCCACAGTCTTAAAACTTTGAAGCATGCTTCTCCAAAACTAATGAAAGTAGTAACTTGCATGTACACTTCAGCAACAGAAAACTTTCAGGCTTCTGCCTGGAAAACTTCAGATGTGGTGAATACTCCAAAACAAGGAAATGGGTATGACTGCGGAGTCTTCGCTGTAGTGAATGCTTGTGCTATCATTGACAACACACCATTAGGTCCAGTCAACAGTGTCAAGGCAAGAATGTGGATTCATACCCTTATTGAACAGTATGAGCCTCCAAAGGTCAGAAGGGCGGGACTCTCACACGAAAAACTGCAATGCTTTAAAAAAGAAGTACAGACATATGAGGCAGTCACACAATCAGTACATGTTAGCAAAGCAGATTACGCTGGTACCTTAAAAAGACTACACCCGAACAGCAAAGACTGGACTCTCTGCTTAACCACAACGTGTAAGGGTGACCCAAAGCACAGAGATGACTATATCTTGTGCATTATTTGCAGACGGTGGTTCCACCTTAAATGCACACCATAAGCTGACCGGTTAGTTGTTGCTTGCACTGATTATCATAAATGTCTTATGTGCTGTTCCTGAGGCAACACATTTGAAACAACACAATGAAATGTGTTAACACTTTGAATGAAATAGTGCAGGTTTCATGATCAATAAAATTGATAGTGAACTGTTGCAAATACCCCAGAAAGAAAAAAGAAAAAATATATATTATATTATTCCACACACATATATATATATATATATATATATATATATATATATATATATATATATATATATATATATATATATATATAATATTATATAAACATATATTACTATTATTATTCCACACTGCGTGCCTAATTATTATGCAAGTTGATTTTCTGATAATATTATTTTCCCAAGCACCTTTTAAATCTCTTTTTTGGCTCATTTTATCTGTAAAAGAAAACCTGCTAAACAATTATGCACACCTGAATATAATGCGGTTTTCACTTACAGCCTTCATAAACAATTATGTATCACTTAAATTATTAAATACAAAATTAATAGTAGTTATTAAGATTGATGTGGTTCACTGCGTCAAAAGAGGTGTTAACGGGAGAATTCAGGCAATGAATACGCCCGCTAAATGTGCTCTTTAGCATGGATCTTTGGAACTTTGTTATGCGTACCTGTAAATGCCTGCAAATGCCCGAAAACAGGAACTTGTCTGACAAGTTTTTGCTCCTTACAGAGGAGTATCTCGTGTTAGTTGATGGCTTGGCTTTGTAAATGCTAATTTGTTTTGGGACTGGCAGCTCAAGATTGCCCCTATTCCCCTGCCCCCCTCCTTACTATTCAGGAAAGGTGATTTGGCTGATAAGTGCTTTACATTGTGTCAATCTACAACAAAGACTGTAGTACCTGAAAAGAAGTTTGTTTCTGGGTGTCCACTGCTCTTCATAACAAAGGAGAAATACTCATTAGGATTATGCAAATTTATTTAGTGTAAAATGCACTCAAACAATACAAAACCTACAAAATAAACAATGTAAACAACAAAAATGTTTCACACACAAATGGTCACTTCAGAGATACAACTTTTTTAAATCTCTACCACTGTACACATTGGAATGACCACAGACACTCTCTCCCTAGTGTGACTTAACTGCACAGTTGTGGTACTGAGAACACATCTGCTTGTAATGCGCTCAACAGGGAGGAATGATGAGGCAATGTTAGACTCTATTCCCTTGATACCCCAAACTTCCACAGGCTTTCCAAAGAAATGCCTGTCTGGGTGAGGGTGCAGCCACATTATTTTTGCCACTACATGCTGAATAATGGAAGTTCGTGTTTTCACAGAAATTACAAAGAATTGTTTCACTATTCCAGGACGCACCTCTGCAGAAGGATCAAGGACAGGCTCTTCAAAACTTGAATTGTAAACACACCACTTTGCAGATACACACGCTGACCTTTCAGCCCTGCCTCTTACACAAAAAGTCACCCCAAGGCTTCTTACTCTAAAGCATGTCTTTGCTAATTGACCAACCTTTGAGACGGAGCTGTTAGGATACACTTGTGTGTACATTGACAACAAAGCTTGTCTCTCTGAATCTGTTAATACTACATTCTTAAATGGGGGTAGTGCTTTAACCATCTCCACATCTGGAAAAACAAGTGTTGCAGATGACATACATGAATACTGTTTTATGTACATTACATCAGTTGTGTCATGGATTGACAAGGAACCCACATCTTTTGTAGACAGGATGTTGATGAATTCAGTTGCATAGGCGCTTTGCAGTGGCATCTGGAGCTGTTGACATTGTTTTAAATTTCTCATGACCTGAACCTCAATATTTCTGTTGTTGTTATGATACTGTCCCAACATTCCATTTAACCGCTCAAATGAGAAACACCAAAAGGCATAGACGGGACCATAATCTAACAGGCATTCTTTTAAATGTAAATGTAAGTGCATGTTAGGTGTGCAATGAAGAGATCCATACAGTTCAACAAACTTCGACAAAAATGTTTGCAAGTAACAGTCAGCTACTTCAAGCCTATCATGTGAGATGACCCTTGAACACATAATAATGCAGGCTTGCACAAAATCAAACCACATATCATAATCTGGATCCTCAATCAAGCCTTTTAAACAAAACAATGAATAGATGGTTGCCCAGTTTTTCCACTGGTCTGCTGTAAACCCGCTAAACCCTGATGCAATTCTGAGAGGAATCCTTCCAACATCCTGTGGCACCTTGAGAGAGTCCATGCTTTTTTGGAGTTCTTCAAGCTTCTGGATACTTAATACCCCACACTCAATCCAGAGTTTGAAAACATGTCTAGCAGTTCCGAGGAGTAAATTGTGGATGGGATCAATGACAACAAACCGGATGGCATCATAGTATGGCAGGAAGAACAGTTCAGACCACCTGGCACCATACTGCGCTTCCAGTTTCTTCTGGGCTCTATATTTATATATTGTATTATTTATATATTGTACTATTTATATATTCTAAAGTATTTGTATATTATATTGTTTTCTAAATATTATACACAGGCCTTACATATTAGATGGGGTTATATATTGTATTACTAATAGTAAAGTGTATTCTATGCTAACATATTTTTTATTTATAGAATTTTGATTGTGTGTATATATATATATATATATATATGTCATGTGCCCAGTGTCATTTACAAATAATAAAAATAACAAACTCAACTTTGTCTATCTGATTGTCTTGACATTATAACCATGAACACCAATGATAATAAATATTAATAATGAGTAATAATAAACCCAAATGAGGCCTTAAACTGGACCAATAGTGTGGGGTTTTAGAGGAGGGGTTTAGGGTTTTAGAGGAGGGGTGAAGAGGGTTTGGAGGAGGGGGAAAGCATTCAGCACCCAATCCTATGTAAGATCTCTGACCAATTGAAGGAGGCCACTGCCTTGTGTCCCAAAGGTGTGAAATTGTGAAAGGCATTGACCCTGACCGGGGGATTATTCACCATGGTAACTGATGGCCCTAGTGGCTCCCTGCTGTGCCCAAACTTGGTACATATCCAGGAGTATTCGGGATTGTGTGATGGGACAGCAAACTCCCGTACACATCCGTTTATTTGTGGAGTACACAGGAGTACTCAGGAGTTTTACATGCCCGATTACAGCTCTTTTCACGCAGTGGTTTGGAATTGGTAAAATGTGCTTGGGGGAAAAATGTGATCAGAAATTCATAAATAATACATATGCACGCAGTATACAGATAGATAGAATAGATAATGTATACCATTTTCATATGTGTGTTGTGTGTGTGTGTTGTGTGTGTGTGTGTGTGTGTACAAAGCCAGGCTCCATCACCACCCAATCACGAAGATCACCTGAATACTATAACCTGCACCTGCACATCATCTCCTCATCATCACAGGCAGTGTAAAAGCACACACCTCACTCTGGCACTTTGTCTGGTCTTGTTTTGAGCTAGGACTCACTTACCTGTTGTTCCTGCTAAAACCAAGTATATGTTACCTCCATTGTCTTCCTGGTCCTCCATGTCTCCTGTAGCTCCGCTACTCGCCGGTTCCCTCGTGTGTGTGTGTGTGTGTGTGTGCGCTCCGTCTGTCATCCACGATCTCCTCCATCTTCTACAACACAATAAACTGTCAGTATTCACGCTGGTTACATTCACGTTTCACCTTGCTGCATCTGCCACACTCGCCAGTATTTCCTGTCTACTACCTCATCTCAAATAAACTGTTGTTCATCATCATTTTCTCTTTCTTGAGTCTCTGTTCTATAACATAATTATTATTTATTAGCTATATATTCTTTAGATAATGTATATTCTATGTATGAATGTCTATCTATCTATCTATCTATCTATCTATCTATCTATCTATCTATCTATCTATCTATCTATCTATCTATCTATCTATCTATCCATCTATCTATCTATCTATCTATCTATCTATCTATCTATCTATCTATCTATCTATCTATCTATATCTATCTATCTATCTTTCTATAAAGCAAATGCTTCAAATTTGAAGGGTATGCCATATGTAGACATCAAACTATATTATGTAGTTCAATATCTATCTATAAAGCATTTGCTTCAAATTTGAAGTACAGTATGACATGTTCATATGTATATAGACATTTAATTATATTAAATGGTTTAATATTCATCCATCCATGCATCAAGCTGTAATTTAAAGGCTGATATTTTAATGTAGATATGAAACTAAAATGCTATATAAAAAAAAGCAAAAGTTAATTAATATCCCAGTTACACAATGTTTCACATATTTTTGGTGAAAAAAACAAAACATTCTCTACTTTAGGCTTAAACGATTCATGCATCTAAACATCATTCGATTATATATCAGTTGAAATTCAAGCTTTTGTAACATAAATCAAACTAAACATACATACCTCTGATTGAACAGGAAATCAATTAAGATTGTTAACAACAATCAGCAGCAGGTAGCTAGAAAACCCGCCATCTTTCCTGTGAGAAAGGTGTCCAGGGTGTGGTTAATTAAGTGGTCTGCAGCTAAGGAGCCGAGCAATCATTGATTAGTCCGCTTCAAAGTCTGATTGGTGTTGCTGTTGCTGTGGGTTAAACAAGGGAAGCCTGGTAGAACTCTGAATCTATTTTGTGCATTATTAATATATTGTGAACTTTGTCACCTATGGCCTAGTGTCACCTAGGCCAAAATCTATTTTGTGCATTATTAATATATTGTGAACTTTGTCACCTAGGCCTAGTAGGCTAAAATTAGGAAACATTACTTGTGAAAACGCTTAATGAGAAATTTAGCTCATTGCTTTAACTCTGTTACTTATACACATTTATCAATGGGTGTCCAGCCACATATTTTCTATAATGGATATGGTAAGAAAATAATTAAACGCATTGCGTTCATATTCTGGGCTCATCTTATTTTTTTATACATAGTATGGTTTATTAATATGATTTGTACTTAGTTTGGTCTTTCAATATCACTGTCTTAGTACAGTAAGCCACGTTAAGCGTATTCTTATAACGGTTTTCTATGGGAAGAGAATGCTTAACGTGCAATTAAACGCGTTGCGTTCATATTTTGCACTCCTCATATTTTTTATACATAGTATGGTTTATTAATATGATGTGTACTGAGTTTGGTCTTTCAATATCACTGTCTTAGTGCAGTAAGCCACGTTAAGCGTTTTCTTATAACGGTTTTCTATGGGAGGAAAATGCTTAACGTGTAATTAAAAGCGTTGCGTTCATATTTTGGACTCATCTTATTTTTTTATACATAGTATGGTTTATTAATATGATGTGTACTGAGTTTGGTCTTTCAATATCACTGTCTTAGTACAGTAAGCCACGTTAAGCGTTTTCTTATAAAGGTTTTCTATGGGAAGAAAATGCTTAACTTGTAATTAAATGCGTTGCGTTCATATTTTGGACTCCTCTTATTTTTTATACATAGTATGGTTTATTAATATGATGTGTACTGAGTTTGGTCTTTCAATATCACTGTCTTAGTACAGTAAGCCACGTTAAGCGTTTTCTTATAACGGTTTACTATGGGAAGAAAATGCTTAACGTGTAATTAAACGCGTTGCGGTCATATTTTGGACTCCTCTTATTTTTTATACATAGTATGGTTTATTAATATGATGTGTACTGACTTTGGTCTTTCAATATCACTGTCTTAGTACAGTAAGCCACGTTAAGCGTTTTCTTATAACTGTTTTCTATGGGAGGAAAATGCTTAACGTGTAATTAAACGCGTTGCGTTCATATTTTGGACTCATCTTATTTTTTTATACATAGTATGGTTTATTAATATGATGTGTACTGAGTTTGGTCTTTCAATATCACTGTCTTAGTACAGTAAGCCACGTTAAGCGTTTTCTTATAACGGTTTTCTATGGGAAGAAAATGCTTAACTTGTAATTAAATGCAAGTTTTTTCATTTTTCAAAGCGTTCATAATCAAAGACTCCTCTTATTTTTGTACTGAGTTTGGTCTTTTAATATCACTGTCTTAGTGCAGTAAGCCACGTTAAGCGTTCATATTTTGGACTCCTCTTATTTTTGTACTGAGTTTGGTCTTTTAATATCACTGTCTTAGTGCAGTAAGCCACGTTAAGCGTTTTTCACGTTAAGCGTTTTAGAATGTCCCCGCCAGAACCGGAATTGAGGGAGGGGGGGAATTATTATTATTGCATTGTAGTCATTTTTGCAAGAATGTAAGGACAAAATGGGCCAGAGAGTGAGTTCCTCATTTGATACATTGTAAGTTAAATTTATACAGGATTGTTGTGATAAAATGGGCCTAGTGGTGAATTTGTCATTAGTTGTATACATTTTTATTATTTATTTTAAACAATGCCGAATTTTCTCTCTCTTTTTTAGATTTTTGACATTATTTTTTTACATAAAGAAAAGTGCATGCTGCACATGTTCTTGTGAAATAAAGTATATTTTATATAAAATGCCCATACGTTTTTTTTTTTTATTAAACAATCAAAACCAGGCATTACAAATTCATATTAACAATACATACCTTCAAAATCAAAACAATTTAAATTTTTTGTAAACACAATAAATTAATAAATAAATAAATAAATAGAACATAAAATATCACAGAGGTCTAATCAGTTATCAAATTGTGTATAATTTTGAAACCTCCAAGGCTTGTCTTGTTTTTATATCTTTCAAAGCTTTCTTATACAGAGTTAACTCCTTCATAAAAAACCAAAAACAAAGGTCTTACCTTCATAAATCTACACTTATGTATAAACTGCTTAGCTAAAATAATTAAACTGTTATACATTAAAATGCCCATAAGTTTCAAGCATTATTTTTCACCATCATGATCAGGAAGTAACTCTCATAATACAATGAAACGGATAACTATATACAATTATATTACACAAAATCAATGTTTTAAAATGCTTATTGTACTGTTCCTTAATGTATCATTATAACATACGTATAAAGTTTGACGTTTCGTGTGGGCCGTTTCGTGTCTAAGCAAATTACGCTCCAAAACGTTAGGTGGCGTTACTCTGTTTAGAACGTAAGCTCCGCCCCTCACTTCCGGTCCTGGCGCTGGTGTTAGAACGTAAGCTCCGCCCCTTACTTCCGGTTCTGGCGCTGGGGTTCTGAAACTGGTGGTGCTTGTCGCTACTCGATCCGTACCGGAAACACGATCTGTACTGCGCATGTGCGAAAACGCGTCTCCTTCCTGTCTGATGTCGAAACCATTTACGGCAGTTGTTGTTCGACACTACCCGATCCGATTTAAAAATGATTAAAAGTGCTTGCTATTTTACTGCCTCTAGTGTTAATTTCTGTTTTGAAACTGCAGTGACGTATACATATTGCCACAAGAACGATTTTCTAATGAGCCTGTGTTGTGAATAACCGTAAGGCAACAATAGTTCTCCCAGGACAGATATCCTGTATAAGAGTTACCTGTCTGTTGGTCTGGGGATGGTAAGCACTGGAGACAGCATGTTTAATGTTCAGCGTACTGAAAATGCTGCTGTTGAGCTGCAAAGGGATCATCAGTTAAATTTGCAAGACTAGAGTAATTGCAGACAACAACACATATGTTGAGAGTGACTAGAGTAGGGGGAAAACAATTAAACCTTTACAAAACTTGTTGACAAACTCCTTCCCTTGGTCGTTAATTATTTTTCTGACCGTGCCGAACAAGTACAACTTTTTGATTATTTTTGCAGACACCTCAGCTGTTGTCTTAGATTGCAGGGGCGCTGCAATCACCCACTTTGTGTACAGGTCTGTCATTGTAAGGACATACTTCTTGTTGCGTGCCGTTTCTGGCAGTGGTCCAATCAGATCCAAACCAATGACCTCCCAAGCTTCTTTTACCTGCTTGCCACAAAATTAGTATTAGTCAAATGCTGGTAAAACTGTACACAAGCTTGAGACTAGCTTGTTAGTTTCATCAGTATGCTAAAACATTGTAAGCAGTACCTTAATGGAATGCAAGACTGGCACAACAGTCTTGATTGGGTCATTCAACTGGCAGCGGTGACAAGATCTGACCTAAAAAGCAACACATTTTTTGAACAAATTGTCTAGAAAAATAGCCAGTTGATGAGAGGCGCTATTAACATTAAGTGACATGGCATCTGTGGCTTTAATATGTTAAGTCCATAATGCTACTGCAGTTGATACAAGTTGGTGATAATACAGTAGTCAACATTTGAAGTGGATAAAGACCTTTCATTAAAGTTATATGTGACTTTTGAATAATACCCGTTCTTGTCTTAGGACAACTTTGATTAACTTTTTTGATCCACTTTTGATCCAGAGACAACTTTTAAATCAAGGAGGTATCTAACAATCAAAGGTGGCAAAAGTAGACACATTCTTAAGTATAGATATAAGATACCCATTCTTTCACATCCTGGATAATTGTAGACCAATAGTAGCCAGCAACAACCCTGTTTTGAGTGCCTCTGACACCACTATGATTCCCAGTCCCAGGATTATTATGGCACTCTGTGAGAACACAGAACAGACCTCTTCTTTTCCTCTGACAGGACAACTAGCCGCATATACTGCATACTGGGGCCGATGTAGAAGAGTCTGTCGTCTGTTTTAAAAGGAAAAAAGAAAACGTCTGAAAGAGTTGAAGTTCAAAGTAAATAGAAAAATATCATATTACTATCTGATATCTGACAGGTTTAACTACATTAAAGTCACGTATTAATACCCAGATATGGGAGCTGAACAAGTACAGTTAAAATAACTTGATATTTTAAACAAATTTGTCCATTTAGAACATGAGGTTGTACCAGTCAGTCAGTTCTCTTCTATTTTTCATTATAAAATCTTCCGGTTCTTATACCCCCGGTATCACACAGACAAGGCCCAGAGAGTAAAATGCATATTTTAGCTGTTTTAACTGAATGCAACAGCGATACGACATTATTGCGATACTCCCAAGAAATATTATAAAAGGTTATTACAAAATGCACTGTTGATTAAAATGCTAACTTTGATATTACATTGTGGATTTAAATGAATAGGCTTGGACTTGGTGCTTGTAACCCAAAGACAATGGTGCCACCAGAATAAAAAATATTTTAGACGAATATGCTTAACATTCTGGTAACATAAGACGTTTGGCATTAAAACAACATTATATAGTAGTTTAATGTAGTACTTACACAAAAACTCTGCAAACATAATTTTTTTCCTCACACAATTTTTATTTTGGGTGAACTATCCACGATACATATATTGTCACTATCGTATTGTTGCATGATTTTTGTATTACGATATATATTGTTACACAACAAAATTGAACTAAGGCCTAATCCTGGATTAGTCTAAACCTTGTCATAGTTACCTTTGATGATAAAATTCGCAGACGACCGTTTCACTTTCCGACGCTCTGCGTGATTGCCAGGCATTTCTCCTTTTAAGAGAAATTCTTGAACTTTCACATAAAATGCAAAAGAATCCATGTTTTTTTCGCACATGCAGCACAGTACAGTACAAATTGTGACAGTAAACGGATCGAGTAGTGACAGTGACGATGTCGTAAAAACATTAGGCTTGTTTGAGATGCGCCTTGCCTCGCCTGAAATGTAGTCGAGAGTAGGCGGCTGCAGAGAGAGGAGTGAAAAAAGCGCAGGCAAGGCGGACAGTTCTCGCTTCTCGCAGTGGATCTGACACCTGCGAGATCAATGATGGATATCGCGGGATTCACGCTCGTGCACAGTGTTGCCAATAAACTGGATGTAATTTAAGTTCTGTTGCTTTTATATGAGAATAAATATAATGAACAAGACACCCAAAGTACGTATTATTTAATTCCATTCCAAATAAGTGTTTATCAATAATTTTTTCTTAAATACAGACATCGGCTATGTGTTTTTTTGTTTTTATAATAAAATGACATTGCATAACCCATAGAGATCGCACTATCAGAGAATTTGGGAATATTCACACATAACATATATGTATATGTATATACACATAAAACATGATATCCGAGTTTTAAAATCAAACATTTTAAAAGAGAACAATACATCACGGTTGTTTAAACCAATCAACATTAAGCTGTGTTGTCAGCAAGTCGTTTCCCATCATGCTTTTGATCAGCGCAGTCGGTGGAGAGCAACTGCGCGCGACTGCAGAATCCGACACCTGCGACTTGCGCTCGCGAGAGCTTTTTGACACACGTCAGCATCACATCAGCATACCTGTCAAGTATCCCGTTTTGGCCGGGAAAATCCCGTATTTTACCCTTCTTTCCCGCCGTCCTCCCGTATTAGTATTTTCCCGTAAATCTCCCGTATTTTAACCTGCGTTATAAAAAAAAAAAAAACGGAGTAAAAAAAAAAACATTCCCAATCTGAGCTCTGTCACTAGCCTCGTGATAACTGCCTACTAGGTGGCAGTTGTCGCGAGGTTAGTGTGTGAGGTCAGATGATGAGTGACAACGCGGGAAAACAAATAAAACAGATACGGATGATGGAAGCCAGAAGAGAGACGGAAGGCACTCCTGCCAAAAAACTCAAACCCTCTTGCAAATATCGCGATCAATGGAACAGTGAATTTATTTTTCTGAAGAGGAGCAGGTTGGGGGACAGTCACGCGTTTTGCAAGTTTTGTAACTGCGACTTCAGCATCTCACACGGGGGAAGGAATGATGTGTGTCAGCACGAGAAATCCGCCAAGCACAAGCGCGGGCAAGAGGGACTAAAACATGCCCAGGCGATGTCAGCATTCGTGACGAGAAATGCCACCGAGGCAGACCAGGTCACACGTGCAGAGGTAAAAATGGCAATGCTGTGTGCCAAAAACAACATTCCTTTCTCCTTCCACGACGACTTCAACAAGTGTGTAGCTGACATGTTCCCGGACTCTGCTATTGCACGAAAATACTCAACAGGAAAAACTAAGGCTACTCAAATCATCAAAGGTAAGTTAGCTAGCCATATAGCTACCTATCTTTCTTACTGCTGGGCTATAAATTGTAACTACGTTTGCTAAAACGGTTTAAAATGTGTTTGAATATTCTAACATTTGAGCATTAACCCATGGTGGCATGCATGTTGTAGGCTAACTTACTAGCTAATTACTGGACACTCAACAGGTGCCATAGCAGCAGAACTAGAGGACGAGTTGGCCAAAACATGCCGATCTCAGCCCTTTTCACTGATGTGCGACGAATCGAACAACAGAAAAACAGACAAAGAATTCGTCATCCTGACTAGACTCTACGATGAGGCCACTCTGCAGGTCTCTACAAGATTCCTGGAGATGCCTGTATGCAATGTAGGAAAAGCAGAAAATCTGTATGAAAAGCTTAGTGAAGCATTAAGGTAAGGGGAGCTGCACTGTGTTGTTGACATGTTTAGTAGATTGCATTTAATTACAACCTTACATTTTGTGGCATTTTTTCCTGTTTCCAATAGAAAAAGAGGCATCCCATGGGATAACCTGATTGCCTTTAACTCCGATAATGCGAGTGTTATGAAAGGCCGCCATAACTCGGTCATCAGCAGACTAAAGACCAGCCAGCCCCACATCCAGGACCTTGGCTGCATCTGCCACCTGGTACAGCTGGCCACTGGCTGTGGCATCAGAGCAGCCCAGGTACCAGTGGAAGACATCCTGGTGGGGATATACACCCACTTTGATAAAAGGTAAATGCATACATATAGGCCTGCTATTTCTCTTGCCTAATATTGTGCGTTACAATGTAAGAACATTGCATGTGGCTAACTCATAAACAAGGTAGCCTAGTAGGCCTGCAGTTCATATTCTTTACACACATACTCAGTCAAGCACACACACACACTCACTCACTCACTCACAATTCCAACCACTAACAGAGTAATTTTCTATCTCTCAGTGCAAAAAGATGTGAAGTCTACAAAGAGTTTGTAGACTTCACTGATTCAGACCACCTGAAGCTCCTCAGGTACTGCAGCACCAGATGGCTGAGTCTGTTAACCTGCATCCAGAGGGTGCTGAACCAGTGGGATGCACTACAGGTAGGATGGTAACTCCACTCAGCAGATATCTACACAGTTTACTATGCTATATTTCCATTTTAACCATGTATTGCCACCCTGTATCTCTATGTACTATAGGCCTACTTTAACAGTCATGAAGAGGTGGAAAGGAGTGTTAAAGTGCGTGATCTGGCAAGCCATCTGCGTGATCCAATCATGAAGACCTACTTCCTGTACCTGAGTGCTGCCCTTAAGCCTTTATCTGATTTTAACATTGCCTTCCAGGTGGGTGTCAATGATATTGAATGAATGAGTGAATAATAGTATATAATTAAATGTTTGTGCTTATTATAGCATTCTTATTTCATTATTCTTGTTATTTTGTTGTGACCATTGATATTATCTGCAGTCAGAGGGAGTACAAATTCACAGACTTGAGGAGGAGATGTGCAGGCTGATAAAGAGGATCCTGGGCTACCTCATACCAGCCAGGGCAATCGTGGGTGTGCCTCTCAGGGAGGTGGAGTATGGAGATGGACATCAGTTGTCTGATGAAGATCTCTTTATCGGAGTAGACACAAAGAATTTCATGAGAAGCGCTGAGCTCCCTGTGTCAGCCGAGAAGAAAATCTTTCAGTGAGTATATTACCCAGTAGTTATATTATGATATCATCTTTTGACAGTATGAGAGTATAGGCTGTAGTGTGCCTAAAAATATTACCACTAATTTATTTTTTTCACTCTTATGCTGTTGTAGAACTGTGAGAAGCTTCTATGAGGCAGTTCTTAAGAAGATGTTCTCCTCCTTTCCCCTCGACCATCCACTCCTGAGGGACCTGAAAGTGCTGGACCCTGCAGCACGTCTTAACATAACTCCAGGGACAGGTAGATAATAGAAACAGTTTCCAATAGGCTTTATGTCCAGCTCCACTACTTACCCTAGTAACCACCCTAGCAATGTCCAGACACATCTGGATTAATTAGTTTGTCCAATAATGTAAGACAGGAAATAAAGGAGCTGGCTTAAGTTCAGGAAGTAGTCCAGCTGTGCATAAAGCCTATTGATGTTAGGCAAGGCAATTTTTACATTTATGCAATTGGCAGATGCTTTTATCCAAAGCGACTTACATTGCATTTCAAGGTACACATTTTACATTCTTATCAGTTTTTGCTTTCCCTGGGAATCGAACCCATGACCTTGGTGTTGCTAGCACCAACACTCTACTGTTTGAGCTACAGGAATGCTATGATACTTGCTTAGATCGGCAATGGTCAGTCAAACACTTTTTACTTTACAGTGGAAAGGCTAGGGGCCCTGTTCCCTCAGTTGAGGCTGAAAGAGGATAAGATGAGAGAGGAATTCACAGACTATCAGGTGACAGATAGTAAGCAACTCCCCCAAGAAGACAGAATGGACAGATTCTGGGGCCTGGTAGGAAAGGACACTAGGTTCAGTGAGCTACCAAAACTTATGAAGGCTTTACTATGCATTCCCCATAGCAATGCAAGTTCAGAAAGAGTGTTTAGCATGGTACGAAAGATTGTTACAGAGAATAGGATGACATTAGACAACAGAACTGTTTGCGCTCTACTCTCATGTAAAATGAACCACTCTGGCCCAGCCCACAAATACAGTCCTTCCAAAACAGTCCTAAAGAATGCAAAGTCTGCAACAAATTTGTACAATAACTCACTAAAAGAGTAAAGAAAAGTTATGTGAAATGTAAAGAAAAACTGTAAAAGAAAAGCAATATGAAATGAAAAGAATGTGTGGAATGAAAATTAAAATGTAAATGTAAAGACAAGCAATGTTAAATGAACAGAAATATGCAAATAAACCTTTAAATAAATGCTCTTCATATATACCCTGGCTTTTGTTTTATAATATAATAACACCTGTCTTAAAATGTAAGGAATACTGGAGCTTGGTTGGGGTGGTGGGACTGCTCGCGGTTGGCGCCGGAAAATTTCCCTTATTTTCAAATCCAAAACTTGACAGGTATGCACATCAGAGCAAAGCGGACCGCACTCGGACACATTTCTAACCAGCACGCATTGCGCGCTGGTCACCAGTGATCGGTTCTGCGCAGATTTTGCTCATCTCAAACAAGCCTATCATCTATGAAATCTGACGCGAATCAGGAAGGGGAGACCCAAGGGGGCAATCCATCAGCCGGAAGTTGAAGCCTCGCGGGAGCCGCCATTGTAGCAGAACTTCACCTGCTGTTAGCATTCCATTGACTCCCATTCATTTTGCCGTCACTTTGACAGCGAATAACTTTACATCTGAGGCGTCCAAAGACTTTTGTCCATTTGTCCATTTGTCCATTATTTATTTCTAAATAATCATGACAATGTATAAAAGGTGATGTGTATGTGAACACAAATAAACCGGAGATGATGTGAATGACTGCTTTATGAGTGATGATTTCTATTCAAAATAACAAACGTTACAGATTTATTATTTTGCACTCCTGGCATAAATTATGAAATTAATGTCACTGCAAACCAGTTTAATCATAAACAGTGGTCAAATATCGAAGCTGGAGTCTTAAACCTTTCTAATGATGCTGAATTTGTCCAGATAAGGTCAGGGCCGGCCCTGGCCAATTTGCAGCCCTAGGCAAGATTTTACCTGGTGCCCCATATATCACAGCCCATTTCACCCTGTCATTGTGTTCATGATTATTTATCCTATATATATATATATATATATATATATATACACACATTACAGTCTAAACACAAATAGCACAAATAGCGCTTTTTACAATATAGATTATTTCAAGCCAGATTTACAGCTTTAAAATTTTGTTGCGTTTATAATTTTGTTCAGTATAGCCGCTCTGGATAAAACAGTGATGTCATCGTCCAAATGTCATTCATGCACAAACTATTCATTGAGCGCTAGCAAAAGTGTTTGTTTTGCAGTTTATGGCAGCAATCTTCCACTAAACTATGGCACGTTTCATGTTTTCACCATGAAAGAAACTGCAAAATGCCTCTAGAGAACTCAGAACAACTGTTAGCATAAAGTTTAAGGTAAAAATAACTGCCATTAAAATATATCTTACTGCAATTAGATAAACTGTTCATTCATTACATTACATCTGTCTTTATCCCCTTTTATCCTCTTCTCTTCCGTTTGGCACTGTGTCTATTGCAGACTATAATGCTAATTTAAAATATGTAATGTAAATTTTGCCATCCGTCACAATCAGGTAACTTTCACCATGTCTAGACCTGGCGCGAGCTGCCAGGCCCGTTTCTACGGGATGCTTGAGTGTGTTAAGTGTCCTCAAACGAAAGAAATGCTGTCTACATTGGATGCAGCGAGGGGCGACGCTACACAACAAATTACCAACAGTAAACTGATCGCGCGCGCTCTGTTTCTGACGCACTTCAAGCACTCGCTGGGCGGGGGAAGATTGATGCACCGGACCGGAGTCGGGGGACTTAGTTAAGTTTTTGTGGAGTTTTTTTGCTTTATTTTGTAGTATGTTGAATTGATGTTTTTAAAATAGTATTAGTAAAAAAAATCTTCCAAAAAAATTCACTCGTTCACTCATTTTGGCGCCCCTATTGAGTGGCGCCCCTAGCATTTGCCTATTCCGCCTATGCCACGGGCCGGCCCTGGATAAGGTAAGTGTGTGATGTTTAAATGAGTAATAAAGGTAGAACAGCGATAATCTGGGATAACCGGTGATCCTTGATGAGTAAGGGGCTAATTTAAGACTACTCTTATGTTATGAGGATACTAGACAAAACTGGCATTTGGGCATAATTGTGTCTTATTGTTCGTTCAAAAAGAGAACTGTATCCGTGGGCGCTGTCTGTGCACAAGATACTGGTGCGCGTCTACCTGTATGTCGTGTGTGTGTCACATAGACAGGACATTCACAGGCAGCGCGTTCTCTTTCCTCTTGTTGCGCAAAAATGTATGGAAATATTTAAATGAAATTGCAACTTTTAATAACTTCTGCAGTCTCAAAAATATTCAACCCCTTTATCACAAGCATTTTTTAGTACAACCCCAAATCAGAAAAAGTTGGGATACTTTGTAAAATGCAATAAAATCAAGAATTTGTTATTTGTTCATTCTTTTTAACCTTTTTTTAACTGACAAAAGTACAAAGAAAAGTTTTCCAATGTTTTCACTGACCAACACAATTGTATTTTGTAAATATGACCAAATTTTGATTTTGATGGCTGCAACCCACCCCAAAAAAGTTGGGACAGAGACATGTTTACCACTGTGTCGCTTCACCTTTCCTTTTAATTACACTTTTTAATCATTTGGGAGTTGAGGATACTAATTGTTGGAGTTTTGCTAGTGGAATATTTGCCCAATCTTGTCTGATACAAGACAGCCGCTCAACAATCTGTGGTCATCATTGCCTGATTCTCCTTATCATGATGGGTCATACATTTTCCATAAGAGACATATCTGGACTGCAGTAAACAGGCAGGCACATCCCTTCTATGGTGCAGATTGTCTAGAAACCACTCAGTTTTAGCATGTGCAGAATGAGGCCTGGCATTGTCTTGCTTCCCAGGAAAGATGTCATCTTGATGTCAGTTTATGTCTCTGTACAATCCAAATACATGCCTCCATGTCAATGGTACCTCCACAATAATGCTGTCACAGTGTGGGTTCATGTCTTGTTCCTGTCTGTCCTGTTTCCCTTGTCTTGTGTGAACTTTAGTTATTTCCTGTGCTGTGTCATGTTTTGTAGTCCTTTGTAGTTTTTCTAGTTTATAAGTATCCCAAGGTGTTTTGCTGATTAACCAGGCCCTCTTGTTATCCTGTTTAGCTCGTTTACCCCTGTATTTAAGCCCTGTGTTTCAGCCCTGTCTTTGTGAGTTGTTAATGTTGTAATGGTTGCTGTTTCTGTGTTCCTGGTCTGAGTTTCTTTTGTTTGTTTTATTAATAAATGTGCTTGCAATTGGATTCACTGCTCGCTTCATTCTTCCCGTATCGTTACAGAACAACTCACCGAATATGAATCTAGCAGCACGGATCTCGCCTGATCTACACAGGCTAGACCGGGAGTTCGCTGGACAGATCGCGGCCTTGGCCCTGGAAAGCCTTGATCTGTTCCAGTATACGTGGGGATTTGTTCCTCTTGCTGCCTCCTGCTACCTGGATGATGAGGCAATTAAAGTCTGTTACCGGCTGGGGGCTAAGGAGGTCAACCCGAGGGAACTCCCCGATCTCTCCGGTCTGGGCTGGAGAGAGGCGCTCTCCAGATGTTTGGAGAGCTTCATCCCGTGTCACGCCAGGCCTTCACCGCTGGTCCCTGTTCCGGTGGTCCCAGTTCCGGTGGTCCCGAGTCCGGTGGTCCGGAGACGGAGGAGGAGGAGAAGAATGGCCTCCTCAACGACGTGCCCGGTGGCTCCTAAGCCAAAGACCGTCCAGCCAGAGACCGTCCAGCCAGAGCTTCACGTCAGCCACGTCCAGCCAGAGCTTCCCGTCAGCCGCGTCCAGCCAGAGCCAGTCTTCGAGCAAGAGCCAGAGCCAGTCTTCGAGCAAGAGCCAGAGCAAGTCTTCGAGCAAGAACCAGAGCCAGAGCCAGTCTTCGAGCAAGAGCCAGAGCCAGTCTTCGAGCAAGAGCCAGAGCCAGTCTTCGAGCAAGAGCCAGAGCCAGTCTTCGAGCAAGAGCCAGAGCCAGTCTTCGAGCAAGAGCCAGAGCCAGTCTTCGAGCAAGAACCAGAGCCAGAGCCAGTCTTCGGGCAAGAGCCAGAGCCAGTCTTCGAGCAACAGCCTGAGCCCGTCGCCTGTTCGCCAGAACCGGAGCCGATCACCTGCCCGCCAGAGACTGAACACGCCGCACTTGAGTCTGCTCTGGAAGACACAGCGCTCATTGTGGTGTCCATGGCTGTTTTGTGTGTGTGGGCAGCACACACATCAGCGACAGCCCATGAACCCAGCTCAGAGTTTATTTCGCCGCTGGTCCCGTCCAGCCCAGAGTTTCCTTCGCCAATGGTCCCGTCCAGCCCAGAGTTTACATTTACATTTACATTTAGTCATTTAGCCGACGCTTTTATCCAAAGCGACTTACATTTGAGGATTAAACCAAGCGAGTCATCGTGGAGAGGCAAAAACAACGCAAGAAGTGCTCAGAATACAAAGTTCAAACATTGCTCGGAGTAGCATAAACTAGACAAGCGAAGATTTCAAGAGAAAGGTTTTTTTATTTTTTTATTTTTTTTATTTTATGTTAAGTGCTCACGGAAGAGATGAGTTTTCAGTTGTCTTTTGAATGCTGTCAGGGATTCTGCATTACGGACGAGGGTGGGTAGGTCATTCCACCAGCATGGAACCGTGAATGAGAATGTTCTGGACAATGATTTTGTGCCTCGCTGTGAAGGCACCACGAGCCGTCGCTCCTTGGCCGATCGTAGGCTTCTGGTAGGGATGTAGACCCGTAGGAGCGAGTGAAAGTAGGAGGGAGCTGAGCCGGTGGACAATCTGTAAGCAAGTGTCAGCGCCTTGAACTTGATTCGAGCAGCGAGTGGTAGCCAATGCAGGGAGATGAACAGCGGAGTGACGTGGGCCCTTTTGGGCTCGTTGAATACAAGACAGCATTCTGGATCAATTGTAAGGGTTTAGTTGCACATGATGGAAGACCAGCTAGAAGAGCATTGCAGTAATCAAGCCTAGAAATAACCAGGGCCTGTACAAGAAGCTGTGTTGCATGCTCAGTTAGGAAAGGCCTGATCTTCCTGATGTTGTGCATTGCAAACCTGCATGATCGAGCTGTCTTTGAAATGTGATCTGTGAAGGTTAGCTGGTCATCAAAGATTACTCCAAGATTTCTGACTGACCTTGATGGGGTGATTGAGGATGAGTCTAACTGGATAGTGAAGTCGTGCTGTAGAGACGGATTGGCAGGGAGAACAAGAAGCTCAGTCTTTGCCAGATTGAGCTGCAGGTGATGTTCCTTCATCCATGCCGAGATGTCCGCCAGACAGCTAGAGATACGTGCAGCTACTGTGGGATCGTCTGGTTGAAATGAGAGGTAGAGCTGGGTGTCATCAGCATAGCAATGGTAAGAGAAACCATGTGCCTGTATGATGGGTCCCAGTGATGTGGTGTAAATGGAGAAGAGGAGGGGTCCAAGGACTGACCCCTGGGGAACCCCTGTGGTCAGTCGATGTACTTTGGATACCTCGCCTCTCCATGCGACACTGAATGGCCTACCTGTGAGATAGGACTCAAACCAGTGGAGGGAAGATCCAGTGATGCCCAGTGATGAGAGGGTGGACAGAAGGATCTGATGATTCACAGTGTCGAAGGCAGCAGACAGGTCTAGGAGAATGAGAACTGATGATTTGGAAGCAGCTTTGGCGATCCGCAGGGCTTCTGTGACTGAAAGTAATGCGGTCTCGGTTGAATGCCCTTTCTTGAAGCCAGATTGGTTAACATCCAGCATTCAGAGACAGGAAAGATGATACTTGGTTGAAAGCAACTCTTTCAAGTGTTTTTGCAATGAAAGGTAGGAGAGAGACAGGTCTGTAATTCTCTAGAAGTGATGTGTTTAAAGTTGGTTTTTTGAGCAGTGGGGTTACCCGAGCCTGCTTAAATACTGTAGGAAAAATGCCAGTATGGAGGGATGAGTTGATGATGTGTGTGAGTAGTGGTAGAAGTGTGGGAGAGATGGCTTGAAGAAGGTGTGAGGGGATGGGGTCTAGAGGGCAGGTGGTAGGATGACTGGAGAGGAGAAGTTTAGATACTTCTTCCTCGGTTAGAGGAGAGAAGGAGGAGAGAAGGTTATTGGCTGTGGGAGAGGTTGGACTAGGTTCCTGTGTGTGTGGAGGAGAGAACTGACTGCTAATGGTTGTTGTTTTGTTAGTGAAGAAGTTAGCAAAATCATCAGCAGTTAGCGAGGAGGTGGGTGGTGGTGGAGGTGGACAGAGGAGAGAGTTGAATGTCTTGAAAAGTGTTCGTGTGTTAGAGGAGGAGTTGATCTTGTTGTGGAAATATGAAGATTTTGCGGCATGAACATCAGCAGAAAAGGAAGAGAGCAGAGATTGGTACATACTCAGGTCAGATGTATCTTTTGATTTGCGCCATTTCCTCTCCATTGCCCTGAGTTTAGTCCGGTCTTCCCGAAGAACTTCAGATAACCAGGGGTTAGAGGGGGTAGCGCTGGCCTGGAGGAGAGAGGGCAGATAGTGTCTAAAGAAGAAGTTAATGTGGAGCATAAAGTATCCGTTGCGGTATTCACATCTAGAGATGAGAATTGTGAGGGTGAGGGAAGAGAAGATGACACAGCAGAGGAAAGACGGGAGGGAGAAAGTGAGCGCAGGTTTCGTCTGAAGGTAACTGGTAGGGGAGTTGGTGGAGTGTGGATAGTGAGTTGTAGATTGAAAGTAATGAGGAAATGATCTGAAACATGGAGAGGTTTCACCAAAATGTTGTCTGTGATGCAGTTGCGTGTGTAGACCAGGTCCAGTTGGTTGCCTGACTTGTGAGTACCTGTGGTGATGAGCCGATTGAGATCGAATGAGGCTAGGAGAGAGATGAAATCTGTAGCATACGGCTTCTCTAGATGAATGTTGAAATCGCCAAAGACTACAAGTGGAGTGCCGTCCTCAGGGAAAGAGGACAGCAGCACATCCAGCTCCTCAACAAAGCTTCCCAGTTGACCTGGGGGGCGATAAATGACTACAATCTCGATCTTAAAGGGAGTTGTAAGTGTAATAGCGTGATATTCAAATGAGTTGTTATTGTATAGAGAGGAGAGAGTTGAGTATTTCCAATTGTTAGAAATGAGAATACCAGCCCCCCCACCCCTACCAGACTGGCGAGGGGTGTGAGAGAAAGAGAAGTTGTTAGAGAGAGCAGCAGGGGTTGCTGAGTCTTCTGGACGGATCCAGGTCTCAGTCAAGCCCAAGATATTAAGAGTTGAAAGAGATGCAAAGGCAGGAATGAAGTCAGCTTTATTGACTGCTGACTGACAATTCCATAGACCCATAGAAAGAGAGAGAGGTGTGTGTGTGGATGAGAGAACGGGACGCAGATTAGCAGTATTGCGCTGCCTTCTGTGCGTGATGAGAGTGCGTTATCGGGAGACAACAGGAATGTATTGAAAGCACATGTTGATTAAGGGAAATAGAGTACAAGTAGGAGAGGAAAGGGAGAAGACGATACTTAAGTGCGTAGCTGGTGTCGTTGCTCGGTGGAGTCGCACAGGTAGAGTCGATGGTCTTTACCCGAGTCGGTCTTCACACGAGGAGGCTGAACGCTTCCGCTGGCGCTTCCGCGACAGCGCGCGCACTACATAGATATAATACGTACTAATGCCTGAGTGAGGACAGCTGTTTCTGCCCAGCAATTAACACAGCAAACGCAAATCACCCGAATAATGGGAGAGGAATCGAAACTAGCTGTTGGACAGCGCTCACTTAAGTGCTATACAATTTAAACTGCAATATTATTCAGAGCAGCTGTTATATAAAGTGGGAACGCGTCTAATTAAAATACAAATTTGTGAGAAGGCAAAACAAGAAAATAACCAGAGAATCGAAAACAACCTTACCTGCTGGTAGATACTACACTGAAACCACAGGAGAACTGGATATTCAGAAAAAAACGACTTGCGCGCTCTTGTCTCGTTCACGGACTGACCGCTTGTCCTCAAGTTTCTTTTGCCGCTGGTCCCGTCCAGCCCAGAGTTTCCTTCGCCACTGGTCCCGACCAGCCCAGAGTTTCCTTCGCCGCTGGTCAAGAAAATAACCAGAGAATCGAAAACAACCTTACCTGCTAGTGTTGTCACGATACCAGAATTTCTAACTTCGATACGATACCTTGAAAAATATCGATATTCGATACCATTTTCGATACCACAGAGAAAAAAACTGCCACAATATTAAGGGGGTCTTTTTTTTATTTAAAGCTAAATATTACAAGTCTAGAACATGACAATGAGGTATATTTTACATGAACAAAAATGTCCTGAGTTCTATCTGTTAATATTTTTTCATTGGACCAGAGCTAACATGATCCGTTGTGTTTTTATTACCTACTGTTATCAAAGATTAAAATATACTGTAACAAATGCATTGTTCATCGGTCATAAATGCTGGTTAATACATTAACTTAATTTGATGAACAGATTTAAACGCAAACGTGTGTGCATCACACGCGGAAACAATGCTCACTGGATCAGCATCTAGTCAAGTTACCTTTATTTATATATTGCTTTTAATAATACAGATTGTGTCGAAGCACTTAACTGTATCAAATTGGAGGATAGAGTGTCAGTAATGTATAATAATAAGGTTAAACATTCAATTTTCAGTTAAAGGCATTTCATTATTGAATTCAGAGATGCCATTGTCTAGCTCAGTTTAGTTTAATTAGTATATGTGTAATCAAATTGATGATAATCGCTAATGAAGGCAAATTGCAGAATTAAATAATAATTTTTGAATAAAGTTAAACAGACACAAGTTAATTTACATCTGACCACAGTTACAATATTTACTTGTCTACGATTCCTCAGTCAGATTATGTTAACTTTAAGAATTACAGTGAAAAACGAAACACAGACTCATATCAACAACAATACTAGGCCATCTTGGTTAATGTTTCAGAAAAGTTAAAATGAGAAGAGTTACAGTGTTTTAGGATGTTTTTAGCAGTGGTGCAGGTCTGTCCAAAAAACAAACACCCCTGATGCTGAGCATATGCTGCTAAATGGTACCCCTGGAGCCAATTCCTTAAGTCTGTTTTCATCTATAAAATAATTTTACAAAATGAGTGATGAGAGGGATATTGATAGTCAAACAATCTTTTGGGTGCCCGCAGCCCGCTCGCAGTGTGAAGCGCGTGTCCGCGCTATTCTCCGACATGCCCGCTCGCGGTGTGTAGCGCGTGTCCTGTCCACGCCATTCTCCGACTCCGACATGCCCGCTCGCGGTGTTCTTTATCAATCAACCAAAGCCGGTCGCGGGGACGCCGCACTCGCCATCTTTCCATTCACTTTTGCTATTTAACCAGAGCGAATGAGACGAGTGCGTCACGTGTGGTGTTTGTCAACGCGCCTTTGGAGAGAAGAGAAAGTGACTGCTCGGCTAGTATTGGTGTATCGATACTTCGGGAAATTAGTATTGGTACCGTTCAGATATTTCAGTATCGATATTTATCGAAATATCGATATTTTTGACAACACTATTACCTGCTGGTAGATACTACACTGAAACCACAGGAGAACTGGATATTCAGAAAAAAACGACTTGCGCGCTCTTGTCTCGTTCACGGACTGACCGCTTGTCCAAAAGTTTCTTTTGCCGCTGGTCCCGTCCAGCCCAGAGTTTCCTTCGCCACTGGTCCCGTCCAGCCCAGAGTTTCCTTCGCCGCTGGTCCCGTCCAGCCCAGAGTTTCCTTCGCCGCTGGTCCCGTCCGGCCCAGAGTTTCCGTTACCACTGGTCCTGCCCAGCACAAAGCCCACTTCCATGCTGATCATGCCCAGCCCAGAGCCCGTTGATCCTGCGCCAGAGCCCGCTGATCCAGAGACTGTCCTCGTCACTTCTGCCGATTTAGAGACTGTCCACATCACTTCTGCCCAGTCAGAGACTGTTCACGTCACTTCTGCTGATCCAGAGACGGTTCACGCCACGTCTGCCCAGTCAGAGCCTGTTCACGTTACGTCTGCCATGTCAGAGACTGTTCACGTCACTTCCTCCGAGCCAGTGTCTACGGACAAGATGGCCGAGCCAGAGACCATTCACGTCACTTCCTCCGAGCCAGTGTCTACGGACAAGATGGCCTATTCAGAGACTGTTCACATCACTTCCTCCGAGCCACTGTCTATGGACAAGATGGCCTATTCAGAGACTGTTCCTGTTCCCGAGCCATTGTGTGTGTTGTCTGTTACTGAGCCCGAACCAGGGTGTGTGTTGTCTGTTCCCGAACCAGTGTGTGTGTTGTCTGTTCCCGAACCAGTGTGTGTGTTGTCTGTTCCCGAGCCAGTGTGTGTGTTGTCTGTTCCCGAGTCAGTGTGTGTGTTGTCTGTTCCCGAGCCAGTGTGTGTATTGTCTGTTCCCGAGCCAGTGTGTGTGTTGTCTGTCCCCGAGCCAGTGTGTGTGTTGTCTGTTCCCGAGCCAGTGTGTGTGTCTGCTGTTCCCGAGCCGCTGTCTGCTCCCGAGCCAGTGTGTGTGTTGTCTGTTCCCGAGCCAGTGTGTGTGTCTGCTGTTCCCGAGCCAGTGTGTGTGTCTGCTGTTCCCGAGCCGGTGTCTGCTGTTCCCGAGCCGGTGTCTACTGTTCCCGAGCCGGTGTCTGCTGCTCCTGAGCCGGGATCGCCCGAAGGGCCTTCTCCGCCGTGGCCGCCCAAAGGGTCTTCTCCGCCGCGGCCGCCCGAGGGGTCTTCACCGCCGTGGACGCCCGAGGGGTCTTCACCGCCGTGGCCCGCCCAGGGGACTTCACCGCCGTGGCGGCCCGAGGGGTCTTCACCGCCGTGCCGCCCGAGGGGTCTTCTACACCCTGGCCGTCCGAGGGGTCGTCTCCGCCCTGGCCGTCCGAGGGGTCGTCTCCACCCTGGTGCCCGATGGACTGTCATCGCCCTGGCCGCCTGCGCAGCCTGCTCCGCCCTGGCCGCCGCCTGCGCGTCCTGCTCCGCCCACGTCCCATGGCCCATGCCCGCCATTGCAAGGCCCTGGTCCTTTTCCCTGCATGGACCTGGCCCTCCATCCCTCCCCCAAGACCGCCTCCACTTCACCACCCTCCTGAACTTTTTTTTTTTTTTTTATGGGCGTCGGGAGCCGCCCATAGGGGGAGGGCTATGTCACGGTGTGGCATACCGTCTTGTTCCTGTCTGTCCTGTTTCCCTTGTCTTGTGTGAACTTTAGTTATTTCCTGTGCTGTGTCATGTTTTGTAGTCCTTTGTAGTTTTTCTAGTTTATAAGTATCCCCAGGTGTTTCTGATTAACCAGGCCCTCTTGTTATCTTGTTTACCTCGTTTACCCCTGTATTTAAGCCCTGTCTTTGTGAGTTGTTAATTTTGTAATGGTTGCTGTTTCTGTGTTCCTGGTCTGAGTTTCTTTTGTTTGTTTTATTAATAAATGTGCTTGCAATTGGATTCACTGCTCGCTTCATTCTTCCCGCATCATTACAAATACAAGTTACCCATACCGTTTGCAATGATGCACCTAAATACCAGCACAGATGTTTGCTTTTGCACTGGTCGCTGGTGAAAGTCTGGTTGGTCCCTTTCGTCTTTGGGACTGAGAACTCGATGTCCATTTTCTCCCAAAAACAAGCTGAAACATGGACTCATCTGACCACAGCACACATTTCCACTTTCTTCTAGACCATCTGAGATGAGCTCAGGCCCAGAGAACTCGCCGGCATCTCCACATAGAACTGATGCAAAGCTTTCTCCTTGCATAACAGAGATACAAGTGGCATTTCTTAATGCAGAATCAGACTGTGTTCATTAAAAACGGTTTTCCAAATTACTCCTGAGCACATGTGGCTGTATTTAACAGAGTAGCATGATGGTATCTTGTGCGATGCCATCTGAGGGCTCAAAGGTCATGCACATTCAAAAGAGGTCTACTGCCTTTCCCTACACAGACTGAGATTTCTCTAGATTCCCTGAATCTTGTGACAATATTATGTATGGAAGATGATGAAAGGCATAAATGCTTTGCAATCTAGCATTGAGAAATGTGATTTTTTAATTGTTTGACAATTCTCTCAAGATATTTGGCACAAAGTGATGAGCCATGGCCCATCTTTGCTTAAAAAGACTGAGAAGCACTTTTACACCCAAACATGATACCCTCAACTATTACCAATTCAGCCGTTCATTGTGGACTGTTTCAAAATAGTTTGATAATCTAATTTGGGTCATCTTTTCACTTTTATTTGGTCTCTGTCCCAACTTTTGTGGGGTGTGGCAGCCATCAAAATCAAAATTTGTTCATATTTACAAAATACAATTATGTTGGTCAGTGAAAACATTGGGAAACGTTTCTTTGTACTTTTTTCAGCTAATAAAAGGTTAAATATAATGAAAAAATCACAGATTCTTGATTTTATTGCATTTTACAAAATGTCCAAACTTTTTCTGATTTGGGGTTGTACTTAGTATAACACCCTTTTGCTGTTATGACCTGGTGCAAACGAGATGTATAACCATACACAAGCTTCTGACAGCGTTTTTGAGGAATCTTAGCCCATTCCCCATGAGCAATGGCCTTGGGATTTTTTATGGGGTTCAAGTCAGGTGACTGTAATGGCCACTGTAGAATCTTCCAGGACTTCTTCTGCAACCAAGAATTGGTGGAATTTGAGGAATTCTTGGGATCATTGTGCTGTTGGAAGGTCCAATGACGCCCAAGCTTCAGATTCCTTACTGTCTGCATAACGTTTTCTTCTAGTATTTCCTGATACTTCAATGAATCAATCTTGCCTTCCACATGGCGCAGGTTTCCAGTGGCAGAGGATGCAAAGCAGCCCCAGAGCATCACCGAGCCACCACCATGCTTAACTGTAGGCAGAGTGTTATTTTCGGCATATGCTTCATTCTTTTTTCTCCAGACATTACCGCTGATCCATAGGGCCAGAAGTTTTGTTTCATTGCTCTACAGAACAGAATCCTAAAACTTCTGTGGCTTATTTATATGATTTTGAGAGACTTTTCTTGTGCTTTTGGGTCAGTCGTGGTGTACGCCTTGGAGTTCTGGCATGGAAACCTTCTGAAGTGAAGCGATGTGTTCGTGTAAGAAAAATATCCATATTTAAAACTTTATCGACTAAAATAACTAGTACGCATCGATTTACGACAAAAGAGTAGCCTAACACTGGACCTTGACCTTGAATCCATAGGGTTGCAGTCATGATGATGCAGTGGCAAAACTCCTTAATTAGTTAATGACAGAGCTTTAACGAGCTGTTTAAAAATGTCCTTGGTATTAGAATGTAAAAAAATAATGACTCATGAACCATATATAAAAAAGTGGAAGTGAAACCGTGTGGCTTCCTCATTAACATTACGTAACCTCTTGTTTCCTCATAGAAGCTATGTTGTATTGTCCAGCCAACTGTATTTGAATTAATGAAACAAAACAAAAATGAATTTTGGTAGTATTTATGAATACCATACCACATTATTAATGCATCATTCAAAGTTGACAACATAAAATCTATTTCTGTTTTAGATGTTCATGAAAAGGATTGTATTTTCATAATCTATTTCCTACAGTAGTTATATAATTTCCACTGAAACCCATATTTCATTCAATTAGCAAACCTTATAAGCATTGAAATGTGTTTTTCAAATATTGTAATTGTGACTACAGGAGTGTCAGAATTATCTGTTTGAATTACGAAAAATTAAAAACACTTACCAAACTGAGGGTGAAGTGGTAGCTTTGCAAACAAAAGGGAAGTGATATGGCATAGTTCTGTCTGATGAATGAATTCCTCATTTGCAGGGAATGCATTAGAGATCAAATTGTCAGTCATCTTTTATATCAAATCCTTGCTATGACAATAGCTTAAAACCAGGAATGAAGGGCTTTGAAGAGCCAAGTCAAAGTACATATTTAAGATAAGCTGTGAGGAGACTTTCAGCAGAGAGGCCCTCAAACAGCTGAAGAAGAGATTTCTGCCAAGAGCAACACAATCAACAAAAGATTCATAACAGAATCCTTACTTTTTTTTATAAGTGTAAACTTCGAACAAATATTGTGTCACATTTTAACTATGTACTTACTACTACTACTACTACTATTATTTGTTAGGTACAATGTACTAATTGTGTTAATAGTGTATTGCAAAACATTTTTGCTGCTATTGTGTGATATGGGTAAGGTTACAGATTAAAACAGTTTTGTGGTGTATGATTAGGTGTAAGGGATGGTTAAGGTGTAAGGGAAGAATCAACAGTGTAATTATAGATGTGATTACAGAAATTCATTACAGTTGTAATAATTACATATTCAATTCAATTCAATTAAAAAACTTTATTGTCTATCCCCATAGGGGTAGAAAATTGTCTTTAGACAAACTCTCAACAAAGAATACAACAACAACACATAACATCAATTTTTAAAACCAACTACATTAAAACCTACACAATTCTTATGAAAAACATAAGATTCATCTGATGATCCCATTTAAAATACCGATAGCAGTTAGAATAAAAGTCTTCTTAAATTTGGCCTTTTTCACCAAAGGTACTTCATACCGTCTGCCAGAAGGAAGTAACTGAAATGCGCTATGAAGGGGATGAGAACAATCTGTCACAATAACAGAGGCTTTCCTTTTTACTGCCACCATGTAAAGATCCATAAGCGATCCTTGTTTTTCCCCAATTATTTTACTAGCCAAATTTATAATCCTTAAGAGTCTGTTTTTACTCTAAACAGAGTTTGTTTGAACTCTTGGACTCTTTGGCCTTGACAATTTGATGTCAGATATTCTCTGGCTACGGTAAGAGTTTGTTATAGCAAGAGAAAAATTGATCATGTTGGCTACTTGTTGATAATAAAGACATTATTATAATATAGTGGCCTGATTTCATCCAGGGAATGGTCTCTGTTATCAATTTTACATGATCCTAAAAATCCATGATTTATAAAGCATGAGATCCTGCAGCATTTTAATCAGAAAATCTTTGAGTATTTAATATTAATAAAATTAAAATGTGTACAATAAATTTAAACCCCTTCATTGAGAAAAACACTAACCTCAAGAATCAGTGCGTGAATCTCAATAACAGTGAAATGCTTTATGCTGCAATGCATTCTGGGTGCATCATATAAAGCTCATCAGTGGCTCCAAGAATGCATTGCGGCATGAAGCATGTCACTGTTATTGAGATTCACGTGCTGATTCTTGAGGTTCGAGTGTGTCAAGTCAAGTCACGTCACCTTTATTTATATAGCACTTTTTACAATACAGATTGTTTCAAAGCAGCTTTACAGAGATAATAGGAAAATAATGTTGTAATAATAGTGGAAACCTATAATATTATATAATTATTTTTAAATATAAAATGAAATGTCCCCAACTAAGCAAACCAAAAGCCAATGGCTACAAAGGCGAAAAAAGGCGGTAGTTGCAAGGAAACAAAACTCCATCAGGTGACAGAATGGAGAAAAAAAACCTTGGGAGAACCCAGGCTCAGTCAGGGGGCCAGTTCTCCTCTGGCCAACGAACGAACATTGTATGATTAGGATTCAGGTAGCATTTTAGGTCAGAAGTCAGATTGGATCAGAACTTTCACAATATTTATTTATCCAGTTCCACCTGGTTGGGGGTCGGAGTCATCACGCCAGTATGGAAACGGGTTTGTTGAGGTGTCCATGAGGCCTTCACAGGGCTGATGAGGCTGGCACTTCAGGGATGCATTGTCGTCGTGTCCATGCAATGGTCCTTCATCAGATCTGGATATGGCCTGGATCCGGCGCAGATGGGAGTTTTACTTAAACTTGTTCTAAGGGGAGACAAGAAAATGATTGATTCACAGATTCAACCAATGAAATTAAAGTAGAGGCGGGATCAAGCCATTTGGAAATTTGGAGGGAAGGGAAGGAATTTACAAACGGACTACGTTGACTGTTCGTGGGAGAAAGATCGCATTTAAGCCAAGGTAAGTGAATTTATTATGTTTTGTTGAAATTCACAGATAAACAGCCTCTAAAGTTTACTAAGATAATTGGGGAACATTACAAATACACAAAACTAATAACTATTGTCTAAATGTAGTATCGGATGCATTTTGATGCCTGCTTCAGTCGACCACACCAAGGCAGCTAAAGCATTATCATTAATGTTAGCATTAACAGCTACCACGCACTGTCTCCTGCCCTAGCGAGAGAAAAATAAGTTTTATACTTAAATAAAACTTTCCTGAGAGCAGAAATACTCAGTAGTTTCATAACGTGTTATTTTTTTTGTGTACTATATGCTTCTCTCAGGTCAGGAGTACTCAATATAGGTTCAAATCGCTGTGTTATTTTAGTGAATAATGCGCTGCTCATGGAAAAAGTAGCTACTTAATAGTTTCATATATCGCTGTGTTATTTTTGCACTGCTCTCAGGGCAGGAGTACTCAATAGGTTCAAATCGCTGTGTTATTTTTAGTGTATAATGCACTGCTCTCAGGGCAGGAGCAGTCAATAGGTTCATATCGCTGTGTTATTTTTAGTGTATAATGCACTGCTCTCAGGGCAGGAGTAGGCAATAGGTACATATCGCTGTGCTATTTTTAGTGTGTAATGCACTGCTCTCAGGGCAGGAGTAGTCAATAGGTTCAAGCCGCTGTGTTGTTTTTAGTGTATAATGTACTGCTCTCAGGGCAGGAATACTCAATAGGTTCATATCGCTGTGTCATTTTTAGTGTATAATGCACTGCTCTCAGGGCAGGAGTATGCAATAGGCTCTTAGCGCTGTGTTATTTTTAGTGTATAATGCACTGCTCTCAGGGCAGGAATACTCAATAGGTTCATATTGCTGTGTTATTTTTAGTGTGTAATGCACTGCTCTCAGGGCAGGAATACTCAATAGGTTCATATCGCTGTGTTATTTTTAGTGTGTAATGCACTGCTCTCAGGGCAGGAATACTCAATAGGTTCATATCGCTGTGTTATTTTTAGTGTGTAATGCACTGCTCTCTGGGCAGGAATACTCAATAGGTTCATATCGCTGTGTTATTTTTAGTGTAAAATGCGTTGCTCTCAGGGCAGGAGTACTCAATAGGTTCATATCGGTGTGTTATCTTTAGTGTATAATGCGCTGCTCTCAGGGCAGGAGTACTTAATAGGTTCAAATCGCTGTGTTATTTTTAGTGTATAATGCGCTGCTCTCAGGTCAGGAGTACTCAATACGTTCATATCGCTGTTTTTTTGTGTATAATGCACTGCTCTCAGGGCAGGAATACTCAATAGGTTCATATCGCTGTGTTGTTTTTACTGTGTAATGCACTGCTCTCAGGGCAGGAGTACTCAATAGGTTCATATCGCTGTGTTGTTTTTAGTGTATAAAGCATTGCACTCAGGGCAGGAATACTCAATAGGTTCATATCGCTGCGTTATTTTTAGTGTATAATGCACTGCTCTCAGGGCAGGAGTAGGCAATAGGTACATATTGCTGTGTTGTTTTTAGTGTATAATGCGCTGCTCTCAGGGGAGGAGTACTCAATGGGTTAATTTCGCATGTTATTTTTAGTGTGTAATGCACTGCTCTCAGTGCAGGAATACTCAATAGGTTCATATCGCCGTTATTTTTAGTGTATAATGCACTGCTCTCAGGGCAGGAGTACTCAATAGGTTCAAATCGCTGTGTTATTTTTAGTGTATAATGCACTGCTTTCAGGGCAGGAGTACTCAATAGGTTCATAGCACTGTGTTATTTGTAGTGTATAATGCACTGCTCTCAGGGCAGGAGTACTCAATAGGTTCATATCGGTGTGTTATCTTTAGTGTATAATGCGCTGCTCTCAGGGCAGGAGTACTCAATAGGTTCAAATCGCTGTGTTATTTTTAGTCTATAATGCGCTGCTCTCAGGGCAGGAGTACTCAATACGTTCATATCGCTGTTTTTTTGTGTATAATGCACTGCTCTCAGGGCAGGAATACTCAATAGGTTCATATTGCTGTGTTGTTTTTACTGTGTAATGCACTGCTCTCAGGGCAGGAGTACTCAATAGGTTCATATCGCTGTGTTGTTTTTAGTGTATAATGCATTGCACTCAGGGCAGGAATACTCAATAGGTTCATATCGCTGCGTTATTTTTAGTGTATAATGCACTGCTCTCAGGGCAGGAGTAGGCAATAGGTACATATTGCTGTGTTGTTTTTAGTGTATAATGCGCTGCTCTCAGGGGAGGAGTACTCAATGGGTTCATATCCCATGTTATTTTTAGTGTGTAATGCACTGCTCTCAGTGCAGGAATACTCAATAGGTTCATATCACCGTTATTTTTAGTGTATAATGTACTGCTCTCACTCAATAGGTTCAAATCGCTGTGTTATTTTTAGTGTATAATGCACTGCTTTCAGGGCAGGAGTACTCAATAGGTTCATAGCGCTGTGTTATTTGTAGTGTATAATGCACTGCTCTCCGGGCAGGAGTACTCAATAGATATCGCTGTGTTATTTTTAGTGTGTAATGCACTGCTCTCAGGGCAGGAGTACTCAATAGGTTCACATCGCTGTGTTGTTTTTAGTGTACAATGCACTGCTCTCAGGGCAGGAATACTCAATAGGTTCATATCGCTGTTATTTTTAGTGTATAATGCACTGCTCTCAGGGTAGGTATATGCAATAGGCTCATAGCTTTGTGTTATTTTTAGTGTATAATGCACTGCTCTCAGGGCAGGAATACTCAATAGGTTCATATCGCCGTGTTATTTTTAGTGTGTAATGCACTGCTCTCAGGGGAGGAATACTCAATAGGTTCATATTGCTGTGTTATTTTTAGTGTATAATGCACTGCTCTCAGGGAAGGAGTACTCAATAGGTTCAAATCGCTGTGTTATTTTTAGTGTATAATGTGCTGCTCTCAGGGCAGGAGTAGTCAATAGGTTCATATCGCTGTGTTGTTTTTAGTGTATAATGCACTGCTCTCAGGGCAGGAATACTCAATAGGTTCATATCGCTGTGTTATTTTTAGTGTATAATGCACTGCTCGCAGGTATATGCCATAGGCTCATAGCTCTGTGTTATTTTTAGTGTGAAATGCACTGCTCTCAGGGCAGGAATACTCAATAGGTTCATATCGGTAAAACTCCCATCTGCGGATCCGGTGGACTGCAATAAACCTCGGGATAAACAGAGAGACTAATGTTAGCTAAGACACCATCCTTCTAATGATGTACCAAGTACATCAGGATTTATGGGAAGTGTGCCCGGTTCCAGCTGATCTAAACTATGCTTCCTAACATTGAATTAAGTCTATAATGTGTCATGTGTATGCTAAGCCAAAGAGGTGTTTTTAGTCTATATTTGAACTGACAGACTGTGTCTGCTTCCCGGACAATGTTTGGAAGATTGTTCCAAAGTTTTGGTGTTAAAAGGAAAAGGATCGAGGATTGCATTGCGCAACAGACCTGTCTCTCTGGGCCACCAAGGAGACGGCCAAATCAGTGGGCCGGTCTATGGCAGCCCTGGTGGCCACGGAGCATCATCTTTGGTTAAATCTGTCTGAAATAAAGGATATGGATAGGTCTGTTCTTTTGGACGCCCCACTTTCGCCTTCAAGTCTGTTCGGCAAAGCAATAAATTGTGTCGTTGATAGGTTTCAAGAAACAAAAAAGCAAGCAGCAGCGTTCCAGAGATTTCTTCCTCAACATTTCGATGTCCCCGAGACTGCTGGGTGGAAAACAAATATTAATTCTGAGCAGTCTCATATGGCTACTTGCTCCTCACAGCACAGAGTGCAACAAAAACAGAGTGTAGCCATTAGGGCTCCTCCGCAAACGGAGGAACCTAGGTGGCGGTCGCAGTCCAGGCCAATTAGGGGTAGGCAAGATCTGAGGACTGTCATCTCTAAGAAGGTGTAATGCCAAACCAGCAGAGGGAGCCCTCACCTGAGTACTGACTGTGTTCCACTCCCTCCGCTTCTTCTGCTCTCATTTCCTGTTTGACTGCTATTTAACCAGAGACCATTCTTATACTCATTGCAAAGTATTGCCAGTTTACCTGCCTTACAGAGCGTTATTTCCTGTTGATCATGCTTGTCTTCTGTGTATGATTCTGCCTGGTTACCTGTTTTTCGATTTTCTGGATTATCCTCTTTGTTTTGGTTGCCTGATCGGACTGATGTTTTTGCTTGGGCCTTTTGCCTGCCTACTCTTGCCTGTTGGAATTCCCCTTTGTATGTTGAAAGATCTGACTGCTACCTTGGTTTTGACCCTCTCCCTGCCTTATCGTATTTGTTTGTGGAAACTGTCTTTAATAAACTTCCGCACATGGATTCTCACTCAGCCTCAGCGTCCACGTTACAGAAGGCTTGGGCTAAAAAGAAGTCCTGACGCCAGTGGTGTCAGACTTCTGAGGGGAGTCCCCTCACGATTTCGGTTTCAAGAAATCATTCGCCCAGATTTCAAGGGGGCCTTCCCACAGTGGTGGACCCACAGCAGGCTCTGGTTATGGAGCAGGAAGTACTGACACTTCTGCAAAAAGGGGCTATAGAAAGGGTTTCTCCTCCCAGCAGAGAGTTCAGAAGCTCAAGTTCAAGATGCTTACGCTCAAACAGATTGTATAACAGATTCAGTCCGAGGACTGGTTTGTCACAATAGACTTGAAGGACGCTTGCATGTATCTATCCATCCTAATCACAGGAAGTTCCTCAGGTTTGCTTTCGGGGGTGAAGCATACCAATATCGGGTTCTTCCGTTTGGCCTAGGTTTATCACCCCCCACCTTTAAGTGGATGCAGTTGCAGGTGGATGCAGTTTCAGAGAGCGTGAATGCAGTTCTGGCTCCTCTGAGACTCCAGGGCATTCGCGTATAAAATTATATCGACGACTAGCTAAATCCTAGCTAAATCCGAGCAGATGGCAGTTCGGCATCGAGATGTCGTTCTGTCTCACATAAAGATGTTGGGGTTGTGGCTAAACGCCAAAAAGAGTGTCCTCCTCCCAGCTCAGAGGACCACTTTACTAGGGGTAGTGTGGGAATCGACAGCTTTGCAAGCACGATTGTCTCCAGCACGTATTTCTGCGATTCTCACAGCCGTAAAAGGGGTAAAACTAGGCCAGTCACTCACTGTGGAACAGTTTCAGAGACTGTTGGGTCTCATGGCAGTTGCGTCCAACGTAATTACTTTTGGCCTTCTGTACATGAGACCCCTGCAGTGGTGGCTCAGGACCAAGGGGTTTTCTCCGAGGGGAAATCCGTTCTGCAAGATCAAGGTCACGTGGCGATGCCTATGTGCCTTGGTCATGTGGAAGAAACCTTGGTTCCTCGCCCAGGGCCCAGTGTTGGGGGCTTCTTGTCGACGCGTAACGCTATCGACAGATGCTTCCCTCACAGGATGGGGGGTGGTCATGAGTGTCCGCTCTGCGGCAGGTCTCTGGCAGGACCATCAGCTTTCTTAGCACATAAATCGGCTAGACATTATGGCGGTATTTCATGCACTCAAATACTTCCTGCCAGACCTGAGAGGCCACCATGTGCTTGTCCGCACGGACAACACATTAGTGGTATCCTACATCAACCACCAGAAGGGTCTGATGTCTCGATTATTATGCAAACTGGCTCATCAGATCCACCTAGTGGCCCAAGGGAAATTACTGTCACTCAGGGCAGTATATATTCCAGGGCATCTGAATGTTGGAGCAGATATCCTGTCAAGGCAGGGGCTGAGGCCCGGGGAGTGGAGACCTCACCCCGAGGTGGTGGAGCTCCTATGGGAGAACTATGGTCAAGCTCAAGTCGATCTTTTTGCATCATCCAATACAACCCATTGTCCGATGTGGTTCTCCCTAAAATATCCAGATCCTCTCGGAATGGATACGATGGTGCAGGTGTGGCCGAGGCTACACCTGTACGCTTTTCGCCTGGTATTAATGGTCCCGGGAGTTCTGGAGAGGGTTCGCCAGGAAGGGGCTCATCTATTATTAGTAGCCCTGGGCCGGCCCGAGTGTGGTTCTCGGACCTAGTATCCCTTCTGGACGGCTTTCCGATGGAGATTCCTGTCAGGAGGGACCTGCTGTACCAAGCAGGGGGCAAGATATTTCAACCTCACCCAGAGTTGTGGAAACTGTGGGCTTGGCCTCTGAGGAGGCCCAGCTCATATAATCCGGTGTCTCGACTGAGGTCGTTGAGACCATCCTTCAATCCAGAGCTCCCTCCACGAGAAGACTTTATGCATTGAGATGGAAATTTTTCTCTACCTGGTGTGGAGAACGTAATTTGAATCCTGTTAACTGCCTGGTAGGTACAGTTCTCGATTTCCTTCAAGACCGTTTCTCTACTGGATTATCTCCTTCCACCTTAAAGGTGTACTTGGTTTTCTCCATGGCACATTGAGGCTGAGCCCTGCACTGCACTCTAGAGCACCGGCTTGGGATTTGGCCATTGTACTTGAGAGTCTGGCCTTGGCTCCCTTTGAGACTATTGAAGAGGTTTCAGAAAAGTTCCTTACACTAAAAACTTTGTTTGTTCTTGCTATTTCTTCTATCAATAGAATTGGAGATTTGCAAGCCCTTTCGGTTGCTCCTTCATGTGTGGAATTTGCACCTGGAATGGTGAAAGCATGTCTACACCCTAGACCGGGTTACATTCCTAAGGTCCCTACTAATGTTGCGGGCCAAATTGTGTTGCACGCCTTTTGCCCTCCACCTTTTAATACCCCAGATCAGGAAAGACTCAATCTGTTATGTCCCGTTAGGGCTTTGGATGCCTACGTTCACAGAGCTGCCCTGTGGCGTAGATAAGAGCAGTTATTTGTCTGCTTGGATTCAACTAAGAAAGGTTGCTCTGCATCAAAACAGATTATGAGCAAGTGGGTAGTTGATCTCACTTGCTTTTGAAACGGTCAGACAGCCTTCCCCTTTGGCTGTCCGGGCCTATTCTACGAGGAATATGCCTGGCTCTACAGCTTTAATTTTTGGAGTTTCCCTTCATGACGTTTGTGATGCGGCAGGCTGGTCCTCACCGCATAAATTTGTCAAGTTCTATGACTTAGACCTCTCCACTCCTGGTGCTAGGTAGCTTGCTTCTTAGTGTGCGCAAGGACTTCACACAGCACGGGAACTTGTCATTATGGTGCAGTGGGTATGAGGTTCCCACAGCGTAACTACGCAGCAGAGTTCCCTTGATAGGGAACATCTCGGGTTACGTATGTAACCGTAGTTCCCTGAGAGGGAATGAAATGCTGCGTTCGCCTGCCATACTTCCTGCACGCCCTGATCGACTTGCTTCAGGCTTATCAGAAGCTGACGCGATCTGCTTTCAGGGGTGCTTTATAGCTTCCTGGTCTATGACGTCACCCGGCTATGACATCTCGCTCTTCCATTGGACTGATTATACACGTGCTTCACGACGCAATCACACAGGTGTGTTCCCACAGCGTAACTACGCAGTGTTTTGTTCCCTCTCAGGGAACTAAAGTTACATACGTAACCCGAGATGTTTTTTTTCTGAATTAAGTAGTAGGAAATTGCTTCCTAATGATATCTTCCTAATGATAAGGGTATCATTTACAAAGTGAACAGCAACGGTCCTAGTACTGAGCTTTGTGGTACACCATACTGAGCTTTTGCCTGATAAGACATCTCGTCATTTACTGCCATCTCTTCATTTATTCGCTCATGCATCCCCACATTTGATTTGAATACACCTGTTAATGACCCATGTTCGGACTGCTTAACTGAGTTTGAGCCTATTTCTTCTACTTTTCTTGTTGAGCTTATCAATAAAATGAAGCTTTCCTCTTGTTCCTTGGATGTGATGCCTGCTCATCTTTTTGGGGAAGTGCTATGTGTAGTTGAAACTTTTGTTTTAACTATTATAAACAGCAGCCTATCTCAAGGTACCGTCCCACCAATCCTGAAACATGCAGTAGTGAATCGCCTCCACAAAAGGGCCAGTTCAGATCCTTATTTTTTGGATAACTATCGTCCAATTCCAAAATTACCATTTTTATCAAAAGTAATGGAAAAGGCTGTTTTCCATCAATTGACGGTATTTTTAAGCGAGAATAACTTATTAGACAAATTTCAGTCTGGTTTTAGACAATATCACGGTACAGAGTCAGCCTTGCTGAAGATGTTGAATGATCTTTTGCTGGCTGTGGATTCGGGTAACTGCGCAATTTTGTTCCTTTTCGACCTCAGTGCTGCATTTGATACCATTGACCATGCTATCTTGCTGGAGCGGTTGAGTAACGGTTGAGTCGGAATTCAAGGTACCAAATTGAATTGTTTTAAATCGTATCTTTCTGATAGAACATTTTCTGTGGAGGTTGGGAATTTTTCTTCCTCCTCTGTACCATTAACTTGTGGTGTACCTCAGGGTTTTATTTTGGGCCCGCTGTTGTTTTCGTTGTATTTGCTCCCTTTAGGCTCGATTTTTTGAAAGCACAACATTCCATATCACTTTTATGCAAATGATACACAGGTGTATCTCCCTTTGAAAAATGGGGACAATTATGTCATAAAGTCTTTGTTGAACTGTCTTGAGGAGGTAAGAGGCTGGCTGGCAGCTAATTTTTTAACATTGAATGACTCTAAAGCCGAAATTGTAGTTTTTGGTTCACCAGCTTCTAATATACAGATTGAAAAACAACTGGGTCCTTTTAGTGGGAACTCTCATGCTTATACTAAAAATTTGGGAGTGATTTCTGATAACGGCCTTAAATTTGACAAACAAATTAACTCAGTGGTGAAGGGTAGCTTTTATCATTTGAGATCTATTGCGAAATTAAAAGCGTTTTTAACAGTAAAAGATTTGGAGACAGTGATCCATGCCTTTATTTCATCTAGGCTGGATTATTGTAACTCGCTGTTCCTTGGGGTGGCTAAGACTTCCTTATCCCGCCTACAAATGGTACAAAACACTGCCACCAGGTTTCTTACTGGTACACGAAAGAGGGAACATATTTCACCTGTTCTTGCTTCGCTTCACTGGTTGCCGGTCGAATACTGTGTCAAGTTCAAGGTATTGTTGTACGTGTTTAAGGGGTTAAATGGCCAGACTCCTCAATACATTACGGATCTTCTCCACAGGAAATGTTCTAGACCCTTAAGGTCCTCGAAAAAAGTTGATGCTAACTATGCCACAATCTAGACTGAAATTAAAAGAGGATCGTGCCTTTTCTGTCGCAGCTCCACGTCTGTGGAATGATTTGCCGGAACATCTAAGGCTATCTGCCACTGTTGATAGTTTTAAATCTTTACTAAAGACTTATTTTTTCGCTTTGGCCTTTGGTCACATCGTTTTTTTTATGATGTTCTTCATGATGGGTTTATGTTGTGGTTGTGTTGGTTGGTGTATTTATGTATTTTATATTGTTTGAACTGACTGTACAGCACTTTGGTCAGCAGTGGCTGTTTTAAACGTGCTTTATAAATAAAAGTGCCTTGCATTGCCTTGCCACAAACTGATAACGGTCAAATAAATATGGTTTAAACCATGCTAGTGCAATTTAAAATATTCCATTTAAAAGAATGTTTCGGTTGATAGTGTCAAATGCAGTACTAAGATTGAGTAACATTAATAGAGAGATCCAACCATGATCGGATGATAAGAGCAAATCATTTGTGACTCTAATGAGAGCCGTACTATGATACGGTCTAAATCCTGATTGAAAATCCTTCCACATAGATACCATTTCTTTCTTAAAAGGAACATGGTTGTAAAGATACTGCCTTTTCTAGTATCTTTGACAGAAAAGGTAGATTCGAGATCGGCCTGTGTGAGGGACCAAGCTGGCAGGCATGAGGAGTCAAAAAATAAGTTTCCAAAAAATGTAAGTTTTTATTTACAAAACAAAAAAAACAACTAAGTTACAGAAAAAACTGAAAGTTCTGGGCCCATAAAAGAGGTCAACTTAAACAGAACATAACAAAGGCTAAACACATGAAGTAACTTAACAGACCTACTAGACTAACACATGGGGGAAACTTATATAGTGGCTGATCAGGCCATTCTGACACAAAAGGGGGTAGACAAACACATAATATATAAACAAACCACAATAACTACAACACATGTTAAACCAATGCTATCTAATATGAACTAAAGATAAATCAATTAAATAATCATAACAACAAAGTATAACTAGCAAAGAAAAGAACACAACTCAAAAATGAAATACTCTGCCACCCCCATGATTTGGGAAAACATGGCGCAGTCCAATCATCCATTCACCTACTTAAACAACTTTGAGTCAGTTGAAAGTCCTTTTGCCTGTCGCCTGTCAGCCTGCCAGTGAACCCCCCGCAGCAACTCCCCGGAACTGGTAACTCAAAAAGAAAAGTATTAATTTCACAGAATGTAACTTAAAGATAAATGAACCTAAAATTAGCCAAATTGACAAAGTTAACTAAATGTGCGCACCCAAATGGAAAACTAAGTCAAATAACTAATAAAACTGTTTTTAAAACTAAAATGTGTCCAGTTATTTACTTGTATGATATATAATGTGCTCAAAACAAATGAAAGAGCTACCACCGCGAGTTGTTTCCATGTGTGGCTGCTAGTGCAGCCCTCACAGCCTGTAATTGACTAATTCTGTAGGATCAAGTTGCGTTTTTTTTAACAGCTGTCTAATCATAGCCAGCTTAAAAGTTTCTGGTACGTATCCTAATGACAAATATGAATTAATGATATTAAGAGGAGGATCTGTGACCTCTGGAAGCGTCTCTTTCATGAGTTTAGTCGGTATAGGGTCTAACATACATGTTGTCAATTTAGATGATTTGACAAGTTTATAAAATTCACCATCACCTATAGCAATGAATCAATCAGATTTTTCGTCAGGGAGACTACAATGCACTGTCTGATGCGATACTGTAGTAGATGGTAGCATAGTTACAATTTTCTCCTTGATATTATAATTCTTGTAAGTAAAAAAGTTCATGAAGTCATTACTGCTGTGCTGCTTGGAAACGTCTGGGCTTGAAGCTTTATTTTTCGTTAGTTTAGCCACTGTTTCAAATAAATACCTACCCTTCTAATAGGGTTGAAAAATAAGCAGATCTAGCAGTTTTTAAAGCCTCTCTATATGCAATCGTGCTCTCTTTCCAAGAAATGCGAAATACCTATAGTTTTGTTTAGTCAAGTCATCCTCATTTATATAGCGCTTTTAACAATGTAGATTGTTTCAAAGCAGCTTTACAGAGATAAAGATATAATTGAAGGTAACAGAGATTGGTTTGGTTTTATAGTGGCTCTTGAAAAATGTTTATTTTATAGTATAACTAAATTAGTTTAATAAATTAGGGGCCGCTAAGACGACACCGTTCTCTCCAAACAGACTTCAAACGTGAACCTGTGATAGACTCTGATGGCGTTCACATGCGCATTAAGAATTGATTCTATAGTTATGTGCGTTTGAATATATGTGCGCAGGTTTATAATTCCTTACAAACCATGCCTAAACAAACTACTTGTCTATAAATTTTGATGCAGAATTTTATTTTATCTTATCACTTCGGGTAGGTACGCGAACCGAAAAATTCCACAACGCTTTATCTGTAGAGTGGTATAGGGATCCTCCATAGGGAGAGGCTAGTTGGCACTTCAGCACTGCATTGTCATCAGGTCCAGGCGAAAGTCCTTCGTCAGATCTGGAAACGGCCTGGATCCGGCAGGCTGCGGGAAAACCTCGGGATAAACAAAGACACTAAAATTAGCGTAGATGCCATTCTTCTTATGATGTAACGAGTACATCAGGATTTGAGGGAAGTGTTCCCAGTTCCGGCTGACCTAATCTAAGCAGCCTAATATTAAATTACAGAAGTCTATAGAGTGTTATGTGAATGCTAGGTCAAAGAGATGTTTTTAGTCTAGCTTTGAACTGACAGACTGTGTCTGCTTCCCGGACAATGTTAGGAAGATTGTTCCAAAGTTTTGGTGCTAAATAGGAAAAGGATCTACCGCCAGCAGTCGATTTATATATTCTAGGTATTATCAACTGGCCGGAGTTTTGAGATCGCAATAGACGTGAAGGACTATAATGCGTTAAGAGCTCGCTCAAGTACTGCGGAGCTAAACCATTTAGTGCTTTGTAAGTAATCAGCAATATTTTAAAATTTATACGATGTTTAATAGGGAGCCAATGCAGTGTTGACAGAACCGGGCTAATATGGTCGTACTTCCTGGTTCTGGTAAGAACTCTAGCGGCTGCGTTTTGGACTAGCTGTAGTTTGTTTATTAAGCGTGCAGGGCAACCACCCAGTAGAGCATTACAATAATCTAGCCTTGATGTCATGAACGCATGAACTAGTTGTTCCGCATTTGTCAATGAGAGCATATGACGTAATTTAGATATATTTTTAAGTTGGAAAAATTAGGTTTTACAGACACTAACTAGACACATGACTTTCAAATGAAAGATTGGTATCAAAGAGCACACCCAGGTTCCTAACTGACGGCGAAGACTTAACAGAGCAGCCATCAAGTGTTAGACGGTATTCTTGGTTATTACGTGTGGAAGTTTTTTGTCCAATAATTAGAATCTCTGTTTTTTCAGAATTTAGTAGTAGGAAATTACTAGTCATCCAATTTTTGATATCAACTATGCATTCCGATAATTTTGTGAATTGGTGAGTTTCGTTAGGTTTGGAAGAAATATAGAGCTGAGTATCATCAGCAAAACAGTGAAAGCTAATTCCATGTTTCCTAATGATATCTCCTAAAGGTAGCATGTAGAGAGTGAACAGCAACGGTCCTAGTACTGAGCCTTGTGGTACGCCATACTGAACTTGTGATCGATAAGACATCTCTTCATTTACTGCTACAAACTGATAGAGGTCAGATAAATATGATTTAAACCATGCTAGTACAATTCCACTAATGCCAACATAGTTTTCTAGTCTATTTAAGAGAATGTTGTGGTCAATGGTGTCAAATGCAGCACTAAGATCAAGTAACACTAATAGAGAGATACAACCACAATCGGATGATAAGAGCAAATCATTTGTGACTTTAATGAGAGCTGTCTCAGTGCTATGGTGCGGTCTAAATCCTGACTGGAAATCCTCGCAGATACCATTTCTTTTAAGAAAGGAACACAGTTGTGAGGACACTGCCTTTTCTAGTATCTTTGACAGAAAAGGTAGATTTGAGATCGGCCTGTAATTGACTAATTCTGTAGGATCGAGTTGCGTTTTTTTAACAAGCGGTTTAATCATAGCCAGCTTAAAGGTTTTTGGTACGTATCCTAGAGACAAAGATGAATTAATGATGTTAAGAAGAGGATCTATGACTTCTGGAAGCATCTCTTTCAGTAGTTTAGTCGGTATAGGGTCTAACATACATGTTGTCGATTTAGATGAATTAACGAGTTTGCAAAATTCTTCCTCTCCTATGGCAACAAATGAATCAAATTTTACCTCGGGGAGACTATAATGTTTAGTTTTGTTTGTTTTAGTTTTGGATAGTTCACCAAAAAATGAAAATTCTGTCAGTAATTACTCACCCTCATGGCCTCTAGTCAGTTGACGTAGTGTGATAGCGTAGTGCTACGTCACACGTAGGCTCACTATTGGCCGACGCTGGTCATGTGTGTGATGCGTGTGACGTACAACACAGAAGCGACGCGCTATAACACTAGTGAACTGACTCGAGGCCCACAGAGAAGGAAATGAATAGTTGAAATAAAGTAATTATTTTTGTTGGTTTTGCGCACAAAAAGTATTCTCGTCGTTTGATAAACTTAAGATTGAGCCAGCGTAGTCACTTGGACTATTTTAACAATGTCTTTAATAACTTTCTTGGAACAAGTTTCAATCCCTTAAGAAGCCTATGGAGGAGTGATCCAGCTCTCAGATTTAATCAAAAATATCTTAATGTGTTTTCCGAAGATGAATGTAGGTCTTACGGGTTGGAACAACATGAGGGTGAGTAATTACTGACAGAATTTTCATTTTTGGGTGAACTATCCCTTTAAGGGCCTGAGTGTGCTCGTTGTACTATGGTGTTGGACTATTTTCTTTAATCTTCTTTAAGCGCAAAGGAGCAACTGTGTCTAAAGTGCCGGAAAAGAGAGAGTTAAAAGTTTAGAGTCACAATATCGAGTTCTTCTAAGCTATCTGGGATGCTGAGATGATGAAACTGATCAGGAAGATTATTTATAAAGCAGTCTTTAGTGGCAGAAGGGATAGGTCTATTGTAACACGGAGTCGGCTTTGCAACCTTGGCTATATGAAGTTTACACGAGACTAGATAATAATCTGAGATGTCATCGTTCTGCTGCAGAATTTCAACAGCATCAACATTGATTCCATGTGATAATATTAGATCTAGAGTATCATTACGACCATTAGTAGGTCCTGACACGTGTTGTCTAACTCCAATAGAGATAAGAATGTCTTTGAATGCATCTTTTTTTGTTATCTACATGTATATTAAAATCACCAACAATTAGGACTTTATCTGCAGCCAGTACTAACTCTGATAGAAAGTCAGAAAATTCTTTGATAAACTCTGTATGGTGCCCTGGTTGCCTGTATACAGTAGCCAGCACAAATCTCAAATGTGATTTATCATTTACACTAGATATTGTAACATTAAGCACCAACACTTCAAAAGTATTATATCTGAAACTAGACTTCTTAGTAATTCTGAAAATATTACTATAAATTGCAGCAACACCTTCATACGAGGTTCATGTTTATAACCATAATCTTGGGGGGTGGACTCATTTAAAGTAATGTAATTGTTTGGTTTTAGCCAGGTTTCTGTCAAGCACAGCACGTCTAGGTTATAGTCTGTAATCATATTATTAACAATAAGTGCTTTTGAAGTAAGGGATCGAATATTTAGCAACCCAAGCTTTATCATTTGTTAATTTGTATTATATCTGTTTTTTATTTGTTGAATATCAATTTAATTCTTAACCCTTAGCTGGGTTTGGAATTTTTTTGTATTTCCTAATTTGGGGAACAGACACAGTCTCTATATGATGATATCTAGGTGAAAGAGTCTGTGATGGGATTTATCTGACCTCAGTGACGTGAGACAGCTAGCAGATGGTCGGTTTAGCCAGTTTGTCTGCGTCTGTTGTGGTTTTCAATCTTTCTGAAAAATAACTTCGCAGAGATCTTTGATGCCAGAAATAATTAGACTTTATTTTCGAATGCCGTTTCGTTCCATAGAACGACACTCTAACGCTCTGGCCTGCGGCCCACTGGCCCTCTGGCCTTCCAGTGCGCTCCCGAGTATATTTTGGTTCAGAGTTATATACATACATCTTCTTCCAAAGAAGGTAACACACCCTATATAGTTTTGGGTAAAGGTCTTTTACCATGTGACTTCTCAGAATAGAATTTTCTGCAGCAAACAACATTCCATTCAAGGTCTTTCACATACACAGAGGAAATCGATACTCGGTTACTAACGTAACCTCGGTTCTCTCTAGAGAGGGAACGAGTATTGCGTAAGTTTAGCTTACGCTACGGGAAAGATTCATCTTCTCGAGATACTGAAGCCAAAAAATTATCCTTAATTTTGTATTCCTTGTCAACGCAGTGCAGCAGCTAGCAGACCTAGAGCAGGCCATCTCGCGTGCTCATTGGCTGCCCTGCGGGCAACTGCTGCAGCCTACCAGTGAGCCCGGCGTGACGTCACGCCCAATGAAGGGCGCCCGCGCCTTCATAGCGTCACAGCCCGCCAGAATGGGCGTGGCTTAGCGTATAACACTAGGGGCTGTAGGCTGAATTCCCTGGTTTTCGTCGACTGAAGCGAAGTCGCTCGTGGCGCGAGCACGGCCGGTTACGCAATACTCGTTCCCTCTCTAGAGAGAACCGAGGTTACGTTAGTAACCGAGTATCGTTCTCTTACGAGAGGTTCTCTCGTATTGCGTAAGTTTAGCTTACGCTACGGGAACACTTTGTCAACGCCGTGCGCGCCAAGCATCCACATGAGACCCCGAGCTTTCAGGGGAACCCCATAAGTGGAAAAAATAAGGTGGCCAGCCACGCGGGCCATCACTTGTACATAAGCACACATAGGGAATACAGAGCAGCGCGCCGGTCTGTATAGGCACATGGCACATACCCTACTTAGTGCAGCTCAACCAGGAGAGCTGAGTCATGTGAGAGTGATCTGAGCAGGAGATCTGGGCAGAATACACCTCTCCTTCAGACTGACAACAGTTTAGCCTGCAAGGCAGGAACTTCTAGGTTATAAAACCTGACAAAGGTAGACGGGGAGCTCCAGCCCGCCGCTACACATATGTCATGGATAGAAATTCCACTGGACCATGCCCACGAAGAGGCCACGCCTCTCGTGGAATGAGCCCTGATGCCCAGAGGGCATTGCAGACCTTTTGACGCGTAAGCGGCCGCTATAGCGTCTACTATCCATCTGGACAGGCTCAGTTTCGAGGAGGCGAGACCCTTGGTGCGCCCACCAACGAAACAAAAAGCTGTTCCGAACGCCTGAAGGAGGCGGAGCGCGTAATGTAAAACCTCAGCGCTCTGACAGGGCAGAGGAGATTCACATCATCTTCGCTGTCAGATGCTGGGAGAGCTGACAACGAAATAACTTGCGCTCTGAATGGAGTGCCCATCACTTTAGGGACATAGCCATGTCTAGGTCTGAGTATGACTTTAGAGTCATTCGGTCCGAACTCAAGACACGACTCGCTGACAGACAGCACATGCAGGTCCCCTACACGTTTTACTGACGACAGTGCAGTCAGAAAGACGGTTTTCAGTGATAGATATTTCAACCCCACGGTGTCTAGTGGTTCAAATGGATCCCACATGGGAACCGACGGGGGGCGCGGCGGATTCATCCTTCTAGCTCCTCTAAGGAAGCGGATGGCCAACTCGTGTCTTACCAATGACTGGCCGTGCGTCGATTCTGCGAACGCTGCCACGGCCGCCACGTATACATTGAGCGTGGATGGGGAACTTCCCTTATCCAACAGCTCTTGTAGGAAGGTGAGCAGATGCGCCACCCCGCATGTCCGCGGTTCCAGATCTCTGTCGGTGCACCATCCAGAGAACACCGACCATTTAGACGCGTAGAGCCTTCTCGTGGAAGGGGCTCTAGACTGCGTGATCGTGTTCATCACTCCTTCTGGCAGGGCAACGAGTACCCGTTGATCAACCATAAATGCAGAGACCAGCGCTCTGGATTGGGATGCCAGATCGTGCCGCGAGCCTGAGAGAGGAGATCTGCCCTCACCGGATTCGGCCACGGAGCTGTATGTGACAGCCCTGCTAGTTCCGGGAACCAAATCTGATTCTCCCAACGCGGGGCTATGAGGAGCACCGAGTGGCGCGTTTCCCTGATTCTCTTGATCACCTGTGGCAACAGATAGGCCGGAGGGAAAGCATATAGCGGGAGGCTGGGCCAAACCTGGGCCAGCGCATCCTCATCCTTCGAACAGACCGTCGGGCATTGAGCGTTGTCTTTTGACACAAATAGGTCGACTTCCGCTCTGCCGAATAGGCGCCACAGTTTCTGGACCGTTTGGGGTGCAGGGATCATTCCCCTGGGGGAACGTTGTCCCTGGACAGTTTGTCTGGGCCGTCGTTCAAATGGCCAGGCACATGCGCCGCCCTCAGCGAGCGCAGGTGCATCGGAGACCAAATAAGGAGGCGTTCCGTCAGATTGCAGAGATTTCTGGATCTGACACCGCCCTGACGGTTTACATAGGATACCACAGACATGTTGTCCGAGCGGACAAGAACATGCTGGTCCTGTATGAACGGGAGGAAGCACTTCAGCGCGTTCTCGACCGCTATCATTTCCAGACAGTTTATGTGAAAACCCTTCTCCTGGTCTGACCACTGGCCAAAGGCCGGTCTGCCCTCGAACAGTGCGCCCCAACCCGAGTTGGACGCGTCTGACGAGATGACTTTACGATAAGAGATGGTTCCCATCATTACTCCCTGCTGGTACCAGTCGGCCACTAACCAGGGCTGCAGAGCTGTTATGCAGGTCTGAGTCACTCTGATTTTCTGGCCGCCAGACACCCGGCGGGACACGCGAGCATTCAACCAGCGTTGGAGCGGGCGCATGCGCAGTAGGCCCAGCTGGAGCACCGCTGCAGCTGATGCCATACAGCCCAACATCCTTTGAAATGTTTTCAAAGGGAGAAAGCTGCCCTTCTGGAAAGATGCGGCTAGGTGGCGAACACGGCGCGCGCGCTGTGTCGATAAACGAGCCGTCATGGTCACCGAGTCCAGTGCTATTCCTAAAAGGAAATTGACTGGCTGGGCAGTAATGAGCTCTTGGTCCAGTTGATCGTGAGACCCAAGCTTTCCAGATGACTGAGAAGCACTGTTCTGTGAGATAGCAGTTCTGTCTCTGACTGTGCCAATATCAGCCAATCGTCCAGATAGTTCATTATTCGCAGCCCCTGACTTCTCAGGGGGCGAGCGCCGCGTCCATGCACTTCGTAAATGTACTGGGTGCCAGGGACAGGCCGAACGGCAGGACGGTGTAATGATATACCTGACCGTCGAAGGCGAATCTCAAAAATTGCCTGTGACGGGGTACTATCTGAATCTGAAAATAGGCATCCTTCAGATCTAGAGAAATAAACCAGTCCCTCGGGCGAACGTGCGTGACGATTTTCCTGGTCGTAAGCATTTTGAACGGTCTTCTCGCAAGCACTTAGTTCAAATATCTCAGATCTAGGATAGGTCTGAAGGCTCCGTCCTTCTTGGGTACGAGAAAATATCGGCTGTAAAAGCCTGACTCGCTCAGAGAAGGCGGTACCTTTTCTATAGCCCCTTTGCAAAGCAGCTTTGCTATTTCTGCGTGAAGTAGGTGTGCTACTTACGCATTCACAATCGTCGCGGTCCGGGCTTGAAAGCGCGGGGGACGGCGAATGAATTGAAGTGTATAGCCCTGCTTTATTGTGCTCAACACCCATTCTGAAATCCCTGGGATAGTTTCCCACGCAGCTATGTGAGCCGCTAGGGGGGAAATCGCCATTTGCGGGCTTGTGAAACTGAACCGGAGCCGAAAGCGTGGTGCGCGCGCTCTCGGTTCTGGGCAATGGCTGATAGCTGAAAAGCCGAAACCGGCTGATTTATGTGAGATGTCCCAATCATAAGGGATGGGGAACAGTCTTTTGTCATTTTTTGACGCGCGAGCAGCGCTCCGGGCGGGAAAGCTTCCTGTAAGCGTGAGCGCGTGTGCGCGGGCACGAGACTTACAAGTGTATTTGATGCCCCGATCATAATGGATGGGGAGCATTTTATTAATGCCCTGCGTTTTGTGATAACACTTAAACGCGCAGGCGCAGCCCGGGGGGAGGTTAGTGTTAGCAAGCGTGAACGCACTCAGGCGGGCACGAGACTTACATTCATAACCTGCTTTCTTTTGTGAAACTGACCCGGAGCCGAAAGCACGGCGCGCGCGCTCTCGGTTCTGGGCAATGGCTGCTCGCTGAAAGCCGAGACCGTCTGATTTATATGAGATGTCCCAATCATAAGGGATGGGGAACATTCTTTTTTTTTTTTTTTTTTTTTTTTTTTTTTTTTTACTTTTTGACGCGCGAGCAGCGCTCCGGGCTGAAAAGCTTCCAGTAAGCGTGAGCGCGGGCACGAGACTTACAAGTGTATTTGACGCCCCGATCATAATGGATGGGGAGCGTTTTATTAATGCCCTGCGTTTTGTGATAACACTTAAAACGCGCGGGCGGAGCCCGGGGGGAGGTTTGTGTTAGCAAGCGTGAACGCACTCTGGCGGGCACGAGACTTACATCCATAACCTGCTTTCTTTTGTGAAACTGACCCGGAGCCGAAAGCGCGGCACGCGCGCTCTCGGTCCTGGGCAATGGCTGCTCGCTGAAAGCCGAGACCGGCTGATTTATGTGAGATGTCCCAATCATAAGGGATGGGGAACATTCTTTTTTCACTCTTTGACGCGCGAGCAGCGCTCCGGGTGGAAAAGCTTCCTGTAAGCGTGAGCGCGGGCACTAGACTTACAAGTGTATTTGACGCCCCGATCATAATGGATGGGGAACGTTTTATTAATGCCTTGCGTTTTGTGATAACGCTTAAACGCGCGGGCGGAGCCCGGGGGGAGGTTTGTGTTAGCAAGCGTGAACGCACTCTGGCGGGCACGAGACTTACATTCATAACCTGCTTTCTTGATCGTGTAACAGAGCGGGCAGATAGTGGGCACAGACTTGTGGACACATTTCTTACATTCAACACTCGAGCGGCTTTTCTGCGCTTCATGAGAGTGTGCTCTGCGAGGTTCGGAGTGCTTATGTGTAGTGGTGAACACTGGGGCGTGGGCACCTTCATTACACTCACAACACCGACGGCATGAGCCGGACCAGACATTTTACTCATTTTGAGATTTTTCTGGGTCGCCGTGAAAACGGCGTTTGTGTGCAGGCGAGAGGGTCAACAGACCGGCTCGTTTGCTGCTAATTGAACCACTGCAGTAGCCTGTTTGAAGGGGACTGACAGGGAATAAACTTAAACACGCACGTCTTTTCGGAGGCGATGTGTCTGTTAGTAAGCGTGAGCGCTCGTGAGCGGGCACGTAACTTACATTCTTAATCTGACATTATACTCACTTGAGATTTCTCTGGGTCGCCGCGAGAACGGCGGATGTGTGCAGGCGAGCGGGTTGCATTACCGGCTCGTTGGCTGCCAAATACACCACTGCAGTAGCCTTATCTAAGGGGACTGACATGGCGAGACATTTCGACGGCGGCGCGCAAGCCCGTCCGGGTCATGCAGAGAGCTCGGGAGGGCTCTGCATGACGCGCGAACGGGGACGCGAGGGCAGGGTAGCTCTCTTGTAACGTAAAGAGAGCTAGCCGCGTGCTCGGTGGTCGAGCAGAACTGGAACAGTGTTTGTACGAGGGCGCGCGCACGAGTAGTGGGCACGGGACCTACATGTAACACAGATGATGCCCGTCCGGGTCATGCAGAGAGCTCGAGAGGGCTCTGCATGACGCGCGAACGGGGACACGAGGGCGGGGTAGCTCTCTTGTAACGTAAAGAGAGCTAGCCGCGTGCTCGTACGTGTCCCTCGGCCTCATTCTCAGATGCGACGGCAGTGAGGCTCGTGAGCGGCAGCTGCGCGTCGGTGAGGAGAGGCGGGGGGTGTTGAAGGCTTCGAGTCGAGCCCGCAGGGTCGACAGCGGAAGCGCTTCACAGCCGGAAGTGCGAGGCGTCTTAAAAAAGACACTCGCTGCTCTTTTAGAATAGGTTTTAGCAAGGTAAAGGATACGTCGCCGGATAGCGTAGCTCGCACGGATGGCTGAAGGTGGCGAAGACGGCCGGCTTCCTCAGCGCTCTCCTAAGCTGGCTGTCCGCTGTTCGACGGCGGCGGTGGCTTCTCTCAGATCCAGCGATGCGAAGAGCTCGCTGAAGAGACGAAAATCAGGGAATTCAGCCTACAGCCCCTAGTGTTATACGCTAAGCCACGCCCATTCTGGCGGGCTGTGACGCTATGAAGGCGCGGGCGCCCTTCATTGGGCGTGACGTCACGCCGGGCTCACTGGTAGGCTGCAGCAGTTGCCCGCAGGGCAGCCAATGAGCACGCGAGATGGCCTGCTCTAGGTCTGCTAGCTGCTGCACTGCGTTGACAAGGAATACAAAATTAAGGATAATTTTTTGGCTTCAGTATCTCGAGAAGATGAATCTTTCCCGTAGCGTAAGCTAAACTTACGCAATACGAGAGAACCTCTCGTAAGAGAACCAAAGTCACAGACAGAAGAAATAATTGTGTCCAAATATATAGCAAAATTACTTGTTTTCTAAATAATAAAATCTTCAACATTCCCTCCTCTGAGGCTTATTAAGCCTCACATTCACTATCCTTTTCGAGAGTGTAGTTTCAAAATCCAGGTCCCTCAGTTATGCTACCTGGTGACTCAACTGAGTCACTCATTCTCCTTTCCAATTACTGGATTAAGCCACCACACTCCGGAGGAGCACTCGAGCCAAACATCTTCTTCCATACATTTTTATTTCTTTTAGTTGTTCTTTCTTTTTTGTTAAATGGAAAAAGTAAAAGAATCGAGTTCTCCCTAATCAGACAAACTTAAACATTGTTATAAGTGTGTGTATACCTTTGTTCTTGCATTGCATGTTATTGTCACAGTTATGTAGAGTATATCAAACATAAAAGTCTCTTATACTATTGAAAGTTTTCTTGCGGTGTAGATATCCTCTAGGGTCTGGCTCATCAATCATCTTCTTCGTCCTCAATTCCTCATTTACTGGAATCAACATCCAGGGTTTGTAGATATCAATTTGGTTGCCCTCTCAAATTAGTTTTCATTATCTTTTTTCCGCATTTTCATTCGTTTAACCGTGGTTTTCCAACTAATGATCTTAATATACAGAGTACACAACAGAATAATAACCCACTTTCAATATCCCTAATTGAGCAAACCTTAATTTTCAAAACTTTTCATTAAGTTTTCCTTAACTTTTGCTCTTAAGTTTTTCTTGACTCAATCGTAATCGCTAAATTTTCCTCCCTGCACAATATTTTTTAGTAAAAGTGCAACACTGATCACCAAACATAAGTCATTCTACTTTTTTCACATAATTGTTTTTCTCCTAATGCAGACAAAGCATTATAATAAATATCTGCTTATTATAGTAGTCTAATTGAGTTATTATGCATTTTTGTTCTACTTGATCCATATGACTATTACTTCAAAATATGGCTGGGTAAACATAACTCTCTCGTTTTTATCACTTCTTATGAGAGAATATCATTTCTTAAATTCGAAGAATCCATCTTTTAGTCAGTCAATTTTAGTGAACATAACACTTTACACCTATCTAATAAATTGCAATACATTTCGCTTACTGTCTATTTTATTACCAAATTTAAACAATAAATTCCAATTTGACCTTTTTGATCTCGCGTGTTGCTTCCTATTCTCACTGTAGCTCCTCAGTTCAAGACTAAACTGAATACATTTTCTTCTTTTCTACTAATTTCTAAATAAACTATCATGAATAAACTAATTATGTCTCATGTAATCACTCTAACTAAGAAAGCTTCAGAGCAATGTTACATTTATCTCATAAAAGTCATTCAATAAACTCATTAGACAATAAGAAAAATAACTCTAGAAAATAACTTTTTGCACTATCTTACATATTCCTTATATGTACATTTCTTTTTCTTTATATCCAATAATCTAAAAGTTTGTCTATCAACCATTTAAACCATTAGCATTATAACTTAATTATTATTAAAACTTCCTTGTGTTCGTATGCAACTTATTTTTAATCTTTAATACTTCTGTTTAGTTGACATATAATCTGACCTTATTTCTGATAGTTTTTCAATCTAAGGATTACTTCTCTGTTAGAAATTTAATTTCTGTTCCTGTCCCTCCTCTACTGGTTTCATTGCTTTTACCCATCTATATCATGTCCACATGGTATACTGATATATGGCCTATTTTTGTCGCTGTTCTTTTCTTAACTTTGTTTTTGCCACAAATTTCACAAAACTTTGCAAAAATGCCTTTTAATTTAAAATGCCTATAATTTTATATTCATTTTAATTTTTAATTTCCTTATCTTACTCCCCCCTTTGCGCACTGGTTTAAAACCATTGCGCATCTGGACTGAGAATATTCAAAAGTATTCATTGGTTCAACAAACTGTCCTTCATGTGAATGCTAAATATCTATTCTTGACCCCCCTCTGGTGCCATTTAGATTGTTCACAAGGGCCTGTTAGTTATTGGATTTCAATAACTTCCTCTAAGTCTATAAACTTTCTATCCTTTCTATCAAGCACTACTTGATATCATTTTAATTAATCAATTGCATTTTGAATCAAATTGTATTCTTATCAATTAAAATTAAAATTAAATATTTGTTAATACTTGCTTTAATTTCAACTGTAGCCTTAAATTAATTAAGTATACCCTTGTATTGACAAGTTACATCTGAGTACCCCTTAAAATTTATTTTAAAGTTATTTTTAGTTCTAAAATTTTCCTTCATGAATTGTCTTAATTCCCATTATGCTATATCAATTTCTTAAATTAATTGTTAACATTATTTTAGTTTCTTTTCTTTTTTTTCATTATCATTGTTTTCTATGTTGCTTTAATATATTTTTACTTTCAATCATTTTTGTTATGGTGGGGTTATTATTAAGTTGCTACTGAATCTATTCAAGGGCTGAACATTCAATCATAGGAAAGTTGGTTGATGTTTACTATTGTTTGAGCTTGTACTCATCTCTGTTGAGTCTCTCTTTTGCACAGTTCTTTTGACAAAGACTTTTGACAAAGATCAGCTCCATCACGATATGCTGAAAAGAAAGGCAGATATGTTATGCGCTGCGCAAATGTGGCACTGTTTTTTCTATTTTTATTTTTCTCTTTTCATTCTTTGTTTTTTCATATTGTTACTTCAGTTCCTGACCAGGAAATTTAACCAAATCCATCCATGGTCATTATTTTACTGGGCGGAATTTGCCCTGTGGGCCCACATGTTAAATTTTAAATACAGCTGTATTGGCAAAATAATTGATTTGCCTTAGTGTCTCTTCAGACATCATCTCTCACTCATTCACACTCAGTGTCTCTCTCACACACACACTGGCCAGCATACATTCTTGCAGGTTGTGCTCTAAATGAGGCATCCTATAATTTTAGCCATAAGGTCTGATCAGGTCAACACAACTATGTCAAACACTACTGAGAAGTGTCAATGATCATAAGGTTTAGTTTAACACCGTTTTTATAATCCTTTTTTTTCTTTTTACAAAATCTAATAGACTAAGTATTTTAGTATAATAGGCCTGCCAATTGTAATTTTTCAAATACATTTTGTCATTTGTTTTTCTGATTTTTCCTATTCTTTTTTGTTTTTTGCTCATGAGCTGCTTTAAGAAATAAATTGGAGATCTCTGCATAATCTTGGATCCATGGCCAACAACATTTCCATCTCATTATCCCAGTTTTGACAGCTTTTTTTGCGATTTCATAATTTTGGACTTTTGGAGTAATTTTGTCCCCAATCTATATCTCTAAAAACTTACCAAAACAAAATGGAGTGACCAGTATCATTGTTTTGCAAACAATAATAATAATTCTTTGACATTTTGTGTCTATCTTTTACTTTTCTACAGATTAATTTTTCTCATGCTTTTAAGCCCTATAGTTGTTTCTAATAGCCCTTACTATAACAAATCCTGCCTCAGTTTGAACTATTTGGTGAGTTGAGCACCCACTTGTCTCTTTCAGTGTATTTTCTTTCTTTTTTATATGGCTGGACTTGAACCTACTGAAAAAGCAGAGAGTGTTAGTTTAGCAGAGAATATAAAGAATTGCTTATGGGACCAGTGAATAATCAGAATGAATAAAGTTAATCTATAATTAACTAAATTTGAAGCAGTCTCTAGAGTGATAATCGGAGTTGCCACACCTGTGCTGCCCGTAAGGGAAGGGTTTCAGTCAGTTCTTCTGTTTTTAGATTAACAGTCTGTTGAAGCTTCTTGGCTGTCGCTCTGCATGTGTCGTCAGCCTGTCACTCAAGGCTTGGTGTAGTAGACTGTATATTGGCTCTGTTGTTTCTCTGCCTCTGCTGAGTTTGGGCTTTTGATAGATTTTGCCTCAGCTTTGCATCTCAGGATTTTCCTCTTGTCCTCAGGAAAAAGTCTCCAGTGAAATAGTGAAAGTTTCACCTTTTCCAGCTTTAAATCAGTCTTTCTACATGCTGAGTTTTCCAGAAAGTGGTCATCTTCAGAAGGGGAGCTGAAAGCCCCTCACCCACTCTTCTTCTTCTCTCTGCAGTTGTGTCTTTTACCTTTCACCTCTTCCATTCGACACTGAAGCCATCTGAAACTTGAACACTCAGAGAGCTGCATAGATCAAATTAGTCTTTATAAATATTTGTTCCTGAGCTATTAGCTCTTTATCTAAATTCCACTTTTAACCATCTTTTTCCTAGTTCTTTTATACTATATAATAATCACTGGTTGACAACAGCAGTTCTCCCATTCTGTTTTTAGTAAAGCAAGTTCTTCGTTGCAGGAAAAAGCAAGCTATTTCTTCATTGCAATATGAGCAATAATCTAACTTTTGATTTTCTGAGTATAATACAATTAAATAATTTTCCCTATCATAAAATCAGCCTTCAATCTTTCTTCTGTATTTGCATGCTGTGCTAAAAATAATCTAACATGGTGAATAAACTTTTCTCAGCCATTTCCAACAATTCACATTACTACAATCCTAAGATTGCTGTAAATTATTTACTGTTGAAACTTGGTCACCCAATCGTGTTCACTTTTAGCACACTGCACAAGTTATTTTTTCCTTAGCACAAACTTAATTATCTACAATAGAATCATTTTTCTCACTTTGTCTTCAGGGATAATGAGATACAAATTTTAGACGTCTTCAGATATAAGATATAATATATTAAGCACGTGCATTCTTATTTATCATTATCTATTCATATATATCATTATATCAGTCCATTTATTAATTAATATTTTATACTTTAACTTATTTATACTACAATAATCTGCAAGAGTAATATCTTGAAACAATTGTTTTCTTTTACTATTTCCTTTACTTTTAATACTCATTTATACATTACTTGTCTCTCAAGCTCATTCACACATTCCTTGTCACCTATTTTTAACCACAGTCACAGTCAAGCAGACACACAGGATCCCACATTCACTCTACTTACACAACACATTGACAATACAATAACTTTAAACTATAAGACCTCTGCGATTCACTTCCTCCGACACAACAGAGTCATATACTACATAGCTTTTCCGTACAGTCCCTTGTTAACCTATAACAAGGCGGTAACCAAAAGCTAAACTTATCTGTGCAATATTCGCCATCCTTCCAGGCCCTCTTGGCGAAATCCACATAAAACTTACCCAGTCCCTTGTTAACCTATAACAAGGCGGTAACAATAAACCAAACTTAATCTGTGCACATGCAATTAACTTATTATCCTCAAGGCCCTCTTAATAAGTAACACAGAGTTCTGGTAACCTTTACCAGTATACTTAACTTCATCTGTGTACATGCTATCCCATTATCCGTCAAGGCCCTCTTAATAGGAAACACAGAAATCTGATACCCTATATCAGTATACTTAAATCTATAAAAAACTGATAACCTCTATCAGTACACTTGTCATCCTCAAGGCCCTCTTGACAAGAAAAAACAATAACTGTTATCCTTTAACAGTAAACATAAATTCTTACGTACATACGACAAAACCTTTAGCGGCACATCAGCAGTACCAATATTCATACAATCTGCATCAGATTATATAAACACTGGCAAACACTAACGGGAGCTCCGCCGCGCTATTACACATTACTTGATATCGTCAACAACAATAGACAATTATTTCTAGAATCAAAGATCCTCTTTTCAATTTTTTAGTTCTTTAAACTTGGAGAAGCATTTTAAAGGGTCTTACCACTCTGGCTCACTGGTGACAACACACACTTTTTCAAAAGCAAAAATTGCTCACCTCAAAGTACAGTGGCCACTGTTGTCTGTGTCGGTCACCAGAGTCGCCTTTCGTGGTTCCTTCTGCTTCAAAACCCAAGCCCCACGTTGGGCGCCAAATGTTGTGGTTTTCAATCTTTCTGAAAAATAACTTCGCAGAGATCTTTGATGCCAGAAATAATTAGACTTTATTTTCGAATGCCGTTCCGTTCCATAGAACGACACTCTAACGCTCTGGCCTGCGGCCCACTGGCCCTCTGGCCTTCCAGTGCGCTCCCGAGTATATTTTGGTTCAGAGTTATATACATACATCTTCTTCCAAAGAAGGTAACACACCCTATAGATAGTTTTGGGTAAAGGTCTTTTACCATGTGACTTCTCAGAATAGAATTTTCTGCAGCAAACAACATTCCATTCAAGGTCTTTCACATACACAGAGGAAATCCAAAGTCACAGACAGAAGAAATAATTGTGTCCAAATATATAGCAAAATTACTTGTTTTCTAAATAATAAAATCTTCAACACGTCCTGACCTGAGCCCCAGATTGTCATGTTTGAGGTCTAAGACTATGTGCCATATTACTAGAGAGGAGAGCAGCACAATCGCAGGAGGGATGAATACCATCTCTTTTCAACAGGTCAGGTCTGCCCCAAAAACGTTTCCAATTGTCTATGAATTCTATATTATTTTGTAGCCATCCATTGAGTGAGGACAGTCTACTAAATATCGCATCACTCCTTCGAACAGGAAGGGGGGCAGAGCAAATTACAAGGTCAAGGTGAAACCAGTTCCAAATGTGTAGTCTTTTTTTATTTAGTACTGTATATACAGTAGTTGTCCTTATTTAAACACTGTTGGTTGTCATGCTGTAGAAACATAACTATAATCAATTGTATGAAATTTATAACATACATGACGATCTAAATGAGATCAACTGATCAGAGCACTACATGATGATTATGTCATTATCATCATCATCAATTAGATGACATCATCTGATCACATTTAAGGCTGATTTATACTTCTGCGTCGGACCTACACCGGACCCTCTACGCCGTAGCCTACGCTTTGGTTTTAATTTATACTTCAGCGTCGTTCTCCGCGTTGACGCGGGAGCATGTGAAACCCGAGGAAGCGGTTTGAGCAGACCAATCACAGAGCTTGCGTCCGCGTAGAATAGACGCGTTGTTACATTTTTGGAGAGGTGCACGTCAGGGTACGCCGGAGGGTACGCGCGCTACGCACAGACTACGGCGTAGCTACGGCGTAAGTTCGACGCAGAAGTATAAATTGGGCTTAACTCTTACTGTTCTTGCTATGACAAACAGTTACTGCAGCCAGAGAAAAAAATAATATTAAAACACCAATAGTCAAACTGCCCTACTAAAGCAATCACCATAATGGTGGCGTCAAACCAAACTATTAATCTCTATAAGGATTTTTGTACACATATGACAGAAGTAACTCTGTTTTGTAATAAGTGAAGCTGGTAATGCTGTTTGTGGAGTTGTTTAATGAAGTTGGAGCCTGACATCAAATATTTAAGACGTCAACCCAATGTTCATTTTCAACCAAAATTTGATGTCAATACAAGCGATGTTGGAGTCCATGTCAAATAACATTTCTTGCTGGGGGGACTCACATTGTGGCCATAATATGAGCGCAGAGTGAGTGCACTGTGAAGTTACACTTTTAGCTCACTGTGAACTCACATTGTGGTCATATGGAGGGGTCACTGTGAGATCAACGTGTTGACTGGGCATAGTGATTCGAAACTTTTGTCATGCAAATCTTAAGTGATGAAAATGCCAGAATGACATGTTTTAACATAGATCCATTAAAGTTTAAAGGTTTAATTATTCAAGAGTTCAAGGCAGAAGTGCCTCTAATTTAAGTCCAATTAAGAACATACATGTTTATGGAACTTTATGACTTTTAAAAAATGTTAAATAAGTGATTGTTGTGCAACAAAATAGATCATGCATTTGTATCAATGATTATCATTGTGTATCATCCAGCTACACAGTGCAACACATGGTCAAAGAAAAAAAAAAAATGACAAAGAGAAACATCAGTGTAGGGTGAAAATTGTTTATATAGGCCACTGATATGGTTGTGGATGTTATTTCCCAGAGATTATTGCAAGAGATTACACCCCCATAAGGTAAGGTATCAGACGAGCTTAGCAATAAATAAATAAAATGGTAATTGGTTAATATATTTAGGAATATTCTGTAAGAACATTCAGTTTTACATTAAATTAGCTCAAATTATATATAGGGGATTTTAATAATTAATCATGAATATGATTAATATATTGCATAATACAGTTAAATTATCGAAGTTGAAAATAGATCAATTGTACATATGAATGATCAATCACAACGAATAATAATTCCTCATTCATATATCAATGGTCCATTTCCAGATCGATTATATGAGATAACCTTTAATGGAATTAATTTAGCTATCGAACTGTTTGTCCAGCAAACGGCCGTAAGATTAACTTATCAACTTCTCAACAAAGTAATCCCTTCTTATAAACTCCAAGAAATATCAATTTTCCGGCCGTGAACATTAATTTTCCTGTGTTTATAAAATTAGACTACTAAACATAGTCAATAATAGAAGCTTTTGTAGCTAGGATCAACATCTCATTGACTTTGTAAAATTCAGCATTTTAGACAGAAGCGATCAAGAATATAATGGTTTTAATAATTGGACTAATAATACATCAAACTACAATTCACACAGAATATATATGTGTATACACCCGAAACAAACAAAATGAAAACATTACAAACACAAAATAAAATAGGATGAGAGAGGAAAATAAAAATGAGAGGGAGAGAGAGAGTTGGGAAGAAAGAGAGTGAGTGAGAGAGAGAGAGATCCGTAAAATTCACCTGGACATTTGAACCTTCAAGAGACAACACGGAAAAACCCAGTCTTAATGCTCTAAAATCTTGGTAACTCAAATATACAGTACTTACATAGTTCTCATGTGTCTGAGCCTTGTTGCGTGTGCAAGCGGCTGGTCTTTGTGTGTTCCGTTGGAGCGTCACATGGTTTGCAGCGGCTGGTCTTTGTGTGTTCCGTTGGAGCGTCACATGGTTTGCTGCGGTCTGGAGCGCGCAATTTCAAAGAAGGCTTAAAGGTCTTTGACGTAAATTCAGGGTTCTCAAGTCTCACGCATTGGCCGTGAGGCAAACGCAATTCAACCAGTTCACATGCTCACACGCCACACTGTGTATTTCTCACGCTGAAAATGCAATGCCAACCAAGATGTTCTGCAAGCTTTATATATAACGTTGTATACGAGGCGGAGTCACACAAAGTGAAATTTCCTGCCGCCTGAACATATCTTGGCCAGATTGCGTTCGTTACTAGGCAACATAGATACGCGAACACACGGAAGTTGACGGAACATTCTCGGCCACCGTACATTCGTTAACGTTACTAGGTAACCAACAACATTGCGCGATCACACGTTGTGATGGAGAAGGGAAGTTGGAAGAAAGCTCGTCTAACATTTTTAGGCTAGAACATTTAATATATAGCCCATCGTATACATTATTATTGATGCAGTCAAAAACTCTACAACTAAGTTACTTTGCAACCAGGCCAGAAGCTTCGGCTCAGTTTGGCTAGCTTACGTTAACTGAAACTAAGGGAAATGTTAGTGGGTATGGTAAATGGACTGCATTTATATAGCGCTTTCACAGACCGAATTGCCACCAAAGCGCTTTACATAGTTGCCTCACATTCACCCATTCATACACACATTCATACACCGACGGCGGTGTCAGCCATGCAAGGCGCCACCCAGCTCGTCGTGAGCAGTTGGGGTTAGGTGTCTTGCTCATGGACACCTCGACACTCGGTCAGGTGGAACCGGGGATTGAACCACCAACCTTTCGGTTTGTAGATAACCTACATGAACCACTGAGCCACTGCCGCCCCATGGTATGGGAAGGAATGCAGATGTATTTCTTCATTTTATTTTAAATTATATATTATACTGTATTAATAGTCTTTCTAGTAACATTAAGGCTACATGTATTAAAGCATATTACTCTGGGTAATATTGTATATCCTGTCAAAACATTCATTAATCATTGCATTTGTATTTTTCAAAGATGTCAGGGAAAAAGCAAAAATATTTGTTTTTCCTAACTGTTTGGAGCAATTTGTTATATTTTTGTAATTTTTGTATATTTGTAATTTTGAAATATAACATTAAAGAGTATATTTGATGTGATTAATTGCTCTGTCATTTATCAGATTTACAAATTGTTATAATTTCAGTTTGTCCTGGTTAATTATGAACAATGGGTAAAATTGGGGCTCCATTAGGGCTCCTCCCCTAACGCATGTGATCTCACTCCAAGCTTTTGATAAAACTTGAGAACCCTGTAAATTACCAGATAAATAATTCAGACTAAGTTCATTTCTGGGGAAATGAACAAAGGAAAACAAACTTAAGCAAAAGAAAAGAAGAGGAAAGATCCCCCGGGGCGGGGGATCACGAGGGTTACATCGGATCGAAGGAGGTAAGAGAGAAGAGCAAGCGATGATGAGGTGCTTGGTGCTTCTTTAACGACACTTCGGTTCACGCCTCCTCTGGCGTGAATGCACCAATCAGCTGGGAGAAAAGTGTGCGGACAAGTGTTCCTTTGTTCCCTCGAGACCGACTTTGCTTGTTTCATGACAGTGATGTAAAAATGCGTTCAATTTTACTCCAGAGATGACAAAACATAGTAACATACATTTTGCGGTTTGTACCCATATATATATATATATGGTTTTGTCAGATCAAGACGATTCTAAAGGTATGACGAACGACATATAAACATTATAGGAAAACACAGTTACATTAAAAGGGGGGCGCCTGTCACATGTCAATACGACAGAGCACTTCTTTGTTTCATTGTTAGAGAATCATTAACTTAATTAAAGGAGCTGTGTCTGCAAATTAGATTCTAATGCTACAATTCTATATCTGCTCTTCTTTTGGAAATAAGTGTTGCTGTAATCAATCAGGTGTTCTGGAATTTTTGGTTTTATGATAAAAGTGGAACCTTAAACCTTGTGATCATTTTTTGTAAATTTATATTTTGTTTGAAAAAAAAAAATAATAATTTTATTGCAGTGACATTAAACGAATGATAAAAAATACAGTTTTAAAGCATTGCAAAGGAAAAGCACAACGAAATGAACAAGTTGAAGTTTACTGTACTTTATATAGGCTGCTATATATATATATATATATAGTAATAACTTGTAGTTATTCAATATAACGTGGGACTGACCGGAGCTTAGCTATGCTATTTCACTTTTACTATGCTAATTACTAACACTAGATATAAGCACTTGTGTCCCATACACCGCACGACCAGAAGTGTTTCAGCAGGTGAACCTTTGGTAAAATAAGCCAGCAGGAGACAGTATTGGTGTCTTTCTACTCTTTTTATTTTAAACATAGAATGAACACGCAGGCAAGGCCCTATCGCCGAGTCCCTCCTTTACACATCTCTCTCCATGACGGTGAAAGACACATTATTACATAACAAGGCAGTAAATGAACCAAGAACACCTAACCTAACTTGAACATAAACACACATAACTTTACTATTACAAAAACTAAACAATCTTGCTGTAATAACACATATATCAACTCCCAACAAACAATTACCCATAATGCACCCAGCTGCTAATGCTGACTGCGGGGTCATTACAATATATATATAAAATATTTTCACTATATATAAGTGAATGCCTGCAATCATTCAAGCATTGACGAATGCTCAAAACGTGCAAACTAATAAAAACATTATGAACTTGACGAAACGATACACAATTGTAGTTTAAGTTTGCACTGAAACTATATTTACCTTTTTTGAAATAATCCATTAAACCTGTTGAGAAACGAGGAGCGTGAACTAAAATGATCAGTTCCCTTTCAGTCGATAACGTCAGACGTAGTCGACGGTCGACTGAAATGGGATCTCGCTAGGGAGCCTATCCTCTTCGAGTACTATTGAATGAGCCAATGTAATTGGCGTGCGTGATTCACATCACACACTCCGCCCCCGCGGCGCGGGTATAAATACGGAAGTGGATACACGCACTAGTTGCCTTTCGCTTCGGAGCCGATCGTTTGAGGTCTCTGAGAGTGCTGTTGTCTACAACGAGCGAGTGTGTCGGTGTTCTTCAGGAAGACTCTCCCAGTGCTGGTGTTCTACAGCGCGAGTGCAGCAGTGATCGCGAGCTCTGAGCTCTCAACTGCTGTTTTAACAGCAACAAATTTCTAAATGTTTGTGTGTGTTGATGGCTGGTTAGAGGGCGGAAAAGTGAGTGCTTCACTGTTTCAGTTCTCTGTTCAGTGTTGCCGTGGTCATTCCCCTGTGTGCTCCGGCACTGGTGACGGTCCTATTTTCTGAAACAGAAAACTGTCATTCCGCCCGTGCGTTTCTGGGTGCAGTCGTTCCCTGTCTCTCTCTGATGGTCACAACTGTTGTGTCACGTGTTTGGGCTTACAGCACGCTGAGACAGCTTTTGTGGACAGCTCATGTTTTCACTGTGGGAACATGACTGTCGCAGTGTTGAGGGCGAGACTCGCCTTCGTTCGCGGGCCCACCATGCCCCACCCTCGGGTGCTGTGTGGGATGGGTGACCGGAGGATAGTGTTGGATGTCCAGCCCGGTAACCATTCCCTGTGGGCTCCTCACTCCTCCCTTCCACTGCAACCACTGGAGCCTCCTGTGTTGTCTGCTGGTCCATCTGTAATGGGTGGGCCAGCGGTTTCACTCGGGGAACCCCTGGAGGACAGGATGCCGATTGCAGCATCGGAGGGTGAGCTGACTTCTAGAGATGATGACTCGGCTGCATTGTCTCCCTCCGGGAGTTCAATGTTGCCCGAGCCGGATCCAGAATTATCAGCTATGCTGAAACGGGCCGCCAAGGCTGCCGGGCTCGAGTGGAACCTCCACCGTGTCCTGTTCAGTCTCGGTTGGAATCTGGAGTTTGGTATCTTGGGGCGGGCCGCGCTGGTACTCAGCTCGCCGCCCCAGTGCCTTTCTTTCCCGAAATGCATGGAGAGCTTATCAGGTGGTGAACACTATCTTTCTCTGCCAGAAACTGCCTGAATAGCTTTTCCCCCTCATTACCCTTGATGGAGGAACGTTGAAGGGTTGCGAGGTGTCCCTCCATTGCTTTTGGGGGGATCCTCGTCTCCCCCCTAAGGCCTGTGAGTTTTCGTCCGTTCTGACGGGCAGAGCTTACAAAGCCTGTGGGCAAGCCGCTTCCTCTTGCGTGCCATGTCATTGCTGCAGGCTAGGGCACCCATGGCATGCACGAGGGTAAACCAGACCGTGCGCTCATAGGTGAGCACCGCACTGCATCCGACCTCACCCTCCGGGGCATGAGTGTCGTAGCGTGCGTGATCGGTCTGGCGATGTCCACCTTGGTGGTCCAGTAGCGCCTTCGTTGGCTCAGCCTGGTTGGTATGGCGGATGCGGACAAGGTTCGGTTCCTGGTCTCCCCAATTTCCCAGGTTGGATGGTCGGCGACGCGGTGGAGAACTGCATCCAACAGTTCTCTGCCGCTCAAGCGCAGACGGAGGTCATCCGGCACATCCTGCCCCGGTGGCCAGCTGCTGCCTCCTATCGCCGCCGGTGGCAGCTCCTCCGCCTGCTCGTCGCCGTGGGCGTTCCCCGGCCGCCGCTCCTGCTGGCCCTCCGCAGCAGCCTCCACCCAGGCCTCAGCATGGAGCCGGCCGCAGTAGAGATGCCCAGCCCGCTCCAGGCACTGCCAAGCCAGATGGCAAGCGACAGCGGAAGCTTACCGTAGCGGGCCGCCCAGGAATGGATGAGATGCTCTTGGAGTGGCACGATCACTCCCTCCCCCCGGGTGAGGGCCGGGTGGAGCCTTTGTTTGTGTGTGTGTCTGTTCCGCCGCTGGCTCACTAAAAAAAAAAAAAAAAGCGGAGCAAGCGGTACCCACACTTCAAATAGAGAGCAATTTCATCTGTTCCTAGGTCCCAAGAGGGCCAGTCTGGCGGGTGTGACCCTGTATAGCCTTACACCCCTCAGCTCCCCCTTGGTCGCCAGCAGGCAGCTTGGTGCGTTCGAGGACCCGGTCATCCGCCTTCTCACGCGCCCTCTGCCGCTAGTGGAGACAGGTAAGTGTTGCACAGAACACTAACACCACTCTCTCTACTTTGCTGCCCCACCTCAGGCTCGGCTACCCCCCTCAAGTCAGTGATAATCATCACATTAAGTGTTGAGCAGACGTGCTCCTGAAAATTCAGTGATATTCATCAACCCGAGTGTTGAGCAGTGCTCCTGACTTGTGCGTGATTATCTTATCCTGCTGGCGAAGGATTTGATATAGCCGCTCCTCCAGCCGGTACGAAGGCCAGTTGTAAACTCGTTCTTCGTGCTACTAGGTGGTGGGTCGTGACCATCTTGGCCCAAGATTGGTCTGCAGCTCCGACCTGAAAGACATGTGCTTAAAAACAGATCTCTACCTTCCGCACCGCAGGCCATCCTGTGGGTTGCGTGTAAGGGTGGAGTATCAGTACAGTGTCCTTCCCTTCGAGTGCTCCAGAGCCCGTTGGGTCTTCAGGTCTGCAGTCTGCAGAAATGCTCCTGGTGCTCAGTGAAGTTCTTCGCACTCAAGTGTTGAGCAGAAATGCTCCTGAAGCTCAGTGAGTTTATCACACTCAGGTGTTGAGCAGGAATGCTCCTGAAGCTCAGTGAACTTATCACACTCAAGTGCTGAGCAGAAAATGCTCCTGAAGCCCAGTGATCTTCACATGTTGTGTTGAGCAATGCTCCTGTCTTTTTGCGCCCGTCGCTTGCACCTACGTGCCAAGTCAGGAGAGGAACAGGTCTTCATAGTTGCCCCTTATTGGCCCAACTAGACCTGGTTCCCATCGACAGCCTTCCTGACTTCCCCTGAAAACTCTTTCAGGGACGGGGCATGATGGCACCCACGTTCTTCCCCCGGAGATTCCGGGCGGTCTTACATCTGAACGCGGAGGGTTCAGGTGGCTATCACAGGGACATGTGATAGTTACCATCACTTCTGCGAGCACCCCCTAGAAATGGGTAGCGTGCTTACGCCTTTAGAAGTGGAACCTAGTCGTTGAGTGCGTCTTCTCTCCAGAGGAGATCCTGAAAGCTTTCGATCACTTCAGTGCTCTCTTTCCTGCAAAATGGGTTGGAGTAGGCTGTTTTCCTTCACCCTCAAAATGATGTTGCCTCGGTGTTTAAACGACGCTCATCGTGTTGCAGAAGTGTGCAGAAGCACGTTCTGATCGTCAGGTTCCTGAGGAGCAAGGTCTTGTAAATTCTTGCGTCCCTCTTTATCCTCTTGGGCCTTGTCCCTGGTGCGACTGCACTGCAGAGACCGCCCCTGAGCCACTGCAGGCCGTGAGTTAAAAATTCTGTTATATCAGTTCTCCTGCTCGCGTGGTCTCTACTAGAGGGTAGGGACTTGTTCGCTTTCGGTCAACGTATTGTGCCTGGAGTCTGGGCCGGCTAACTCTCACAAGTGGAGACCCCGGCTCGGATTGTGCCCAAGGTTCCTACCTCTCCCGTAATAGGAGCAGGTGGTGAGCCTGCAAGCGCTGCCCTGGAGGAGGCAGATCCAGCCCTGGCTTCTCTGTCCGTTCGCTTGGACGTGTACAGAATGCAAGCCATAGACCTCAGACCAGCTGTACAAATATCTGTTGGAACTCAGCAGAGAGGGAAGGCTGTTTCCATGCAAAGTTGCACTTAGTGCTTGCCTTCATTTCGGTAAAAATCCGAGATGCAACATGTCCACTTAGGTGTTGAGCTCCTCTATGATGAGTGTAAAGTGCTCCGCCTGGGCGTTGACGATATGCTTTGCTAAACAGATTCTAGAGTTGGGGGCTGGACGACACCTAGTTGAACCGCTGCTTCCCGTTGGCTCCCTTCTCATGAAGCCAGTTTCACCGTGAGCCCGGTTCAAGTGTCAGCTTGCTGCGCCATTCCCCTCCTATGGACTGTATACGTGCGCCTTTCTACTCCAGTTGAGTTCCCTTAAAATTCCCGGTTTCCGCCCAGTTCATATGTGTATTCTCCACGTTACCTCCCTCTGGGTTGGATGTGGCTTCCGCAGCGTCCCTTCCTTCCAATGTACGGGGAACGCTTTCCCAGTGGTCCTGTAGGAACAGCAGTGACTTCCCTGGCCTAAGCCCTGTCCTTCCCCGCCTTAAATTTGCGGGGGCATCAGGAGGCTTTGGTTTAGGCACTGGAAGGTGGCAGCGTTAGTGGCGTGATCTCATTTCAGTCGACTACGTCTGACGTTATCGACTGAAAGGGAACGTCCTGGTTGCGTATGCAACCCATCGTTCCCTGAAGGAGGGAACGGAGGACGTAGTCCCCTTGCCACTACCCCTGGACCACCGCTGACCCCGGGTTACTCTCGGCTCCTCAGCGAAAAGCAACTAGTGCGTGCATCCACTTCCGTATTTATACCCGCGCCGCGGGGGCGGAGTGTGTGATGTGAATCACGCACGCCAATTACATTGGCTCGTTCAATAGTACTCGAAGAGGATAGGCTCTCTAGCGAGATCCCATTTCAGTCGACCGTCGACTACGTCCTCCGTTTCCTCCTTCAGGGAACGGTGGGTTGCATACGCAACCAGGACGTTCCGTGCACATGCCTGGGAGACTCATGAATATTCATGTTGGCTCCGCCCACTGCCTCTACAGATGCACAACTCACTTTTGCTCCACATTTCACATTGATCAATGGTGCAAAAGGGAGAGCGTGCAAAACTTGTCACTTGAGCGAAAATAGTGTTTGAGATTCGTCGGAGTAGATTCAAGCAGTTGTAGTTATGTACAGGGGTGGTGATGGCGCAGTGGATAAGACACTTACCTTTGGTGTGAGAAACCCGGGTTCGAATCCACTGTGAGACACCTATGTGTCCCTGAGCAAGACACTCAACACCTAGTTGCTCCAGAGGAGTATCCTATTCACAAACTGTTTGCTCAAGTGTAGCGTTTTCTCTGAGTTCACTGTGTCGCTGTTCCATGAATCGTCGTGCTTATTCATTTGTGGATGTTAACTGAATCTCTAAGTCAGCTACAGTGTTTAATTCTGAATATTATATTTTATTCTGGTGCGCTTGTCGTTTTCTCAGAGTTTAGGCTCCTGTGTAATAGTAGACTAGGCTATTCAGCAACTAAACAACAAACCAAAAATTTTACTAAAAACACACAAAAACAGATTTTGCACAGGCATTGCACTAGTATATTTAATGGTGACTTGACATTTGCAAAAGGAATTTATTTAGTGTTAAAGAGAATGATGTTTTTCTTTTAATCATATACAGTAAATATAATTTAGGCTACTTGTTATTTTGTGGTTTCAAAATTGTCGTTAATAAATGTTAATATAGTGTATTTGTTCATTGTTAATGCATGTTCATATTAAAGTGTATTTGTTAATTTTATAATAAAAATCTTTTTAAATGGTTGAATTTGTGTTTCACTGCCAGTTTCTGGGAAATCAATAATTAAGAGTCATTTTACAGGGTGTGGGCCACATCTGGGCCAGAGGAAGTTGTTTGAGTAAGTTTTCAGTGTGTTGGGAAAGTGCCAGGGACCCAGCCAGAATTGAAGCAAGGATGAAGCCCAGAGGTGGGCCAGACAAATTTTGCTATGAGCATGTGTAATATGAATATAATTTCTCTAGCTCATTTCTGACTGGAGAAATGCCATGTTGCAACCATACCTGCTCTCCCCTATTCAAGGTGTAAACATATTAGGCTGTATTAAAATATTAGGTGGAAATGTGACCTGATGGGCTGTGCATGTGTTTTGATTAAATGCTTTATAATTTATGTAGGCCTTTGTCATTTTCTACTGATAGGCCTTCGACATATCTTTTTATAACATATAACAATACAATATTGTTAATACATTAATTATAACATTATTATTGCTTTTAGAATCATAACCATAACTAATTAGATACAGCACTGTAAACACTGGCGAGAAACAATTCACAAGAAGAAAGTGAGCTAGATAAAGGGAGTCATATTGTAATCATTAGAATTTTTCTGCCTATGTATAGAGTAAGTGGCAAGTGCACTGAACACAACACAGACAACAGGTCACCATTCACCAACAGTTTTGCAGAACTGAATTACTGGCCATGTAGCCTAATATAAGTATTGCAAAGTGAGGACATTTGTATTTCTAACTCTGCTGGGACCTTAACAGAAACTCATTCACTGTTGTTTGGCAGTCCTTTTGTCAACAGACAGATTTTATCAATGAAGCAGAAACAGTATCTATTACAAATTGTGAAATTGAAGAAATGCAGCTTGATTTAGGCCTACATTTTGTAGTGGTTTCTTATAATAATAGCTTATTTTCTCATTGTGCTTCGAAAAGGCCACTGCTGTTAGCTCTCTTGCTATAGCATCTGCAATAGTACAAAATGCTGTTAGTCTCTGATAGTACGATACTAGCATTCAACAGAAAGCATTTAATACTACATAAAACGTTCTCAAAATCGATGGAATTTTTAACTCTTGTTTACAATACTATCCATATAGCCTAATACGGTATCTACACACTTAAGAATCCTGTTTCTACTAACTTTCACAGCCAGTTAAAATACGTGATGCATAAAACATTAGGCAATATATGTATATATAAGTATATCTATCATATCATATATCTGCTTGCAGCCAATGTGAGCGACGCTCCAGTGGCGCAATCGGTTAGCGCGCGGTACTTATACAGCAGTACGTTGCAGAGCAATGCCGAGGTTGTGAGTTCGAGCCTCACCTGGAGCAATGTTTTTGTATTTAAGCTAATATTAACTTGTAATTCATCTGTCTAGCAGTACTTATAGGCGGAATAATAGGTCCGTTTTGGGAAACGAAAACGTAGTTAACAGTTTTACAATTTAAACTGCTTAATGACAAAACAACTTAATAATGATTGAACAGTCAATTATTTGCATGTGTATTTATTTGCCGTTTATGTTTGTTTAATTCAATCAAAATAAATGATTTCAATGTTTTTTTGTGTAACCTGTTAATCTGATATTTTAATTTGTGAAATATGTTTATACATTTTATACTGTAGATTGTGTTGTGATTTCAGGATTTTAATTGAATTGGTAGTACCTCAGTCTAACAGCAGGTTGCAGTCTAAGATCATCTAAACGGCCTTTTATACGTCTCGTTAACATAAAGCACTTACACGGGCCTGTCAACTGATGGCAGTGTTGTTCATTAATTTTATCAGATCTCTTACTCCTTCAGTTCATGTAGTTTATTTCCCTCTTGTTCACTTTCTCTTGGATGTTGAAATAAGATTTCATCTTACAGATCCGCTGTCCACACATTTTACTAAACGTGGATTGTTTTAAACTTTATATTTCAGTAATTTGACCAAAACCCCAAAGACAATTACAATTTATTTTCAACTTTTATTAATATTTTATTCTGTTCTGTTTTATTTTATTTACGATTGAAGCACAGATCACTTTGACTTGTCAGAGTTTTGACCGTCTATATTTTTTTGACCGTCTAAAAAACTTTGACAAGTTTGAAAATTAAGAACTTTCACTCATTTCAAGTATTGCTATTTACATACAATCAATGCATCAGCAATGCTGTTATGGATTGAAAGCTTTAAATTTAAAACCAAAGGCAAATTATGTGACAATGTCCTAACATTTCAGATTGTCAGACTTAATTCATTAAAACTCTAATCTTTTAGGCCCTGTTTACATCATAACATCATAACATGACATCATATTAAAAAAGAACATAACACACCTCACTTTCTGGACCTTTATAAGGAAATAGCCAAATGACCAAAACGACATAACAGTTATAATATATCAATGAAATGTACTGTTTGTTACATTATTCCCAATTATTTCCATTGTTTCAGGATTTCTAGTATTTGTACAGGCTTTATATTTTTAATTCAATGTTGTATTTATCAATTTGTTTAATTTTACATGTGAAGCAGATTTGAAGCAGATTTTACATGACAGCATTAATTACGATAGTTTCTTAAGGGTCAATAAATTTTTTATAATGGCACAGCAAGACTTTATTTTTTATTTTTTACAAAGTTATCTGCATATCTTGCACTGCATCAAGCCACACCATTAATAGCTGCACATTAATGCACGGCTTAGACTAACTAACTGTGTAAGACTCCAATAAAATTATTAGGTAATTATTTCCTCACAAATACCTCTCTCAATGAGTAAAACTGTCTGTGTGTATTATGACTATACAACAAGAATATTATTTACTAATTTATTTTTAAATCATTATAAATATTTTAAATTATATTGTCCCTGGTTCATAAGGTTACTCTAATAAGAAAGTATCAGTGGCTGGAACAGACTTGAATCACCTACTCTTAAAAAGATGCAATCTAATCATGTTAAGTCAAGTCACATTTATTTTTAAAGCTCTTTTTATAATTCAGATTGTTTTAAAAATAGCTTTACAGAGATAACAGGAAATTAATGCAACAAAGTTTGTTTTTCAGAAGAAAATACCGTCACAGTCCAGCTTAAAACAAAGCAAGAAGCCGGAGATACGACTAAAACAAAACTCGAAGAAAAAGATGAAGAAAAAACACAAGACTAAGACAAAAAAAAGAACAAACAAGGATTAGTTGCCGTCATCGTCCTTTAAGGAAAGCTCAGCTCACACCCTCTTCTGGCTGAGGTGACCAATGACACTTTTAGCTGGTGAGACATTTTTTGTCTGCTTCTGACAGACTAATTTACATGGTTTATGAAGGTGTCAGAATTCGTCATTTTTACTCCCAAAAATGGTAAACATAGTCTAATACATTTTATCATAACCTACTATATATATATTTAGCTTAGGCAAACCGAGAGGTTCAATTCGGTACCAAGAAAGATATGTCTGGAAGATACAAAAGTAAAGATACATTCTTATGCTTGAATATAAGCACTCAGAGTTCAACTAACACAACTAGAAAGTCAACACTAGGTTAACATGAGGTGGGAAGCATACATACACACAGGAATATATCATATTTTGGAATGACTTGTATGATGAGTTAAATAATAAGCACTGTAATTTGCTCTGGCCCCCTTCCTGTTCGAACGAGTGATGAGATAGTTAGCAGATTGTCATCACTCAATGGCTGGTTGTCTAAGTGGTGTCCGCGAAATAATATAGAATTCATAGACAATTGGAAAAGTTTTTGGGGCAGACCTGACCTGTTGAAAAGAGATGGTATTCATCCCTCCTGGGATGGTGCTGCTCTTCTCTCTAGTAATATGGCACATAGTCTTAGAGCTCAAACATGACAATCTGGGGCTCGGGTCAGGAAACAGACAGACTGGCTAAACCGAACGTCTGCCAGCTGTCTCACGTCACCAAGGTCAGATAAATCCCATCACACAGAGGCTCTATATCATCATATATAGACTGTGTCTGTTCCCTGAATTGGAACATACAAAAAACTTCCAAACCCATCTAAGGGTAAAAATGTTATTGATGTTCAACAAATAAAAAAACAGAAATAATACAAATGAACAAATGATAAAGTTTGAGTTGCTGAATATTCGATCCCTTACTTCAAAAGCACTTATTGTTAATGATATGATTACAGACTATAACCTAGATATGCTGTGTATGTCAGAAACCTGGCTAAAACCAAACAATTACATTACTTTAAATGAGCGCACCCTGCAAGATTATTGCTATAAACATGAACCTCGTCTGAAAGGCAAAGGGGGAGGTGTTGCTGTAATTTATAGTAATATTTTCAAAATTACTAAGAAGTCTAGTTTCAAATATAATTATTTTGAAGTGTTGGTGCTTAATGTAACAATATATAGTGCAAATGATAAATCACGTTTAAGATTTGTGCTAGCTACTGTATACAGGCCACCATACAGACTTTATCAAATAATTTGCTGACTTTCAGAGTTAGTACTGGCTGCAGATAAAATCCTAATTGTTGGTGATTTTAATGTACATGTAGATAATGAAAAAGATGCATTAGGATTGGCATTTAAAGACATTCTTAACTCTGTTAGAGTTAGACAACACGTGTCAGGACCTACTCATTGTCGTAATCATACTCTAGATCTAATATTGTCACATGGAATCAATGTTGATGCTGTTGAAATTCTGAAGCAGAGTGATGACATCTCAGATCATCTAGTCTTGTGTAAACGTAATTTAACCAAGGCTGCAAAGCCGACTCCGTGTTACAAATATGTTAGACACTTCTGCCACTAAATAATGCTTTATTAATAATCTTCCTGATCAGTTTCATCATCTCAGCATCCCAGATAGCTTAACAGAAACTTTTAACTTTCTTTTCCAGCACTTTAGACACAGTTGCTCCTTTGCGCTTAAAATATTCCAATATTGGAAAATATTCCAACGCCATGGTACAACGAGCACACTCAGGCCCTCAAGAGAGCAGTCAGAAAAATGGAGCGCGACTGGAAGAAAACAAGACTAGAGGTATTTCGCATTTCATGGAAAGAGAGCATGATTGTGTGACCGAACGGTTACCGGCAAGACGGAAGTCAGCCTAATCTACGGAAATAATTCTTGATATAAGTTTTAATTGTCAACTACGCCACCTAGGGACTTGCACACTAAGAATTACAAGCCACCGGCTTTTATCTACTCAGAGCACACAGGTTCGTTATCAGCAAGTAACTGGACAGAGTCATGGGTTCTACGAAAATAGACTTTATTCCAACAAACCTCAGACGCACTGTAAAACCACCCCTCAACGGAGCATTAGACAAAATACTCAATTCCAAACATACACACAAGAATTGACAAAAAAATAAATCAAAAAGTTGAACATGTAAATAACAACAACAGTAAATTACCAAAAGAAAAATAAATCAAAACAACACATTAATCAACATGACCATACAGGGCTGGAGGACATCTACTTTGGGCACCCCCGGCTGGAGGTGGCCTACAAGGAAAGCAACAGAAAAACTCACTCAATACTCGCACCCCACCAGACCACACAAGTGAAATAGAGCACTCTCAGTGAACGGGAGACACCACTACCACAGACCCAGGACACCCGCGTAAGTGGCCCTGAGCTCCTGCATGGAAATACAAAAAAAAAATAAACGAATACAAATACAATAAACAATTTCACACCACTGGCAATGTAAATACAAGAAAATAATAAGCACAATAATGGATCTGCAGCACAGGAGAATAACTCATTTTAGTCACTAACACACACACAATAGGGCAAAATATTCAGTAAATCAACTTAAAATCACGGACACATATAATAACAACAAAACTAAGAATCAGTGAGACATACAAACAAAGAAACTACACACCAATTCAATTCACCATTGCATTTTTAAAATCTGAGCGAGACAACAGTGCTGACCGGGCCGCTCGCGCTACTGCCAAATATTGCAGCACATCATGCCCAACCTATCGAGAAGCACCTGGCTGCAGCCTGCAGATTTGGGCAGGGGTGCACCTGGGGCGGGGCTGCACATTGTTTAGTGGCAAAGTGATGACGTCGATCGAGGTGTGGCCGCACCTGGGGCGGGGCTGCACGTCTCTACCCGCCAACATCTCTTCTCATTGGTTACTGACGTGAACTCATGACGTCGATTCTAGCATGTTTTCATTTCCGCTGTTCATTTCTGAGTCTGCATGGTGAGTACAGGCAAGCTACTCTTCTTTTCTCTAATTTTATTTACACTTTTTAATTCTGAAGTGGCGTTTAGTGTGATGATAAAATTAAGTGATGTAAACATAAGATTGTGTAACTTTACTCACCATATCGCACAAATAACTAGGGCAGCGTTTCCCAAAAGCATCGTAGGTGTGTGTGTGTGTGTGTGTTTAGATTAGGATATAGTGTTAAAACAAGGCCCTTAAAAAGAAATACAGTGGCAAAACTGAACCAGGAAAATAGGATTTAAGAGTTAATAGTAACAATATACAAAGTTATATTGTAGGGCTTTTTTTCTATGAATGAATTTATTAAATGTAAACTATTTTGATATTATTGTTATTAATAAGTATACATTTATTTAATTGAACATGAAAATACATTCAATAGTATTACAAATTCAACAAAACTTCTTGGAAAGTAGGGCTTGTTTTATATATTGCATACTGTTACTTATACTTATGCTGCTATACAGTATATGCCCTTCCAATCCTTCTGCTGGAGGGCAACTGTCCTGTAGAGTTTAGCTCCAACCCCATTAAACACACTTAAACCAGCCAATCAAGGTCTTACTAGACATACTAGAAGCTTCCAGGCAGGTGTGTGGAGGCAGGTATGTGGAGGCAAGTGTGTGGAGGCAAGCTGGAGCTAAACTCTGCAGGACAGTGGCCCTCCAGGAGCGACTTTGGACACCCCTGCACTAGAGTAATAAAATAATAAAACATTTTATGCTAATTCTGATACTCTATACTTCCTTCTCTTTGCAAATCCTTGGCATTGTGATCCCCATTTATATGCCCTGGTTACCACTTTTGCTATTTTACTTTATATTATTTTTGTGGTAACACTTTACAGTAAGGTTCATTAGTTAACATTATTTAATGCATTAACTAATATGAACTAACGATGAGGAATACATTTGTTACAAAATACAGCTGTTCATTGTTCGTTCATGTTAGTTCACAGTGCATTAACTAATGTTAACCAATACAACCTTTGATTTTAATAATGTATTAGTAAATGTTGAAGTTAATATTAACTAAGATAGTAATCATGGGGGGTGGACTCATTTAAAGTAGTTTAATCGTTTGGTTTTATCCAGGTTTCTGTCATATACAGCACATCTAGGTTATAATCTGAAATCATTAACTATGAGTGCTTTTGAAGTAAGGGATCGGATATTCAGCAACCCAAGCTTTATCGTTTGTTCATCTGTATTATATCTATTTTTTATTTGTTGAATATCAATTACATTTTTAACCTTAGATCGGTTTGGAAGTTTTTTGGATTTCCAAATTCTGGGAACAGACAGTCTCTATATATGATGATATCTAGGTGAAAGAGGCTCTATGTGATGGGATTTATCTGACCTTGGTGACGCGAGGCCGCTAGCAGACGGTCGGTTTAGCCAGTTTGTCTGCTTCCTGACCTGAGCCCCAGATTGTCATGTTTTGTCTCTAAGGCTATGAGCCAAATTACTAGAGAGAAGAGCAGCACCATCCCAGGAGGGATGAATACCATCTCTTTTCAACAGGTCAGGTTTGCCCCAAAAACTTTTCCAATTGTCTATGAATTCTATATTATTTTGCGGACACCACTTAGACAGCCAGCCATTGAGTGATGACAATCTGCTAACTATCTCATCACTCATTCGAACAGGAAGGGGGCCAGAGCAAATTACAGTGCCTGACATCGTACTTGCGAGTTCAAACACCTCTTTAATATTAATTTTGGTGATCTCCGACTGGCGTAGTCGAACATCATTAGTGCCGACGTGAATAACAATCTTAGAGAATTTATGATTAGCATTAGCCAGCACTTTTAAATTTGCTTTGATGTCAGGCGCTTTGGCTCCCGGCAAACATGTGACTATGTTGGCTGGTGTCCCTATTTTCACGTTCCGTGTGATCGAATCACCAATTACCAGAGCACAATCAACAGAATTCTCAGTGGGTGTTTAACTGAGCGGGGCAAATCGATTTGTTATGGTAATCGGAACGGAAGAGTGTTTTTTTGATCCGCGACTAGAGCGATCCCTCACCGTCACCCATTTGCTTTGCTGCACAGGCAATATTTCAGCTGGAACTGATTCATGTAAAGAGTTCACTATGCTAGGCGCATCCAAAATAGTATCTAAAGCTCTAGCACACTTACTATCCTCAATTAAAGTTTGGATGCGTGTTTCTAATTCTGAAATCTTCTCCGTCAGCCTGACTGTCTCCTTGCATTTATCACATATAAACCCTATATTGCCGACGGGGGAGGCTATGCTAAACATGTAACATGAAGTGCAGGTGACAATAACAGGACAAGACATTACTCACCGTGTTTGTTGACTGATTCTTACTAAGCTGGGCTTTTTATGAACTCAGAGGTGCGGGCGCGTGGCAGAAAAATAAATAAATAACTGAGCGCACGGGTGGCGTGTCAACAGGCTAGCGAGTTACTAGCGTGTTGTGCTAACATTAACAGAAGCTTGTGATGTCAGGTTAATCTGAGATGTTGTCTAAGCTGTATTTAGTAGTATAAACAACTAGAAATGTTAGTAAATGATGGCTCAAAACAGAAAGAAATGTTTCAAAGCTAATACGAGGCTTAGACGGAGCTTACAGCCTCGAAGAAAACAAAACCCAGCAGGCAGCTAGGCAGACAGAAGCAATCGATCAGGATCAGCAATCGATCAATTTGTTCGATTGCTGAGTGTACGTGTGTGAGTGTACATACGTGTGTGTGTGAGTGTACATACGTGTGTGTGTACGTGTGTGTGTGAGTGTACGCGTGTGCGAGTGTACGCGTGTGTGAGTGTGTGTGTTTGAGTGTACGTGTGAGTGTGTCTATGTGTGAGTGTGTCTACGTGGAGTGTACGTACGTGTGTGAGTGTTTCCCAGAAGGAGGTTTAGGGCTATTGATCGGTTGATTGTTTTTTCAATGATGGAGAGGAATTTCAGGCTGAGTAGATTCTGTGCGAGTGTACGCGTGTGCGAGTGTACGCGCGTGCGACTGTACGCGTGAGTGTGTGTACGTGTGTGTGTGTGTACGCGTGTGTGTGTGTGTACGCGAGTGTACGCGTGTGCGAGTGCACGCGTGTGCGAGTGTACGCGTGTGTGTATGTGTGTGTTTGAGTGTACGTGTGTGTGAGTCTACGTGTGAGTGTGTCTACGTGTGAGTGTACGTACGTGTGTGAGTGTTTCCGAGAAGGAGGTTGAGGGCTATTGCTCGGCTGATTGTTTTTTCAATGATGGAGGGGAATTTCAGGCTGAGTAGATTCTGTGCGAGTGTACGCGTGTGCGAGTGTACGCGCGTGCGAGTGTACGCGTGAGTGTGTGTACGCGTGTGTGTGTGTACGCGTGTGTGTGTGTGTACGCGTGTGCGAGTGTGCGAGTGTACGCGTGTGCGAGTGTACGCGTGTGTGTATGTGTGTGTTTGAGTGTACGTGTGTGTGAGTCTACGTGTGAGTGTGTCTACGTGTGAGTGTACGTACGTGTGTGAGTGTTTCCGAGAAGGAGGTTGAGGGCTATTGCTCGGCTGATTGTTTTTTCAATGATGGAGGGGAATTTCAGGCTGAGTAGATTGTGTGTGAGTGTACGTACGTGTGTGAGTGTACGTACGTGTGTGAGTGTACGTACGTGTGTGTGAGTGTACGTGTGTGTACATGTGTGAGTGTACGTGTGTGAGTGTACGTGATTATCTGTATGTGTGCATATCTCTTTACACAATTATTCTTGTTTTGAAATAAAAGTTATCACTGGTATGAGTTTGGTTTTTTGAGTTGGCATGCATACTATGGGATAAAGAGATTGACAATGTACTTTATGTAGTTGGTTTAACTTCAAACTACTTTATTGGCATAAATGTTTTATAATTACCTATATAATGCACAAAAATAAACAAGAACTATTACAGAGGAATGATTAAAATTAGAAATATATAAGGTGCCATTAATGTTTACAGTAATTTTGTACAGTGACGTGCAACAGAATGTGAAAAACTTTTAAAATACTACAATATTCTCTGTAATTCCTTATAAGTTTACCTTAGATCAGACATAGTTAAAACTATGGATATGCGCTCTACTCCTTTTTGCTGCTTTCATTATTACTTTAGAGTTTTTTTAATACTTTATCATTTTATTAAAGTATTTCAAATTTGCGCATGCGTTTTGAAGACACGTCAACGTCATTACTGTACCACTTAACGCAAATACGATGCATGTGGTATCAGCGCGATATAGCGCATGAGTTTTAAACATAGACAATAAAAGAAAGGTTTTAAAGACTGCATTGTTTTCAAACACATTTCCTGTTTACCGTGGCGTCGACGTCATCATAGACATCATATAGAGACTAGATGCCCTATTGCCCGCTGTGGCGCAAGAAATGCGGTCGCCATCTTAAACCGGTCATACTCCTATTTGCGTTGCATAGCAGCAGTAGATGCCAGAGCACTGTGCAGCATATTCCTGCTCAAATCGGCGGACCATCACTCGGGGATTACTTTTCACAAGTAAGATTTAACATTTAACATTATCGTACTATTGTTTGTATTTTGTGAGTAAAATATTCAATGTGTCCTGTATCGTAGCTATGTGTATGACATTTGCAGCAAAAAAACCCGCGTGAAAATCAGTTCGGTATCCAGTGAGATATGATTAATTAAATACGCTGGCAGCTCATTGCACCTGCCAAACAGATTACACTGAGTGGAGCGGGTGACCGGTTTAAGATGGCAGCCCCACGGCTCGTCCGCGCCAATAGGCAGTAGCGATCGATAGGGCGTCTATCTATATGATGTCTATGGACGTCATTACTGTGCCACTACTAACCAGAGAAGCGTTGGTGCGGCCCCGCCTCGATCGACGTCATCACTTTGCCACTAACCAATGAGTCGCGTTATGGGCGGGGCTGCACGTGTAGCCCCCGCACCGATCTGCAGGCTGCAGCCAGGTGTACTTGAACCTATCCAACACAAAGATATCAAGAGTCAGAGCATGGTCAAATCAATCCAAGTAGAAGAAATGCTCAATACATACCAAGGATGACAATTTTGTTTACATAGGTGAACTACCAACGCCACAGAACGCTGCAATGATACACACTATAAGCGCACGTACACCAACATTAAGCCCATATGAACGCCACTCACCTGAACAAACAACCAGCCAACCCCAACCTATCCGCTCCTGTATTAAGTGGTCCAACTGATTAGCATGCTACCTCCCAGTCTATACCAGCGCCAACAGAGAATATTAATAGTCATATCATAAGAAAACAGATCGAACGCAAACACTTACACATACCTTTTCCCTGCAGCACGTCGAGACAGAATGACAAAACGACGCAGCCCATTTAAATAAGCACTACCTAATTTGACATAACCAATGGGTGACATCTAAGTCACCCACACACTACAATTGCATACAGAGAGGCCTTAAAAACTGCTAGAACTGCTTATTTTTCAACCCTATTAGAAGAAAATAAACAAAACCCTAAGTATTTATTTGAAACCGTGGCTAAACTAACGAACAATAAAGCTTCAAGCTCAGATGTTTCCAAACAGCACAGCAGTAATGACTTTATGAACTTTTTTTACTTGTTCCAACAGAATTAGTCAATTACAGGTCGATCTCGAATCTACCTTTTCTGTCAAAGATACTAGAAAAGGCAGTATCTTCACAACTATGTTCCTTTTTAGAAAGAAATGGTATCTGTGAGAATTTTCAATCAGGATTTAGACCGTATTATAGTACTGAGACAGCTCTCATTAGAGTCACAAATGATTTGCTCTTATCATCCGATCGTGGTTGTATCTTTCTATTAGTGCTACTCGATCTTAGTGCTGCATTTGACACTATCAACCACATTATTTTAAATAGACTCGAATATTATGTTGGCATTAGTGGAATTGCACTTGCATGGTTTAAATCATACTTACCTGACCATTATCAGTTTGTAAAAGAGATGTGTTATCGGTCAAAAGTTCAGTATGGTGTACCAAAAGGCATAGTACTAGGACTCTGCTGTACATGCTACCCTTAGGAGATATCATTAGGAAGCATGGCATTATTTTTCAATGTTATGCTGATGATATTCAGCTCTATATTTCTTCACGCCCTGACGAAACTTACCAATCCACAAAATTAACGGAATGCATAGCTGATATAAAAAACTGGATGACTAGTAATTTCCTATTACTTAATTCTGAAAAACAAAACAAAACAGAGATTCTAATTATTGGACAAATAACTTCCTCACGTAATAACCTAGAATACTGTCTAACACTTGATGGCTGCTCTGTCAAGTCTTCGTTGTCCGTTAGAAACCTGGGTGTGTTCTTTGATACCAATCTTTCATTTAAAAGTCACGTGTCTAGTATCTGTAAAACTGCATTTTTTCATCTTAAAAATACATCTAAATTACGCCATATGCTCTCAATGAAAAATGCAGAACAATTGGTTCATGCGTTAATGACATCAAGGCTAGATTATTGTAATTCTCTACTGGGTAGTTGCCCTGCACGTTTAATACATAAACTACAGCTGGTCCAAAATGCAGCCGCTAGAGTTCTTACCAGAACCAGGAAGTATGACCATATTAGCCCGGTTCTGTCATTACTGCATTGCCTCCCTATTAAACATCGTAGACATTTTAAAATATTGCTGATTACTTACAAAGCACTAAATGGTTTAGCTCCCCTGTACTTGAGCGAGCTCTCAACGCATTATAGTCCTTCACGTCTATTGCAATCCCAAAATTCTGGCCACTTGATAATACCTAGAATATCAAAATCGACTGCTGGCGGTAGATCCTTTTCCCATTTAGCACCAAAACTTTGGAACAATCTTCCTAACATGGTCCGGGAAGCAGACACAGTCTGTCAGTTCAAATCCAGACTAAAAACAGATCTCTTTGGCTTAGCATACACATAACACATTATAGACTTTTATAATTCAATGTTAGGCTGCATAGTTTAGATCAGCCGGAACCGGGAACACCTCCCATAAATCCTGATGTACTTTGTACATCATAAGAAGGATGGCGCCTACGCTAATATTAGTCTCTCTGTTTATCCCAAGGTTTACCGCAAACCGCTGGATCCAGGCCATATCCAGATCTAATGAAGGAACATTGCATGGTCACGACGACAACGCATCCCTAGAGTGCCAGCCTCAACAACCCTGTGAAGGCCTCATGGACACCTCAACAAACTCGTATCCATACCGGCATGATGACTCCGACCCCAACCAGATGGAACTGGATAAATATAGTGAAAGTTCTGATCCCATCTGACTTCTGATCTATAATGCTGCCTGAATCATAATCATACACCGTTCGCTCGTTGGCCAAAGGAGGACTGGCCCCCTGACTGAGCCTGCATTCTCCCAAGGTTTTTTTCTCCATTCTCTCACCTGATGGAGTTTTGGTTCCTTGCCAATGTTGCCTTTACGCCTTTCTTCGCCTTTGTCGCCATTGGCTTTTGCCTTATTTAGTTGGGGACTTTTAATTTTGTATTTAACAATACTATTACAACATTATTTTCCTGTTATCTCTGTAAAGCTGCTTTGAATCAATCTTTATTGTAAAAAGCGCTATATAAATACAGGTGACTTGACTTGACGACTGTAACCCTTGTTCACTGAGAACAGGAAACGAGACACTGCGTCTCATCGCCATGCTGCCAGGCTGCCTATCAGTCCCTTCATACGAAGAAATGGATGACATGTTCTCTAGGTGCCCTTTTACATATCCTGGTCGTACTAGTAGTGACGTCATGGCTGTCGATGTCGAAGGCTGTCGATTCTCTTTGGGCCTCTAGTCAGTTAAACTAGTGTAATTGCGTAGAGCTTCACACGTAGGCTCACTATTGGCCGACGCTGGTCATGTGTGTGATGCGTGTGATGTACAACAACAGAAGCGTACGCTGTTAAACTAGTAACCTGACTCGAGGCCCAGAGAGAAGGAAATGAATAGTTGAAATAAAGTCGTTATTTTTGGGGTTTTTTGCACACAAAAAGTGTTCTCGTCATTTGATAAACTTAAGATTGAGCCACTCTAGTCACTTGGACTAATATAACGATGTCTTTAATAACTTTTCGAGGCCGGCAAGTTCAATCCCTGAAGAAGCCTATGGAGGAGTATGGAGGAGTGATCCAGCTCTCAGATTTCATAAAAAAAATCTGAATTTCGTGTTCCGAAGATGAACGAAGGTCTTACGGGGTTGGAACAACATGAGGGTGAGTAAATACTGACAGAATTTTCATTTTTGGGTGAACTAACCCTTTAACATGCAGTTTAATGTCAAAAAATATTAATTTAGCAGTTTGCACTTAAGTATATTCTTTTGAAGTATACTATTATTTCCATAATATTTAATCTTTTTTTTTTTAAGTATGCTTTTTCCACCACAAGGGACAACGTTGGGCCCTATTATTTCATATTGCAAATATTTGTTCAAATTTCAAGTTCAATTATTTCAAGACTTTGCAGGTTCCCTTTCGAGGGAACTCAACACTGCGTCGAGAATCGACACTTTGGGGACGCTCCCTTAGCGTGCGCCTCTGAAGTAAGAATGAAACTAATCCAATCCTGATTGGTGTTGCGTCGTGATGTAACATGTGACGGCATAACCGGATGCATAAAAGTGACGCTGACACACACACACATCAGCTTTAGCTCTTCAGCAAGCGCTCTCTGTGAAACTGTCTGTCTTATTTGGTGTTGTTTGTCTGTGCAAAGCTCTGTATTATGGCGAGTGAACAATACACTAAGTGTGTGCACCCCTTCCCAAGATAATATATATGCCACGGGTGGGGACACGCATCAGCTGTGTGTGTGTGTATTGTTTAGGGGCGCAGCACGTACTGTCAGCTCTCGAGAGGGCTGCCTGTGCACACTGTGAAGCACTTCCTATTAGAGTGCTGCGCTCCCGCTTGGCTATATTATTTCCTGATGATGGCCAGGCTCACGATCCCCGCGGTTCGGGTCCCGGGTCCATTGAGGCGGCGCGACGGCTTAGATCGTGGAGATCGCAGAAGGATCTCGCGGATGAGAACGAGACTGCTGAGGCACCTTTTCTCTCATCATCCGCTGATTCTATGACACTCGTTCACGACGCAGAAGCCCGCGATGCGGCTTCTTCTGCCCGTGACGAGTGCCCAGTGATGAGCTATCTGTTTATAAGGAAGTAGATGTGCTCAGCATCGGGAACGAGCAACATGAGTCACACTCGCCGGCTTATGTTTCTGCTTATGTAGAGCTCGTGGAGGTTGCGATGCGTGCGGTGGCCAGACTAAATAAATATATAAATAAATATATTTATATATATAAAATATATGAGCTGGCCACAAAATAAGCAGGATGATCCCCGTCAAAATGAACTAGACGAGAGATTCCTGCAGCACCGTTCACAACCTCAGAGCCGGGAGAATCTTTTTCGGTAAAGCCCTTCCGGTAACCCGCTTCAGGGGGTCGAGAACGAATCCCGATTAATACCCGAAGCCAGGCTCGAGAGCCTAGTTCCTTTGGTAAAATATTTAGAAAAGAAAAGGTCAGGCTGGTGCGTGCCTGCACTCTAGGACGATTTTGCAGGCGTACCAGGCCGATCTTCTTAAAGATCTAAGTGAGGCAAATATTTCCTGTTGGCTGCTCCGCTATCTCCTTCTGGCCTGTTTTCCAACGCTGTCACTACAGTCGTTGACAGGTTTCAGGAAGCAAAAAGAAGAAAAAAAAGAGAGCGTTGCCTCTAGAGGCCCTCCTGCGGGAGTTTGGCAAACAGAGGAACCACTCTCAACCGAAGTCCTCCAGCCAGAAGGGTGACCTGAGGGCCGTCCTTCAGGCGAAGAGGTCCTAATTGTAGGACCTCTGAGGGCTGCCCCCCCGCATCCCCCCCCCCCCCCGCCCCCCGCCCCCCCCCGCTGTGGAACAATCGAGGTTGTTCTAGCAGCAGGTGCCCCAGGGTAGAAGATGTTGTCACGCCGTCTTTGACGCTTCGGGCCACATCGATTTCCAGCGAACGCACTCCGTGGCGTTCGCCCCAAAAGCTTGCAACAGGGCACCGACTATGGTCACAAAATCTGTATCAACTTTTATCCTGCCGGTCCTCCGCTTCAGGAAGTCGAGAATAGTGCTCGGAAAACACCCGAGGCCAGTCTCGAGGGGCTGGTTCCCTTAGTAGATTTTGTAGAAGAATGGCAACGCCTTCCGAATATATCTCTATGGGTACAGATTGCAGTTCGGTGCCCAACCTCCCTAGTTTGCTGGGGTGGTACCGACTGCAGTGATTCCAGAACAGGCTCGGGTTATGGAACAAGAGGTACAGACTCTACTGGAATTTAGGGGCCATAGAATGTGTTCCCCTACCAGACAGGGAGTCCGAGTTTTACAGCCGGTACTTTATAGTTCCAAAGAAGGATGGCAGACTGAGGCCAATTTTAGATCTAGGGCTTTTGAATCGTTCTTTGAGGAGATTCAGGTTCAAAATGCTTACTATTCCCATTATCGTGAGCCATATCAGATCCGAGGACTGGTTTGTCACGATGGATCTAAAAGACTCTTATTTCATGTCTCCATCCTTCCATGTCACAGGAGGTTCCTGAGGTTGCTTTCGGGGGCGAAGCATACCAATATCGGGTTCTTCCGTTCGGCCTAGCACTCTCTCCCCGCACGTTCACAAAGTGTATGGATGCGGCTCTGGCTCCACTGAGGCTTCAGGGCATCCGTATACTGAATTACATCGGCGACTGGCTCATATTGGCCCAGTCTCGAGAAATGGCAGTTCGGCATCGAGTTGTCGTCCTTGGCCACATTCAGAACCGGGGGTTGAGGCTCAACACTAAGAAAAATGTGTTGGACCCAGCTCAGAAGACTACTCTTCTGGGCGTGGTATAGAATTCGGTTACGATGCGGGCAAGTATGTCTCCCGCTCGTATCGAATCCATCCTGGCCATGGTGTCCGGGATAAAGCTAGGCCAGGCTATCACTGTAAAGCAATTTCAAAGACTGCTGGACCTCATAACAGCGGCATCCAACATAATTCCTTTGGGCCTGTTTCACATGAGGCACACTGCGTTGTCCTGCCACGCCCCTCGAGGCCTTAGAGCGTCTTGCTTCATCGCGGAGCTGATGTGTGTGTGTGTCAGCGTCACTTTTATGCATCCGGTTATGCCGTCACATGTTACATCACGACGCAACACCAATCAGGATTGGATTAGTTTCATTCTTACTTCAGAGGCGCACGCTAAGGGAGCGTCCCCAAAGTGTCGATTCTCGACGCAGTGTCTCGTTCCCTTCTCAGGGAACAAGGGTTATAGTCATAACCCGAGATGTTTTGCTGTGTTGGCAAATTTGAGCACAGTTTAAGACATTGTTGTCTGTTTTGAAACTCTAGAATACAGAAGGTCTTTGTATGATTTGTTCTCCATTTAATCTCATTTATGTCTAAAATAAACAATTGAGATATAATTTTTTATCTTTCTTTCCTACCTATATGGGTAACTTCTGCACTTGTTTACCTAAAAACCATCAAGTCAAACCCAAAGCTAATGTATTGCACTTCAGAGGATTTTTTAGGAATTAGTTTGGAGATTATGTAATGGAGGAATTTGTGACTGTGAATCAGCCATGAGAACAGATATTCATGATCACGAATGAAAACTAGACGGAAGGACAGAATATACCTGCATAAAAAGCTATCAATCAGTATACATTACATCTTCAGATAAAACAATGTATGAACTACACTTTAAAATAGATTCTATCATTCATTTTATTTCTTTGTTCTCTAGTACTACATTTCTACATTCTTCAGTACAGTCAGAAACCCTTTTGTGTCTGTTTAGATTGATGTGTCTTTTGTTGCACAGTTGACATGCAAATTTGGTTCCATCACATCAACTGTTTGTATTACGTTACACATTTCAACATGAAATCTGTATAGTAATTTTGTCGTGCAGATGTTGCGTTTCATTTTTATTGTATGCTGTATATATATCCTCAGGAAATCTTTCAGTGGATGCAGCAATAGATTTCAACTGGAATAAAATGTTACAGCTGTGTTTGAAATGTTATAATGTGTTGTTTATAGAAGAGCCAAAGAGGGCACTTAAGAATTATTATGTGATTTACAGAGAAAAGGCTTTAGATTAGATGAGTCAGGCAGCTTGTGCAGTGGTGCCAGCAGTGGTGCCCGAATCTAAACTTGGAAACATTTGAACCCACACCCTCATTTATGGGAATTACAGGTTACTCCAGGGGTTGATGTTTTTATGTGTGTGCATGTATGTGCTTAATAATTCCTCTATTTCCTTTATATGGGTGGATTTATGAGTTTAAAGTTTGCTCATACTAACATTCATGAACACACATTCTCACACAGATACCCGGCATAAGACTCTAAGACGTTTTGATGAATCAGAGTAGTAACAGAGTAGTGTGAGAATGTAGCAAATCTAAATGCAGTCACACACGCAATCTAAAAATATGTACAGCTCGAAAACATTGAAGAGCTCCATCCACAGAGGGAATCTAATGGTTCTCTAAAAACAATAGTTCCTATGAGAGAAGGCTTATGGAAGACATAAAACAAGAAAATAAGTGGGAAGAAAGCAAAAAGATGGAAACAAGAAATGCAGTTAAATGAAAATGTGTCGTTGTTTACTCACCCTCACATCAGTCAAAGTCAAGTCAAGTCATCCTCATTTATATAGCGCTTTTAACAATGTAGATTGTTTCAAAGCAGCTTTACAGAGATAAACATATAATTTAAGGTAACAGAGATTGGTTTGGTTTTATAGTGGTTCTTGAAAAATATTTTTTCCAGCTAAAGTTAGTTTTGATTGATTCACTTCCGTCTAAATGATCATTTGTTATTAAATTAGGGGCCACTAAGACGACACCGTTCTCTCTAAACAGACTTTAAACGTGAACCTGGGATAGACGCTGATGGCATTCACGTCCCGTCTGCCCAGTCAGAGACTGTTCACGTCCCGTCTGCCCAGTCAGAGACTGTTCACGTCCCGTCTGCCCAGTCAGAGACTGTTCACGTCCCGTCTGTCAAGTCAGAGACTGTTCACGTCGCGTCTGCCCAGCAGAGACTGTTCATGTCGCGTCTGCCCAGCGAGAGACTGTTCACGTCACGTCTGCCCAGCGAGAGACTGTTCACGTCACGTCTGCCCAGCGAGAGACTGTTCACGTCACGTCTGCCCAGCGAGAGACTGTTCACGTTCCGTCCGCCTTCCCTGAACCTGGGTTATCTGGAGCGTCTGGCTCCGATCCTGGACATGCCCGTGTCTGCTGTTCCAGAGCCGGAACCAGTGTCTGCTGTTCCAGAGCCGGAGCCGGAGGCAGAGCCAATGGCCGTTCCAGAGCCGGAGGCAGAGCCATTGCCCGTTCCAGAGCCGGAGGCTGAATCATTGCCGGTTCCAGAGCCGGAGGCAGAGCCATTGCCGGTTCCAGAGCCGGAGGCAGAACCAATGCCTGTTCCAGAGGCGGAGGCAGAGCCAGTGCCGTCTGCCTTCTTGGATCTGGACTATCTGGAGCGTCTGGTTCGGATCCTGGACATGCCCATGTCTGCTGTTCCAGAGCCGGAGGCAGAGTCATTGCCCGTTCCAGAGCCGGAGGCAGAGCCAATGCCCGTTCCAGAGCCGGAGGCAGAGCCAATGCCTGTTCCAGAGCCGGAGGCAGAGCCAATGCCTGTTCCAGAGCCGGAGGCAGAGCCAATGCCTGTTCCAGAGCCGGAGGCAGAGCCAATGCCTGTTCCAGAGCCGGAGGCAGAGCCAATGCCTGTTCCAGACCCGGAGGCAGAGCCAATGCCTGTTCCAGAGCCAGTGCCTGTTCCAGTGCCAGAGCCAGTGTTTGTTTCTGTGTTTGTGTCTGTTTTTGTGACTGTTACAGTTCTTGTGGCTGTTCCTGAGCCGGTGTCTGCTGTTCCTGAGCCGGTGTCTGCTGTTCCTGAGCCGGTGTCTGCTGTTCCTGAGCCGGTGTCTGCTGTTCCTGAGCCGGTGTCTGCTGTTCCTGAGCCTCTGCCCTGGCCGCCCAAGGGGTCTTCACCACCCTGGCCACCCGAGGGGTCTTCACCGCCCTGGCCGCCCGAGGGGTCTTCACCGCCCTGGCCGCCCGAGGGGTCTTCACCGCCCTGGCAGCCCGAGGGGTCTTCACCGCCCTGGCCGCCCGAGGGGTCTTCACCGCCCTGGCCTCCCGAGGGGTCTTCACCGCCCTGGCCTCCCGAGGGGTCTTCACCGCCCTGGCCTCCCGAGGGGTCTTCACCGCCCTGGCCGCCCGATGGACTGTCTTCTCCGCCCTGGCCGCCCGATGGACTGTGTTCTCCGCCCTGGCAGCCCGATGGACTGTCTTCTCCGCCCTGGCCGCCCGATGGACTGTCTTCTTCGCCCTGGCCGCCCGATGGACTGTCTTCTTCGCCCTGGCCGCCCGATGGACTGTCTTCTCCGCCCTGGCCGCCCGATGGACTGTCTGCTCCGCCCTGGCCGCCCGATGGACTGTCTGCTCCGCCCTGGCCGCCCGATGGACTGTCTGCTCCGCCCTGGCCGCCCGATGGACTGTCTGCTCCGCCCTGGCCGCCCGTTGGACTTTGCGTCTCGCCCTGGTCTCACGATGAACTGTGCGTCTCGCCGTGGCCTCCCAATGGACTTTGTGTTTCCCCCTGGATGCCCGATAGATTTTTTGTTTTGCCCTGGTCCCCGGTTAAACCCTCACCCCATGTTCCTGTCTCCCTTCATGGACCTGGCCCACCTTCCCTCCCCCTGATCCTCCACCGTTCCACCTCCCTCCTGAACCTCTTGTATTGTGTTGTGTTTTCTGTGTTTTTTGTTGTTTTCGTGGAGCGTCTGGTAGCCGCTCCGTAGAGGGGGGGTTATGTCACAGTGTTGGGTCTGTGTTCCCCTGATGTTCACTAGATGTCCTCCTTTCCCACAGGTGTCCTTCACTTATTAACTACATTTCCCACGATCCTTTGTCTCATCATTGCACTCAGCTGTTCCTTATCACTGATCATTGCACCCAGCCAATTCCCCATTATCATTGTCGATTCCCTGTGTATATAACCCTGTCTGTTTCAGTATGTGTCACGGAGTCCTTGTTGTTTATCCACTTCTGATACCCGATGTTGCCTGTGTGTTCTTGTATTTGGATTGACTTATGGATTACGACCTATTGCCTGGACTGGATGTATGATTACGGAGTTGCCCAATAAATATACCGCTATTGGATCTACCTGTTTCATTTGTGTGTGGATCGTGACAGACCTAATCTAAGCAGCCTACTATTGAATTATAGAAGTCTATAGAGTGTTATGTGAATGCTAGGTCAAAGAGATGTGTTTTTAATCTAGCTTTGAACTGACAGACTGTGTCTGCTTCCCGGACAATGTTAGGAAGATTGTTCCAAAGTTTTGGTGCTAAATAGGAAAAGGATCTACCACCAGCAGTTGATTTTGATATTCTAGGTATATCAACTGGCCAGAATTTTGAGATCGCAATAGACGTGAAGGACTATAATGCGTTAAGAGCTCGCTCAACTACTGGGGAGCTAAAGCATTTAGTGCTTTGTAAGTAATCAGCAATATTTTAAAATGTATACGATGTTTAATAGGGTGCCAATGCAGTGTGGACAGAACTTGTCTAATGTGGTCATACCTCCTGGTTTTAGTAAGTTCTCTATCTGCTGTATTTTGGACCAGCTGTAGTTTGTTTTTTAAGCATGCAAGGCAAACACCATTTAGAACATTACAATAATCTTGCCTTGATGTCATGAACGTATGAGCTAACAGTTCCGCATTGAGAGCATATTTCGTAATTTAGATATTTTTTTTTAAGATGGAAGAGTGCGTTTTTTATAAATGCTAGAGACGTGGCTTCCAAATGAGAGATTGGTATCAAAGAGCACACCCAGGTTCCTAACTGATGAAGAAGACTTGGCAGGGCAGCCATCGATTGTTAGAGAGTATTCTAGGTTGGCACGTGCACATGTTTTTTTCCCCCAATAATTAGAAACTCTGTTTTATCAGAATAAAGTAGTAGGATATGACTAGTCATCTAAATTTTTATATTGTGGTAGTAAAGACGAGACCAGACAATGAGGTGATGGGAATGACGGTAACTACGGGGTTTGTTGATGAGGGAGTGCAGGTGCAGTGAATCAGTGTTCGGGTGATTATCTGCAGCAAGTGAGGTGATGGCTGACTGAGTGCAGGTGGGGACCAGGATGGAATTGGGAAATGTAGTGCTGACAGGTTACTGAGCTAGTGACTGCAGACTGAGCTGGTGACTGTGACAGTACTTCCCCCACCCGGAAAGCGCAACCTCGCATAAAAACTGGTCAAGTGGTGTGGGAACTGGCAGTTCGGGGGACCAGGGTGGAGCGGCAGCTCAGGGGCCAGGGCAGAGCCGGCAACTCTTACGCACCCCACTAGTGCAAGCAGAGCATTGGCTGTGATGCAGGATGCAGACACTTATGGCTTGGGTCATATGCCTAAAGTTGATCCAAGTATTGCCTCTTTTGTTCTCTCTTGAGGCCTAATATTCATTGCCCCCTGGTGCCATCGAACTGGTAGAATGGTCAGAACGGCTCGGTGGGTTATTCTCAATGTACTTTATAATTCCAAAAAAAGACAGTGGTATAGATTTTGCCTACTTTGGTATTGATATTACCCCTGGATGTCCTGCTTGCCTTGTTATGGCCACGGAGACTATTACTGTACTCTCTGCATGGTCTGACACAGCAAGAGAGTCTAACTGTAACCTCTGTGCTTTTTGTTCCAGTTTCGTCTGTTAAAGGGTCATGAAACCCCCCTCTTTCAGCTCAAGTCTAGCTCACAATCTTTTTGAAAAATGCAACTTAAATGGGCGTGGATGGCTGTGAGAAGAAGGGAGGGAGTGGGTGTGGCACGGCAGGGGAGAGTGGGAACTGTCATCAGCCAGCAGTGTTGCCAGATGTACGATAATTATAGTATTTGTACAATAAGTTTGACCTCTGTACAATGTACGATCAATAATGGACAATAATTTCAGAGTTTTCAGTCGTTCGTCCAAACACACATCCTACCGCTTCTCTCTCTGACCCCGAATCATTTCGCAGGCTCACCTGCCTGCACGCAAGCACGTACAAACACACACACACACACACACACACACACACACACACACACACACACACACACACACACACACACACACACACACACACACAGGCACCACACGGTGTTGCCCGGCCCGCACGTCTACACTACACATTCACAAGTCTCCCGCATTAAGCATACAATTGATATATTATCGAAATATCTAAAATGTTCATAACGACCGCTTATTAACAAAAGGCAAGTAAAATGACTAGGGTTACATTTTAGACACACACATACCTCTGAAGGGATAGAAAAGTCCTCAGGACTTGGTACCGCATTACTCGCAAGACGTAATGCATTGGTCATCGACAAGGCCGAAGTCCACCATTCTCCAATTCTCTAAGCTCTCTCGGGTAAAATGTTTGCGGCACACGTATTAGATGTGTCCGTAGTTGATGGCCAACCAACCGCCCGGAGCCAGAGTCCAGCCCTGGCAGCATCGCGGGGAAATATATTCAACCCACTTTGACTTTTGCACCACGAAAATATACACTTGCGTCCCATGATTGTCTCTCTCCTTTACTACGCGATATCACAGTTTGACATTTCTGTGGAAAGATCCACGTGGTGTCATGAATAATTAAGAGACAGTGTCTTCTCATAGGATATAAAAACTAAGTCTCATTAATAATTATGAGAGACCGATGAGTCATCAACGCACTACACTGTGCTCTGCCACGTCACAGCCTGTGATGAAGATTTTAAACCCGGAAGACGAAAATAGCGGGGGAAAACTAAAATTTTACCATTTTCACCCTACTGTTAAATCTAACAGATCCTAACATTGTCTTTAATGGTGTTCAACACAAATACCTCTGTTAAAATCTCAGAAAATTTGGTTTAGGGTTTCATGACCCTTTAAGCCGTGGCTGGTTCTGGTTCCAAATATCCCAGTGTATCTCATGTTTGTCTAGTGTTGTTGGATGTTTCTTTGAAGTTCTCAGTTCTGCTTCCTGGTTCTCTTACGAGAGGTTATCTCGTATTGCGTAAGTTGCTTACGCTACGGGTAAAGTCATCTTTTCCCAAGATATTGAAGCCAAAAAATATCCTTAATTGTTCATTTATTGTCAACGCACTGCAGCAGCCAGCAGACCTAGAGCAGGCTATCTTGCGTGCTCATTGGCTGCCCTGCGGCAACTGCTGCAGCCTACCACTGAGCCTTGCGCGTGACATCACGCCCTCTACGCGTCACAGCCCGTCAAAATGGGGTTGGCATAGCGTATAAAAGTCAGGCTCGGAAGCTGCGTCACCGTTTTCATCATTTTCACCGAAGCTCTCCGCATCGCTGGACTGTGAGAGAAGCCGCCGCCGTTGAAACCAGCGGCCAGCACGCAGAGGAAAGAGCCTGAGGAAGCCGGTCATCTTCGCCGCCTTCAGCCTTCCGTGCCTGCTACGCCATCCGGCGACGAGTATCCTTTTAGTGCTATTGCTTTCTGTGAGTGTTCGCCGCTGCGACACTCACTCACTTCTAAAAATGCCTCGCATTCCTGTGGCTCTTGCAGAGCCCCGACTAGTACTGTCACTACGCCCTCTGGACCGTGCAAGAAGAAGCAAGCGGAGCCTAGGGTCACACTGCAGAGCTCGCCGGATTACATCCCGCCAGCTTCTCTCTCTCCTTCTCCGCCCCTCCCGGACGCGCAGCTGCCGGCTTCGGCCCTCACTGCCGCCGCCTCAGGGGACGAAGGTGAAGGAATGGACCCAGGTGACAGCTGTTCCATCCTGGCATCGGACAGCGAGGAGTGGTCGAGTTCTCATCACTCCGCCTCCTCTCCGATCCGGGAAGGCTACAAAGGCTACTGCAGTGGTGTATTCGGCAGCCAACGAGCCGGTAATGCAACCCGCTCGCCTGCACACAACCGCCGTTGCTATGGCGACCCAGAACCATCTCTCAAAAGATGGTAAGTTCCGCTGCGGCCGGACAACCATTCAAACATCTCACCCTGTCAGTCCCCTTAGAAAGGCTACTGCAGCAATGTATTTGGCAGCCAACGAGCCGGTAATGCAACCTGCTCGCCTGAAAAATCTCAAGAGTATAACGTCTGGCTATCCGGCTCATGCCGTGGTGCTCTAAGTGTAGAAAATGTGCCCACATCTCAGTGGTCACCCCTACACGCAAGCACGATACCCCTGTGTCTCTCACACTCACAGATCCCACTCTCATAAAGCTGGCAAATGCCGCTCGAGTGCTAGATGTAGGAAATGTGCCCACAACTCTGTGCTCACGCCTACTCTCTGCCCGCTCTGTCACACGGCCAAAACAGCCTCATATCGGTCAGGTTACGAATGTAAGGCCCGGCGCTGTTCGCGCATCACAAAGTTATCTCAAAACGTTCTCCGTTCAAAGCAACCGGGATGTCACATGTGAAACAGCCAGCCTTCGCTGTTAGCGAGCCGCCATATTCATGCACAGAGGGCACGCGCGCCGCGCCCATACCTCCGGTTCAGTTTTCCGAGCCCACGAAGTGTGGCGATCGGAACCTGGAGGCTATTCTGCCCGTGGCTATGAATTTAAGTTACGTGCCTGCTTACGAGCGCTCACGCTTACTAATAAACGCCTGGCGCTGCTCGTGCATCACAAAGAAGGGTATAATGTCTGGTTATCCGGCTCAGGCCGATGGTTTCATAAGTGTAGAAAAGGTGCCCCACATCTCAGTGTTCACCCCTACACACAAGCACTATACCCATGTATCTCGCTCTCACAGAGCCCACGCTCCTAAAGCTGGCGAATGCCGCGCGAGTGTTAGATGTAGGAAACGTGCCCACAACTATGTGCCCACGCCTACTATCTGCCCGCTCTGTTGCACGGCCAAAGCAGCCTTATATCGGTCAGGTTATGAATGTAAGTTATGTGCCCGCTCACGAGCGCTCACGCTTAATAACAAACACCTCGCCCCAGGCGCCGCTTGCGCATCACAAAGTGATCACAAAACGTTCCCCATTCAAAGCAATCCGGACGTCACAAATGAATGTAAGTTTTGTGGCCGCTCACGAGTGCTCACACTTACAAACAAACTTTTTGCCCCGGGCGCCGCTCGCGTATCATAAAACGTTTCCCATTCAAAGCAATCGGGACTTCACATATAAAACAGCCAGCTACCGCTGTCAGCGAGCCACCGTATTCGAGCGTCGAGGGCGCGCACGCCGCGCCTAGACCTCCGGTTCATTTTCCTGAGCCCACGAAGTGCGGCGATCGGAACTCGGAGGCCATTCTGCCCCTAGCTATACATGTAAAAATCTGGGAAGCGATTCCAGTGATATCAGAGTGGGTGCTAAGCACAGTAAGACAGTGCTTTTCTCTACAGTTCGCTCGCCGTCCCCCTCGCTTTCGAGCACGGACCGAGACGAAAGTTAAAGCGGAAGTAGCGCCTCTTCACCGCGCAGAAATGGCCAAACTGCTGTGCAAAGGGGCTATAGAACCAGTACCTCCTTCTTTGAGCGAGTAAGGCTTTTACAGACGCTATTTTCTCGTACCCAAGAAGGATGGCGCTCTTAGACCTATCTTAGATCTGAGATATTTGAACGAAGCTCTCATGAAAAAATACTGCAAGAACTAGAAGAGGAGGATACAGTGGATGGCAGATGGAAGAGAGTGAAAGAAACCATAACAACAACATGTAGGGATGTCCTTGGACCACTGAAATACCAGCATAAGGAGTGGTTGTCGACAGAGACATTGAGGAAGATTCAGGAAAGGAAAGAGAAGAAAGCAGCCCTCAACAACAGCAGAACAAGAGCGGAAAAGGCCAAGGCACAAGATGATTTCACAGCTGCAAACAAAGAGGTGAAGAAGCGTATTAGAACCGACAAGCGTAACTATGTTGATGGTCTGGCAGCCGAAGCAGAAAAAGCAGCAAGAAATGGCAACATGAAAGATCTGCATTCCATCACAAAGATGCTGTTAGGGAAGTTCTGCAAGTCAGGTAGGCCGGTGAAGGACAAGGAGGGAAAGATATTGAAGGGAGAGGAACAACAAATGGACAGATGGAGGGAAAACTTCGAAGAACTGTTGAACAGACAAATGCCAGCAAACCCGCCAACCATCAATCCAGCAGCAGAGGATCTACCAATAGACTGCAGTGCGCCCACCAGAGAAGAGATCCGCAAGGCAGTAGGCCAGCAGAGGAATGGCAAGGCAGCAGGTCTAGACAGCATACCAGCAGAAGCATTAAAGGCGGACCTGGAAACAATGGTAGAGATACTGTTCCCGTTGTTAAAGAAAATCTGTGAGGAGGAACAGGTGCCCACGGAGTGGAAGGAGAGATACATTATAAAGCTACCTAAGAAAGGCGACCTCAGCAAGTGTGACAACTACCGAAGGATTACGCTACTGTCCATTCCAGGGAAAGTGTTCAATAGGATCATCCTGAATAGAATGAAGGACCAGGTGGACACTCAACTCCGTGACCAGCAGGCAGGCTTCCGGAAAGACAGATCCTGTACGGATCAGATAGCCACCCTGCGTATAATTGTTGAGCAGTCACTGGAGTGGAACTCTTCCCTCTAAAAAATACTTACCCCAAAGTTTTGAACACATATATTGCTCTTGCATTCTTTCTTGTGGCTCAGTGACACACCTGAATGAGTGGATCATTAAGTATGCGGGCCCCATTGTCTCCTCAGGTGTAAACCACTAAATATGTATGATGGTGTTGAAATCGTTGACGCCCCTTGCGTATACAAACAAAAAGTTTTCCAAACAAAAAGTGTCTTACAAAATTTAAATCAATGTATCGTTTTATGTGAATGATTAGGCAGGATGATTTTGAAGAAAAAACTCTAGGCAACGACATCCATTAGTCAAAAGTCTTATTGACACATATTTAGTATGTGTTTTGTGGCCTTATTTCAGAAACTTTATTTTTTATTTTTTTCAATAACCATGCATAAACAATATTCCCTCAAAAATACAAACATGTACATACATGCTCACATATTATGGTAGCCCTGTTTGTGCTAAATAGCGTGTAAATACACCTTTGCCATTAAACCCTCTGGGGTCTGAAAACGTGCCGGCGCGTTTTGCTCGATTTTTCGATTCAAAACTCAGTCTTTGTCTACTACGAGTATAGAATTGATAGTTAATGAACAACTAAACACCCACAAATAAAAGTTTTGTAAAAGAGGATTGTCTCTAATTTATTTGAAACTTGTAGTGAGATGGCAATGTCTCCTATTGAGGCTCAGGTGTGTCGCTCCCAAGCTAAAATAAAAGAGGAAAAGAAAAAGGAAAGAAAGTAATAATAATGGACAAAATAAGAAAGGGAAAATGAAGAGGTAAATTAATTAATCAAATAGAGTGGTTACGTTTATAACCACAACAGGAAGAAAGGAGAAATGGAGGATACAACGCATTGAAATAATGAGCAAGTATTAGTAATTAGTAGTGCAGACTCTAACAATCTTTTTGAAATAGGAAAAATGTAGGCAGAATAAGTTTACTTAACTTTCGAAGTTCAAGACGTATTCACGTATATAATATATAATGTATATAATGTTATTCCCCCGATGCGGATGTATACAGATCGAATGTTACATTTGAGTTTGACATATCTATTGGTTGTTTAGTGGCCTCAACCTTATATTGCGGCGATTGTGCTGCATGCAGTAGGCTACTAGGGTTTCCCTCAATCCGTCAGGATTCCCCTGCTGGACATATAAAACGCTTAACGTAGTTTATTAGACTAATACAGTGATATAAAAGACCAAACTCGCAGGCAAGCAGAAGGACTCAGAATATGAACTTAACGCACAAAGTTTAAAGCTGAGCGTTTCTCAGTGACACTGGCATAAGTTGGCTTGACATTGGACATTCGCACATTTAGGGACTGTCTCTAAAGTTACATACGACATTGGTATACACGTTTCTAACTTCAATAGCATTTGAAGAGAACGACTTGCAGTCATAAAACCAACTGTAAAGTGTTCATGTAGGTGTCAGGCATAATGCGCAATTTATTCAAATAAATTGAAGTTTGCTATTGAAGTTAGAAACGTTTAGGCCTATAGGACTACCAATGTTACTTGGTAGTAATGGTCCCTAAATGTGCGAATGTCAAGAAAATTTTACATTTAGTTATTTAGCAGACGCTTTTATCCAAAATGACTTAAGTTACAGTTAAACTAACAATATAGGACAACAATATGGAAGTGCTATGACCCTTCCCAGCTTAATCATGTATGTAGGAATATTAACATGTATGTAGGCATACTTCCCCAATAAGGTGCGAGTTTGGTCTTTTATATCACTGTATTAGTCCATTAACCCTCTGGGGTCTAAGGCAGGGCTATTCAATTAGCTTCATTCGGTGGGCCGATGGGTTTAGCTTATTTATTGAAACATATCAGTATCAATAAGTAAGCTAAAGTAAATATAAAAGTATTGTAGGCTATTTACTTGGAAATGTGGTAGCCAACAGTATGCAGATTTATCAGACCATAATAACTAACTTATTTACAGCTATGTACAAATATATGAATTATACAAGATCATATATTCTATTGGTTAGAATTATTTTATTAATAATTATTATAGGCTTAAATTAAAATATTCTGACAGTGAGACTTCGTAACCATAGGTAAAACCATGAATGGCTACTCATTCACTACCACTGTATAAAAAATGCCTAAACAGGTAAAAACTATACACACAATTAATTATACATTTCTCTAGCCCCCTAATAAATCTAATGCAGTATAAATGACTATAACATAGTATTCAATATAAATATTCCACATTTCTCCCCAAACCATGGTAAATTACTACAGTACATTCGGTAAATGTTTGTAAGGGTGGTGATTAGGGATTTAGTCTGCTAACTTCGTTCATGGCACAATGTTTCTGCTATTTACCTCATCAGTCGTATTGGGAATGTTGAGGCTGTTTCATCCGATTTAAAACTAGTTAAAATCATAGAGAGATTTGTGGTTTGTAACAGAGAGATGTGTCAGATTGAAACGCTTCTCACTGGACGTCGCAGCAATGTTTAATAATAGTGTCCGGGACCGGAAGTAAACGCAACTCCTTTGAGCTTGCGTTCCGTTATCCACTGGCCGTGCTGCGTAGTTCAAAGTAAACTAGTGAAACAACTGAAAACAGCGCTATTTGTTCTTACTGACCGAGAAACAGCTTCAGGTGATTCAGTGACAGAACGGTCCGAACGAATCCGAATCGTTTCAGACCGTTATGCAAGCGCGTTTGGCCAATTCATGGAAAGGAAATAATCGAACGAAATGATTAAACCAGGAATGATTGATATCGCTGGTTCAGTCGACAGAAATACGGGACACACACATAATAACTGCTGAAATATTCGGACTGAATAAAAGTGTTTCACAGGTCAATCGGAACGCTCATGGTACACACACAGTGCGTATAGCTACAGCTGCAGGCGCCACTGCGGTCTTGCGCATATCTAACCAAATTTAGCCGCACCGCCAGGAAAAGAAGAGGAGGGAGGTTGGGGTGGCCTCGGGCCACATGGAGATGATTGGCGGGCCGGACCTGGCCCCCGGGCTGCCAATTGAATAGCCCGGGTCTAAGGGGTTTTTGGGGTCCTTGAGATGTTCTGACATGCCCTGACATTTGTGCTTTTTTCAGTTGCTTATAAACATATTAACCCCCTGGGGTCGGCTATCGTGCCGGCGCGATAGTCTCTCTCTTTTTTTCTTATCAGTGCAAAAGAAACTCAAATAACTCCGTCGATTTTTGTCATACAGGCAAGTGTTATACATCATTAAAAACTGTTAAGTGTCTTATTTTATTTGTGTACACTAAAAATAAAAACAGAAAGTTGTGTTTTTCGTAAAATAAAGAAACAGAACATGATGCACGTTCTGTCTTCTCTCTCAATGTGAAGTTTTCAGTCAAAGCTTGAAGTCTCCTTTTTGTAAATGAAGTAAATCATATCAAAAACAAATATTCTCGGTTTAAGAAATCCGTATGAAAGCAACGGCATGTACAGTTTCTCCAGCCCAAGCTCATTAACTTTAATATGCCCACACCCCCACGCGCGCAAGCTGTTCTCATTCAAATGATCCACGTGAAGGAACGTAGAGCTGTTAACAAAGCTCGAAACAAAGAATCAGCGACTCTAGTATTGCTCTGCTTTTCATCAGTCTGGAAGACTGTTTGTGCTGTGGATTTACCTTGGATTTACCTCAGAAGGACATTTTTTGATTATGAGAACAATTTTTAAGGTAAGAGACATAATAGTAAGTGTTTTATTGTTGCATAAACTTTACATTGTAGCTACTAAACTGGTGCCAGCATAAAATGTTATTAAATGAGATACAAGTATGCTAGTATGAGTGTTTATTCTAATATGGTGAATATTTTAATGTTTAGACCTGTGTTTACTGTTAAATACTGTGTTTGTGGATATCTGTTCAAACGTAGATGTATAATGTAACAATAATGTTTCATAGTTTGGAGCGGCTCGATCGCTGCACGCGCTGAGTTTGGGTCTGAGTCACGCTGTGTGTTTGAAAAGCAAAACACGCCACACATTAGGCTTCACGCCAAACTCATCTCATTTCATAACGAATAGAAATATTTGAAGTAACATATGATAAACAATATATGTTTGTTTAGTGTAGTGTTACTGAAGTGTTAATTTTTAACGATTTATAGGCTGCCTGCTATCTAGGCTATTGTTATTATTTTATGCAGCCCTACAACTGCCTATATACAAGGCACAACAAACTAGGTGTTCGTATATATATTTACAAAATACATATACATATATACACTGGCGTTCAAAAGTTTGGGGTCGGTAAGATTTTTAATGTTTTTAAAAGAAGTCACTTATGCTCAGGGCCGGCGCTAGCCATTTGGGTGCCCTAAGCACAAATGCTTGGTGGTGCCCCCACCCACTCCACCCCACCCCACCCCCAAAAGACCCAATACTCCCCACCCCCAACCACCCACCCGCCCACTCCCAACCAACCACCCACCCACCCAAGGAATAACAACCATTCAGAATTTCTGAGTTAGGTTCTTAGCTAGGTTTATATAGGCCTATGTGTCACTGGAACATTTAAAATTCAAAACTCTATTTTACCTTTAAAAGAGGTCTGATGAGGCACAATATAATAATTCTGTACATAATTTGCAGGGCTGGGAAAAGATTAATCGCGATTAATCGCATCCAAAATAAAAGTTTGTGTCTACATGAATGATATATGTGTGTGTACTGTGTATAATTATTTTGTATATATATATAAATACACATGTGCATGTATGTATTTAAGAAATATTTGTTCCCCTTCAGGGACTACCGCTGCGTGAAATCGCAGTGGGAACGCCCTCAGCGTGACGCGTCTGAAGCATGAATGAAATCAGTCAATGGAGAGAATGAGCGTACGGCGAGTGACGTCATCGACCAGGAAGCTATAAATATCCCCTGAGTACACAACACGCCAGCTTTTAGTTACTTCAGCAGCTCTGTGTGTGTCTGAATCTGTCGATTGTGTTTGTCTGTTTTGTCAGGAGTTTTCACTATATATATTTTATATAAAAAAACCAATATGAGCGAGCAGTATAAGAAGTGTGTTCCCCCCTGTACTCGGTACATCACGGGTGGGGATTCACACGAGCTAAGTGTGGCTTGTTTGGGAGTGCAGCAATGCCCAGTCGGCTCTCGAGGGAGTCGATTGTCAGCATTGCGAGCGTTTTCCCTTGAGAACTCTGCGCTCGCGGCGATCGCTCTTCGAGGAGAGTGAGTTGCTGCGAGCTCCCCGAGGCTCGGGTCCCGCTTCTGTTGAGGCAGAGCGGCGGCGCTTGTCTTGGGGCTCGCAGATGGATCTCGCTGGCGACGTTGAGACGGGCTCCGCCCTATCTCAGCTATCTCCGAAGAGATCCTGTGCCTCTCACCCGGCTCTGGAAGCACGCGCTGCGGCGGTTACTTCTGCCCGGGTTGAGGCACATGATGATGTTGAATTGAGATTTTCCAGTTCTGAGGAGCTGGATGTCGAAAGTTTATTATCAGAGAAAACTAGTTTATCACATTATACTGCAAATGAAGAAGGTTTGATGGATGTATTATCTCGGGCTGTTGAAAAGCTAAAAAAAAATAAAAAAAAATAACAGCATCGAGTGGCCAGCTGATAGACAGGTTTCTAGAATTAAAAGCAATCTATATGATAGATTTCTGTCTGCACGACCTCAACCTTCTAGCCGGTGCTTACCGTTCTTCCCAGATCTTCATGCTGAGGTTTCAAAGACCTGGGTTAGACCGGTTTCAAGCAGAATTTACACAAATCAGTCCAATGCTTATGGTAACATTGTTGGTGCTAAATCTGCTGGTTATGTGACGATACTGTAGGCGGAGGAGACGCTTGCGAGCTATCTCTCTCCTGCTTCATCGTCTTCACTTAAAGCACCGGCTCTTCCACCAAAAAATAAATAAATAAATAAATAAATATATATACCTCTGTGCTGGTGGGGAAGGCTTACTCGGTGGCTTGGCAGGCGGCTGCATGTTTGCATACGATGACTTTTATGCAGGCTTTTCAGGCCGACCTGCTCAAAGGAAATCTGAGGGGGGTCCCCGCCGAGAGAGACTTGCGTTCACCTCCCTTAAGGGTGCCCTGTCTCTCCCGGCGCCCTCAGGGGCCCGTCCTACTAACCCTGCCGAAACAGGGCGTAGAAGGGTCTGGCGAGTGCTTTCCCGAGGGACGCTCGCCGCCTCTAAGGAGGGTTCTAGTGTGTTCAGACCAGTCGTTCCCTGCCGGTGCGCCGTTACAGGGCACTGTGTCTGTCACGCACAATGTTCAACCAGAGCAAAGTCTTTCGTCGAGTTCGTCTTCAAAAAGAGCACAGCAGAAGCGGAGTGTCACGTCTCGTGCCCCCATGCAGAGAAACTGGAGGGATGAGGCGGGGTGCTCTCCGGCGCGGCCTTCTCGGGGCAGGACTGATCTGAGGACAGTCATTGTCGCCAGAAAGGCCGCGTCGAAAAAGTCCTGACGGGCTGGACGTCAGGACTCTGAGGGTGGTCCCCATCGGGAAAAACTTGAGTTCACCGCACAAAACACGGTGCCCTGTCTTTCTCGATGCCCTCAGGGGTCTGTTCTACTAACCCTGCCTATACAGGGCGTAGAGAGACTCGGCGAGCGATTTCCCGAGGGACGCTCGCCCCCTCCAAGGAGGGTTGTGGAGTGCTCAGACCAGCTGTTTCCTGCCAGTATGTTACAGGGCGCTGTGTCTGTCACTCGGGATGTTCATCCGGAGGCCAGCCTCGAGAGGCTGGTTCCCTTAGTAGAGTTCCTGGCGGAATGGGTCCCCCACCCAGCAAGGAGTTAGGATACTACTTCATCGAAAAAAAAAAAAAAAATCCTGACGTGCTGAACGTCAGGGTTCTGAGGGTGGTCCCTATCGTGAAAGACCTGAGTTCACTGCACAAGAACACGGTGCCCTGTCTTTTCCGATGCCCTCAGTGGTCTGCTCTACTAACCCTGCCTTCACAGGGCGTAGAGAGACTCGGCGAGCGATTTCCCGAGGGACGCTCGCCCCCTCCGAGGAGGGTTGTGGAGTGCCCAGACCAGCTGTTCCCTGCCAGTACGTTACAGGGCGCTGTGTCTGTCACTGGGGATGTTCAAATCAGATCCGAGGACTGGTTTGTCATGATAGATCTAAAGGACGTTTACTTCCATGTGTCTATCCTCCCTCAACACAGGAAGTTCCTGAGGTTCGCTTTCGGGGGCGAAGCGTACCAATATCGGGTTCTTCCGTTCGGCCTAGCACTGTCACCCCGAACATTCACGAAGTGTACGGATGCTGCTATAGCCCCGCAGAGGTTACAGGGTATCCGCTTTCTGTACTATATAGACGATTGCTTGATTCTAGCTCAATCGGAACAACAGGCGGTTCGGCACCGAGATGTCGTTCTTGCTCATATCAAGTGACTGGGGCTGAGGCTCAACGCCAAAAAGAGTGTTCTTTCTCCATTACAGAGAACCACTTTTCTAGGTGTAGTGTGGGATTCAACGACGATGCAGGCACGATTGTCACCTGCTCGTATTGCTTTGATTCTCGCTGCAGTAGATCAGCTCAAGCTAGGCCAGTCATCCACTGTAAAACAGTTCCAGAGACTGCTAGGTCTCATGGCAGCTGCGTCCAACGTGATACCTCTTGGCCTCCTGCACATGAGACTGTTACAGTGGTGGCTCAGGACCAAGGGATTCTCCCCGAGGGGAAATCCGCTTCGCATGATCGTGAGTTTGAGACGGTGTCATCACGCCCTGATCATGTGGAAAGATCCTTGGTTTCTGTCCCAAGGCCCTGTGTTAGGAGCTCCTTGTCGTCGCGTTATGCTAATGACAGATGCCTCTCTCACGGGTGGGCTCAGGGTCTGTGGGAGGACCATCATCGTCTGTGGCACTTAAACTGCCTAGAGATGTTGGCGGTGTTTCAGGCTCTGAAACACTTCCTCCCAGACCTAAGGGGCCACCATGTTCTTGTCCAGACAGACAACACATCGGTGGTTTCTTATATCAACCATCAGGGGGGTTTGCGTTCTCGCCCGCTTTACAAACTGGCACGTCAGATCCTTCTATGGTCCCAGGGGAAAATTCTTTCTCTGAGAGCTTTTATCTCCCGGGGTATCTAAATCAGGGGGCAGACATCCTGTTAAGACAGGGGCCGAGGCCCGGGGAATGGAGTCTTCACCCCGAGGTGGTGGAACTCCTATGGAAACATTTCGGTCTTGCCGAGGTAGACCTATTTGCTTCTCGAGAAACATCACACTGCCCGCTGTGGTTCTCTCTCAGCCATCCAGCCCCGCTGGGGTTGGATGCGATGGTACATCCGTGGCCGAGGTCACGCTTGTACGCTTTTCCCCCGATCGCTCTGCTCCCAGGAGTTCTGGAGAGGGTTCGCCGGGACGGGCTCAGTCTCCTGCTAATAGCCCCGTTCTGGTCGGCCCGGGTATGGTTTGCGGACCTAGTGTCTCTCCTCAACGGCTCTCCCCTAGAGATACCGATCAGGAGAGATCTGCTCTCTCAGGCGAGTGGGTCGATCCTTCACCCCCGTCTAGAGCTATGGAGGCTGTGGGCTTGGCCTCTGAGGGGGCCCAGCTCATAGATTCTGGTCTCTCGGCTGAGGTCGTTGAGACCACCCTCCGATCCAGAGCTCCCTCCACGAGGAAGTTATATGCCGCGAGGTGGAAACTTTTCACCTCTTGGTGTGGAGAGCGCCAGCAGGACCCAGTTAACTGCCCGGTTGGTACAGTCCTGGATTTCCTGCAGGACCGTCTCTCCACAGGGTTATCCCACTCCACACTGAAGGTGTATGTGGCGGCCTTAGCTGCTTACCACACCCCTTCAAGTGGAGGTTCCCTCGGGAAACACCCGCTTATGTCTCGCTTCCTTCGTGTCACCTTGAGGCTGAGGCCTGCAGTTCGCACAAGGGTACCAGCTTGGGATCTGGCCGTCATCTTAGAAGGTCTCTCCCTTGCTCCTTTCGAGCCCATCGAGGAAGTTTCGGAAAAGTTTCTTACTCTAAAGACTATCCTTCTTCTCGCTATCTCATCTCTAAAAAGAATTGGAGATATTCAAGCACTTTCGGTGGCTCCCTCGTGCCTGGAATTTGCTCCTGGTTGGTTAAGGCCTTTCTCTTTCCGAGACCAGGTTATGTTCATAAGGTTCCAACAGTTTCAGTTAGACCTATAGTTCTGCAGGTTTTTCTGTCCTCCGCCTTTTCTGACGTCAGACCAGGAGAAAATTAATTTGCTGTGCCCAGTTTGGGTTTTATGCTTACGTCCACAGAGCTGCCCTGTGGAGGAGATCGGAACAACTGTTCGTCTGTTTGGGTCACCTAAAAAAGGGTGTCCTGCATCTAGAAAAAGGATGAGCAAGTGGGTGGTCGAGGCCATCCCACTTGCTTATGGTTCGGCCCATCAGCCTTCACCTTTGGCTGTAAGGGCTCATTCCACCCGGAGTATGGCTGCTTCTACAGCTCTTCTTTCAGGAGCTTCTCTTCAGGACGTTTGTGATGCGGCAGGCTGGTCCTCACCGCACACTTTCGTTAGATTTTATTCCCTCGATCTTAGCTCCACTCCCGGGGCTCAGGTTCTCTCGTCGGTTGGTGTCTCCTAATGACACACGACGGGGATTTGGTCGTATGGGGATGTGGGTATTGCGTTCCCACTGCGATTTCACGCAGCGGTAGTCCCTGAAGGGGAACGTCCCGGGTTACGTATGTAACCCTAGTTCCCCGAAGGGACGGACGCTGCGTGTCCTGCCATACTCTCGGCATCCCCTTGGGTCGCTGCTTCAGTAACTTTTAAGCTGGCGTGTTGTGTACTCAGGGGATATTTATAGCTTCCTGGTCGATGACGTCACTCGCCGTACGCTCATTCTCTCCATTGACTGATTTCATTCATGCTTCAGACGCGTCACGCTGAGGGCGTTCCCACTGCGATTTCACGCAGCGTCCGTCCCTTCGGGGAACTAGGGTTACATACGTAACCCGGGACGTTATTTATATATAAAATATTTAAATTTATATATAATATAAATTATATATAAATATATACAGTATATACATGCAAATATTTCTATACGTGCATATGTGTGTGTATTATAGATGATATATGTACACACACATATATCATGTAAACACAAACTTTTATTTTGGATGCGATTAATCTTTTCCCAGCCCTAATAATTTGACAACTCTGTGAATATGAAAATATCAACATGACATCATGACTTTGCGTAAACATACACGCCACTTTCAAGTCAAGTGGCGTGTTATCTATCCGCATTTTGAGCTATCCGCGTGTATGTCCACGCCAAAATCTTTTGCGTGTATGTCTATGCCATTAAATGTCCGAGTGATTCCGCGTGTATGTGTACGCCGTTAAATGTCCGAGCGAAACGAAGCAAAATCTATATCTACATCTGTGGAGCGATATTTTTTTTCCTAGGATGGTAGGAGAACACTCATAAATGGTATTAACCCCAGTGACGGGTAGGTTTAGGGACGGGGTTGGGGTAGGTCATATATCTATATATACATAATACAGTAATATAACGTTAAGTCAAAGGCGTTGATAAACACGCTGAAAAGTGATTATGCGTGTTGATAGCACGCCAAAAATGGAAATACGAATTGGCGTGTCATACATACGCCATTTCATGAGATCAGTCTGGAAAATATACAAACACTGAGATTGTGGTTTTTTTTTCCTAATTGCAGTTTCACCAACAGATGTCGCCCTTGGGCCTTGGCCTATGAACCTCTTGAAAATGACCGCATTATCCGCATAGAACAACAACGAAAAAATGTATCTAAGCGGTCTTCCTTTTCTTCTCAAACAAACTAACTGCATCTTAAACAGCCCAAGTTTCAAAATTTCCGGGGGAGAAACCGGACCCCCGTTAAAATAAAAGATTCAACTTGCAGGGCTAAAAAAGCCTGCCCGGATCATTTGCACTACTAGCGACGGCCCCCTGGACATGCATACACGACGCAAGGGCGCCCGCGCTACAAAACTAACATTTTTATTTAAAACATTGTCTTACCTGCAAGCGACGCGCGAGTATCATCCCGCTGTCTCTTCTTTTTCCTTTTTCCGCCCCCGACTCTTGGTGCCTTTTCGAGGCCATGTCTGAGGTCGATGTCTGCCAAATTTGACATTGTTTGAAGCATAATCGAACAGACCACTGGGAGGTGGGGAGGGGGTGGGCACCAGAGGGAGACTGGCACAGGAGATTCACCTTTTTCTCGACTAATTTGGTCTAGGCCTATATTACTTTTGTATTGCTTTTGTATATTAACATGCTTTAGACATTTTATTTGTTATTTATACTAGTAGCCTATTGTGATGATTTTTCACGACCCAGATTTTTTGGTGCCCCCCGAAGCACTTGGTGCCCTACGCGCAGTGCGTGATGTGCGTGTGCGGAGCGCCGGCCCTGCTTATACTCACCAAGGCTGTATTTATTTGATTAAACATACAAAACAAACCCAGTAATATTGTGAAATATTATTTCAATGTAAAACAGCTGTTTTCTATGTGAATATATAGTAAAAAGCGTAATTTATTCCACGTTTGCAGTGTGTGCGTGTGTTCACTACTCACTACTCTTCTCCTAATCTGTGCGCACTTACTTGGATGGGTTAAATGCAGACGTCAAATTCCAAGTATGGGTTACCATACTTGGTCATCACGTGTCACTTTCACTTTCACTTTCACTTGATCAAAGCTGAATTTTCAGCATCATTACTCCAGTCTTCAGTGTCACATGATCCTTCAGAAATCAGTGTAATATGATGATGTGATGCTCAAGAAACATTTATGATTATTATCAATGTTGAAAACAGTTGTGTACCTTTTTTTTTTAGAATTCTTTGATGAACATAAAGTTAAAAACAACAGCATTTATTTGAAATAGAATCTTTTGTAACATTATAAATGTCTTTACTGTCACTTTTTATCAATTTAATTCCTCCTTGATGAATAAAAGTATTAATCCATTTTATTTATTTCCCCCAAAAAATAAAATACAAATTCTTACAGACCCCAAAGTTTTGAACGGTAGTGTTTAATGTTACAAAAGATTATTTTTCAGATAAATGCTGTTCTTTTGAAATTTCTATTCAACAAAGAATCCTGAAATGAAAATGTAAATAACTGTTTTCAACATTGATGATAATGAAAAATGTTTCTTGAGCATCAAATCATCATATTATACTGATTTCTGAAGGACCATGTGACACTGAAGACTGGAGTAATGATGCTGAAATTTCAGCTTTGATCACAGGAATAAATTACTCTTTACTATATATTTACATAGGAAACAGCTGATTTACATAGAAATATTATTTCACAATATTACTGGGTTTCTTTTGTATTTTTAATCAAATAAATGCATCCTTTGTGTTTATTTATTTATTTTTTAGAAAGGGACCAGGTGCCACTGGATGAGCCCTGCTGACTTCAACATTCACATGAGTCTCTGTACATGAACATGGTAAAATGAAAAGTCATACACCTTGGACATGACAGGTATGTAGGCTACTATGTTTCAGGAATGGCACAAAGGTGTGTGACTGTTTAAGTCTTTGTCTTTAGATCAGTGTGTTTACTAATGTGCTTTTTGTCCTTTGTTGTGTATCTTTGGATTATGTTGTGTTGTAAATAAATCCAGACAATCTAAAAGCCATTCTTTTTCTAATTTCTCCTCATTCTTTGTGCAAGGCTCCTCATAATGATCGGGCCTGATAGCACCTGATAGGGCCATTAGGGGAGGGTCTTTGTCTTTCTCAGGTGTAAAATGCATTCATATTAATGAGAGATTCACACCTCCTCGCATAAAGCTTTCTCACACAAAACACGTCATACAAATTTTAAATCAATATATTGTCTTATCTAAATGAGTATGCAGGATGATTTTCACATAGTTTTGGAGGAAATATTCTAGGCTACGTGATACAATTTTCAAAAGTCTTGTGAAGAAATAATCACTATGGGTTCCCTTTCAAGGGAACTCGAGCTGTGTTTGAGACGCGATGGGAACGCTCTGCGTGATTACGTCATGAAGCACGTGTAAAATCAGTCCAATGGAAGCCCACTACGACATAGGTGACGTCATAGACCAGGAAACTATATAGCAGCCCTGAAATCAGACCGCGACAGCTTCTGTACCTTCAGCAAGCGCTCTCTGTATATCTGTCCTTGTCTATTCATTGTTGTCTGTCAAGCCCAATCTATCATTATTATGGCGAGCAAGCAAGATTATAGACGGTGTGTTGTTCCCTGCCCTCGTTATATTACGGGTGGGGACACACATCAGCTTTGTGTTGCTTGTTTGGGAGTGGAGCATGCCCAGTCAGTCCTCGAGGGGGCTGATTGTGTGCATTGTATGAGTCTATCTATGAAGACGCTCCGCTCTCGCCGATCGTTCTTTGAGGAGAATGGTTCGGTTCGCGCTACCCGCGCGGGTCCTGCTGTTGCCTAGACACGGCGGCGACTCGCATTTTGGGGTTCGCAAACGGATCTGACAGCGTGGGTTGGGACGGGCTCCGCCCTATCTTAGCTTTCACCTGCAGATACAGTGTGCTACGATTTCCAGTTCCGAGGAATTGGTATCGTTAGTGTTTTGTTAAGAAAAAGTGAACAAAACAAATAAAAGTATTAAGAAAAAGGCAGATGTTTGATTTTTCAATAAATGGGCAGCTCATAACTCTGTTGAGTAAAGATGAGCTTTTTAAAGGAGGTTTTTCTAATGCTGTTGCTAGTTAAATATTTACTGGACAGCTGAACATTATGAGAGTGAAAATAAAAAGAGTTTATTAGATGAAATGTATCTAAAAAAACAGGAAAACTCTGTATCTCAGCCTCCTCGTCGGGGACTACTGGTTTTTCCCTATCTCCACACTGAGGTGTCGAGATCGTGGAATAAACCGGTTTCTATTTTATGTGTTTAATACCCAAACGTCTTAACTAGAGTAATGTTATGGGTATTAAGTATCATGGTATGACAGTGCCTTGGATTATAGAGACGCTTGCGAGCTTTCTCTCTCCCGAGTCGGCGTCATCATTTTTAACCCCGACGTTACCCACCAGTCATCTTTAATAATAAATACATTTTATGAGGCAGTACTGGTGGGTAAAGTATTTAAGGACATAGATGAATGTGAGGATGTCAGCATTGACTCTATTCGAGAATATATTCGAGAATATATATATATATATATATATATATATGTTTATATGTATACGTTTTTCTGATATAAAAATAAAGAAAAAGAAAGATAAAAATGTCTGTCATTCTGGATGCTCCGCTTTCAAGAAAACTAAACCTTTCAGCGGCGTTCCAGAGGTTTCTTCCTCACCAATCTATGTTCCTTAAACTGGCATAGAGTGCAAAGAAGAAGACATGATGCTGAGGCTATCAGGCTTCTAAGGGTGGTCCCCTCCGGGGTAGGGACGGTTTTGAGAAAAGTTTGTCCTCGGCGCCCTCTGGGGTGCGACTCTCTGAGGAGGGTCGCAGCGCTGCCAGTTCGGTTGTTCCCTGCCGGTTCGCCGTTCAGGGCACCGAGGTGTCAGCGTCCCCATACGATCCTCCGAGGAGGGTCGTAGAGCAGTCAGTTCGGTCTCCCTGCCGGTTCGCCGTTTCAGGGTGCCGAGGTGCCTGCTTTTTCCTACGATCCTCCGGGGAGGGTCGTAGGAACTAAGCTGTTAGAGGTAGGCAAGATCTAAATAAAAAGAGGACTGTCGTCATCTATAATAAAGCTTAGACAAGAAGTCCTGTCGAAAAAATAAAAGGAGGGACGGTTTTGAGAAATCGTTTCTCCTCGGCTCCCACTGGGGTGCGACTCTCTGAGGAGGGTCGCAGCGCTGCCAGTTCGGGTGTTCCCTGCCGGTTCGCCGCTTCAGGGCGCCGAGGTGTCAGTGTCCCCGTGCAATCCCCCGAGGAGGGTTGTAGAATGGTCGGTTCGGTTGTTCCCTGCCGGTTCGCCGCTTCAGGGCACCGAAATGATTGTTCAAGCAAATCCAGAGGCCAGTCTCGAGAGACTGGTTCCCCTTATCTGAATTTCTGGCAGCGTGGAAACTTCTGCCAAATATTTCTCTATGGGTCCTGCACATAATAGAAAAGGGTTACAGCGGTTCTCGTCCGCCCAGATTTCAGGGGGTCCTCCCTACGGTAGTGGACTCACAGCAGGCTCTGGTTATGGAGCAGGAAGTGCTTACACTCAAACAGATTGTATCACAGATTCAGTCCGAGGACTGGTTTGTCACAATAGACTTGAAGGACGCGTACTTCCAAGTATCTATTCATCACAGGAAGTTCCTGAGGTTCGCTTTAAAAATGGGGCGAAGCATACCAGTATCGGGTTCTTCCATTTGGCCTAGGTTTATCACCCCGCACCTTTACAAAATGCGTGGATGCAGCTCTGGCTCCTTTGAGATTCCAGGGCATTCGCGTATTGTATTATATCGACGATTGGTTGATCCTAGCTCAATTTGAGCATATGGCAGTTCGCCATCGAGATGTCGTTCTGTCTCATTTAAAGATGTTGGGGTTGCCACTCAACGCCAGAAGAGTGTGATCCTCCCAGCTCAGAGGACCACTTTTCTAGGTGTAATATGGGTTTATCTAGGCCAGTCACTCACTGTGAAACCGTTTCAGACTGTGGGTCTCATGTCAGCTGCGTTCAATGTAATTACTTTTGGCCTTCTGTACATGAGACCCCTGCAGTGGTGGCTCAGGAGCAAGGGGTTTTCTCCGAGGGGAAATCCGTTTTCACATTATCAAGGTCACGCGGCTATGCCTACGTGCCTCGGTCATGTGGAAGAACCTTGGTTCCTCGCCCAGGCCCAGTGTTGGGGGTTTCTTGTCGACGCATTATGCTATCGACGGATGCTTCCCTCACAAGTCGGAAGTGATCATGAGTGGTCGCTCGGCGGAGGGTCCGGACAACACACTGACGATCTAGTAAATTAGAGCAGATATCCTGTTGAGGCAGGGGCTGAGGCCCGGGGAATGGAGACTTCACCCCGTGGTGGTGGAGCTCCTTTGGGAAATCTTTGGTCAAGCTCAGGTCGATCTTTTCGCTATGGTTTTCCCTCACATATCCAGCTCCTCTCGGACTGGACGCTATGGTGCAGGTGTGGCCGAGGCTGCACCTGTACACATTCCCCCCGTTATCAATGCTCCCGGGAGTTCTGCTGGGGTGCGACTCTCTGAGGAGGGTCACAGCGCTGCCACTTCGGTTGTTCCCTGCCGGTTCGCCGCTTCAGGGCGCCGAGGTGTCAGCGTCCCCGTGCAATCTACTGAGGAGGGTTGTAGAATGGTCAGTTCGGTTGTTCCCTGCCGGTTCGCCGCTTCAGGGCGCCGAAATGATTGTTCAATCAAATCCAGAGGCCAGTCTCGAGAGACTGGTTCCCTTATCGGAATTTCTGGCAGCGTGGAATCTTCTGCCAAATATTTCTCTATGGGTCCTACACATAATAGAAAAGGGGTTAAACGGAGTTGTGGAAACGGTGGGCTTGGCCTCTGAGGGGGCCCAGCTCATAGAATCCGGTCTCTCGACTGAGGTCGTTGAGACCGTCCTTCAATCCAGAGCTCCTTCCACAAGAAAACTATGTACATTGAAATGGAAACTGTTCTCTACATGGCGTGGAGAACGTTTTTTAAATCTTGTTAACTGCCCGGTTGGTACAGTTCTCGATTTCCTCAAGACCATTTCTCTGCTGGATTATCTCCCTCCACCTTAAAGGTGTTCGTAGCGGCTATATCTGCTTATCACCCCTCTCGGGGCTTCTTCTCTTGGGAGAGATCCTCTTATTATTTGTTTTCTCCGTGGTACATTGAGGCTCAGGCCTGCATTGCAATCTAGAGCACCGGCTTCGGATTTGGCCATTGTACTTGAGGGTCTGGCCTTGGCTCCCTTCGAGCCCATCGAGGAGGTTTCAGAAAAATTCCTCACTCTAAAGATTATATTTCTCCTTGCTATTTCGTCTATCAAGAGAATTGGTGATTTACATGCTCTGTCGGTTGCTCCTTCATGTCTGGAATTTGCACCTAGTATGGTGAAAGCATTCCTCTACCCTAGACCGGGTTATATTCCTAAGGTCCCACTAAATGTTGGGGGCCCAATAGTGCGGCAGGCCTTTTATCCTCCTCCCTCTAATACCCCAGATCAGGAACAGCTTAACCTGTTATGTCCAGTCCGGGCTTTAGATGCCTACATTCACAGAGCTTCTCTGTGGCGTAAATCTCAGCAATTATTTGTTTGTTTTGGGTCACTCAAGAGAGGATGCCCTGCATCTAAACAGGTGATGAGTAAATGGATAGTCGAGGCTATTCATTGGCTTATGAAGCGGCGGGACAGCCTTCACCTATGGCTGTGCGGGCCCATTCTACTCGGAGTATGGCGGCCTATATGGCCTTAATTTCGGGAGTTTCCCTTCTTGACGTGTGAAATGCGGCAGGATGGTCCTCTCCGCATACATTTGTCAGGTTTTATGACCTTGACCTCTCCACTCCTGGGGCGAGATTGCTTGCTTCTTAGTGTGCGCAGGACTTCACACAGAACGGGCATTTGTCACTATGGCGTAGTAGGTATGGGGTTCCCATCGCGTCTCAAACGCAGCTCGAGTTCCCTTGAAAGGGAACGTCTCAGGTTACGTATGTAACCCTGGTTCCCTGATAGGGAACGAGACGCTGTGTTTGCCTTTCTGATTTCAGGGCTGCTATATAGTTTCCTGGTCTATGACGTCACCTATGTCGTAGTGGGCTTCCATTGGACTGATTTAACACGTGCTTCACGACGTAATCACGCAGAGCTTTCCCATCGCGTCTCAAACGCAGCGTCTCGTTCCCTTTCAGGGAACCAGGATTACATACGTAACCTGAGACGTTTTATGACCTTATTTCAGTGACATTTGTTTTTTGTTTTTTTTACAAACCACGCATAAACATTATTATCTTAAAACTCCAAACTTTTACATACATGCTGCTGACATATTACTGTAGCAGAGTTTGTGCTGAATACAATGTAATAAGACTTTAGCCATAAAAATGTCACAAGTAACAAAAATAAGCACAAATGTCAAAGCATGTCAGAACACCTCCAGGACCCAGAAAACACCTCAGACCCCAGAGGGTTAACCCCTGTTTTGCGTGGTTTGGGAAAAAACCAAAAACAAATGTCACTGAAATAAGGTCATAAAACCCATAGTGATTATTTCTTCACAAGACTTTTGAAAATGCTGTTCTTTTGAAATTTCTATTCAACAAAGAATCCTGAAATAAAAGTTTAAATAACTGTTTTCAAAATTGATGATAATCAAAAATGTTTCTTGAGCATCAAATCATCATATTATACTGATTTCTGAAGGATCATGTGACACTGAAGACTGGAGTAATGATGCTGAAAATTCAGCTTTGATCAGGAATAAATTACACTTTACTATATATTTACATAGAAAACAGCTGATTTACATTGAAATATTATTTCACAATATTACTGGGTTTGTTTTGTATTTTTAATCAAATAAATGCATCCTTTGTGAGCATAAGTGACTTCTTTTAAAAACATTAAAAATGATACCGCCCCGAAACTTTTGAACGGCAGCGTGTGTGTGTGTATATACGTATATATATATATATATATATATATATATATATATATATATATATATATATATATATGTGTGTGTGTGTGTGTGTGTGTGTGTGAGTGAGTGAAAAATCTCAAATGTATTCCCTATAGTTTATCTTGATATCAATATTTTTACAGGTGTTTATTTATTTATTTTTTAGAAAGGGACCAGATGCCACTGGATGAGCCCTGCTGAGTTCAACATTCACATGAGTCTCTGTACATGAACATGGTAAAATGAAAAGTCATACACCTTGGACATGACAGGTATGTAGGCTACTATGTTTCAGGAATGGCACAAAGGTGTGTGACTGTTTAAGTCTTTGTCTTTAGATCAGTGTGTTTACTAATGTGCTTTTTGTCCTTTGTTGTGTATCTTTGGATTATGTTGTGTTGTAAATAAATCCAGACAATCTAAAAGCCATTCTTTTTTTAATTTCTCCTCATTCTTTGTGCAAGGCTCCTCATAATGATCGGGCCTGATAGCACCTGATAGGGCCATTAGGGGAGGGTCTTTGTCTTTCTCAGGTGTAAAATGCATTCATATTAATGAGAGATTCACACCTCCTCGCATAAAGCTTTCTCACACAAAACACGTTATACAAATTTTAAATCAATATATTGTCTTATCTAAATGAGTATGCAGGATGATTTTCACATAGTTTTGGAGGAAATATTCTAGGCTACGTGATACAATTTTCAAAAGTCTTGTGAAGAAATAATCACTATGGGTTTTATGACCTTATTTCAGTGACATTTGTTTTTTGTTTTTTCACAAACCACGCATAAACAGGGGTTAACCCTCTGGGGTCTATGGTTACTAATGTAACCCTCGTTCCCTGAGTAGGGAACGGAGACGTTACGTCGGATGACGACGAATGGGGTTTCGCTTAGAAAGCCTATCAACTTTGAGTTTTACAAAACAAGCCAATGGCAAAGAAATGCCATGGGTCTGCGGAACTTGCATGGCGTAACTCCGCCCCACCTCGTGGGTATAAAAGGAGGAAGCCGGCAACATGCAGATATGTTTCTTCGCTGAGGAGCCAAGACTGAGCTCAGGCAATCCCCGCGGTACAGCGGAAAGTGGCAGGCAGACGTAACGTCTCCGTTCCCTACTCAGGGAACGAGGGTAACATACGTAATCATGGACGTTCCCTTTCGTTGTCACTCCGAGTTACGTCGGATGACGACGAATGGGGTTACCAGTCTAATCACGCCACCTTCTCAGCTGTCTTCCAGTGCCCTGCGTAAATCGAGATCCCTGTCGAGACTGGACGAAGGACTCCATTTAACACAGGAATACAAAGGTACACTGGGAAGCATATCCCAAGCTAGGGGAAGTATGCAATTAATGCCAACCCAGAGGGGGGGGGGGGGGGGGGGGGCTTAGAGAATACACATATGTGACCGGTCACGGAAACTAGAGACACAAGTCGGTTCTGGGGCATTTTGAGTTATTCATAGATTCTGAAAGTGTAATCTCCAAGCTTTCCAACGATGTGTAACATGTGGAAATCTGATAATATTTGGAGAAGTTGTGGCCATTTGAAGCTAGGCACTTAAAAAAGCTCAAAGATGAGAAACGACCTCTAAAGATTGTGCAGTTCTCACCTATCTCTGCTGCTGGGGGTGACAATAGGGCTCATTTACATCTCATTTAGATAAGCCATACCCCCTTAAAGCTCCCCCCTGTGCTTTACAGCTTTTTTTGCACTTCGAATGAGTGCACTTCTGCCGCACTAGGGGAAAAACAATTGTGCTGCCCCTCTATTTCCAGCGTACCAGCAACAACACACAAAGACCAATATGCCATATAGCCTACATGTAACGCAAAACCAGCAACAACACACAAAGACCAATATGCCATATACATATAACGCAAAACCAGCAACAACACACAAAGACCAATATGCCATATACATATACCGCAAAACCAGCAACAACACACAAAGACCAATAAGCCATAGGCCTACATATAACGCAAATAGTGCGCAACGCTCGTGTGCCCAAAATGTCAACAATATTAAAGTTTATGCAGGAGGCAAATGCCTGCTGGCATTTTTCTTTAAGCAGTCATGACAGGAATTTTCCAAATAATCACATTTAACCTCCTCAAATTACTGTTGCAAATCTCTTTACACCACTCTCTTATGTGCGTATACACACACAAATGAAATGTCCGCAAGCACATTATATCATCAGCAGGTTCTGTCATGCTATCAGGATGGAAGACAGGAAGCAAATGCAAGTCGACAATTTATTGGAATCCGGGAAACACAAAGTCACAAGACAACGGGCGTGGAATGATGGCGCAGGGACTTCAATGGCCAGGGCCCGCAACGCTAACTCAATGAGTCCATTTAAAGAAGTGGGGAGGTCCAGGGCGTAGATCTCCTTCTGGACGCGGTCAGCCAACCCATGCAGGAACATGTCCCACTGCGCCTCCTCGTTCCATTGACACTCTGCCGCCAGGGTCCGAAATTCGATTGAGAAGTCTGAGACCGACCTGTCCCCCTGCCGCAGGTCGGCCAGTACTCTAGCTGCCTCTCTTCCCGCGACCGCTCGGTCAAATACCAGTCTCATCTCGGCGGAGAGTGTCTGGAACGAGGCGCAGCATGAGTCTTGGTTCTCCCACACCGCTGTTCCCCATAGCGCCGCTCTTCCAGTCAAGAGGGTCAAAACGAAGGCCACCTTGGCCTGTTCCGTCGAAAAAGTTATGGGTTGGAGTGCAAAGTGCATAGAACATCTCATCAAAAATGATCTACAATGTGTAGACTCACCCGAATACGACTGTGGTACTGGCAGGCGGGGCTCCGGCTGGAGAGGGTTCTCAGGTGGTGTGGGGGGAACAGCTGGTGTGGGCGGCGCAGTGGGAGCTCGTAGAAGTTGGATCTGCTGGGTGAGCTCGGACACCTGCGCCACCAAGGATTGAATTGCACGACCCGTGTCGTTGATATTCCTCTCTTGGGAATCCATCCTTCTAATACTGTGGTGGATGAATTCCCCCTGTGGTGGATGAATGACGCGGCTGACGCACTCGCTGCTTCCATTGTGCGGTCAGATCGTTCTGTCATGCTATCAGGATGGAAGACAGGAAGCAAATGCAAGTCGACAATTTATTGGAATCCGGGAAACACAAAGTCACAAGACAACGGGCGTGGAATGATGGCGCAGGGACTTCAATGGCCAGGACCAGAACCGGATGAGATGGTGCGGTGAATGAAGGTGAAATAGTCCAACGTGAAGATGATGAAAGACGAAACTCCAAACACGGCAATGATGATCACAGGACACGAACAGGAGGGCAGACAGGAACGTAACACCGACAGGGAAGACATCAAACAACGATTTGACGAAAGGGATGAGACAACGGTAAGTATATATAGAGTGGTGTGATGGGCTGCAGCTGGTGAATGAGAAGATGATCAGCTGGAGTGGATTAGGCAATGACACACAATCACACCCACAGCGCACGTGCATGCATACAACAACAAAAACACGCGACGAGAAGGAAACAATGAATTTGTATACCGTGACAGGTCCAGCATCTTAAATAACGACTAAAGAGCAAATGAAGCTTAACTTACAATTCTGAAATGCGCACGGCGGGCCTTCATCGAAGCAAAGGTCTTAACTACATCCTCTATTTCGATTCTCTGTGCCAGTTCATGTTCTATGGAGATTGTTGCCAGTCCATTAACTCTGTTCCCTGTTCAAAAAACGTTCCCAGCCACCGCTGTCAGTGAGCCGAGCCGCCGTATTCAAGCACTGAGGGCGCGCGTGCCGCACCCATACCTCCGGTTCAGTTTCCCGAGCCCACGAAGTGCGGCGAAAACATTTTCGGTGTAACTGCCACGGTTCATTTCGTCTGTGACAATCTTTGCGGCATCCATCTTCATTGAATTTTGATATCAGATAGAGCCGGCCAGAGCACAGCATAATAAGTAGCCATGCGGTTCACTTGGAGGGCGGGGGCAAAAGCGCCGGGTTATTCAGTATAGATATACACACAGACAATGACACGCCACGCCCCTACTGCATGCTAGAATCTCCGAAAACAAGCCGATTTCAACCTCAAAATGAAAGCTTTTAAATATACCAATACTGCTATCTCAAACATGGAGAGGCTTCTTCGTGATTTCAATTAACAGATTCTGCAAAAAATTGAAATTCACCAATTTTGAAAAAAAAAACTCTTCTTTCTCATTTTGCTCGAAAGTTGTGCTGCCGACTTGTGTCCCTGGTTTCTGTGACCGGTCACATATGACCCGAAGGAAACATATGGAGAACACTGGGGTGTCCAGCCGCAGGTGGAATATTTCAACCCCAGGGGTGGCAAGGTGGCTTGCCAAGGGAAAGACACATGCTCAGAGAGGCTTACAGTGGAAATACACATGTGGGGGTCGCTCAGGGGAGGGACCATGCACACGGGAGGCACCTAGCCGACGCGCAGGCAATAGACACTGGCGCCAACGTCAGGAGTGCTGGAGGAACTCAGGGCTTTCGGGGAAGCTCACCTGAGGAGAATATCGCACGTATCCAGTCCGTGGAGTGGAATGGCGAGCAAGCGAAGACACCTGAGCGGGTCCAGTACTAGCTGGTTGAAGCGAGTACATGAGAGGACTCATGAGAGGAGATTGTAGAATCTGGCGAATGTGTTAGGTGTCGCCCAGCCTGCAGCTCTGCAGATGTCTGTTAGCGAGGCACCATGCGCTAGAGCCCAAGAGGACGCCACACTCCGGGTGGAGTGGGCAGTCACACCAAGGGGGCAGGGTCGACCTTGCTGCTGGTATGCCAAAGCAATGGCGTCCACGATCCAGTGAGACAACCTTTGCTTGGAGAGAGCCTTTCCCTTCAGCTTCCCACCATAACAGACAAAGAGCTGGTCTGAGGTCCTGAAACACTGCGTCTTGTCTACATAGGCGCGGAAAGCGCGTACTGGACAGAGTAGTGCCAAGGCTGGGTCTGCCTCCTCCAGGGGCAGCGCTTGCAGGTTCACCACCTGGTCCCGGAAGGAAGTGGTAGGAACCTTGGGCACATATCCAGGCCGGGGTCTCAGGATCACGTGAGAGTAAGCCGGCCCGAATTCCAGGCACGCTTCGTCAACGGAGAATGCGAGTCAGCAGTGACTGCGCATGCTCGCTCGTAAGCTGCGCGGACATGGCGACCGAGTCGATGTCCATACCGAGAAAAGAGATCCTCTGCACGGGGCACAGTTTGCTCTTCTCCCAGTTGACCCGAAGGTCCAGACGACCTAGGTGCCGAAGCACTAGGTCCCTGTGTTTGCAAACCTGATTTCGAGAGTGAGCTAGGATCAGCCAGTCGTCGATATAACTCAGGATGCGAACTCCGTGTTCCCGAAGGGGAACAAGGGCAGCCTCGACGACCTTCGTGAAGATGCGAGGAGACAGGGCTAGCCCGAAAGGGAGAACCGCATACTGGTATGCCTGGCCCTCGAAAGCAAACCGAAGGAACAGTCTGTGTCGAGGAAGAATGGAGACATGAAAGTAGGCGTCCTTCAGGTCGATCGCTGCAAACCAATCCTGGGCCGTATGCATTCGAAAACGAGTTTGGCGGTGAGCATCTTGAACGGCATCCAAGTCCAGGATTGGCCGTAACCCACCGGTTTTCTTGGGGACAATGAAGTAGGGGCTGTAGAAGCCGGAACTCATCTCGGCTGGAGCGACAGTCTCGATTGCACCCTACGCCAACAGGGTGGCAATCTCTGCTCTCATGATGGGGGCATTGCCACCGAGCAAAGTGGAGCGGACTCCCCTGAAGCGGGGAGGAGACCGTGCGAACTGAATCGCATAGCCGAACCTGACGGTCCACGCGATCCAGCGGTACAGACGGGAAAGCTCTAGCCAGGCTCCCAGGAACTGAACCAGCGGGATCATGCGAACCACAGGCGTCCCCCCGGAGGGGCAGCGAAGCGGAGTAACTGGTCCAGACGTGGACGGCGTAGCGGCCCGGTGTGGGGGCACAGTTAGCAACCGCGCCCTGGCAGAAGGGGCCAGGGGAGGACCAGGCTGGTCGTCCTGCGGGGGCCTGCTCTGCCAGGGGTCTGGCGACAGAGGGGGACAGGGGCGAAGCGGTCCGTGGACAGCACGCCGTGTCAACCGCCTCTGGGACAGAGGGGGGCGAGGGGAGCACGGCTTGTGGGCGGCGCTCTGTGTCGCCCGAGAACTCTGTGAGCTCAGGGAAGAGGGGATTGTTTCTGTTTTTAACCACATTAGGGTGCTGCCCACCCGTGGGTGAGCAGCGGGGAGTGGAGAACAAAAGATTCTCCCCCGGCCCTCCACCGGGGGAAGGAGTGGTCCTGCTACCACTTCTGAGAAACAATCATCATCCCTGAGCAGCCCGTCTCAGGAGCGCCGCTTGGCCCGGCGTTTAGCGGGGGGCGGGGCAGGAGAGGGCTGTGGCACCTTCTTGCGGCTTCCTCTGCGACCGGCCCTGGGTGGAAGCTGCTGCGTGGTCCGGTTAGGAGGGACGGGAGCCGCAGGAGGGTGCCCTCGGCGGGAAACAGGTCGAGGCGTCTGCCCGGCCGGCTGGGTGGAGGCAGCAGCGGGCCGGCGGGGCAGAATGTGTCTGATGGCCTCGGTCTGTTTCTGGGCAGTTGAAAACTGTTGGGCAAAATCTTCAACTGCACCGCCGAAGAGGTTGGCCTGGGACAAGGGGGCGTTAAGCAGACGGGTCCGCTCCGCGTCCCGCATGTCGGCCAGGTTCAGCCACAGATGTCTCTCCTGGACCACAGCTGTGGACATTACCAAACCCAGGGAGCGCGCGGTAACCTTCATCGCCCGGAGAGCAAGGTCGGTCGTGGCGCGCAGGTCATCAAAGAGCCTACCCTCATGCATGTCTCTGAGTATCTGGGCCTTGTAGACCTGCAGAGTGGCCATAGCATGCAGTGAAGCAGCCACCTGTCCCGCCGCTCTGTAAGACTTCGCCACCCGGGTCGACGAAAATCTACAGGCTTTGGATGGGTGCTTAGGCTCGCCCCGAGAAGAAGCACTCTGAGGACATAGTTGCATGGCAACAGAGCGTTCAACCGGGGGAAGCCCAGTGTACCCAGGGGCAGCTGCATCATCGAGGGGAGGAAAGGCGGATGAGACCAGCAAGCGGTCCCGAGAAGACAGGGGGGTCTTCCAGGACTTCGAGAGCTCATCATGCACATCCGGGAAGAAAGGTATTGGGGTTTGCCGAGGACGAGGGTCGGCGGCATTACCCAAAAACATTTAGTCCAGCCGCGAGTGCTCGGGACAGGATAAAGGCCTCCACTTAAGTCCGATGCTCGCGGCTGCCTGGGAAAGCATGGCCGTCATCTCCAGATCAGACTCGAGCACAGCCGTATGCACACCAGAAGGTGGCAGCTGTGACGAGCCCTCACTTCCAGAAGACTCAAACCCACCTAGTGATGCTGCAACAGACATGGCATCTTCCTCTGTAGCTTCAGCTGAAACACGCGGGCCACCAGAGGGTAGACCCCCAGGAATTAGCAGTTCGCTAGTGGGCACCGTCATTGAAGAGGCGGGCTGGGGTCGCGGACACATAGTCGGCGCCTTGTTCCAGACCGTAACCCTCAGATCACCCTGGCCACCAGCCGCAGAGCGGGGGGTGGATGAGGGGATTCTCACTCTTGCGAGTACACAGAGTCTCGACCATAATGACGCGATGGTCATGTTCCCACAGAGAGAACATGAGTCATCCACGAGCGCTGCTCTAGCATGATCAATGCCCAAACATACTATGCAACGCTCGTGCCCATCAGAGTCCGATACCAGTCTGTCGCAACCAGAAGTACACGGGCGAGACATCTTTAAAAAGACGTGCCACGTGTAAGCTCTTTTAGTGAGAGAAAACTCAAGTGTTGAAGCACCCGGGGAGAAACGCACCGACTGGCAGACCACTGCAACAGATCAGCAGGAAGCACGCTCTCGCCGTAGATCGCCGTCACACCAACACTCGAGGTACTCGTTTGTGAAGCTGACAATTCAGAGATGGCTTGTGGAGAGAAGAATACACTTGGCTCCGAAGCGAAAACATATCTGCATGTTGCCGGCTTCCTCCTTTTATACCCACGAGGTGAGGCGGAGTTACGCCATGCAAATTCCGCAGACCCATGGCATTTCTTTGTCATTGGCTCGTTTTGTAATACTTGAAGTTGATAGGCTTTCTAAGCGAAACCCCATTCGTCGTCATCCGACGTAAGTTGGAGTGCCAACGAAAGGGAACTATGTTGGCATTAGTGGAATTGCACTAGCATGGTTTAAATCATACTTACCTGACCGTTATCAGTTTGTAGCAGTAAATGTAGAGATGTCTTATCGGTCAAAAGTTCAGTATGGCGTACCACAAGGCTCAGTTCTAGGACCGTTGCTGTTCACTCTGTACATGCTACCGTTAGGAGATATCATTAGGAAACATGGAATTAGTTTTCACTGTTATGCTGATGATACTCAGCTCTATATTTCCTCAAAACCTAACGAAACTTACCAATTCACAAAATTAACGGAATGCATAGCTGATATAAAAAATTGGATGACTAGTAATTTCCTTCTACTAAATTCTGAAAAAACAGAGATTCTAATTATTGGACAAAAAACGTCCACACGCAATAACCAAGAATAATGTTTAACACTTGATGGCTGCTCTGTCAAGTCTTCGTCGTCAGTTAGGAACCTGGGTGTGCTCTTTGATACCAATCTCTCATTTGAAAGTCACGTGTCTTGTATCTGTAAAAGCGCATTTTTCCATCTTAAAAATATATCTAAATTATGTTATATGCTCTCATTGACAAATGCGGAACAATTAGTTCATGCTTTCATGACCTCAAGGCTAGATTATTGTAATGCTCTACTGGTTGGTTGCTCTGCACGCTTAATAAACAAACTACTGCTGGTCCAAAACGCAGCCGCTAGAGTTCTTACCAGAACCAGGATGTATGACCATATTAGCCCGGTTCTGTCAACACTGCATTGGCTCCCTATTAAACATCGTAAAATTTTAAAATATTGCTGATTACTTACAAAGCACTAAAGGGTTAGCTACGCAGTACTTGAGTGAGCTCTTAACCCATTATAGTCCTTCACGTCTATTGCAATCTCAAAAATTCTGTCCAGTTGATAATACCTAGAATATCAAAATCAACTGCTGGCGGTAGATCCTTTTCCTATTTAGCGCCAAAACTTTGGAACAATCTTCCTAATATTGTCCGGGAAGCAGACACAGTCTGTCAGTTCAAATCTAGACTAAAAACACATCTCTTTGGCTTAGCATACACATAACACATTATAGATTGCTAGAATTCAATGTTAGGCTGCATAGTTTAGATCAGCCGGAACCGGGAACACTTCCCATAAATCCTGATGTACTTTTTACATCATAAGAAGGATGGCGTCTACGCTAATATTAGTCTCTCTGTTTATCCCGAGGTTTACAGTAGTCCGCCGGATCCAGGCCATATCCAGATCTGATGACACGACGACAACGCATCCCTGAAGTGCCAGCCTCATCAACACTGTGAAGGCCTCATGGACACCTCAACAAACTCATCTCCATACCGGCGTGATGACTCCGAAGCCTAACCAGATGAACTGGATAAATATTGTGAAAGTTCTGATCCAATCTGACTTCTGACCTATTATGCCACCTAAATCATTTTCATACACTGTTCGTTTGTTGGCCAAAGGAGGACTGGCCCCCTGACTTAGCCTGGGTTCTCCCAAGGTTTTTTTCTCCATTCTGTCACCTGATGGAGTTTTGGTTCCTTGCCACTGTCGCCTTTTTTTCGTCTTCATTCACCACTGGCTTTTGGCTTGCTTAGTTGGGGACATTTAACATCTAATTTTGAATTTAACAATACTTTTACAACTTTACTTTCCTGTTATCTCCGTAAAGCTGCTTTGAAACAATTTGCATTGTAAAAGCGCTATATAAATAAAGGTGACTTGACTGACTTGACAAAGACTTAAACAGTTACACACCTTTGTGCCATTCCTGAAACATAGTAGCCTACATACATGTCATGCCCAAGGTGTTTGACTTTTCATTTTTCCATGTTCATGTGCAGAGACTCATGTGAATGTTGAAGTCAGCAGGACTCATCCAGTGGCATCTGGTCCCTTTCTAAAAAATAAATAAACATCTGTAAACATGTTGATATCAAGACAAACTATAGGGCTGCACGATTCTGGGAATACATTTTAGATTTTTCACTCACACACACACACACACACACACACATACACACACACACACACACACACACACACACACACACACACACACACACACACACACACACATATATATATGTATATATATATTAGTGCTGTGCGTTAAACGCGTTATTAACGGCGTTAACGCAAACACATTTTAACGGCGTCAATTTTTTTATCGTGAGATTAACGCTCTTTTTGGCCTAGCAAACTTTGTATTTTTTTCACATGCTGTTGCAACAACTAGTAACGTTAGAAAAACTACAACATCACACCGGATAGCTAGACCGGAAACAAAACAACAGGCACGCCGCACGTACTTGTTTGGGCTTGCGCGCCGGCCAAAGAGTAGTAGGCTAACGGTACGTTTTGAGTGGATGGCGGGAGCGCGAGACGCCGATCTAGAGACGTGCACTCTCAACGCAATAGAGTGCGGCGCGGGACTAGATTTGATGGCCGAGTGCGAGGGCGGGCTCGAGTGGTAATGCACTCACTCTGTGTGCGGATACGGCAGAATAAAACGATTCGCGGGACTCCCGCAAACTAGAAATATCTATGAATAAAACATAAAAACTAATACATTTTTATTCATATGTTGCAGAAAAGCAACAAGAACAACTAAAACAAAATAGAAACGATTTACAGGAGAGAGTTTCTTTTTATAACATGTTTGCAGCGTTGAGGGATGTAGCCAATCACAGACATATGAAGAAGCATCAGAAGCATTTAAAATAGACTCCCCTCACCGCTCAAAACAGACTTTTTGTTCAGTGCTGAATTCTGTAAGCTGGCAAATCCTCAAATTATAACAAACAAAGTGTATATATTATGAAAGATGCATTGTGCAGTCAGCTTCACTGATAATAACAGATGTGTGAGATTGCGATGAACTGATGTCAGCTTTTTAGGAATTATTAAGGGAGCGCACTTTGCGCGCATTCAGTCATGCCAAACCATGCACTCAGTAGCCTGCTTGCTTTTATGTTATAACAGTGGTTTGTGTGTTAATGCTTTAATAACAAATAATTTATCAGGAGCATTTATGCTGATGTGTATGGTGGCGACACGTAGGCGAAAGTATTTGGAGGTAGCCTACAAAAAAAAGATTTTATTTGCGGGCGGGAGCGGGACAACAATGTTGCGGGCGGGAGAAAGTAACATAGAAAATAGTTGAGAACGTCAGTTATAACGACCCACGTATGAAAAAAATGGACGGGTTTAAATCGGGCTTGGGCTCATAATTACAGTTTATGTGTCGGGCCGGGCTCGGACACAATGCGCACGGGCTCGGGTCAGGCTTGATTTTTTGGGCCCGATCTAAGCTCTACAATGGATGACTTCAGACAGAAGCACATGGATACCACAGCTAAGAACAAACTTACTGCTGATCCACTTTTCCATGTTGATAAGAGCATTAAAATTAGAAAAAATAATGAGACAAATAGAAATCAAGGGACATTTAGAATAGATAAAAATGTGCGATTAATCGCGAGTTAACTATGGCATTAATGCGATTAATCGCGATTAAATATTTTAATCGTTTGACAGCACTAATATATATATATACTAGGGCTGGGGTAAACGATTATTAACTAAACGATTAGTTGGGCGATTATTTTATCAATTATAGTCGACTAATCTAACGACTTATTTTTCTGCTGCTCGATTAATAAAAAAACATAATGTATCTCAAATAAATACTAACTAGTGTACTGAATCATGATACTAAGATGGCTAACGTTAGTCTAATGTATTTGAACACCGTCATTAGAACTCTATAACCGCCAAAAACGTGTTATTAAAATATTTTTTACAAACATTTTTTATCATAGAGAATGTTTAAATACTATCAGCTTACGAGGGAAACGTAGGCGGAGTTATGGTGCTTCGGAGGCTGCTACTGCTGGAGATGATTCGGGAGAGGTCTGTGCCCCTTTAAGCCCCGTTCACACCGCCAGCGACACGCAGCGACAAAGCAACATGATCCCATTCATTTCAATGGAGCGCCGGCGACTTCCGGCGACACGAGCGACATCGACCGTTGGCGACAGAATGTGGGCGTGTCAAGCAACAAGAGACAAGCGACAAAAGTTGAGAAATTTCAACTTTATGCAAATGAGAAGCGATTTTCGCGAGCGACAACCAATAGGAAAGAAGCCTTTTCAGTGGAGCTTACATCACCGTCTCGAGTGCAGGGAAGACAGAAGAGTTCGAGGATGATTTCACTGTTTTATATGATTTGACTGTAACCACATATGGATATAATAAAATGATGCATGGAAAAGAAACTGTCGACAGTCTCAGTGAGTTTAATTCATACATTTATAATTCGAGTGGTGTAATTTTATGATGCAAGTTTAGTACTCCTGCAGTTCATTTTACAGTTTCCCCTGCATTGTGTTGACTATTAGGGACACGAAAATTGATTATTAGTCAAATTCGAATGACGTTTTAGTAATTTATGACAGTATGAGTGAGTTTAATTTGTTGATTGATCGATCGTTAATCTAGTAAATTATTTAATCCACTGAACACTGCTGTGGTAATATAAAAACACCCTCCCAAATACTGTTTCTTTTGAGCCTAATTCCTAGTCAAATTAAAGTTGTATTGTTGTATATATCACTTGTGATGGTATTTGGTATAGATATGGCCAGATGTGCAGTCTACCAATAACATTAGAGCGACAGCACTACGAACGCCAACAAGCGACTTCACAGTACAGAGCCGAGCGACATACAGCGACAAAGTCGCTGGCGGTGTGAACGGGGCTTCACCGATCAGAGCGCGCGCTGACACGGAGTAAAGCCTTGTTTAAACTCGACGCGTCCGCACGAGCGCGAAGGTCCGCGCGGCAAAGATTACGCGTTGGGTGCGCAGGACCGGCAAGACCCCATTTCGCTTGGCTTTGTGCACGGCTTCTTTTGTAACAGCGCGCGCGGCACCGTAACCGAGGATGAACGACTTCAAGCCGAATCTGCCCGAGCATGTACGTCTCACCGCACCGGCACCCAGTTTGAGCATCTAAATTGCAACGTTTTTTTTGTTAAGGGTTTGTTTACTGTGTGTGATTCATTTAATGGAAAGCACATTCACTTCTAGTTGTCTTCGTCCTCTATTCTGCAATGTTTTGGTCTCCCACGTGTGGTGGCGAGCTGTACCGCCGGAAACGGTAAAAAAAAAAAAAAAAAATATGTGTCGACGCAAAAATATGGCGTCGACGTAATTTTGACGTTGAAGCGTCGACGTCATCGACACGCCGCTACAGCACTAATATATATATACACACACACACACACACTGCCGTTCAAAAGTTTGGGGTCAGTATGATTTTTAATGTTTTTAAAAGAAGTCACTTATGCTCACAAAGGCTGCATTTATTTGATTAAAAATACAAACCCAGTAATATTGTGAAGTAATATGTTAATGTAAATCAGCTGTTTTCTATGTAAATATATAGTAAAGTGTAATTTATTCCTGTGATCAAAGCTGAATTTTCAGCATCATTACTCCAGTCTTCAGTGTCACATGATCCTTCAGAAATCAGTATAATATGATGATTTGATGCTCAAGAAACATTTTTCATTATCATCAATGTTGAAAACAGTTATTTACATTTTTATTTCAGGATTCTTTGATGAATAGAAAGTTCAAAAGAACAGCATTTATCTGAAAAATAATCTTTTGTAACATTAAACACTACCGTTCAAAACTTTGGGGTCAGTAAGAATTTTTATTTTATTTTTGGGGGGAAATAAATAAAATGGATCAATACTTTCATTCATCAAGGGGGAATTAAATTGATCAAAAGTGACAGTAAAGACATTTATAATGTTACAAAAGATTCTATTTCAAATAAATCCTGTTGTTTTTAACTTTATGTTCATCAAAGAATTCTAAAAAAAGCTACACAACTGTTTTCAACATTGATCATAAATGTTTCTTGAGCATCACATCATCATATTATACTGATTTAATATGTATAAACTTACTTAAACTTTATTTGTCCCCGTAGGGCAATTAGTTCTGCAGCAAGACATAGACACAGAACAGACACAGATACAAGACCGAAATACATAAAATATTTAATGTTACAGGCTCTGGTTGTGCAATAGAGAATTGAGAAGATAGATAGGCCTAAGTGCTACAGAATAAAGTGCTCCATTTCTGAAATAGGCCTCCAATTCGACAGCCACATGTTAAAAAGAAACATCTGACAACGTTCATCATAAAACAATATAGCTACACAGGGGGACATTTCCATAACAATCACTATTACATCATCAACAACATCATCAATGTCAATACTATACATGTTATATCTATCGCCTATATCTATTGCTCTTTACTGGGGGTAATCTAAACCGAGAACCAGAAGGTAAGATCTGAAACTCTAAATGAAGGGGGTGGGAGCTATTAGAAAAAACTGATTTGGCCTTCCTAACTACCTGTCTGTTATACAGGTTAGTGAGGCACACTGCTGGACACCTACAATTTTACTGCTAACCTTCACTATATTGGAAAGAGCAGTTTTATCAGTACACAGTCCTACCATTCGGGTTATCCCTAGCACTTTGTACATTTACGAAGTGCATGGACACAGCTCTCGCCCTCCTGAGACAACGGGGAGTGTGAGTGTTGAACTACCTCGACGATTGGCTGGTTATAGCCCAATCAGAGGCGCAGATCCTGGGTCCTGAGCCATCTAGAATGCCTAGGTCTCAGGATCAATGCTTCAAAAAGTGCACTGTCTTCAAGCCAGAGTATACCTTTTCTGGGAACAGTCATAAATTCTATACAGATGAGAGCGCAGCTGACGTCAGAGCACGCGCTCACCATCCAGCGTCTAGCGGCATCATTCAGAGCAGGCACTTGCATCATCAGAACTCCAGTTGGGTCTACTGTATACGCGTCCCCTCCAGCGCTGGTTGAAACCCCATGTACCAGCTCATACGTGGCAATCTGACCACTTACGCATCAATGTGAACCACAGCTGTGTCAGACCCCTGGCTCCTTGGAAAGCATCCGACTGGTATCAGTCCGGCATGAGTATGGTCGTGATTTCGAAGAGGAAAGTGATCTCGACAGATGCTTCCAACAGAGGTTGGGGCGCCCTATACGAGGGCAGGCCCATCTCCAGCCTTTGGTCGAGCCTGTAGAGGTGCCTACACATATACTGTCTAGAGATGAAAGCAGTCGCTCTATCACTAAAAGCTTTTCTCCCATACATAAAAAGTCACCACATCTTAGTCCGGTCGGACAACAGGTCAGTGGTTTCCTATATAAATCACCAAGGCGGTCTCAGGTCAAGCAACCTGCACACCATGGCCAAACATCTCTTGCTATGGGCTCAGGTCAACCTGCGCTCGCTATAAGCGGCGCACGTGCCAGGCATTCTGAGCCAGGGTGCGGATATGCTCTCCATAGACAATGTCCCCCCGGGGGAATGGTCTCTTCACCCGCAAACGGTTCAGATGATATGGAGCATCTTCGACGAGGTAGCCCCGCTCTGGAGGAACCAGTCAAGTTCTCCAAGTTGACTCAGCTGCTGGGATCAGCCCCATGGTCGATACCGCTGAGGAGAGACCTACTCATGCAGGCGAACGGGACGATCTGGCATCCCCGTCCCGATTTGTGGGCCCTCCATGTATGGCCCCTCAATGGGTATACGGGAACCTTGGGTGGGTGATTTGCAAGCACTCTCAGTGAGCGCTTCCTGCATTGAATTCGGGCACAACAACTCCAGAGTCGTGCTAAAGCCAAGGCACGGGTATGTTCCTAAAGTGCTCTTGACTCCGTTCAAAGCGCAGGTCATTTTGCTGTCAGCTCTTCCTTCGTCAGACGACGAAAGAGACGCGAGCCTACTCTGCCCTGTGAGGGCTCTCAGAGTGTATTTGGAGCGTTCTGCCCCCTTCAGGCAGTCAGAACAGCTCTTCATATGCTTCGGAGGCCGCACCAGAGGTTTTGCAGTCACGAAGCAGAGACTGTCAAGCTGGATAGTTGATGCTGTCTCGCTGGCTTATGAGTCTAAAGCCTGGATCACACGGGACGATTTTAAAATTGTCGGCCGATTTTCCAAACCTGAGAGACCCCACACACGGCGATAAAAAAATCACGGGTCTAACAGTTTTGGTCGTACAGTGTGTGGTGCGCAGCCACACGGCAAAATCAACACATCACACACAAACCGATTTGACTCCCGAGCATTCCCAGGTCAGACGGAAAATCGACCAAAATACCTCGAGATCAAACGTGACTTCAGGGTAAACAATCATGGTGTTGCCACAGGTCGACGAGTTGGTCCTCCATCTCCGACGTCCACCGGACTTTCTGGTGCGCCATGCCGCCGGCTGTTTTGATTTTGTTTACCGGCGCCTCGTCACCTCGCTTTCTGATTGGCTACACGCCACAGTCCGCGTGCTCGTTTGTCCCCGGGGGACACCACACACGAGGAGAAATCGGGCCAAAAAAATCCAACATGTTGGATATCCCGGATTTGAGATCGGAGCGGTCCCGACGTCCTTCCGAGCAGACGAGAGCACTCTTAACACACCACACACAGCAGGAATATCTGATCAGATTATTTTACGATAATCGGAGCATCCTTAAGATTGTCGGAAGGGGTAAATCGGGTCTAAAATCGGCCTAATTATCCTGCCGTGTGAACCAGGCTTAAGCTCATTCCACGAGAGTGGGCATGGTCGAGTGGAATACCAATTGAAGATATTTGTGTGGCGGCAGGCTGGGCCTCACCGTCCACATTTATGAGGTTTTATAATATGGATGTTCCTGCGTTTCAAAAATTTGGCTTCAATATTCTCGAGGAAAGGAGTTTTCCCATAGCATCAGCTACTTACGCAATACTCAATCCCTACTCTCAGGGAACCGAGGTTATGTTAGTAATCGAGACGTTCCTCGTGTAACCCCCCTTCACCCGGGTCCCACTCGACCCGCTCCGAGCGGGCCTCGAACCCGGGTCTCCGGCATGAGAGTCAGGCGCTCTAACAAGGAGGCTAAAAACTGCAGCCTCTAGCATCTGTCGCCAGAGCGTCTATTGAGATCAGAGGAGTGAGGTTTACTCGCACAGCAACTACTAGTTGGCCTCCGTTACACTCACCCCCCTAAACCTCACTCACATCCGGGTCATGGCACCAATGTGACCCCCCTTCACCCGGGTCCCACTCGACCCGCTCCAAGCGGGCCTCGAACCCGGGTCTCCGGCATGAGAGTCAGGCTCAAGACTGCAGCCTTTAGCATCTGTCGCCAGAGCGTCTATTGAGATCAGAGGAGTGAGGTTTACTCGCACAGCAACTACTAGCTGGCCTCGGTTACACTCGCAAGCAGCTTTTCCACAAGCGGAGATAAAACAAGGTGATTTATGTGTACACATGTACACACAAATACTAAAAAACATCATGGTAACACACAATACTAAAAAAATGCAATACATATTAATTTTACAACACACAATGTAACATAAAACCCAAATGTACATAACTGGTAAGAAAAACATAGGAAGAAGCAATTGAAAAGAAAAATAATCAAATGTGAAATGTCACACAGAGGACTACGGGAATGTAATGTACATTCAGTGTACATTATAAGTTGACTTGTGTTTTTTCACATCCAAAATTTACATTTAACCGTATTTTACTGTTTGATTTACTGTAAAAACAAAACAACAACAACAACAGTTTTGCAATGTATAAAGTAAGGGAACTTACTTTTAACCAATTAAAAAATTGTACCGTAGCATTTGTAGTCTTTTACAGTTAAAATTACCATAGTTTATTGTATTTTTTTCTTTCATCTTTTTTTTTTTTTTTTTTTTTTTTTTTTACAGTTAAAACTAAGGCAGTGTTAAAGAGAATTGATAGCATACCTGCTACAATTTACAGATGTCTATTCCCAAGCTATCCTCAGATATCTTAACCCAATTGTTCCTACCAGTTGCAAGCAAATAGAGCTAACTTTTGTAAATGATGCCCAATTTATAATTCTTTTGTAGATGTGTTTGCTATGTTATGAATGACAGTTACCTAAATTAATAAAAATGGGTTTATGCACAAAAAATTAAGGGAATCTTGTGCGAGCCCTGAGGCACAAGCCACTTGCCCTCTTTCTCCAGTTATTTTCATGGTGCTGTGGTTTCCTGTATTCCTCATCTTACGGTGGCTCTGGACCAGGATGCTCCATTGGCATGGCAACAACCATACTAAATACTGCAGTCTCTGTCCATCGGTTGGTCGTTCTGGTTGGCAGGGGAAGAGAGTGGTGGGGGGATTGTTTGGCCAAGTTAAGTAGTTTGGATTCCCCCCACCCCACCAGCCTCTCTACCCCTGCACCCTAATTACTATATGTGGTGGATTGACCCGGTTTTGGCTTGGAGGTAGCGGGCCACAGTGAGACACACCAACCACTTTCCCATGGCCCGGCAAACACAACCCCGTCATTATGCTTTAATATCCCATAATATATCCCCTCTGCATGCCCTCAAAGGGGCTGAGACAGAGGGATTCTGTCCCTGCCACTAATAACAGAGGATACCTAATGTCCCCCTCCCTTAATGTGCGCTCAGACCAGCACATAGCTGCCTAACTTCTCACATCAATTCCCCTCTGTCCGTTCAGCGAAAATCAGCCGTGTGGGTAGCTTCCACTGCTTTATTCATAACAAGGCCCAAATAATTGCAGTTTAGTTTTACAGCTCTCTCCATGGGCTAATAAATTTGTGCTTGGTTTTTTAAGGGCAACTGGAATGTGCGTTATGTCATAGGTGTGAGGTTTTGTTTATATAGACTAGCAGGCTGCATTACAATTGGAAAAGAAGACAGTTGGTTTCGAATGAAACGGGAGCACCAGCATTGAAGTGAACTTTTGTTAACCAGCCTGCATAGTGGTGTTTGCACATGTGTTTGTGTATGACTATAAGTGTTTACCTATTCAAAAACAAACAAGATTTTTCATTCAACAGGCACAGTGCAGCTCAGTGCGTGCTAGTAATGATGAAAACCCTGATATACTAACGGCAAAGTTCTTTTTTGTTCTTCGATTAGGGGTAAAAAGTTTGTTAGCGAACATACAACACCGCCCACACTGCTGAGAGCGACAGTTGAATGTGTAAAGGAATATGTAAGTATGTGCTATGCACTTTCCTCTCTCAATAACAAAATAAATACAGAATAAAAATGAGAAAACAGCTAGCATTTTTTTAAAGAAAAAATAAGAAAAGCACCCGATCAAAGCAACATGGATATGTTTGCACAAGCTCTGCAATTCAGCACTCCAGTAAAGTCACATTTATTTATATAGCACTTTGTACAATAGAAGCTTTACAGTATTGAATGTCAAAAACGTTTCAAACTCCTGAAACAAACACTAAACAAACTTTGTTTTGGCCTGATTTTGTTCAAAATTATGTCATGTCAGTTCATTTTTCGATTTCCCTTGAAGTATATCGGAGCCTTGAGATATATCAGTCATATTTCAGTTACTTGTTTATTTGAGAAGCAACACTACAAACAATTATGTTTAAGTGTATTTTTTTGCCACACAGGCATTATTTCACGTTCTCTTACGAGAGGTTCTCTCATATTGCGTAAGTTGCTTACGCTGCGGGTAAAGTCATATTTTCTCGAGATATTGAAGCCAAAAAATTATCCTATTTTTTCCATTTATTGTCAACGCAGTGCAGCAGCTAGCAGACCAAGAGCAGGCAGTCTTGCGGCAACTGCAGCAGCCTACCACTGAGCCTCACGCATGATGTCGGGTCCTTTACGCGTCACAGCCCGCCAAAAGGGGTGTGGTTTAGCGTATAGAAGCCAGGCTCGGTAGGCAGCTCACTGATTTCCATCTCTTCAGGGAAGCCCTCCGCATCGCTGGACTCTGAGAGAAGCCACCACCGTTGAAACATGCAGCCCTCGCCCTGGATTCAGGGTGCTGCATGCACTGCGAAGCGCTTCCGCTGTCAACCCTGCGGGCTCGACTCGAGGCCTTCAATCTGGAAGCTGTCACTCCGCCTTCTGGACCACGTAAGAAGAAGCACCGTTCAGAGAGGCGAGCGGAGCCTGAGGTCACACTGAAGAGCTCGCCGGATTACATCCCACCAGCTTCTCTCTCTCCTTCTCCGCCCCTCCCGGAGGCGCAGCTGCCGGCTTCTGCGAGATGGCGCTCAAAGTCTGACCTCCCGTCCAAAGCCTGCAGGACCACCTCAGCTCTTGTCGGCCGCGCGTTTACAGCCGCCAGACAAGCTGCTTCCGCCCTGCACTCGATGGCTGTGCTTCAGATCCTTCAAGCTGATTTCCTCCACGAATGGGACGAGAAAAATAAGGAGCCAGCCGCCATCACGGATTTGAAGAGCCCGACGGATCTTTCCCTTCGTGCTACGAAATCCGCAGCTCAGGCGATCAGGAGATGTATGGCTTCGCTCACCGTCACAGAGAGGACCTCTGGTTGACGCTCGCTTACATGAGGGAAGCCGAGCGCTCCGTGTTTCTCGACGCGCCGCTCTCTCCCACTGGTCTCTTCGGCCCAGCAGTAAACGGGATCGTCGACCGCTTCTCCGAGGTTCAGAAGACCTCGCAGGCCATGAACCTCTTCCTGCCTCTACGCTCTAGTTCTGCTGCAGGTCGCCCATGTGACCAGCCGCCTGCACAAAGCTCTAACCAGCGTCCAGCTCAGCCACAGCCTTCGCAGCGACGACAGGGCAGCCGTCCTAAATCGCGCTCATCCAGCCGCCACAGGCCACCTCCCCCGCGGGGACCCCGGCGTAAGATTGCGCTGCGGCCGGACCACCGTCAAAGTGTCTCGCACTGTCTGCCCCTCAGAGAAGGCTACTGCAGTAGTGTATTTAGCAGCCAACAAGTCGGCAACCCCGCCTGCTCGCCTGACTACAACCGCCGTTTTCACTGCGACCCAGAGAAATTTCAAAAAGAGTATAATGTCTGGTTATCCAGCTCATGCCGTTGTTGTTTAAAGTGTAGAAAATGTGCCCACACCTCAGTGCTCACCTCTACACATAAACACTAGGGGTGTAACGATATATCGTGGTACGATGTATTGCGATGCAAAAATGTTACGATATGTATCGTAGAGTTATGACGATTTTTTTTTTTAACAATATGACGTCCGTTTTATCCTATTGGTTGAGCTACCGCACCCGCGTCACGCTTGCATCACTCCATTCACGCTCAAATGAATCGCTTGAACTGAGCAGTAGCAGGGCAAAATGAGTTTGACTGAAATTGAAATAGAGGATGCCCCGTCCACTTACAAGTCCGACGTCTGGGAGCATTTTGGTTTTCCAGTTACTCGACAGGAGGTCATCTCGACGGACACCTCTAACTTAGGCTGGGGCGCTCTCTTTGTGGGTAGACCAGTCTTTGGTCTGTGGTCAAACTGAGAGAAACACTTCCACATAAACTGTCTGGAGATGATAGTGGTCGAGAACACGCTCAAGCGCTTCCTCCCGTTCATACGGGACCACCATGTGCTAGTCCGCTCGAACAACATGTCTGTGGTGTCCTACATAAACTGTCAGGGTGGTGTCAGATCCAGGAGTCTCTGCCATCTGACAGAACGCCTTCTCGTATGGTCTCAGCACCTCCTGCGCTAGCTGAGAGCCGCGCATGTGCCAGGCCATCTGAACGACGGCCCAGACAAACTGTCCAGGAACTACGTTCCCCCAGGGGAAACGTCCCTGCACCCCCAGACAGTCCAGTTACTATGGCGCCTTTTCTGCAAAGCGAAAGTCGACCTGTTTGCGTCAAAAGACAACGCCCATTGCCCAATGTTCTTTTCAAAGAACGAGGATACGCTGGCCCAAATCTGGCCCAGCCTCCCTCTCTATGCTTTCCCTCCGGTCTCTACCAGAGGTAATCAAGAGGATCAGGGAAACGTGCCACTCGGTGCTACCTGTAGCCCCGCGCTGGGAGAATCCAGTCTGGTTCCCGGAGCTGACGGGGCTGTCACACACAGCCCCTTGGCCGATTCCGGAGAGGAGGGATGTCCTCTCTCAAGCCCGCGGCTCAATCTGGCATCCCCATCCAGAGCACTGGTCTCAGCACGTATGGTTAATCAACGGATACCCGTTATCTTGCCAGAAGGAGTGATGAACACGATTACGCAATCCAGAGCTGCCTCTACGAGGCGGCTCTACGCGTCTAAATGGTCTGTGTTCTCCAAATGGTGTGCCGATAGAAATCTGGACCCACCGACATGTGGGGTATCGTGGTTGCTTAGTTTCATCCAAGAGCTGTTGGATAAGGGCAGGTCCCCATCCACGCTTAAAGTATATGTGGAGGCCGTTGCTTCGTTCGCTGAGTCGACGTGTGCTCGGTCAATAGGAAGGAACGAGCTTGTCATCTGCTTCCTTAGAGGAGCCAGGAGGATGAATCCCCCGCTACCCCCTTCGGTTCCCATGCGGGACCTTTCCTTGGTCCTAGAGGCCCTGAAAGCATTCCCCTCTGAATCAATAGACTCCGTGGACCTAAAGTACCTCTCGCACAAAAACGTTTTTCTGACAGCTCTGTCATCAGTTAAACGTGTGGGGGATTTACACGCACTTTTTTTGTCTGTTAGTGCTGCGTGTCTTGAGTTTTGACCAAATTACTGTAAAGTCATCCTTAAACCAAGGCATGGCTATGTCCCTAAGGTGATAGGCACTCCCTTCAGAGTGCTGGTCATTTCTCTATCGGCTCTGCCAGCATCCGATAGTGAGAGCCCTGCAGGCTAGATTTCTGTCAGTATGAGTGGTGTATATGTTCTGCCCAGATCTGATCGTGCGTAGACTACTCTCACGTGACCTTAGCTCTCCTGGTTGAGCTGCACTGTATGGTGATGGTTTATATAGACCGGCAACGCCGCTCTGTATGCCCTATATATGTGCTTATGAACGTGCTGGCCCGCACTGCTGGGCGCCTGTTTCCCACTTATCTACAGTATGTTCCCCGGGATTCCCTGGGACTCATGAAGTGGATGCTTGGCGCGAAACGGCATTGAGAGAACCTCTCGTAAGAGAACATATTCGGTTGCATACATAACCTCGGTTCTCTCTAGAAGAGGGAACGAGTAACCCGACCATGCTAGCACCACGAGAGATTTTTCGCTTCAGTCGATGAAAATCAATGAGCTGCCTACCGAGCCTGGCTTTTATACGCTAAACCACACCCCTTTTGGCGGGCTGTGACATGTAAAGGGTGCAACGTCACGCGCGAGGCTCAGTGGTAGGCTGCTGCAGTTGCCGCAGGGCAGCCAATGAGCACACAAGACTGCCTGCTCTAGGTCTGCTAGCTGCTGCACTGCGTTGACAATAAATGGAAAAATGTGGATAATTTTTTGGCTTCAATATCTCGAGAAAAGATGACTTTACACGTGGCGTAAGCAACTTATGCAATACTCGTTCCCTCTTCTAGAGATGACCGAGGTTACGTATGTAACCGAGTACGTTTATTATGTATAAATAAGTTAAAAAAATCTTCTGTGAATATAATACACATTTACAAGATTTATTCTCTAAAAACAATTCTTAATATCTTATGCAGTATTGCATCTTAAGTGAATTTTGATGCATTTAATTGTTAAAAAGTAAAAAACAAACAAACAAAAACAAAACAATGTGAATCTGCTAAAACAATACCTACATTTTACTACTGGTTGACATTATCAAATACAATTTAATCCTTTGTGGCCTAAGTAAACTTACCGGAAAAGAAAAGTTGTTTCAGAGGAAGTCCAAGTCATTACATTTGGATTTCAAAGATTACAAAGATTAATTTTTGTTTTCTTTAGAATAACATGCACCTGTATGAATCACTCGATTCAATAAGACCAGAAACATGCATTAAGTGCATTGCATTTAATATGCATTAAATAGGGTGCACTTTGATATTTAATGCTGATTTTAAAGCTCCCTTTTGAGTATTATTGTCCTTCTAAGTGTTTTCCCGGGGTAATAAATCAGGGCCCTTGACCACCTCAGTTATGCAATGTTCTTCATTGCACATGTATGACAGAAGTATATGTGTGCGCTGGCAGGAAAGATGGTTCAGTGTATCGGGTATCGTGTAGTCTGGCCACGTTGGAGAGCTCCATTCAAACAGAGTAGGCTACAGCAGTGTAGCAATGTTCAGGGAAGAAGGAGGCGGGAACCTGCGAACAATCAAAATAATCTTTATTTAAAATAAACCAAACAAACTAAAATACCGCCAGCAGCCCCTCGCGGACGACTGCTGGCTTACCCAAAATAAACATAACGGCCAGCAGCCCCTCGCGGACGACTGCTGGCTAAAATAAAACACAAATACAAAAACCAAAACTCAACTAAAATACAGGCCTGTTCCTCTCTCGATCATCAACGTCGTCGCTCCTCCTTTAAGCTTCCGCTCCTCCGTGAGAGATGCGAGACCGGTGTGCTTCACAGGTGTTGCTTATTAGCAATCGCACCACCGGCCTCGCGCCGTTCTCTCACGTCCCTCGGCCGTCCTGTTCGCCACAAGCTGATAAGAGCCCATCTGATGAATTCAGTCTCTGTTCTGGGATTGTGTGTAGAGATTAATAAAACAAAAGAGAGAGGGATTCTCTAACCAGCCTCTGTTCTGTGTGAGAAATCAGTGGGCGAAAAGATTGGGCAGGGGGGCTTGGTTTTTCTGTCACCCTGAAAAGTCCAACACATTTTGATTAGATGGATTATCTTAAAGGAGGGATATAGCAAGAGGGAGATCAGAGAGGTCCCAGTGCTTTCAACATTTAATCATCTGTTGATTCATGTTTCTTCAAGATTTTTTGATGTGCCATCACTGAGACCCCTAGTGAAAAAAAGTATTTCAATAGTACATTGCAAATATACTAACATTTTTTACAATCTTTAAATATATTAAAAGTATATTAGCATCATGCTTTTACCTCTTTTCACAATACACCTTTTAACACACTTAAAAATATTTGTACTTTAGTATATTTTCTAAAAATATATTTTAGAAAAATATACTTGAAGTGAAAATTCTGTTTATTTTTTTAAAGTGTTTTTATTTGCACTTTATTAAAAATATATTTTAGGTGTATTTTAACTGTGTGCTGGAAATTATCATTGTAACAATGCATTTAAAGTATACTTTCAAAATACGTTATAATATACAATAGTATTTTGTACAAAGTATAGCGAAGTATTCTTTGTTTATTAATGTGCATTTGTTATTGAAGACAAAGTGTGCAATTTGTTATATTTGGAATAAGCCAAAGGTATTACTGAGCATATACCTTTTACTCAAATATAACTTGTGGTTTGCGCCGATAGCCTTGTGTGCAAGTTCCCCAACATGCAGCTCCGTTGTGCTTCAGGCTACCCGAGTTCGAGGTCCCAGCTCGTGGACCGATCCCGTCCCCTCTCTCTCTCCCACCTCACTTCCTGTCTAGGTACTGCCCTATCCTAGTAAAAGGCAAAAATGCCAAACATATATATATAAATAGAAATATACTTATGATATATTGCTTTTATGTTTCATAGACACTCGTAATGTACTTGTAACTCAAATAAAATACACTTTAATATCACTGTTGGAGCTACATTAGTTTGCTTTCAGTAGTGGTAATTTGTTAATTAAATTGTTTATTATATATATATATATATATATATATATATATATATATATATATATATATATATATATATATATATATATATTGGTAATGTTCATTTGTTTGTTTAGTTAATTGTTTTTATTTATATGTTTAGTCTTTATTTTTGGTTAGTTTAATAACTACAATGTTTGATTTAGACACCTGAGGGCAGTAGTGGGCAAAGGTGAGGGTAAATATAGGTAGGAAGTAGGAGGTGACCTGTAGCACCAGGGTAATGGGCATATGTTCCCTTTCAAGGGAACTCGAGCTGCGTTGAGACGCGGTGGGAACGCTCTGCGTGATTGCGTCGTGAAGCACGTGTATAATCAGTCCAATGGAAGAACGAGACGTCACCGGCGGTGACGTCATAGACCAGGAAGCTATAAAGCACACCAGAAATCAGACCGCGACAGCTTCTGTTGCCTTCAGCAAGCGCTCTCTGTATACTGTCCTTGTCTATTTATTGTTGTCTGTCACAAGCACATTATCTATCTATATATATATATATTATGGCGAAACAAGAATTCAAGCGTTGTGTTGTCCCTTGCCCTCGTTTCATCACGGGTGGGGACACACATCAGCTTTGTGTTGCTTGTTTGGGAGTGGAGCATGCCCAGTCAGTTCTCGAGGGAGCTGACTGTGAGCATTGCGAGAAGCTGTCCGTGAGGACGCTCCGCTCTCGCCGGGCGTTCTTTGAGGAGGACGGTTCGGTTCGCGTTCCCCAGGGTGCGGGTCCCGCTGCTGCCGAGGCACAGCGAAGGCTTTCATCTTGGGGTTCGCATATGGATCTAGTAGCGGGGCTTGAGACGGGCCATGCCCTTTCTCAACCCTTACCTGCTGGATCCGGTGCCTCTGCCCAGGAAGGAGCCCGCGCTGCGGCTTCTCCTTCCCAGGTTGGGGCACCATTGTTGCGGCTATCCAGTTCTGAGGATCTGGATGTCGTCAGTGTTGATATGGGGGATGTTGAGTTTTCGCCAGCTCATGCCTCCGATAATGATGAGGAGCTTATGGAGGTTTTATCTCGTGCTGTAGCTAGATTAAATATTGAATGGCCAGCCGATGATTCTTTGAGTGTTACTAGAAAAAGTTTATTAGATGAAAGATTTTTACCATCTAAAACACAGCCTCCACGTCGGGGACTCACGTTTTTTCCCGATCTCCACAATGAGGTTTCGAGATCGTGGAATAAACCGGCGTCATTCAGAGTATTTAACCCACAAACTTCATGTTACAGTAATGTTTTGGGTGCATCTGATTATGGTTATGTTAAGGTGCCTCGGGCTGAAGAGACGCTCGCGAGCTATCTCTCTCCCGAGTCATCGTCATCATTAAAAACCCCGACGTTACCCACCAAGCCATTAAAATCTACATCTTCGCTGGTGGGTAAAGCTTATTCGGCAGCAGGTCAGGCTGCGTCATGTCTGCACACTATGTCTATACTGCAGGCATACCAGGCTGATCTGCTGAAGGATATGGATGAACGTGAGGAAGTCAGCGCTGACGCAATTCGAGAATTGCGTCGCGCAACAGACCTGTCTCTCCGGGCCACCAAGGAGACGGCCAAATCAGTGGGCCGTTCTATGGCAGCCCTGGTGGCCACGGAGCGGCATCTTTGGTTAAATCTGTCTGATATAAAGGATAAAGATAGGTCTGTTCTTCTGGACGCGCCACTGTCACCTTCAAGTTTGTTCGGCGACGCTATCAACTGTGTCGTCGATAGGTTTCAAGAAACGAAAAAACAATCGGCTGCGTTCCAGAGGTTTCTTCCTCGACGTTTCAATATCCCAGAGACTGCTGGGCGAAAAATGATTATTAAATCCGAGCAGTCTCATCCGAGTACAAGCTCCTCACAGCACAGAGTGCATCAAAAACAGAGCGTCGCCACTCGGGCTCCTCCACAATCTGGGGAATCTGGGTGGCGGTATCAGTCCAGGCCAGCTAGGGGTAGGCAAGATCTGAGGACTGTCATCTCTAAGAAGGCTTGGGCTAAGAAGAAGTCCTGACGCCCAAGGCGTCAGGCTTCTGAGGGTGGTCCCCTCCGAGGAGGGACGATTTCGAGAAATCGTTCATCCTCGGCACCCTCTGGGGGGCGATTCTCTGAGGTGAGTCGCAGCGCTGCCACATCGGTTGTTCCCTGCCGGTTCGCCGCTTCAGGGCACCGAGGTGTCAGCGCCCCCATACGATTCTCCGAGGAGGATCGTAGAACGGTCAGTTCGGTTGTTCCCTGCCGGTTCGCCGCTTCAGGGCACCGAAATGTCCGTACAACCGAATCCCGAGGCCAGTCTCGAGAGACTGGTCCCCCTAGTAGAATTTCTGGCAGCGTGGAAACTACTGCCAAATATTTCTCAGTGGGTCCTGCATATAATAGAAAAGGGTTACAGAATTCAGTTCGGTTCTCGTCCGCCCAGATTTCAAGGGGTCCTTCCCACAGTGGTGGACCCAAGGCAGGCTCGGGTCATGGAACTAGAAGTACTGACGCTTCTGCAAAAAGGGGCTATAGAAAGGGTTTCTCCTCCCAGCAGAGAGTCAGGGTTTTACAGCCGTTACTTCATCGTTCCAAAGAAGGATGGGGGGTTGCGTCCTATTCTAGATCTGCGTCAGTTAAACAGCAGAGTTCAGAAACTCAAGTTCAAGATGCTTACACTCAAACAGATTGTATCACAGATTCAGTCCGAGGACTGGTTTGTCACAATAGACTTGAAGGACGCTTACTTTCATGTATCCATTCATCCTCATCACAGGAAGTTCCTGAGGTTTGCTTTCGGGGGCGAAGCATACCAATATCGGGTCCTTCCATTCGGCCTAGGTTTATCACCCCGCACCTTTACGAAATGCGTGGATGCAGCGCTGGCTCCTCTGAGACTCCAGGGCATTCGCGTATTAAACTATATCGACGACTGGTTGATCCTGGCTCGTTCCGAGCAGTTGGCAGTTCGGCATCGAGATGTCGTTCTGTCTCACTTAAAAAGGTTGGGGTTGCGGCTAAACACCAAGAAGAGTGTGCTCCTCCCAGCCCAGAGGACCACTTTTTTAGGGGTGATGTGGGATTCGACAACTATGCAAGCACGATTGTCTCCAGCTCGTATTTCTGCGATTCTCACAGCCGTAAATATGGTAAAACTAGGCCAGTCACTCACTGTGAAACAGTTCCAGAGACTGGTGGGTCTCATAGCAGCTGCGTCCAACGTAGTTACTTTTGGCCTTCTGCACATGAGACCCCTGCAGTGGTGGCTCAGGACCAAGGGGTTTTCTCCGAGGGGAAATCCGTTTCGCACGATCAAGGTCACGCGGCTATGCCTACGTGCCTTGGTCATGTGGAAGAAACCTTGGTTCCTCGCCCAAGGCCCAGTATTGGGGGCTTCTTGTCGACGCGTAACGATATCCACGGATGCTTCCCTCACAGGCTGGGGGGCGGTCATGAGTGGCCGCTCGGCGACAGGTGTCTGGCAGGACCATCAGCTTTCGTGGCATATAAACCGACTAGAGATGATGGCGGTATTTCAGGCTCTCAAATACTTCCTGCCAGACCTGAGAGGCCATCATGTGCTCATCCGCACAGACAACACATCGGTGGTCTCTTACATCAACCATCAGGGGGGTCTGAGGTCCCTATTATTATGCAAACTGGCTCATCAGATCCTCCTATGGGCCCAGGGAAAATTACTGTCACTCAGGGCAGTTTATATTCCAGGGTATTTGAATGTGGGAGCAGATATCCTGTCAAGACAGGGGCTGAGGCCCGGGGAGTGGAGACTTCACCCCGAGGTGGTGGACCTCCTATGGGAGAACTATGGTCAAGCTCAGATAGATCTTTTCGCATCTTACGATACAACCCATTGTCCGCTCTGGTTCTCCCTCACATATCCAGCTCCTCTCGGACTGGACGCCATGGTACAGGAGTGGCCGAGGCTGCACCTGTACGCATTCCCCCCGATATCATTGCTTCCGGGAGTTCTGGAGAGGGTTCGCCGGGAGGGGGCTCATCTATTTTTAGTAGCCCCGCACTGGCCGACCCGAGTGTGGTTCTCGGACCTAGTGTCCCTTCTGCACGGCTCTCCCATGGAGATTCCTGTCAGGGGGGACTTGTTATCTCAAGCAGGGGGCACGATATTTCACCCTCGCCCGGAGTTGTGGAAACTGTGGGCTTGGCCTCTGAGGGGGCCCAGCTCTTAGAATCCGGTCTCTCGACTGAGGTCGTTGAGACCATCCTTCAATCCAGAGCTCCTTCCACGAGAAGACTATATTCATTGAAATGGAAATTGTTCTCTACATGGTGTGGAGAACGTTTTTTAAATCCTGCTAACTGCCCGGTTGGTACAGTTCTCGATTTCCTTCAAGACCGTTTCTCTGCTGGATTATCTCCCTCCACCTTAAAGGTGTACGTAGCGGCTATATCTGCTTATCGCTCCCCTTTGGGGGCTTCTTCTCTTGGGAGAGATCCTCTTATTACTCGTTTTCTCCGTGGTACACTGAGGCTTAGGCCTGCATTGCACTCTAGAGCACCGGCTTGGGATTTGGCCATTGTACTTGAGGGTCTGGCCCTGGCTCCCTTCGAGCCTATTGAAGAGGTTTCAGAGAAGTTCCTTACACTAAAAACTCTATTTCTTCTCGCTATTTCTTCTATCAAGAGAATTGGAGATCTGCAAGCCCTGTCGGTGGCTCCTTCATGTTTGGAATTTGCACCTGGTATGGTGAAAGCATTTTTACACCCTAGGCCGGGCTACATTCCTAAGGTCCCCACTAATGTGGCGGGCCCTATTGTGCTGCAGGCTTTTTGCCCTCCACCTTTCGTTACCCCAGATCAGGAAGGTCTCAATCTGTTATGTCCCGTTAGGGCTTTGGATGCCTACGTTCACAGAGCTGCCTTGTGTCGTAGATCAGAGCAGTTATTTGTCTGCTTCGGTTCAACCAAGAAAGGTTGCCCTGCATCTAGACAGGTAATGAGCAAGTGGGTAGTTGAGGCTATCTCACTTGCTTATGAAGCGGCCGGACAGCTCTCACCTATGGCTGTCCGCGCCCATTCTACCAGGAGTATGGCTGCCTCTAAGGCTTTAATTTCAGGGGTTTCCCTGCAGGACGTTTGTAATGCGGCAGGCTGGTCCTCACCGCATACATTTGTCAGATTCTACGACCTAGACCTCTCCACTCCTGGGGCTAGGCTGCTTGTTTCTTAGTGTGCGCAAGGACTCCACACAGAACGGGCATTTCTCATTATGGCGTAGTGGACATGGGGTTCCCACCGCGTCTCAACGCAGCTCGAGTTCCCTTGAAAGGGAACGTCTCAGGTTACGTATATAACCCTAGTTCCCTGAGAGGGAACGAGACGCTGCGTTCTCCTGCCATACTTCCTGCATGCCCTGATCGACTTGCTTCATGCCTTTTCAGAAGCTGTCGCGGTCTGATTTCTGGTGTGCTTTATAGCTTCCTGGTCTATGACGTCACTGCCGGTGACGTCTCGTTCTTCCATTGGACTGATTATACACGTGCTTCACGACGCAATCACGCAGAGCGTTCCCACCGCGTCTCAACGCAGCGTCTCGTTCCCTCTCAGGGAACCAGGGTTACATACGTAACCTGAGACGTTTTTTTACCTCAGTTGGAACAAATAAACCAGCCACAAACCCTGAATCCAGCCTGGAATTGATTTTATGTCTTGCCTGCGTACATCACCTGCCCAGGGTGCTAGAAGTTGTTGTTTGAAGGCTTGATTTAAGTTTAATTTTCTTTTGTTTGTTGACAAACGGCCACTACAATCACTAATCAAGTATGTAATTAGTCCCTACGCAGGCATATACTTAAAATATAATAAGTATACAGAGATTTTGGGGACAATGTTTTTTTCAGCAGCCGTTGGTATCTCTTCTTGAATTTCTCCTCCTCTTTAGGTTCCTTTTGAAGCTCTCTTTCCAGGCGTGATAACAGGACAGTTATTTTTTTTCTTGTGTCTTTTTGAACGTTTTCTTCCTACTTGACGTTGCGTGGAATGTTAGCATAAGAATAAAAACTGACCCTGATATATAACCCTCTGAGGTCTGAGGTGTTTTCTGGGTCCTGGAGGTGTTCTGACATGCTCTGACATTTGTGCTTATTTCTGTTACTTGTGACATTTTCATGGCTAAAGTCTTATTACATTGTATTCAGCACAAACTCTGCTACAGTAATATGTCAGCAGCATGTATGTAAAAGTTTGGAGTTTTAAGATAATAATGTTTATGCATGGTTTGTGAAAAAACAAAAAACAAATGTCACTGAAATAAGGTCATAAAACCCATAGTGATTATTTCTTCACAAGACTTTTGAAAATTGTATCACATAGCCAAGAATATTTGCTCCAAAACTATGTGAAAATCATCCTGCATACTCATTTAAATAAGAGAATATATTGATTTAAAATTTGTATGACGTGTTTTGTGTGAGAAAGCTTTATGCGAGGAGGCGTGATCTCTCATTAATATGAATGCATTTTACACCCGAGAAAGACAAAGACCCTCCCCTAATGGCCTATCAGGTGCTATCAGGCCCGATCATTATGAGGAGCCTTGCACAAAGAATGAGGAGAAATTAAAAAAAGAATGGCTTTTAGATTGTCTGGATTTATTTACAACACAACATAATCCAAAGATACACAACAAAAGACAGAAAGCACATTAGTAAACACACTGATTTAAAGAAAAAGACTTAAGCAGTCACACACCTTTGTGCCATTCCTGAAACATAGTAGCCTACATACCTGTCATGTCCAAGGTGTTTGACTTTTCATTTTACCATGTTCATGTAGAGAGACTCATGTGAATGTTGAAGTCAGCAGGACTCATCCAGTGGCATCTGGTCCCTTTCTAAAAAATAAATAAATAAACACCTGTAAACATTTTGATATCAAGACAAACTATAGGGCTGCACGATTCTGGGAATATATATATATATATATATATATATATATATATATATACACCCACTGCCATTCAAAAGTTTGGGGTCGGTATAATTTTTAATGTTTTTAAAAGAAGTAACTTATGCTCACAAAGGCTGCATTTATTTGATTAAAAATACAAAACAAACCCAGAAATATTGTGAAATAATATTTCAATGTAAATCAGCTGTTTTCTATGTAAATATAAAGTGTAATTTATTCATGTGATCAAAGCTGAATTTTCAGCATCATTACTCCAGTCTTCAGTGTCACGTGATCCTTCAGAAATCAGTATAATATGATGATTTGATGCTCAAGAAACATTTTTCATTATCATCAATGTTGAAAACAGTTATTTACATTTTTATATTCAGGATTCTTTGATGAATAGAAAGCTCAAAAGAACAGCATTTATCTGAAAAATAATCTTTTGTAACATTAAACACTACCGTTCAAAACTTTGGGGTCAGTAAGAAATTTTATTTTATTTTTTGAGGGAAATAAATAAAATGGATCAATGCTTTTATTCATCAAGGAGGAATTAAATTGATAAAAAGTGACAGTAAAGACATTTATAATGTTACAAAAGATTCTATTTCAAATAAATGCTGTTGTTTTTAACTTTATGTTCATCAAAAGAATTCTAAAAAAAAAGGTACACAACTGTTTTCAACATTGATAATAATCATAAATGTTTCTTGAGCATCAAATCATCATATTATACTTATTTCTGAAGGATCATGTGACACTGAAGACTGGAGTAATGATGCTGAAAATTCAGCTTTGATCACCGGAATAAATTACACTTTACTATATATTTACATAGAAACAGCTGTTTTACATTGAAATACTATTTCACAATATTACTGGGTTTGTTTTGTATTTTTAATCAAATAAATACAGCCTTGGTGAGCATAAGTGACTTCTTTTAAAAACATTAAAAATCTTACTGACCCAAAACTTTTGAACGGCAGTGTAGATATGTATATGTATTTTGTAAATATATATACAGACACCTAGTTTGTTGTGCCTTGTATATAGGCATGTGTAGGGCTGCATAAAATAATAACATTAGCGTAGATAGCAGACAGCCTATAAATCGTTAAAAATGATCACTTCAGTAACACTACACTAGACAAACATATATTGTTAATCATATGTTACTTCAAATATTTCTATTTGTTATGAAATGAGATGAGTTTGGCGTGAAGCCTAATTTGTGGCGTGTTGTGCTTTTCAAACACACAGCGTGACTCAGACCCAAACTCAGCGCGTGTAGCGATCGAGCCGCTCCAAACTATGAAACATTATTGTTACATTATACATCTACATTTGAGCAGATATCCACAAACACAGTATTTAACAGTAAACACAGGTCTAAACATTAAAATATTCACCTTATTAGAATAAACACTCATACTAGCATACTTGTATCTCATTTCATAACATTTTAGGCCGGCACCAGTTTAGTAGATACAATGTAAAGTTTATGCAACAATAAAACACTTACTATTATGTCTCTTACCTTAAAAATTGTTCTCATAATCAAAACGTCTTCTTCTGAGGTAAATCCAAAGTAAATCCACAGCACAAACAGTCTCCCAAACTGATGAAAAGTAGAGAAATACTGGAGTCGCTGATTCCTTAGCTGTGTCACAATGTGAAGGCTGCATCCTCCGAAGGCCGCCGTCTTCGAAGGATGCAGCCTATTCGTCCTTCGAAGGACGCACCATGTAGCCTTCGCAGGATTTCCTAATTGCGCATCCAGGTGTTCCCGATTACCGCTCCTGGCGCCAAGCAACGGTGCGAGAGTACGGCTTCCATCCTGATCATTCATTTTATATAATTGAATAAACAGCTATGGACCCAGAATTGGCTATTGTCATTTTTTGTTTATATTTTACTGGAAGGCATGGTGAGGATGTTTCAGTCATGTATTTTCATGGCCAGAGGTTGTCTGCGTCCCAATTCAGAAGCTGCTTCCTGAATTGCCAGATTACACTTTAAACTGTTCAAGTATTGGGTGTTAACTTACGTAAATAGTGTAATGAAAAGAAAAGAAAACATAGGCATATGGTTCAAATGTTCACTTATATCTTACTTATATCTTACCTTGATGCGATTTTGTAGGCTAGTGTATTCTTTTTATATGTAGCATAAATTGACAATATAAATGATGAATATGAATATGGTAAATATATATTTCATCCCCGTATTATGGAGGGAAAAAACCCTCCATCTGTGGGAAAAAAACAAAACAATCCGTGGCGACGGTTGTGCAATCCATCCCATCAGTTTATAAACCGTACTCACAATATTTTTATGTGTAAACATAAATGTATAAAAATACACAATTTTATTTGTGTAAACTCACAATAACAAGAAAACTTTGTGCTTTTGTAAAATAAAATAAAACAATCAGGCGCGCTTTCATGATCTCCGTGAACTGGGGCGCGTCTCAAAAATGAACTGAAACAAAATATGGCCTACCTATACAAAGCTTGAAATGTCCACTTTTAAACGAACAAATTCGAATATAATTTCCATGTTCTAATTATGCCGTAGAAAAAGTTTTTTCCATATTAATTTGTGAATATTTCAAATATTTAAAAAGGGAAAAAAGTCAAACAAAAATCTGAAAATACATAAATATTTATTTTTTTGCACAGCATTTGGTGTCTACAGTTCAAATTAAAATTTTGGTGATCAACTTTGCGTTTTAAAAATAGCCTAACAACCCTTATTTTTTCGTTTTTCAATTATGGGTTAAAAAAAGAAAACCGAGTGGACGCAAAACGGACCTTATGTTATTAAATATTTCAAATAATGTAGGTTATTTGTAGAAAAAGTTAGTCTTGGGTCCGTGTACTTTTTGTGTCCATTCGTTTTTGCACAAATAAAAGTAGTTGCGAATGATGTATTATTATTTTCTGACCAGAAATGATAGAGTAGCCTATTTTAAAGGTATAGCGGAGGATCTTTCCGAATTTTAGAGAAGACCCGCCCTCTCCAATTTTTTTAAAAATGCACATGCGCAACACTCTATTTTCTCCCGAGAGGAAACGCCTATTAAACGTGATGAGTGACCGAGGACTCAAGACATGATATGCAATGGAGAAGTAGTGTCATGATACAACCAGACACAGGTAGATCCAAACGCAGCGTGAGTTTATTAGAGGGTAGTCAGACAGGCAAGGGTCACAGGCAGCAAACACAGCATAGGAGACAAGGCAATACTCAGAGTCCGATAACCAGGCGGGAAGACAGAGGCAGGCGGCAGACAAGACGGAATCCAGGAAACAGGCGATGGGTCAGATACACAGACAGGACTAGACTAGGAAAAGCTTGGTGATGTCCACAACAGTAAAACAAGCTTAGCCATGAGTGATAGTTAGAGTGGAGTATAAATGAGTGTGGAGCTGCGTGAGGAACTCGATGCAGGTGTGAGAGTGATCAGTGGAAACAGGTGTGTGTGAAATCAGTTCAGGGTGTGTGCATGATCAGTCCCAGGGAAGGCAGTGCAGGGGTGGAGCACCCTCTAGTGACACTCGAGGGCAATCCAGCCGAACATCGTCACATAACCCCCCCTTTAAGGAGCGGCTTCCAGACGCTCCAAAGAATATCCAGGTGGGGGGCAGAGTGAAGACGATCCTGGGGGAGGGACGGAGGGCCAGGCCCGTGCAGGGAAACGGGACAAGGAGGTAGCCAAGGTGGGCCTGGGCCGCAGAGCGTGGTCAACCAGGACGGAGCAGGACGTGATGGCGGCCAGGGCGGAGCAGAACGTGATGGCGGCCAGGGCGGAGCAGGATGAGCCAAAGGCCAGGGTGGAACAGGATGGACCAATGGCCAGGGTGGAACAGGATGGACCAATGGCCAGGGTGGGGCCCCCTCAGGCCTCCCTGGGTGTGAAAACCTCACGGGCAGCCACGGCAGAGACGGCCCCTCAGGAGACCACGGTGGCACGCCCCTCATTGTCCCTTCGTGGCCTCTACTGCCCCCCTCCAAAAAATACTTGGGGGAACTTAGACTGAACTGGAGGCTTCGGGGGTTCGGCTGCCGGCTTCACTAAAGGTTTCGGAGGTTCGGCTGCAGGCGGCTCTGGCAGTTCGGTAGCAGGCTCTGGTTCAGCTAGGCAGACGTGAAACTCAAGCTCGTCATGGCTGACGTGAAGCTCTGGGTCATCGAGGCTGACGTGAAGCTCTGGCTCGTCGAGGCTGACGTGAAGCTCTGGCTCGTCGAGGCTGACGTGAAGGGCAGGTTCGTCAAGGCAGACATTAAACTCAGGTTCGTCAAGGCTGACGCAAAGCTCAGGTTCGACGAGGCTGACGTGAAGCTCAGGTTCGTCAAGGCAGACATTAAACTCAGGTTCATCAAGGCTGACGCAAAGCTCAGGTTCGTCGAGGCTGACGTGAAGCTCAGGTTCGTCTAGGCTGACGTGAAGCTCAGGTTCGTCTAGGCTGACGTGAAGCTCAGGTTCGTCGAGGCTGACGTGAAGCTCTGGCTCGTCGAGGCTGACGTGAAGCTCAGGTTCGTCGAGGCTGACGTGAAGCTATGGCTCGTTGAGGCTGACGTGAAGCGCAGTTGGAAACCAGTCCTGGGTAGCAATAGACCGATCCGATGGCAGCTTTGATGGTAGGTGTGACGTGAGGATTCTCCAGCTCGTCAAGCGTGACATGACTATACCCTGGTTCGGTGAATGCCGCGGCGTCGTGGAGCTCCTTCTCCATCTTACTCACAGCGAGAGCGGAACCACTCAGTAGAAGGGCCATGTCAATATTATGCATTAAAGTACCGTGGGGATCATGAATGGGCATCAGTGACCGGAGCGGTTCAGATAACCCTCCGCGGAAAAAGACCATTAAACATTCTAGTGACACTCGAGGGCAATCCAGCCGAACATTGTCACAAGTAGCTTGTTGCATTTGTGTAATAAATACTATGGTGAACACATTGTAATTATCGAAAATGAACACACAAGGTTTTAGAATATTTCAGCGTGATACCATTTACCATTTGGTTACAAGGCTACCTTAGACAAATTGAGATGTTTAACGTGTCTACGTGGTGCATGACTTGTGCCAGGGCTAGCATCGCTAATCGAAGCTTACATTAACTTTTACTAGCTGAGATTTTAAATGGATTTCTCCAAATAGTATGACAAACTTTACCTGTCTAGTAGAATCTTCGCGACTGCGGCATCAGTGGGAAGCCCAACCTGTGCTTTTAGCGCATGCCAGCGTGTGAAATATTCACCCAAAATCACTCTGGTCTTGTTTCTATATTCTGCGGCCTTTCTCTTCTTATCATACACTTCGTATAAATTTTTTCTTTTTCGACCCTCAGCCATTTTCAAAGGAATGGCTGAAACCGTAACTCATCACACATAATACACCTGAAAGTGCGCATGCGCAGAAGGGACGAGCACTTACGACGGCCTTACGTAAACATATCACCAGAATGATTGACACTTAGGTGGACCAATAGTATAGGCTACCCACCCGGAAAAAGAAAATCCTCCGTTATAATGATAATGATAATTATTATTTGTGTTTATAATTATAACTATAAATGAGTTCTCTGAAGACAGTAATATGTTAATCATAAAATAATATATGAATGTTTTATTTTTATATAATAAAACCTAACCTTGTGTTTGTGTTATATTTCTTTTTATATGTGAAGTCTTTTTTGCTTATTCTATTATACTGAGCTTTTTCCTCCGAAAAATTGAGTTTTAGAAGATTGAAGAAATTATTTTAAAAAATGAAGTTTAAACACAATGCAAAGCATCCCTTATAAACAGGTGGATTGGTTGAATCGTCGTGGGCACGATTTGTTAAACCGAGGGAACATTTTAAGAATTTGTGAGTACAGTTTATAAACTGAGGGGACGGACTGCACAACCGTCGCCACGGATTGTTTTTCTTCCCCCACAGACGACTTTCCGGGCTCCGTACTACGGGAATATAAAACCCAGTTGAATATAAAAAAGTGCAGTTCAAATGTTACTCCCGCTCCTCATCGGTAGCTGTCACATTTGCTAGGCGACAAGAACAACCATCCTTCATTTTTTAAAATAAAATTGCTGTCGTCACCGGCGCGCAATGACTTATGGGGTGGGATCGGGTAGGATAAGCCACGAAGGATCGATTTATGTATCCTTCCTTTCACGGGGAAACTAAGGGTGCATTTGGCGTCGCTTTTGAATCAGGGTAGCCTTTGTCGCGTCGCGATGACGCAACCGGCCTTTGAATGCAGCCTTCGAAGGATGCGAAATTGAATTGGGACAGCCTTCATCGTGCCGCGGTGACGCAATCGGCCTTCAAATGCGGCCTTCCAAGATGCAGCCTTTGAATTGGGACATCCTTCGTCGCGCCGCTGTGACGCAATTGGCCTTCAAATGCGCCCAATCAGCCTTCAAATACGGCCTTCGAAGGACGCAGCCTTCACATTGGGACACAGCAGCTGTTTCGCGCTGATGAGGGCGTTAACAGTTCTGCGTTCCTTCACGTGGATCATTTGAATGAGAACAGCTCGCGCTTGTGGGGGTGTGGTCAAATTAAAGTTAATGAGCTCGGGCTGGATAAACTGTACATTTCGTTGCTTTCATACGGATTTCTTAAACCGAGAATATTTGTTTTTGATATGATTTACTTCATTTAAACAGGGAGACTTCAAGCTTTGTAAAGACATTACTTTCATGTGTGGGTGGCAAGTATCGGCTGAGTTACAGATAATTTTCTGTCGCGTTTCAGAATGAACTTCACATTGAGAGAGAAGACAGAACGTGCATCATGTATTTTTTCTTTATTTTACGAAAAACACAACTTTTTGTTTTTATTATTAGTGTACAAAAAAAAGAAGACATTTAACGTCTCGGTTACGTATGTAACCCTAGTTCCCTGATAGGGAACGAGACGCTGCGTCAAACGCTGCGGGAACGCCCCTGCGTTGTGCGTCATGAAGCACGTATGGAATCAGCCCAATGGAGAGATGAAACGTCATAGGCGGGTGACGTCATCGACCAGGAAACTATAAAGCACCCCAAAAACACAAGCGCATTAGCTTCTGATAGGCTTGAAGGAAGCGCTAACGGGAGTGCCGGGAGTATGGCGGAGCGACGCAGCGTCTCGTTCCCTATCAGGGAACTAGGGTTACATACGTAACCGAGACGTTCCCTTTCAAGGGAACTTCGAGCTGCGTCAAACGCTGCGGGAACGCGAATACCCACGTCGCCATAGGACCAAATGACCGTCATGTGAGACTAGCGCACAGAGGACGAGAGCACCTGTGCCCCAGGGGTAGAGCTTAAGTCTAGGTCATAGAACTTAATAAAAGTATGCGGTGAAGACCATCCAGCCGCATCACAAACATCACTCAGGGAAACCCCCGACAAAAGAGCTTTAGAAGCAGCCATACTCCTGGTAGAGTGAGCTCGGACAACCAAAGGTGAAGGCTGGCCAGCCGACTCATAAGCAAGTGAGATAGCCTCAACCACCCACTTGCTCATTCTCTGTTTAGACGCCGGACACCCTTTCCTGGGTGGCCCGAAACATACAAAAAGTTGTTCTGATTTCCTCCACAGGGCAGCTCTGTGGACATAAGCGTCTAATGCCCTAACAGGGCAGAGTGAATTAAGTTTCTCCTGGTCCGATGACATAAATGGAGGAGGACAGAAAGCCTGCAGAACCGTAGGTCTAACAATATTAGTAGGAACCTTAGGAACGTAACCTGGTCTAGGATGCAGAAAAGCTTTAACCATGCCAGGTGCAAATTCCAGGCACGAGGGTGAAACCGACAGAGCCTGCAAATCTCCGATTCTTTTTAGTGAAGAGATAGCAAGCAAAAAGATAGTCTTAAAAGTGAGAAACTTCTCGGGAACTTCTTCGATAGGTTCAAAAGGAGCTAGGGAAAGACCTTCTAATACAATGGCCAGATCCCAAGTCGGCACCCTCGTACGAACTGCTGGCCTCAGCCTCAAAGTGCCACGGAGGAAACGAGTTATAAGCGGGTGTCTCCCAAGAGAAACTCCACTGAAAGGGACGTGGTAAGCAGCTAGTGCCGCCACATACACCTTTAGTGTGGAGGGGGATAACCCTGTGGAGAAGCGCTCCTGCAGGAATTCCAGCACTGCACCCACTGGGCAGTTAACTGGGTCCTGCAGGTGTTCTCCACACCAAGAAGTGAAAAGTTTCCACTTCAAGGCATAAAGCTTCCTCGTGGATGGAGCTCTGGAGTTAAGAATGGTCTCAACAACCTCGGTTGAGAGACCGGAGTCTATGAGCTGGGCCCCCTCAGAGGCCAAGCCCACAGTTTCCACAATTCTGGGCGGGGGTGAAGTATCGTGCCCCCCGCCTGGGAGAGTAGATCCCTCCTGACCGGGAGCTCCAAAGGAGAACCGTCCAGGAGAGAAATCAGGTCCGCAAACCATACTCGGGCCGGCCAGAACGGGGCTACTAGTAGTAGACTGACCCCGTCCCGGCGGACCCTCTCCAGAACTCCTGGTAACAGAGCAATCGGGGGAAAGGCGTACAGACGTGACCTCGGCCACGGCTGCACCATAGCATCCAACCCCAGGGGGGCTGGAAGAGTGATGGAGAACCACCGATGACAATGAGTGGTCTCCTTGGAAGCGAATAGGTCCACCTCGGCGCGACCGAAACTCAACCAAAGGAGCTCCACCACCTCGGGGTGGAGTCTCCATTCCCCTGGCCTCGGCCCCTGCCTCGACAGGGAGTCTGCTACCACATTCAAATACCCAGGGAGATACATTGCTCTCAGAGATAGTAGCTTCCCTTGGGACCACAGGAGGATCTGACGGGCCAACTTGTAAAGCCGGCGAGACCGCAGGCCCCCCTGATGATTTATATAAGAGACCACCGACGTGTTGTCTGATTGAACTAACACATGATGGCCTCTCAGGTCTGTTAGGAAGTGTTTCAGAGCCTGAAACACAGCCAACATCTCTAGACAATTTATGTGCCACGAAAGATGATGATCCTGCCACAGACCTTGGGCTGGGCGACCACTCATGACCGCCCCCCACCCTGTGAGGGAAGCATCCGTCGTTAGCGTTATGCGACGACAAAGAGCCCCCAGCACAGGACCTTTGGATAGGAACCAAGTTTCTCTCCACATGACCAGAGCACGAAGGCAGCGCCGCGTGACTTTGAACGTGCGGAGCGGATTTCCCCTCGGGGAGAATCCCTTGGTCCTGAGCCACCACTGTAGCGGTCTCATGTACAACAGGCCGCAAGGTATAACGTTGGACGCTGCTGCCATCAGACCCAACAGTCTCTGAAACTGCTTGACAGTGAGTAGCTGGCCTAGCTTCACTTGTTTCACAGCTGAGAGAATCGAAGCGATGCGGGTCGGAGAGAGTCGCGCCCGCATCGATACCGAATCCCAAACGACACCCAGAAAAGTGGTCTTCTGGGAAGGAGATAATACACTTTTCTTTGCGTTCAGCCTCAACCCCAACTTTCTGATATGAGCGAGGACGACATCTCGATGCCGAACCGCCATCTGCTCGGTCTGAGCTAAAATCAACCAATCGTCGATGTAATTGAGAATACGAATGCCCTGAAGCCTCAGAGGCACTAGTGCTGCATCCATGCATTTCGTGAAAGTGCGGGGAGATAAAGCTAGGCCAAACGGAAGAACCCTGTACTGGTACGCCTCGCCCCCGAAGGCGAACCTCAGGAACTTCCTGTGTTGTGGAAGGATGGACACATGGAAGTATGCGTCCTTCAGATCTATCGTGACAAACCAGTCCTCGGACCTGATTTGAGACACGATCTGCTTGATAGTGAGCATCTTGAATTTTAGCTTCCCTACCGAGCGATTCAATATGCGCAGGTCTAAAATTGGACGCAACCCCCCATCCTTCTTTGGAACGATGAAATATCGGCTGTAATAACCTGACTCCAAACTGGGAGGAGGAACCCGTTCTATAGCCTCTTTTTGAAGGAGCGTTTTCACCTCTTGTTCCAATACCAGAGCCTGCTCGGGGCCCACCACTGTGTGCAGAACCCCTCTGAATTTTGGTGGACGACACCTGAACTGGATAGCATAACCCTTTTCTACTGTCTGCAGGACCCAATGAGATATTTTTGGAAGGCTTTTCCACTCTGCCAGAAATTCTACTAAGGGTACCAGCCTCTCGAGACTGGCCTCTGGTGTAACTTGAGCAGCAGACGCAGCGCCCTGTAACGGCGCACCGGCAGGGAACAACTGGTCTGACCGCTCTGAGACCCTCCTCAGAGGGAGCGAGCGTCCCTCGGGAAAGCGCTCGCTGGGATCGTCTGTGCCCCGGCATAAAGGCGGGGTTGGCAGAACGAGCCCCTGAGGGCACCGAGGAGGAATGGGCACCGTAAAAAGAGGTGAACACCTTTCCGCCTCGGTGGGGACCACCCTCAGCATCCTGAACGGCTTGGCGTCAGGACTTCTTCTTAGCCGAAGCCTTCTTAGCCAATATAACTGTCCTCAGATCAGTTCTACTGGGAGAAGGCTTCGGCTGAGAGTGTCGCGGCTGAGCCCACTGTCCAGCAGGGGGAGCACGAGACGCGACACTCTGCCTCTGCTGCGCTCTATGTGATGAGCTCGAAGACGGCCGGGGCTGCTCCCGCCCAGCAGCCCCAGGGACATGAACTTTAAGGGGAAGAAACTTTTTAAAAGCTGCAGTTTGTTTCTTTTCTTCTTGGAATTTATCGATAACTGAATTCACAGCATCACCAAACAACCCCATGGGAGAAAGAGGAGCATCTAAAAGAAAAGCTTTTTCTCTCTCTTTAATATTAGTCTGATTTAACCACAAATGTCTTTCTGCGGCCACCAGAGCTGCCATAGAACGACCCATTAATTTGGCCGATTCTCTGGTGGCACGCAGGGATAAATCAGCAGCCTGACGCAGTTCGCGAACTACGTCAGTACTGACCTCCTCACTCTCACTCATGTCCCTTAGCAGATCAGCCTGGTATGCCTGCAAGATTGACATAGTATGCAGACATGACGCAGCCTGACCTGCTGCCGAATATGCTTTACCCACCAAAGCCGAAGTGTTTCTTAAAGGCTTGGTGGGTAATGCCGGTGCCTTAAAAGATGATGCTGCTTCGGGGGAGAGATGGCTCGCAAGCGTCTCTTCCACACGAGGCAACGCACCATAACCATGAGCCTTGGCTCCCATAATATTAGCGTATGTTGAAGTCTGGGGACTAAACACTCTATATGACACCGGTTTTCTCCATGATTTCGACACCTCGGTGTGGAGATCATGGAAAAACGGCAGGCACCGGCGTGGAGGCTGCACACGTGACGGCAAAAATCTCTCATCCAACTTTGATTTAGAAACAGACTCCTGTCTAGTCACTGGCCATTCAATATTAAGTTTTTCAACAGCTCTTGTTAACACCTCCATAAGCTCATCACTCTCAGGAGTGTGGGGTGGCGAATCCTCCACATCTCCCACAACACTAACAACATCAAGTTCCTCAGAACTGGATAGCATTGGTGCCTCAGCCCGAGCGGAAGAAACCGCAGCGCGTGCTTCCGAACCCGGGACTGAGGCACTGGATCTCACAGGTGAAGGGAGAGATAAGGCAGAGCCCGTCTCAAACCCCGCTGTGAGATCCATCTGCGATCCCCACGATAAGCGCCGCCGCTCTGCCTCGGCAGAAGCGGGACCCGAACCGCGGGGAGCGCGCACCGAACCGCTCTCCTCAAAGAGCGACCGGCGGGAGCGGAGCGTCCTTAACGGCAAACGCTCGCAATGCTCACAGTCTGCTCCCTCGAGAGCAAACTGGGCATGCTGAACTCCCAAACAAACAACACAAAGATCATGTGTATCCCCGCTCGTTAAATAACGCGAGCAGGGAGGAACACACTTTCTAAACTGCTGTTCGTCCGCCATAATCTCTCAATATATATATATATAGGGATAAATTGTTTGTGTGGTGCAGGGTATGTAAGACAGACAATATCACACAGGGACAGATTCACATGTAGCGCGACTGAAAGCACAGAAGCTAATGCGCTTGTGTTTTTGGGGTGCTTTATAGTTTCCTGGTCGATGACGTCACCCGCCTATGACGTTTCATCTCTCCATTGGGCTGATTCCATACGTGCTTCATGACGCACAACGCAGGGGCGTTCCCGCAGCGTTTGACGCAGCTCGAAGTTCCCTTGAAAGGGAACAGTTTTTAATGATGTATAACACTTGCCTGTATGACAAAAATCGACGGAGTTATTTGAGGTTCTTTTGCACTGATAAGAAAAAAAGCGAGACTTATCGCGCAGGCGCGATAGCCGACCCCATGGGGATAAGTTGAATTTCACTAGGAAAAAATCATTGGCTGCATCCGAAATCGCATACTTCCCTTCTATATAGGTGATAAACAGTATGTCCGAATTCACAGTACTCATTACTCATACGGTGAGATTCTGAAGTGTGCATATGATGAAAACTTTACGATCTCATGAGGCCACGGGAGAGTATGGCAGTGAAGCGTCATAACCGACGTTGGTAGGTCACATGATAATGACAACATGGTGAGTGTAGTACATCCAGATTAAATTCATACTACATGCATTCATACTATATAGAACATACTCTTTTAGCAGTCGTGAATTACTTATTCAAAATAAGTACCTACTCAAGAGAATATGCAATTTTGGACGCAGCCCATGTCATGTGTAGTGAACTTGCTCTATGTCTATTCTTGAATGCATTGTCCTGTGCCTCATAGCATTGCTTATCAGAGATGGGGGACTCGAGTCACAAATTTAAGGACTTGAGACTTGCTTGACTAAATTAAGAAAATTACTTGACTTGAGATCCAATGACTCGAGTATCACTTTATATAAATCATCGCAACATCAATTGATGAACAAAATGAAAGCAACGAAACCATTGACGCCAGTCATCAGATTCTGCGCGATTGCGTGACCCTGCACAAGCCCAGAAAAAAAAAACATACATCATGGTGAGCGCACTAAAAACAAAAACATCTCCCAGCATCGTTTCTTTTTGCATATTAACGCTAGACATTGACCATATTCATACAAGAAGATTTGCTGTACGTTTAGTAAGTGGCTAAATTTTAACGACTACGCCACCCCAGGTTAACAAGGAAAAACAACCCAAATAAAGCACACAAGTACGTTCCACCTAGAAAGGCAAGGTCTTCCGTACAAAAAGTATTTTTATTAAAGCTAGAAGAAGTTGGCCAACAATTATTTAAAACCAACAATTAATAAGTGTCATGGTCGAATTAAACAGAACCAAAAAAATAATTATTTTTCACAATAAATCTTCACAGGGGCTGAAGCCTCCTATAGGGAGCAGGCTAGTGTGACAGCAGCAGGTCTACAACAGAAACCACCCCAATCCAAATCACGCCCACCCGACTCACTGCAAATGACAAAAGTAGTGGCACAGCAAAATGACACTGCAACAGTGGCGGATCTAGAAAATTGTACATGGGGGGGCAAAGGGGTGGCAAGAGGTCTTGGCAGGGTGGCAGGGGTAGACGGTACATGGGAATCTCTATATGTGAATTGCTTTAACAAAACAAACACAAAAACATTTTTAAACTACAGTAGGTATTGTTTAATCATGCCCTTACACACTACAAAGGTTTTTAATTCACAACAGGAATAACCCAGTGCAAAACAAAATTGTGCATCTTTTAAAAAGTAAAAGTATGAAAAGCAAAATGAAAATATAAAAAAAAGTACAATAATTGTGTCCAAGATGCAGTGGACTAAAAGTATAAAACAGCAGACAATACTCAAGTTCTTATTATAATTAAAAACTTATAATTACAGTCCACAAATGACCCATGATCACCCATCTTTTTTAGGAAAGCTTAAGGCGACGGTTGTTGTGCTTTGCAGCAAAACGTTTCACAAACGTATCTAAATCTAGTGCTTTCGCTGTTTCTCAATACTAAGAACAGCAAGATTTCTCAGACGGTCATCTGGATATTTTTTTTTTAATTCTCACCAAGCCTGCATTTATTTGATCAAAATACGATAAATATATTAATATTGTGAAGTATTATTGCAAATTAAAATAATATGCTGTATATTAAAATTACACCATTCTTCAGTTTCACATGATCCTTCAGAAATCATTCTAATATGCTGCTTTGGTGCTAAAGAAACATTTCTTATTAGTATCAATGTTGAAAATTGTTGTGCTACTTAATGTTTTTGTTGAAACCGTGATTAATATTTTTCAGGATTCTGTGATGAATAGGAAGACCAAAAGAACATAATTTATTTGGGTTACACTTTATTTCGATGGTCCACTTAAGACCACTAACTCCATTACAGAATTACTAGAGTGTTAGTGGACTGTTAGGTTAGGTGTTGGGGTTCAGTTTAGTAGAATAAGTTGACAAGTTACATTTAGTCAGTAGAATGTCTATTGGGCAAGGGCCATGTAGCTAATAAGTAGCCCATATAACAAATATAAAATCAGAAAGATTTATCACATGCACACACCAGTTATGTTTAAACTACTTAATCCTATTGTATTTGTTATATCCACAGTTGTAAACTGGTTTCATTGCTGTGATATCTGAGAGGAATTGGATTTATAGGACTGATTAGCTAATCAAATGATCGATCTCCTAACTGACACTGTATTGTGTTGTAACGTAACGTCGGCGTAACCGCGACCATCAAACGTTGTGGAAACAATATTTTAGATGTTTTATTAAGCTGTTGTCTTTACTAAAATTCAAATTAGGCTAATCAAAAGGAAAAGTGCTCTTACAAATCACGAGGGAGCGATTTTACCGCTGATTTTGGCTAACGTGACTCGCTGTTTTTCACCATTGATATTTTACGGATTTTTTGGGCGGGGCTAAAAGGGTACTCGATGACACACTGGAGTGCCTGAGCTCCTGGCCCCGCCCCTACCTGATGACGCACTGGAGCCCCTGAGGCTGGCCGCTCCCCTAACAATATAAATAGAGCACATTCACATCAGTTTGCCGCTCAATCGCGAGTTACTGTCAGTATTATTAGTTACTACAGCTTACAGTTTGCTAGTTAGCTATGTCTTCGTCACGGAAATGCGTACTACCTGGATGCGATCACGTACAAAACAGATCGGTGTCCTTATTTAAATTTACTAAATACGATCACATCAAGAAGAGGTGGATTAATTTTGTGAAAAGCCACCTTGATGGAGAGCTGAGGATCACCACCAAAACCCGCCCCTGTAGTGATCATTTTACACGGGATAGTTTTATAAACTTTCGTCGAAGACAACTGGGATTCATTGATAATCCGCTGTTACTGGTGAATGGGGCCAAACGACTATCTCCCGCCTCGGCCTTCATCCTCCCGTCGCGCCGACAACTGGTGACATCATCGGCAGTGCGTGCCCACCAATGAGTGTAAGTTGCCTTGTGCGCTTATGTTATAATTAACCTAATAAGCTGCTAGGAGCATCCATCCCGGCTGTAGCGGGTGACAGTTGAGTGTGGCAACGGCAGCTTTACCACGAGTAGGCGTGGTTTCAGCTCAGCCAGCGGACACACCCCCAGCGTTTGAGAGCAGAGACTACAGCTCATTTTTTCAAGATTTTGATAGCTTATTTTATGTACTTGCCGGCGTTTTTTATCTTTCAAATTTGGCTGGGTGTCTAATAACATATTTTTCTGTGATATGACAAACTCAGAACACATACTTCATTTTGACTTTACAGGGACTTTAAGTCAAATGTGTGTTTAAACTACACCTGGGGAAACTCACTTCACCTTCAGAGGCTCAGGGGCAGCTCAGTCTCTCCAGTCGGTTTGCAGGGCCACCGCACCGCAGCAGACTCGCTGTGTGTGTGCGCCAGTCAGCCAGACTGAGCGAACGCCGCTCCTCTGCACGTTTGAATCAGGGACGTAGGCCTTTAAGTATTTGAGGGGGAGGGGCTAATAATACATTTAAAATTTAAAATTAAACACAGTAATGAGAGGAACTGTGCAAAGAAGAGAATCAACAGAGATGAGTACAAGCTCAAACAATAGTCAACATCAACCAACTTTCCTATGAATGAATGTTCAGCCCTTGAATAGATTCAGTAGCAACTTAATAATAACCCCACCATAACAAAAATGATTGAAGAGAAAAATATATTAAAGCAACATAGAAAACAATGATAATGAAAAAAAGAAAAGAAACTAAAATAATGTTAACAATTAATTTAAGAAATTGATATAGCATAGTGGGAATTAAGACAATTCATGAAGGAAAAAAATAGAACTAAAAAGAACTTTTAAATAAATCTTAATGGGTACTCAGATGAAATTTGTCAATACAAGGGTATACTTAATTAATTTAAGGCTACAGTTGAAATTAAAGCAAGTATTAACAAATATTAAATTTTAATTTTAATTGATAAGAATACCATTTGATTCAAAATGCAATTGATTAGTTAAAATGATATCAAGTAGTGCTTGATAGAAAGTATAGAAAGTTTATAGACTTAGAGGAAGTTATTGAAATCCAATAACTAACAGGCCCTTGTGAACTATCTAAATGGCACCAGAGGGGGGTCAAGAATAGATATTTAGCATTCACATGAAGGACAGATTGTCGAACCAATGAATACTTTTGAATATTCTCAATCCAGATGCGCAATGGTATTAAACCAGTGCGCAAAGGGGGGAGTAAGGTAAGGAATTAAAAATTAAAATGAAGGCAAAATGAATTAAGAATAAGGAAATTAAATTCAAATAAAGTTAAAATTAAAGGCATTTTAAATTAAAAGGCATTTTTGCAAAGTTTTGTGAAATTTGTGGCAAAAACAAAGAGAAAAGAACAGCGACAAAAATAGGCCATATATCAGCAGTGTTTCCCCTACAATGTATTCAGCAGCGGCGCAGCGCTGCAAAATCTTTCCATGATCAGCAATATCACGACATTCACTTCATTCACTTACACACCTAAAAACACTGTCATGGCGACCGCCAGCGCTGCATGCGGTGGCTCTGAATCCCCTTGTTAACAAGGAGGAAAGAGCCACATATGGAAATATTTTCGATTAGACTAATGTCACGTTGCCATAAGGGGCCGTTCACATAGCACGTTTTTTTGCGCGTGCAAATTTCAAATGCGGCCGGCGCGGTCGTTTTTTCAAGAGCGCATCTGTTCATGTTTGCATAGCGACGACAGACGCCACGGGAGAGCAAGCGCTTGTGGAAAGGAGAAAGCGGTACGAACTGCGCTCTCCATGAGGACGAGGAAGTATCACCAACAGCTCATAGTCCTGATAGTTAACGTTAAATCATATTTAATTTTTCAGATGAGTCTACTAAACTTGTTGGTGTCCTTCAGATATCATTCTAATATGATGATACGTGATGCTCTTTTTTTTTTTTTTAAAGATTCTTTGATTAATAAAAAGTTAAAAAGAACATCATGTAATAATATTTCACTATATTAGGCTACTGTTTTTTCTGTATTTTTGATTAAATAAATGCAGGCTAGATGAGCATAAGACTTCTTGCAAAAACAAAAAATACCCCCACAGTATCATTCAATTACCAAAGAGCCTTATAGATCTTCTATAAAAAGCCCAGAAAAATTAAGTGCTCACAGATTGGGTGTGGCCTTTCCCATTAAGATAAAATGTTCAATAAATTGTAAATAATCTTTTTCTGGGTTGTGCCGTTTCATTTTTCCCCTAAACAATTTCTAACAAGTTGTAAAAATTATAAAATGAAGGTTTCTGTTTGTGACTGCAGTTCAAGGTACGTGCTGCTGCAATAATCATGCCTTGAATCAGTTGATGGCATGTCATATTTGTTTTTCTCAAAATGTCCATTTCTATCCACAAAACTTGCCAGAAGTCATGGTTTAAGGGGTTATTTTTAAATATAATAATTTAATCTTACAGGGTGCATGCCACCGGACCCCACCACACGCGGCTTGGTAACAACCTCGGGCACACAACAGCACCGCTGCTGGAAAAATTTCTAGGGGAAACACTGATCAGTATACCAGAAGAACTATTAAAACGCTTGGTAATGGATTATGTGGACATGATATAGATGGGTAAAAGCAATGAAATCAACAGAGGAGGGCAGGAACAGAAATTAAATCTCTAACAGAGAAGTAATCCTTAGATTTAAAATATATCAGAAATAAGGTCAGATTATATGTCAACTAAACAGAAGTATTGAAGATTAAAAATAAGTTGCATACGAACACAAGGAAGTTTTAGTAATGATTAAGTTATAATGCTAATGGTTTAAATGGTTGATAGACAAACTTTTAGATTGTTAGATATAAAGAAAAAGAAATGTACATATAAGGAATATGTAAGATTGCAAAAAGTTATTTGCTAGAGTTATTTTTCTAATTGTCTAATGAGTTTATTGAATGACTTTTATGAGATAAATGTAACATTGCTCTGAAGCTTTCTTAGTTAGAGTGATTACATGAGACATAATTAGTTTATTCTTGATAGATTATTTAGAAATTAGTAGAAACGAAGAAAATGTATTCAGTTTAGTCTTGAACTGAGGAGCTACAATGAGAATGAGAAGCAATACGCGAGATTAGAAAGGTCAAAATGGAATTTATTGTTTAAATTTGGTAATAAAATAGACAGTAAGTGAAATTTATTGCAATTTATTAGATAGGTGTAAAGTGTTATGTTCACTAAAATTGACTGACTAAAAGATGGATTCTTCGAATTTAAGAAATGATATTCTCTCATAAGAAGTAATAAAAATGAGAGAGTTATGTTTACCCAGCCATATTTTGAATTAATAGTCATATGGATCAAGTAGAACAAAAATGCTTAATAAATCAATTAGACTACTATAATAAGCAGAAGATTTATTATAATGCTTTGTCTGCATTAGGAGAAAAACAATTATATGAAAAAAGTAGAATGACTTATGTTTGGTGATCAGTGTTGCACTTTTACTAAATAATATTGCGCAGGGAGGAAAATTTAGAAATTACGATTGAGTCAAGAAAAACTTAAAAGCAGAAGTTAAGGAAAACTTAATAAAAGTTTGGAAAATTAAGGTTTGCTCAATTAGGGATATTGAAAGTGGGTTATTATTCTGTTGTGTACTTTACATATTGAGATCACTAGTTGGAAAACCACTGTTAAACGAATGAAAATGCGGAAAAAAGATAATGAAAACTAATTTGAGAGGGCAACCAAATTGATATTTACAAACCCTGGATGTTGATTCCAGTAAATGAGGAATTGAGGACGAAGAAGATGATTGATGAGCCAGACCCAAGAGGATATCTACACCGCAAGAAAACTTTCAATAGTATAAGAGACTTTTATGTTTGACATACACTACATTACTGTGACAATAACATGCAATGCAAGAACAAATGTATACACACACTTATAACAATGTTTAAGTTTGTCTGATTAGGGAGAACTCGAGTCTTTTACTTTTTCCATTAAACAAAAAAGAAAGAACAACTAAAAGAAATAAAAATGTATGGAAGAAGATGTTTGGCTCGAGTGCTCCGCCGGAGTGTGGTGGCTTAATCCAGTAATTGGAAAGGAGAATGGGTGACTCAAATTGAGTCACCAGGTAGCATAACTGAGGGAGCTGGATTTTGAAACTACACTCTGGAAAAGGATAGTGAATGTGAGGCTTAATAAGCCTCAGAGGAGGGAATGTTGAAGAATTTATTATTAAGAAAACAAGTAATTTTGCTATATATTTGGACACAATTATTTCTTCTGTCTGTGACTTTGTATTTCCTCTGTGTATGTGAAAGACCTTGAATGTAATGTTGTTTGCTGCAGAAAATTCTACTCTGAGAAGTCACATGGTAAAAGACCTTTACCCAAAACGTCTCAGGTTACGTATGTAACCCTGGTTCCCTGAGAGGGAACGAGATGCTGCATTGAGACGCGGTGGGAACGCTCTGCGTGATTGCGTCGTGAAGCACTTGTATAATCAGTCCAATGGAAGAACGAGACGTCACCGGCGGTGACGTCATAGACCAGGAAGCTATAAAGCACACCAGAAATCAGACCGCGACAGCTTCTGAAAAGGCCTGAAGCAAGTCGATCAGGGCATGCAGGAAGTATGGCAGGAGAACGCAGCGTCTCGTTCCCTCTCAGGGAACCAGGGTTACATACGTAACCTGAGACGTTCCCTTTCAAGGGAACTCTAGCTGCGTTGAGACGCGGTGGGAACCCCATGTCCACTACGCCATAATGAGAAATGCAGGTTCTGTGTGGAGTCCTTGCGCACACTAAGAAACAAGCAGCCTAGCCCCAGGAGTGGAGAGGTCTAGGTCGTAGAATCTGACAAACGTATGCGGTGAGGACCAGCCTGCCGCATTACAAACGTCCTGCAGGGAAACCCCTGAAATTAAAGCCTTAGAGGCAGCCATACTCCTAGTAGAATGGGCGCGGACAGCCATAGGCGAGAGCTGTCCGGCCGCTTCATAAGCAAGTGAGATAGCCTCAACTACCCACTTGCTCATTACCTGTCTAGATGCAGGGCAACCTTTCTTGGTTGAACCGAAGCAGACAAATAACTGCTCTGATCTACGCCACAGGGCAGCTCTGTGAACGTAGGCATCCAAAGCCCTAACGGGACATAACAGATTGAGACCTTCCTGATCTGGGGTAACGAAAGGTGGAGGGCAAAAAGCCTGCAGCACAATAGGGCCCGCCACATTAGTGGGGACCTTAGGAATGTAACCCGGCCTAGGGTGTAAAAATGCTTTCACCATACCAGGTGCAAATTCCAAACATGAAGGAGCCACCGACAGGGCTTGCAGATCTACAATTCTCTTGATAGAAGAAATAGCGAGAAGAAATAGAGTTTTTAGTGTAAGGAACTTCTCTGAAACCTCTTCAATAGGCTCGAAGGGAGCCAGGGCCAGACCCTCAAGTACAATGGCCAAATCCCAAGCCGGTGCTCTAGAGTGCAATGCAGGCCTAAGCCTCAGTGTACCTCGGAGAAAACGAGTAATAAGAGGATCTCTCCCAAGAGAAGAAGCCCCCAAAGGGGAGCGATAAGCAGATATAGCCGCTACGTACACCTTTAAGGTGGAGGGAGATAATCCAGCAGAGAAACGGTCTTGAAGGAAATCGAGAACTGTACCAACCGGGCAGTTAGCAGGATTTAAAAAACGTTCTCCACACCATGTAGAGAACAATTTCCATTTTAATGAATATAGTTTTCTCGTGGAAGGAGCTCTGGATTGAAGGATGGTCTCAACGACCTCAGTCGAGAGACCGGATTCTAAGAGCTGGGCCCCCTCAGAGGCCAAGCCCACAGTTTCCACAACTCCGGGCGAGGGTGAAATATCGTGCCCCCTGCTTGAGATAACAAGTCCCCCCTGACAGGAATCTCCATGGGAGAGCCGTGCAGAAGGGACACTAGGTCCGAGAACCACACTCGGGTCGGCCAGTGCGGGGCTACTAATAATAGATGAGCCCCCTCCCGGCGAACCCTCTCCAGAACTCCCGGAAGCAATGATATCGGGGGGAATGCGTACAGGTGCAGCCTCGGCCACTCCTGTACCATAGTGTCCAGTCCGAGAGGAGCTGGATATGTGAGGGAGAACCAAAGCGGACAATGGGTTGTATCGTAAGATGCGAAAAGATCTATCTGAGCTTGACCATAGTTCTCCCATAGGAGCTCCACCACCTCGGGGTGAAGTCTCCACTCCCCGGGCCTCAGCCCCTGTCTTGACAGGATATCTGCTCCCACATTCAAATACCCTGGAATATAAACTGCCCTGAGTGACAGTAATTTTCCCTGGGCCCATAGGAGGATCTGATGAGCCAGTTTGCATAATAATAGGGACCTCAGACCCCCCTGATGGTTGATGTAAGAGACCACCGATGTGTTGTCTGTGCGGACGAGCACATGATGGCCTCTCAGGTCTGGCAGGAAGTATTTGAGAGCCTGAAATACCGCCATCATCTCTAGTCGGTTTATATGCCACGAAAGCTGATGGTCCTGCCAGACACCTGTCGCCGAGCGGCCACTCATGACCGCCCCCCAGCCTGTGAGGGAAGCATCCGTCGATAGCGTTACGCGTCGACAAGAAGCCCCCAATACTGGTACTTGGGCGAGGAACCAAGGTTTCTTCCACATGACCAAGGCACGTAGGCATAGCCGCGTGACCTTGATCGTGCGAAACGGATTTCCCCTCGGAGAAAACCACTTGGTCCTGAGCCACCACTGCAGGGGTCTCATGTGCAGAAGGCCAAAAGTAACTACGTTGGACGCAGCTGCCATGAGACCCACCAGTCTCTGGAACTGTTTCACAGTGAGTGACTGTCCTAGTTTTACCATATTTACGGCTGTGAGAATCGCAGAAATACGAGCTGGAGACAATCGTGCTTGCATAGTTGTCGAATCCCACATCACCCCTAAAAAAGTGGTCCTCTGGGCTGGGAGGAGCACACTCTTCTTGGTGTTTAGCCGCAACCCCAACCTTTTTAAGTGAGACAGAACGACATCTCGATGCCGAACTGCCAACTGCTCGGAACGAGCCAGGATCAACCAGTCGTCGATATAGTTTAATACGCGAATGCCCTGGAGTCTCAGAGGAGCCAGCGCTGCATCCACGCATTTCGTAAAGGTGCAGGGTCATAAACCTAGGCCGAATGGAAGGACCCGATATTGGTATGTTTCGCCCCCGAAAGCAAACCTCAGGAACTTCCTGTGATGAGGATGAATGGATACATGAAAGTAAGCGTCCTTCAAGTCTATTGTGACAAACCAGTCCTCGGACTGAATCTGTGATACAATCTGTTTGAGTGTAAGCATCTTGAACTTGAGTTTCTGAACTCTGCTGTTTAACTGACGCAGATCTAGAATAGGACGCAACCCCCCATCCTTCTTGGGAACGATGAAGTAACGGCTGTAAAACCCTGACTCTCTGCTGGGAGGAGAAACCCTTTCTATAGCCCCTTTTTGCAGAAGTGTCAGTACTTCTAGTTCCATGACCCGAGCCTGCCTTGGGTCCACCACTGTGGGAAGGACCCCTTGAAATCTGGGCGGACGAGAACCGAACTGAATTCTGTAACCCTTTTCTATTATATGCAGGACCCACTGAGAAATATTTGGCAGTAGTTTCCACGCTGCCAGAAATTCTACTAAGGGGACCAGTCTCTCGAGACTGGCCTCGGGATTCGGTTGTACGGACATTTCGGTGCCCTGAAGCGGCGAACCGGCAGGGAACAACCGAACTGACCGTTCTACGATCCTCCTCGGAGAATCGTATGGGGACGCTGACACCTCGGTGCCCTGAAGCGGCGAACCAGCAGGGAACAACCGATGTGGCAGCGCTGCGACTCTCCTAAGAGAATCGCCCCCCAGAGGGTGCCGAGGATGAACGATTTCTCGAAATCGTCCCTCCTCGGAGGGGACCACCCTCAGAAGCCTGACGCCTTGGGCGTCAGGACTTCTTCTTAGCCCAAGCCTTCTTAGAGATGACAGTCCTCAGATTTTGCCTACCCCTAGCTGGCCTGGACTGCGACCGCCACCTAGATTCCCCAGATTGTGGAGGAGCCCGAGTGGCGACGCTCTGTTTTTGATGCACTCTGTGCTGTGAGGAGCTTGTACTCGGATTAGACTGCTCGGATTTGATAATCATTTTTCGCCCAGCAGTCTCGGGGATATTGAAACGTCGAGGAAGAAACCTCTGGAACGCAGCCGATTGTTTTTTCGTTTCTTGAAACCTATCGACGACGCAGTTGATAGCGTCGCCGAACAAACTTGAAGGTGACAGTGGCGCGTCCAGAAGAACAGACCTATCTTTATCCTTTATATCAGACAGATTTAACCAAAGATGCCGCTCCGTGGCCACCAGGGCTGCCATAGAACGGCCCACTGATTTGGCCGTCTCCTTGGTGGCCTGGAGAGACAGGTCTGTTGCGCGACGCAATTCTCGAATTGCGTCAGCGCTGACCTCCTCACGTTCATCGATATCCTTCAGCAGATCAGCCTGGTATGCCTGCAGTATAGACATAGTGTGCAGACATGACGCAGCCTGACCTGCTGCCGAATAAGCTTTACCCACCAGCGAAGATGTAGATTTTAATGGCTTGGTGGGTAACGTCGGGGTTTTTAATGATGACGATGACTCGGGAGAGAGATAGCTCGCGAGCGTCTCTTCAGCCCGAGGCACCTTAACATAACCATAATCAGATGCACCCAAAACATTACTGTAACAGGAAGTTTGTGGGTTAAATACTCTGAATGACGCCGGTTTATTCCACGATCTCGAAACCTCATTGTGGAGATCGGGAAAAAACGGGAGTCCCCGACGTGGAGGCTGTGTTTTAGATGGTAAAAATCTTTCATCTAATAAACTTTTTCTAGTAACACTCAAAGAATCATCGGCTGGCCATTCAATATTTAATCTAGCTACAGCACGAGATAAAACCTCCATAAGCTCCTCATCATTATCGGAGGCATGAGCTGGCGAAAACTCAACATCCCCCATATCAACACTGACGACATCCAGATCCTCAGAACTGGATAGCCGCGACAATGGTGCCCCAACCTGGGAAGGAGAAGCCGCAGCGCGGGCTCCTTCCTGGGCAGAGGCACCGGATCCAGCAGGTAAGGGTTGAGAAAGGGCTGGGCCCGTCTCAAGCCCCGCTACTAGATCCATATGCGAACCCCAAGATGAAAGCCTTCGCTGTGCCTCGGCAGCAGCGGGACCCGCACCCCGGGGAGCGCGAACCGAACCGTCCTCCTCAAAGAACGCCCGGCGAGAGCGGAGCGTCCTCACGGACAGCTTCTCGCAATGCTCACAGTCAGCTCCCTCGAGAACTGACTGGGCATGCTCCACTCCCAAACAAGCAACACAAAGCTGATGTGTGTCCCCACCCGTGATGAAACGAGGGCAAGGGACAACACAACGCTTCAATTCTTGTTTCGCCATAATACATATATATATATAGATAGATAATGTGCTTGTGACAGACAACAATAAATAGACAAGGACAGTATACAGACAGCGCTTGCTGAAGGCAACAGAAGCTGTCGCGGTCTGATTTCTGGTGTGCTTTATAGCTTCCTGGTCTATGACGTCACCCCCGGTGACGTCTCGTTCTTCCATTGGACTGATTATACACGTGCTTCACGACGCAATCACGGAGAGCGTTCCCACCGCGTCTCAACGCAGCTCGAGTTCCCTTGAAAGGGAACTATCTTCAGGGTGTGTTACCTTCTTTGGAAGAAGATGTATGCATATAACTATGAACCAAAATATACTCGGGAGCGCGCTGGAAGGCCAGAGGGCCAGTGAGCCGGAGGGCCAGAGCGTTAGAGCGCCGTTCTATGGAACGGGACGGCGTTTGAAAATAAAGTCTAATTATTTCTGGCATCAAAGATCTCTGCGAAGTTATTTTTCGGAAAGATTGAAAACCACAACAAGTTCAAATTGTTTACATTCTTCTAAGGGATTTTCGACCTTACTCTACTGATTCCCTGATCCTTCTTAAAGGAAACAGCGTTACAGAACTTACAAGTTAGGTGTTCAAAACACGTTGTGGTTGTCATTTTCCTTTTCTTTCTTTTTCCTCTAATCTTTTTCAAACTTTTATTTGTTAATGGACAAATTAAATTTCAATTGAGCCGGTGTTCTTATTTTAATTCATAAGTTTAAAGGAGATATTGTATTCTGTGTCCTCCCCTGAAGGCAGATGGGTTATTCTAACTGTTAAACTAGATAATACCATCTTTGTTATCTGCAATATGCATGGGTTTAACTCACATTCTATGAATAATTCCTTTTTCACTGACATTTCTCTTATTTTACCTCAATTGCTGAAAACAACCCCAAATGCAAAGTTAATAATTAATGAAGTCCCTGATGATTTAATGGATAGGTTTTCAAGGAAAGCAAGACCCCACTCTCAAAGCTCTTATATTATTGATTCCTAAAGCAAAGATCTATCTTTAGTGGATTTGTGGCGCTACTTTAATGGTAATTCATTTGAATATACATGGAGCAATGCGTCAAAGTCTTTAAAATCGAGAATTGACCTATTTCTTATTTCATCCAGTCTGCTACAACATGTTAAAGATATCTCCCATTGTTATGCTCCCTTTTCAGATCCCCTACTGATTGAGTTGTCTTTACAGACTGTTTGTAAACCCAGCTGCCTCCAGGGATATTGGAAACTTAACAACTCTATCTTAGAAGATACAATTTTTACAAAAAAATATTGAAACATTAGCTGCTAATATCTTTAATTCTGAGAAATCAGATTATGCATCTAAATGTTAGTTATTTAAATTCAAATCCAGAGAATCAGCTATTAGGAGAAGTAGGGAATTTAAAAAAAAAAAGACAGAGATCGCATAGAAACAGAACTGTTAAACAAAATTGATACTCTTTGGAAAGTTGGGACGCTCACTCAAACAGTGGAAAGTGAAAGTTTTCCAGTCCTTAAAACTAAAACTTGATGACTTCTATATTATCAAGGCTAGAAAAGGGAGAGAGGAATACAGCCTATTTTTTTGCCCTTGAAAAAAGGAATTAACAACATCTTATGCAAGGATCCCAAACTAATTTCAGATTTTGTCAGCTCTTTTTATGAAAAACTTTATCAGTCTAACTTTAATTATGACTTTTGTAAATCATTTACTAATGACATTCAAGATTTTATTCCGTTAATTAATAATGACATCAAAAACATTTGTGACTCCGACCTTAAGAAGGAATTACTGTCTATAAAGGAGGTGTCGGGAGGAGACCCAAACTTGTGACCTCTGAAAAGGACTGTACTTAGGGTTGATACAAAATCCTCAATCTCCCCAGGTTGTCCGGTCAGAACAATAATGAGGACGAATTTTACACTCTCATGCCACTCTTTAATGAAACAGTTGGACATAGACGATGTAGTTTTGTTCATGGTTTCTAAAACAAACAACAACAAAAATGGACTCATGAAAAATCATTATTCATATACCATTGTAACAATAAATGCAATTGAGGTATGAAAAGAAGATTTCTAAATCACTATAATGAATATAATATAACAATAACATTATGTCTCAAAAGTGCAAAATACTATACAACTGGTACATATACAAATGGCACATACAATACTGTCTTGAATTGCACAGACATAAATGATTAAACTGCCTGGTTGGCTGAAAACCACCAAAACTCAGCGCTATAACATTTGGCCGCGAATGGGTTAAATCGCACCACATCCGAAAACATGCAGAGAGCGCATGCTGGTGTCTCGTGATCAAAGTTAAAGTCTACGATGCGCACAGCCAAACAAACACGGCGAAATCGCTCTGAACACCATCAAAGATATGGGAAAGTGAAACTATCGTGTAGTCTAAATTTGGTTTGGTTATTTAGCTCCAGAAACGCACACATCGGTAGGCAAAGTACAGTGTAAGGAATAGTACACATACTACATTAATCTAAGCAAGGAACAGACAACAATATTTACGCAGACTCACATTCTCATGGACGCATGAAGCAGAACTGAAGAATAAAGATATTTCCCTCTAGATATACCAGATCGGAGATGGAGCGAGTGTCTCCGATGAAAGTTACGTGCATACTGACAATAGTCAGGGGTTACGCTAGTGGAGACTGTCCAGGGCCGGCGCTAGCCATTTGGGTGCCCTAAGCACAAATGCTTGGTGGTGCCCCCACCCACTCCACCCCACCCCACCCCCAACCACCCACCCGCCCACTCCCAACCAACCAGTTGGGGTTAACCATTAACCTCAGTGACGGGTAGGTTTAGGGACGGGGTTGGGGTAGGTCATATATCTATATATACATAATACAGTAATATAACGTTAAGTCAAAGGCGTTGATAAACACGCTGAAAAGTGATTATGCGTGTTGATAGCACGCCAACAATGGAAATACGAATTGGCGTGTCATACATACGCCATTTCATGAGATCAGTCTGGAAAATATACAAACACTGAGATTGTGGAGTTTTTTTTCCTAATTGCAGTTTCACCAACAGATGTCGCCCTTGGGCCTTGGCCTATGAACCTCTTGAAAATGACCGCATTATCCGCATAGAACAACAACGAAAAAACGTATCTAAGCGGTCTTCCTTTTCTTCTCAAACAAACTAACTGCATCTTAAACAGCCCAAGTTTCAAAATTTCCGGGGGAGAAACCGGACCCCCGTTAAAATAAAAGATTCAACTTGCAGGGCTAAAAAAGCCTGCCCGGATCATTTGCACTACTAGCGACGCCCCCCTGGACATGCATACACGACGCAAGGGCGCCCGCGCTACAAAACTAACATTTTTATTTAAAACATTGTCTTACCTGCAAGCGACGCGCGAGTATCATCCCGCTGTCTCTTCTTTTTCCTTTTTCCGCCCCCGACTCTTGGTGCCTTTTCGAGGCCATGTCTGAGGTCGGTGTCTGCCAAATTTGACATTGTTTGAAGCATAATCGAACAGACCACTGGGAGGTGGGGAGGGGGTGGGCACCAGAGGGAGACTGGCACAGGAGATTCACCTTTTTCTCGACTAATTTGGTCTAGGCCTTTATTACTTTTGTATTGCTTTTGTATATTAACATGCTTTAGACATTTTATTTGTTATTTATACTAGTAGCCTATTGTGATGATTTTTCACGACCCAGATTTTTTGGTGCCCCCCGAAGCACTTGGTGCCATGCGTGATGTGCGTGTGCGGAGCGCCGGCCCTGAGACTGTCTGATTGGTGGAGAAACAAAGGGGGATTGCTGATTGGCCTAACTGTTGCTGGGCACATGTAAAGTGGAAAGTGACACTATAGTAAACTAGATAATAACTTATAATAACACAAACACAAGATAAAGTCAGAACCTTATTAACACTTTCGGCTCTCCAATATATGAAAAAGGGTAAGAGTCCAGGTCCAGGTGGGCTTTCAACTGAATTTTACCAACACTTTTGGAAGGTATTGGAAGATCCCCTTTTCTTATTGTTTAATTGAATGTATTAAAAAAAAAAAGGATTTTATCACAACTTTGAAACAAGGATTAATCTCCCTGATTCCTAAACCAGATAAAGATGCCCAAAAATATAGATATTTTGGAGACTCTATTATCACTCTATTAAATATAGACTATAAATTGTTTGCACTAGTGTATGCAAAAAGATTAAAATCCGGTTCAAACAGGTTTCATGAAAAATAAACACATTAGTAATAACATTCTCCTTATAATTGACCTTCTAGACTATTCTGATCAAATTGATTCAGGGGCTCTTATTGTGTTGTTCGATTTTTGTAAAACCTTTGACACCATCGAACACGGCTTCTTACTTCACTCACTGGAAGTTTTTGGTTTTCGCAATAATTTTATTGATATTATAGAAATGTTTTATAAAGATATTAATAGCTCTATTATTCTTAATATGGGAACCTCTAAGAGATTTGGGATCCATCTTGGCATACGCCAAGGCTGTCCAATCTCTCCCTTTCTGTTTTTATTAGTGGCTGAACTACTTTCTGTTCACGTTTTGAATAATCATAACATCCTGGGGCTGAAAATATTTGATAGAGAAATAAAAATTTCTCAATTGGCAGATGACACTGCTCTATTTCTGAGAGATAAAATGCAAGTTAAGATGGCCCTGGAATGTATTTCCAAATTTTTCAAATCCTCTGGTTTAATGTTAAATCTTTAAAAATGTGAAATATTATTTATAAACGATTCTATAGATCTATTAGTTAAAAAAACACACCAGTAAAGGACTCTGTTAAATACCTTGGCATTCATGTTTCTAAAAATAAACATACACGTGAACAACTGAATTGTATGCCTAAAATAAAAAAAATAAAAAAAATAAAAAATATTCTGAATAATTGCTTACAAAGGGATCTGACTTTGTTTAGGAGAGTTTTGCTCTCTAAAGCTGAGGGGTTTACCAGATTTGTTTACCCAGCTCTCTCACTTTATGTCAGTGATAAAACTTCCAAAGAAATTAATAAAACCTTTCACGACTTTATTTGGAAAAATAAACCTTGCAAGTTAAAAAAGGACATTATATCAGGCAAAAGAGTTGATGGTGGCTTAGAGATGTTAGTTTTTTGATATTAACAATAACTTTAAACTTAATAGGTTAAGAAACTGTCAAATAAATGAAATTAAATTGTTCAAAAAAAGTCACCCGCTACAGCCTCAGTCCATTTTCAAAAAGCTTGGAGGCTTATCTTTTCTTCTGAGATGTAGAAACTAGTCTCTAGCCTCTCCCTATGGAGCTAGCCTCTCCCTATGGAGGAATCCTTATACCAATCTACAGATAAAGCGTTGTGGAATTTTCGGATCAAAATTTATAGGCAAGACTATGGAGTCAAAATAGGGCCATATATATCTGCAAAATAAAACAATGTTTCGCAAAAAAATATATATGTTTTGCAACAAAAAAAAAATTGTTTTGCAAATAAAAATAGAGTATTGAGAAAAAAATGCTTTTTTGCAAGTAAAAAAAATTATTGCAAAAGAAAAGTTAACCACTGGGGGAAAAAATAAAGTTTAGCAAAGTAAAACTTCAGCAGCATTGACTTTGCAACACATATTTCCCTTTGCGCCTCTCCTTTAAATCCGCGTTTCAGTCATCCGTGCCTCTGCGGCGCACGCTTTCCTTTGCACTTCCTTTTTCTTTGCGCCTCGCTTTGTGTCCCTGATTTGACGTGGGGGCGGGGTCAAGAGGTTGGGGGGCGGGATCAAGAGGTTGGGGTGTGTACAAGGGACGAAGGCGCGTCCCTCTCGTTTACGTTATCAGCGCGAGCCCCATACCGAGTGGATCGATTGAAATGGCGGAGCAGAGACATGCGGGTGATGGATCACAGGTATGTATTATTGATAGCTTTCTTATTATTATTATTATTAGACTCATATATTATTAATAACCGATACTTCAGACCGGCCATAGGGTGGTATTTAGCGGGGTTAAAAAAAGTACAATTATTTTTATGTGTGGAGAGCTTTCACTGAACATCATAATCTCATTTTTTGATGGAGATGGGCCTGTAGAGGCTTTTTGCATCTGAAATCTTTAAATGTAATCCACAAAAAAAGGCATAATATAGTATGGGTGGTGGAAATAGCATTCAGACATACGTTACTGCATCCGCCATGTTCTGTTGTAATGTGACCTGTATGTTCTTTGACCTGAGACGTTAAGAGTAACTGCAACCTTTACCTAGGCGTTAGCACAAATAAGGCTGTCACGATTAACAGACATTATATTGTACATGATTTATTTATGAACAGCATGTGGGTGAAATAGGTAAAATACTGTTGCACCCCAAAGCTAGGGGTCGCTCTTGTGCGAAAACTCAAAATAAGAGGAAGTAGTAGAGGAAGACAATAACACACATAACTAGTTATAGGAAATGCATTTGGACATCGTTTTATCAATATTCTTAAAACATTCTCAGGTATTTTCATGATAATAAAGTATATTAAAGGGTTAGTTCACCCAAAAATGAAAATTAAGTCATTAATTACTCACCCCCATGCTGTACCAACCCCGTAAGAACATCTTCGGAACACAAATGAAGATATTTTTGATTAAATCTGAGAGTTGGATCACTGCTACATAGGCTGCCTGAGGGAATGAAACTTGACGGCCCAGAAAGTCATTAAAGAACATGTTGAGCCACTGTAGGCACATGGAATATTTAAACATGTTCTTTAATGACTTTCTGGGCCGTCAAGTTTCATTCCCTTAGGCAGCCTATGTAGCAGTGATCCACCTCTCAGATTTAATCAAAAATATCTTCATTTGTGTTCCGAAGATGAACGAAGGTCTTACGGGGTTGGTACAGCATGGGGGTGAGTAATTAATTACTTAATTTTCATTTTTGGGTGAACTAACCCTTTAATAATAATGATGATGATGTTCGACTGGTGTTACTTTTTCAAATGCACGTTATAAGTGACTCAAACTTGAAATGCTTTTACATAGAGCAGCTTTTCCTACTGATCAGAATCGTGAAAACACTCAAATAAGAAACAATCGTGCACAAAACACACACAGATGCATGCACAGAACTCAACACTCACACACCAGCCAAACTCCTAAGGGTGTTTTAACTTTAGCTGACTCGCATATCAATTTGTAAATAATTTTTAATACATTTAATCAAATAAATTCTTATCTTTAGGTCCATGGACCTAATGATGCCACAAGTCACCAGTTGGGAAGGATGATCATGGAAAGACTGCAATCCAAACTGCAGGATACAATGAGTCACCTACCCCTAGATTTAGATTATTTGCAGTTTTTATGCGGTCATGAGCTTCTCTTCATTTCATTAGTCTATGATCAAATTTCAGTCCCAGAGGAACTCCTTGGCGAACTGTCAACCTTGAAAAACACAGTGGATAGGCATATTGACAATAACAATGAACCTATTACTGCCCTTGAAGTGGAATTTGGAGTTAAGGGGGCCCCAAAGTTTATCATCTCCAGAGAACATCTTCAGTACCTAGTTAATAAGCAGCTATCTGTTACATGTATTGCCGAGCTTCTTGGTGTGTCAACAAGGACAATCAAACGTCGCCTCACTGAGTATGGCATTTCTCTAAAGGACACCTACAGTAAAATCACAGATGAAGAACTTGACAACCTAGTGAGATCAATCAAAGCTAAAAGTCCACACCTAGGCCATAGAATGGTGAAGGGACACTTACAAGCCTTGGGTTATCGTGTGCCATGGACAAGAGTTTGGGATTCCATGCATCGAGTGGACTCTGCTGGAATACTAGCAAGAATTACACAATTGAGATGTGTAGTCAGAAGGACTTATTCCGTCAAGGGCCCTCTTCATCTTGTTCACGTAGACACAAACCATAAGCTGATAAGGTATGTCATGCGTTTCAAGCCATTGATGTAATGCTACTGATAAAAGTATATGTGACCCTTTCTGTGAAAATATCACACATTGTGATCACATTACATTGTTAAGTCATTATTTGTGAGTTTCTGTGTTTTCTACTTCTATTTAAATTTGTTTAAAATGTATGAAGGAATATAAGTAATGCCCAAGATTTTTATGATATTTGATATTTTTAATCCTTAAAAATGACTTTTATTATGCATGTGAGTTTCTCTACAGTTTACATACGCATGTCAATTGGTAATAACAGATTATCTTTTATCAGATATGGCCTTGTGATATTCGGTGCCATTGATGGGTACTCCAGAAAGGTATTTTTCTCTTTAATGCATTGTTGGTCTATAAATTTTGTACAAATCAAATTCCTGATGGAATGTATAAGTCTAACTGTACTTTATGTCTCTCAGATCATATACCTTGGAGCTGCAACTGATAACAAGGCATCCACTGGCCTCGGTTTTTTCCTTCAGTCGGTGGAGAGACATGGATTTCCATTGAGGTAAGACAACTTACATCATGAGTGTGTATGAATGCTTTGCTCCAGTAATGATTGTTTCTTTTGTGAACGTCACTTTGGATAAAAGCGTAAGCTAAATGTAAATGAATCCCTGCTTGTTTAAACACTGTTATGTTTCTTTTCTAAAATACCTTGTCATATTTAATTTTTTGCATTTAGAGTTCGAGGAGACCAAGGTGTTGAGAATGTAGAGATTGCCAGATGTCTGTTTTCTGTGCGAGGTTGTGGCAGGGGAAGCTACATCTCAGGAAAAAGCGTGCATAACCAGGGGTAAGTAGCAATATAAACTAGAAAAAAAAGCTCGTCGAGACAAACTTTAAATTGACTTGTGAAAGTTTGGACCAGAAAGTTTAAAGAAGTTTAAAGTAGTTTGAAGTTTAAAGTAGTGTATAGTTTAAAGTAGTTTATCGTTTAAAGTAGTTTAAAGTTTAAAGTAGTTTAAAGTTTTAAATAGTTTAAAGTAGTTTATCTTTTAAAGTAGTTTATCGTTTAAAGTAGTTTATCGTTTAAAGTAGTTTATCGTTTAAAGTAGTTTAAAGTTTTAAATAGTTTAAAGTAGTTTATAGTTTAAAGTAGTTGATAGTTTAAAGTAGTTTATAGTTTAACTTAGTTTATAGTTTAACTTTGTTTATAGTTTAAAGTATAAAGTAGTTTATAGTTTAAAGCAGTTTGAAGTTTAAATTATAGTTTAACTTAGTTTATAGTTTAAATTATAAAGTAGTTTATAGTTTAACTTAGTTTATAGTTTAACTTAGTTTATAGTTTAAAGTAGTTTATAGTTTAAAGTAGTTTATAGTTTAAAGTAGTTTATAGTTTAAACTACTTTAAACTTCAAAGTAGTTTATCGTTTAAAGTAGTTTTTAAGCTTGATATGAATGTTCTGTTTCTAAGAAGGATGATTTGTTAAACATTACACACTGTTTTCTCTTCCATTTTTAGCATTGAGCGCCTTTGGCGTGACATATGGATGGCAGTTACAAACAATGATGTTTTGCACAGCCTTGAAGAGGAAGGATTTCTAGAGCCAACCAACAGCCTTCACCTCTTTTGTTGTCACTTTGTGTTCCTGCCTCGTCTCCAGGCCAGCCTCGACTCCTTTACCAGCGGGTGGAATAACCATCCTCTCCGCACAGAGCGTAATCGAACCTTAGACCAGTTGTTCGAAATTGGACTCCTGCAAAATCCTGTCACTCCTCCTCCAGTCCTATCTGAGGTATTTTAAGAATTTGTGTCTTTTAAAGTATGTAATGTTTTCATGCAAGATATTGCCCCAATGTCCATAAACTATTACCCACTTTTAACAGATTGCACAAGGAGACGACTCTGACTGGGACACAGACAGTATCTCTGACCAGCCGTTGACAGGAATTGTAGTTCCTCCAGTCGAATGCCCCTTAACTGAAGAACTTAAGGCCCAAATTCAAACTTTTTTTAACCCAACCTCACACTCTCAAAACTATGGAAGAGACAAGTATTTAGAAGTTTTAAATTTTGTGCTGCTTCATTCTTAATTGACACTAAATCAATCATTGAAGTGACCAAATGATCCATTTAGAAGCAAATTAAAATCCAATTCAATAAAAAACAAACTTAAGTTGACATTGCATGCTTGTTTTATTTTCTTTATTGGCTATATTTAAAGCAGAAAAACAATTGCATAACAACTTGTGTTCTCTTAACACATGCATTAAGATATAACATTTTACAATATGTAACATGTTGTGTTCTCTACACATACACAATAAATTTCAAAACCATAAGAATATTTACCAATGTATAAAATTTTTTTTTCCTGAACATGTACAATTCCATACATTAAGTAGCATTTTAAATTCTGTTAAAACCGTCGTCAAACTGAATGGCTTGCAACATGACTGATTTAAAAGAACGTCCTGGTTGCGTATGCAACCCACCGTTCCCTGAAGGAGGGAACGGAGGACGTAGTCGACGCCGACTGAAATGGGATCTCGCTAGAGAGCCTGTCTTCTTCGAGTACTATTGAACGAGCCAATGTAATTGGCGTGCGTGATTCGCATCACACACTCCGCCCCCGCGGCGCGGGTATAAATACGGAAGTGGATGCACGCACTAGTTGCTTTTCGCTGAGGAGCCGAGAGTAACCCGGGGTCAGCGGTGGTCCAGCGGTAGTGGCAAGGGGACTACGTCCTCCGTTCCCTCCTTCAGGGAACGGTGGGTTGCATACGCAACCAGTACGTTCCCTTTCAGTCGATAACGTCGGACGTAGTCGACGCCGACTGAAATGGGATCAACCATTGAACACGCCACTAACGCTGCCACCTTCCAGTGCCTAAACCAAAGCCTCCTGATGCCCCCGCAAACTTAAGGCGGGGAAGGACAGGGCTTAGGCCAGGGAAGTCACTGCTGTTCCTACAGGACCACTGGGAAAGCGTTCCCCGTACGTTGGAAGGAAGGGACGCTGCGGAAGCCACATCCAACCCAGAGGGAGGTAATGTGGAGTATACACATATGAACTGGGCGGAAACCGGGCAGTCTAACATATGGAATGTCACTGGGGTGGCTCCAGCCTAAGACGGGGGGAGACACACCGGACAGTGATGGCAGAGACTCTGCCGAGGGAAGACACGGGCTCACCGCAGGGAGCCGTATCGTGGAAGAATACACATATGGGGTCACCGAAGGGACCGCAACATATGGACCCAGCCTAACACAGGTTCCACACTGCTTACGAGTGGTAGGCCTAACACCAGACGTTCCGCACGTCCGACGTCGGAGGGGTGTGGAGGAACTCAACAGGGTTCAATTTTAAGGGAACTCAACTGGAGTAGAAAGGCGCACGTATCCAGTCCATAGGAGGGGAATGGCGCAGCAAGCCGACACTTGAACCGGGCTCACGGTGAAACTGGCTTCATGAGAAGGGAGCCCACGTGAGGCAGCGGTTCAACTAGGTGTCGTCCAGCCCCCAACTCTAGAATCTGTTTTAGCAAAGCATATCGTCAACGCCCAGGCGGAGCACTTTACACTCATCATAGAGGAGCTCAACACCTAAGTGGACATGTTGCATCTCGGACCTTTGCCGAAGTGAAGGCAAGCACTAAGTGCAACTTTGCATGGAAACAGCCTTCCCTCTCTGCTGAATTCCAACAGATATTTGAAGAGCTGGTCTGAGGTCTATGACTTGCATTCTGTACACGTCCAAGCGAACGGACAGAGAAGCCAGGGCTGGATCTGCCTCCTCCAGGGCAGCGCTTGCAGGCTCACCACCTGCTCCTATTACGGGAGAGGTAGGAACCTTGGGCACAATCCGAGCCGGGGTCTCAGCTTGAGAGAGTTAGCCGGCCCAGACTCCAGGCACAATACGTTGACCGAAAGCGAGCAAGTCCCTACCCTCTAGTAGAGACCACGCGAGCAGGAGAACTGATATAACAGAATGTTTAACTCACTGCCTGCAGTGGCTCAGGGGCGGTCTCTGCAGTGCAGTCGCACCAGGGACAAGGCCCAAGAGGATAAAGAGGGACACAAGGATTACAAGACCTTGCTCCTCAGGAACCTGACGATCAGAACGTGCTTCTGCATACTTCTGCAACACGATGAGCGTCGTTTAAACACCGAGGCAACATCATTTTGAGGGTGAAGGAAAACAGCCTACTGCAACCCATTTTGCAGGAAAGAGAGCACTGAAGTGATCGAAAGCTTTCAGGATCTCCTCTGGAGAGAAGACGCACTCAACGACTAGGTTCCACTTCTAAAGGCGTAAGCACGCTACCCAATTCTAGGGGGTGCTCGCAGAAGTGATGGTAACTATCACATGTTCTTGTGATAGCCACCTGAACCTCCGCGTTCAGATGTAAGACCGCCTTGAATCTCCGGGGGAAGAACGCGTGTGCCATCGTGCCCCGTCCCCGAAAGAGTTTTCAGGGGAAGTCAGGAAGGCTGTTGAAGGGAACCAGGTCTAGTTGGGCCAATAAGGGGCAACTATGAAGACCTGTTCCTCTCCTGACTTGGCACGTAGGTGCAAGCGACGGGCGCAAAAGACAGGAGCATTGCTCAACACAACATGTGAAGATCACTGGGCTTCAGGAGCATTTTCTGCTCAGCACTTGGGTGTGACAAGTTCACTGAGCTTCAGGAGCATTCCTGCTCAACACCTGAGTGTGATAAACTCACCGAGCTTCAGGAGCATTTCGGCTCAACACTGAGTGCGAAGAACGTCACTGAACGACAGGAGCATTTCTGCTCAGCACTTGAGTGTGACAAGTTCACTGAGCTTCAGGAGCATTACTGCTCAACACCTGAGTGTGATAAACTCACTGAGCTGCAGGAGCATTTCTGCTCAACCCTTGAGTGCGAAGAACTTCACTGAGCACCAGGAGCATTTCTGCTCAGCACTGCGTGTGACGAATTCACTGAGCTACCTGTGATGAACTCACAGAGCTACAGGAGCATTGCTGCTCAACACCTGAGTGCGATGAACTTCACTGAGTTTCAGGAGCAATTCTGCTCAACATGAAGAGTGATGATTTCACTGACTTGCAGGCGCAAGGCGACCATGAGTCGCAGTCACTTTTAGAAGGCTCACTGGGGTTAAACGCATTTCTGCGGGCCCCTGGGGCAGCTGAGACCCAGTGTTTGTCCAAGGGTAGTCCGCTCGGTTTACCCAAACACTGGCGGAAAAATAAAACCGGCGGGGCAACTGAGCGGCCCCGGAATGGTCATGACCCAGCCGGACCCAGGGGATGGAGTCTCCACTTGCCCTGGCTATAACTGTCGTGAGCCTCGATAGCGGCACGATTGAGTAAGCGGGAGGAGTGGAACAAGGCGCCCTCAGAAGCGTCTGACTCCAAGGAGGAGGTGACGGGTGAGTTTGAGACATGCAGGGGAAGCTTGCGCAACGGTCGCAATGTCTAACAACTCGAGGCACGAATGCCCGTGTAGTCGGGGGTCGCCCAGGCCCCCGTTAAAAAACGCCCTTTGTACATGGCCCCTCTGTTGAAGAGGGTTTGGCAGCAGACCGGGATGAACTATAGTCACACAGGGTGAGCTGCTCTGCCACGGTCACCTCGGGACTCGATCGTGAAGCTAGCGCTGAAGCGGTCACATATGGAGGAAGCCAAAGGCTGCGACTACCATATACCCCAGGTGCCTCTGAAAGTTCTTTCAGTGGGACCCTTTCTCACTTCAACACCAGCTGAACACATTCTCATTGGAGAGACATGTTGGACCGAGTACCTCTCCAAAACTAAGAAAGAGATACTCAGCCCGTGGGCGAGACTACTCTCTTCCAGTTGACCTGACGACCCAACGGGCTCTGGAGCACTCGAGGGGAAGGACACTGTACTGATACTCCACCCTTAGACGCAACACACAGGATGGCCTGCGGTGCGGGAGGTAGAGATCTGAAGCACATGTCTTTCAGGTCAAAGCTGCAGACCAATCTTGGGCCAAGATGGTCACGACCCACCCCCTAGTAGCACGAAGAACGAGTTTACAACTGGCCTTCGTACCGGCTGGAGGAGCGGCTATATCAAATCCTTCGCCAGCAGGATAAGATAAGCACGCACAAGTCAGGAGCACTGCTCAACACTCGGTGTGATGAATATCACTGAATTTTCAGGAGCACGTCTGCTCAACACCTAATGTGATGACTATCACTGACTTGAGCGGGGTAGCCGAGCCTGAGGTGGGGCAGCAAAGTAGAGAGAGTGGTGTTAGTGTGCTGTGCAACACTTACCTGTCTCCACAAGCGGCAGGGGGCGCGTGAGAAGGCGGATGACCGGGTCCTCGAACGCACCAAGCTGCCTGCTGGCGACCAAGGGGGAGCTGAGGGGTGTAAGGCTATACAGGGTCACACCCGCCAGACTGGCCCTCTTGGGACCCAGGAACAGATGAAATTGCTCTCTCTTTGAAGTGTGGTTACCGCTTGCTCCGCTTTTTTTTTTTTTTTTAGGGAGCCAGCGGCGGAACAGACACACACACAAACAAAGGCTCCACCCGGCCCTCACCCGGGGGGAGGGAGTGATCGTGCCACTCCAAGAGCATCTCATCCATTCCTGGGCGGCCTGCTCCGGAATGCTTTCGCTGTCGCTTGCCACCTGGCTTGGCAGCGCCTGGAGCGGGCTGGGCGTCTCTACTGCGGCCGGCTCCATGCTGAGGCCTGGGTGGAGGGTGCTGCGGAGGGCCAGCAGGAGCGGCGGCCGGAGAACGCCCACGGCGACGAGCAGGCGGAGGAGCTCCCACCGGTGGCGGGTGGAGGCAGCAGCTGGCCACCGGGGCAGGATGTGCCGGATGACCTCCGTCTGCGCTTGAGCGGCAGAGAACTGTTTGATGCAGTTCTCCACCGCGTCGCCGACCAGCCCAACCTGGGAAATTGGGGAGACCAGGAACCGAACCTTGTCCGCATCCGCCACACCAACCAGGCTGAGCCAACGAAGGCGCTACTGGACCACCAAGGTGGACATCGCCAGACCGATCACGCACGCTACGACACCCGTACCCCGGAGGGTGAGGTCGGATGCAGTGCGGTGCTCACCTATGAGCGCACGGTCTGGATTACCCTCGTGCATGCCATGGGTGCTCTAGCCTGCAGCAACGCCATGGCACGCAAGAGGAAGGGGCTTGCCCACAGGCTTTGTAAGCTCTGCCCGTCGGAACAGACGAAACTCACAGGCCTTAGGGGGGAGACGAGGATCGAGTTGCTGGCAGTACGCCTTGCCCTGTACCGTTTTCTCACGTTGCTCAGGGGTCAACACGTACTAGTCCGTTCAGACAATACCGCGACTGTAGCGTACATCAACCGTCAGGGTGGTCTACGCTCCCGCCGTATGTCGCAACTCGCACGCCACCTCCTCTTATGGAGTCAGAAGCACCTGAGGTCCCTTCGTGCTATCTACATTCCGGGAGATCGGAACTTTGCAGCCGACGAGCTGTCACGGTTTCGGCCCATCTCCGGCGAATGGCGACTCCATCCCCAGTCGGTTCAGCTGATTTGGGACCAGTTCGGGGACGCACAGATAGATCTGTTTGCCTCTCACGACTCGACCCATTGCGCCCTGTTCTATTCCCTGACCGAGGGCACCCTCGGCACGGATGCACTGGCGCACAGCTGGCCGCGGGGCCTACGCAAATATGCGTTTCCCCCAGTGAGCCTTCTCGCACAGACCTTGTGCAAGATCAACGAGGACGAGGAGCAGGTCATTCTGGTTGCGCCGTATTGGCCCACCCGGACCTGGTTCTCCGAACTGGTACTCCTCGCGACAGCACCTCCTTGGCCAATTCCTCTGAGGAAGGATCTCCTTTCTCAGAGACGGGGCACCCTTTGGCACCCTCGACCCGATCTTTGGAGGCTCCACGTGTGGCTCCTGGACGGGACGAGGCAGGTTTGAGTACCCTCCCACCAGCGGTGGCGGCTACCATCACTTCCGCTAGAGCATCGTCCACAAGACATGTCTATGCGTTGAAGTGGAACCTCTTCGTCAACTGGTGCTCTTCTCGTCGAGAAGACCCCAGGAGATGCTCGATCTCTGTCGTGATTTCCTTCCTGCAAGATGGGTTGGAGCGAAGGCTGTCTCCCTCCACCCTGAAGTTGTATGTGGCCGCTATCGCCGCATATCACGAAGCAGTTCAAGGTAAGTCTCTGGGGAAGCACGACCTGTTCGTCAGGTTCCTGAGAGGAGCGAGGAGACTGAATCCTACTCGCCCTCCTCTTCCCTCTTGGGACCTCTCAGTGGTCTTAAATGCCCTGCAGAGGGCTCCCTTTGAGCCTCTGCATTCAGTTGAGCTTAAGTTCCTGTCGATGAAGACAGCGCTCCTGGTTGCTTTGGCCTCTATCAAGAGGGTAGGGGACCTGCATGCATTCTCCGTTGACAAAGCGTGCCTGGAATTCGGGCCCGGTCACTCTCACGTGATCCTGAGACCCCGGCCTGGATATGTGCCCAAGGTTCCCACCACTCCCTTCCGGGACCAGGTGGTGAACCTGCAAGCGCTGCCCCGGGAGGAGGCAGACCCAGCCTTGGCACTGCTCTGTCCAGTACGCGCTCTCCGTGCTTACGTAGACAGAACGCAGTGTTTCAGGACCTCAGACCAGCTCTTTGTCTGTTATAGTGGGAGACTGAAGGGAAAGGCTCTCTCAAAGCAGAGGTTGTCTCACTGGATAGTGGACGCCATTGCTTTGGCTTACCAACAGCAAGGCCGACCGTGCCCCCTTGGTGTGACAGCCCACTCCACCCGGAGTGTGGCTTCCTCTTGGACTCTAGCGCATGGCGCCTCGCTGGCAGACATTTGTAGAGCTGCAGGCTGGGCGACACCCAACACATTCGCCAGATTTTATAATCTCCGAGTGGAGCCTGTGTCCTCTCGTGTACACGCTTCAGTTAGCTAGTACTGGACCCGCTCAGGTGTCTTCGCTTGCTCGCCATTCCACTCCACGGACTGGATACGTGCGATTATTCCTCAGGTGAGCCTTCCTCTCTGAAGCCCTGAGTTCCTCCAGCACTGTTGACGCTGGCGCCAGTGTCTATTGCCTGTGCGTCGGCTAGGTGCCTCCGTGTGCATGGTTCCTCCCTGAGTAACCCCCACATGTGTATTTCCACTGTAAGCCTCCTTGAGCATGTGTCTTTCCCTTGGCAAGCCACCTTGCCACTCCTGGAGTTGAAAGTTGCCACCCCTCGGGCTGGTCACTCCAGTGTTCCTCCATATGAAGCGCTCCGGCCATATGTGTTTCTTAAGTCCTCCCTACGGGTAGGCATGCTGCGGCATATCTCCTCTGAGATATGCTTCCCAGTGTACCTTGGTATTCCTGTGTTAAGTAGGACTCCTTCGTCCGTGCCAGTATCACGACAGGGGGATCAGACTTTCGCAGGGCACTGGAAGACAGCTGTGAAGGTGGCGTGATTTCACGGGGACCCCCATTCGTCGTCATCCGACGTAACTCGGAGTGACTAGGAAAGGGAACGTCTCGGTTACGTATGTAACCCTGAGTAGGGAACGGAGACGTTATGTCTCCCTGCCACTTGCGCTGTACCGCTGGGTAGACGCCTGAGTTCAGTCTCGGCTCCTCAGCGAAGACATATCTGCATTTTGCCGAGCGTCCTCCTTTTATACCCACGAGGTGGGGCGGAGATACGCTATGCAAATTCCGCAGACCCATGGCATTTCATCGCCATTGGCTCGTTTTATAATACACGAAGATGATTGGCTTTCTAGGCGAAACCCCCATTCATAACGTCTCTATTCCCTACTCAGGGAACGAGGGTTACATACGTAACCGAGACGTTTTTCCCATGCACTAAATAACATACTACTATCATCTGCAAAATTGTTTTATTGTTACAGGTCTGCCAGGTTCCAGCACTATATTTCCCATCACTCTCTGTTCCCACCTGTACATCACTCCTGATCAGACACACACACACCTGCACCTCATCACTGCCACTACATAAACACTCACTTCACCACTGTTCACTGCGGTCTCGTTGGTTAGAAACCTGACAATTCTCCAGCAATCTCCCAGTCTCCAGCGATCCTGTCCTGCATCTCATCCCTCCTTCGATCCACCACCATCCCTGTAAGAAGACACATTCCTTTCGCTGCCAAATCACCACTCTCCAATCCAGCATTGGACTTCCCACTCACCTGCTTCCCGTTCAACAGCTGTGTTGTTGTCAATAAACTTCCTGTTTGCATTCATCTCTGTCGCCCGAGTCATGCACTTATAAGTCAAAAGATTCATATATTCTTACATTTTTTAGAGAATGCACGACACACACAAACACGCATGTCTTCTTAATTCTAGGTTTGACAAAGTTTTTTATTTGACCCAATTAAAAAAATTGCCCTGCACTAGGCTATTTTATAAAATACCCTGGAAGTCTAAAGATTCAATACACCTGCTCAAAACCATTTGTTTAAATACATGATTAATACTGCATTGCATAATGTGTGCTTAAACAAACGGATAACCACAAGTGAAACACTTTCTATTTAATATAAATGTAAATATATATTTTTCCATTTCAAGTATTTACATTAAGGATGTGCGCCATGACTAATTTGACAATCCAACATATAACGAGGGATTGTGTTAACTGTAAAGCGTTATCGAATTTTAAAAACACGAATGGAAAATGCTTTCTGACATTTTGACATAATACACAAGCACTAACAAAATTTAAACCTAGTGTCAGGGTTATGTTTGTGTTTAGTTTGGTTTTTGATCTGTTTCCCTGTTTTGTTCATGTCTGAGTTTGTGCACTTGCGCGTGTAGAGGACTGAAGCGCCTCTGGAACACAATCTCATGAAAGTGCGTATCTATACCACGAATGTAATTTCTTGTCCCAATTATATGCCAAAAATGGTTTTAGCGTACATATACTACGCACTGAAAACCCCTTGGGTAGGATTAGGGTGGGGAGTGCGTGCGTATTACACGCCATAAAGTGCTTATCATATGCATGAGAAAACTGCGTAGCATATGCATGCAAAAACTATTTTTAGCATATAAATGGCACGAGAAATAACATTCGTTTTAGGCCTATATACGCACTTTCATGAGATCGGGCGGAATGTGCGGTGCTGCTCTTTGAAACCCATTAATTTCAAGGACTTCCAAAGAAACATAACAGCTACAAGTGTATGCACTATGCAAGCACATACAGGATTCACCCTATTATACTTTATCGACACAAATTGACAAGTCAAACAGCAAACAGCCATCCCCAAATAGTCTATAGCTACATAGACTGTCTTTGAGTTCACTTGAATAAGGGTTAAATTACTCGTCAGGCTACAGAATAGCCAACCATAATTCCTCCGTTCTATTAGGCCTAAGACATCGAGAGTCACGCAGACCTATAACAACCCAGCCACAACACATAATTGGGAATAACATGCCTTACCTTAACACAGAATGGATTTCAAGGACTTCCCGCGCAGATCAATGGCCTCCAACGTTTATATTTTTTCTACGAATCTTTGAATTAACATGTACTAAACATGATTGGAATTTGCACCGCAGCGCCACCACACCTTGATGCTCATGACAAGAATAGCATGTACAGTATAGTTATCTTTCAAGTGAATTAGGTTTAAATAGCCGTCATGCTTGAATGAATGATATTTTTGTTATTTTACACATAATACTCCACGATGATCACATTACACAAAACTGAAATTGCAAGTCAAAATAAAACATTGTCAATATTTTTTGAGACCCCCCAAAATTTCACGAATCATGTTTTCAGGCGAGCCTTATTAAGGGGAGCCGAGCTCCCCCTAGCTCCCCCGTAGTTCGCACCCTGGTTTCAGCTGTGTGTCATTGTTATCTCGTTTCAGTTTGTTATTTAAGCCTCACTGTCACGATCCTGTCTCCTTCTCTGTCTCCCTCTGCTGGTCACACACACACACACACACACACGGGCTGCGTTCCAAACCGCATACTCAATGAGTAGGTACTTAATTTCAATGAGTACTTACTTAACGAGCGCTAAAAGAGTAGGTACTTTATAGCCAAATCTCGTTGAGTATGAATGCGATCCGGACATCATCCGCCATGTTGACGTTATCATGTGACCTATGACACTTTATCACAAACGCAACAACTTAAAAGATGAACGACACGTTTAATTCATCTATCTGTAAATATCTTGATATTGATGAAACTTGCTCATTTTGTGGTATTGTTGAAGAAACAGCTGCCAATTTATTTTGTGAATACATTTAGGGTTGATTTAAGTTGTTATATTTTAAACCCTTCTAACCCTTTCCTCTTTTCTTGATGAATTTACCTCTCGTTTCATCCCTCAGACAATAACAACAAAACTATTTTTTAATGTATTATGAAGAACTATTTATATTTAAAGATATTTAGCCTTGTTATTGTTCTTTTTTCCTGTGTATAAATATCATATTATGATGTACACAAACCAACGATCTTTATGTTTTATGTTTTGTCATTATGATTGTTCATTGTTAGATACAACTAGTATCTTTCCATGATCTTTATGTAATAAGTTTATAAGTTTAAATTATATGAGCGACAGGTGCACTAACACTTCATAACATCAGTAACTCGACAGCACAACCTAGAACAGTTTTCCTCTGCGTTTACTGTCTGCAGTGCACAAGGAGACGGGCCGCTGCTCGAAGATCTCCTTTGGAGAAACTGTTGACTTTATACTCGAAAAATGCAAGTATCGCTCATAAAAAATTAATATTACCTCAGAATGAATTGCATTGTTAGCCCACCCCAAAACTTAAACAAAATAATATTAAATGCTGACCAATACTTAATTATATTACTTTTTTTATATACTAAAAATTATATAATTTAATAAAACAAGCAAAATGTAATTTGTTTTGTCATATGAGTTATGCATGAATACACGTGAACATCTCAATTGTCAGTAAAGCAATGAATTAATGCATACATTAAATAATTATATTTTATATACTGACAACAAAAAGAAACATGAATAAATGAGTAAAAGAACAAATAAAAGTAACCATCACACAATAAACAAATGCATGCACATGAAACAAATCTTTATTCAAACTACAAGCATGTATTTGGGCGCTGAAGCCCACATCCTACTGCAATCTCAACACAGCGGTTCCCATTCTGCGGCTTTATTCTGATGAATTCACCAGAGGTGACCGTGCCTTCGTGCCGGAGCTTGTTGCTGCACTGCGCTTCACAATCTGAGGCGATAAGGGCAGATGGAGAGATCTTATGACAGTCTCATCCATGGCACCGTTTCCAGGATTCAGCTCTGGGCTCCTCATCCTCAGTGCTCACACCAGTCTGAATAAAAACATGTTTAGTTACTTTATAGATTTGTTTATTTACCTTATTTACAGCACATTAGTCTAATGTCAACAGTGTTGACAACAGTGAATTAACGTTATCCTATCCTATGATAATGCCACACATACATCACTCAGATGTCTTTTTCATGTTGTGATGTGCTCATCTGCAATATGTCAATACTTACAATATTTTCCTTTCAGATGTAAATAGACATTTTAAATAAGCGTGTTTAAGATGTATATGGTTATGTAAATCCACTTTAGAGACGTTACGTGTGCTTAGAGCTCCCCTGTTAGTTAGCTATACAAAACATGTTTTTACAGCAAAATCACAACTATACTATACTGTCTAACTACTTTACACCTTCAACAGTTAAAACGTCTACTCTATTGTAGTTTAACACATAAGGAACCGTGTTTACTCACATTTGAAAACCCCCGGCGTCGCCCATCTCCGTGATGTTTGATAATGACGTATGCTCTCGCGTGGCCTCCTGGGATAGAAGAGTATCCATCGGTTGAGCACTCAAAAATCGCGCCGGAAGCAGTAAGCCATCCGGGAACTTCTCCCCTACTCTTTTATGAATACTGATGTTTCGAACGTACTGCTTCCTTCACGTACTGTTTTCGCCTACTATATAGTAGGAAAGTAGGCACATTCGAACGCACTTAAGTCCAAATCTCGCGATAATTGGTACGTCACCCAGGTAATTCTCGCCTACTCTTTTGGATTAATACATACTTTTTCGCTCGCCTACTCTTTTCCCATACTAAATAGTAGGGAAGTATGCGGTTTGGAACACAGCAACTCACACACTCACACACACTTCCCTCTCTCACTCTCATTACTGACAGCTGCCTTCACTTTTCATTATGCTCATTCCCCTCCACCTGTTCCTCATCTCCTCTCATTATCTTGGCTTCTTCTAACCCTCTCTTTCCCTGTCTTGTTGTCAGATTATTGTATGCCTCAGTTACAAGTTGACCTGTGTGTTTCTCAGTCCTGTCCTGTCAATTCTACGGAATATCCTCTACGTTGGAATTACTCTGTGCTCGTCATTGTTTGTTTACTGAACCTTACCTGCAAAGGGGCTGGAGCTAACCTCCTACTCAGTGTTCACCGCCAGTGCCCAGCACCAACTGTTTCTCCGTGAGTCACGAGAGTCGCTGCTTCTTCTGCCTTTGTTCATCTGTGCCACAGAGGACATTTAGGTTCACGTTATCCTGCCTGCCTTCTGGTATCTTCAGTTGTTGAACATTATTGCACTTTCTGATTGGAATCCCTATGGACAAGTATTTTGTTTCCATTAAAGAACTGTAATTGTCACTCTCGCTTTTGAGTCCTCTCTAACCGCATCACACTCACCCTTGGTTTCACTCTTGGTCCAGTCTCTGTTTTTTGAGATGTGTTTGCACTGCCATTTTGCTTGCTTTTTGAGTTCGAAATTAAACCTATTAGTGTTTCGAAAGTTTTCTACGGTGGCCGAGAGAGCTCAACGTGCTGCAACTGAAGAAAAGCATGCAAATAGAAATTAAAAGCATGCAAATAGAAAAAAACACATGCAAATAGAAAAAAACACTAAGATTAAGAAAACATCTTCATCAGTTTCACAACACACGTGTGCTCTAAATACTCACAACACAACCAAATACAGAAAAGCGCTGCAAATAACACGGACCACAACGGAAATGTTTCCGGGGGAACCAAATAAGTGACGAACCCGGCTTGGATGTGCTTATTGCTTGTGAGCATCCCTATGCCCTACTCCCTTCGAAGGGCAGACGGCAGAGCCCTTCAAATGGGACTTTGGAGTGAGCATGGCACTAGTGTGCCATTTATGTAATCGGTTGGAACGCACTTGATGAAGGGAGCAACTTAAGACAACGTAATTTACTCCTTATTTTCACCTGGGATGTTCCCATGACAACGCAGCACGTTGTCCATCAGCTGATTAGCTGTTCTGACGACAGAAATATAATAACGGTTGCAAATAAATCCTTTTTTTTGTTTTTACTTTACGAAAAAACGTTTAAAATATGCGTTATATATCTGTGTGTCAGTGTCTCAACTTCAAAACTTTGGACCCTACATTACCTAACATTTCTTATGAAACTTTCTTATGAAAATTTAAACATAACATGAAACAATTTGTACAGTCTAACTGATGTATAGATTAATATCTTTCCTTCATGTTCTTCTTCTCTATCTTTTTTATTTATTTATTATAGTTCCCTTTCAAGGGAACTCGAGCTGCGTTTGAGACGTGATGAAGCACGTGTAAAATCAGTCCAATGGAAGCCCACTACGACATAGGTGACGTCATAGACCAGGAAACTATATAGCAGCCCTGAAATCAGACCACGACAGCTTCTGTACCTTCAGCAAGCGCTCTCTGTATATCTGTCCTTGTCTATTTATTGTTGTCTGTCAAGCCCAATCTATCATTATTATGGCGAGCAAGCAAGATTATAGACGGTGTGTTGTTCCCTGCCCTCGTTATATTACGGGTGGGGACACACATCAGCTTTGTGTTGCTTGTTTGGGAGTGGAGCATGCCCAGTCAGTCCTCGAGGGGGCTGATTGTGTGCATTGTATGAGTCTATCTATGAAGACGCTCCGCTTTCGCCGATCGTTCTTTGAGGAGAATGGTTTGGTTCGCGCTACCCGCGCGGGTCCCGCTGTTGCCTAGACACGGTGGCGACTCGCATTTTGGGGTTCGCAAACGGATCTGACAGCGTGGGTTGGGACGGGCTCCGCCCTATCTTAGCTTTCACCTGCAGATCCAGTGTGCTGCGATTTCCAGTTCCGAGGAATTGGTATCGTTAGTGTTTTGTTAAGAAAAAGTGAACAAAACAAATAAAAGTATTAAGAAAAAGGCAGATGTTTGATTTTTCAATAAATGGGCAGCTCATAACTCTGTTGAGTAAATATGAGCTTTTTAAAGGAGGTTTTTCTAATGCTGTTGCTAGTTAAATATTTACTGGACAGCTGAACATTATGAGAGTGAAAATAAAAAGAGTTTATTAGATGAAATGTATCTAAAAAAAACAGGAAAACTCTGTATCTCAGCCGCCTCGTCGGGGACTACTGGTTTTTCCCTATCTCCACACTGAGGTGTCGAGATCGTGGAATAAACCGGTTTCTATTTTATGTGTTTAATACCCAAACGTCTTAACTAGAGTAATGTTATGGGTATTAAGTATCATGGTATGACAGTGCCTTGGATTATAGAGACGCTTGCGAGCTTTCTCTCTCCCGAGTCGGCGTCATCATTTTTAACCCCGACGTTACCCACCAGCCATCTTTAATAATAAATAAATTTTATGAGGCAGTACTGATGGGTAAAGTATTTAAGGACATAGATGAATGTGAGGATGTCAGCATTGACTCTATTCGAGAATATATATATATATATATATATATATATATATATATATATATATATATGTTTATATGTATACGTTTTTCTGATATAAAAATAAAGAAAAAGAAAGATAAAAATGTCTGTTCTTCTGGACGCTCTGCTTTCAAGAAAACTAAACCTTTCAGCGGCGTTCCAGAGGTTTCTTCCTCACCAATCTATGTTCCTTAAACTGGCATAGAGTGCAAAGAGGAGGGTCGTAGGAACTAAGCTGTTAGAGGTAGGCAAGATCTAAATAAAAAGAGGACTGTCGTCATCTCTAATAAAGCTTAGACAAGAAGTCCTGTCGAAAAAATAAAAGGAGGGACGGTTTTGAGAAATCGTTTCTCCTCGGCTCCCACTGGGGTGCGACTCTCTGAGGAGGGTCGCAGCGCTGCCAGTTCGGGTGTTCCCTGCCGGTTCGCCGCTTCAGGGCGCCGAGGTGTCAGCGTCCCCGTGCAATCCTCCGAGGAGGGTTGTAGAACGGTCGGTTCGGTTGTTCCCTGCCGGTTCGCCGCTTCAGGGCATCGAAATGATTGTTCAAGCAAATCCAGAGGCCAGTCTCGAGAGACTGGTTCCCCTTATCTGAATTTCTGGCAGCGTGGAAACTTCTGCCAAATATTTCTCTATGGGTCCTGCACATAATAGAAAAGGGTTACAGCGGTTCTCGTCCGCCCAGATTTCAGGGGGTCCTCCCTACGGTAGTGGACTCACAGCAGGCTCTGGTTATGGAGCAGGAAGTGCTTACACTCAAACAGATTGTATCACAGATTCAGTCCGAGGACTGGTTTGTCACAATAGACTTGAAGGACGCGTACTTCCAAGTATCTATTCATCACAGGAAGTTCCTGAGGTTCGCTTTAAAAATGGGGCGAAGCATACCAGTATCGGGTTCTTCCATTTGGACTAGGTTTATCACCCCGCACCTTTACAAAATGCGTGGATGCAGCTCTGGCTCCTTTGAGATTCCAGGGCATTCGCGTATTGTATTATATCGACGATTGGTTGATCCTAGCTCAATTTGAGCATATGGCAGTTCGCCATCGAGATGTCGTTCTGTCTCATTTAAAGATGTTGGGGTTGCCACTCAACGCCAGAAGAGTGTGATCCTCCCAGCTCAGAGGACCACTTTTCTAGGTGTAATATGGGTTTATCTAGGCCAGTCACTCAATGTGAAACAGTTTCAGACTGTGGGTCTCATGTCAGCTGCGTTCAACGTAATTACTTTTGGCCTTCTGCACATGAGACCCCTGCAGTGGTGGCTCAGGACCAAGGGGTTTCTCCAAGGGGAAATCCGTTTTCACATGATCAAGGTCACGCGGCTTTGCCTACGTGCCTTGGTCATGTGGAAGAACCTTGGTTCCTCGCCCAGGCCCAGTGTTGGGGGTTTCTTGTCGACGCATTATGCTATCGACGGATGCTTCCCTCACAAGTCGGAAGTGATCATGAGTGGTCGCTCGGCGGAGGGTCCGGACAACACACTGACGATCTCGTAAATCAGAGCAGATATCCTGTTGAGGCAGGGGCTGAGGCCCGGGGAATGGAGACTTCACCCCGTGGTGGTGGAGCTCCTATGGGAAATCTTTGGTCAAGCTCAGGTCGATCTTTTCGTTGGTATGGTTTTCCCTCACATATCCAGCTCCTCTCGGACTGGACGCTATGGTGCAGGTGTGGCCGAGGCTGCACCTGTACACATTCCCCCCATTATCAATGCTCCCGGGAGTTCTGCTGGGGTGCGACTCTCTGAGGAGGGTCGCAGCGCTGCCACTTCGGTTGTTCCCTGCCGGTTCGCCGCTTCAGGGCGCCGAGGTGTCAGCGTCCCCGTGCAATCCTCTGAGGAGGGTTGTAGAACGGTCAGTTCGGTTGTTCCCTGCCGGTTCGCCGCTTCAGGGCGCCGAAATGATTGTTCAATCAAATCCAGAGGCCAGTCTCGAGAGACTGGTTCCCTTATCGGAATTTCTGGCAGCGTGGAAACTTCTGCCAAATATTTCTCTATGGGTCCTGCACATAATAGAAAAGGGTTAAATGGAGTTGTGGAAACGATGGGCTTGGCCTCTGAGGGGGCCCAGCTCATAGAATCCGGTCTCTCGACTGAGGTCGTTGAGACCGTCCTTCAATCCAGAGCTCCTTCCATGAGAAAACTATGTACATTGAAATGGAAACTGTTCTCCACATGGCGTGGAGAACGTTTTTTAAATCTTGTTAACTGCCCGGTTGGTACAGTTCTCGATTTCCTCAAGACCGTTTCTCTGCTGGATTATCTCCCTCCACCTTAAAGGTGTTCGTAGCGGCTATATCTGCTTATCACCCCTCTCGGGGCTTCTTCTCTTGGGAGAGATCCTCTTATTATTTGTTTTCTCCGTGGTACATTGAGGCTCAGGCCTGCACTGCAATCTAGAGCACCGGCTTGGGATTTGGCCATTGTACTTGAGGGTCTGGCCTTGGCTCCCTTCGAGCCCATCAAGGAGGTTTCAGAAAAAATCCTCACTCTAAAGATTATATTTCTCCTTGCTATTTCATCTATCAAGAGAATTGGTGATTTACATGCTCTGTCGGTTGCTCCTTCATGTCTGGAATTTGCACCTAGTATGGTGAAAGCATTCCTCTACCCTAGACCGGGTTATATTCCTAAGGTCCCACTAAATGTTGGGGGCCCAATAGTGCGGCAGGCCTTTTATCCTCCTCCCTTTAATACCCCAGATCAGGAACAGCTAAACCTGTTATGTCCAGTCCGGGCTTTAGATGCCTACATTCACAGAGCTTCTCTGTGGCGTAAATCTGAGCAATTATTTGTTTGTTTTGGGTCACTCAAGAGAGGATGCCCTGCATCTAAACAGGTGATGAGTAAATGGATAGTCGAGGCTATTCATTGGCTTATGAAGCGGCGGGACAGCCTTCACCTATGGCTGTGCGGGCCCATTCTACTCGGAGTATGGCGGCCTCTATGGCCTTAATTTCGGGAGTTTCCCTTTTTGACGTGTGTAATGCGGCAGGATGGTCCTCTCCGCATACATTTGTCAGGCTTTATGACCTTGACCTCTCCACTCCTGGGGCGAGGTTACTTGCTTTTTAGTGTGCGCAGGACTTCACACAGAACGGGCATTTGTCACTATGGCGTAGTGGGTATGGGGTTCCCATCGCGTCTCAAACGCAGCTCGAGTTCCCTTGAAAGGGAACGTCTCAGGTTACGTATGTAACCCTGGTTCCCTGATAGGGAACGAGACGCTGCGTTTGCCTGCCATACTTCCTGCATGCCCTGATCGACTTGCTTCAGGTTTTTCAGAAGCTGTCGCGGTCTGATTTCAGGGCTGCTATATAGTTTCCTGGTCTATGACGTCACCTATGTCGTAGTGGGCTTCCGTTGGACTGATTTTACACGTGCTTCACGACGTAATCACGCAGAGCGTTCCCATCGCGTCTCAAACGCAGCGTCTCGTTCCCTATCAGGGAACCAGGGTTACATATGTAACCTGAGACGTTTTCAGCTCATTGCTCTCTTCTCATTTGTTGTATACAAGTTGTATGTCATAAAAATGTAATCTCTGTATGTTTTACGAAAAATAAATAAAGTAAAGCTCATCTGTGGTAAAACTAAAACTAAATATGAAACTGGGTACATTTGATTATCATGAAAAAGCATCCCAGAGAACGGTCGACTCGGTACCCATGTGTTATTTACCCCTTGGTTCATTTTTGGCCAGAATTGTCCTTTAAGACAGTGGTTCTCAATTCTGATCCTGGGAACCCACAGCTCTGCACAGTTTGTATGTCTCCCTCATTTAACACACCTGATTCAGATCATCATTTCGTTAGGAAAGAGCTCTGAACTGAACTGGGTGTGCCAGATAAAGGAGACATATAAAATGTGCAGAGCTGTGGGTCCCCAGGACCAGGATTGAGAACCACTGCTTTAAGAGAGCAGACAGAAAAATGGAGCGCAACTAGAAGAAAACAAAACTAGAGGTATTTTGCATTTCATGCAAAGAGAGCACGATTGCACACAGATAGGCCTTAAAAACTGCTAGATCTGCTTATTTTTCAAACCTATTAGAAGAAAATAAACAAAACCCTAGACATTTATTTGAAACAGTGGCTAAACTAATGAAAAATGAAACTTCAAAGCCCAGACATATCCAAGCAGCACAACAGATTACTGTTGACTTTATGAACTTCTTTACTTACAAGATTGATAATATCAGGGAGAAAATTATAACTATGCAACCGTCTACTACAGTATCACAGAAGACAGTGCATTGTAGGCTCCCTGACAAAATAAATTGATTCATTCATTGCTATAGGAGAGGGTGAATTTTATAAATTCCATAAATCATCTAAATCGACAACATGTATGTTAGACCCTATACCAACTAAACTACTGAAAGAGATGCTTCAAGAGGTCATAGATCCTCTTCTTAATATCATTAATTCATCTTTGTCATTAGAATACGTACCAAAAACTATTAAGCTAGCTATGATTAAATCGCTTGTCATTAAAAAACGCAACTTGTTACTACAAAATTTGTCAATTACACGCCAATCTCGAATCTACCTTTTCTGTCAAAGATACTTGAAGAGGCAGTATCTTCACAACTATGTTCCTTTTTAGAAAGAAATGGTATCTGCAAGGATATTCAATAAGGATTTGGACCGTATCATAGTACTGAGACGGCTTGCATTAGAGTTACAAATTATTTGCTCTTATGATCCAATTGTGGTTGTATCTCTCTGATAGTGCTACTCGATCTTAGTGATGCATTTGATACTATTGACCACAACATTCTTTTAAATAGACTCAGAAATTATGTTGGCATTAGGGGAATTGCATTAGCATGCTTTAAATTATACTTATCTGACCGTTATCAGTTTGTACAGTGAAGAGAAGAGATGTCTGATCGATCACAAGTTCAGTATGGAGTACCACAAGGCTCAGTACTAGGACTCTGCTGTTCACTCTGTACATGCTACCCTTAGGAGATATCATTAGGAAGCATGGCATTAGTTTTCTATGTTATGCTGATAATACTCAGTTCTATATTTCTTCACGCCCTAACGAAACTTACCAATCCACACAATTAATGGAATACATACAGTAGCTGATATAAAAAGTGGTTTCCTACTCCTTAATTCTGAAAAAAAAAACAGAGATTCTAATTATTGGACAAAAATGTTCCTCACGTAATAACCTAGAATACTGTCTAACACTTTATGGCTGCTCTGTCAAGTCCTCGTCGTTGGTTAGGAACCTGGGTGTGCTCTTTAACAATCTTTCATTTGAAAGCCACGTGTCTAGTATCAGTAAAATGTCTCGGTTACGTATGTAACCCTCGTTCCCTGAGTAGGGAACGGAGACGTTAGGTTAGATGACGACGAATGGGGTTTCGCTTAGAAAGCCTATCGACTTCGAGTATTACAAAACGAGCCAATGGCAAAGAAATGACTGAAGATGACCGAGACTGAACTCAAGCGATCCCTGCGGTACAGCGGAAGTGGCAGGAAGACGTAACGTCTCCGTTCCCTACTCAGGGAATGAGGGTTACATACATAACCGAGACTTTCCCTTTCGTTATAACTCCGAGTTACGTCGGATGATGACGAATGGGATTACCAGTCTAATCACGCCACCTTCACAGCTGTCTTCCAGTGCCCTGCGTAAATCTGAGATCCCTGTCGTGAGACTACCACGGACGAAGGACTCCTATTTAGGACAGGAATACCGAGGTACACTGGGGAGCATATCCCATAGCTTAGAGGAAATATGCAATTATTGCCAACCCAGAGGGGGTGGGGGACTTAGAGAATACACATATGACCCGGAGGGATGCATATGGAGTACACTGGGGTGTCCAGCTGCAGGTGGAATATTTCAACCCCAGGGGTGGCAAGGTGGCTTGCCAAGGGAAAGACACATGCTCAGAGAGGCTTACAGTGGAAATACACATGTGGGGGTCGCTCGGAGGAGGGACCATGCACACGGGAGGCACCTAGCCGATGCGCAGGCAACGGTAATAACCCGCCAACTCCAAGAAGGCTCGTACCTCGGTCTTAGCGGCCCCTAATTTAATAACAAATGACCATTTCGATGGAAGTGAATCAATCAAAACTAACTTTAGCTGGAAATAACATTCAAGAACCACTATAAAACCAAACCAATCTCTGTTACCTTAAAATATATGTTTATCTCTGTAAAAAGCTGCTTTGAAACAATCTACATTGTTAAAGGCGCTATATAAATGAGGATGACTTGACTTGACTTGACCATGATGGAGATCAGTATTTGCTTTAGTTGGGCTCTTGACCCTTGACTTTATAACTCTTTGTTTCTCTCTGGCTGCTGTAACTGTGAGTTTATAAAGCACATTTGTTATGACAAGAAAAAGCCAAGAGGACGGTGATCAGGTATTTTGGCAGTTGTGATGATGCCATAATCATTCTGGATATGTCTGATTCATGTCTGATCCCATCCTTGTGTATAAGCTTTGAATTTATAGCTATTTAATATTTGTCATATATCTGTTAATCTACCACATGAAATCCAGCAATTTTTCTGTAATCAGTTATTCTGAATAATATTGAAATCATATACTGCATTAAAACATTTTGATCTCCTGCTTGACTCAGACATACATAGATATCAACAATCATCATACGAATCTTAACAATGGTGACGATCAAAAGTTTCATATCGCATGCTGGGTTCCAGGATAGCATAAAACTCCCAGCATGCATTGCCGCATGAATAAATGAATAAATAAATTATTGCCACCATTGTTGAGAGACATGATTTTTGATATCTCTGTATTTCTACATGACAGTGCAGCTCTGTTTCTTTGGTTGTGCATGATGTGTTAAAAAAAAAAAATCATCATCGTAACTCATTGCTGTAGTTTCACAGTGGTGGTAATGTAACACTTTTGATACAGGATTAAACACTGAATGAGATTAGTGAATGAACAGGCTATATGATTATTTTTTTCATCATAATCAATATAACAAACTGCATTCACAAACTACGTGTGTATGCACATGTGTGACTTGCAAAAACACAGTTCAAGCAGCAAGAGAAAAACTGATGTTAAAGGGGTCATGACATGGTTTTGTTTTTTGTTTTATTGTGTTCCCTTAGGTGCAATTATAGTATTACTATAGTTTTTTTTTGGATAAAAACCTTTTAAAATTGAATGATTTATGACCTTTTCCCACCCTGTTTCCCATCCTCTGATTCAAACAGTCTGCTTTGGTGGTGTTTCCCCTTTAAGAGTTCAGTGTTAACGCCCACTGTTATGATTGGCTAACATCAGTGCTTACACAAAAATTATAAATGCCCCCTAAAAAGAACATGTGCGGATTCTGCGGAACTGTTTACATAAGTAGCGGGTGCTGCCGATTGCTTCGTGCGAGGCGATGGCTCTTGCAATTATACAACCCTATATGTTTGATCCGGAATCCGATAAGGAATCAGAAGAAAATTAACCATCACCACAACAACTAAGAATGGATCAGCCCGTGTCCACATGGAAAGTGTGAAACTATTTTGAATTAATATGTCATTTGTAACCCGAGACACTTGAAAACGGGTTATTGTTGCGTTATCATCCTATACTTTGCTAACAGTTGAACGTTATTTGTCTGAGTGGGTCGGTCAGTTTGACATCCTACATCTTTTAATACGGGGCCTGCCCTGAACATGACGGACTCTGAAAACAATATGCAAGTAAACTAAGTAAAAACACTGTGATTATTCATAATGAATAAAACTGCAACCGCTTAAAAAGTAGTTTTAAGATGAAATACATTACTTACAGTGTGCGGCGTCGTTGTTGGGCCTAGAATAGTCGGCACAGCCTGATCTCTAAGCAAAATTTTTCTGGCAAAGCCAGCATCATACTGTGATTTGTTCCCAAAACAGTCATCCTTGAAATGTAGAGAAGACAGCTTAAATTAACACTGCCGTGACTGGGACATCCGCAAAAAATAAACTGCAACCATTTTTCCCTGACGTCTGGATCTTTCGGCACCGTATCCAAACATGTTTTTTGTCCACAGCCAGGAACAGCACATCTGCGTGGCATCATGATATCCTTGTAAACAGACCCACTCGCTGCACATCGACTGAACACCTGTGGGCGCGACAATGATGTGATGATGCGAAATGAGGCGTAGTCGTCTTGCTCTTGAGGCGGTCATATGCAAACGACTGGTACGTCACTTCGTACCGTGACGTCACTTCGTACCATGGATCCCCAACGAGATGTATTTAGAGCTTGATTAAATAAATTGTTCGATTTATAATGGGGAGGACGTCTTAAGCTATGAAACTTGCAGGAAGTTTTAATGGTACAAAGACCTCTTATATACCAAAAGATCAAGGCAAATTTGGTTTCTCATGTCATGACCTGAGGGTAAGCATCCCAACTAAAAATACTAATCTCACTGATCTCTATAATGGTAACTTCAAACCAAACATTTTCAATTAAACATCTCAATAACAACGGGGTGGTGATGGCGCAGTGGATAAGACACATGCCTTTGGTGTGAGAGACCCGGGTTCGAATCCACTGTGACACACCTATGTGTCCCTGAGCAAGACACTTAACCCCTAGTTGCTCCAGAGGCGTGCGACCTCTGACATATATAGCAATTGTAAGTCGCTTTGGATAAAAGCGTCAGCTAAATGAATAAATGTAAATGTAACTTCTGTAGATGTATGACAGAAATAAAATCATACTGGGTAATAATAAGTGTAATAATGCAATAAGTGTAAGTGTAATAAGTGTAGCTGGAAGTCAGTTGTAGTTCTTGTGTTTCTCTATTTTCTGTTCTTGTGTTCCTCTTTCCTTCAGTGATTCTGCTTGTTAACAGCAGGTGTTCATCACTAATGCTCAACAATCACTTACATATTCACTTAATTATCTCACTGCAACACTGCGTCACTGTTACTTACTCTTTGTAATGTAGATTTTACTATGAGGTTGAAAGGGTTAACAGTGTAAGATAAAAAATTATATATTTATATTATATATATTTTTTTACTGTAATAAAGCCTGGTAAGGTCTAACAGTGTGTGTACAGTTATTCAATTATGGAATGAGTTCAATTCAGCTTTAAAGCAGCTCTGCAGAAAACAGTGATGTCATCATCCAACTCAGTTCAGTTCTCCAATAGTGTTAGTGCAGTCAAGTCAATAAAATTGCTAAATAATAAGTGTAATATTAAGTGCCTACTTTGACCCGCCCTGATATTCTGATACAATTCAGATATGGTAATGAGCGTTTCATTTCCGACTTGAGCTGGGCCTTCTGAACAATCAGAGCAGAGCAGATACGCAGAATGGAGGGGTTTAGAGAGACCGTAGAGACAATAAGTAAACAGGCACCTGGAGTAAACCAGGGTCTCTTCTCATTAATCACCTGTGATAGAGTCAAGTCAAGTCACCTTTATTTATATAGCGCTTTTTACAATACAAATTGTTTCAAAGCAGCTTAACAGAGATAACAGGAAAGTAAAGTTGTAATAGTAATGTTAAATTCAAAATTAAATGTTAAATGTCCCCAACTAAGCAAGCCAAAAGCCAATGGCGAAAAAAGGCGAAAAAAAGGCGACAGTGGCAAGGAACCAAAACTCCATCAGGTGACAGAATGGAAAAAAAAAACCTTGGGAGAACCCAGGCTCAGTCAGGTGGCCAGTCCTCCTTTGGCCAACAAACGAACAGTGTATGATTATGATTTAGGCGGCATAATAGGTCAGAAATCCGATTGGATCAGAACTTTCACAATATTTATCCAGTTCATCTGGTTAGGGGTCGGAGTCATCACGCCGGTATGGAGATGAGTTTGTTGAGGTGTCCATGAGGCCTTCACAGTGTTGATGAGGCTTGCACTTCAGGGATGCGTTGTCGTCGTTTCCATGTGATGGTCCTTCCTCAGATCTGGATATGGCCTGGATCCGGCGGTTTGCGGTAAACCTCGGGATAAACAGAAAGACTAATATTAGCGTAGACGCCATCCTTCTTATGAAGTACAAAGTACATCAGGATTTAAGGGAAGTGTTCCTGGTTCCAGCTGATCTAAACTATGCAGCCTAACATTGAATTATAGCAATCTATAATGTGTTATGTGTATGCTAAGCCAAAGAGATGTGTTTTAAGTCTAGATTTGAACTTCCTGGACCATGTTAGGACGATTGTTCCAAAGTTTTGGTGCCAAGTAGGAAAAGGATCTACCGCCAGCAGTTGATTTTGATATTCTAGGTATTATCAACTGGCGAGAATTTTGAGATCGCAATAGACGTGAAGGACTATAATGGGTTAAGAGATCGCTCAAGTACTGCGGAGCTAAACCATTTAGTGCTTTGTAAGTAATCAGCAATATTTTTAAAATTTATGCAATGTTTAATAGGGAGCCAATGCAGTGTTGACAGAACCGGGATAATATGGTCATACTTCCTGGTTCTGGTAAGAACTCTGGCGGCTGTGTTTTGAACTAGCTGTAGTTTGTTTGTTTATTAAGCGTGCAGGGCAACCACCCAGTAGAGCATTACAATAATCTAGCCTTGAGGTCATTAACGCATGAACTAATTGTTCCACATTTGTCAATGAGAGCATATGACGTAATTTAAATATATTTTGAAGATGGAAAAATCCGCTTTTACAGATACTAAACACGTGACTTTCAAATTAGAGATTGGTATCAAAGAGCACACCCAGGTTCCTAACTGACGACGAAGACTTAACAGAGCAGCCATCAAGTGTTAAACAGTATTCTAGGTTATTGCGTGTGGAAGTTTTTTTTCCAATAATTAGAATCTCAGTACTATGGTACAGTCTAAATCCGGACTGAAAATCCTTGCAGATATAATTTCCTTCAAGAAAGGAACACAGTTGTGAGGATACAGCCTTTTCTAATATCTTTGACAGAAAAGGCAGATTCGAGATCGGCCTGTAATTGACTAATTCTGTAGGATCAAGTTGTGTTTTTTTAACAAGCAGTTTAATCATAGCCAGCTTAAAGGGTTTTGGTACGTATCCTAGAGACAAAGACGAATTAATGATATTGAGAAGAGGATCTATGACCTCTGGAAGCATCTCTTTCAATAGTTTAGTCGGTATAGGGTCTAAAATACAAGTTGTCGATTTAGATGAGTTAATGATTTTGCAAAATTATTCTTCTCCTATAGCAACAAATGAATCAAATTTTTCCTCAGGGAGACTACAAAGCACTCCCTGATGCGATACTGTAGTAGACGGTTGCATAGTTATAATTTTGTCCCTGATATTATCGATCTTATAAGTGAAGAAGTTCATACAGTCTTTGCTGCTGTGTTTGTTTGAAACTTCTGGGCTTGAAGCTTTCTTTTTCGTTAGTTTAGCCACTTTTTCAAATAAATACCTAGGATTATGTTTATTTTCTTCTAATAGGCTTGAAAAATAAGCAGATCTAGCAGCTTTTAAAGCCTCTCTGTAAGCAATCGAGCTCTCCTTCCAAGCAATCCGAAATACCTCTAGTTTTGTTTTCTTCCAGTTGCGCTCCATTTTTCTGGCTCCTCTCTTTAGGGCCCGGGTGTGCTCGTTGTACCATGGCGTTGGACTATTTTCTTTAATCTTCTTTAAGCGCAGCGGAGCAACGATGTCTAAAGTGCTGGAAAAGAGAGAGTTAAAAGTTGCTGTTACAATATCAAGTTCTTCAAGGTATCTGGGATGCTGAGATGATGAAACTGATCAGGAAGATTATTGATAAAGCAATCTTTCCTGGCAGAAGTGATAGGTCTAACATATTTATAACACAGAGTTGGCTTTGAGGTGTCGTCGCTCTGCTGCAAAATTTCAATCTCAATCAATATCTAGGTGAAAGACCCGCTATGTGATGGGATTTATCTGACCTTGGTGACGCGAGGCCGCTAGCAGACGGTCGGTTTAGCCAGTCTGTCTGCTTCCTGACCTGAGCCCCACATTGTCATGTTTTATCTCTAAGACTATGAGCCAAATTACTAGAGAAAAGAGCAGCACCATTCCAGGAGGGATAAATACCATTTCTTTTCAACAGGCCAGGTTTGCCCCAAAAACTTTTCGAATTGTCTACGAATTCTATATTATTTTGCGGACACCATTTAGACAGCCAGCCATTGAGTGAACACAATCTACTAACTATCTCATCACTCCTTAGAACAGGAAAGGGGCCAGAGCAAATTACAGTGCCTGACATCGTACTTGCGAGTTCAAAGTAGCAGAAGGTGGCATAGATATAATTTTGTCCCTGATATTATCGATCTTATAAGTGAAGAAGTTCATAAAGTCATTACTGCTGTGTTTGTTTGAAACTTCTGGGCTTGAAGCTTTCTTTTTCGTTAGTTTAGCCACTTTTTCAAATAAATACCTAGGATTATGTTTATTTTCTTCTAATAGGGTTGAAAAATAAGCAGATCAAGCAGCTTTTAAAGCCTCTCTGTAAGCAATCAAGCTCTCCTTTAAGACTATGAGCCAAATTACTAGAGAAAAGAGCAGCACCATCCCAGGAGGGATAAATACCATTTCTTTTCAACAGGCCAGGTTTGCCCCAAAAACTTTTCCAATTGTCTACGAATTCTATATTATTTTGCGGACACCATTTAGACAGCCAGCCATTGAGTGAACACAATCTACTAACTATCTCATCACTCCTTCGAACAGGAAGGGGGCCAGAGCAAATTATAGTGCCTGACATCGTACTTGCGAGTTTAAACACCTCTTTAATGTTAATTTTGGTGATCTCCGACTGGTGGGGTCGAACATCATTAGTGCCGACGTGAATAACAATCTTAGAGAATTTACGATTAGCATTAGCCAGCACTTTTAAATTTGCTTTGATGTCAGGTGCTCTGGCTCCCGGCAAACATGTGACTATGCTTGCTGGTGTCTCTATTTTCACGTTCCGTGTAATAGAATCACCAATTACCAGGGCACAATCAACAGAATTCTCAGTCGGTGTTTCACTGAGTGGGGCAAATCGATTTGTTATGGTAATCGGAACGGAAGAGTGGTTTTTTGATCCGCGACTAGAGCGATCCCTCACTGTCACCCATTTGCCTTGCTGCACAGGCAATAATTCAGCAGGAACCGAATCATGTAAAGGGTTCACTATGCTAGGCGCATCCAAAATAGTATCTAAAGCTGTTGCACACTTACTATCCTCAATTAAAGTTTGGATGCGTTTCTCTAGTTCTGAAATCTTCTCCGTCAGCCTGACTGTCTCCTTGCATTAATCACATATATATACTATAATGCCGACGGGTAAGGCTATACTGAACATGTGACATGAAGTGCAGGTGACAATAACAGGACAAGACATTACTCACCGTGTTTGTTGATAGAGACCATTACAGGGGCCAAATAAACAGGCCACCAAGAACAGCAAGGTTGTGGGTTGCTCAGGGACATACACAACCCTTTCAGTGACCAAAAGAGCCACAATTCACTCTGAATGGGCATGTTTTTTTGCATGTGGGGGTGATTAATGAAGTGGGGGACAGGCCTGGGGAGGGGACCAGGCTAAGGGGCGACTCGGGAAGGGAAGCCTTTGTTTTTATTCTCATATTTCACGGGCCTTTTCACGGGCCTGTTTAAGACCTCTTTGACAGACTTTTTGGAGAAACGATAGAGCAGGAAGATGATTTGTCACAGATCAGAAGAACACAGACAGGTAGAGTAAACTCAGGTTTATTGAAACACAAAAGAACAGACACAGCAGAGGAATGGATGTAGGACGACAGCTTGGATAGTGGATGGCTGAATGAAAGTGACCGAGTCTCTTATCTGGCATAGAGATGGAGGAAGTTGAGCGGGTTTCGAAGACGGAAGATTGGAAGAAGACTGAAGGACCGGGTTGCAGGGGGTAGACACACGGATAGCAGGTAAGTAGCTTCGAAGCAGGTAGACGGGTCACAGGTTTGTACAATCCCGAAGGAGAGTCAGGAAGTTGATGGCGTATCGACAGGACCAGACAGTGAACTGAAGGAACTGGCGGGTGTATTTCGGTGATGAGTGTGCAGATTGCAGGCAGGTGACGATGACAGGTGCAGGTGATTAATATTCACGAGTGGGTGGAGCATGGAGGTCTGGGGCTGCTGGTTGTGTTTCCATGACAGTACCCCCCCTCCACGGCCAGCTCCTGAGGGCAGAAATGACAGATGACGGGGACGACCATGACTCCTCGTCGCTGGACGATTGGGATGAGCTGAGTGAAACTCTTGGAGAAGTGTGGGATCTAGGATGTCATCACGGTGAACCCAACATCTTTCCTCCAGTCCAAAACCTTCCCAGTCTACAAGGTACTCTAGGTGGCCGCCCCGTTGTCGTCCGCGGGATCCACAGGAGGAGGAGGTACGTCACTAGCACCAGACCCTGAAGAGGAAGGAATCTGAGGGCCGATGTACCTGGGACTCAGCTTGCGACGGGGCTGTCGGAGATGGATGTCCCTGGTGGAGAGCCAGACCATTTGTCCTGATTGATATAAAGGGGTCCCAGACCCTCTCGCTCTCTTGGAACCAGTGATGGACTGCTGGAAATTCGGATGGCTCTCCTGACCAGGGAAACATGGGAGGCTGGAAGCCGAGTATGCACAGAAAAGGTGTTAGGCCCGTGGTGGATTGCTGTAGGGAGTTTTGTGCATACTCGGCCCAGGGCAGATAACGGCTCCAGCAGTCCTGGTGAGCATGGCAATATGACCTGTGGGTCATCAAGCAAGGCTGTGGGTAGACCGGGCAGAGGAATTAGCTTGCAGGCTTTCGAAAACCGGTCTACCACGACCAACACACATGTTAAGAATCAGAATCAGAATCAGAATCAGAAAGAGCTTTATTGCCAAGTGTGCTTGCACACACAAGGAATTTGTTTTGGTACTGAGGCTTCCAGTGGACATATACAAATACAACATGAAACATAATACTACAAATTATAAGAATAAAAAATAAAAATATAAATATATGAGAATAAAACTATCACAGTTGGGTTTAGTCAGAATAGACATTTTCAGATGTACAGATTATGAACCTATTTACAGTGTTTTGAATATTATAAATAAATAAATCTACATATAAGTATCACCTGAGTTGTGGGATATTGCACTAAACAGTGGGAGTATTGCACTTACAGGCATATGCCTTGGGAGGAGTGTTAACTGTTCAGGAGGGAAATGGCCTGTGGGAAGAAACTGTTCCTGTGCCGAGATGTTCTTGTGGCCAGTGATCTGAGTCTCCGTCTTGACGGTAACAGTTCAAACAGGTGGTGTCCAGGGTGAGTGGAGTCTGTGATGATTTTACCTGCTCTCTTCCTCACTCTGGAAGAGTACAGGTCCTGGAGGTTTGGCAGGGGGGCACCAATAATCCTCTCCGCAGTCCGGACTGTCCGTTGTAGTCTCCTGATGTCTGATTTGGTAGCTGAACCAAACCAGACAGTGATGGAAGCGCACAAGACAGACTCAATGACGGCTGAGTAGAACTGAATCAGCAGATCCTGTGGCAGGTTGAACTTCCTCAGCTGGCGAAGGAAGTACAGTCTCTGCTGGGCCTTTTTCACAGTGGAGTCAATGTGATTGTCCCACTTCAGGTCCTGAGAGATGATAGTGCCCAGGAACCTGAATGACTTCTCTGCTTCCACAGTGCTGTTCATGATGGTGAGTGGGAGGAGTGCTGAGCTGTTCCTCCTGAAGTCCACGATCATCTCCACTGTTTTGAGCGTGTTCAGCTCAAGGTTGTTATAACTGCACCAGGCAGCCAGCTGTTCAACCTCCAGTCTGTAAGCAGACTCGTCACCGTTTCGGATGAGACCGATGACAGTGGTGTCGTCTGCAAATTTCAGGAGCTTGACAGTGGGGTCTTTAGAAGTGCAGTCATTAGTGTACAGGGAGAAGAGCAGTGGGGAGAGAACGCACCCTTGGGGAGCACCAGTGCTGATTGTGAGTGTCTTGGATGTGTGTTTCCCCAGTCTCACTCGCTGCTGCCGGTCCGTCAGGAAGCTGGTGATCCACTGACAGATCGAGGATGGTATGGAGAGCTGGGTCAGTTTGGCTGTGAGAAGACCAGGCATGATGGTATTGAAGGCCGAACTGAAGTCCACAAAGAGGATCCTTGCATAAGTCCCTGGTCTGTCGAGATGTTGCAGGATATAATGCAGTCCCATGTTGACTGCATCATCCACAGACCTGTTTGCTCTGTAAGCAAACTGAAAGGGATCCAGCAGGGGTCCAGTGATGTCCTTCAGGTGGGCCAGCACCAGTCTTTCAAACGACTTCATAACCACAGACGTGACAGCGACAGGTCTGTAGTCATTAAGTCCAGTGATTTTGGGTTTTTTGGGGACAGGAATGATAGTGGAGCGTTTGAAGCAGCAGGGAACTTCACACTGCTCCAATGATCTGTTGAAGATCTGCGTGAAGACCGGGGCCAGTTGGTCAGCGCAGGCTTTTAAACAAGCAGATGAGATGCCGTCTGGGCCTGAGGCTTTCCTAGTCTTCTGTTTTTTGAAGACTCGGCTCACGTCCTCCACACAGACCTTAAGCTCAGGTTGGATGGCAGGAGGGGGGAGTGATAATTGGAGAACAGGAGGTGATGCTGAATGTGTGAAGTGCAGATCAGACCGGGTGTGTGGTGTGAATGAGGGCTTTTCAAACCGGCAGTAAAATGAATTTAAATCGTCAGCCAGGTGTTGATTGTCCACAGATCGAGGGGATGGTGACTTGTAGTTGGTAATGTTCCTCAGGCCATTCCAGACTGATGATGGGTCGTTGGATGAAAACTGGTTTTTCAGTTTATCAGAGTAGTTCCTTTTAGCAACTCTGATCTCCTTTGTCAATCTGTTTCTGGCCTGGTTATACAAGATTTTATCCCCACTTCTGTAAGCATCCTCTTTGGCATGACGAAGGTGTTTGAGTTTCCCAGTAAACCATGGTTTATCATTAGTGAATGATAAGAATGTCCTGGTAGGAATGCATGTATCCTCACAGAAACTTATATATGATGTTACAGTATCTGTGAGCTCATCCAGATCATTGGTAGCAGCTTCAAAAACAGTCCAATCAGTGCAATCAAAGCAGGCCTGTAGATTCTGCTCTGCTTCATTAGTCCATCTTTTCACAGTCCTTATTCCAGGTTTAGCTGATTTCAGTTGTAGCCTGTAGGTCGGTATGAGATGAACCAAACAGTGATCAGAGAGCCCCAAAGCTGCCCGTGGGACGGAGTGATATGCATTTCTTATTGTGGTGTAACAGTGGTCCAGTATATTACTGTCTCTGGTGGGACATGTAACGTGCTGTCTGTATTTTGGTAGTTCACGGGAAAGATTTGCTTTGTTAAAATCCCCAAGAATGATTAAAAGATAGTCTGGGTACCTTTGTTCCGTTTCAGATATTTGTTCAGCCAGCTGTTGTAGCGCCGCGCTCACGCACGCGTCTGGAGGGATGTAAACATTCACGAGAATGAAAGAGGAAAATTCCCGAGGCGAGTAGAAGGGTTTACAGTTTATGAAATGTGCCTCTAAATTAGGAGAGCACATCTTCTTCAGTGTTGTTACATCTGAACACCAACTTTCGTTAATGTAGAAACACAATCCACCACCTCTCGTTTTCCCCGTTAGCTCCGCGATGCGATCCGCTCGGAACAGCTGGAAGCCCGGCAGATGTATTGCGTTGTCCGGTATGGCTTCACTCAGCCAGGTTTCAGTGAAGCACAAAGCAGCAGAGTTTAAAAAATCCTTGTTAGTGTGGGTGAGGAGAAGAAGTTCATCCGTTTTGTTAGGAAGGGATCGGAGATTCGCGAGATGAATGCTGGGGAGTGCAGTGCGCAGGCCGCGCTCGCGGAGATTAACCAGCGCGCTGGCTCGCTTCCCGCGTTTGCGTCTGAACGCGCGTTTGAACAACAACGCTGCCCCTCCGACGAGAATGTCCAGCAAAACGTCCGAATAATCAAAAACTGTAGAAAAGGTTTCTGGTGTGTGTTTCCTAATGTCCAGTAGTTCGTCTTTGGTGAAACTGATAGGAAAAGAATGACTAAACGCAGAACAAACGAACAAAAACAACACAATAGCTGAGTCTGAGGATGGAAGATCGGTGATAAAATCCAAAACCAAGGTGGGACCAAGGTCTTGTAGGCACTGGCAGAGGGACGAGTTTGCCTTCCGGAAGGCGTTGAGGAACTTTTGCCATGGCACAAACTGAGCAGCTGTTAACATATCGGGAGATATCCTGGGTCATATTGGGGCACCAGTAACGTCGTTGAACGAGCGAGAGGGTTTGTTGGCTGCCTGGGTGTCCAGACCCCGGAGATGTATGGACTGAGTCCATGAGGGACAGACGTAGATGAGATGGAACATAGGTCCGTCCCCCAGGACCTCCCGGCGGAGCAGGTTCAGATCGGGTGGCCTCGGCAATGTGGACATCCAGGCTCCACTGGATAGGACAGACAATCATGGCTGGAGGGAGGATGGATTCTGGCTTGGAGGTGATGGTTTCTGGTTGATACAGGCGGGAAAGGGAATCAGCTTTTACGTTCTTCTCCCCGGAGCGATATGTAACCTTGAAGTTGAACCGGGTGAAGAAAAGTGACCAGCGGGCTTGGCGAGTGTTGAGTCGTTTTGCATCTCAAAGATATTCGAGGTTGCGGTGGTCGGTGATGATGTCAAAGAGATATTTAGCTCCCTCCAGCCAATGTCTCCATTCTTCCAAGGCGAGTTTAATTGCCAGAAGTTCCCGGTTGCCGATATCATAATTCTGCTCCGCAGGGGACAGCTTTTTGGAGAAGGCACATGGATGGAGTCTGGGAGGCTTCCCCTGCCGCTGGGAGAGTACCGCTCCTACCTCGGTGGTGGAGGCGTCAACCTCAACGAGGAACGGAAGATCAGGATTAGGATGAACGAGGGTAGGAGCGGAGGTGAAGGGGGTTTTGTGGAACGCGGAGGCATTGGTGGCTTCAGTGGTCCAGGACAGAGACTTGGCCCCTTTTCTCAGCAGAGAGGTGATGGGTGCGCTGATCTTACTGAAACCACGGATGAATCTTCTGTAAAAGTTGGCAAAACCTAAGAAACATTGAAGTTCCTTGATGGTGGTAGGCTGCGGCCAGTTGGAAATGGCCTCCACCTTCTTTTGGTCCATGGTAATTCCGTGAGGGGTTGTCACATATCCTAGGAACTGGATCGTCTCTTGATGGAACTCACATGTTTCTAGTTTTAGAAAGAGCTGATGCTCGTGCAGACGTTGGAGTGGAAGAATAGATCAGGATGTCGTCTATATATATGATGACGAACCATTGAAGATAGTCCCTGAAGATCTCATTCATTAAACCTTGGAAGACTGTTGGACAGCCCGAAAGGCATGACCCTATACTCATAGTGGTCAGCAGGGGTGATAAACGTCTTCCATTCATCTCCCTTACAGATACGCACCAAGTTGTAGGCACTGCAGAGATCCAGTTTGGTGAATATCCGCGCCCCACGTAGTTGTTCCAGGATGGCTGGGACCAGAGGAAGGGGTACCGGTATTCGACAGTTGAGTTATTGAGGGTGCGATAATTAATGCAGATGCGCAAGCCTCCGTCCTTCTTACCAATGAAAAAGAAGCTGGATGCGGCAGGGGACGTAGATGGTCGAATATAGTCCTGACGAAATGCCTCCTCAATGTCCTCCTCCATGGCTCAGGGATAGACAAGGGATAGATCTTTCCACGTGGGAGAACAGCCCCAGGCAGCAGGTCGATCGCACAGTCCCATGGCCGATGTGGTGGAAGTTTAGTGGCCAGTTGTTTATTGAAAACATCCTGGAACGCCCGGTAGACGGCTGGTATCGAATGATGTTCACTGGTGGCAGGACTCTCAACAGAGGTGGAGCAGACCATGACTTCAGGAACCGGAGTTGAAGGTGGGCGAGGAGTTTTCTTGACCGAATGGAGACAATGAGAAAAGCAGTCTCTTCCCCATCGACATACTTCACCTGAGGACCAACAGATAATGCATCTGAGCACAATGGGCGGAGCGAACGTTCGATTTCATTCAGAGTTGGCATATCAATTTCCGGTTATGAGACTGTTGATTTCACTACTAGAATTTTACCACAGAAATGGCAGCCGCCGCTAGCAGTTCTTCCTTTTCCTTTTCCCGGTGTCTTTCGGATTTACCGGCAGTGAGCGTCAGCGACATCCACAGGATCGTCGGTGCCCTGACCCGCACCCCGACAAGGGATTTAACCCTCTGGGGTCAACAAACGCGCCGGCGCGTTTTGCTCGATTTTTTTTCACATAGAAGGAAAATAGACTTAAAATACTCTGTCATTTTTGGTCTATTTTCCTGCAACGCCGGCGTTGACCCCAGTTATATATATATATATACACTGCCGTTCAAAAGTTTGGGGTCGGTACGATTTTAATGTTTTTAAAAGAAGCTGAATTTTGAGCATCATTACTCCAGTCTTCAGTCACATGATCCTTCAGAAATCATTCTAATATGAGGATTTGATGCTCAAGAAACATTTATGATTATGATCAATGTTGAAAACAGTTGTGTACCATTTTTTTAGGATTCTTTGATGAACAGAAAGTTAAAATCAACAGCATTTATTTGAAATATAATCTTTTGAAACATTACAAATGTCTTCACTGTCACTTTTGATCAATTTAATTCCTCCTTGATCAATAAAAATATTGATTTATTTTATTTACTTCCACCCAAAAATAAAATAAAAATACTTACTGACCCCAAAGTTTTGAACGGTAGTGTTACAAAAGATTCTATTTCAAATAAATGCTGTTCTTTTGAACTTTCTATTTATCAAAGTATCCTGAAATAAAAATGTAAATAACTGTTTTCAACATTGATCAGGGGTCGTACAACCCAGATAGCAATGAGTCGGCGGACCACCGTCGGTCCTCCGGCGCCAGTAGAAGCGTCAGAATGGCGACATCGCAAACACGTTGGACGGCGCACCGCCGGCGGCAGCCGCTTTTTAAAAGCGGCAGCCGCCTTCATACCGCCTTCGTTAAGCGGCCGGCCCGCGGACCAACCGCCGTTCCGCCGCCTTTATATTGAAGGCCGTCCTTCCGCGGCCCGCCGGAGGCAAACGCTATTTTCGAGCGCTCTGCCGCCGCTTATTCTGGCTATATATATATTTTTTTATTTATAGCATGCAGTTTAGCAAGAATAATGATTGCTCAAACCAGACAAATTTACAATTGGCATTTTTATTCCACATTTCAAAGTACAGTAACTGTCATTTAAACAAGATATTTCAGATCACTGAAACATAACAGAAAAATAAATAAATCAATATACTAACATGCAGGTTTCCAATTCAATTTTGGTTAAACAGCCTTACAAGCAAATTACAACACTTACAATAAGTGTTCATATAAAAAGGACAGCTCTAGGGTAAAAAATTACCAGTAAACATTATGACAAGTAAAGAGGATATTTGATACGAAATAATGTGCAAGATACCAAATAAATAAAAGTATAACTACATTTACAAGCCATTTCTAACAATATGATAAGTGGTAGTAATTTATAGTAAAGCTCTGGAGTAGAATAGGCCATTATAACGGCAATGCTGACCTGTGGCACAAGGATTTACAAGCTTTATTTGAAAAAGAAAAAAAGAAAGTAATTTCCACAGTGAGTGAGTGTAGTCTGACACTTCTGACTTCTTTAGGGGTCTTGATTCTACTGACTGCAGGATAAAGAAAGGATTCCAGTTGTCAGTGATTCTGGGGTGTCAGTCTAGTTTTAAGTAGACTTAAAACTAAGTTTTAAGTAGTCAGTCTAGTTTTAAGTGGTCGGCTGTGGGTCCCTCTCAGCTGTGCGGCGCCTTTTTCTGCCTTCACGGTCAGATGCTCCTTTCAGTTAACGCGTAACGTTAACCTGGACCGCCTCATCAGTGCATCCTGGGTTGCCGGGTCCTTCCGGATGGCTAATATAGAAAATACAGATCTGTCATTTAATTTGAATTGCATGAGGACAATAGGACATACACATCTACTTAAATCTAAAAAAAATATCCAACTTACTTTGAACAATGGTCTTCAGGAACATGTCTCTAAAACATGCTTTATCCCCTACACCAAGCTGAAAATCCAAAAAAGTGTTACAAATTACATTTCTCTGAAGCTTCTCAAAAATAAATAAAAAATGTGAAAGGCTAAGGATTCAGACTGTAATATATGCAGTATACAATCTTAAATTTTACTTTATATCTAGGTCTACTACATGTACAGGTAGCCCCAGTGGGAATTAAACCGACAACCACAGGTGCTGTTTGCAAGTTGTGCCTAATTGCTCAGTGCAAGCAAACGTCTTCAACATTGTTTGTTGAACTTGTTTCACCTGCTCTTGAAGTAAGATTTTACAATTCGTATTTTTATATGTAATATTGTAGTGTTTATTATAAATGATTTATCTGTGCACTTCATTATTCTTTTAAAATTCATGTAGCCTTATAATCTTTAATCAAATACGTTACCCTTCCCTCCCCCCTCGAAACGACTTCTCTTCTCTTACGGTCATGTGCTATGGTGCGAGGGCGTGGCAACTCCCCTCAAACCGTGCTATGAGCAGAGATGGAGAAGAGGAGCGCTAGAGTAAAACCCTGCCCTCCGTTCAATATACCGTTTCACTTTTAAATACGTCACAACACTGGAGAAAAGTCGTTTGTAACTTCCGGTTCATGCCGACATCAAATAGAAGCAATAGTTTCCAAGACAAAAAAACTTCACAAATAACATCACTTACTTGTACTCAAACTCTTGGCTCTGTGAAGTGGAGTCTGGATTACTGGGGAGAAACCTGGTTGCGAGAAAGAGGAAACAGAAATTTGAAAATCTAACAAATGGTATAGTTTAGTGGCAGGATCACAAATCCAGCATCACAGCAATAGATTTTACATACCAGTTCAGCATTTTTCTGGTTTTCTGGAATCGATGCATCTTTCTAGAGTTTTTTTTTTTTCTTGAGACTTCCAAGATTCTAGAGTAGGGAATAATGAATGAAAGAGTCAGTTATCCACAATAAACAGAAAATAAATTACACAGATGAAATACAGGAAAATCAAATAAACAAGTCAGACCCATTTACCTGCTCCCTTCATGAACTTAAAATGATGTTTCTCCCAGGTGCTGTGTGGAGGTGTGCAGAGGATGGCTAAATTGTTGCCTTCCTCTTTTTGCTGAGGTTAAATGGGGGCCAATGGCACATGCTCTCGCTGAGCCACTCTTGCGGAACCACTGCAAATGGCAGATCCTCCTCGTTGATAAACTGAACAATGTGAACCATCTAAAATAGAAGAACATTTTGCATAAAGTATACTTTTTGATTAATTTCCAGGCAAAATCAATAACATTAAAATGCTCACCCCTTCAAAAAAACGAGTCATTTTCACAAGTGGATCAACAAAAAACCATGTTCAGACAAACACAATCATATACATATACACACACATATATACATATAAACACATATATACACATTATATATATATATATATATATATATATAAACACCAAAAGTTAAACTTTCTAGATGTAAAGCTTTCTTTCTAGATGTAAAGCATTGGCGATTTACTGTAGCTAGATACATTTCAACATGTCGAACATGCTTGAATTCAGTGAGTAAAAAAGGCGAAGCAGCATGTGTTAGCTAACACTGTAAGTTAAACTAGACTAGCAGCATGGTTGTCGAATCAAACAAAACATCATTATGTTTAGTTAGAAAACAACACAAGTTATACTGATCAGTCTTTCTTGTCGTAAAGATTTTGCAAACGTTACCATTCCCACGTGGGCGGGAGAATTGTCCTTCAGGATTTGGTTACGTAAGTTAGTTAATTATTCGACTGACCAATACTATCTTAAACCACATACTGTAGTACTCACACTGGCATAAACATACGTAAATATAGTTAAAAGAAGAAAAGAAAAAACTAACGCCAGGAAGAAACTAAGTAACGTTAGCCTAACTAACGTTAGCTATGTCAGAAACATGACGGAAACTTTGTAAACAAGGCTAACTTACTAGCTTGACTAGTAAGGCAAGAACATATTTGAAAAAGATGAACTAAAAATGTAAAAAATGAACATAATATTGCGTTACACAAAAAGGAAAAATGTACTTACTTTAAAGATCGTAGTCAATGACTAGATAGGATATCCTCTCCAAATACTGAAATCGTGTGACGAGTGGCCACTGTTGTGTTGGTAAATCTGCTTCCGTTTTTTAGGTACTGCCCCTCTCGGCCGGTGGAGGTACTTCTCTGTTTGTGCTTTAATACTTTCTTAAACATTTGTACAGATTGCAAAACTCGCAATTGCAAATTAATCCCTTATACCTGTAAAAGGTCAAATAAATAAAAAAATCGAGCTTGTAAAAAAATGAAAGACATAAACGAAATTTCCTGGGGTGACAGAGAGACAAAATATTTCTAAATATTTCACTTTATCTTTCAGGTCAAAACAGGGATTTTCATGTTTATTATAAATATTACCATGGTTGCAAATTAATAAAAAAATCTAAAGCATACCCATGCTTTTGGCCAAGTTGCAGATGTCTTTCACTGTTCACTGATTTCAGGCATTGGTGAAAAGTCTAACTTCATCCATTTATTCTGCTAAATTGTTCATACCATGAATGAAATATTTATTTTAAAACCTAATCAGAAAGATATTTATTGCCAAGTAAGTTTTACAAAAGGAATTCTTTTTGGACTATTTGTGCATCTCAATTGTGCATAAATCAAAGCAATGTAAAGAATTGTCACCTTAAGTGTCTAAAATAATTCTATATATTTTACATAGGCATATCACTGAATCGCTTCAGAGTTTCAACGTAATTTAAATGTATTTTCCTAAACCTTATCATGGAATCAGACTGAGTCAAATCTGTTATAAACCCTAATGACTTTGGAGCAACAACAACAACAAAATTTGATATAATTCACATAATAATTATAATCGCTTTAAATGTGAAAGTTAAAATGCTGTCAGTTCCACTCATGCCAATGACATGGCTGGTCGATTTCAAAGCGGCTTGCCGCCAGCCGGCCGCGGTTCATTTAGACGGCGGCAACCGCCAGAGAGAATGAAGTCGGCGGCCCGGCGGCTGTTCGCCGGCGGCATCTCGCAAGAAATGGGAGTGACGTATTCGGCGGCAAACGTTTCATCTCCGCCAGCGGGGCGCACCTATAGCCGACAGTTTGGGGCCGGCGGCAAAAAGAAGCCGTGCCGATATTTTTTGCTATCTGGGAAGGTGCTTAAAGTGCTTGAAGTACTTGAATTTGACTTTTTGAAATTTAAGTCTTTGAAAACCCTTGAAAACAGAAATATTTTTGAAGAGGTACTTGAAAAGTGCTTGAATCATTAAAGGGATGCACCGATACCGAGCTCATGTACTCATAAAAATGCTCGGATACCAACAACCGATAGGCCCCCCAGGCAGTGTGTATAGTAACACAGCTGTGGTGCGCGAGCTGATCAGAGGAAACCGCGCTGTGAATTGAGCGGGCAGCGGCACAGACACGCTAGCTGGTCGAGCGCATCCCTTTAAACAGTGGATTGAGTGGATGTCAATGGCTAAGAAAATAAAACGAGGCATGTAGCTTTTTATTAACGTTAACTGACGAGAGAGCGCAGTTCTGTTGAATGCTCTTGATTGTAATCGTTCACTCAGCACGTGTTATTTGGATGAAAACTAAATCGTATGTAAGTAAAGTAAAACATGAACTGTTACCTGATGTATGTATAACGAGTGATTCCCTACATTATTACTGGACGTTTGCAGTCAAGAAATTCCATGAACGCAAACATCAGCGCGCGCCCCGCAAACCAGCGTATCCGCGCGAGAATACTGAATTAAATTGTCTTTCATGTTTTGCGTTTATACGGACGAATTCACACAAAATTATGTTAATAATTACGCTAAAAACGCCCATCTTTGCGAGTATCCTAGTAAACAAAGTCAGTTATATCTCAAGTGAACGTAGCCATGTTCAAATGGGAGCCGTGCGTTCGGTCTTAAAAGTGTAGTTTGACAAACCCACTGCTGTTTTAATGTTAATCAAACAATGGACAATACATTACTTTCTGCTCTTTACTAAATAGGCTACCCTTTTCAACTAAAAATATCCATCTATATTTAATTTATCCAGTAATGAATGTGCAATTTTTTCACATTTGATTACTTTATTCAAATTTCTGTACCTATTAGATCTACCCGAAAAACTCTAAAAAGACTGTTTATTTCATTTGTAGCCTTTTTTTGTTCTATTGTATTTATTTGTAAGTTGATTATTTGTTCTTATTTTGTTGCTGGCTGCTTACCTTTTAATAATGTTTTAAATTCACATTAATTAGGCTGGCAGTTTTTGTTGTAGAATCAAAATTGGATTAAATAATTGATATTTCACTGGTGTCTAAACATTTGTACCACTGACCCAATCCTCAGCACTGACCCTTCTGGAGCTGCTCTAGTCTAAATATGTGCTGTGCATTCAATGAAAGATAAAATATGATAGAGCAATAGAATGTACAGTAACAGCAGCTCATACAATGCAGTTTAACAGGCTTAATTAAGCATGAAAATAATTGAAATAAATATATATTTGATAAACAAGCCAATTAGAATTAAGCCACCTAATATGATTTATATTCTTTTGGTTTATCTACTAATACATTTAAAAATTACAAATGCAGTGAAAATTCAGGGATCGGTTACGGTATCGGTATCTCGTTCTGCAAAAAGTGGTATCGGTGCATCCCTAATTCAAAATATTGTGAAGTTGAAAAGATACAATTGTTTCACACTAAATCTGCTGCGGTCCATTTGTGCTTTATCAGCAATTGCAGGTGTTCATGGAGAGCATTTCTGCATTGATAAAGCAGATCAACTTGTCTGCTTTTATAACAGACAAAGGACTGCAGTTAAACAATTGCACTCACTGTAATTTAAAATGAGTGATTTACTTTTGGAACTTAAAAGTAGTTCAAGATGAATGTAATGAACTCACTAATGTCATAAAAATCATTTGTAGCTGAAGAAATTTGTGTGAGTTTGTCCAAAACTATTCAAAAGTTAAAAATGACATCCTTAGACATCAGTACTTGTCATACAAACCTCAACAATGGTGACAATCAAAAAAATAATTCAAATGCATAATTTATTCATGCCACAATGCATGCTGGGAGCCATGAATGTGTTTTGTATGCTGCCATGAAGAACGATACCATTCTTGTGTTTCATATATACCGAATGTTGATGTCTGTGAGTGTATAAATGACTCAAAGCAACAGAACTACAGAAAATAAAATGTTTTATATTTAATTTCACAGAACGTCCTGGTTGCGTGTGCAACCCACCGTTCCCTGAAGGAGGGAACGGAGGACGTAGTCGACGTCGACTGAATTGGGATCTCGCTAGAGAGCCTATCCTCTTCGAGTACTATTGAACGAGCCAATGTAATTGGCGTGAGTGATTCGCATCACACACTCCGCCCCCGCGGCGCGGGTATAAATACGGCAGTGGATGCACGCACTAGTTGCTTTTTCGCTGAGGAGCCGAGAGTAACCCGGGGTCAGCGGTGGTCCAGCGGTAGTGGCAAGGGGACTACGTCCTCCGTTCCCTCCTTCAGGGAACGGTGGGTTGCATACGCAACCAGGACGTTCCCTTTCAGTCGATAACGTCAGACGTAGTCGACGTCGACTGAATTGGGATAACCTTTGAAAACGCCACTAAAGCTGCCACCTTCCAGTGCCTAAACAAAAGCCTCCTGATGCCCCCGCAAATTTAAGGCGGGGAAGGACAGGGCTTAGGCCAGGGAAGTCACTGCTGTTCCTACAGGACCAAAGGGAAAGCGTTCCCCGTACATTGGAAGGAAGGGACGCTGCGGAAGCCACATCCAACCCAGAGGGAGGTAACGTGGAGTATACACATATGAACTGGGCGGAAACCGGGCAGTCTAACATATGGAATGTCACTGGGGTGGCTCCAGCCTAAGACGGGGGGAGACACACCGGACAGTGACGGCAGAGAGACTCTGCCGAGGGAAGACACGGGCTCGCCGCAGGGAGCCGTATCGTGGAAGAATACACATATGGGGTCGCCGTAGGAACCGCAACATATGGACCCAGCCTAACACAGGTTCCACACTGCTTACGAGTGGTAGCCTAACACCAGACGTTCCGCACGTCCGACGTCGGAGGGGTGTGGAGGAACTCAACAGGGTTCAATTTTAAGGGAACTCAACTGGAGTAGAAAGGCGCACGTATCCAGTCCATAGGAGGGGAATGGCGCAGCAAGCCGACACTTGAACCGGGCTCACGGTGAAACTGGCTTCATGAGAAGGGAGCCCACGGGAAGCAGCGGTTCAACTAGGTGTCGTCCAGCCCCCAACTCTAGAATCTGTTTAGCAAAGCATATCGTCAACGCCCAGGCGGAGCACTTTACACTCATCATACAGGGGCACTCAACACCTAAGTGGACATGTTGCATCTCGGATTTTTACCGAAATGAAGGCAAGCACTAAGTGCAACTTTGCATGGAAACAGCCTTCCCTCTCTGCTGAGTTCCAACAGATATTTGTAGAGCTGGTCTGAGGTCTATGGCTTGCATTCTGTACACGTCCAAGCGAACGGACAGGGAAGCCAGGGCTGGATCTGCCTCCTCCAGGGTAGCGCTTGCAGGCTCACCACCTGCTCCTATTACGGGAGAGGTAGGAACCTTGGGCACAATCCGAGCCGGGGTCTCAGCTTGTGAGAGTTAGCCGGCCCAGACTCCAGGCACAATACGCTGACCGAAAGCGAGCAAGTCCCTACCCTCTAGTAGAGACCACGCGAGCAGGAGAACTGATATAACAGAATTTTTAACTCACTGCCTGCAGTGGCTCAGGGGCGGTCTCTGCAGTGCAGTCGCACCAGGGACAAGGCCCAAGAGGATAAAGAGGGACGCAAGGATTTACAAGACCTTGCTCTTCAGGAACCTGACGATCAGAACGTGCTTCTGCACACTTCTGCAACACGATGAGCGTTGTTTAAACACCGAGGCAACATCATTTTGAGGGTGAAGGAAAACAGCCTACTCCCACCCATTTTGCAGGAAAGAGAGCACTGAAGTGATCGAAAGCTTTCAGGATCTCCTTTGGAGAGAAGACGCACTCAACGACTAGGTTCCACTTCTAAAGGAGTAAGCACGCTACCCATTTCTAGGGGGTGCTCGCAGAAGTGATGGTAACTATCACATGTCCCTGTGATAGCCACCTGAACCTCCGCGTTCAGATGTAAGACCGCCCGGAATCTCCAGGGGAAGAACGCGGGTGCCATCGTGCCCCGTCCCTGAAAGAGTTTTCAGGGGAAGTCAGGAAGGCTGTCGATGGGAACCAGGTCTAGTTGGGCCAATAAGGGGCAACTATGAAGACCTGTTCCTCTCCTGACTTGGCACGTAGGTGCAAGCGACGTGCGCAAAAAGACTGCTCAACACAACATGTGAAGATCACTGGGCTTCAGGAGCATTTTCTGCTCAGCACTTGAGTGTGATAAGTTCACTGAGCTTCAGGAGCATTCCTGCTCAACACCTGAGTGTGATAAACTCACTGAGCTTCAGGAGCATTTCTGCTCAACACTTGAGTGCGAATAACTTCACTGAGCAACAGGAGCATTTCTGCTCAGCACTGCGTGTGATGAATTCACTGAGCTACAGGAGCATTTCTGCTCAACACCTGAGTGTGATGAACTCACTGAGCTACAGGAGCCTTGCTGCTCAACTCCTGAGTGCGATGAACTTCACTGAGTTTCAGGAGCATTTCTGCTCAACATGAAGTGTGATGAATTCACTGACTTGAGCAGGCGCAAGGCGACCATGAGTCGCAGTCGCTTTTAGAAGGCTCACTGGGGTTAAACGCATTTCTGCGGGCCCCTGGGGCAGCTGAGAGCCAGTGTTTGTCCAAGGGTAGTCCGCTCGGTTTATACAAACACTGGCAGGAAGACGAAACCGGAGGGGCAACTGAGCGGCCTCGGAATGATCATGACCCAGCTGGACCCAGGGGATGGAGTCTCCACTTGCCCTGGCTATAACTGTCGTGAGGCTCGATGGCGGCACGATCGAGTAGAGCGGGAAGAGTGGAACAAAGCGTCCTCAGAAGCTTCTGACTCCAAGGAGGAGGTGACGGATGAGTTGTGACATGCAAGGGAAGCTTGTTTCGCAACGGTCGCAATGTCTAACAACTCGAGGCACGAATGCCCATGTAGTCGAGGGTCGCCCAGGCCCCCGTTAAAACACGCCCTTTGTACATGGCTCCTCTGTTGAAGAGGGTTTGGCAGCAGACCGGGATGAACTATAGTCACACAGGGTGAGCTGCTCTGCCACGGTCACCTCGGGACTCGATCATGAAGCTAGTGCTGAAGCGGTCACATATGGAGGAAGCCAAAGGCTGCAACTACCATATACCCCAGGAGCCTCTGAAAGTTCTTTCAGTGGGACCCTTTCTCACTTCAAACACCAGCTGAACACATCCTCATTGGAGAGACGTGTTAGACCGAGTCCATCTCCAAAACTGAAAAAGAGATACTCAGCCCGTGGGCGAGATTGCTCTCTTCCAGTTGACCTGAAGACCCAACGGGCTCTGGAGCACACGAGGGGAAGGACACTGTACTGATACTCCACCCTTACACGCAACACACAGGATGGCCTGCGGTGCGGAAGGTAGAGATCTGAAGCACATGTCTTTCAGGTCGGAGCTGCAGACCTATCTTGGGCCAAGATGGTCACGACCCACCACCTAGTAGCACGAAGAACGAGTTTACAACTGGCCTTCGTACCGGCTGGAGGAGCGGCTGTATCAAATCCTTCGCCAGCAGGATAAGATAAGCACGCACAAGTCAGGAGCACTGCTCAACACTCGGTGTGATGAATATCACTGAATTTTCAGGAGCACGTCTGCTCAACAACTAATGTGATGATTATCACTGACTTGAGCGGGGTAGCCGAGCCTGAGGTGGGGCAGCAAAGTAGAGAGAGTGGTGTTAGTGTGCTGTGCAACACTTACCTGTCTCCACTAGCGGCAGGGGGCGCGTGAGAAGGCGGATGCCCGGGTCCTCGAACGCACCAAGCTGCCTGCTGGCGACCAAGGGGGAGCTGAGGGGTGTAAGGCTATACAGGGTCACACCCGCCAGACTGGCCCTCTTGGGACCCAGGAACAGATGAAATTGCTCTCTCTTTGAAGTGTGGGTACCGCTTGCTCCGCTTTTTTTTTTTTTTTTTTTAGGGAGCCAGCGGCGGAACAGACACACACACAAACAAAAGGCTCCACCCGGCCCTCACCCGGGGGGAGGGAGTGATCGTGCCACTCCAAGAGCATCTCATCCATTCCTGGGCGGCCCGCTCCAGAATGCTTTTGCTGTCGCTTGCCACCTGGCTTGGCAGCGCCTGGAGCGGGCTGGGCGTCTCTACTGCGGCCGGCTCCATGCTGAGGCCTGGGTGGAGGCTGCTGCGGAGGCCCAGCAGGAGCGACGGCAGGGGGACGCCCACGGCGACGAGCAGGCGGAGGAGCTGCCACCGGCGGCGGGAGGAGGCAGCAGCTGGCCACCGGGGCAGGATGTGCCGGATGACCTCCGTCTGCGCTTGAGCGGCAGAGAACTGTTGGATGCAGCTCTCCACTGCTTCGCCGACCGGCCCAACCAGGGAAATTGGGGAGACCAGGAACCGAACCTTGTCCGCATCCGCCATACCAACCAGGCTGAGCCAACGAAGGCGCTACTGGACCACCACGGTGGACATCGCCAGACCGATCACGCACGCTACGACACTCGTGCCCCGGAGGGTGAGGTCGGATGCAGTGCGGTGCTCACCTATGAGCGCACGGTCTGGATTACCCTCGTGCATGTCATGGGTGCCCTAGCCTGCAGCAACGCCATGGCATGCAAGAGGAAGCGGCTTGCCCACAGACTTTGTTAGCTCTGCCCGTTGGAACGGACGAAACTCACAGGCCTTAGGGGGGAGACGAGGATCCCCCCAAAAGGCGGCGGCCGCCGGACACAGGTGCACCTATGTCGACAGACCGCTCCAATGGAGGGACCCTTCGCAACCCTTCACCGTTCCTCCATCAAGGGTAATGAGGGGGAAAAGCTATTCAGGCAGTTTCTGGCAGAGAAAGATGCTGTTCACCAACTGATAAGCTCTCCATGCATTTCGGGAAAGAAAGGCACTGGGGCGGCGAGCTGAGAACCAGCGCGGCCCGCCCCAAGACACCAAACTCCAGATTCCAACCGAGACTGAACGGGACACAGTGGAGGTTCCACTCGAGCCCGGCAGCCTCGGGGGCCCGTTTCAGCATAGCTGATAAATTCTGGATCCGCCTCGGGCAACATTGAACTCCCGGAGGGAGACAATGCAGCCGAGTCATCCTCTCTAGAAGTCAGCTCACCCTCCGATGTTGCAATCGACGTCCTGTCCTCCAGGGGAGCAACGAGTGAAACCGCTGGCCCACCCATTACAGATGGACCAGCAGACAACACAGGAGGCTCCAGTGGTTGCAGTGGAAGGGAGGAGTGAGGAGCCCACAGGGAATGGTTACCGGGCAGGACATCCAACACTATCCTCCGGTCACCCATCCCACACAGCACCCGTGCAGGGTGGGGCATGGTAATGGGGACTCGCTCTCCGCGTTTAACGAAGGCGAGTCTCGCCCTCAACACTGCGCCAGTCATGTTCCCACAGTGAAAACATGAGCTGTCAACAAAAGCTGTCTTAGCGTGCTGTAAGCCCAAACACGTGACACAACAGTTGTGACCATCAGAGAGAGACAGGGAACGACCGCACCCAGAAACGCACGGGCGGAATGACATCTTGAAAAAGACGCAAACGCACCCGTGTTGCTCTTTCAGAAAATAGGACCGTCACCAGTGCCGGAGCACACAGGGAAATGACCGCGCCAACACTGAACAGAGAACTGAAACAGTGAAGCACTCACTTTTCCGCCCTCTAACCAGCCATCAACACACACAAACATTTAGAAATTTGTTGCTGTTAAAACAGCAGTTGAGAGCTCAAAGCTCGCGATCACCGCTGCACTCGCGCTGTAGAACACCAGCACTGGGAGAGTCTTCCTGAAGAACACCGACACACTCGCTCGTTGTAGACAACAGCACTCTCAGAGACATCAAACGATCGGCTCCGAGGCGAAAGGCAACTAGTGCGTGCATCCACTTCCGTATTTATACCCGCGCCGCGGGGGCGGAGTGTGTGATGCGAATCACGCACGCCAATTACATTGGCTCGTTCAATAGTACTCGAAGAGGATAGGCTCTCTAACGAGATCCCAATTCAGTCGACGTCGACTACGTCTGACATTATCGACTGAAAGGGAACTCAAAATTCAGCAACTGAGGCAATAATGTTACAAAATCATATTTTTCAATAGTGTTTCAATTCGTTATGTCATAAATTTCAGGAAACGCAGTCTTTTGTCTGTCATTATAACAGATATGTTGATCCGCTTTATCAATGCAGAAATGCTCTCCATGAACACCTGCAATTGCTGATAAAGCACAACCTAATGAAAGTCAAGGGTCAAGAGCCCAACTAAAGCAAACACTGATCTCCATGATGGTGACCTCAAACGAAACATTTTCAATAAGACATCAACATCTAAATCTGTTAATTCTCAATAAGAACTTCTCTAGATGTTTGCAAGAAATAAAGTCAGTCTGGTTAGTAATACGTGAGGCTGGTGATGCTGTTTGTGGAGTCGTTTAATGAGATCTTGATAGTTAATGTCTTTTATCTTCAGTTTATCTAAGGCTGTGTCTCGATAAAGCTGTAGTTTTTGTTCTTATTACTCTTTCGAAAGATGATTGAAAGAATATTTCAGGAACATCACACTAACCTCAAAATAACATTCTAGTAACATTAAAGAAACTGGATATATTTATGTTCTTGGAATGTTAGAAATCAACGTTCCTATAATGTTGAATTTTAAATCAAAATAAAGTTGAAAGAACATTTGAGGAATATTACACCTTTTAAAACAAGTTCCTCTAACGTCAAGAAAACTGGATATTTTTCACGTTCCCAGAACCAACACTGAATATTTGGAGAACGTTCTTATAACAAAAGTCTGTTAGCTGGGACATCAGATACCATATATATTTAATTTGAGTAAAAAAATAAAATGAAATAAATTAAAATAATAGTAAGGATATTGTTTGATAAGTGCCGATTGAAGTCCTTGAAATCCCAAAAAGTAGTGCTTGAAAAGTCCTTGAAAGTCCTGGAATTTCATTTGAAAGAGTCTGTACGAACCCTGATTGATAATAATGCGAAATGTTTCTTGAGCATCAAATCATCATAATAGAATGATTTCTGAAGGATCATGTGACACTGAAGACTGGAGTAACGATGCTGAAAATTCAACTTTAAAATCACAGGAATAAATTATATTCTAAAATATATTAAAATCAAAAACAGTTACTTTAAATTGTAATAATATTTCACAATATTACTGATTTTTTGTTGTATTTTTACTTAAATAAATACAGCATTGGTGAGCACAAGTGACTTCTTTTAAAGTGTGTGTGTGTGTATATATATATATATATATATATAATTTTTCTTTTTCTTTTTTTTTCTCCTCACATTCTTTCTTGTGTGACACACCTGAATGAAAGGCTGATTATGCCCATTGTCTTCTCAGGTGTGAATTATTCATGATAGGGGTTGTGCCATTCACGCCCACACGAATATTGCCTTTCCAAACAAAAAGTGTTTTACAAAATTTAAATCAATGTATTGTTTTATGTCAATGATTAGGCAGGATGATTTTCGGATCATTTTGAAGCAAAAACTCTAGGCCACAACAGCCATTAGTCTTGCGGGCACATATTTAGTATGTGTTTTGTGGCCTTATTTCAGGAACTTTAAGTTTTAGTTTTTTCAATAACCATTCATAAACAATATTCTCTCAAAAATACAAACATGTACATACATGTTGCTCACATATTGTGGTAGCCCTGTTTGTGGTAGAGTGTATTTACACCTTTGCCATTAATATGTTTATAAGCAACTGAAAAAAGCACCAATGTCAGGGCATGTCAAAACATCTCAAAGGACCCCCAAAACACCTTAGACCCCAGAGGGTTAAAATGTACATTTCTTCGTACATTCACAACTATGAGGGTAAGTATCTGATAACTTCTAACGTTAACGGTTGCCTAACGCTAGCTAGTAAAAGTACCAGCTAGTGTTTGTGACTATAAATGTATATAAATGTTTAATATAAATGACTATAAATGTTTGCTTGTTATCAAATACTAATGTTGTTATTCAACACAAATGATATACTCCTCCTTCTGTCAGTTTCCATAAAATATTAGGATTCAGGAGAGGTGGTCGTCAGGGCAATGTGCTACAGGTTACTGATAAAAAAAGTGAAACCTCACAGCTTGAGTGTATGGTGATGCTAGTTATGGATAAGATAAGATAACGGGTGGAACGGTACATGTATTCGTATTGAACCAAAACGGTACGGGCGTCACGGTTCGGTGCACAAATTCACATGGAGAATACACGGTATAAAAATAAATAAAACTCTAAATAGCGATAAATTTCGTTCTATTCACGTTTGGTGTGAATGCAGCATAATGAACAGGCTGCAATGTCAATATTGCAATGCTGGTGTGTGTGTGTGTGTGTGTGTGTGTGTGTGTGTGTGTGTGTGTGTGTGTGTGTGTGTGTGTGTGTGTGTGTGTGTGTGTGTGTGTGTGTGTGTGTGTGTGTGTGTGAGTGAGTGAGTGAGTGAGTGAGTGAGTGAGTGAGTGAGTGAGTGAGTGAGTGAGTGAGTGAGTGAGAGAGAGAGAGAGAGAGAGAGGCGCGGGCGTGATCGAACAGTGGAAACATAAAAACATACTCCCGTCATTTTGTTCATACAGGACATCATTCAAACTGCAAAGTGTTTACTTATATTTGTGTACACTCGCAATAAAACATATTATTTGTCTTATCTCCTAACTTCAAAATGTTAGACAGAGGATTCAACATCAGGAGTGGTCTGCTGGTCTAAAGAAATGAGTCACAATCCAAGACTGTATCTTAAAAGAATCTGTAAGCAATGAGTATCCTAAAAGAATGACTGACCAGGCTATGATAAATTGTGACTTACTATGACATTCTGACATTGCAGGTGATGCTTAAAGACAGCAAGCTTATGCAGCTGATTCACCATAAATGTTCTTGCATTGCTGGAGCTGCGCTGTGCAACCACCGTGTTGCTCTTTTGTACTAGTCAGCCACACTACTCGCAGCTGAAGGTGCCTGTAGTCCCCCCTGTGCTAAGATGTACTGAGGGAGAACAGCAGTGGCACAAACCTAGGACTTTGGTAAGTCAACCAAAAACATATAACTAATTACTGTTTTGTAGTTGTTATGTTGTTTTACTGGAGATGTGCTTAAAGTATGTGCTGCAAACACTACAGGGTATAAAACCAGGCCTAGTGTACAAAATGGCTATACTGTCTGCTAAACCGAAGAGCCGTCCTAAAGCAACAACAGAGGGTATATGGTAAAAGCAATATTGTAACAATACAGTATTTGATTTCAGGTATATAAGCCATCGAGCATTTCCACTTATACATGTTTTACACTTCACTTTGCAGGAGCACGCTTTACAAAGGCCTCAGTGGGGATCTACCTGATCTCTCCGTCATTCGTGTGTTTTGACTCTCTTATTTGACCAGTCTTACCATTTGTAATGTTGTGTGGAGCTCTACAAAATGTGCCAGATACTGTGTGCATAGAACTAAAATTGTGCTTAGTTGATGTTGAGTTGTATTGCTAAATATACACTACTCCATCCCAGGGTGACTGAGACATATTCTCCAGAACGGAGTCGCCACTGGTGCGTAGCATGAACATCAGCTGTGAGGTTCCATTGGTCAACTCCGACCTTGGGATGGTGCAAGCCGGAACCAACAGCCAGCACCAGCACATAAACTGGAAAGTGCCACAAGAAGCCAATGCTTCTGTGAGGAATGGCACCAGTTGCGGAGACCCAGACTCACTGCCTCCCGTTTCAGGGAGATCTGCTTTGTCAGCAACAAATGACAGTCTGGCTGATAGGATCCTGAAGGGAACATATCAGACAAAAGCCATGAGAAGAGGAATGGAGTTGGAGGCTGATGTCATATGGGAGTACACTCAAATAAAGAGGGTCAACCACTGTCCGCGTGGATTTATAATCCACCCAGACACGCCTTGGCTGGGAGCATCTCCGGATGGACTAGTTTTTGACCCGACAGAACCCTCTCCTTTTGGTCTTCTAGAAACTAAACGCCCAAATGTTAAAAACTACGTTGACTGTCCCTATGTTAAAATGACCTTAGACAAAATGGAGCTGAAAACATCACATGCGTACTACTACTAAATTCAGTGGCAGCTGTTTGTAAGTGGCATGACGTCGTGTGATTTTGTTGTGTCGGCGGGGGAAGACACATTGATTGATAGAATATACAGAGACGTAGAAGTGCTCAAGGTCATCAGAGACAAAGTTGACCAATTTTATTTCAATGTTTATATGCGAAAAAGCATGTAACTGATCAACTTAATAAACAATGTAAAATTAAAACATGCAAACTTGGCTGATTTACTTTTTACAATGTTGGTTTAGACAAACAGCACATAAAAGTGGAGTCCATATACCTAGTGTAATAAATACTATTTATATAAATACTATTTATATAAATAACATTTATTTTAAGAATGCACATGCGCACACACACACACACGCGTGCACACACCATTCAACACTTCAAACCTCATTTGCCCAGGTCTTGACCAGAGGTCCATTTGGGAAAATAGAGAGTAGAAAGGCAACTGTAAAAATTTGATTGATACTCCCTCATATGGCAAGCGGAATTGTGGTTTCAAACAGTTTGATTTCCTTCACTCTTCTGATTAGCCTCTCTACATGTACCCTCAAGCGAGCAATTGACTGTGTTTCCAGCACATCTGCCTCTGCCATTTGGGCCCTCTGAATGACAAAGGCTGGGCGGTAAACAATCCCAGAGGCCAGGTCGTCCACCAAGAACCCTTTGTCCACCATAATTGCTGTGTCAGGGGTAAGAAGGTTTTTGATCTCAGACTAACAGAATATTTCATTGGCGTTTATGGAGCCCCCGAAGAGGGGCGAGATGAATGTGCACTGAGGGGACTTACGAACCTTGGCTTTAAAAGTGCAATGTGATTTCTAGTTTGAAAACACTTCACTTTGTAGAATCTGGGAAGATGGTGTCTGGCACCATAGTTCAGTGCAGTCAAGGATGACTTGTGTCACTGTATGCATTGAACTCTGGTGGAAGATTGTCCTTAACAGCTGGAGGAGACATCCAAAAACACACTGAGCCCAGCAGAGTGTAGAGGAAGTTGGCCCAGGCGACGATGATGCGACTTACTGTTGTCCTATGTATTTTGAAGCGATGAGCCAGTTCCCTCTGTGTGCAGCCAGTGGACAGGTATGTCAGGAACAAGAGCTCATCTATCGCCAGCAGTTTCTAAGGGTTGGGAAGAAATATATAGATACATACTTTATTCATCCTGAAGGACATTTTAGACATCCAGTAGCTTATATTACATACACACTAGCGGTGAAACAGTACATGTATTCGTATTGAACCGAAATGGTGTGTATGAGTGAGAGAGAGAGAAAGAAGCGCGGGCACTATCAAACAGTGGAAACAAAAACATACTCCGTAATTTTGTTCATACAGGACATCTTTCAAACTGCAAAGTGTTTACTTATATTTGTGTACACACGCAATAAAACACAACATTGTGCTTTTTTCAAACTGTAAACTCTTTTCAAACTGTACAAACAAACCTACATCTGTTACCCAACCAATCACACACACGCTGTTTAAGAGCAAAAAATATTTATCCAACCCCATTTAAAAACAGTCTGTCGGTGCCATCTTTTGGACATTGATCATATTGCATTGGTTTTCATTTCTTGTCCTCAAACAGAGGACTAATCTGTTTATTTTTAAGTTACACATTCTACATTGACAAAAAAAAAAAAAAAAAAGGGTCTTTTAATGGTAGTATTATTTTATACAGAAATCAATAATTCAGATGAGAATAAAGTTAGTGTTAATTAAAATTAAGGAAAACAAATATTTGGATCTTAAATATAGCAAATTAATCTTAAATTCATTCAGGTACAATTACCAAACATATCTCAAGGTCTTTGTCTTTTTATTAATTTAATTAATAAACTAATTAAATAAAACTATTGTCAATGCACTACAAATAAACTGGTTCTATGCCTTTACTTTATTTTAACAATACAAGGCTTAAGACATTTATTTTCTTTTGATGGTACAGCCTGAGACATGCAAAATAAAAAAAATTTGCCTTCTACATTTTTGTTGTGCTTTTCCCTCTATTGTACAGAACGCTTACAGAACCGTGATGCCTGAACCGAGGTATGAACCGAACCGAGACTTCTGTGTACCGTTCCACCCCTAGTACACACACAAGTATACATTCACCCACATAAAAATTAAATCCCTCACAGATAACCATATGTATAAAACCACGAGAAGGGCACCCTTACAGTTGGTCTGGTGACCGGGCTTTCAGTGACTGTGCTGGATGAAGATGCTCTCTTGGCTCTGCTGGTCACCCTGATCATTTTTGATGTTGCACTCTCTATCATGCTCCAAAACGCCATCAGGTGCTTGTAAGATGAGAATCTGAAATATAGTATCCTCATGAGAAAGTGAAAACGGAGAAAATTGTAGTTACACATAGAAACGGACAATGGCAGACAAAGTATACAAATACTGTACATCAGTGAAAGTAAATCACTTAATATTCACTGCTGTTGAAATTACACAGCCTAGCCTCAATCTGTTCAATGTTTTTTTTTTTTTAATATTGCTTCATTGTTTTCTATTTTTCAAGGTAAATGCAAACATGTTTCGACTGATGCTGTGTTGAGTTTGGTTATGATAACATACTGGGGTCAATAGCCCAAGTATAATAGTGGCCATTGCAATGACAGACTAGGATCCACTACCGATAGGCCAGAGCAAACAATAACGTAGTAATTCACATAATTAGCCTCCCCAAGAAAAGTAGTTAACTTACTGGATTACATTTACTTAGTTACTGTCCAACACTGAAAACAGAAAGTGGGATTGTACATCTTACCTGGTCTAAAATTGGGGCGGCAGTGGCTCAGTGGTTCATGTAGGTTATCTACAAACCGAAAGGTTGGTGGTTCAATCCCCGGTTCCACCTGACCAAGTGTCGAGGTGTCCATGAGCAAGACACCTAACCCCAACTGCTCCCGACGAGCTGGGTGGCGCCTTGCATGGCTGACACCGCCGTCGGTGTATGAATGTGTGTATGAATGGGTGAATGTGAGGCAACTATGTAAAGCGCTTTGGTGGCCATTCGGTCTGTGAAAGCGCTATATAAATGCAGTCCATTTACCATTTACCATTTAAAATCTAATGTCCTCAGGTGACGAGGCAAATTGCTGAAGTCCAAAAGAATTGTTTAGATGGAGAGTTTGGACTTGTTCTCTCAAGGCCTCAATTTCTGCCTTCATCCTCTCGTACTCTTCCCTATCAACACAAATGGTGGGTCGGGCTTCGTGCTCCATCGGGACGGCTTCCTCATCTGGGATGGCCTCATCCTCGATGTCCTCCAGCTCAGGCTCTGGACTTGAGGGTTTAGTACGCCGTTCCCAAACCCAGGCACATCTCTTCACAGATTAGTCATTCAAGTGGAACAACGATGGCACTGCATTGCGTGATAAAACCCGTCTACCCTTAGCAGTCGTCCGGATTAAATGTGATGACTGCATACCTTCGTGTTTTGAATGACTAAATTCCACCCTCCGTATTCTGTGCAGCCACTTAGCACATAGGATAGCCTCCTGAGGAAAGCGATGAAAACTTAATACACTGTTTTGACTTGAAGCCGAGCAACTTGGCACACAGCAGTGATCCTTTGAGCTGGCCACAGTTTTCATCAGTTTAAATGTACCACGTACATTGTACTTCTTTCGTACACCAGCACCACTCATTTTGCGAACAACGCCGACGGCTCTGCTTTGGTTGCTAGGATGAAAATAGAACGAGCGGAAATGAATACGCCAACTTCTAGACAAACCGGAAGGTTGTTCCTTCGCATGTGCACGTAGCCCATTGGGTGAGTGGAGTACTAGCCACGGGCATCCCAGGATGATGACAGCAGTTGAACCCTCCAGCACCAAGAACAAAAGCTCCTCTTCATGTAGGCATCCGATTTTGAGTGTGATGGTGGGACTGCAGTACCTAATCTGCCCACGACCGAGCGGCTTTCTAAGGATAGACTGCACATGGAGGGTTTGAGAGATGGGTCTTCGGCGTGCTTGGAGCTTTTGAAGAGTGGAGAGTCATATGAAATTGCCACCGGAATCAATCAGGGCTTTCGCTGAAACAGACCGTTGAAGAAACGTTAGGAAAACTGGAGTATATTTCATATGAGAAATAAGTGAAGGTTGTCGAACTGTACCACTCGTTCAGTGATTAATGCCGACTCGTTCCATTCACATCCACTTTTGACATAAAGGTGCGAAATTGCAGAGCATAATCTGACACAGAATTTCTTCCTTGCCGTAAATGAAATAACTGATCATGAACTGAGAGGGAATTGGAAGCTTGTGAAAAAACTTCACGGAAATGTCCAATGAAGTTAGTGAGTGATTGAGTGACGGTACCGTTAGCATCTCATAGCGCTCTCGCCCAGAGAAGGGCTCGTCCGGTGAGAAGGGAGATGATAAAAGCGATCTTCGCTCTCTCAGAAGAAAACTGAGGCATGCATCTCCATATGCAACTCACACTGTAAAAGGAATCCGCTGCACTCCCCCTCCTCGCTAGAGTAGGTCGCTGGTCGGGCCATGGGACTTACAGAGGCAGATGTAGAAAGACTGATGGCGGGTGAATGAATTGCGCGCTGGATGTCCTGTAATACTTCAGCGACTGTGACCGGGGCTGACAGCGACTGTGACCGGGTCTGAAGCTTCCTCTTCGCCGTGATCTGTTGGTTCAGGCATAGTTGGTCTGGTCTTCTGTCACAGATCAGAAGAACACAGACAGGTAGAGTAAACTCAGGTTTATTGAAACACAAAAGACACAGAGGAGGAATGGATGTATGACGACAGCTTAGATATTGGATGACTGAATGAAAGTGACCAAGTCTCTTATCTGGCACAAAGATGGAGGAAGCTGAGCGGGTCTCTGAGACGGAAGACTGGATGAAGACTGAAGGAGCGGGTTGCAGGAGGTAGCAGGTAAGTAGCTTCGATGGAGGTAAACAGGTCACAGGTTTGTAGAACCCCGAAGGAGAGTCAGGAAGCCAATGGCGCATCGACGAAGACATACAGTGAACTGAAGGAATTGGTGGTGTATTTAAGGTGCCGGTGATGAGTGTGCAGATTGCAGGCAGGTGACGATGACAGGTGCAGGTGATTAATATACAGGGAATGCGGAACGAGTGGGCGGAGCGTGGAGGTCTGGTGCTGCTGGTGGTGTTTCCGTGGCAATGATGTTTAGGATAGTGGCCTTCTTAGCCACACCAGGCTGACGAAGCCAGAAATTAAATATTTTTGTGATGGAAATTTTGGGGCAGTCAGCTGGGTTAATGTATTTATTTTTACTTGTTTATTTATTGAACAGGGACAATGCAGTCAAACATAGTTACAATACAAATCCTGCAACTGATGTGCAGCATAGAGTTTATAGCTAATGGTAATTTTCAACTCCTGTCCCTGGTTGAGCTTTTCTAAATACATTATAAAACAGATACATACAAGTATAAAACATTCACATTTCTTTAAACATACACTTACTCACTCACTCACACAAACAGAAAAAAGTTCAGTTATGATTTGTGGTGCTTTTGTTAACTCATTTGCTGCTCTGTATTTTAATAAATTGTGTCTCGGGTGCAAAATGCTGAATAAACTTAAAAATGAATTTAAGAAAACATAAATTACTGAAGCTTTCAAAGCTTAATAAATTGTATTTTTGAGGATGTGACAGTGATGGTAGCGGATTGACTTTTTATCCATAATTTATATTGTTTGAATGTAAAATTAACCAAATGTGTTTTGTTGCAGACGGAGCTTCTTGCGCCCAAACTGCCATGCAGTATGAAATATGTGAAAAGACCATAGCATGCATGTACAGCAGGGCTACCTGGTTTGGTATATATTTTCTGATTAGTTTAAAACAGTTAAGGTTACTTTGTATTGTTTTAGAGATTTTCTTTCTCGGACCAATCCAATATATTAATTCTGTAACAGAGTGAATTATTTCATTTTGTAAGTTAATTTTAAATCTTTAATTTACAGCTCCCACCACATCACCCCTATCCAGGGATTTTTTTCCCCACGTTTTCAATAAAACAGCAGTTTGCAATTTCGTTTGATTAACCCGATCTAAAGCCAAACGTCTCGGTTACGTATGTAACCCTAGTTACCTGATAGGGAACGAGACGCTGCGTCAAACGCTGTGGGAACGCCCCTGCGTTGTGCGTCATGAAGCACGTATGGAATCAGCCCAATGGAGAGATGGAACGTCATAGGCGGGTGACGTCATCGACCAGGAAACTATAAAGCACCCAATAAACACAAGCGCAACAGCTTCTGATAGGCCTGAAGAAAGCGCTAGCGGGAATGCCGGGAGTATACTGCCCTACAAAGCAAAAAGGCAGTAACTACACAGAGTGCAGAACTGAGAAAAATGACTTTAAAGTTATCCTGTTATCCAGCCTAAGTAGTTGTAGGTAGATTATTGGACATGTGGCTGTTTTGTTACTTTATATTAGCTTATTCTTTGTACATATCAATCCTCATATTTAATTTGATATTTTACCCCTATTTTGCAGTTACTGTATTCTTGCTTTGTATTACTTAACAAAAAACGTGGCACAATACCAAGGAAAAAGGCAGTAACTACAGATTCTCCAAAAACTATTTTACCACAACTTGGGCTCTGGGTGTGTTAGATACACTGTATTTGAAACAATTGGAACCATTTGTTTTTCTGAACATGGATATACCAAACCCAAACTAATTTGACCATTTTAGGTCAATATTTTCCACCCGGAAGCTGTTCTGGTGCTAAAACGGCTGCTTAAAGTCTCACATTGCTAAGCTGTATCAAGGCCCAAATGGGGACAATTTATTTTGAATAGGACCACATTATTATGTGTGAGTATTAGATTAATGTGTGTCTGGGGGTGTTTCTGTATCTGTAATGTAGTATCTGCTATAGCTACAAATCACATTAATGTTAAAGCACTGCAAAACAACTTTTCTTTGGAGCAATAATAGGCAAGTTAAACTCCAATTCAACAGAGCAAAGCAAAAACATTTTGCCAAAGTGTTTCTAAGCCTTTTCAAACTCTTATGATAACTAAGATAAACAAGTTGATGATTTTAAAAGGTGCAGTATCTGTTTCAGTAGGTTTATAAACACAAAGTACGGAATGAAATGAATACATGAGACAGATATTTCAAATTTTTAAACATACATTTAATAATAGATTGTAGATTACAAATATATATATATATATATATATATATATATATATATATATATATATATATATATAAATAAATAAAATAAAAAATAATGATAATAATAATAATAAAAATAATTTATGAACACATTTCATATGGTTATTACTCCTCATCCTCCACAACATTGCTCACAGGCAGGGAATACCAGAACACCCTCCTGTTTGGTGGCATGAGAGGACAAAGATTACAGATGATGTCTCTCTTCTTGACCTCCTCAACCCCTCTATTCTGTGGTCGCAAAAGATTGGGCACCTTCAGCGAGAATTTCTTCATGAGGAAGTCCAATTCCATAAATTCATTATCCGTATGGGACAGTTTGTAAAAGAGGCTCTTGGAGCCACGCCGCACCTGAATCTCCGCCATCTCCCTAAGCTTTGGTGCTTGCGCTTTCTTGACCTTGACGGTGGAGTGGCCATCCCTCCAATCTAGCACATTGGCATTCTCCAATTTGACAACATCCACCTTTCTGGAGTTGGAGCTTGCCACAACACTCACAAAGTCCTCGAAGTCGTAGACCACACCACCTGGACGGCTCCTCATTTGCTGCTCGACACCATGGTGGAAACTGTCTGCGCTCATGAACGTGTGTCCCCTCTCAAAAAACTTTAGTGTGATGTCCTCCTGTGAAATGGTGTCACTGTTCACAAGAGTGACAAGTGAGGATAGATGGCACCAGTTCTTATTCTGTGCACTGCAGTTGTCCACCCAGAATATGGTGTGCCGTACATCCCGCTCCTTCTCCAGTGCAGTTGTGTATGCTGATGTAATTTCCGCTGCACTTCGCCCAGCCATTCCCTCGTACCACAATACAGAGATGGTGTTTTTTTTTGTTAGTTTTTTTCCCCACTGAGGCAAATGTTTCGTGGTATGCCACGATGCGACGAGTAAATACTGCTGACTTGACTCCTGGCATGCGTGGCAGCATTATCACCTTCTGGAGGTCCACGCTCCGAACTGATGTCATGTCCGGCCAGTCCCTCTCTGCATCTGCCTGGTAGCTTTGGCGGCTCTCTAGGGCAGACTGCTTATGTTTGTTCCACCTTAGGCACTCTAGGCAATCTGAGCTTTCAGTCTCCCCTGCGTGGCAGTTCGCATGTTCAGCATGTTCCAAACAGTCCTCACATTGCTCCTCCCCAAGTTTGGCAAAGCTGATTTTTTTGTCTTTTACCATCTTCCTGTATGCTTCATAGGAGCAGGCGTTTCCTTTATCCAGGTAATCTGAATGCATCATCTTTATTGTGATGTCACTTGGCAGGTACCGTCGATTTGGGGCATGCTCCCGTCTGTAATGGCTCACACAGGGATGGAAGGACTCAATGTGGTCATCAAGGGTCTTCACGTCCATCTTGTTGACTGCAGCCTGTCTTCCTCTCTGGTCCTTGGATGGAACCAGTGGCCTGGTGTTCAACTTCCCCATCATGGAAATGACTAGACTGTCATTTTTTTGGGTGATAGCCCAATGATGACAGGAAAAACATTTTGCAGACCTGTCTTGGCTCTCCTTTCTGGTTTTGCAGCCGGTAGATGAATGAGCGGCCACGGCGACTTTCTAGGCCGGTTGTTGTTCTTTTGGTTGGCATTGGGGTAACTGAGTAAAACATCCATGATCGTTTTTCTGTGTAGGTCATCTCCCAGTATTGACTCCATATCTCCCTCCGTCTTTCCTCAGAAATTTGGTCTGTACACCTTTTTCGACATTTGGCACCACATGGCCCTCTCATTGGTGGTCGACTTGATTCCACATCAGGCTGTGACCCTGGCTGTGGCTCTGGCTGGGGCTCTGGCTGGGGCTCTGCCTGGGGCCCTGGCTGTGGCCCTGGCTGTGGCTCTGGCTGGGGCTCTGGCTGGGGTTCTGGCTGGGGCTCTGGCTGGGGCTCTGGCTGTGGCCCTGGCTGTGGCTCTGGCTGGGGCTCTGGCTGGGGCTCTGGCTGGGGCTCTGGCTGTGGCTCTGGCTGTGGCTTTGGCTGGGGCCCTGGCTGTGGCTCTGGCTCTGGCTCTGGCTGGGGCTCTGGCTGGGGCTCTGGCTCTTGAACTTGTTCCCCTGGGTCTCCAAGTTCCACTTCAGTCAGTGTCATCGTAGGGGTTGGGACATAGTCTAAGTCTGTAATGTCATCGAATAAGCTGTCCACGCTGGTGGTATCCAAAGTGTCCAGGATGGTCCACTCCATTTCTTCAGCGGGGGGCAGGACTTTCTGCCTCTTTGATGGACTATCAACATGTGTATCTTAAATGAAAAAGAGAGAAAATTAGTGGCATGAATGTAAATCCACATCTGTCTGTGTCTGTCTGTCTGTCTGTCTGTGTACTGCAACAAATTGTTATTATTATTATTATTATTATTATTATATGGACCTACAGGACAGCATCTTCACTCTGATCAATATATGTATTGATGTCTGTATATCATAATATTTCATTGTACAGGAAATAACTTAAATTAGGTCCATGACAAAATAATGGATGAATTAGGCTAACACAATAAATTAATAATTTTGCACCCTTAACGAAAATGAAGAAAGAAAAGCCAACACACAAAAAGCAGCCTGGCTTCATAAGTTACATTAGGCCTATAATAGGATAAAACATAGAAGCTTGCTTTCATGCAGAGGGACAACATTTTCATAGGTTAATATAATTAAGGGGAATCCAAATTAAATATATAATTTTATATTCTGAAGAAGAAACCGTGCAATAAATAAATGCTTAGGAACAGGAACCAATGTGTTTGAGCCTTAGCGCTAAGGGGGGTGTAAATACCTGCCGGCTCGCTCTGTCTGCAGAAGTTTGTTTTTGTTGAAAGCATGGATGCTTACAACAGTAAAGAGAAAGATGTCAGTTTTGCTCAGAACTTGCTAACTTATCTAAACAGCGGACATAGTCTTCAAACAGCGGCCGCGAAGAGAGTGTGTTTTAAGTTGAACAGACACCTGTCACGTTAAAGAATAACTGTTACACCGATAGCTGTGTTTATGGACACATATATTCTCCTGCTGGACAACAACGCTGTGAATGATTAGCCTATGAAAAAAGAAGACGCCGTTCATGTAGGCTAATAAGAGCGAAGAAGATCACGCTGACTGCTTGGATGTTATGGGATAGCCTGATGCCTTAAGAAGTTTTACCTCCGCCCAAAGGTTATCTTTTGGTGCTGTGTATGTTTGTCTGTTCGTTAGTAAGATAACTCGAAAAGTACTGTACGAATTTGGATGACATTTTAGGACAACATGGGTATTAGGACAAGGAACAGATTACTACATTTTGGTGGTGATCCGGAACACGGGACATTTGGAATTGCCTCAGTGACCTATTAGGCTACCTTGACAGAGGTTAGTGCTCTCCGAGTGCTTTTCAAGTTATTGAATATTTTTTCACCGCTGGTTGGATTATAACTTTGTGACATGAACAACAAAATGATGACATGGCATCGGCGATGATGTGAAGTTACAGAGAATAAAGTTACAGCTCGAAGCAGGGAGGATCAGGGGCAGGTTAGCAAAGCTATTTAAAACATCGCCTGTCAATTAGCATAATGCTATCTGAATGGACCTCTGAGAGGAAGTCCCGCCCTGGCGGCTGACAGGAGTTTATATTGTGATAGCCTAGCCTCTAAATGTTTAATCTGTCACTCTTACTTACCATTCTCCGGGTATTTTCTTTTCAACGCCAGTTCGACCATCTTCTTTCCCCGGCTTTGTGCCATCTCAAACAAAATTTGTGTGAAGTTAGAAGGGTAAAAATGTTAAAACCGTCCCGTGAGGATGCCGCGAAATCAGCTGTGTGTTCACCATGGCAACAGTAACTTCACTGCGCAGCAACACGGTTATTTTTTGTTAGGTAAAACATAACAAGAATACAGTAATGGATGTTACTGTATTCTTGCTTTGTTTCACTAGGGCTTTTTGCAGTTACTGTAGAAACGACTACCATTTTTCTCCAAAACAACACACATTTGAGATAAGATGTTTTGTCACATAACAAAGGATGCCTTGAATGTCATGAAAATGATAATAACTCATTTTTGACCAAAAATGCAGTTACTGCCTTTTTGCTTTGTAGGGCAGTATAGTTGGGACCTTGGGAACGTAACCTGGTCTAGGATGCAGAAAAGCCTTAACCATGCCAGGCGAAAATTCCAGGCACAAGGGTGAAACCGACAGAGCCTGCAAATCTCCGATTCTCTTTAGTGAGGAGATAGCAAGAAGAAAGATAGTCTTGAACGAGAAACTTCTCAGGAACTTCTTCGATAGGTTCAAGAGGAGCTAGGGAAAGACCTTCTAATACGATGCCCAGATCCCAGGCCGGCACCCTCGTACGAACTGCTGGCCTCAGCCTCAGTGTGCCACGAAGGAAACGAGTTATAAGCGGGTGTCTCCCAAGAGAAACTCCACTGAAAGGGACGTGGTAAGCAGCCAGTGCCGCCACATACACCTTTAGTGTGGAGGGGGATAGCCCTGTGGAGAAGCGCTCCTGCAGGAATTCCAGCACTGCACCCACTGGGCAGTTAACTGGGTCCTGCAGGTGTTCTCCACACCTAGAGGTGATTAGTTTCCACTTCAAGGCATAAAGCTTCCTCGTGGATGGAGCTCTGGAGTGAAGAATGGTCTCAACAACCTCGGTTGAGAGACCAGAGTTCATGAGCTGGGCCTCCTCAGAGGCCAAGCCCACAATACTGGGCGGGGGTGAAATATCATGCTGCCCGCCTGAGAGAGTAGATCCCTCCTGACCGGGAGCTCCAAGGGAGAGCCGTCCAGGAGAGAAATCAGGTCCGCAAACCATACTCGGGCCGGCCAGAACGGGGCTACTAATAGTAGGCTGACCCCGTCCCGGCGAACCCTCTCCAGAACTCCAGGTAGCAGAGCAATCGGGGGAAAGGCGAACAGACGTGACCTCGGCCACGGCTGCACCATAGCGTCCAACCCCAGAGGGGCTGGATGGCTGATGGAAAACCACAATGCGTGGTCTCCTTGGAAGCGAATAGGTCCACCTCGGCGCGACCAAAACTCAACCAAAGGAGCTCCACCACCTCGGGATGGAGTCTCCAATCCCCCGGCCTCGGCCCCTGTCTCGACAGGGAGTCTGCTACCACATTCAAATACCCAGGAAGATACATTGCTCTCAGAAATAGTAACCTCTCTTTGGACCACAGGAGGATCTGACGGGCCAACTTGTAAAGCTGGCGAAACCGCAGGCCCCCCTGATGATTTATATAAGAGACCACCGACGTGTTGTCTGACTGAACTAACACATGATGACCTCTCAGGTCTGCTAGGAAGTGTTTCAGAGCCTGGAACACCGCCAACATCTCTAGACAATTTATAAGCCGTGATAGATGATGCTCCTGCGACATACCTTGGGCTGGACGACCACTCGTGACCGCCCCCCACCCTGTGAGGGAAGCATCCGTTGTTAGCGTTACGCGACGACAAAGAGCCCCCAACACAGGCCCTTTGAATAGGAACCAAGTTTCTTTCCACATGACCAGAGCACGAAGGCAGCGCCGCGTGACTTTGACCGTGCAGAGCGGATTTCCCCTCGGGGAGAACCCCCTTGGTCCTGAGCCACCACTGTAGCGATCTCATGTACAACAGGCCGCAAGGTATAACGTCGGACGCTGCTGCCATCAGACCCGAAAGTCTCTAAAACTGTTTTACAGTAAGTAGCTGGCCTAGCTTTACTTGTTTCACAGCTGAGAGAATCGAAACGATGCGGGTCGGAGCGAGTCGCGCCTGCATCGAAACCGAAACCCACACGACACCCAGAAAAGTGGTCTTCTGAGGAGATAATACACTTTTCTTTGCGTTCAGCCTCAACCCCAACTTCCTGATATGAACGAGAACGACATCTCAATGTCGAACCGCCATCTGCTCTGTCTGAGCTAAAATCAACCAATCGTTGATGTAATTGAGGACACGAACACCCTGAAGCCTCAGGGGCACTAGTGCTGCGTCCATGCATTTCGTGAAAGTGCGGGGAGATAAAGCGAGGCCAAACGGAAGAACCCTGTGCTGGTACACCTCGCCCCCGAAGGCAAACCTCAGGAACTTCCTGTGTTGTGGAAGGATGGAAATGTGGAAGTACGCGTCCCTTAGATCTATCATGACAGACCAGTCCTCGGATCTGATTTGTGACACGATCTGCTTGATAGTGAGCATCTTGAATTTTGGCTTCCCTACCGAGCGATTCAATAGGCGCAGGTCTAAAATTGGACGCAACCCCCCATCCTATTTTGGAACGATGAAATATCGGCTGTAATAGCCTGACTCCACACTGGGAGGAGGAACCCGTTCTATAGCCTCCTTTTGAAGGAGTGCTTTCACCTCTTGTTCCATAACCAGACCCTGCTCGGGGCCCACCACTGTAGGCAGAACCCCTCTGAATCTTGGTGGACGACACCTGAATTGGATAGCATGATCCCTTTCTATTGTCTGCAGGACCCAATGAGATATTTTTGGAAGACTCGCGTCTCTTGCACGCGAGGCATAGCCGAATAACCATATGATTTTCCCCCCACAATATTAGAATATGTTGAAGTCTGGGGACTAAACACTCTATATGACACCGTTTTTTTTCCCCACGATTTCGACACCTCAGTGTGATCTTAATATATATATATATATATATATATATATATATATATATATATATATATATATATATATAAATTGTTTGTGTGGTGCAGAGTATGTAAAGACAGACAATATTCACACTGGGACAGATTCACATATAGCACGACTGAAGGCACAGAAAGCTGTTGCGCTTGTGTTTATGGGGTGCTTTATAGTTTCCTGGTCGATGACATCACCCGCCTATGACGTTCCATCTCTCCATTGGGCTGATTCCATACGTGCTTCATGACGCACAACGCAGGGGCGTTCCCACAGCGTTTGACGCAGCTCGAGTTCCCTTCAAAGGGAACTGTGGGTGGAGCTGAATGGCTTCTAAGTGGTTAACCAGTTGTGCTACTACAACTTTCTCAATTACTTTAGATAAAATGGGTAAAATAGATATGGAACAATTGTTGCACATAGAGTCCTGACTTCCTGATTTAAATACAGGCACAATGACTGCTTCTTTCTATCCTAAAGGAAATGTACAAGTTCCTATGGAAAGATTGACAAGATGTGTCAGCAGTTTAAATAGCCCAGTTCCATTTTTTTAAAGAAAACAACTATACATCTTATAAGATATCATTTGATTTGGAATTTGACAATTTATTAACAATGTCTGCAACTTTTGTCTCCTGAACCTCTTTAATATAAAAGGAATCTTCTTAAGTTATTCCAGTTGGATAATTGAAATCTATGGACTCGAAATATTTTGTTAGGTCTTCTACTGACTGCACAACATGTAAATTAAATACATTAGCCATAGTGGCACTATTGTTTATATTTTTTCCATTTATGGTAAATTTCTTTATCCCTTTGTGTTTATTTGTTTTATTAGTCAGATTGTTTAAATGTTTCCAGGGGAAATTATTGTTGCCCTTAGCATTTCCTATACGTTGAGTATATTAGGAAGCCTTTGCTTTACGTAGTTCTAGTACCACTTTATGTCTTAAACTGTTGTAAGTTATAAGATCAGCATTCATTTTTAAGCATTATGATTTTTTTTCTGAACTAAATATCTCTTCTTCATAAGTTTCTAATTTCACTACGTATCTATGGTAGAGTAGTTTCTTTCTGGGTACATCTTTTTTGTTTTATAAATTTGTCTATCAGTCCTGTGATAGTTGTAGTTATGAAATTACAACACTCATCTACATAATCCACAGCCATGATCTGCTCCCAACTTAAGTTATTAAGTTCTCTTTCAAACTGCACAGTTTTAGCTTCAGGAATGATACATTTTATTGTATCACAATCAGATTTACCAAAATACTGTAGCCACTTTCTAGTCAGTTTTCTAATGGTCATTTATAGGCCTTGTAAGGCCTTGTTATTGGCTACATTCTGGTTTGTTAGTAAATGCAGTGTAAATAAGGGTCTTGCTCTGCTTTGTTATCCTAGTGGGCCCTTTAATCGTTTATAGATAATTCAATTTTTTTCACATGATTATTTTTAATTTTTGTTTACTACTTTTGTCAGACCAGACTTAATTCATCATAAAAAGAAGTGTTATGATAAGGTGGATTATAAAGGACAACAATATTAAAATTCATTGTAGATGACAAAACTACAAATCAAAGCTAGACATTCGAGAGGGACATTTAATTTTATCTCCTTGGACATTACTCCTCCCCCTGCCTGCATTTCCATCCATTCTAAAACATTGATATCCAAGTTTTAACGTATGTAGTGCTCATTTGTGTATTTATTATCCATTCATGGCTTTTTGCATGAGAATTCACATGCATGCAAGAAGATGTGGTTATTTTTGTGCATGCCGAAGGGGTAAAGGAACTACTGACATACCACATAGAGGGGCTTTGTGACTGTTTTTGGTCTTTCCTTCAGTCCAAAAGCCTTGAACTGAACCATCCGGTTAATATATGACAGTCAGATCCTGTCAAACCACAATCGCCCATGATAATAACAGTTTTAATAACCCCAGGACACAGTCATATTTCACCAATGTTTTGATGAGTAGGCCACTAGAGAATTGTGAACGTGGAAAGAAAGAGTCAAGGCCACAAGCTCATATAAGTAGTTGGAATTTGTACAGAGCCCCTATGCATTTATTTCAACCACACTGAAGAAATGTGTTTTGGTGATATATTTGTGCCCATAGCCTGCCCAGCTTTGGCTCCCACAAAACCTGCATTAAAACCATCCTGTTTCTTGCCACTGTGTTACTGTGAGAAAACAGAGATGGCACTTCAGGATTGTTTTGATTTTATATATATACATATATAAATAAATAAATATATATATATATATATATATATATATATATATATATTATATATATATATATATATATATATATATATATATATATATATATATATATATATATATATTAGGGGTGTGACGAGACACTTAACACACGAGATTGGGTGCACGAGAACGAGACGAGACAAGATTTTTTTCAGAAATCCTCAATGACAAAATTCATGACTGGAAAAAATTTCTGCAGGTCCATTTTGAAATGTTTTAACATTTAACTAATAATCTTCTAATGCATGTCATTTTAGGTCTACTTAATGAGTATGAATTATTAAATGCCTTGAAAGAAAACAATATGCAATATTTTATTTTCACTTTTAAATTCGATTATTGCGTAGCCTAGAAATCCAGACGCATCCTAGTGGCAGCAAAATGTATTTTGCAGCCAGTGTAGTGTAGCAACATTGGCTTTCGAGCTGGAAAAACCAAACTCTAGTCAGGCCAATCACATCGTGTATAGAGTTGGCAGGCTGAACATAATGACGGCAGAGTTGTGACGGTTCCGCGTGAATTCCCTGCTACTTGAAAACAAAGAAGATGACCGCTGCTGCTGGCGAACCATGGTCTTTTGAATCGGCTTCGGCCGTGACTTTGGAGGACATTGAGTTAAGCTTTTCTTTGAGAAAAGAACAAAGAACGGCATTTAAGTCATTCTTAAAAAAGGAAGATGTGTTCGGAGTTTTGCCGACTGGATACGGCAAAAGTTTAATATATCAACTAGCTCTGCTGGTGGGAAAACGCATTGGGACTCACTCAGCCACAACTGTTCGTTGCTCTGTTTGATTGTAGCGCTATTCTATTGCGTGCAGAGGGAATTTGAAAGACAACCGTTTATCCCGCCCCTCGGATTGAGGCATGCCATGGTGAGTTCCCAGACCTAATATCTTGATGTAGGTCAGTGAACTGTGATTTTTACTGCACTTCTCGTGCTGGATGAGCAGAGCAGACTTTTACATAAGTTTATAATGGTTTTCAATTTTTTTATAAAAACAGCAAAACGACAGTTGAGGCGAATGTGAGTGTAGCGGTGGAATATTTTATGCTTATTTCACCCTCATGCTCCGTCATGGCGATATCGTGAGACAGCTTTTCACTCTACGGGAAACTCGCCACATTTAAGTCTCGCGAGATCTTGTGGTACGAGATCTCGTCACACCCCTAATATATATATATATATATACACATACCACAGTATTAAAGTTGTTGACACTTTAGATTAATAAACATGTATGGATGAGAATATAAAGAGTGGGGTTGTGCATGATGTTAAAAAAAAGTTATTAAGAGCAATAAGCCATTATTAAAGAACTCAATGCGGTACTCTTGCTGACTGACATACATTTGAAGCGCACAGAAAGATACATCTCTCAGACAGAATGCAATCCCAAATTCAGTTCTCTTTCATGGCTTATTGCACTTGAATGTTCAAATACACAAACAGTTATGCCAAAATGCCCTCCATGTGGAGTATTTACATAAACACAGTCGGAAGTGAACATAAACTGCTGAGAAAGAAACAGTTTCTGTAAAATCTCTAAAATCATTACTTTTAAAAGTATGCAAAGTTGTACTTCTTTTTCACAAAGCTACACAAAAAGCTACAAACAAAAGGTAACCAGCTACACTGAAATGTATGTATCTGATTATAAATATCCAACAAGTAGCAAGTGGCATAAAAAATGTGGCATATTGTCATACTACTCTACTACATCTTTGGAAAAACAAAACAAAACTGAAAAACATACCGAAAAGCACTTATAAAATATTAGCATGGCTACTTGTAGTTTGCCATTTCACAACACTGCAGAAAGGAAATGAACACATGCTGCCCGTTCTCGCCCAGCCAAACATTGTGGGCAGATTACTTCTAAATAGAAACAAGCTGTTCTCAGCCGGAGGCCAGGAATTCAGTGGCACCTGAAGGATATATAAACACTGAATGTGATTATGATGATGGATGGAGCTCTGGAAAAAAACAAAAAAAAACAATCTAAAACGTTTTCACCCCACCCATTAGCATTAAGCTTTGTATCGTTAGAAAACAAGTCATATTTTTGAATGGTCGTGCATTATTCACTCATTTTCCCCTGAGACGGGAGAAATAAGGATTTTAATGTTGCACTTCCTGCTTATAATGATGTAAAAATTATAATTTTGTGTAATTCTAAGCAGGAAGTCCCATATCTTTGTAGAGGGGTTGAGACTACAAACACTTGTTCCTCATTTTTCCAGGGGGTGGGACCCACTCACACTACAGACCTATTACAGATCAGTGGGTGGGACTTCACTTTCTGAAACTAAAAACAAAATCCTCCATCTTTTTTGGAAGCTAAACTAACAATCGCTGTGGAGCCAGATGTGAAGTTACAACAATGGCGGAAGGTACTCAATAAGGTATGGATGAAGAGGAATTTGAAAGTCTGATGCTCGAATCAGATGTTCGTGGCTACCTTTACGAGCCGCAATATAGCGAAGAGCAGCTGAGGCTGATGGAGGAACAGGATGCGGCTGCTGCGGCTGTAGAGGCAGAAGACCTGCCTGTCGTGGACGAGGAGCCCTGACTTCAAATCCTCTGGTTTTTTAGGCCTTCCATGGCTGTGTGTTGTAAATATATCGGGTGGTTCATTGCCCTCAACCACTGTTTGCATCTCTCCACATCTCTCGGTAGGGAATGAAAACTTACTTTTTGTCCTTTCCTTGTTCTGACGGAACATCCCGGTACCATGCAATATTAACCATTTTGAAAGATATACAAACAAGGACTAATTCATTATTGAGTTCGCCAACTAACTAGAATTTTTTTGTTGAAATGAATTTCAAACTCTGGTGGTAGCTAGCCTTGTAGACGGAAGTGTAATTTCTCTGATAGGCGGAATCCTCATAGGCGGTGTTCTGGATTAGTTGAAGTGGCTTGTGGAGCTGTGCAATATGGTGCATTGTGGGAGTTGTTGTCTTACATACAAATGCGTCCTAAAGTTATTTTCTGTCTTTTCTCGGTCAAGAAGGCACCTCATTCTACATTTCTTTTACATTTCGACTACATATATGACTATGACCCACTTTCAATAAAGATTAATATTGAAATGGGTGAAGTGTCCCTTTAAGTGTCAGTCTTAGAGATGATTCACGACACTTTGCTGTGCCACAAACGGGATTTTGGATTGGCATGGACGAATCACTGAATAGATTTCCTTATTTAAGAATATTATCAGACAAATTCACACTAAATGGTGAAATTCACAAGAGGAGTTTACATTCAACACACATCTGACAATAAATAATTTTAAAAGATAATAATAAAAAGAAGCGTAGTGCTTCTGTGTTGTATGTCACATGTAGGCTCACTATTGGCCAACGCTGGTCATGTGTGTGATACGTGTGACGTACAACACAGAAGCACAACGCTATTACACTATGTGAACTGACTCGAGGCCCACAGAGAAGGAAATGAATAGTTAAAATAAAGTCATTATTTTTGTTTGTTTTTTGCACACAAAAAGTATTCTTGTCGCTTGATAAACTTAAGATTGAGCCACTGTAGTCACTTGGACTATTTTAACGATGTCTTTAATAACTTTTCAGGGCCGGCAAGTTTCAATCCCTTAGAAGCCTATGGAGGAGTGTATGGAATTACTTTTGTGCCAATAATAATGAAAGTAACTTTTCAAGAAACTAATGAAAATATAAATTGAAACTGAAAAAATATCTTTGAAACTGAAAAAGAATAAATCGCGGGCACATTTTTTTACTTCGTTCTTAATACACGGCATGTTTTGCTAACTATTTCTCATATTTCTTTCGCTAATCTGAACTTACAAATGCGCTTCCAGAGTTTTCAGTTACGCTTCTGAAGTTTTCGTTTACGCTCCCTGAGTTTTCGTTCGCAGTTCTGACACATATCTCTCGTGGGGGCGGGGCTAGTAGCAGTGTGTTCTCATTGGCTACTGAGTTTTTGATTGACAGCTTACTGACCTGGAAGTGAAGACGTCAGTGTTGTGTTTACATGTTTGAATGTGAGCGTCTGTAAGCGCAGCTTTCTATTTCATTTTACTGATATTAAGTTTGTGTATTTATTTGCTGGTACACTATATTGTTGAGATGATTTCTTATAGAAGGAATAGTAGCCTACAGACGAATGATATCATTATCATTAGTCATCGTCACTATCAGGATACTGGATACTCGTGGTAAGTCTTTTTTTTATTTTTTATATATACAATACTAATACTATTTATAATGCAGTACTTGCTTTTTAAGGTGGTGAGGCATTTTAGAGCTCAGTGAGCCCATAACATTATACAGTGTTGTCTTGATTCAACGGTTGGCCCAATCATTACATGACTTGTTTATCTACCTACGATTATGTCTTTGATTAGATCATAGTTGCTTCGATTAGATAATATTCCCCCCAGCCACCCCAAACAACATTGGGCTAGAGTACTGTACAGTATCTGTACTGTGTAGCCTACAGTACAAAAAGTACTGTATCAGACAATGACCGATGCAATTGGACCAGAGCGCTGTCAATCACTGTCTGATTCAACCTTGGCAATGTAAAGCCTTTTTTTACCATGCCAATAAAGCTATTTAAACCTGAATTTCTCAATTTCTGATGAATTTGTGATGCAGAGTTTTTGAACTCAGACCACGTCTCTGTTCATGATATGTAAACACACAATTATTTTGAAGTATCACCCTGGTCACAATATTTATTCTTATTACTTTTGTGTGATAAAGATGACTGATAAAGCTATTATATGTAGCTAGTATGAGTAACAAAATGCTTTTTCTGTGTCCATATTTGACTAATAATAATGCAAAAATGTTCACTTCAAATTAACATTTCTGAGAAAAATGTTTAATCTTTAATACTCTTTAATAATAAATATATGTCCAAATTCAAAACTTAATACATGCAAGTAATTATGACTGAAAACATCCAGCAACTAGGGAATACACAGCCATGGATATATGTTTATATATAGGGCTATAACAGCCATCTACTGGTTACACAACAGTATTACAGATGATAAATGGTGCATGACTCAGATGTAAATATTTAGTACTGTAAAATCCCTTAAAACATTTATATAATTTGTTTGAAATAAATATTTTAAGTCTTCAACTTGTTACTGTATGTGGGAGTTCAAATCAGTTTGTATTGATTATAATATGTTTCCTTTCTCATTTTCCAGGGAGTTGAGCAACTTTTCCATAAACAAACTTCTGATGCTGACACAGAGGATGGAGTGATAGTACCAGAGATACACTGTCCACATCAGACTTTGTTCAGACACATCACATTTGAATGACTGGGATCTTGATCTTCAGACACCTGATTTATTTTGTTTTTATAAAATAGCAAATATTTTAATTTCCTCTAGATCAAAACAAACACAGTTCACAAGTACACAAGAGGTTGCACTTAATTTATATTAGTTTATGCTGATCATGGATTAGCATACCAACAGCATATGAATGTTAAGGGGATAGTTCACCCAAAAATACAATTCTCACTTATTTTACTCACCCTCATGCTGTCCCAGATGCATTTTACTTTCTTTCTACGGATAAACACGAATTAAGATTTAAAGGAAAGTAATCCATCTCTGCGAGTCCTAAAGATGCTTTAAAAACCACACACAGTGACCGTGATGTCCATGCGACCTCAGTGGATGAATCAATCACTTCTGGAGTGAAACAATAGGCTAGACAAGAAAAATACTAATAATGTAAATTGTAAACCGTTTAAAACTATTAAAACTCACTTCCGACCAACTGTCATATGTACATGAATTACAATCCACTTGTATTATATGGACTCACAGAGATGGATTATTTCCTTAAAAATCTTTGTTTATGTTTATGTGAAGAAAGAAAGTCATATACATCTGAGATGGCATGAAGTGAGTAAATGATGAGAGAATTCTCATTTTTTGGGCGGACTATCCTTGTACCCACCCAGTCACTGCTTTGTTACTTTTACTATAACAGGAACTGTTCAAAGGATCATAGCATCATTTAAAATGTATATGAATTTTAAATATGTATTCTGTATTTGTAATTGTGCATTTTGTATAGTAATGTATATCATGATAATACTGTGCATTACATGTATAGTATGCAGGTAATGTTTTGTGGATTCTGGTCTTTCCTGTCACAACATTATTGCATCCAAGACTTTCACTTTGATACTTGTGTATATGCCGTATTGACAATAAAGAATGTACATTTATTTGAATTCATATTTGTAATTACTTTCATTTAACTGGTTGTATAAATCACAATTGAAACTGTTGATGATTGTTACAATTTTAATTTTAAATTTACAATTTTAAATGTTAGAAGATAATATTAACTAAATTAAATAACTAAATAAAATTATCAGCATGATAAAAAACATTCTTTGTATGACATATGTAATGAAATGCCCTCTGTATCATTTGACAGCAGGCCACGATTGTAATTTTTATATTGTTTAAATTCCTCTTATGTAAGTGATCATTAATGTTGATGGTGTAAATGCATATGCTGACAATGAGTAATGTGATGGACATGGTTGCCAACCTTGATTACCTGGTTGAAGTGAAACTTTCTTCTCGACGGCTGAATATCACACACTATGCTAGTATTTTTTTTAAATTGTAACAGCTCAACCTAATCAGAGCCTAACATGCAAAAGAATCATCAGGAATAAACAAATATTCTCCGAAAACATTGGACACTATACAATATTTTCAGTATTATACAGTAGGCCTATTTTAATGTACAATTACACCTGAATAGTGAATAGACTCAATAGATCTCTTGCACTCCTAAAAGCTTCTGTCGACAAAGTAGTAGCAGCAGGTAAATACAGATAAAATTAAAAAACAAACAAAACTTAATATCAGTAAAATGAAATAGAAAGCTGCGCTTACAGACGCTCACATTCAAACATGTAAACACAACACTGACGTCTTCACTTCCAAGTCACGAAGCTGTCAATCAAAAACTCAGTAGCCAATGAGAACACACTGCTACTAGCCCCGCCCCCACCGAGAGATATGTGTCAGAACTGCGAACGAAAACTCAGGGAGCGTAAACGAAAACTTCAGAAGCGTAACTGAAAACTCTGGAAGCGCATTTGTAAGTTCAGATCAGCAAACGAAATATGAGAAATAGTTAGCAAAACATGCCGTGTATTAAGAACGAAGTAAAAAAATGTGCCCGCGATTTATTCTTTTTCAGTTTCAAAGATATTTTTTTCAGTTTCAATTTATATTTTCATCAGTTTCTTGAAAAGTTACGTTAATTATTATTGGCACAAAAGTAATTCCATAGGAGTGAACCAGCTCTCAGATTTAATCAAAAATATCTTAATTTGTGTTCCCAAGATGAACGAAAATCTTACGGGATTGAAACAACATGAGGGTGAGTAATTACTGACAGAATTTTCATTTTTGGGTGAACTATCCCTTTAAGACTAAAATGGCACTTTGAGAAGCTTGATAAATATGGGCCCAGTTCTTTGCTTCAATCATTGTGTCACAGACATTGAGGACACTAAAAGTACCCCATAGATGTTAAGACAAGCACCCTAGGCACTGATTTGCTTTATTAAATATCTCCTTATGAGGTCACATGACCCATACACGCGATAGACGAGGGACTCTGATGCTCCGTCCAAACCTTCTTCCTTTTGCTAAAAAACAATATATAGTACAGACAGCCAGTTATTTTCTACTCTGTATATTGTCAGCATAATGTACGGAAACAAAAAACAGGACTTCTCGCCGTCCACAACTCCCTCCGGGAAGAAAAAGATGAAGCTAGCAAGCACTGAGGCCAATTTGATAGACGCCATTCCAGAGGCTCTTTCAAAAGTTACATGACTTCTCTAGCACAGTTTCAAACAATGGTGCATCTACCTCATTTCTCTGTTCCTTTGTTTTGCGTGCTTATTTGCTTTTGATTTGTGTTGTTACTCACTGTAATTAGATACATTAAAAACTTATTTGAATAAAGCATCTATTTTTCTACATTCTTAAAAGATTCATCTTGCTTTAGTAAGTTTATTAGGAATTTCCTGAATATAGTTCTAACATCATTTAACAGATTTCTTGAACTGCAGGAGACATGAACATGAGCAAGAATGTTCCACTGCATAGCACGTCTTGCATCCGTCAGTGTTTGCATGCAGAGAACATTGCTCCTTTAGTAGGAGTGAAGGCAGATGCAGATGGACAATTAAAAAAAAAAGAGAAGCACCCTCCTGATAATGCTGACATTGATTATACACTGAGTTGTTGTCGACAGGCAGCATAATCACCTGGGGCCTCATTTATAGAACTTTGCGTAGGATTTGCGTCAGAATTGGCATCCGGATGAAACATAGGACGTGCGTACGCACAGAAATATTCGGATTTATAAAACTGTGCGCACGCACATCCTACGCATTTTTCCCTTAATAAATCACAATCAATTCTAAATGTAGCGCAGCTTTTGCGACTTCATGTCACGCCCATAGTTGCCCATAAATAGTCCGTGAAACGCCCACAAGTTAATATTCATCGATTGCGAAATAATGGCAAACACAGAGAGGAAATCAAAAAAACGTAACTTCACTCAATGTGAAGTAGAAGTTATCGTTGGCGAGGTGGAAAAGAGGAGAAAAATGTTGTTTGGAGGGCACAGTGTGGGCATTACTAATGCCAAAAAGGCACTTGAGTGGCAAAAGTTTGCAGACACCGTAAATGCTGTAGCCTCACAACCTCGGACTGTGGCCGAAATAAAAAAGAAATGGTCGGGCATCAAAGTCGAGGCAAAAAAAGCGTCTAGCGCTCCATCGCCAGAGTGTGTCTGCCACGGGTGGGGGAAAGGGGACACCGACCTTTAAAAAAGAAATTTTTACTATGAAAACAACTTTCCCCAGTGGACAAATAATACATCTATCTATCTATCTATCTATCTATCTATCTATCTATCTATCTATCTATCTATCTATCTATCTATCTATCTATCTATCTATCTATCTATCTGACTGACTATCTAATTGCATCGATCTATATCTGCTCCGCCAGACGGACACATCGGCGAGAATATCAGTTTTGTACATTATTTCGTTCTGTTTATCATCTTATTTATGGGGATGAATTGTATAATATGCCAATATTATTGCAGAACATATTTCACTTTTCTTTTTGCAAATATGTGTTAATTTGCATTTCTGTTGCAGATCGATCAAACTGGTGTTCGTGTAGGCTGTTAATTGTAAGACTTGCTTTGTGAAGTCTTCGCGTTATTTATGAGAGGCAGTATTGCCATTTATTTTACACAACGGTATACAGTTTCACACACTTTCACGTGTTTCTTCCATCTGCCGACGGTGTCGCCATTTCTCATTTCAACCGTTTTTGTGCGTACGCCTGGGTCAGAGCTTGCGTGAAGGACCGCACATTTTACCGTCAAGTTTGCTTTTTATAAATACCAATTATTGCGTAGAGAGCGGCGTACGGCTTATTTTGTTTATAAATGAGGCCCCTGACCTGGGGCCTCATTTATAAAACTGTGCATAGGATCCTTACTTAAAGTGTACGTGTGCCAGATAGCCAAAAATGGCTTATCATGATAAGCAATTATCTCTGTAGTTAAAACATTAAAACACAGGATGCCAGAGGAAAAGTGTTCAAAAGCATTGCATCCACAACTGATATATCTATTTATTGAATAGCCTATAAAAAATGTTGTAACTTTTAAGTAATGATTTCATGTAATTTAAGTGTTTAACTCAGAACGGAATGTTTAATCTAAATATTTACAACAGAAGTAAAACAAAGTTTAAATCATTATTTTATTTATTTAATCTGTTATTGTGAACATGAACTGTATTTATGATTAGGACTTGTAATTAAGATTTACGGTTTTAGATGTGTTAGATGCTATATATGCGTCAGTTCCACTAAACGGCCCAACACGCTTTTAAGAATGGATGGATGTTTGCTTCATGTGATAGGCTTGGGGAGTAAAAATTTATTTGTATTATCTTTCTGTATATGTATAATTTTTTTTTGATTTTCTGTCTAAAAGTGACCAAAAAGACATGTAACTCCAGCTCACCATCGGTGTCACCAAACTGCTCCATCTACCAAAACGTTCGTACGCATGGGTCAGAGTTTGCGTGCAGGTGCGGAAATTTTCCCTCAAGTTTGTTTTTAAAAATCACAACTTGTGCGTCGAAAGTGGCGTACGCCTCTTTCAGGGCCTGTTTTGTGCGTACGTAACGGTTATAAATGAGGCCCCTGGGACTTGATGATATCCTGAGCCTTATCACTGCTTAATCAGGTAACCATCCATATTCCTGAATCTGTATTAAATTTGACAAATGTAACTGATTTCCATTCAGTTTAGCTTGTTTCCACTGAAACACAATAACAAAAAACATCTTGTGTTTATTAAGAAAGTGACTGAAATGGCTATTTTGTGATATTTAAAGACATTAAGGTCTACATAAGGTGAATCTGCAGCTTTAAAGGGATAGTTCAGCCTGAAATGAAAATCATGTCATCATTTATTTATCCTCAAGTTGTTCCAAACCAGTATGAATGTCTTTCTTCTGTTGCACACAAAAGAAGATAGAGTGAAGGATGTTGGTAACCAGACTTGGCTTCCATGGTATTTTTGTCCTACTATGGAAATCAATGGCCACCGTCAACTTTCTGGTTACCAACATTCTTTAAAATATCTTATTTTGTGTTCAGCAGAAGACAGAAACTCATACAGGGTTGGGACAACTTGAGGGTGAGTAAATGATGACAGAATTTTTATTACAGGCTGAACTATCCCTTTAAAGAAATTTTTGTTGATAACCTAAGCTCTTTTATTCTACAAGATAGAGTTGTTACTTTAATGCTAAGTAGTTTCACAGAAAATTAACTGAGATGTAGTTAATGGCTATAGCTCAGAGGTGTTTGTTCCTCTTCACGAAGAGTTTAGCTCCAGCACATGCCTGGAAGTTTTCATTGATCTAATGACCTTGATTAGCTGCCTCAGGTGTGTTTAATTAGGGCTGGAAATAAAATCAGACACCCCTGCCATAATGCTTTCTTTTGATATTGAAGCATTAATAGATTTTAGAAAAATAAATTAAATAAAAAGTATTTAACAATACTATAATCGTAGTTCAAATATTTTGTTAAGCAACTTTTTTTTGAAAAAAGTGAATCATATTGTGTTTAGTATATTTTTGAATATAAAAAATTCACATTTCACATTCACATTTTTGAATGTGACTATGTATGACAACTGAATTGACTCGTTCTTGAGTAACATAATGCTTTCTTTTTCAGATTTCAGAGAACCCAAAGGAAAAGAGGCAGTAGTCAAGACAGATTTTTAAAAACCTGAACCGTTGGACCACCTGTAGTTATGACATCAGTTATGTGACTTATGTGATATTTTTGTCATTGATTGATTGAATAAAATAAACTGCTGGAAAGGTGTCATTTATATTTTAAAAGGTTTTCGCCAAATTTTGAAACGGTCAGGAATTTGACACACCATTGAAGTGCAGTTGAAATGTAACTGGGGTCCTTCATTTCAGGGTCACACTCAGGGTCTTCGGGACCAAATGGTCCGGAAGGGTTTGATTCATATTTATTAAAAGAAAATCATATTTATTTATTTTTACTTGTTTTTTATAATATTTTTTCTTTTCTTTTTTGGTGTTTTGAGATAATTTAAGATTTATAATTAATATTTATGCAATAAATATGACCCATTTCCCCCCCATTTTCCCCCCATTGAATTTAATAGAAAATAATAAAAAAAAATATATATATATATATATATTTTTTAAAGCTGTATTTCATTTTAGAGTCAAGCCTAGACCTCATAAAAGCAATTTTTGAAATTAGATGGATGCCATCTGGTGGACAAACTGAGCATTTTAAAAATGCAAAACACATATGTAATCTGAATCTATTCGTTTGTTTATGTATAAAAGTGTGTTTGTGTGTGTGTGTGTGTGTGTGGATGTGTCTGTTTTGCACTCTTGATGTTTTGTAGATTCACCCCTTCACTGTTGTGTGCTTTTTTTCTGGATCGTGGCTGATTTGTAGATTGTACGCACAAAAAAACTCTGTATTGTCACATTTTTGCCAATTTCCCATTCATTTCCTATGGCGGGACCATTTGGACCCGAAGGCCCCGAGTGTGACCATTTTTTTTACAACCACTTAGACTATTCAAATCCTGTCCCCAATTTTTTGGGGTGTTCATATACCAAGTACCAACAAAGTCACCAAATTTCGGACCATTCCGATGAAGCTATGATTTTACACATTTTTTTATTTAAATTCTTCGGGACCATTTGGTCCGAAGAACCCCAGAGGGTTTTAATGTTGTTTCAACATTAACTTGGTACATCAGATGGCAACATATTTTTGTTAATTTCAATATTGATTCAGCATCAGTGATGCAAAATCAATCATAGTGTAATGTTGATTCAATAGCATGACCATTGATTTTCTGTTTAACATGGTTTCAACATTAACTGAGGGTGCAAAAGTGATTTTGATAAAATATAACTTTTGTAATGTTGAATCAATATTATTACTGTTGATTTTTGGTTGAAATCTCAACATTATTTCAAAATTAACTGAGGGTGCAAAAGTGATGTTGATAAAATATCACTTTGAAATGTTGAATCAATACTGTTACCGTTGATTTTTGGTTGAAATCTCAACATTGCTTCACCATTAACTGAGGTTGCAAGAGTGATACTAAAGCAACATCACTTTGTAACGTTAATTCAATGCAAATAGTGTTGACGCATCAACACTGAGTCAACATTGTATCAATGTCACCATGCTGTCTGGGACGTTACCAGGACCGGCAGGCGATTCTTCAGGGAGCCAGGGAAGTGACAAAAACCAAACCAATTCGTGACCAGGAGTTCCTACTGCGTTTTTTCGCTGATTACAGTGGGTTTACCTCCTGTAGATGACAGGCCTATAGAAGTATTCAAAAGGAATTGCACACGCTAGAATTCCAAACTTCCTGTTATACCCCGCCATCATTCGTGTCAGTTTTGGTGGTAATCAACACTCATTTGAATCAGTTAAAAAAGCGGGGAATTCTTAGTGGAAGCTCGTAATGCTCCTGGATCGGGTGCCAGACGTAAATGTCACGAGGTAACGAAATTCCAACTGGGAATGGGTTGATTAGCTAAAATCACCGGCAGCTGTGCATGAGGGGATTGTGTTGAAGATTTTATTATTTAGAAAACAAGTAATTTTGCTATATATTTGGACACAATTATTTCTTCTGTCTGTGACTTTGGATTTCCTCTGTGTATGTGAAAGACCTTGAATGGAATGTTGTTTGCTGCAGAAAATTCTATTCTTGAGAAGTCACATGGTAAAAGACCTTTACCCAAAACTATCTATAGGGTGTGTTACCTTCTTTGGAAGAAGAAGTATGTATATAACTCTGAACCAAAATGTACTCGGGAGCGCACTGGAAGGCCAGAGGGCCAGAGAGCGTTAGAGCGCCGTTCTATGGAACGGGACGGCGTTCGAAAATAAAGTCTAATTATTTCTGGCATCAAAGATCTCTGCGAAGTTATTTTTCAGAAAGATTGAAAACCACAACATTTGGCGACCCCGGCAGGACTTGGTTTTTGAAGCAAAAGGAACCACGAAAGGCAACACTGGTGACCGACACAGACAACAGTGGCCACTGTAATTTGAGGTGAGCAATTTTTGCTTTTGAAAAAGTATGTGTTGTCACCAGTGAGCCAGAGTGGTAAGACCCTTTAAAATGCTTCTCCAAGTTTAAAGAACTAAAAAATTGAAAAGAGGATCTTTGATTCTAGAAATAAGTGTCTATTGTTTGTTGATGATGTCAAGTACTGTGTTATAGCGCGGCGGAGCTCCCGTTAGTGTTTGCCAGTATTTATGTAGTCTGATGCAGATTGTATGAATATTGGTAGGATGCTGATGTGCCGCTAAAGGTTTTGTCGTATGTACGTAAGAATTTATGTTTACTGTTAAAGGATAACAGTTATTGTTTTTTCTTGTCAAGAGGGCCTTGAGGATGACAAGTGTACTGGTTAAGGTTAATCAGTTGTTTTTTTATATTTACTGTTAAGGATAATGGTAAATGTTAATGATTAAGGTTAATCATTTTCTGCTCATTAAGGATAATGAGTATACTGGTAAGGTTATCAGTATTATCTGTGTTTCTTATTAAGGTTAATAAGATAGCATGCGCACAGATAAGTTTAGCTTATGGTTACCGCATTGTTATAGGAATGACAATGGACTGCTCGGGTAAGCTAAATTGAATCGCAGAGGTCTGTAATAGTTTAAAGTTATTCAGTAAAGTATTGTTTGTAAAAACAGTGAGAAACACTGTGAGTAGAATATAGCTCTGTGTATTTGTATGTAGGATCCTGTCCTGTGTGTCTGCTTGACTGTGCCTGTGGTTAAAAATAGGGGACAAGGAATGTGTGAATGTGCTTGAGGGACAAGTACTGTATAAATGAGTATTAAAAGTAAAGGAAATAGTAAAAGAAAACAATTGTTTCAAGATATTAGTCTTGCAGATTATTGTAGTATAAATAAGTTAAAGTATAAAATATATATTAATAAATATAATGATATATATTAATAGATAAAGAGAAATAAAAATGCACGTGCTTAATATATTATATCTTATATCAGAAGACTTATATATTAGACTGAAGACGTCTAAAATTTGTATCTCATTATCCCTGAAGACAAAGTGAGAAAAATGATTCCATTGTAGATAATTAAGGTTGTGCTAAGAAAAAATAACTTGTGCAGTGTGCTAAAAGTGAACAAGATTGAGTGACAAAGTTTCAACAGTCATAAATAATTTACAGCAATCTTAGAATTGTAGTAAATGTGAATTGTTGGGAATGGGTGAGGAAAAGTTTATTCACCATGTTAGATTATTTTGAGCACAGCATGCAAATATAGGAGAAAGATTGAAGGCTGATTTTATGATAGGGAAAATTATTTAATTGTATTATACTCAGAAAATCAAAGTTAGATTATTGCTCATATTGCAATGAAGAAATAGCTTGCTTTTTCCTGCAACGAAAAACTTGCTTTACTAAAAACAGAATGGGAGAACTGCTGTTGTCAACCAGTGATTATTATATAGTATAAAAGAACTAGGAAAAAGATGGTTAAAAGTGGAATTTAGATAAAGAGCTAATAGCTCAGGAACAAATATTTATAAAGACTAATTTGATCTATGCAGCTCTCTGAGTGTTCAAGTTTCAGATGGCTTCAGTGTCGAATGGAAGAGGTGAAAGGTCAGACACGACTGCAGAGAGAAGAAGAAGAGTGGGTGAGGGGCTTTCAGCTCCCCTTCTGAAGATGACCACTCTCTGGCAAACTCAGCATGGAGAAAGACTGATTTAATGCTGGAAAAGGTGAAACGTTCACTATTTCACTGGAGACTTTTTCCTGAGGACAAGAGGAAAATCCTGAGATGCAAAGCTGTGGCAAAATCTATCAAAAGCCCAAACTCAGCAGAGGCAGAGAAAAAACAGAGCCAATATTCCAGTTTACACCAAGCCTTGAGTGACAGCTAGGCTGACGACACATGCAGAGCGACAGCCATGAAGCTTTAACAGACTGTTAATCTAAAAACAGAAGAACTGACCGAAACCCTTCCCTTACGGGCAACACAGGTCTGGCAACTTCAATGATCCCTCTAGAGACTGCTTCAAATTTAGTTATTATATTAACTTTATTCATTCTGATTATTCACTGGTCTCATAAGCAATTCTTTATATTCTCTGCTAAACTAACCCTCTCTGCTTTTCCAGTAGGTTCAAGTCCAGCCATATAAAAAAGAAAGAGAATACACTGAAAGAGAGGAGTGGGTGCTCAACTCACCAAATAGTTCAAACTGAGGCTGGATTTGGTATAGTGAGGGATATTATATTAAACAATTATAGGGCTAAAAGCATGAAAAATTATTCTTTAGCAAAGAAAAAGATAGGGAAAAATTGTCAAAGAATTATCATTATTGTTTACAAAACAATGATACTGGTCACTCTATTTTGTTTTGGTAAGTTTTTAGAGATATAGATTGGAGAAAATTACTCCAAAAGTCCAAAATTATGAAATCGCAAAAAATGCTGTCAGAACTGGGATAATGAGATGGAAATGTTGTTGGCCATGGATCCAAGATTATGCAGAGATCTCCAATTTATTTCTTAAAGCAGCTCATGAGCAAAAAACAAAAAAGAATAGGAAAAATCAGAAAAACAAATGACAAAATGTATTTGAAAAATTACAATTGGCAGGCTTATTATTCTAAAATACTTAGTCTATTAGAATTTGTAAAAAGAAAAAAAGGATTATAACAATGGTGTTAAACTAAACCTTATGATCATTGACACTTCTCAATAGTGTTTGACATAGTTGTGTTGACCTGATCAACCCTTGGCTAAAATTATAGGATGCCACATTTAGAGCACAACCTGCAAGAATGTATGCTGGCCAGTGTGTGTGAGAGAGACACTGAGTGTGAATGAGTGAGAGATGGTGTTTGAAGAAACACTAAGGCAAATCAATTATTTTGCCAATACAGCTGTATTTAAAATTTAACATGTGGGCCCACAGGGCAAATTCTGCCCAATAAAATAATGACCATGGATGGATTTGGTTAAATTTCCTGGTCAGGAACTGAAGTAACAATATGAAAAAACAAAGAATGAAAAGAGAAAAATAAAAAATATAAAAACAGTGCCACATGTGCGCAGCGCATAACATATCTGACTTTCTTTGCAGCATAACACGTCTGCCTTTCTTTTCAGCATATCGTGATGGAGCTGATCTTTGTCAAAAGTATGAAATATTGTCTTGTAACTTTTGTATTGTGACAAAGTGGGTTGAGTATTGTCCAAGATGCCTAATAAATAGTGGGTTGATAGTGGAACTCAAGACAAAGAGATAACTGAGTTGAATTGACTAATTATAAGAGTACATTGAAATTTATTGTAAGAAAAATGCAAAAAGTTGCAAATAATGATGAAAAGTCAAATTTATGAAAAACAAATAGGAATATATGGATTAAAGTCCTGCTGTTAATGAAAGCAGAAAGGACACCACTCAGCCCACATGACCTTTCTACAGGTAACAGCGAGAAGGACAATGGGACAGATGAGCAGATGATTGAAATCACATGTTGTTTTCACTAACAAAAATAATTAAGCTTTAATTTACAGATAGCAGCAGCTCAATTCCAGGAAGGATTCTGGGACAAGTCTGACAAAAAGAATCAGTAACTCTGCTTTGTAATTTCAGAAGAAGTGATCAACAGTGTGACATTTGAGTCCATGCCTCTCAACTTAAAATAAACCAACTGACTTCAGCAACCCCCCACAACTGAAGTGAGGGATCAAGGACATGCTGACAATGAGAGAAAGAGTCCATTGCAACGAACGACTCACTGGAGACACCCTGGTGAAAGATGTAATGATTGATGACAAGGTTAACAGAAAGATCAAATCATGAATGGAAGAAAAGACAAACTTGACCAGAAACACAGTAATGAGAGGAACTGTGCAAAGAAAAGAGAATCAACAGAGATGAGTACAAGCTCAAACAATAGTCAACATCAACCAACTTTCCTATGAATGAATGTTCAGCCCTTGAATAGATTCAGTAGCAACTTAATAATAACCCCACCATAACAAAAATGATTGAAAGTAAAAATATATTACGCCACATAAAAAACAATGATAATGACTAATTAAGAAAAGAAACTAAAATAATGTTAACAACAATTCATGAAGGAAAATTTTAGAACTAAAAATAACTTTTAAATAAATTTTAAGGGGTACTCAGATGTAACTTGTCAATACAAGGGTATACTTAATTAATTTAAGGCTACAGTTGAAATTAAAGCAAGTATTAACAAATATTAAATTTTAATTTTAATTGATAAGAATACATTTTGATTCAATATGCAATCGATTAGCTAAAATTATATCAAGTAGTGCTTGATAGAAAGTATAGAAAGTTTATAGACTTAGAGGAAGTTATTGAAATCCAATAACAAACAGGCCCTTGTGAACAATCTAAATGGCACCAGAGGGGGGTCAAAAATAGATATTTGGCATTCACATGAAGGACAGATTGTTGAACCAATGAATACTTTTGAATATTCTCAGTCCAGATGCGCAATGGTTTTAAACCAGTGCGCAAAGGGGGGAGTAAGGAAAGGAATTAAAAATTAAAATGAAGTTAAAATTAAATGCATTTTTGCAAAGTTTTGTGAAATTTGTGCAAAAACAAAGTTAAGAAAAGAACAGCGACAAAAATAGGCCATATATCAGTATACCATGTGGACATGATATAGATGGGTAAAAGCGATGAAATCAGCAGAGGAGGGACAGGAACAGAAATTAAATTTCTAACAGAAGTAATCCTTAGATTGGAAGTCTATCAGAAATAACGTCACATTATATGTCAACTAAACAGAAGTATTGAAGATTAAAAATAAGTTGCATACGAACAAAAGGAAGTTTTATTAATAATTAAGATATAATGCTAATGGTTTAAATGGTTGATAGACAAACTTTTAGATTGTTAGATATAAAGAAAAAGAAATGTACATATAAGGAATATGTAAGAGTGCAAAAAGTTGTTCTCTAGAGTTATTTTTCTAATTGTCTAATAAGTTTATTGAATGACTTTTATGAGATAAATGTAACATTGCTCTGAAGCTTTCTTAGTTAGAGTGATTACATGAGACATAATTAGTTTATTCATGATAGTTTATTTAGAAATTAGTAGAAACGAAGAAAATGTATTCAGTTTAGTCTTGAACTGAGGAGCGACAATGAGAATGAGAAGCAATACGCGAGATTAAAAAGGTCAAAATGGAATTTATTGTTTAAATTTGGTAATAAAATAGACAGTAAGCGAAATGTATTGCAATTTATTAGATAGGTGTAAAGTGTTCTGTTCACTAAAATTGACTGACTAAAAGATGGATTCTTCGAATTTAAGAATTGATATTCTCTCATAAGAAGTGATAAAAATGAGAGAGTTATGTTTACCCAGCCATATTTTGAATTAATAGTCATATGGATCAAGTAGAACAAAAATGCATAATAAATCAATTAGACTACTATAATAAACAGATATTTATTATAATGCTTTGTCTGCATTAGGAGAAAAAAAAAATTATGTGAAAAAAGTAGAATGACTTATGTTTGGTGATCAGTGTTGCACTTTTACTAAATAATATTGTGCAGGGAGGAAAATTTAGCGATTGAGTCAAGAAAAACTTAAGAGCAGAAGTTAAGGAAAACTTAATGAAAAGTTTGGAAAATTATGATTTTCTCAATTAGAGATGTTTTTGGAAATGCAGTATTAAAAGTGGGTTATTATTCTGTTGTGTACTTTGTATATTAAGATCACTAGTTGGAAAACCACGGTTAAACGAATGAAAATGCGGAAAAAAGATAATGAAAACTAATTTGAGAGGGCAACCAAATTGATATTTACAAACCCTGGATGTTGATCACATTAAATGAGGAATTGAGGACGAAGAAGATGATTGATGAGCCAGACCCTAGGGGATATCTACACCACAAGAAAACTTTCAATAGTATAAGAGACTTTTATGTTTGATATACTCTAAATAACTGTGACAATAACATGCAATGCAAGAACAAATGTATGCACACACTTATAACAATGTTTCAGTTTGTCTGACTAGGAGACCTCGATTCTTTTACTTTTTCCATTAAACAAAAAAGAAAGAACAACTAAAAGAAATAAAATGTATGGAAGAAGATGTTTGGCTCGAGTGCTCCTCCGGAGTGTGGTGGCTTAATCCAGTAATTGGAAAGGAGAATGGGTGACTCAGTTGGGTCACTAGGTAGCATAACTGAGGGAGCTGGATTTTGAAACTACACTCTGGAAAAAAGATAGTGAATGTGAGGCTTAATAAGCCTCAGAGGAGGGAATGTTGAAGATTTTATTATTTAGAAAACAAGTAATTTTGCTATATATTTGGACACAATTATTTCTTCTGTCTGTGACTTTGGATTTCCTCTGTGTATGTGAAAGACCTTGAATGGAATGTTGTTTGCTGCAGAAAATTCTATTCTGAGAAGTCACATGGTAAAAGACCTTTACCCAAAACTATCTATAGGGTGTGTTACCTTCTTTGGAAGAAGAAGTATGTATATAACTCTGAACCAAAATGTACTCGGGAGCGCACTGGAAGGCCAGAGGGCCAGAGAGCGTTAGAGCGCCGTTCTATGGAACGGGACGGCGTTCGAAAATAAAGTCTAATTATTTCTGGCATCAAAGATCTCTGCGAAGTTATTTTTCAGAAAGATTGAAAACCACAACAATTGAAGCCCCGCGATTGGGACACGTTGCCCTTAGGGGAGAATAAAAGGAGAGGGTACAGACCAAACGACAACTCGTTTTGGGGACGGTGATCTCGGAGGAAGTGTGAGCGTTGGAGAAGAGGAAGTGGGGCCGGCAAACGGGCGCGGCACTTTGAGTTTGGGAAAAAGAGCACGCCGACTCAACCGGAAGGAGGGAATCGCTGAATAGTAAGATCGTTGGTGAGAGACTGAGTAGGCCAATCAATTTCCATCCTCCTCTTTCGTGTCTGTGGGACTCCCTGATGTGAATGCCAGGTCAGAAAATGGGCGACGGCCATCTATATATGTATTTTCCACTGAGTGCTGAATTGTAGAGATGAAGTGATGTGATGCACTGTTTTGATGTGTGAAGTGTGAACTTAAACCCGCTGGATGCCCATTACTTACCTGAGTTTTCTATCATGTTCTAAAGACATAAGAAGAGCCTAACACTGTTGTACTCCACGGACATTTGAGTGTATATTCTGACAGCCTATTGTGAAGAAGGATTACGTGCCTGTATACTCATCTGACTGCTTTGCAGTGAAGCTCTCCAGCCGTAAGTTCTCTGTCTGTCACCTGTAGAAGAAGAGGATTACGTGTCTGTATACTCACCTGACTGCTTTGCAGTGAAGCCCTCCAGCCGTAAGTTCTCTGTCTGTCACCTGTAGAAGAAGAGGATTACCTGCCTGTATATTCACCTGTCTGCTTTGCAGCGAAACCCTCCCGCCGTAAGCTCTGTGTCTGCCGGCCCTTTAAGAGGATTACGTGCCTGTATACTCACCTGACTGCTTTGCAGTGAAGCCCTCCAGCCGTAAGTTCTCTGTCTGTTACCTGTAAAAGAAAGATTACGTGCCTGTATACTCATCTGACTGCTTTGCAGTGAAGCCCTCCAGCCGTAAGTTCTCTGTCTGTCACCTGTAGAAGAAGAGGATCACGTGTCTGTATACTCACCTGACTGCTTTGCAGTGAAGCCCTCCAGCTGTAAGTTCTCTGTCTGTCACCTGTAGAAGAAGAGGATTACGTGTCTGTATACTCACCTGACTGCTTTGCAGTGAAGCCCTCCAGCCGTAAGTTCTCTGTCTGTCACCTGTAGAAGAAGAGGATTACCTGCCTGTATATTCACCTGTCTGCTTTGCAGCGAAACTCTCCCGCCGTAAGCTCTGTGTCTGCCGGCCCTTTAAGAGGATTACGTGCCTGCATACTCACCTGACTGCTTTGCAGTGAAGCCCTCCAGCCGTAAGTTCTCTGTCTGTTACCTGTAGAAGAAAGATTACGTGCCTGTATACTCATCTGACTGCTTTGCAGTGAAGCCCTCCAGCCGTAAGTTCTCTGTCTGTCACCTGTAGAAGAAGAGGATCACGTGTCTGTATACTCACCTGACTGCTTTGCAGTGAAGCCCTCCAGCTGTAAGTTCTCTGTCTGTCACCTGTAGAAGAAGAGGATTACGTGTCTGTATACTCACCTGACTGCTTTGCAGTGAAGCCCTCCAGCCGTAAGTTCTCTGTCTGTCACCTGTAGAAGAAGAGGATTACCTGCCTGTATATTCACCTGTCTGCTTTGCAGCGAAACTCTCCCGCCGTAAGCTCTGTGTCTGCCGGCCCTTTAAGAGGATTACTTACGGTAGCGGCCGATGACGAGGCTCATCAACAGTTAATAGAAACCGGTGCGGGATAGGAACGCGGGGGTGCTGTGATTGGAACATGCGCTGATGGAAGGGAGGATAAAAAGGCAATACATTGCCCCAGCGGGGTGCGGAAGTCGAGTCTTTGGTTCGGTTGCGTTGAGGCATAGTGGGATTCATGAAGCAGATGTGACGAGTGACCGGAAACCGGGCAAAAAGGGTACGCTAGCAGGCTGGAGTTTGACTGGAGAGTGGAAAGTCGGCGGCATAGAAAGATAAGTGAAACTGGGAACTGGATCATAGCGCAATTGATGTTTGTAGTGAACGTCTGGGAGGGAATGACATTGAAACCGATGTCTTGGATGAACTTGCTATTATAAGGATGTGTTTGATGCTTTACCACTGATTTCCATCGAGTTTCCAGCGCAAGTGGTGAACGGAGCCCCAAGCCAGAGCCTTAATTCCGTGAGTGCAGTGACTTGCAGTGCTTGTTATGTCCCTTTTCACGTGTGATTGTTTGTGAAGATTGTAACAGAACAAGAGGTCGGGGGTGTTTGCTGAGGCAGTGGTGGGTCTGGATCACCAACTTGTCGATTCCCTCTGGTAGCATCACTGAAGAGAAATTCCTCTGTGGGGAAGTATCGATACTTGTCATCCTCTCCGTCTGAGTCCGGTGAGTGAACAGCTACGCTGGTGAAATAGTATCATCCTCTCTGCCTGAGTCCTTTGAGTGTACAGCTACATTGGTGAAATACTTATCATCCTTTCTGCCTGAGCCCTGTGAGTGTACAGCTACGTTGGTGAAATACTTGTCATCCTCTGTCTGAGTCCTGTGACTGTACAGCAACGCCGGTGAGATACTTGTCATCCTCTCCGTCTGAGTCCTGTGAGTGAACATCTAGGCTGGTGAAATCCTACCATCCTCTCCATCTGAGGCCGGCGAGTGTACAGCCACGTCGGTGAGATACTTACCCACTTCTCTGTCTGAGCCCTGTGAGTGAACACCTACACTGGTGAAATACTTGTCATTCTCTCCGTCTGAGTTCTGTGAGTGTACAGCCACGCCGGTGAGATACTTATCCTCCTCTCCGTCTGAGTCCGGTGAGTGAACAGCTACGCTGGTGAAATACTGTCATCCTCTCTGCCTAAGTCCTGTGAGTGTACAGCTGCCTTGGTGAAATACTTATCATTCTCTCCGTCTGAGTTCTGTGAGTGTACAGCCACGCCGGTGAGATACTTACCCTCTTCTCTGCCTGAGCCCTGTGAGTGGACAGCTACGCTGGTGAAGTACCTACCTTCCTCTCCGCCAGAGTCCATACTCACCTTCTTTCACGCCTGAATTTCGAGTATCCAGCTACATTGGTAAAACCCTGACCCCCGTCTGGCTCTAATTGAGTCCTTTGAAGAAGAGTCATCCCTACACTCGCCTTTTGGAGTCCCGTTGCCAACGGAACAAAGACTGTTTTTTATAGACTTTTTAATTCAATAAAGTATTTGTACTTATTAAACTCCATTTTGTCTGTCTGCCTGTTGTGTTCTTGCGATATCGGTGGTGCACGGGTGAGGGGCATGGCCGGTCATCTGGTGTCCGCCCCGACCTGTGCCGGTGACATTAGAATTGTGCAAACTACAGACCAATTAGTTTATAATAAATTATATTTTGACAATTAGTCAAATATAAAAATGTATGCCAGAATTCTGGCCTTGCGACTACAGTGGTATCTGAATTCATTAGTCCACCCTGACCAGTCTGGCTTTATGCCAAATAGATTAGCGGCGGATAACATTCGGAGACTACTGCACGTCATTCACGAATCCCGGGGTTGTCCCAATCCAGCTGTGGTTCTTTCGTTGGATGCAGAGGAGGCGTTTGACAGGCTGGATTGGGACTACCACTGGTCTGTTTTGGATGTGTATGGCTTTCGCAAAGGCTTCGAAAACATAATAGTTTTATATAGAAACCCCACAGCCTCTGTTATGACTAATGGAGTACATTCTCTACCGTTTAATTTACAATGAGGCACAAGACACGGGTGCCCTTTATCCCCAATGCTATTTGCAATGTCGTTCGAGCCCCTAGCCCAATTGATAAGACAGGAAAATGTCTGTTCAATTTCAGTTAACTCTTACAAGCAACATACACTCACCTAAAGGATTATTAGGAACACCTGTTCAATTTCTCATTAATGCAATTATCTAATCAACCAATCACATGGCAGTTGCTTCAATGCATTTAGGGGTGTGGTCCTGGTCAAGACAATCTACCGAACTCCAATCTGAATGAATGTCAGAATGGGCAAGAAAGGTGATTTAAGCAATTTTGAGCGTGGCATGGTTGTTGGTGCCAGACAGGCTGGTCTGAGTATTTCACAATCTGCTCAGTTACTGGGAATTTCACACACACACACACACACACAGTATAGGGCAGTCCTGTGGGCGAAAACGCCTTGTTGATGCTAGAGGTCAGAGGAGAATGGGTTGACTGATTCAAGCTGATAGAAGAGCAACTTTGACTGAAATAACCACTCGTTACAACCGAGGTATGCAGCAAAGCATTTGTGAAGCCACAACACGCACAACCTTGAGGCGGATGGGCTTCAACAGCAGAAGACCCCACCGGGTACCACTCATCTCCACTACAAATAGGAAAAAGAGGCTACAATTTGCAAGAGCTCACCAAAATTGGACAGTTGAAGACTGGAAAAATGTTGCCTGGTCTGATGAGTCTCGATTTCTGTTGAGACATTCAGATGGTAGAGTCAGAATTTGGCGTAAACAGAATGAGAACATGGATCCATCATGCATTGTTACCACTGTGCAGGCTGGTGGTGGTGGTGGTGTAATGGTGTGGGGGATGTTTTCTTGGCACACTTTAGGCCCCTTAGTGCCAATTGTGTATCGTTTAAATGCCACGGCCTACCTGAGCATTGTTTCTGACCATGTCCATCCCTTTATGGCCCCCATGTACACATCCTCTGATGGCTACTTCCAGCAGGATAATGCACCATGTCACAAAGCTCGAATCATTTCAAATTGGTTTCTTGAACATGACAATGAGTTCACTGTACTAAAATGGCCCCCACAGTCACCAGATCTCAACCCAATAGAGCATCTTTGGGATGTGGTGGAATGGGAGCTTCGTGCCCTGGATGTGCATCCCACAAATCTCCATCAACTGCAAGATGCTATCCTATCAATATGGGCCAACATTTCTAAAGAATGCTTTCAGCACCTTGTTGAATCAATGCCACGTAGAATTAAGGCAGTTCTGAAGGCGAAAGGGGGTCAAACACAGTATTAGTATGGTGTTCCTAATAATCCTTTGGTGAGTGTATATCACTCTATGCAGATTATATTTTACTGTTTATTTCGGATCTTCAAGTTTCATTTCCCCAGATACTGAAGGTATCTGAAAAGTTCAGTATGCTCACTGGGTACAAAATTAATTGGGATAAATCCTCTTTGCGTCCACTTAATAGTATGGCTAAGAAAGTTAGACTACCATGTAACATTTCCATACAAACTTCAATAAGTTACTTAGGCATTGCTGTTCATTCTTCTCTCCATGGTATACCTGATGCCAACTACCTACAAATTCTAACTAGGGTTGAACAAGATCTCCAAAAATGGACCTTGTTGCTACTATCATTACATGCTAGAATAGTGAGTGTTAAAATGAATGTTTGCCACAAATCAATTTTCTCAGTTCCATGATTCCGTTGCCTGCACCTAAACTTTTTTGGTACAAACTCAATTCTAAAATTCATAAATTCATCTGGAATGGAAAGCAACCCAGATCTAAATTTGAAACACTGCAGCGTGCAAAACATAATGGAGGATTAGCGCTTCCAAATTTTAAACTGTATCATAGGGCCTCTGAAATAAAAAGTCATTAAGGATTGTCTCGACCCGCTCTCTAGGGTTCCTTGGAGAGAGATAGAGGAGAGCTTAGCAAGCAAACACAGATTACAAGATATACTGTTCTCTGGGCTAAACAACAAGCAATGTATGCAAGCTTTTGGTCCAATCATGGCCAACACAGTAGTCAATTTTAAACTTATGGAAACATATATTAATTATTCACATATTTGGCACACCCATACGGTATAACAACAATAATATCCGTTCGGGAGGTACACATTTTCCTCTAGAGACTGGATGCAGAAGGGAATTTATACATTGAAAGATATTTCTGGTCCTAAACGCATGTTAAAAAACGTGAAATAAAAAAAAAGATTATATATTAAAAATATAGCCTATATATTAAAATAGATATAACATACTGTGTTTGATATGGGATTAAAATGTCGGGCAGTGTATAAGATATAAACTAATGATTAATTATTTTAATATTCCTTTGTTCCGATCAGAGCATGTGAGCGGAGAGAGAGCACATTTCTGAATATCCCTCTCTCCTTCTCCACCTCTCCCGGACGCGCAGCTGCCGGCTTCGGCCCTCACTGCCGCCGCCTCAGGGGACAAAGCTGAAGGAATCGACTCAGGTGACAGCTGTTCCATCCTGGCATCGGACAGCGAGGAATGGTCGAGTTCTCATCACTCCGCCTCCTCCTCGATCCAGGAATCCAGCAGGACTCGGGCTGGCGTGGACGCTGAACTCATGCGCCTCCTTTCTAAGGCCGTCGACCAACTCGGCCTGGATTGGTCACCGCCTAAGGAGCCCGCGCCCAATAGGCTCGACGGCTGTTTCCTCCACAGCCGCCGCCCACCGCCCGTTTCCAGATCTGCGGCATTTCTGCCAGTGCTTCATGCTGAGCTTTCTAAATCGTGGAATGTACCATTCTCCGTGAGGTTCCACTCAAATGTCTCCTCGACGCTCTCCCAAGTGGACGGCGCCGCCGAGAAGGGATACAAAGCTACCCCCCAAGTGGAGGAGGCGGTCGCAGCGCACCTTTGCCCGCTCTCTGCGAGATGCTGCTCAAAGTCTGCCCTCCCGTCCAAAGCCTGCAGGACCACCTCAGCCCTTGTCGGCCACGCGTTTTCTGCCGCCGGACAAGCTGCCTTCGCTGTGCACTCAATGGCTGTGCTGCAGATTCTCCAAGCTGATCTCCTCCTTGAATGCGACGAGAAAAGCAAGGACCAAGCTACCATCACGGATTTGAGGAGTGCGACGGATCTTCCCCTTCGTGCTACGAAATCCGCAGCTCAGGCCATTGGGAGATGCATGGCTTCGCTCACCGTCACAGAGAGGCACCTCTGGTTGACGCTTGCTGACATGAGGGAATCTGACCGCTCTGCGTTTCTCGACGCGCCCGCTCTCCCCTACTGGTCTCTTCGGCCCAGCAGTAAATGGGATCATCGACCGCTTCTCCGAAGTACAGAAGACCTCGCAGGCCATGAACCTCTTTCTGACACGACGCTCTAGCTCCGCTGCAAGTCGCCCACTTGAGCCGCCTGCACGAAACGCTAGCCAGCTCCCAGCTCAGCCCCAGCCTTCGCAGCGACGACAGGGCAGCCATCCTAGATCGCGCTCGTCCAGCCGAGATTGCGCTGAAGCCCGAGCACGCAAAGTCCTCCTAGCAACAGCAGAGGAAAAGACTCGCCGCGGCCGGACCACCGTCAAAACGTCTCGTTCTGTCAGTTCCCTCAGAGAAGGCTACTGCAGATGTACATTTGGCAGCCAACGAGTTGGCAACACAGCCCGCTCGCCTGCACACAACCGCCGTAAAAGAAATCTAGACCTAGAGAAATCTCAAAAAGAGTATAATTTCTGGTCATCCGGGTCACGCCGTTGGTGTTTTAAGTGTAGAAAAAGTGCCCACAAATCAGTGCTCACCCCTACACATAAACACAATGCCCCCCGTGTCTCACACACTCACAGAGCCCACTCTAATAAAGCTGGCAAATGCAGCTCGAGTGCTAGATGTAGAGAATGTGCCCACAAATTTGTGCTTACACCTACTTGCCACCCGCTCTGTTACATGGCCACAACAGCCTCACATCGGCCAAGTTATGAACGTAAGTCACGTGCCCGCTCAAGAGCGCTCACGCTTACTGACAAACACTCACAAAACGTTCCCCATTCATAGCATTCGGGATGCCACAAGTGATACAGCCAGCCACTGCTGTCAGCGAGCCGCCGTATCTGAGATCCGAGGGCACGCGCGCCCCACACACACCTCCAGTTCAGTTTCCCGAGCCCACATAGTGTGGCGATCCGAACCCGGAGTCCATTCTGCCCCTAGCTGTAGATGTAAAAGCATGGGAGGCTATTCCAGGGGTGTCAGAATGGGTGCTGAGCACAATAAGACAGGGCTATTCGCTTCAGTTCGCTCGCCGTCCCCCTCGCTTTCAAGCACGGACCGAGACGAAAGTGAAAGCGGATGTAGCGCATCTACTCCACGCAGTAATAGCCAAACTGCTGTGCAAAGGGGCCATAGAACCAGTACCTCCTTCTCTGAGTTAGTCAAGCTTTTACAGACACTATTTTCTCGTACCCAAGAAGGAACTCTCAGACCTATCTTAGATCTGAGATATTTGAACAAAGCTCTCATGAGAAGGCCGTTCAAAATGCTCACGACCAGACAAATTCTCGCGCAAGTTTCCCCGAGGGACTGGTTTATCTCTCTCGATCTGAAAGATGCATACTTTCAGATTCCGATAGTCCCCTGTCACAGGCCATTCTTGAGCTTCACCTTTGACGGTCGGGTATGTCAATACACCGTCCTCCCGTTCTGCCTGTTTTTGGCACCCCTTACATTTACGAAGTGCATGGACGCGGCTCTCGCCCCCTTGAGAGAACAAGGGTGCGAATTCTGAACTATTTGGACGATTGGCTGATTTTAGCACAGTCAGAGATAGAACTGTTATCTCACAGAACAGTGCTCCTCAGTCATCTGGAAAGCCTGGGTCTCATGGTCAATTGGACCAAGAGCTCATTACTGCCCAGTCAGTCAGTTTACTTTCTAGGAATAGAACAGGACTCTGTGGCTATGACGGCCTGTTTATCAACACAGCGCGCGCCGTGTTCGACACCTGGCCGCATCTTTCCAGGAGGGCAGCATCGCTCTTCCGCAGAGACGCTTCCACATAAACTGTCTGGAGATGATAGCAGTCGAGAACGCGCTCAAGCGCTTCCTCCCGTTCATACGGGACCACCATGTGCTAGTCCGCTCGGACAACATGTCTGTGGTGTCCTACATAAACCGTCAGGGCGGTGTCAGATCCAGAAGTCTCTGCCATCTGACAGAACGCCTTCTCGTATGGTCTCAGAACCTCCTTCACTTGCTGAGAGCTGCGCATGTGCCAGGCCACTTGAACGACGGCCCAGACAAACTGTCCAGGAACTACGTTCCCCCAGGGGAATGGTCCCTGCACCCCCACACAGTCCAGTTACTGTGGCGCATTTTCGGCAAAGCGGAAGTCGACCTGTTTGCGTCAAAAGACAAAGCTCATTGCCCGATATTCTTTTCAAAGAACGAGGATGCGCTGGGCCAAATCTGGCCCAGCCTCCCACTTTATGCTTTCCCTCTGGTCTCTCTGTTACCACAGGTAATCAAGAGGATCAGGGAAACGCGCCACTCGGTGATCCTTATAGACCCGCGATGGGAGAATCAGATATGGTTCCCGGAGCTGATGCGGCTGTCACACACAGCCCCTTGGCCGATTCTGGTGAGGAGAGATCTCCTCTCTCAAGCCCGCGGCTCAATCTGGCATCCCCATCCAGAGCGCTGGTCTCTGCACGCATGGTTAATCAACGGATACCAGTTGTCCTCCCAGAAGGAGTGATGAACACGATTACACAATCTAGAGCTCCCTCTACAAGGCAGCTCTACGCGTCTAAATGGTCTGTGTTCTCCAAATGGTGTACTGATAGAGATCTAGACCCATGAACGTTGTGGGGTCCCGTGGTTGCTTGGCTTCCTTCAAGAGCTGTTGGATAAGGGCAGGTCCCCATCCACGCTTAAAGTATATGTGGCGGCCGTTGCATGTTCACTGAGTCGACGCGCGGTCAGTCAATAGGAAGAAACGAGCTCGTCATCTGCTTCCTTAGAGGAGCCAGGAGGAAGAATCCCCCGTGACCCCCGTCGGTTCCCATGTGGAATCTTTACTTGGTCCTAGAGGCCCTGAAATCTTTCCCCTTTGAACCGATAGACTCCTTGGACCTAAAGTACCTCTCGCTCAAAACCGTTTTTCTGACAGGTCCTTCATCAGTCAAACGTGTGGGGGATTTACAAGCCCTATCTGTTAGCGCTGCGTGTCTTGAGTTCAGACCAAATGACTCTAAAGTCATCCTCAAAACCAAGGCATGGCTATGTCCCAAAAGTGTTGAGCGCAGGTCATTTTTCTATCGGCTCTGCCAGCATCCGATAGTGAGAGCGATGTTAATCTCCTCTGCTCCGTCAGGGCGCTGAGGGCTTACATTACGCGCTCCGCCCCTTTCAGGTGCTCGGAACAGCTCTTTGTCTCGTTTGGTGGGCGCACCAAGGGTCTCGCCACCTCTAAACAGAGCCTGTCCAGATGGATAGTGGAAGCTATCGCATCTGCTTATGTGTCTAAAGGTCTGCAATGCCCCTTGGGCATTAGGGCTTATTCCACCAGAGGCGTGGCCTCGTCGTGGGCTTGGTCCAGCGGGATTTCCATTCAGGACATTTGTGAGGCGGCAGGCTGGACCTCTCCATCCAAATTTTTTAGGTTTTATAAGCTGGAAGTTCCCGCCCTGCAGGCTAGACTTCTGTCAGTATGAGCGGTGTCTATGTCCTGACCAGATCTTATCATGCGCAGACTACTCTCATGCGACCTTAGCTCTCCTGGTTGAGCTGCACTGTATGGTGAATATTTGTAAAGACCGGCAATGCCGCTCTGTATGCCCTATATGTGCTTATAAACATGTGCTGGCCCGCATTGCTGGCCACCTGATTCCCACTTATCTATGTTCCCCGGGAATCCCTGGGACTCATGATGTGGATGCTTGGCGCGCACGGTGTTGACAATGGGTTCCCGTAGCGCAGTGGTTCTCAACTCCAGTCCTCGGGACCCACCGCTCTGCACATTTTTTATATCTCCTTATTTAACACACCTGATTCAGATCACCAGCTCGTTAGGAGAGACTCCTTGATCTGAACTGAGTGTGTCAGATAAGGGAGACATACAAAATGTGCAGAGCAGTGGATCCCGAGGGCTGGAGTTGAGAACCACTGCCTTAGCGTAAGCAACTTACGCAATACGAGAGAACCTCTCATAAGAGAACGTCCTCGATTACATACGTAACCTCGGTTCTCCTCTAGAAGAGGGAACGAGTATTGCGTAACCTGACCGTGCAGGCGCCAAGAGCGATTTTCGCTTCAGTCAATGAAAACCAGTGCCGCAGCCTCCGAGCCTGACTTTTATACACTAAGCCACCTCCCTTTTGGCGGGCTGTGACGCGTAGAGGGCGTTAAGGATAATTAAGGATAATTTTTGGCTTCAATATCTCGAGAAAAGATGACTTTACCTGTAGCGTAAGCAATACTCGTTCCTAGAGAGAACCGAGGTTACGTACGTAACCGAGTACGTTTTCTGTGTCGCTGCAAAGATGAAGTTGATGATGTGGACTCGCCATCAACGAATAAAGATATAAAGGCATAAAAAGCAAAATTTCCTCCCGTTTGGCGCGCCCCACCTGTTACGTCTCTATTCCCCACCAGTGGGGCGGCCCCACACTTTTAGAACCGCTGCCTTAGAGGCTACAGTAAATCGCCTAGCTATACAGCACACATGGGAAAGAGACTGTGAACAAGAGGAGGATGTCACGGACTGGGGAAGAGTATGGCAGAACATTTTTACTTCATCTAGGAATCCTAATCCTTAATTTTAACTTCTGTCACAGAACTTATTGGACCCCACTCAAAAGACATCGTACTGACTCCTCCTTCAGTCCCTTTTGTGATAAATGTCCTGACCAACAACTTGGATTCTTTTTCCATATGATCTGGGAATGTGATAAGGTTAAACATTTTTGGATTGAGGTATGTGCTATCTTATCGAAAATCATTGAATATACTGGTGATCCCCTCTGTATTATTACTGAATGATGATTCTCAGTTGATTTCTCTAAACTGCAAAAAAAAAAAAAAAAAATGGTCTGGCTGGCCGGTTTAACATCTGCAAAAAAACTGATAGCTCAACACTGGCTCCCACTGTCACGAATCAGAACGACACACAGATAAAGTTGTAATGAAGTTTATTTAAAGCACTCAGGAACAGACACGGCAGGTAAGTTGATGAGATGGGGGAATGAATGGATGAATGAACATGATATAGTCTCTTATCTGTTACAGGATGAATGGGATGAACCGAACAGAAGATAGCAGGTAGGCTGAAGACAGATGGTCCGGAATAGCAGATCTGGGTTTTCAAAGATGAAGGTAAGTACACAAAGCAGATAAGGTTGTTAGCTGACTGGAGAATGTCTCGAATAAGAGAGTCAGGAAATTGATGACATATCAACGAGACCGGACAAATGAGTGAGGGAACTGGTGGGGTTTTTAAGGTGTGGGTGAAGTGAGTGCAGATTGCCGGCAGGTGATAATGACAGGTGCAGGCGATTAATACTCAGGAGTGGGCAGAGTGCGGAGGTCTGGCGCTGACGCTGGTGTATCCGTGACACCCACCACATACCCTGGATATATTCAAGTGGTTGATTCAACTTCGGGACATTATAATGTTAGACATATCCACAGCTCGGGTGAACTCGGCACAAATCTCAACATTAAAAATCTGGACAATAGCTTCTGAGAAGGTCTCCAAGTATACAGTATTGTGCAAAGCAATGATCAGGACTCAGATTGAATACCTTAAAGGATTAGTTCACCTCAAAATGAAAATTTCCTAATAATTTACTCACCCCAATGCCATCCAAGATATATCAATGTCTTTCTTTCCTCAGTGGAAGAGAAAATACGTTTTTTGAGGAAAACATTTATGGATTTTTCTTCGAATAATGGACTTCAATGACAACCAGCGTTTTGAAGTCCAAATCAATGCAGTTTCAAAGGTCTCTGAAGTGCTTGAAACGGCTGTGCATGATCGCAGCTGAGGATGAGTCTTATCTCGCGAAACGATAGGTCATTTAAAAAAAAAAATTATATATATATATATATATATATATATATATATGTATACTTTTTAACGACAATTGTTCGGATTGAGCTGATCTGCAACGCGCCGGGAAGTACATCATCACATTGAAAGGTCACTGTCGATGTCGCGGGCACCGGCGGAAGTACCGCTCCACATGACCATGCGAAGGAGGATAGTTCAAATTGTATTGGTCGCTTTGTAAACAGTAGGGCGGTACTTTTGCCGGCGCCCGCGACATCGACAGTGGGAGGGAGGAATTGGTAGGTGGGTAGTTGATTTCATCCATGTTTTCATGTTCTTATTTGGCATGTTCATTGTCCAATAATTGTCCAATAAAATTCTCCTTATTGACTGGGCAGTATCAAGTACACTTTCATTACACTTTCGTTCATTATAGTAATAGTTGTACAAATGCTGCCAGAAGAGTGTTATTGTGGGAATTTCTTTTTCTTTTCAATTGAGCTTCCTTTCAACAATATGGATCAACCTTTGGATCAACATTTAGAATGTGTTTTCTCTTTCTCTCTCATTTGAATTTGTTACAAAGTTGGAGTATTACACAGATGCAGAGAATTCAACCTGTTCTCATTTCTATTTAATGGGGGGAAATGTAATGACAGATTAAAAAAGGAAACCTCTCAAACTAATTAAACCTCTCAAATGACTTTGATAATTTAGACTGGTAGCAAAATACTGATTCAAAAGAGTAATTTATTTTCAAATTCGACAAAAATGGAACCTTGTAGCTTTTCACAATGTTACTTCACTATTTAATAAAAAAGCTTTGCTTCTGAAAAGCCACATTTAAAAAATAGCAACACTACCTCACTACTGAGAAATGTATTTAAACTAATTTAAACTATTTTACTACTGTTTGGAGGAATCGACTAGCTTACAGCACTTTTAAAGCAATGTAAATGTGTGTAGTAAACATTTTAAAGACTAACCATGAAATAACATTTATTTTTCTTTCCAGGCCAAATATTTAACCTTTGATTTCTCTGGAGAATTCATTGGAGAATAATAATCTGTCAGCAGTTTTTTTTTTATAGCAAGGTTGTTGTTTCAAAAGACTGGAAACTGAGCAATTCTAAATGTAATAGTCCCATGATGTATTGAGTAATCAACAATGAACTAACACTGAACTACCAAGCCCTTGATTTTGATGATTCTGATGATTCTAATATCTAAATTTGCGTTGTCAGTAACAGAGAGTATGGGTGGGTGCTAAAATTGAACCAAATTGAACCAATCGTATACAAGAAAAATTATACAATAAACACCAGTAGTATGTCATGTTATTTTACTGTGTTCTGTATTTCTATCCTTTATAGACTGTTGAATTTTTGATGGAGTTGGGATTGATGGTGCTATAGACGCACGCTAGAGTATAAAGAAAATTAAGTGTTGACTGTAGACACTTACAGTAGGTGTCAGGTAAACTTTAGTCAGGTGCGTAGGGTAAAATCTTCCACACGCATAAGCATATCAGTTAGCAAACTAGCTGTTTTGCCTGCTTTATGCGTGACAACTTGCTAACGCTGGAGTACACTTTGTCTAACTATTAGCTAAAGAACTTGTATTGAAAATAATGAACTAGTACATTTATTTATTTAGATGACATTTTTTTCCCAAAAGAAATGCAGAAATTAAGGTACTAAACAAGAACTTTAGCTACTCGTCCTGTTACCGAATGCAAACAATACTCTGCTGAAACGATAAAATAAGCTGGTGAGTTTTGGAGTTTGCTGATGTCCTGACCACCCTTACGAAAAAGAAGTATACTTCAAGTTCATTTTATGTAGTATACTTAAGTAATGTTCAAGTATATTTTTAACTATAATTATGTAGTAAGTATACTAATGTCAATATGTACTAGTAGTAAACTTGTAGACAAATAAGTATACTATTTTAATACCGCTTGGGACTAAATTGGCCCACTTTTAGTATATAAAAGTATATGTTTATGTGTACTATACGTGTAACATTAGTAAACTTTAAGTGCACAACTAGTTCATAATTACGTTTCTTATTTGTATTGCAAGTGAACTTATGGGTATACTAGTAGTTTACTATTTTAATACTTGTAGCAATTTTTTAGTTTATGAAAGTACACTTTGAAGTATACTCTCAGTAAACTACTAGTTTAGTAGTTTTATACTACTAGTTTTCTTTAAGTGAACTTAACATCATACTTGTAGTTTACTAATTATATGTTCTTTTTGCTCTTTTAGTGTACTGTCAGTAAACTAGTTTAGTGGTTTTATACTGTTAGTATACTTGTACGATTTTAGTGTACTCTCAGTAAACTACTAGTTTAGTAGTTTTATACTACAAGTTTATACTTATATATAACTTAACATTTTACTTATAGTTTACTATTTATATACTATTTTTGCACTTGTAGTAGGCCTATACTATTATGTTCAAATGTTATTTTTTATATTTGAAAAATACCTTTAACTGTACTTTAACTTTAAAAACATTTTATTAGCTTCATGCATCCTTTTTTTATTAACACTTGAATGTTGGTAAGTTTCATAAAGAAAGGCAACATTTTAAACAAAAAAGTTTAAAAAATCTAATTTTTGTCAAAGACTACGGCTTGATCAGATTCAGAACGATGATCAAAACACAGATGGAGTAGATTAACACCCCCAAAGCTTCACAGTCGTTTTCTCTTCATGTGTAACGCTTCATTTCATTTGGAAACATTAAGCAGTTTTGATTTACAGGCTGTTTAATGTTTGATGGTCATGTTATTTTGCATTTGAGTGAGCAATCTTCTATCACTTGTTTCAGCTTCTTCTTCTTCTTCATCTTCTTCTTCTGTTTTGATCCGGAGATTCTGTACTGGAAGATGTGTCATAGCGCCCACTACCGTATAACAGTGAAAACATGGATAGCTGGAAAATTCAGTCAATGGTGAGGAAAGAGTAAAGTAGAACTAAAATTCAGATTCGCAGAATTAGAAACATATCTGTTCTCTTACGAGAGGTTCTCTTGTATTACGTAAGTTTAGCTTACGCTACGGGAAAGATTCATCTTCTCGAGATATTGAAGCCAAAAAATGATCCTTAATTTTTTATTCCTTGTCAACGCAGTGCAGCAGCTAGCAGACCTAGAGCAGGCCATCTCGCGTGCTCATTGGCTGCCCTGCGGGCAACTGCTGCAGCCTACCAGTGAGCCCGGCGTGACGTCACGCCCAATGAAGGGCGCCCGCGCCTTCATAGTGTCACAGCCCGCCAGAATGGGCGTGGCTTAACGTATAAACATAGGCTGACATAGAAGTAGGCTGACTTCCCTGATTTTTCGTCTCTTCAGCGAGCTCTTCGCATCGCTGGATCTGAGAGAAGCCACCGCCGCTGTCGAACAGCGAACAGCCAGCTTAGGACAGCGCTGAGGAAGCCGGCCGTCTTCGCCACCTTCAGCCATCCGTGCGAGCTACACTATCCGGCAACGTATCCTTTACCTTGCTAAAACCTATTCTAAAAGAGCAGCGAGTGTCTTTTTTAAGACGCCTCGCACTTCCGGGGCTGCGAGCTCTGTGAAGCGCTTCCGCTGTCGACCCTGCGGGCTCGACTCGAAGCCTTCAACACCCCCCGCCCCTCATCACCGACGCCCAGCTGCTGCTCATGAGCCTCACTGCCGTCGCATCTGAGGATGAGGCCGAGGGACACGTACGAGCACGCGGCTAGCACTCTTTACGTTACAAGAGAGCTACCCCGCCCTCGCGTCCCCGTTTGCGTCATGCAGAGCCCTCTCGAGCTCTCTACATGACCCGGACGTGCTTGCGCGCCGCCGTCGAAATGTCTCGCCCTGTCAGTCCCCTTAGATAAGGCTACTGCAGTGGCGTATTTGGCAGCCAACGAGCCGGTAATGCAACCCGCTCACCTGCACACATCCGCCGTTCTCGCGGCAACCCAGAGAAATCTCAAGTGAGTAGCAGTATAATGTCAGGTTAAGAATGTAAGTTACGTGCCCGCTCACGAGCGCTCACGCTTACTAACAGACACATCGCCTCCGAAAAGACGCGCGTGTTCCGCTGCGGCCGGACCACCGTCAAAGTTTATTCCCTGTCAGTCCCCTTCAAACAGGCTACTGCAGTGGTTCAATTAGCAGCCAACGAGCCGGTTTGTTAACCCTCTCGCCTGCACACAAACGCCGTTTTCACGGCGACCCAGAAAAATCTCAAAAAGAGTATAATGTCTGGTCCGGCTCATGCCATCGGTGTTGTAAGTGTAGTGAAAGTGCCCACGACCCCAGTATTCACCCCTACAAATTAGCACTCCGAATCTCGCAGAGCACACTCTCATAAAGCGAAGAAAAGCCGCTCGAGTGTTGAATGTAAGAAATGTGTCCACTAGTCTGTGCCCACTATCTGCCCGCTCTGTTACACGATCAAGAAAGCAGGTTATGAATGTAAGTCTCGTGCCCGCCAGAGTGCGTTCACGCTTGCTAACACAAACCTCCCCCCGGGCTCCGCCCGCGCGTTTAACTGTTATCACAAAACGCAGGGCATTAATAAAACGCTCCCCATCCATTGTGATCGGGGCGTCAAATACACTTGTAAGTCTAGTGCCCGCGCTCACGCTTACAGGAAGCTTTTCCGCCCGGAGCGCTGCTCGCGCGTCAAAAAAAAAAAAAAAAAGAATGTTCCCCATCCCTTATGATTGGGACATCTCACATAAATCAGCCGGTCTCGGCTTTCAGCAGCAGCCATTGCCCAGAACCGAGAGCGCGCGCGCCACGCTTTCGGCTCCAGGTCAGTTTCACGAAAGAAAGTAGGTTATGAATGTAAGTCTCGTGCCTGCCAGAGTGCGTTCACGCTTACTAACACTAACCTCCCCCCGGGCTCCGCCCGCGCGTTTAAGTGTTATCACAAAACGCAGGGCATTAATAAAACGCTCCCCATCCATTATGATCGGGGCATCAAATACACTTGTAAGTCTCGTGCCCGCGCACACGCGCTCACGCTTACAGGAAGCTTTTCTGCCCGGAGCGCTGCTCGCGCGTCAAAAGTGACAAAAGAATCTTCCCCATCCCTTATGATTGGGACATCTCACATAAATCAGCCAGTTTAGGCTTTTCAGCGAGCAGCCATTGCCCAGAATCGAGAGCGCGAGCGCCACGCTTTCGGCTCCGGTTCAGTTTCACAAGCCCGCAAATGGTAGCGATCTGAACCCGGAGGCCATTCGCCCCCTAGATAGAAAAGGTGCCGCCTTCTCTGAGCGAGTCAGGCTTTTACAGACGATATTTTTCTCGTACCCAAGAAGGACGGAGCCTTAGGACCTATCCTAGATCTGAGACATTTGAACAAAGTGCTTGCGAAAAGGCCGTTCAAAATGCGTGCGACCAGGAAAATCCTCGCGCACGTTCGCCCGAGGGACTGGTTTATTTCTCTAGATCTGAAGGATGCCTATTTTCAGATTCAGATAATACCCCGTCACAGGCAATTGTTGAGATTTGCCTTCGACGGTCAGGTATATCAATACACCATCCTGCCGTTCGGCCTGTCCCTAGCAGCCCGTACGAGGTGCATGGACGCGGCGCTCGCCCCCCTGAGAAGTCAGGGGCTGCGAATAATGAACTATCTGGACGATTGGCTGATATTGGCACAGTCAGAGACAGAACTGCTGTCTCACAGAACAGTGCTTCTCAGTCACCTGGTAAGCTTGGGTCTCACGGTCAACTGGACCAAGAGCTCATTACTGCCCAGCAAGTCAATTTCCTTTTTAGGAATAGAACTGGACTCGGTGACCATGACGGCTCGTTTATCGACACAGTGAGCGCGCCGTGTTCGCCACCTAGCCGCATCTTTACAGAGGGGCAGCTTTCTCCCTTTGAAAACATTTCAAAGGATGTTGGGCTGTATGGAGCGGTGCTTCAGCTGGGCCTACTGCGCATGAGCCCGCTCCAACGCTGGTCGGCCAGAAAATCAGAGTGACTCAGACCTGCATATCGGCTCTGAAGCCCTGGTTAGTAGCCGACTGGTACCAGCAGGGAGTGATGATGGGAACCATCTCTTATCGGAAAGTCATTTCGACAGACGCGTCCAACTCGGGTTGGGGCGCGCTGTTCGAGGGCAGACCGGTCTTCGGCAAGTGGTCAGACCAAGAGAAGTGTTTTCACATATACTGTCTGGAGATGATAGCGGTCGAGAACGCGCTGAAGCGCTGCCTCCCTTTCATACAGGACCAACATGTTCTTGTCTGTTCGAACAACATGTCTGTAGTATCCTATGTAAACCTTCAGGGCAGTGTCAGATCCAGAAATCTCTGCAATCTGACGGAACGCCTCCTTATTTGGTCTCAGATGCACCTGCGCTCGCTGAGGGCGGCGCATGTGCCTGGCCATTTGAACGACGGCCCAGACAAATTGTCCAGGGACAATGTTCCCCCAGGGGAATGGTCCCTGCACCCCCAAACGGTCCAGAAGCTGTGGCGCCTATTCGGCAGAGCGGAATTCGACCTATTTGTGTCAAAAGACAACGCTCAATGCCTGACGTTCTTCTCGAAGGACGGGGACGCGCTCGCCCAGGTTGGCCCAGCCTCCCGCTATATGCTTTCCCTCCGGTCTCCCTGTTACCACAGGTGATCAAGAGAATCAGGGAAACGCGCCACTTGGTGGTCCTCATAGCCTCGCGTTGGGAGAATCAGATTGGTTCTCGGAACTCGCACGGCTGTCACATACAGCTCCGTGGCCGATGAACACGATCAAGCCGTCTAGAGCTCCTTCCACGAGAAGGCTCTACTCGTCTAAATGGTCGGTGTTCTCCGGATGGTGCACCGACAGAGGTCTGGACCCACGGACATTCGGGGTGGCGCATCTGCTCACCTTCCTACAAGAGCTGTTGGATAAGGGGAGGTCCCCATCAACGCTCAAAGTATACGTTGCGGCCGTGGCAGCGTTCGCAGAATCGACGCACGGCCAGTCACTGGGAAGAAATGAGTTGGTCATCCGCTTCCTTAGAGGAGCTAGAAGGATGAACCCAGGCGCCTCCCGTCGGTTCCTATGTGGGATCTTTCATTGGTCCTCAAGGCCCTGAAAGCCTTTCCATTTGAACCACTAGACTCTGTGGGGTTGAAATATCTATCACTGAAAACCGTCTTTCTGACTGCACTGTCGTCAGTAAAAGCTGTGGGGGACCTGCACGCGCTGTCTGTTAGCGCATCGTGTCTTGAGTTCAGGCCGAATGACTCTAAAGTCATCCTCAGACCTAGACATGGCTATGTTCCGAAAGTGATGGGCACTCCATTCACAGCGCAAGTTATTTCGCTGTCGGCTCTGCCAGCATCTGACAGCATCTGACAGCGAAAGTGATGTGAATCTCCTCTGCCCTGTCAGGGCGCTGATATTTTACATTACACGCACCGCCTCCTTCAGGCATTCAGAACAGCTTTTTTGTTTTGTTTGGTGGACGCACCAAGGGTCTTGCCTCCTCGAAACAGATCCTGTCCAGATGGATAGTGGACACTATAGCGGCTGCTTACGCGTCAAAAAGTCTGCAATGCCCTCTGGGCATCAGGGCTCATTCCACGAGAGGCGTGGCCTCGTCGTGGGCATGGTCCAGTGGGATTTCTATCCATGACATATGTGTAGCGGCGGGCTGGAGCTCCCCGTCTACCTTTGTCAGGTTTTATAACCTAGAAGTTCCTGCCTTGCATGCTAAACTGTTGTCAGTTGATCATCCTGCTCAGATCACTCTCACGTGACTCAGCTCTCCTGGTTGAGCTGCACTAGTAGGGTATGTGCCATGTGCCTATACAGACCGGCACGCTGCTCTAAATTCCCTATGTGTGCTTATGTACAAGTGATGGCCCGCATGGCTGGCCACCTTATTTTTCCACTTATGGGGTTCCCCTAAAAGTTCGGGGTCTCATGGTGGATGCTTGTCTCGCACGGCGTTGACAAAATGTTCCCGTAGCATAAGCTAAACTTACGCAACACGAGAGAACCTCTCGTAAGAGAACGATACTAGGTTACTAACGTAACCTCGGTTCTCTCTAGAGAGGGAACGAGTATTGCGTAACCGGCCGTGCTCGCGCCACGAGCGACTTCGCTTCAGTCGACGAAAAACCAGGGAAGTCAGCCTACAGCCCCTATGTTTATACGCTAAGCCACGCCCATTCTGGCGGGCTGTGATGCTATGAAGGCGCAGGCTCCCTTCATTGGGCGTGACGTCACGCCGGGCTCACTGGTAGGCAACAGTTGCCCGCAGGGCAGCCAATGAGCACGCGAGATGGCCTGCTCTAGGTCTGCTAGCTGCTGCACTGCGTTGACAATGAATACAAAATTAAGGATAATTTTTTGGCTTCAATATCTCTAGAAGATGAATCTTTCCCGTAGCGTAAGCTAAACTTACGCAATACTCCTTCCCTCTGTAGAGAGAACCGAGGTTACGTTAGTAACCGAGTATCGTTTTATATCAATATTTTCAAACAATGTAAGTTACATAAGACTGTATATGAAAAACTATGTAAAACTATGGCTACTCGATCAAAAGAGTTAACACAACTACAAGCCAAGTGTACTTTGAATACTTAAATATACTTTTAAGTATATCTCGATCAAAAGATTGAGTACAAGTATTGGCCAAATATACTTGGACTTTTCTCTGAGTATAAGTCAAGTATTCTGAAGTGTAATTTAAGTATATTTCTGAGAAGTACATAAAGTATATTTCTGAGAAGTATATAAAATGTAGACTGAAAGTATGCTTTCTTATTTTTAGTTGAAAAGAAATATACTAATAGAACACTTGAATAAACTTATTTTTCGTAAGGGAATATTATTATTGCTGTGTACAAGATCAGGTTCAGTTCCATGCTTATTTTATTTACAGCTCTTCCACCTGAGAGCTTGTTACCATATAAACTTGAACATGTTAGTTTATAAGACAGTGTTTAATATTATGTTTAAAAAAAAAAAGTATTTAATAAGTGTCACGGGGTGACGAACAAAGAGGAACTATTATTCCGGGGAATGTTTCCGAGTGGGAGCGGATTTAGTGGGACACCAGGCCGGTTCTGGGGTTTCCCCCATTAGACGGTGGCCCGAGGGGAGATTTTGTGTTTTCAGGCGATCTGTGGGGATGGATAACACAGTTTTTTTATATATAACCACTACACTTTTCAACAAAGCAAATAAAAATTGTTGCCACTCACATACTTTGCACATTACTATAATTTCAGTAACTTTCTCCGGGTTATTTTCCCGGCGAAAAGAGCAGGCGGTTTTCCTTGTCACTTTCGTTTCGCCGCTAATTTTCGTTTTCACCGCTGGATTGACATATATTTATTTTATATTTTCACCTCTGGATAGACATATATTTATTTTATATTTTCACCTATGGATAGACAGCATATTTATTTTCTGTTTTCACCAGTGGATAGACAGCATTCATTGCAGGCTTAATTGCACACGTCTTTTCCGTATTGTCATTTTACTTTTATGACTTAAAATATATAATATAAAAGCTGTGTGCAAATTGAAATATGATCTTTATCATATCTCTTTACATAAAACAATTCTCAATAATATACTTAATATTATAACATCACTAATTCATGCTAACTGCATTCACAAGAACCACCTTGAAAATATATATATTGTTCAGATCATATCACTATTTTTTGTGACTTAAATTCAGCCTAGATCAATGGACTATAACGTTTTGTCAATACAACAGACTTGAACATGTTAATTGACCACAGTTTTTGCCTTGCCCATTTGGATATTCAATTCTTATTTTTTTTTGTAAATGTAACCACTTTTGTTTTTAAAATATATGTAGATTCACATGATCAGACAATTTACCAAACAATCCAGATCAAATTAACACTTCATGGTTTTGCAATATTTATTGGAAATTACACAATCTAATTAGTAAAATTAGTCAAATCTGACCATCAGAATGAAGATGCCACAATCAGGCCCGTAAGGTTGTGGGGGAAGTCCCTATTTCAGGAGAAATAAAACATGAACAGTTCCAAATAAACTATTGCACACTGTGCACACCACACCTCATTCCTGCCCCCTAAAACTGGCAGTCTGGGCAATGCTCAGGAAATTCAGGGTCTGTATAAAACCCTCGCAGGTCTCCACATCTTCTGTTTCCACAGTACCCCACCCAGTCTTTGAAAAACATCCTTTATTTTTTCTTACCGCTGACATCTGCATTGCGCATCAAATTTGAAAAGTGAATGACGATACGGAAATGACGTCAATTTGAAAAGTGAATGAAGATATGGAAATGACGTCTGCTGTCCATCCACTGGTGTCCAGCCACTGGTGTCTAGCAAGAAGTGAGTCTGCGGGGCTGCAGCTGGATGCTATTGGTGCGCTGATATGAAGTTGCTGTCTGACTCTGTGCACATCTTTTCGAGAAGTGATTTTAGCCCAGGAAAGATTGAACTTGTTAACTCATTTCGCCCACTTATGTGTAAGGAATCTATATGAAATATTAATAATCAATAATAACTTGTTATTATTAATTATGAATATTTGGGTCAGTTAATTGGATTAACTTGATGTGGCTGAATTAATATTATAATCAATTAATCAGTTCGTCCAACGAACTCTTTTGATTATTAATTTATTCTAAGAAAAGGGTATCTTCCATGGCCACAGAAGAATAATTATTTCTTAGCATGTACAGCACTTTGAGCAAGTAGCGAAAACCGCGATCGTGAAAGTGACTTTGTATTGCAAACAAAACAGAACCAAATACATATTATGTACAAGTTTTATTAACTAAAAATATATATTTATATGAATATAAATAAACTAAACAACATACACACATGAATACATAAATACGTGAGTGATAGAACGAAACCGAAAACGGAACTATTGAGAAGTTCCATGTAACTATATGAGAAGAACATCAGCATTTCATTTTCAAAGCATCAAATCAAAAGTATACTTGCATGCCTGGGTAGCGTACACTATTATCAAAGTTGTTGAAAACTGAAGTTGTTGATGATTCGGCGAGTGTCAGATGTTGAAGTCTCAATCATTTTCGTATTTTTTGGATGAAGAAGATATGATGAACTTGCATGGTTAGAGTCGTTGTTACAAACTCCTGAAATTGTCCTTGGTTCTTTGTGAGAGAGTGTCCTCTCTCTTCCATGAGGCCGGATCTGGTTTGGGATCCAGGCCTGCTGGGAGGCCTCTGGGCCCCCATGGAGGGGGGAGGGGATTCCCCCGTATCACCTGAAACAATGTTTGCGGCAGGATGAAAACTACCAAGAGAGGGCGGTCACTGTTGCCTGCCTCTGATATAGCCTGAGAAAGAACCACCCCTAAGGTTTGAATGGACCAATGAGTAAGGTGACAGGTCCGAGAGGGGAACCGGCTCTTAGTTGATTTATGGTCTTTGTCCCCAGCGTGCTTAGACTGTTCATTCAAGCTCAAATAGACATAACAAATTCACATTGCATTCTAAGAGAAGGTTATGTACATCAAAGTGTGTGTCATTAAATGAGGATTAATAAGGTAGGAAGCATGATACAGGTGAGGTTATATTGACCGTTGGCTGGTTGTGCAACCACATACACCCCAATCAAACATACCATGTTACCATGTTGATAGTACACGAGACAGTAAATCATCACAGTTTCTGTGAGGCATGTTCCTTCATAGATCAGAGTAATACCGCAAAGTTTATTTAATTAAAGATTGTCTCTCTCTCTCTTAAGCATGTGGCGCATGTGGCCACATTCCTTTGAGGTCGTAAAAGTCTGTTATCAGTCTTAAAGTGTGTTATCAGGACACCCGGCTGACAAAGTAACTTCATTTGTGAGGTTAGTTTTGGGGGAGAGTTTCATAGACCTTTATATTCATTAAATACAATGAATATGAATAATTAGTGTGTGTCTGATTGGTCCAGACCCTACATATGCTACATATTAAGTTTGACACAAAATGTGAATGTAGAGGTAACGTTATGCATTCTCACTGTTTTTATTTTATGTAACCATTTTTTGTCATACGATGTCCTGTAATTTCGTTGTAATCTTTGATAAATATACCGTTCTGATTTCACACATTTGATTCATGGTATTGCTTGGAAACACAACATCATAAAAACCATAGACATCTACATTAGGAAACAACGCTAAAATAGCCTAAATATAAAGTTATGAAACTTTACTTTGCCCTCAGCCAAAACGATTTGCCAAGGAACAAATTATAGATTAATGAGACCAAAGATCACCCGTTAGATATACACAAGATGAATTACATATTTTTTTTAACCACTAGACATCAGAGCCAGCGGCAAACGTCAGAAGCACTAGCCGAGGTAAGGCTGTTCCAGGTGGGGTACATGAGCGCTGTGCGCCCAGTGATCGCCTGGATCTCTCACTGCGAAAACGTCAGATCAAAATTTTAAATAGGCTCTATCTTTATGAATAAACCATAGATTTGAGCTTTAGACAACTACATTGTCGACTGAAAAACTATTAAAACTACATTTCATGACACAATAATAGTATTTTGAAATGTCTAATTATATAATGGCCAAATACAACCAGAAACAAATGTTCAGTCTTGCTTGTGAAAGGTAATTCCTCGAGACCTGTTTTCAATTGTGTGGCGATTTGTACAGCCCCAAGCAGCACACAAAACACATTCTCAATTCCCGATATGAAAGTTATGGGAAGTTAACCTCCTCAAAATGAGGGCACCGTTGACGTACGCTCCAGCGGGCAATTGGGCGTCTATGTATTTATTATGTCTATGATAAAAACGAGAAAGAAAATACTCTTTATCCCGCACATTTTTACTGTGGAAGTAATGGCAAAAACATGAAGTGCTGCATGCATATATGTGAGGGAAATGGACCCACCATTCCCTTCACAGACATAAGTTGGGAGAAATTTATTAAATCTGTGTTTCTGTGGAAAGACCTTGAATGCAGAGAAAGTCTTATAGCAGAAGGGGCAGTACAGGCATACAAGTTACAAAGCCAGGAACCTACAAACCAGTTAGTCAAACCAGCTAACATTGGCTACCACAGGGAGTGCTACAGCCATTTCACAAATATCACGAAGATAGAACGAGCACAAAGGAGAAGAGAGAAGGCAGTATTAGTTGAAGAAACTGCAAATGAAGGTTGGTATTATATTGTATAGACAGGAGGTGCAGTAAAAGACATACAGTGCAGTATTATATTGTATAGATAGGTTGCGCAGTATAAGACATTCGGTACAGTTGTATACATTTAAGAAAGTAGTATGTTTTACAGTAATATAAATTAAATATAATTGTGCAATGTATTAGCAGTAGCCTTATAAGAGCATAATAGGGATGAGTCTCTCCTTCTCCATATCCAAGACGGACGTGGTGGCTGGTGAAGCACCGTATCACTTCACCTGCTATCGAGATTATACCCGGTACCTGACCACACAAAAAAATTAGAGAACAGAAACAAACATATATGAAAATGGATACAAGCACTTCTGCAAAACAGTCATTGAGGAGAGGCTTTTAAAACACCACGAAGTGCTTCGACTGTAAAAGCTGAATTTGCTATTCAAAAAAACTGTGGAAGAAACAGAGGGAGTGAACATTTAGAACTAAAATGAAGGATGCATTAATCTACTAGTAATGTCATAATTTTGGTTCAGAGCTGTGACCTAACGTTAGACATGCTAGCTACTGCTAGTTAGCCAGCTGAAACTACCCTACTTAAAACGACACTAACGAGACTCTTACATGCGTTTGAACAACACAGTGTACAAAACAAACATTTTTCATAGATATCATTTTCTAATTAAATGAATACTTACAATCACAAAAACAATGTCCTTGGCGATAGTCACTGTGCTGCCGCCGCAGATGCTGCTCGTGTCTGACAGCTGAATCATCCATGTAACAGCTGTTTTAAATAAGCTACATCTGATTGGTTAATAATAATCCTATGTCAGTATCTTGCCAGTATCTCGACTGATATAGTTGGCAACCGCGTTTGCCTGCATATTTACGGTCGTGCATTATGATTTCGGGGGAAAATGTGCAATAAATGGGAGTGGCAACACTTTTCATATCGTTGAGAATAAAACAACCGTCCCAACTTTACAAATTCAGGTTCTCCCTCCATGGGGATCATCCATTTCGAAAAGTTAAGCAGAGACGGGCCCTCGGCCCACCGTCTACATGTATTGCGTCCGGGCGTATTTTCTAAATGAAGAGACGAGTGCCAGCTGTGCGAGAGGAGGAAAGTTAATAGTCATTGGGACACCTATCCATTACATGGATTATAAAAAGGCCATTCTGGCGTGAAGAGGACGGTATGGAGCGGGAAGGATTAACGCAGCGCGAAGGCAGAACTTTATTCTCTGCATCTCGGGGAACTGGAAGAATGGATTCATAAAGTGAGAACGATAAGGATTGAAGAGTGGCTGAACATCCACATCATCTATGCAGCAGCTAAGTGTCTCTTTGATATTCTTCTGTGAAGCCACTGTATTCTTCAATATTCGTTTGGGTGTATCAGACAGTGAACCGTGGCTCCAAAGTAGTCAAGATATTGACTGAGATTACTTTGTAGTGTACTCCTCACAGTGTTGGATATTCAGACCTATCAATTGGAGAGGATGTCAGCTGGGACCGCGAGTGGGAGCCTTATTCACTGTCAGTTGTTGTGGACTGCAGTGCTTAGTGTGAAGTGAACACGTGTGACTCTTTGAAGTGACTTACTGCATGTACAAGTGTGGGTGTCTAATTCTGCTTCCACCCGTTGGCCCCAGTGTGCAGGTCTGTGTGGCTCGAGCTGAAGAGAGCCCTCTAAGCATTGTTTATCCAGCGTGTGTTGTATAGGAACTACTGGAAAGATTTCTTACCATCGTCTGTCTCGTTGTCTGTTGACTGCTCTGTTGCCTGTTCTGAAGAGGAGCCGCTGGGTGAAGATCCTTTACCATTATCTGTTCTTGTATCATTAATTGCTGTCTGCTCTGCTGCCTGCTCTGAAGTTAAGCTGCTGTGTTAAAGTTTCTTACCACAGTCTGTTCCATCGTCAGTTGCTTCCCGCTTGGAAGAGAAGCCGCTGGGTGAAGATTTCTTACCATCGTCTGTCCCCTGATCTGTTGACTGCTCTGCTGCCTGTTCTGAAGAGGAGCCGCTGGGTAAAGATCTTTTACCATTGTACCAATGTTAAGCACTTCACCTAATTAGATCCAGTGCCATGTCCAGACTGAAGCCAGTTATGTGCCTTCTTACCCACAATAAGGCCTTTAGACTGTCTGTGATCTATTTGGTCTGTTTGAGATCTCGGTTTGCAGTCTCACCCAAATTCCATCTGTTCCACAATTGTTTTCTGAAAGATTTTGACCTTTTTTACTGCTTAAGTTAAATTATTAAATTATTAGCATTAGCTTGGGAGTTTGGTTGCAACATTTATTGCATTAAGGTTGTCATGCTGCTTTTTTTAAAGTGAGAGAAAGACTGAAAGACATAAAAAGAAAGTCCCAAAGGAACCTACTAAATACACTTTTTGCATAGCTTTCCATCTCAGACTGCACCTCTGCAATTCAACTGGGTGATTTCCTCAACCCCCAGGTCATGAATGATAATAAAACACTGTTATGTAAATATTATTTTGTAATTAAATTTAATAACCTGCCAATGACGCAGTAGCTCTGTCATGATCCCGGTGTTCTCTTCTGTCTCTGTCTCCCTCTTGTGTTCTTTTTGTTTCCTGTATCCATTCTCACACGCGCTCCCTTCATACACACACACCTCGCTTAGACACGCCCACTTACTATCACGCTCATTCATTCTTCACCAGCTGATTGCAATCAGCCTTTCCATTACTCTTTCTCCATTTCCACCTGTTATCACTTTCTTCCTAATTAGCTTTCCTACTTCTAGTTCTCTTTTTCCCCTTCTCTCTGCCAGATTATTGACTATGTTAAACGTGTGTTACAGAGCTTACCTGTTCGCATCTTATCTTGTCTTGTCCTGTTGACGTATGTTTGCTACTTCTGCACTATCAGTGCCGGAAAATACTGAAGTCTTTCTCTACCCAGCATCTCTGTGTTTGAGGGCGACAGACGGACCACGAGCCCTGATTTGTGTTCCTGCTGCTGGATGCTGAGTATCGTTGCTGGACTACTTCTCAGTTTGGTTTGATTCCCAGAGACTTTCTGTTCATCTAATTACCTGCTTCAAGAGGCTTTCTGTTCGTCTGATTACCAGCTACAAGAGACTTTTCTGTTTGATCACTCTACGCAGCTTGCATTATTTTCATTAAAGGAACTGTTGTCTCGCAGATTGCATTTGGGTCCTTTTTCCTGAACGTGTCCGTGACAGCTCATATCATAAATCCCCTCGTGTTATTAAAATAGCTGTGTGAGAAATCAGAGCCACATTAAAATCTTCGTTCAGTATTTCACACCACCCCTATAGTGTGACCTGTGACACAATATCAATAGACGCAGCACACTGACTAGTAGCTCTATTTCAGGTATGTACAAGTCAAACATACAGTTTTCATGAAAGGATGCATAATTTAACCAAAAATCACAGATAAAGGGATCTTATTTAATCAGATGTGTGTGATTTGTTAAGATCCTAGAAGAAATCCTGTGTTTGATTTAAAAAGACATACTTTTTTTCTTATACTGGAAACATGGGAACAATGTTTTTCTTGTGTGTGATAAGTTCTCACATGTTTTTTATACTCACTTGACATTACTCTAGCCATTTGTGTTATCACCATTTGTTTCACATTTCACAAAAATGTAAGTCAAGTCACCTTTATTTGTATAGCACTTTTTACAATACAGATTGTTTCAAAGCAGCTTTACAGAGATAACAGGAAAATAATGTTGTAATAATATTGTTAAATATAAAATTAAATGTCCCCACCTATCCAGAATGCAATGGTAACTTACTACTACGTATTGCACAGTGCACAGTGATGCTGTTGAATCACAATTGTGCATTATTCCACAAAACATTTTTAAAACAGTACTCATGCAAATAATAATAATAAATAAATAATATTAATTACCACATCAAGTCAGTTTGTCTAGTTATTATATAGATAGTAACCAGTTATTTAGCATTTGTTAGTTAAATTCAGTATAAAATGTGTGTAAACTGTATTAAGATTAGGTATTTCAATTAGATAATTAAGCAGATCATAAATCACAGCTGTAATTCTGGTTCATTTAACATTGTAAATAGAGGGAAAAGTCAAATGCATTGTGGGATACAGCATTATTCTACATATACATTCAAAAAGAGAACTTTATATTTTTTTAGAGAAATAATACTTTTATTTAGTAACAATGTATTAAATTGATCAAAGTGACAGTAAAGAAATTTATAATGTTACAAAGTTTTCTATTTCAAGTAAATGCGGTTGTTTTGAACTTCCTATTTATCAAGGAATCCTGAAAAAAAGAATCATGGTTTCCACAAAAAATTATTAAACAAGTGATAATTAACCAGTGATAATAATAATTAATGTTTATTGAGCACAAAATCAGCATTATTAGAATGTTCTCTGAAGGATCATGTGACACTGAAGACTGGAAATGGCTGCTGAAAAAAATCGACTTGAAAAAATACATTTTAAAATATATAAAACTTATATTAAACATGTTATATTAAACTGTGTTTTATATTTTAATACTGTTTTATAATATTACAGTTTTGATCAAATAAATGCAGCCTTGGTTAAGCATTATTTAAAAAAAACTTGATTCCCCCAGTCCTGAATCATGATTGAAAACCATGCTTAGAATTATTGGTATTCAAATGTGACCTTGATTAATGCATTAATTCCTGGTTATATCATGGTGCCTCTTTTCTCTCTGTCCTTTAAAAGATGTTTTGTCTATGAGAGCATCAAGCTGACATAACTGCCCTGAATCCTACCCTGTGGAGCGCACTTACATGCCAGGGGTGAGGCGGCCTTTCTCTGCATCTCCAAGTGGGCATAGAGAGAATAGGGTGGTGGGGCCATCTCAATCAGTGATGTAAACCAGAGCATTGTCATGCTGAAATAGTGACCTGTTTAATTCATTGGGCTGTTGGCTGAAAAGATGAAAGGAAGAGGTGGAAGACAAGAGAGAGGCAATGCAATGGATAGCACAAAGAATGAAGTAAAGTAAAACCAGGCCGTACACAGAGACCTGTTCTCTGCTCTCTACTTGGATCTGAAGCTGAAAATATTTCACAGCTGATGAGCTGTTGAAGGCTGAGAAGGAAAAGGGAGAGAGAGGGGCCACACTGATAGCCAAACAAGGGAGAGAGGTGGAAATAAAGTTATGTAACAAACTCTCAGAGCGACAGGATGGCCAGTACCAGAATTGGAGAAATGTGGGGAGAAAGAAAGCAAGGGAAAGAAAAGTTTCCTGTAATCAAGCAGGGATTTCTCTCTGTCTGGTCTCTTTTTGTTTCTCTTTTATATATATCATTTTTAATTTGTATGCCTACTGCACATGCATTTCACTTTATGCTACAAACTTACATGCTAAAAAGTAAATAAGTGTTTGTGTTGGGTCACATATAATACAGTGTGATGTGACAAACATCACTTGCATTAAAATCAGCAAAGCTGTCTAAACTACACAACGATGAGCACTTGTAGAGCTTTGTTGATTATGGTGGAAGTGATACGGTGGAAGGACAGTGGACAGAAGGACAATACAGTTCACTTGTATTGTATTTTGAGTATAAGATCAGAAATATACTGTATGCAAACACACACATGAATGCTGACAAATGCATTGCAACAGTGCAGCTACATTAAACATAGTTAACTTGCTTTCTTCAGTTACTGTGGTAAAAAAGACTCAACAGAGTTACCCTTTTGTGGAAAAGAAGTGTGCCTAATTGTATTGAACATGCACTTAATCTTCTGTTTCTGCCTCTGATTCCTGTGAAAGTCCTATCCCTTCTTTACCAGGAAATTATCCCCAGCAGAGCAGAATTTGACATCAGCAACCAGGAGCTCCTTGCTATCAAGCTGGTGGCGCCACTGATTCTCCATCCCTTCACCCATCCCTCAATCCCTCCATCTGGTTAATGCCATCCCTTCCTTGTTGTCATGGATCACTGCAACCATTGCTGAAGCTTCTCTGCCGGGAGGTCCTAAGGGTAGGAATCTATGGTTCATCTGTGCTCCATCATTCCCTATTGGATTCCATCATGGGGCTCTGGCCATCATGGCGAACATCAAACCATCTCACTCCAGCAAAACCGGTACTGGGGGCCCCTTATGTCCCAGGAAGTACAACGCTTTGTTCAGTTCTGTGCCATCTCCAAAGCTCCTTGCCAACGTCCAGCTGGCAAGCTCGTTTCTCTGCTCATTACTCATTGTCCCTGGTCACATTTAGGGGTGGACTTTAAATATATCACAAATCCTCCAGCATCAGACTCCTTCATCTGCATCCTGGTTGACTGATTCTCCAAGACCTTTTTGTGTTCATTTAATTGTGGTAATTGTTTGTTCAAACTTTCTTTCTTATATATTTGCAATAACAGCTCCAACTGTTACTTGATTAAATATAATTTGGCCCAAACATTTAGCTTCAATCCTCCTAGAGTCAAACCTAATCCATATTTAAACCCTATTTAGTATAGTACACTGAATACATATCATAGTGCTGCTTTCCCAACACATGGTATTACATGCCAGTGAATTGTTCAGATTATGTGTGCTAAAAAGTGCTATAATTTGTAATGTCTGTAAAATTTTGGAAATAGATTGAATTTTGGGTATACATTTTAATTGCTGTTGCTTTTTATTGGCTGTGTAAAATGTTTTATATTGTGCCTGAAAATCAAGGGGCGAAATGGCAGTTGAATTTCATCACATTTCTGTTCTGCATTATTTCCAGATCTCAAACTGTTTTTTTCATGGTACCAGGGATAGTGTCACAGTATTAGGCCTCCCAATGTGTTTTGTGTGAATTGTTCAGTGAATATGACCATGCATGTAAAGAGAATACATCTGACAATATTTACTCTAAGAATGGAGAATTCCATTACAGACTCGGCCTGGAGCAATATTAACTGAGTAAAACGTCTCGGGTTATGACTATAACCCTTGTTCCCTGAGAAGAGAACGAGACACTGCGTTGAGAATCGACACTTTGGGGACGCTCCCTTAGCGTGAGCCTCTGAAGTAAGAATGAAACTAATCCAATCCTGATTGGTGTTGCGTCGTGATGTAACATGTGACGGCATAACCGGATGCATAAAAGTGACGCTGACACACACACACATCAGCTCCGCGATGAAGCAAGACGCTCTAAGGCCTCGAGGGGCGTGGCAGGACGACGCAGTGTCTCGTTCCCTTCTCAGGGAACAAGGGTTATAGTCATAACCCGAGACGTTCCCTTTCGAGGGAACTCAACACTGCGTCGAGAATCGACACTTTGGGGAACGAATGCCCACTAAGCCACGCACCGAAAACAGGCCTGCCCCGGAGTGAAACTGATTCAGGCACTCAGCTAGGACGAGAGCACGTGTGCGCCAAGCATACTAGGGAGGTGCAGACTATAGAACCTAACAAAAGTGTGTGGGGTAGCCCAACCGGCTGCCTCACAGATCTCCTTGATGGGAACTCCTGAAAGGAGGGCCCTAGAGGACGCCATGCCTCTAGTAGAATGAGCCCTAACGGCCAAAGGTGAAGGGAAATTCCGCACCTTGTAGGCCTACTTATGGTTTGTATAGCCGGGAGCCCCTAATAGGTGATCCAAAACACACTACAGTAGGTCCGACCTCCTCCAAGAAGAGGACCTCTCAAGGTAATACTCGGAACTCTGACTGGCAGAGCAAGGAACCTCTCCTTTTCTGCCGACACATGAGGTGGAGGATGAAATACTTGCAGGACCATGGACCTAGCCATGATAAATTGCACTTAAGGCACATAGCTGGGTCTCGAATGCAGGATGGCCTTAACTCCGCCGGGGGCTTACCCCAAGCAAACTGGCGATAATGCCAGGGCTTGGAGATCTCCCAGTCTCTTTAAAGTAATAGCTAGAGAAAAGCTATCTTGAACGTGAGGTCCTAGGCGAAGCCGACTGGAGGTATTCGAAGGGAGCCAGGGATAGCCCTTCGAGAACCACCGCCAGGTCCCAGGAAGGAACACTGGACCTGACTGTCGGTCTCATCCTCCAATACCATGGAGAAATAGTATGACCAGTTGGTGCCTCCCTAAAGGCCCAACATTTAGTGGTGCATGCAACGCCGCAATGGCAGCCACGTACACCCTACGTGTGGAAGGGGAGAGATTCGCAGAGAAACAATCTTGAAGAAACTCCAGAACTGAAGCCATTGGGCAATTAACTGGGTCTAACTCAAGTTCTCTACACCAAGTAGAAAAATATTTCACTTGAGGCCATATAATCTCCTAGTAGACGGAGCCCTAGAGATAAGTATGGTTTCGACCACCCCAGATGATAGACCAGCATCTAGGTACTGAGCCCCCTCAGAGGCCAGACCCACAATTTCCACAGCTCTGGATGAGGATGGAATATAGTGCCCTCCGCCTGAGACAACAGACCCCTCCTCAGAGGAATCTGCCATGGCGGAGCTATCAGGGGTGAAATTAAGTCTGAAAACCATACTCGGGCTGGCCAAAACAGGGCTATCAGAAGAAGACTGATGCCCTCCTGACGGACCCTCTCCAGGACCCCCGGGAGCAGAGCGATCGGGGGGAAAAGCGTACAGGCGAAGCCTCGGCCAGGCCTGTACCATGGCATCCAACCCCAGCGGGGCTGGATGAGTGAGGGAGAACCAAAGTGGACAGTGGGATGGACGTCCCTCGAGACACAAACAGATCCACTTCCACTGGTCCAAACCTCTGCCATATGAACTCCACCACCTCTGGATGGAGTCTCCGTTCCCCGGGCCTCAGCCCCTGCCTCGCCAGGATGTCCGCTCCCTGATTCAGATCCCCCGGGACATATATTGCTCTTATAGATAATATTTTCCCTTGGGGCCATAAAATGATCTGATGCGCCAATCTGGATAGAGGGCGCGATCTGAGTGTTCTTTGTTGGTTTAGATAAGCTACCACTGAGACGTGGTAACCTTTGATGTCTGTGAGGAAGCTCCTCAGAGCCCTGAACACAGCCAACATCTCTAGGCAATTTATATGCCAAGAATGATGATGGTCCTGCCACAGACCCCTGGCAAAGCGGCCGTCCGAGACCGCGCCCCAGCCAGCGAGGGAAGCGTCTGTCGAAACAGTTTCCCGGCGACATGACGCCCCTACCACTAGCCCTTGGGCAAGAACCAAGGTTTCTTCCATATTAATAGGGAACAAAGGCATCTGCGCGTAACCTTTATTATATGGAACGGATTCCCCTTGGGGAAAAAACCCTTGGCTTTGAGCCACCACTGAAGGGGCCTGATGTGAAACAGGCCCAAAGGAATTATGTTGGATGCCGCTGTTATGAGGCCCAGCAGTCTTTGAAATTGCTTTACAGTGATGGCCTGGCCTAGCTTTATCCCGGACACCATGGCCAGGATGGATTCGATATGAGCGGGAGACATACGTGCCCGCATCGTAACCGAATTCTATACCACGCCCAGAAGAGTAGTCTTCTGAGCTGGGTCCAACTCATTTTTCTTAGTGTTGAGCCTCAACCACCGGTTCTGAATGTGGCCAAGGACGACATCTCGATGCCGAACTGCCATTTCTCGAGACTGGGCCAATATGAGCCAGTCGCCGATGTAATTCAGTATACGGATGCCCTGAAGCCTCAGTGGAGCCAGAGCCGCATCCATACACTTTGTGAACGTGCGGGGAGAGAGTGCTAGGCCGAACGGAAGAACCCGATATTGGTATGCTTCGCCCCCGAAAGCAACCTCAGGAACCTCCTGTGACATGGAAGGATGGAGACATGAAATAAGAGTCTTTTAGATCCATCGTGACAAACCAGCCCTCAGAGGTCCTACAATTAGGACCTCTTCGCCTGAAGGACGGCCCTCAGGTCACCCTTCTGGCTGGAGGACTTCGGTTGAGAGTGCTTCCTCTGTTTGCCAAACTCCCGCAGGAGGGCCTCTAGAGGCAACATTCTCTTTTTTTTTTTTTTTTTGCTTCCTGAAACCTGTCAACGACTGTAGTGACAGCGTTGGAAAACAGGCCAGAAGGAGATAGCGGAGCGGCCAACAGGAAATATTTGCCTCACTTAGATCTTTAAGAAGATCGGCCTGGTATGCCTGCAAAATCGTCCTAGAGTGCAGGCACGCACCAGCCTGACCTTTTCTTTTCTAAATATTTTACCAAAGGAACCAGGCTCTCGAGCCTGGCTTCGAGTATTAATCGGGATTCGTTCTCGACCCCCTGAAGCGGGTTTCCGGAAGGGCTGGACCGAAAAAGATTCTCGATTGGCGAACGCGAATGCTGCCTGGCCGCAAAAATGTGGGGCGGACAGTGCAGCCTGCATTCGCTGGAAACCGATGTGTCCCGAAACGTTTTTAACGGCGGAAGAGCAACATCGATTTCCTGCACCATATAAGCCCAGCCAACCAGTGCAGAGGTGTCCCTGCATGGTTTGTTGGGCAGCGCCTGGGCTTAAAGTGAAGATGCCGGATCAGGAGAAAGATAGCACGCTAAAGCTTCCTCCATCTGCGGCAACTTGCCATAACCCGACTCTCTCGCACCCACCACATTCGAATAAACATATAATGAATGTGGTGAGATACCTAAAGAATGGGGTTTTTCCCAGGATCTACACATATATATTTATATTTTTATAAAGATCTGGGAAAAACAGTAAGCCCCGGCTCTGAGGTTGTGAGCGGTGCTGCAGGAATCTCTCGTCTAGTTCATTTTGAAGGGGATCATCCTGCTTATTTTGTGGCCAGCTCATATATTTTATATATATAAATATATTTATTTATATATTTATTTAGTCTGGCCACCGCACACATCACAACCTCCACGAGCTCTACATAAGCAGAAACATAAGCCGGCTAGTGTGACTCATGTTGCTCGTTCCCGATGCTGAGCACATCTACTTCCTTATAAACAAATAGCTCGAGCACTGGGCACTCGTCACGGGCAGAAGAAGCCACATCGCGGGCTTCTGCGTCGTGAACGAGTGTCATAGAATCTGCGGATGATGAGAGAAAAGGTGCCTCAGCAGTCTCGTTCTCATCCGCGAGATCCTTCTGCGATCTCCACGATCTAAGCCGTTGCGCCGCCTCAATGGACGCGGGACCCGAACCGCGGGGATCGTGAGCCTGGCCATCATCAGGAAATAATATAGCCATGCGGGAGTGCAGCACTCTAATAGGAAGTGCTTCACAGTGTGCACAGGCAGCCCTCTCGAGAGCTGACAGTGCGTGCTGCGCCCCTAAACAATACACACACACACAGCTGATGCGTGTCCCCACCCGTGGCTTCATATATATTATCTTGGGCAGGGGTGCACACACTTAGTGTATTGTTCACTCGCCATAATACAGAGCTTTGCACAGACAAACAACACCAAATAAGACAGACAGTTTCACAGAGAGTGCTTGCTGAAGAGCTAAAGCTGATGTGTGTGTGTGTCAGCGTCACTTTTATGCATCCGGTTATGCCGTCACATGTTACATCACGACGCAACACCAATCAGGATTGGATTAGTTTCATTCTTACTTCAGAGGCGCACGCTAAGGGAGCGTCCCCAAAGTGTCGATTCTCGACGCAGTGTTGAGTTCCCTCGAAAGGGAACTCATCAAACTAGTGTTCAGAGCCGCAAAGCTAGCTAGACTCACAGTTAGGAATGTGAATTTACATAAATTCCCATAATCAAATTTTGTTTTAACAATATGTGATAGTCTGTCTGTTATGTACAATGATTTTACAGATTTTGCTGAATTTGCTGACTTTCTATCTAGTTAGTACTGGTGATAAAGTAAAGTAGATAAAGTCCTAATTGTTGGTGATTTTGTATGTAGATAATGAAAAAGATGCATTGGGATTGGCATTTAAAGACATTCTTAACTCTATTGGAGTTAGACAACACGTGTCAGGACCTACTCATTCTCGTAATCGTACTCTAGATCTAATATTATCACATGGAATCAATGTTGATGCCGTTGATATTCTGCAGCAGAGCGATGACATTTCAGATCATTATCTAATCTCGTGTAAACTTCATTTAGCCAAGGCTGCAAAGACGACTCCCTGTTACAAGTATGTTAGACCTATCACTTCTGCCACAAAAAATTGTTTGTCACCTGCCCGTATACGGGCAACCTAAATTTACTTCAAAATATTACTATTAAATCCTAATTTAATCATGACAAACTATATATCGTTGGAAAGGTCTAAGACCCCTTAAAAGATACTTTAGCGCTGTTTTTTCTTACAAATTATATATGAACAGTAATATATGAATTTATGACAAGAGTGCACCTCAAAAAATCGACGTCATTACAGGAGTTTCTGACCTTTGTCACAAAAAGTCGACGCACACACTTTTAATAATTGAAACTTTGGTTTTTAATGCTAAAAGTTCATAATAAAACATAATCTAGTATTTGTCAATAAAAAAAGATTAAATCATATTTTAAAAAGTAAAGTAAAAAGTCCTCTAAAAAGTATAATATATATATATATATATATATATATATATATATATATATATATATATATATATATATATATATATATAATTGTATTATTATTTTTATATCACATATTTTAATAGTTATCATAAATTAGGTATCATTTGAAAGCTTACAAACTCAGAATTCATCCTGTAAAAACCGTTTTGAAATTGGACGTTGCGTTACCATAGAAACGGTATTTCTTTATTAGGCCCCTCCCCTTTTGGGCATCATCTTTCATAATTTATTATCAAAAATGTTCTAATCTTGACAAAACACATATTGTCAGAAAGGTCTGAGTCTCAAGGTTCCATATTTAGTGACAGAAGTGATATTTGGATAGAAATGTATTAATTTGTTATGGCAGAATGCATACAATTAAATTCAATGGAATGCAATGGCACCCGGTGGATATTTTTGGTATAATGCCAATTTGGGAACTTAAATTTTTGTGATATCAACTTTAAATTTGGAACACGACTTGGTTAGATATATAGCTTTCATTTTATAGTAATTTTATAGTAAAATAAAATTTTGAAATAATAATTTTATATTACAAAAACATTTTTTTAAGTGCTTTCACTTCAGTAATAATCTGCTGATTGTTATCTTTAAAACAAGACCAAACTTAGGTCTATATTCCAAAGCTTTCTTGAATTACAACCATTTAGGTATGTATAGTGCATTTTAATGTCAATTATCAAAAGGGGGGGTGACAGTTAAAGGGTTAATAATCTTCATGATCAGTTTCATCATCTCAGCATCACAGATAGCTTAGCGGAACTCGATATTGCAACAGAAACTTTTAACTATCTCTTTTCCAGCACTTTAGACACAGTTGCTCCGTTGCACTTAAAGAAGATCAAAGCAAATAGTCCAACGCCGTGGTACAACGAGCACACTCAGGCCCTAAAGAGAGCAGCCAGAAAAATGGAGCGCAACTGGAAGAAAGCAAAACTAGAGGTATTTCGCATTTCATGGAACAAGAGCTCTATTGCATACAGAGAGGCCTTAAAAACTGCTAGATCTGCTTATTTTTCAACCCTATTACAAGAAAACCAAACAAAACCCTAGGTATTTATTCAAAACAGTTGCTAAACTGACGAAAAATAAAGTTTCAAGCCCAGAAGTTTGCAAGCAGCACAACAGTAATGACTTTATGACCTTCTTCACTTATAAGATTGATAATATCAGGAACAAAAATTATAACTATGCAACCGTCTACTATAAGATTTAAACTCATTTTATTGCAGGTTTGAAAAGCCCTCATTCACACCACACACCGGCCCAGACCTGCACTTCACACATTCACCATCACCTCCTGCACTCCCATTCCTCCCCCTCCTGCCATCCAACCTGAGCTTAAGGTCTGTGTGGAGGAAGTGAGCAGAGTCTTCAAAAAACAGAAGACTAGGAAAGCCTCAGGCCCAGACGGCATCTCATCTACTTGTCTAAAAGCCTGCGCTGATCAACTGGCCCCGGTCTTCACAGAGATCTTCAACAGATAATTAGAGCAGTTAGAAGTTCCCTGCTGCTTCAAGCGCTCCACTATCATTCCGGTCCCCAAAAAAAAACAAAATCAGTGGACTTAATGACTACAGACATGTCGCTCTCACGTCTGTGGTCATAAAGTCGTTTGAAAGACTGGTGGTGGCCCACCTGAAGGACATCACTGGACCCCTGCTGGATCCCTTTCAGTTTTTTTACAGAGCAAACAGGTCTGTGGATGATGCAGTCAACATTGGACTGCATTATATCCTGCAACATCTTGACAGACCTGGGACTTATGCAAGGATCTTATTTGTGGACTTCAGTTCTGCCTTCAATACCATCATGCCTGGTCTTCTCACAGCCAAACTGACCCAGCTCATCATACCATCCTCGATCTGTCAGTGGATCACCAGCTTCCTGACGGACCGGCAGCAGCGAGTGAGACTGGGGAAACACACATCCAGGACTCTCACAACCAGCACTGGTGCCCCCCAAGGGTGCGTTCTCTCCCCACTGCTCTTCTCCCTGTACACTAATGACTGCACTTCTAAAGACCCCACTGTCAAGCTCCTGAAATTTGCAGACGACACCACTGTCATCGGTCCCATCCAAAACGGTGACGAGTCTGTTTACAGACTGGAGGTTGAACAGCTGGCTGTCTGGTGCAGTTATAACGACCTTGAGCTGAACACGCTCAAAACTGTGGAGATGATCGTGGACTTCAGGAGGAACAGCCCAGCACTCCCCCCACTCACCATCATGAACAGCACTGTGGAAGCAGTTCAGTTATAAGATTGATAATATCAGGAAAAAAAAAATTATAACTATTTAACCGTCTACTACAGTATTGCATCAGACAGTGCATTGTAGTCTCACTGACGAAAATAATCTAAATCGATAACATGTATGTTAGACCCTATACCGACTAAACTATTGAAAGAGATGCTTCCAGAGGTCATAGATCCTTTTCATTAATTCATCTTTGTCATTAGGATACGTACCGAAAACTTTTAAGCTGGCTATGATTAAACCACTTTTAAAAAAAAACACAAATTGATCCTACAGAATTAGTCAATTACAGGCCGATCTCAAATCTACCTTTTCTGTCAAAGATACTAGAAAAGGCAATATCCTCACAACTATGTTCCTTTTTAGAAAGAAATGGTATCTGTGAGAATTTTCAGTCAGGATTTAGACCGTACCATAGTATTGAGACAGCTCTCATTAGAGTCACAAATTATTTGCTCTTATCATCCGATCATGGTTGTATCTCGCTATTGGTGTTGCTCGATCTTGTGCTGCATTTTATACTATTGACCACAACATTCTTTTAAATAGACTCGAAAATTATGTTGGCATTAGTGGAATTGCATTAGCATGGTTTAAATCATACTTATCTGACCGTTATCAGTTTGTAGCAGTAAATGAAGAGATGTCTTATCGATCAAAAGTTCAGTATGGCGTACCACAAGGCTCAGTACTAGGACCGTTGCTGTTCACTCTGTACATGCTACCCTTAGGAGATATTATCAGGAAGCATTTCATTAGTTTTCACTGTTATGCTGATGATACTCAGCTCTATATTTCTTCACGCCCTGACGAAACTTACCAATTCACCAAATTAACGGAATGCATAGCTGATATAAAAAAATGGATGACTAGTAATTTTCCTACTACTTAACTCTGAAAAAACTGAGATTCTAATTATTGGACAAAAAACGTCTCAGGTTACTACTGTAACCATAGTTCCCTGAGAAAGGGAACGAGACGATGCGTCACTTGACGCTTTGGGAACGCCCCCAGCGTGCATGCGTCTGAGCATCAATGTCAACTAGTCCAATGGAAAGAATGAGCGTCACGGGCGGGTGACGTCATGACCAGGAAGGGATAAAGGCTCACCCGATGAAACGCGGCATTAGCTTCAAAAAGTCGAAGCAAGCCGATCACAGGGAAGCAGGAAGTATGGCAGGGTGACGCATCGTCTCATTCCCTTTCTCAGGGAACTATGGTTACAGTAGTAACCTGAGACGTTCCCTTTCGAGGGAACTCGCGATGCGTCACTTGACGCTTTGGGAACGAGAATACCCAAAACGCCAGAATTCCAAGTACCTGAGTGTCAGTCTGTTGGAACTAAGCACTAAGCACCTGAGAACCTGGGGCAGCATCCAGGTCCAAACTGTAAAACCTGACGAATGTGAGCGGTGAGGACCAGCCTGCCGCATCACAAACGTCTTGGAGGGAAACCCCAAATAACAAGGCTTTAGAGGCCGCCATACCCCTCGTTGAGTGAGCTCTGACCACCAAGGGACACGGATGGTCAGAGTACTTGTATGCAAGTGAAATAGCCTCGACTATCCACTTGCTAACCGTCTGTTTAGAAGCAGGAAGACCCTTCTTAGGTGATCCAAAGCAAATAAATAACTGGTCGGACTTCCTCATAGAAGATGTCCGATGAACATAAGTATCCAGTGCTCGCACTGGACACAAGAGGTTCAGCCTTTCCTGGTCCGCAGATGTAAAAGGAGGAGGACAGAAAGCCTGCAGCACGATAGGCCTCGGAATCAAGGTCGGCACCTTAGGGACGTATCCCTGTTTTGGATATAAGAATGCCTTGACCATCCCCGGTGCAAACTCAAGGCAAGTGGGGGAAACCGAAAGGGCCTGAAGGTCTCCAACTCTCTTAAGGGACGAAATAGCTAGCAGAAAGATAGTCTTAAGGGTAAGAAATTTCTCTGAAACCGAATCTAAGGGCTCGAATGGAGCCCTAGACAGGCCTTCTAGTACTAATGCCAAATCCCAAGCTGGCACCCTAGTGCGAGTTGCAGGCCTCAGCCTCAATGTGCCACGAATTGAGGAAGTGAGGAAGTGCGCACGTTCACGAAGTGTATGGATGCAGCTCTGGCTCCTCTCAGACTCCAGGGCATTCGTATACTAAATTATATCGACGACTGGCTTATATTGGCTCAGTCTCGGGAAATGGCGGTTCGGCATCGAGATGTCGTTCTTGGCCACATTCAGAATTTGGGGTTGAGACTCAACACGAAAAAGAGCGTGTTGGAACCAGCCCAGGAAACAACGTTTCTGGGTGTGGTATGGAATTCGATTACGATGCGGGCACACATGTCTCCCGCACGTGTCCAGTCCATCCTAAATATGGTTTCAGGAGTAAAGCTAGGTTGGGCCATCACTGTGAAGCAATTTCAAAGATTGCTGGGCCTCATGGCAGCGGCATCCAACATTTTACCTTTGGGCCTTCTATATATGAGGCCCCTTCAGTTGTGGCTAAAAACCAAGGGGTTTTCTCCCAAGGGGAATCCGTTTCGTGAGATAAGAGTAACGCGCAGATGCCTTCGTTCTCTACAAATATGGAAGAAACCTTGGTTCCTGTCCCAAGGGCCAGTGTTGGGAGCGTCATGTCGCCGGAAATCCGTTTCGACAGACGCCTCCCTCACTGGCTGGGGCGCGGTCATGGATGGCCGCTTTGCCAGGGGTCTGTGGCAGGACCATCATCATTCTTGGCACATAAACTGTCTAGAGATGTTGGCTGTGTTCAGGGCTTTGAGGAGCTTCCTTCCAGACATCAGAGGTTACCACGTCTTAGTACGATCAGACAATACATCAGTGGTGGCTTATCTGAACCGACAAGGGGGACTCAGATCGCGCCCTCTGTGCAGACTGGCGCATCAGATTATCCTTTGGTCCCAGGGGAAAATACTGTCTATCAGAGCAATGTATATTCCGGGTGTTCAGAATCAGGGAGCAGACATCCTGTCGAGGCAGGGGCTGAGGCCCGGGGAATGGAGACTTCATCCAGATGTGGTGAAGTTTATATGGGAGAGGTTTGGACCAATGAAAGTGGATCTTTTTGCGTCTCGAGAGACGTCCCACTGCCCACTTTGGTTCTCCCTCTCACATCCAGCCCCGCTGGGGTTGGATGCCATGGTACAGGCCTGGCCGAGGCTTCGCCTGTACGCTTTTCCCCCGATCGCTCTGCTTCCGGAAGTCCTGGAGAGGGTCCGTCAAGAGGGCATCAGTCTACTTCTGGTTGCCCCAATGTGGCCGACCCGAGTGTGGTTTTCAGACATGATATCACTCCTGATAGCTCCGCCATGGCAGATTCCTCTGAGGAGGGATCTGTTGTCTCAGGCGGAGGGCGCAGTCTTCCACCCTCACCCGGCGCTGTGTAAATAGTGGGTCTGGCCTCTGAGGGGGCTCAGTACCTAAATGCTGGTCTATCAGCTGGGGTGGTTGAAACCATACTTAGCTCTAGAGCTCCGTCTACTAGGAGATTATATGGCCTCAAGTGGAATGTGTTCATCACTTGGTGTAGAGAACAGGAGTTAGATCCAGTAAACTGCCCGGTGGCTTCTGTTCTGGAGTTTTTGCAAGATCGTTTCTCTGCGGGTCTCTCCCCTTCCACGCTTAAAGTGTACGTGGCTGCTATTGCGGCTTTCCACGCACCATTAAGTGATGGGCCTCTGAGGAGGCACCAGTTGGTCATACGTTTTCTCCGTGGTACTTGGAGGATGAGACCGATGACCAGGTCCAGGGTTCGCGCCTGGGACCTGGCGGTGGTTCTCGAAGGGTTATCCCTGGCCCCCTTCGAACCCCTTCAGTCGGCTTCGCCTAGGGATCTTACGCTGAAATTGGCATTTCTCTTAGCTATTACCTCTCTTAAGAGCTTGGGAGATCTCCAAGCCAAGGCAGTGGTTCCAGCTTGCTTGGAGTTTGCCCCAGGCAGAGTTAAGGCCTTTCTGCACTCGAGTCCGGGCTACGTGCCTAAGGTTTCTACGAGTACGGCTCGGTCCACGGTCCTTCAGGCATTCCATCCTCCACCTCATGTGTCGGCAGAAGAAGAGAAGCTTAATTTGATCTGCCCCGTCAGAGCTTTGAGCGTGTACCTCGAGAGGTCCTCTTCTTGGAGGAGGTCGGACCAATTATTGGTGTGTTTTGGGTCACCTAAGAAGGGGCTCCCAGCATCCAAGCAAACCATTAGTAATTGGATTGTTCAGGCTATTACCTCGGCTTACAAGGTGCACGACTTACCTTCACCTTTAGCCGTTAGGGCTCATTCAACTAGAGGCCTGGCCTCCTCTAGGGCCCTCCTTTCGGGAGTGCCCCTCCAGGAGATCTATGAGGCAGCCGGCTGGGCTACCCCGCACACATTTATTAGGTTTTACAGTTTACACCTCCCTAGTACACCTGGCGCACACGTGCTCTCGTCCTAGTTGAGTGCCTGAATCAGTTTCACTCCGGGACAGGCCTTTTTTCGGTGCATGGCCTAGTGGGCATTCGTTCCCCAAAGTGTCGAGTTCTCGACGCAGTGTTGAGTTCCCTCGAAAGGGAACGTCTCGGGTTATGACTATAACCCTTGTTCCCTGAGAAGGGAACGAGACACTGCGTCGCTCTGCCACGCACCCTCGAGGCCTTAGAGCATCTTGCTTCATCGCGAGGCTGGTGTGTGTGTGTTTCAGTGTCACCTTTATACTTCCGGTTATGCCGTCAAATGTTACGTCAGGACGCAACACCAATCAGGATTGGAATAGTTTCATTCTTACTTCAGAGGCGCACGCTAAGGGAGCGTCCCCAAAGTGTCGAGTTCTCGACGCAGTGTCTCGTTCCCTTCTCAGGGAGAAGTAGTCATAACCCGAGACGTTTTCCTCTTTCATTCTCGTGAATGTATACATCCCTCCAGACGCGTGCGTGAGCGCGGCGCTACAATAGCTGGCTGAACAAATAGCTGAAACGGAACCAAGGTACCCAGACTCTCTTCTAATCATTCTTGGGGATTCTAACAAAGCAATTTTTTCCCGTGAACTACCAACATACAGACAGCACGTTACATGTCTCCCCAGAGACAGTAATATACTGTACCACTGTTACACCACAATAAAGAATGCTTATCACTCTGTCCCACGGGCAGCTTTGAGGCTCTCTGATCACTGTTTGGTTCATCTCATACCGACCTACAGGCAGAAACTGAAATCAGCTAAACCTGTAATAAGGACTGTAAAAAGATGGACTAATGAAGCAGAGCAGGATCTCCAGGCCTGCTTTGATTGCACTGATTGGACTGTTTTTGAAGCTGCTACCAACGATCTCGATGAGCTCACAGATACTGTAACATCATATATACGTTTCTGTGAGGATACATGCATTCCTACCAGGACATTCTTATCATTTACTAATGATAAACTATGGTTTACTGGGAAACTCAAACACCTTCGTCATGCCAAAGAGGATGCCTACAGAAGTGGGGATAAAATCTTGTATAACGAGGCCAAAAACAGACTGACAAAGAAGATCAGAGTTGCTAAAAGGAACTACTCTGAAAAACTGAAAAAACAGTTTTCATCCAACGACCCATCATCAGTCTGGAATGGCCTGAGGAACATCACCAACTACAAGTCACCATCCCCCCGATCTGTGGACAATCAACACCTGGCTCACTGCGTGAAAAGAGCTGTAATCGGGCATGTAAAACTCCTGAGTACTCCTGTGTACTCCACAAATAAACGTGTGTGTACGGGAGTTTGCTGTCCCGTCACACAATCCCGAATACTCCTGGATATGTACCATCAGTTACCATGGTGAATAATCCCCCGGTCGGGGTCAATGCAAGGGAATAGTAGCATTTCACACCTTTGGCACACAAGGCAGTGGCCTCCTTCAATTGGTCAGATGGTCTTACATAGGATTGGCTGCTCAATGCTTTGTCCCTCCTCTAAACCCCCACACTATTGGTCCAGTTTATGGCCTCATTTGGGTTTATTATTACTCATTATTAATACTTATTATCATTGGTGTTCATGGTTATGATGTCAAGACAATCAGATAGACAAAGTTGAGTTTGTTATTTTTATTATTTGTAAATGACACTGGGCACATGACATATATATACACACATTGAAAATTCTATAAATAAAAATACATTAGCACAGAATACACTTTACGATTAGTCATACAATATATAACCCCATATAATATATAAGGCCTGTGTATAATATATAGAAAACAATATAATATACAAATACTTTAGAATATATAAATAGTACAATATATAAATAATACAATTTATAAATAGATAACAATATGGAATTGTATAGAATATATAAATGCAGTATATATATATATATATACTGCTATATATATATAGAAAACTATATAGAATTATATATAATACAATCTATAAATAATACTTTATAATATAAATAATACTATATATATAAAAAACAACAGAATATTCAAATTATACTATAGAATAATATTTAGATATAATTAGACTAAAATAATTCACAGGCCAGCTTCTGTGGTCTCCACCGCGACTCGATCTGCACCAACTCGTGCATGATGAGTTCCCAAGTACTTCTGGTCTGCTTCCAGTCTTTTTTGTAGCACCCCACACAGCGCAGACAAAACTGTACTGCGGGTTGGAGGCCGAACAACCCACACTGACTTTCCATCCAAGATAGCATCCTCCTCTTCAGACATGTGGTCAACTGTTGTAGTCTTCCAGATAGCTGCCTCTTCCTCTGTCTGGAGAACGCCAGTCCTGCTGCTCAGCAGCTGCAAAATAGGAGGGAAAGAAGTAATTAAACCACTGAAAATATCAAATTGGTTGGGATGGGAGCCTCTCCCAGGCTGAGTCTTTTACTGAGATTTATATTTATTTACACTTACTCTTCTTTTTCTTTGTCTCATGAGCACAATGATCCTGCTGTCCTCCATCTTGTCTTTGTTCTCATCTTGGTACATCCTGTAACCCCTTCTAACAGTTTCAAAATACGTCTTGCAGGATGCTAGAGAGAGGGAGATAGTGAGGGGGGAGAATGTGTTTATTTATAGATAACTAATCTATACAGTTAAATAGTTGTAGCCTTGGGACATTCTCTTGTGACTTACCTTTAAAAACAGCAGGATCTACGTCCAGTACAGCCATGGAGACGCCATTATAAAGATAGGTTGTGACCTCAAGGTTGTGGGGGGAGGATAGACTGTGGAGCAGTAATTAAAGAAGGTTGATTAAAAATATAATTTAGAAGAAAGGACTGTTATGAAACAATAGTTTTAAAGATATACCTTGTCTGTGGGTCATATTTGTGTATGTTGTTTTCCCCATTGTGCAATCTCCGTACAGCTTTCTGTAAACATCCAACATAGTATGAGGGCTCAATTCAAATACATTAATAAATAAAGCACACGAAGTTAAGCGGACACCGCCAAATGTTTGTGACGGTCAGAAAATAACTTACCCCAACAGAATTATTCCCAGCTCTCTTTAATTTCTTTGAAGCAGGCTCCTCTTTTGCCTCTTTGAGCTCATGATGTCAGCCTCCATCTTATCCAACCTCTTGTCCATCGTCTCCAGCTTTTCAAATATCCTCTTCAAACTTGCATTTACCATATACACCAGTCTGTTTTCGTTCGGACTCGGAGTTTGAAAAGCCACATTGTCCCGACGTAAAGGAGTAACATCTCTACCCTGCTCTCCGTAAAACTCCAGCGATCTTTTGCAAGCCATCTTGAAGAGCAGAGGACACCCAGATACAAACTGCTTTTCAGGGTCTACAGTCTTTGTTGTAGATTGACACAATGTAAAGCACTTATCAGCCCACCTTTCCTGAATACTAATGAGGGTTCAGGGGAATAGGGGCAATCTTGAGCTGCCAGTCCCAAAACAAATTAGCATTTACAAAGCAAGCCATCAACTAACAGCATGTGGTCAGACAAGTTCCTGTTTTCGGGCCTTTGCGGGCATGTACAGCTACGCGTAACAAAGTTCCAAAGATCCCTGCCAAACAGCACATTTAGCGGGCGTATTCATTGTCTGAATTCTCCCGTATACACCCCTTTTGACGCAGTGGCTGATGATTTAAACTCATTTTATTGCAGGTTTGAAAAGCCCTCATTCACACCACACACCGGCTCAGACCTGCACTTCACACATTCACCATCACCTCCTGCACTCCCATTCCTCCCCCTCCTGCCATCCAACCTGAGCTTAAGGTCTGTGTGGAGGACGTGAGCAGAGTCTTCAAAAAACAGAAGACTAGGAAAGCCTCAGGCCCATACGGCATCTCATCTGCTTGTCTAAAAGCCTGCGCTGATCAACTGGCCCCGGTCTTCACGCAGATCTTCAACAGATCATTGGAGCAGTGTGAAGTTCCCTGCTGCTTCAAGCGCTCCACTATCATTCCGGTCCCCAAAAAACCCAAATCAGTGGACTTAATGACTACAGACCTGTCGCTCTCACGATTTGTGGTCAAAGTCGTTTGAAAGACTGGTGTTGGCCCACCTGAAGGACATCACTGGACCCCTGCTGGATCCCTTTCAGTTTGCTTACAGAGCAAACAGGTCTGTGGATGATGCAGTCAACATGGGACTGCATTATATCCTGCAACATCTCGACAGACCTGGGACTTATGCAAGGATCTTATTTGTGGACTTCAGTTCTGCCTTCAATACCATCATGCCTGGTCTTCTCACAGCCAAACTGACCCAGCTCTCCATACCATCCTCGATCTGTCAGTGGATCACCAGCTTCCTGACGGACCGGCAGCAGCGAGTGAGACTGGGGAAACACACATCCAGGACTCTCACCACCAGCACTGGTGCCCCCCAAGGGTGCGTTCTCTCCCCACTGCTCTTCTCCCTGTACACTAATGACTGCACTTCTAAAGACCCCACTGTCAAGCTCCTGAAATTTGCAGACGACACCACTGTCATCGGTCTCATCCAAAACGGTGACGAGTCTGCTTACAGACTGGAGGTTGAACAGCTGGCTGCCTGGTGCAGTTATAACAACCTTGAGCTGAACATGTTCAAAACTGTGGCGATGATCGAGGACTTCAGGAGGAACAGCCCAGCACTCCCCCCCACTCACCATCATGAACAGCACTGTGGAAGCAGTGGAGTCATTCAGGTTCCTGGGCACTATCATCTCTCAGGACCTGAAGTGGGATAATCAAGTTGACTCTGTTGTGAAAAAAGCCCAGCAGAGACTGTACTTCCTTCGCCAGCTGAGGAAGTTCAACCTGCCACAGGAGCTGCTGATTCAGTTCTACTCAGCCGTTATTGAGTCTGTTTTATGCACGTCCATCACCGTCTGGTTTGGTTCAGCTACCAAATCTGACATCAGGAGACTACAACGGACAGTCCGGACTGCAGAGAGGATCATTGGTGCCCCCCTGCCAAACCTCCAGGACCTGTACTCTTCCAGAGTGAGGAAGAGAGCAGGTAAAATCATAACAGACTCTACTCACCCTTGACACCTCCTGTTTGAACTGTTACCGTCAAGACGGCGACTAAGATCTCTGGCCACAAGAACATCTCGGCACAGGAACAGTTTCTTCCCACAGGCTATTTCCCTCCTGAACAGTTAAAATATCTCCCTAGGCATATGCCTTTAAGTGCAATACTCCCACTGTTTAGTGCAATATCCTACAACTCAGGTGATACTTATATGTATATTATTTATTTATAATATTCAAAACACTGTAAATATGTTCATAATCTGTCAATCTGAAAATGTCTATTCTGACTAAACCCAACTGTGATGCTTTTATTCTCATATATTTATATTTAAATGTTTTATTCCTATAATTTGTAGTATTATGTTTCTTGTTGAATTTGTATATGTCCACTGGAAGCCTCAGTACCAAAACAAATTCCTTGTGTGTGAAAGCACACTTGGCAATAAAGCTCTTTCTGATTCTGATGTTGCGTTAATGTTACATGTGTAAATGCTTAGGTGTTGTTGTGAGTGTTCCTGCCCGTCTTCCTGCCTATATGTACCTGTGAGTAAACTTTAAGTAAAACGTTTTGAATTTAAGCCTTTCTGACTCAGTCTTCTCCTTCAACCCACACACACCGTGACAATCCCGAGGTTTACCACAGTCCACCGGATCCAGGCCGTATCCGGATCTGATGAAGGAACTGCGCCTGGACACGACGACAACGTAGTCCTGAAGTGTTACTAGTCTCTCCCTTGTGAAGGCCTCCTTCCCTTTACCTCTGTACTGAGAAAACGTTGTCGGGATAATTCCGATTCACGTGGCTATGCGGAAGCGTTAAAAAATTCTCAGAGCCACCAGGCACTGTTTTATGCAAATGAGTGGCCGGATCACATTAAAGAATTTTCTGTTAGAACGGTGTTGTGTTAGCGGCCCCCAAGTTAATAATTAATGATCATTGCGATGGAAGTGAATCAATCAAAACTAACTTTAGCTGGACAATAACTTTATTCTAGAGCTGCTGTAAAGCCAAAACAATCTCTGTTACTTTAATTTTCTATTATCACTGTAAAGCTGCTTTGAAGCAGTCCATATTGTTAAAAGCGCTGTATAAATGAAGGTGACTTGACTTGACTACAGATCACATTTTCAGTTATTTTTTCATGTTATGAGAATTGATCACTTCTAATATTTCAGCAAAATTAAAAGTAATTGTTAAGTGACGGTCATGTGATGACGGTCCCTATATTCACTGTAAGGCCAAGCTTCTAGGCTTTAAGAGGTCTCAACTAGCAGAATACAACAAGCATATCTGTTTCAGTATAGAGACCAAACTATACCAAGTATTTGTATGAAAAAGCACTGCCAATGCACATGTAAACAGTACACACTAAGATGCTTTTGTGCCATGTTTTGGTTTGTAACTTCGCGAAACATTAGTAAACCATAGTAGATTGCATATTTTTATTTAGAGAAGGTGGTCTTGAAGGAGCCCGAACTCAACATAAGACAATGCGTAAATTTCGTGGTGTTTCCAACATAATTTGAAAGTTCAACCAATTCGAGGTGGGTGGTGGGTGGATATAGTGGGTAGGGAAGATGTGTCGGCACCACGGCCACTCGCTGACTGGAATAGTTTAGTCGCTTAGATTGATAGGTCTTGATTTATCATGTGTATATAGATTAGGAGTGCTGAAACAGTGCTGGAAGATCATCACTCGTCAACCAGTATCTTATTACTTGTATATTCTATGTACTTTTATTGTGTATTTTATTTATCGATTCAATTATTATCAATAATTAATCAATTGTCAATTAATAGTTAGCATCCCTACTCACTGTATGATCCCCTCATTTCCTCTCAGAGTAAAAAAGATTTGAGAGGGGAAACTGCGAATGTCAATAGATTAGCTCACTTTATTTGTTTGTTTGAGAATCTGATAAGAAATGTTTGTTCATGTGTTCTCACTTGCATTTATGTTTAAGTTCACATTCATTGCAGACTGGTATTTTAGCTAATCTAAACATAGTTTGTGACATTGTTAAGATACAATTCTAGAGGGGACATCAGGTCTCTCTCAGAAGAAAAATCTATGGAGGAGATTGTCTCTCTGTTTAATTTCAGTGCTGTCTAAGAGAAACAACTTTGATATTAAAGAGTCCTTGATTTGTTTAATGACATGTTGCATGTGTAGCTTAACTGTCACTAGATGGTGGTGTGGTCATCTCTGTGTGAAAGTGGGCCATGGAAAGTCTGTCACATAATTATACTCTCGCTGTCCTCCTTCTTTCACTCTATCTTCTCGGTCTATCTATATCTTTCATGGTCCGACCAATACACTGATAGTTTGGTGTGGTTCAGGCTTTTGTATTCACAAAGTAACTGGGCCAGTTTTTCGGTAACACTTTAAGGTAAGGGTACATGAATTATCATAAATTCATGCATGAATTCTGCATTCATTCATGCATTAATATCTCATGAATCATCAGGAACTAACACAAGTTCAACATTTTTCATTCATGACTTCATGGATGAACAACACCTTAATTAAAACATTAACTAAGATGAGCAAATCATCATGAGTTATGATTTATTTCGCATGATCATGATGTTTTCTTTGTTCACAGTTATGCCACCATTAATAGCACATTGTTAATCAGTGTTTCAAAGGACTAGTCACCACTTTCGTTGAGGGGCCACACACATGATGAAGTCATTGATAGATAATGCTTAGTTAATGATGACTACTGTATTTGAATGTCAACAGAATTTGTGTGCTATGAGTTGCGATTGGTCTATTTTGGGGTCTGTCCAATACAGTAGTCATCATTAACTAAGCATTATCTACAAATGACTTCATCATGTGTGTGGCCCCTCAACTAAAGTGGTGACTAGGTCACTGACCTAGACAAAGAACAAAGAAAAGATAATGATCATGCGTAATAAATCATAATTCATGATGATGTGCTCATCTTAGTTAATGTTTTAATTAAGGTGTTGTTCATCCATGAAATTATGAATGAAAAATGTTGAACTCGTTTTAGTTCCTGATGATTCATGAGATATTAATGCATGAATGAATGCAGAATTCATACATGAATTTATACATGAATTCATGATAATTCATGTACCCTTACCGTAAAGTGTTACCAGTTTTTCTTGTGATGCATCGGTTTTACTTATAAAAACAACTTATCTTGGCACACACAGCACAAGGTTTAAGACAAACACACTGTCTTTGCTCCTTGCTGCTTCACCGCAGAAAAGTAAACCAGCACAAATTCCGATCTTTACAGACTCTTTGTCAAGACCATAGAAGCAGGGTGGCATCTCTCTGTCACGTGTCTGTCCTGTCTCGTATTGCACATGGGTGTCTTTGTTATGTTGGGCCATGTGCTCTTGTCATTGTTTGATCCCTCCCCCTCGTTACCTGATTAGTGTTTGAGTTCTTCCACCTGTTCCCTCTTGATTTGTTCCCTATTTAAGTCTCTTCTTGTTTGCTGTCTTGGTCGGATCTTTGTCTTATGTTACCCCTGTTCCTTGTGATGGTCTTCGTGTTCTTGGTCAGTGTTTGTCATTCTAGTTCAGTTCTGTTTTATGTTTCATTGATTATGTTTTCCCCCTTGTGGGTTTTTGCTTTGTGTTTTTGTTTTCATTTGTTAATAAATATCCTTTTACTGCACTTGAGTCCTCTTCTCCACTTTTTGTAAATTGGATCGTGACACTCTCTGCTAATAGCATTTTTGTGTGTGTGTGTGTGTGTGTGTGTGTGTCGTTACCTGTTCGTGTGTGTGTGTCGTTACCTGTTCGTGTGTGTGTGTCGTTACCTGTTCGTGTGTGTGTGTCGTTACCTGTTCGTGTGTGTGTCGTTACCTGTTCGTGTGTGTGTCGTTACCTGTGCGTGTGTGTGTTGTTACCTGTTCGTGTGTGTGTGTGTCGTTACCTGTTCGTGTGTGTGTGTGTGTGTGTCGTTACCTGTTCGTGTGTGTGTGTGTGTGTGTGTTTGTCGTTACCTGTTTGTGTGTGTGTGTGTGTGTGTGTGTGTGTCGTTACCTGTTCGTGAGTGTGTGTGTGTGTCGTTACCTGTTCGTGTGTGTGTGTGTGTGTGTGTGTGTGTGTGTCGTTACCTGTTCGTGTGTGTGTGTGTCGTTATCTGTTCGTGTGTGTGTCGTTACCTGTTCGTGTGTGTGTCGTTACCTGTTCGTGTGTGTGTGTGTCGTTACCTGTTCGAGTCTGCGTCCTCGAAACATTACCTGTGTGAGATTCCATTATTCAATTTTTGTATTTTTGGAGCCTTGGTGTGCCAACTTTTTTCGGTTTTATTATTTTCTTTGTCGAGCACTAAACTTGAGCAATATTTGCTGATGATGTGCGTGCTTTTGTCCCGATTTTACAAATTCTATTCAAACCACATTCATAGGTGACTTGAGTTCGGAATGTTGCAGTATACACTGCTTTATATCAGACTCCTTACCAATCCACTCACTTGAGATTGTCTCGTCCTCTATCCAATCTCCTGTCCGTCTTCCATCCGTCATCCAGATCGCCTGTCTTCGTGTTCACTCGTCACCTGCACAGAGAATCCACTTCAGTCATCGCCAGCTAAGTCCCCATCATCATTCTACAAGTCACCATCCTCTCACCATCATCAAGTTCTCGTTGTTCCACCACCACTCTGCTTTTATTAAACACCGTGTGCACCTAAACCTGTCTCTCTCCTAAACCTGTTCTCTTGCCGAACCTGTGCAGGCGGTTCAGAAAACTCTCCCCTCTGCACCACCCGCTCCTTCGCCACCTGCCTCTGCCAGTCCCATGGCCGGAGTATGCCCAGGATTCCCTGCGCCAATCCACCACTGGGCTTACTCCGTTCCAATGTATCCTCAGCTACCAACCTCCTCTCTTCCCCTGGTCCGGAGAACCCTCGGAAGTTCCAGCAATTGTTGTAGAAATTTTAATAGTCATTGATCCCAAACAGGTATCATAAGAGAAAGAACCTATTCAATGTATAAAAGTATATGTGTGTACGTGCTTGTGCGTGACTTTTCAGGAACATATGGGACAGGACCTCTGACCTTAGGGACGGTCAGTTTTGGCCAGCTTATTTCAGTACCAGTTTGTGTCTTTAAGTAGAAACTGAACAGCAGTAAGGACCTTATTTGGGTGGGTGAAAGGTACAGCGGGTGAGGAGGAACCTTGAAAACAGTATAAAGGCTGTCTCATATCTTCCTGTTGTGTGTCACTCTCTTGCACAGCGTAACTTCTGTGTACTAGACTGAACCTATTCTTGCAAGAATAAATACTTTTCTTTTTATTAATTTGACTCTGTGTCTCTTACGCAGTGATGATGTTTAACAGAATTTTTGCCACAACACTATCAATCACTGGTATGAAGAGAGCGAGAGGGTATGGGACTCATCGCACATGCATCTCCAGCGGGAAGTGCGAAGACACCAACTTCAAGCGGATGTTCGTAGAGCTGAAGCCACCCAATACCAGCGGGGATAAAGGGTTTGGCTCTCCACCCGCCTGCGCCTGCCCTGCCGTAAGCTTAGTCCCCGCTACATAGGTCCCTTCACTGTGCACAGGCAGGTCAATGAGGTCACCTACAGGCTCAATCTTGCACCTAACTACCGTATTTCACCTTCATTTCATGTCTCCCTCCTGAAACCCTTCACTGAACATCTGTCCTCTTCCCCTACAGAACCTACCACAGACAAAGTACCTCCTCCAGATGTCACTGACGAGGTCCTAGTATACCGAGTCCATACCATCCTCGACTCACGGCGGAAGGGCGGTTACTTGAGTACCTGATCGACTGTGAGGGATATGGTCCAGAATAATGCTCATGGGTGGCTCAGGATGACATCCTTGACCCATTGCTACTCACCCAGTTCCACAAAGATCACCCTGACCGTCCAGCCCCCCGAAGTCGAGGCCGACCCCGTCGCAGAGTGCGTCAGCTGTCAGGAGCCGGCCATGGAGGATTGGGTACCGTCAAAGAGTCAGCCACACGTCACAGCCCCAATCATCACTCAATCACCAGGACCCACCCACTCGTTCACAATCACCAGAGTACTGACTCGCTGCACCTGCACTCCCTCATCAACACACCCTTTATATGCCCTGTTCACCTTTCACTCCTTCTCTGGTCTCGTTGCAGTATACACTGCTTTATTTCAGACTCCTTACAAATCTACTCACCTGAGATCGTCTCATCCTGTATCAAGTCTCCTGTCCGTCTGTCATCCTGATCCAGATCCCCTGTCTTCGTGTTCACTTCGTCCACAGAGAATCCACTTCAGTCACCATCCTTTCACCATAATCTGGTCCCCGTTGTTTCACCACCACTCTGCTTTTAATAAACACTGCGTGAACCTAAACCTGTCTGTCTCCTCCTGTGTTTGGGACAAAATGTTTCTTGAGCAGCAAATCAGCATATTATAATTATTTTTGAATGGTCAAATGACAATGAATTCTGGAGTAATTATGCTGAACATGGCTTTGCCATAACAAGAATACATTATATTTAATAACATTTAAAATTATTATTTTAAATGGTGGTAATAATAATATTTCACAATGTTACTGGTTTTACTATATTTTTGGTTAAATAAATGCTGCCTTGATGAGCATAAGATACTTTGAAAAACATTAAAATATGACTCCAAACATTTTAATTATATGTTTCAAAATATTATTATTCTGTCAGAAGAAATAGGTCTGATTTCAAAATGATGACTTTCAAAATGCAAAGTCCATTTTAAATATCATATTTGAACACCAAATTAGATGTTATTGTCTTCTTTCTCAATTAGTCACATGACTCATGATGTGCAGGTATAAGATGGCCTGTTGGGGGAAATAATCATCAACTGCACAAATATACTTTAGATTTTCCATCCTGTCATGAGGCCCAGACAGAATCTGTCAACTTTTCTGCATTTTCTGAGCTGATTTTAGGGGGGAAATCTGCTGAAAGAAGTGGAATTGATTCAAACATGATAAAAAATGTCAAATGGAGCAGAGTATTACAGTCTTATTGATAGCTCAAATTTTTAACAAACAGAAGCGAAATATAACTTCTTTTTTAATGATCCAGTTCTGTGGAAAGTGTTCCAGTTCTGTGGAATTTTGCAAAGCTTTCTGTGTAGTTCTGTGGGCCTGCTAATAATTCCTCACAGACAAAGAGCGTATGCAAAATATAATAATACTAATTTCGATTGATTAATTTGTTGATAATGCCTATTTGCCACGCCTGCCACACCTTATAAAATCTGACAGTCTGCAAATAGTTGTACAGCATTACAATGTTCTGGAAAGGACTTGCGATGGGAAATGGGAATGTGTGTGTGTGTGTGTGTGTGTGTGTGTGTGTGTGTGTGTGTGTGTGTGTGTGTGTGTGTGTGTGTGTGTGTCATGGAGTTCATTGCAAGCTACAGCATGTTTTGTTACCATAAGAATTAAGTGTTCCATGAGGGGGTGACCTGGGGGGAGAGGAGTGCTGCGTAGGATGGATGCAGGTCACAGCCTGTCAGATAGATGGAGGGGGGTGAAAGCAAGGGAATAAGAGAGATGGATTTTGGATTGGATGACTGATGCCTCCAGACGGAGCTTGGGTTACTGTGTCTGCGGCTGTGGGTCTGATCTTCGAGGTCAACCAGAACTCTGTCCACACACATATGCATGCTTATATTTCTGTCATGACAACTCTCTGAGAGATTGGCATGGTAATGGATGTGGGAATGTTAATGTATTTGGTCTTTGTGGAATAGATCTCTTACGCTGCTTCTGACTATTGCTGCTGCTGCAGAGCAAGTAGAGACTTGCTACTGCCAATACATTCACAGACATGCTGATGTGAGCATGTAAGACATTTTGCTGCTGCCATAACATGCTGCACCCCCACCCCCCAACAAAGCAGGATACATGAGAAATAGACAATACAAGCCAATATATGCATGCTTCTGAGGGTAGAAAACAAGCTGCTGCATCGGCAGACATGCATATATGGATAACATAGACAGAACAGGAAAGAACAAACACCCCTGCTGCAGCTCTGAAGAGCCAGGAGACTGCATGTTTCAATATCTAAGGCTGTGTTTACACTTTAACATGTGATCACCGTGATCCGATCAAAGCAGATACAATCATAAGCCAATCAGGACACGGTGCGTTTACACCTGTCCACATCAAGTGGCTTCTGTATCTGGATAACAGATCTCGCATTAGATGGCTCTGGTGCAAAGTCAACCTGAACTGACGGGTTTTCTTTTAAAAAAAGTTTTCAGTCTGTGTACATTTTACAAATCTTGCAAAATAAGGAGGATGAAGAGCCTCTTGCAGCCTCTTGCAGCTCCTAATACTTGCAGGGTTTTAAAACAATGGCGGCACACACGAGTGCAGCGGCTTAAGGTTCTCTAGTATGGTGCTCAGTATGGAGTTTTTTCTTGTTTTTGATAGTTGTTTTGGAGCACTGTCAAGCAAATTATGTCTATAGTCGTCACAAACGTATAAACTGGGGATTACATCTAAATGGAGAGATTACTCAGGACTTCCATCAAACTAACAACATTACCCCGGCGATAGCAAGACCACCAGGCTCTCCCTGGATTGTTGTCGGCTCTGTTAAACAGCGGGATTGCTGTGTGCTAGTGATAGCGGAAACAAGGCTCCACTCTGCTATCCCCAACGCTGCGGTACAGCAAAGACTCCAGTAAGACAAGGGGAGGATGTGTACAACGCTTGGGGTTTGAGTAGCAGAATCATACACAGCCATTGCTCCCCTGACATAGAGGCTCTGCCAGTCATGTGTAGACTGTTTTATCTACCTAGAGAGTTGAGTGTTGTGATTGTTACGGCTATATACATACCACCAGATGCTAGTGTTAGCTCAGCGCTAGCCCACCTGCACTCCACTATAAATACACAGCTGCAGACTCAACCTGCATGGACAACATCCTACATCATAGCTGGAGACTTTAACCAGGCTGTATTACGGACTGTATTACCAGAATTCACCCATTATGTGAAATGTACCACCAGAGGCCAGAACACATTAGATCATATTTATTCAAATATTAAGCATGCATACAGGGCAGTTCCCTTGCCACACTTAGGACTCTCAGACCATATTTCACTGCTCCTTATCCCAGTATGTACACCCCTAAGGAAGAGAGCTAGGCCTGACGTAAACACTATTAAAGCTTGGCCAGAGGGGGCTCTTGCACAGCTACAAGACTGTTTTGAGCACACTGTGTGGGACATATTTGCACAACCAGACTTGGATGAATACACCCAAACTTGTGTGGACAAAGTCACTGTGAACAAGAAAGTCATGTTTTTTCCTAACCAGAAATCCTGGATGGACAAGACAGTACAGACTCTTCTCAAAGCCAGAGATAATGCATACAGGTTTGGGGTACAGCCAGGTACAGCTCAGCTAGAGCTGACCTGAAAAGGTCCATTAGGGAGGCGAAAAAGGACTATAAAGGACAAATAGAAGACCACTTCACAGATAACGACCTAAGGCAGACATGGCAGGGAATACACACACATCAGGTCTGCTGTCTCCACCTGCTTCTAGCACCTACCCACTCACAGTGCAGGAATGTGATGTGAGGCGGATGCTCCATTCAGTGAACCCAAGAAAGGCCGCCGGTCCAGATGGTATACCTGGAAAAGTGCTTAAAGAGTGTGCTGGACAGCTTACCGCTGTGTTCACCAAGATCTTCAATCTGTCACTCGCCCAAGCCACCGTTCCATCCTGCCTGAAGACATCCACCATCATCCCGGTTCCAAAAAAGCCCTCCCCTGAATGACTCATAGTCTGAATGACTATAGACCGGTTGCACTTGTGACAGGTTAAAGGAAATACTTATTATACTGTTATTAGCTAAAAAGTTTTAGTAATTTAATAGTATGTGAGTATCTTAAAATATCTAAGGTTAAAAAGATCATGCATTCAGTACTATTTAATAGGGATTGATACAATTCATATAATTGTGTTAAAAAGTTAAAATCTGTCATGTGTACAAAGGGTAAAAATTGTAAGAGGAATGTGTAAACGTTATATTGATTACTTCATTTTGTAGTGCCTAACATAAGGGTAAAAGTGTTAATCTGTGATCTACAAAGTAATCTTAATCTATGAGCCTGTGATCGATTGCTTTTGTCTACACCCAAGTTTCCGGGGAAACTAAAGGTTTCCAGTGGGTTTCCAGTGAGGAAACCTTACCGTATCACTCTCGTGATTATTTCTCCCCTTTTTCAGGGACGTTATTGATACAAAACTAAATTAATTAAATGTAATAACTTGCTAACATGTCAAGAGTGTTTAATGTGTGTTTTAGTAACATTTTGATCAAGTTAGAGTTAAGTTTGCAGAGTGTAATATGTGTGTGTGTGATCGGAGCCTCTGCTCGGTTACAGAGAAAAATAGCTTCGTACCGAGAGTAGCCGCCATTTTATGTCAATTGTGAATTAACATGTACGCAGTTAATAATCTATTTTGCGGTGTTATTAGTATAATGTGTTTCAAGGACTTTATTGACATATTTGGTAAATGTAGTTATGGTTTATTGAGCTAAATCTACTTTGTGCTTGACAGTTATATTGAAAAATGAGTATATGTTTCAGTGAATTACAGTGTATGTGTCATGAATCAGTCTCTCTCTTCTCTGTTTTTCTCATCGTTTACACACGCGCACACACATCCAGCTGATCCTCATCATCTCAGCCCTCGCGCTGCGCACACACTTAGTCTCTCCCATTTATGGTTTTCGCTCTGTCTCTTCGTCTGCGGTCTTACCAATATTCTCTCTCACAAGATTTACCGTGTCCTGTCCTGTCCTGCCGTGATGTGAGTTATCTGTTGGAGAGTCATCATTGTTCTCTACCCAGTTCGCCTGCTGTCAGTGGATCATCAGCTACCCGCCTTCTGTGAGTTTCTTCCACTCGAGGGAACTGTTGCTGCTCGCCACCTTCCTGGCGCTGGACCTGCGGTCTGCCTGCTCTGCTTTATTGTTTATGTTCTGCACAGATCTGCGTCTGTTGACAGCAGTCTCCTTGTTTCAAGTTACAAAGAAATAAACTCTATTATTGCATTACCGCTGCTTTTGGGTCCTCAATACAAACCCTGACAGAATAATCTGACCACGATGGATCCAGCAGGGGAAGCACCGTTTCGTGCGGCTATCGAGGTTCAGGGAGTTATGCTGGGAAGACACGATGAGGAGATCTCCGAGACCCGTCATGTCGTGGATAACCTGGCCGCTCAGGTTACTGATTTGTCTACACATCTTCACCACTATCATCTTGAATATTAGTTTAAAATCCAAGATGGCGCCGCGGATGGCTGCCTCGGTGTGGAGCTCTCCAGCTATTGTGTTGTTTTTGTTCGTTTGTTCTGCGTTTAGTCATTCTTTTCCTATCAGTTTCACCAAAGACGAACTACTGGACATTAGGAAACACACACCAGAAACCTTTTCTACAGTTTTTGATTATTCAGACGTTTTGCTGGACATTCTCGTCGGAGGGGCAGCGTTGTTGTTCAAACGCGCGTTCAGACGCAACGCGGGAAGCGAGCCGGCGCGCTGGTTAAACTCCGCGAGCGCGGCCTGCGCACTGCACTCCCCAGCATTCATCTCGCGAATCTCCGATCCCTTCCTAACAAAACGGATGAACTTCTCCTCCTCACCCACACTAACAAGGATCTTTTAAACTCTGCTGCTTTGTGCTTCACTGAAACCTGGCTGAGTGAAGCCATACCGGACAACGCAATACATCTGCCGGGCTTCCAGCTGTTCCGAGCGGATCGCATCGCGGAGCTAACGGGGAAAACGAGAGGTGGTGGATTGTGTTTCTACATTAACGAAAGTTGGTGTTCAGATCTAACAACACTGAAGAAGATGTGCTCTCCTAATTTAGAGGCACATTTCATAAACTGTAAACCCTTCTACTCGCCTCGGGAATTTTCCTCTTTCATTCTCGTGAATGTTTACATCCCTCCAGACGCGTGTGCGAGCGCGGCGCTAAAACAGCTGGCTGAACAAATATCTGAAACGGAACAAAGGTACCCAGACTCTCTTTTAATCATTCTTGGGGATTTTAACAAATCAAATCTTTCCCGTGAACTACCAAAATACAGACAGCACGTTACATGTCCCACCAGAGACAGTAATATACTGGACCACTGTTACACCACAATAAGAAATGCATATCACTCCGTTCCACGGGCAGCTTTGGGGCTCTCTGATCACTGTTTGGTTCATCTCATACCGACCTACAGGCTACAACTGAAATCAGCTAAACCTGGAATAAGGACTGTGAAAAGATGGACTAATGAAGCAGAGCAGAATCTACAGGCCTGCTTTGATTGCACTGATTGGACTGTTTTTGAATCTGCTACCAATGATCTGGATGAGCTCACAGATACTGTAACATCATATATAAGTTTCTGTGAGGATACATGCATTCCTACCAGGACATTCTTATCATTCACTAATGATAAACCATGGTTTACTGGGAAACTCAAACACCTTCGTCATGCCAAAGAGGATGCTTACAGAAGTGGGGATAAAATCTTGTATAACCAGGCCAGAAACAGATTGACAAAGGAGATCAGAGTTGCTAAAAGGAACTACTCTGATAAACTGAAAAACCAGTTTTCATCCAACGACCCATCATCAGTCTGGAATGGCCTGAGGAACATTACCAACTACAAGTCACCATCCCCTCGATCTGTGGACAATCAACACCTGGCTGACGATTTAAATTCATTTTCCTGCCGGTTTGAAAAGCCCTCATTCACACCACACACCCGGTCTGATCTGCACTTCACACATTCAGCATCACCTCCTGTTCTCCAATTATCACTCCCCCCTCCTGCCATCCAACCTGAGCTTAAGGTCTGTGTGGAGGACGTGAGCCGAGTCTTCTAAAAACAGAAGACTAGGAAAGCCTCAGGCCCAGACGGCATCTCATCTGCTTGTTTAAAAGCCTGCGCTGACCAACTGGCCCCGGTCTTCACGCAGATCTTCAACAGATCATTGGAGCAGTGTGAAGTTCCCTGCTGCTTCAAACGCTCCACTATCATTCCTGTCCCCAAACACCCAAAATCACTGGACTTAATGACTACAGAACTGTCGCTCTCACGTCTGTGGTCATGAAGTCGTTTGAAAGACTGGTGCTGGCCCACCTGAAGGACATCACTGGACCCCTGCTGGATCCCTTTCAGTTTGCTTACAGAGCAAACAGGTCTGTGGATGATGCAGTCAACATGGGACTGCATTATATCCTGCAACATCTCGACAGACCAGGGACTTATGCAAGGATCCTCTTTGTGGACTTCAGTTCGGCCTTCAATAACATCATGCCTGGTCTTCTCACAGCCAAACTGACCCAGCTCTCCATACCATCCTCGATCTGTCAGTGGATCACCAGCTTCCTGACGGACCGGCAGCAGCGAGTGAGACTGGGGAAACACACATCCAAGACACTCACAATCAGCACTGGTGCTCCCCAAGGGTGCGTTCTCTCCCCACTGCTCTTCTCCCTGTACACTAATGACTGCACTTCTAAAGACCCCACTGTCAAGCTCCTGAAATTTGCAGACGACACCACTGTCATCGGTCTCATCCGAAACGGTGACGAGTCTGCTTACAGACTGGAGGTTGAACAGCTGGCTGCCTGGTGCAGTTATAACAACCTTGAGCTGAACACGCTCAAAACAGTGGAGATGATCGTGGACTTCAGGAGGAACAGCTCAGCACTCCTCCCACTCACCATCATGAACAGCACTGTGGAAGCAGTGGAGTCATTCAGGTTCCTGGGCACTATCATCTCTCAGGACCTGAAGTGGGACAATCACATTGACTCCACTGTGAAAAAGGCCCAGCAGAGACTGTACTTCCTTCGCCAGCTGAGGAAGTTCAACCTGCCACAGGATCTGCTGATTCAGTTCTACTCAGCCGTCATTGAGTCTGTCTTGTGCGCTTCCATCACTGTCTGGTTTGGTTCTGCTACCAAATCAGACATCAGGAGACTACAACGGACAGTCCGGACTGCAGAGAGGATTATTGGTGCCCACCTGCCATCCCTCCAGGACCTGTACTCTTCCAGAGTGAGGAAGAGAGCAGGTAAAATCATCACAGACTCCACTCACCCTGGACACCACCTGTTTGAACTGTTACCGTCAAGACGGAGACTCAGATCACTGGCCACAAGAACATCTCGGCACAGGAACAGTTTCTTCCCACAGGCCATTTCCCTCCTGAACAGTTAACACTCCTCCCAAGGCATATGCCTGTAAGTGCAATACTCCCACTGTTTAGTGCAATATCCCACAACTCAGGTGATACTTATATGTAGATTTATTTATTTATAATATTCAAAACACTGTAAATAGGTTCATAATCTGTAAATCTGAAAATGTCTATTCTGACTAAACCCAACTGTGATAGTTTTATTCTCATATATTTATATTTTTATTTTTTATTCTTATAATTTGTAGTATTATGTTTCATGTTGTATTTGTATATGTCCACTGGAAGCCTCAGTACCAAAACAAATTCCTTGTGTGTGCAAGCACACTTGGCAATAAAGCTCTTTCTGATTCTGATTCTGATTGAAGCACCTGTATCTCGTGGCATCCCAGCTGAACCCAGGATCAACAACCCTCCGTGCTATGCCGGTGAGCCCACAGAATGCCACCTTTTCTCACACAGTGCGAGGTTGTGTTTTCCTTACAGCCTACCACCTATGCACGGGACCGAGCACGCATCGCCTACGTGATCTCTCTGCTGATGGGAAGGGCACGTGAGTGGGGTACCGCCATCTGGGAGATGGCTTCGGACCTGACTGACCATTTTGAGCTGTTTAAGCAGGAAATGATCAAGGTGTTTGACCGCTCAGTACACGGTCAAGAGGCTTCTCGTTTGCTCGCCGTGGTTCTACAGGGAAGACACTCCGTTGCTGACTATGCTATAGAGTTCCGCACCCTGGCTACCTTGTCTGGCTGGAATGAACCAGCTCTTGTTGCTCACTTCTTAAAGGGACTTAACCCCAGCCTTAAGGACGAGATTTATGCCCGTGAGATTCCGGACCAGTTTGATCAGCTGATTGAGCTGGCTATCCGTCTTGACAAGCGCTTCGAGAAGCGTCGTCACGTTCGAAGTTTGAAGTCCGAACGGCCCGTAACTCCGTCCACTCTGTCTGTTACTACTCGGAGTGACCTCGAGACTGAGCCCATGCAGCTGCGAGGGATCCGCATATCGACGGCTGAACGTCAACGACGGATAGTCAATCGCCTTTGCCTCTACTGTGGCTCTGATGGCCACTTTGCGTCAACCTCAGTGATCAGGGGAGTACTGGCGAGTGCAACTACTCTCTCCCCCACGTTCAAGATCGGGACAAGCACTACCTTTCTGGTCACTCTCCGCTGGTCTACCTTTTCTGCATCGTGTTCGGCCCTCATAGACTCTGGTGCTGAGGGCTAGATTTATTGACGAGGGGTGGGCCCATGAGCACGGCATCCCTTTTTCTGACCTGGAGGATTCCCCCTCTGTGTTCGCTTTCGCATCATTTCTAAGATTCGTTGTACCACCCGGCCGGTGAGTCTCACCATATCAGGAAACCATCAAGAGACAATTTCTTTTTTTATTTTTCAGTCCCCTTTTACACCCATAGTTTTGGGCCATCCTTGGCTAGCTAAACACAATCCCCATATTAATTGGACTAACAAATCTAGTTCTAGTGCTTTCGAGATCTTGCAGGGGGCGAAAGTTTTGATCTGCGCAACGCGTACCATTTGGTACGTATCAAAGGGGGGGATGAATGGAAGACCGCATTTAACACGCCCCCCTCGGGCACTTTGAATACCGGGTTCTTCCTTTCGAGCTGGTCAACGCCCCAGCTGTCTTTCAGGCTCTGATTAATGACGTCCTGAGAGATATGCTTAACGTCTTCGTGTTTGTTTACCTCGACGACATACTTATTTTCTCACCCTCTCTCCAGGTGCACGTCTCGCATGTTCGTCGTGTCCTGCAACGTCTCCTAGAGAATCCCCTCTTTGTCAAGGCTGAGAAATGCACTTTCCATTCTTAGTCCGTTACATTTCTGGGGTCTGTTGTTTTCGCCGATGGGATTAGTATGGACTCTTCGAAAGTTCAAGCCGTCACTGACTGGCCAGTGCCTGATTCCTGTATCGCTCTCCAACGCTTCTTAAGCTTCGCTAATTTTTATCGACGATTTATTCTAAATTTTAGTCAAGTAGCCGCTCCTCTTACTGCTCTCCATCGGCCAAGTCCCTTTTTACTTGGACCGAGGCGAGCCAGTCTGCGTTTGACCGTCTGAAGACCTTATTTACCACCGCCCCCATTCTTATCAAACCCGACGTCGAGAGACAGTTCACCGTCGAGGTTGACGCTTCACACGTGGGGGTAGGGGCGGTGCTTTCGCAGCGCTCTCCTCTGGACGATAAGGTTCACCCATGCGCGTTCTTTTCGCATCGTCTCTCACCCTCTGAAGGTAATTACGACGTGGGTAACCGTGAGTTATTGGCCATTCGGCTAGCGTTGGGAGAATGGCGTCATTGGTTGGAGGGGTCGTCGCATCCGTTCATAGTTTGCACAATCTCGAGTATATTCCATCCGCTAAGAGACTTAATGCCTGTCAGGCTCGCTGGGTACTTTTTTTCTGCCGTTTCGATTTCAATATTTCCTATAGGCCCAGCTCTAAAAATTATCAAGCCAGATGACCTGTCCCGCCTGTTCGACTCCTCAGAAGACGCCTCTACCAAGGAAAACATTCTTCCCCAGGAGTGTGTGGTTGGGGCTATCGTTTGGGGGGTCGAACGGGTTGTTAAACAGGCTCTGAACTGCGCTGTTACTCCTCGACGATGTCCAGTACAATTGTTATTTGTTCCAGAATCCGTTCGTCCGCCGGTTCTCCATTGGGGTCATTCGTCTAGAGTAGCCGTTCACCCTGGCGTCAGGGGTACGCTTGCCATCATTCGTCAAAGATTTTGGTGGCCTACTAGAGAACTTGATATCCGCCGTTTCGTATCTTCGTGTCCTATCTGCGCCCAAACCACCTGCCGGTTTACTCCGACCCCTCCCGACTCCGTCACGTCCGTGGTCGCACATAGCTTTAGACTTTGTTACGGGTCTTCCTCCCTCCATGGGGAACACCGTCATACTTACTGTGGTGGATCGATTTTCTAAAGCCGCTCACTTCATCCCACTTCCTAAATTACCTTCCGTTAAAGAAACAGCTCAATCGGTGGTGGATCATGTCTTCAAGCTCTATGGCCTTCCTACTGATGTTGTTTCAGATAGGGGGCCACAGCTTGCCTCTCTGTTTTGGAGGGAATTCTGCCGGCAGATTGGTGCTACTGCCAGTTTGTCGTCGGGATTTCATCCCCAGACTAACGGGCAAGCCGAACGGTCTAATCAGATTTTAGGTCGAATGCTCTGCAGTCTTGCGTTCCAGAACCCTTCATCCTGGTGCGAACAGTTCTCATGGGCGGAGTACGCGCACAATATCATCCGCCACAGGGTTATCCCCTTTTAATTGTTGCCTCAGGTACCAACCTCCGCTTTTCCCCTCGCAGGAGCTTGTGGTTTCCGTACCATCTGTAGAGGCGTTCATTCAGAGGTGCTGTCGCACGTGGAGGAGAGTGAGAACTGCCCTTTGTCGTACTAAGGTACGTTCCCGTCTAGCCACTAACCGTCGTCGTGTAAAGGCTCCCAGGTACATTTGCGGGCAGCGAGTCTGGCTGTCCATTCTTAACCTTCCTCTGCAGTCCTGCTCTCCCAATCACAATTGTGACCGCATCTTTTTTCTTATTTCTGGATGCTCTAAAAATGTTGTTATTGACTTTGGGCAAGAAATTCAACTTTTAAATGACAAAATAGATTGTCTTGATTAAAATCTATCAATGTCATGTGACTAGTGTGAAAGGTCACATGACCAGATCAGTTTACTTCCTGCTTGCACATCTAGGAGAAGATGTCTTCCTCAGACTACTACAAAAAGTAGTATGTAAAACATCTTAATTAACAGATAGAACTATCATATTTTGTACATATATCCTTTAAAGGGTCTACTACTGATATATTTTGAGAATTATACTCCTGCATATATATTTTGATCGTAAGACTTGTAAATTTGTTTACGGTCACAATTGTGACCGGTAGTATAACACAGTGCTTCAATTGAAAACACAGGTATTGGCTGGTATTGGCAGGTATTGGCAATCCTACACTGAACATATGCCACACCTGTGAGGGGGATGGATGATCTTGGCAAAGGAGAAGTGCTCACTAACACAGATTTTGACAGATTTGTGAACAATATTTGAGAGAAATAGGCCTTTTGTGTACATAGAAAAGGTCTTAGATCTTTGAGTTCAGCTTATGAAAAATGGGGGCAAAAACAAAAGTGTTGCGTTTATAATTTTGTTCAATGTAGTTATCAGTATCCCAGAAACTTTCAATGTGTTGGACCTTCTAGACGTACGTGACCCCCTCCCCCCACCCCCCAAATTGAAAGTGACTGAGATAGTGATGGCTCAGATAGGGAGTACCATTGGTGAAATGGCCCATTTGCCAAGTAGACTATTGAATGGCGATGCAGAGGTGAACTATCTGGAGGATTAGGCAGATGTTCATGACAACCAATTGGTGTGCCCCACACATGACCACAAACAACCCTTTCAACAATGTACAGCCCATCTTCAGTGCACTGAATGAGTGCACACACATCTCCCTGAAACTGGCCTAGAACAGGGCTCAAGTGAAATCATGGTCTATCCCATAGGGGTCTAGCCGAACAACCAGAAGTTCCTCCAGGGTGTAACTTTGTACATGACAACCTTTTCACCTCACTAAGCCTCCTTCACGAAATGACAAAACGAGGTATTGGATGTCTTAGAATGAATTGTGTTAATAGGTCTAATTGAAGAATTTGTATGAATTCTGACTATGGTGTTTCCCACCGGTCACTATTGTGACCGAGTATAAAACCTAATATTTCACTAACTTAACCAACATAAAATCAAAAAAGGCATAATGTTTGAGTGTTAGGGAGGTCTAAGGAGTAAAATGCAAGTACTCAAGTTGCAAGAAAAAATTTGGGATTAAACGGGTTAAGGTTCTTAGTCCTGCTGCTGTCAAACTAAGACTCCCTCCTAAGCTCCGTCGCATCCATCCTGTGTTTCATGTGTCGTGCATTAAACCCGTTATTTGGACGCCCTCCCGCCCTGTACACCCCCCCCCCCCCCGCTCTAGTTGAGGGTTCTCCCATTTATTCCGTCCGTAGACTCCTTGATGTTCACCCTCGGGGTCGTTGTTTTCAATATTTGGTCGATTGGGAGGGATATGGTCCTGAGGAGAGAAGCTGGATTCCCTCCCGGGACATCCTGGATCGCTCGCTCATCAAGGACTTCCACCACACCCACCAGGCTTCACCTTTGGGAGCGCCAGGGGGCGCTCGTTGAAGGGGGGGTACTGTCATGAATCAGTCTCTCTCCTCTCTGTTTTTCTCATCGTTTACACACGCGCACACACATCCAGCTGATCCTCATCATCTCAGCCCTCGCGCTGCGCACACACTTAGTCTCTCTCACAGCTGTTCCCCATAGTAATCAACACTTACTCTGATCCTTGTCTCAGCTGTTCCCTCTTCTCCTCTAATTCACTCGGCTACTTCTAGTCACTGTTTTCTCTGCTTCCTTGTCAGATTATTGTTGTACGTTGAGCTTTCGCTCTGTCTCTTTGTCTGCGGTCTTACCAATATTCTCTCTCACAAGATTTACCATGTCCTGTCCTGTCCTGTCGTGGTGTGAGTTATCTGTTTGAGATTCATCATTGTTCTCTACCCAGTTCGCCTGCTGTCAGTGGATCATCAGCTACCCTTCCACTTGAGTGAACTGTTGCTGCTCGCCACCTTCCTGGTGCTGGACCTGCGGTCTGCCTGCTCTGCTTTATTGTTTATGTTCTGCACAGATCTGCGTCTGTTGACGGCAGTCTCCTTGTTTCAAGTTACAAAGAAATAAACTCTATTATTACATTACCTCTGCTTTTGGGTCCTCAATACAAACCCTGACAGTATGCTGTTTTGACTTGATTAAGCCTTGTACCCTACAAAACTACTATTTCCTGTTGATCTGTAAAATGTTGTATTGTTGTAAAATAATAACACTAAAGTTTTCAGTTAGGAAACCTAACTGTATCACTCTCGTGATTATTTCTCCCCTTTTTCAGGGGCGTAACACACTCTCCCCGGTTGTTATGAAGTGATTTGAGAGGCTGGTATTAAAGCACATCAAAACCAGTCTACCATCGACCCTAGATCCACACCAGTTTGCCTATACAGCGAATAGGTCGATGGATGATGCCATCACCATAGCTATTCATACAGCCATAAACCATCTAGAGCAAAGTGGGACATATATGTGAGGATGTTCTTTGTAGATTACAGTTCTGGATTTATTACATTCATCCCAGACATCCTCATCAGGAAGCTGTCTGACCTCTTAACCCTCTCCTCTCATATCTGTCACTGGATTATCAACTTTTTAACCAACCGGCCCCAAAGTGTGAAGTTCGCCCCCCACAAATCCTCCACCCTTACTCTCAGCACCGGCTCCCCTCAGGGCTGTGTGTGGAGTCCTCTGTTATACTCGTTCTACAATCATGATTGCAACCCCTTTTACCCCAGCAAACCATCATAAAGCTTGCCGACGACACTACACTTGTCGGACTCATTTCAGGGGGAGATGAGTCGGACAACAGAGCAGAGGTCCATAGACTGGTCACATGGTGCACAGAAAACAACTTGTCTCTCAATATCGGGAAAACCAAAGAACTAATCATAGACTTCAGGAAGTGCCGTGCCGACCACCTCCCTCTTTCCATCAATGGGTACCAAGTGGAGAGGGTTCACAACTTTAAATTCTTGGGAACCTTCATCTCAGACCGACTCACATGGACGGAGAATACCGCAGCAGTGGTAAAGAAGGCACAACAGCGCCTGTATTTCCTCAGACTCCTTAACAAAAAAATTACTTCTCTTAGAAGTTGTTGGTGCTTTTCTACCGTTCCTCCATAGAAAGCATCCTGGTATACTGTGTTACTGTGTGGTACGCTGAATGCTCTGCAGCAGACAAGAAAAGAATACAGAGAGTGATCAACACAGCACAGAAGATCGTCGGTTGTCCTCTTCCCTCACTGGAGGAAATTGCCAATTTAAGACTGCTGTCAAAAACCACCAAAATTGCACTTTACTGTTCTCACCCTGGTCACCCACTGTTTGAACTCTTGCCCTCAGGGAGACGTTACAGATGTCAAAAGACAAGGACTAGTAAATTTAGGAATAGCTTCTTTCCCAAAGCAATAACAGTCCTAAATGAAGCTAAACTTTTTTTAATTTGTAATGATGGAGTTTGCACAGTTACTCAGCACTTTATCACATTTATCACATTAATGTGTTTTAAGTTATGGTTAGGGTGTGCTTGCAGGAAAGATGAGTGAGGGTTTGGTATGAATGATAAGTGAGAAACAAATCCTAGAAAGTTGCCAGCTGTGGTGGGAAAAATGCTCGTTCTTTACAGAAAATGAATGGTTTTGCAACTGTAGGGTACGGAAGCAAACATTACAGTATATTTGCGATGTACTTCACACTCGATTTTATCGCAAAACCACACAGCTACGTGCAGGAATTCCGGAGAGTGGAGGGGGAATAATGACAGTAGGCGGGGTTTTGTGTGATGTCCACTGTGAATGCAGACACGATGGTTGGATTGTGTTTACATTACACTGAGATCCAATCACAATGCATCCTCGACTACCTCCAAACCTGGACATGCTGATCAGATAACATTCCTATCAGAAGCGCGTTTACACTGGTCTTTTCAATGTGTATGTGGACAACATCTGGATACAGGTCGCACGTTAATGCCAATTGTAAACGCAGCCTATGTGTGCCTGGGCCTGCTTTGCCGAATGGCTTAACTCTAGTTGCCTGCAACTATGTGGGCCTGGGCTACCACACCAAATGGCTTAACTCCATACCCGTCAAGTATCCCGTTTTGGCCGGGAAAGTCCCGTATTTAACCCTTCTTTCCCGCCGTCCTCCCGTATTAGTATTTTCCCGTAAATCTCCCGTATTTTAACCTGCGCTATTAAAAAATAATAATGGCCCGGGAGGATTAAAAAAAAACATTCGCAATCTGAGCTCTGTCACTAGCCACGCGATAACTGCCACCTCCAGTAGCCCACTACAGGTACTGTTGTCACGAGGTTAGTGTGTGAGTGAGGTCAGATGATGAGTGACAACGCAGGGGAAAAAAAAAAATTCGGAGACGGATGATGGACGCTACGACAGAGACGGAAGGCACTCCTGCCACAAAACCAAAACCCTCATGTAAATACCGCGATCAATGGGACAGCGAATTTACTTTTCTGAAGAGGAGCAGGGTAGGGGACAGTCACGCGTTTTGTAACTGCGACTTTAGCATCTTAAAACCTGTTAACCGTGGCCAGTGCGACGACGCACTGAAGTGTTTTTTGTTTGTTTAAATAGTTCAAAGTTACTATCAGATTTAATGTTATTACCTTGACAAACTATACATCATTAAAAAGATATAACACTCAAGTTTCAGTATTTGACCACTATTGTATTCTCAGCAACTTTGAAGATGTTTCATACAAAATAAATTTCTAATAACTTTACAAAACTTTGTAGCTATTAATAAGTATTTTTTTCATTATGACAATAATTAATTATACATTTACAATAAACTGCCAGGTGTCAGCTTTCAAATTAGATCATACTTGTGCTTTTAGTGCAAAGTGTTTATGAACTGTAGGCTATCTGTTTCAGTTTGGGTATGCCATTTCTGAGGATTTTTCAAAAGTGGGGTTGCAGCCTAACAGGTTACAGAATGCGAAGTCTGCAACAAATTTGAACAATAACTCACTAAAAGAGTAAAGAAAAGTTATGTGACATGTAAAGAAAAACTGTAAAAGAAAAGCAATATGAAATTAAAAGAATGTGTGGAATGAAAATAAAATGTAAATGTAGAGACAAGCAATGTTAAATGAACAGAAAATATGCAAATAAGCCTTTAAAATAAATGCTCTTCATATATACCCTTTTGTGTTTTCATTTAAGCTATAACACTTGTCTGAAAATGTAAGGGATAACGTTACTGGAGCTTGGTTGGGGTGGTGGGACTGCTCGCGGTGGGCGCCGGAAAATTTCCCTTATTTTCAAATCCAAAACTTGACAGGTATGCTTAACTCTAGTGAGCTATATGACTATATGTGCCTGGGCTACCACGCCGAATGGCTTAGCTCTAGAAACACGGACTGTCTTCGTATTAACAACAGATACCACGTTGCAAGCTGATAAGAAAACCCAGCAACCACCTTAACAAGTATCATAATTTAAGTCATTTGATAATATCATTGACATAACACTTAACTCTTATTTGATAATGATTAACTGGAACATGACTCTGACACTGCATTTAGCTGAATCAGCTGCACACATTAGCATGGGTAATGAAAACATTTCTTTTGGAACTAAATGAACGCATCATTAGAGTTATACAACTAAATATGGCGTACCTGTTGAAAGCTTGAATGCGTATTTCACTTAGCCTTTTCAACTATCCTTAGCTTAGACGACATATTCTCTCAGCAATTACATGCAACAGCTGCTTTCTGCTGCATAACACCCTACGCATGGGTTAGTTAATAGAGATGAGAAAGAGCCCCCCAAAACCACCTTAGCAAATAGTATGATGATTTAGTGTAATTTGGTAATGTTCATTGTCAATCCCTCTATTCCCTTTTTTAATATCTGTCATTTGGAACAATAGATGAATAATGGAGCATGACTAACACCGAAATCAGCTGAGATCCGCCCCAACGCATTTGTGTATAAATGAAAACATTGCCCTTAGAAAATAATGAAGGTGTCCTTGCTGTTAAAAATATTAGCTTACATTGCAATCTGAGTTTGTTAAACATGCTGCTGTACAAAAGTACTAAGAATTGCTATGGCTCCGTTTGAAATGCGATAAGTAAGCGAAAGCCTATTTCTGTCATGACAGCTCTCAGAGTGTATTGACATGGTAATGAGTGTTTCAATGCTGATATGTTTGGTCTTGGCAGGATATATGCAATGCTGCTGCTGCTTTTATTGCTGCTGCTGCTGCTGCAGAGCAAGTACAGGACTTGCTACTGCCACTACATCCACAACACTTTGAGCAAGTAAGACATGCTGTGCAATATAGCGTACATAGATTACCCATAGCAGATCTATACAGGTGGAGCTGGGGAAGGTGGATGGTTTCTGAAAGCACACTGCACAGCTAAGGCAAATGTTACTCAAGTATTTGAAGGATGAGAATGCAAGCTCATTGGCTACTGATGCATCAGGTATGGTAAAGGGTATGACAATGTTGATATGTTTGGTCTTGGCGGAATATGTCTGCTACACTGCTTCTGCTGCTTTTATTGCTGCTGCTACTGTACATTATTCCTGCTGGTGCAGATCAAGTACGTGACTTGCTACTGCCACAACACAAGCCAACTGTACGAAGAGCCATAGGAACCGTGTGTATACTAGCTATGTGTGCCTGGACTTTTAGTTTTGAGTATGAGAAATGGGGCATATTTTTGGTCTTGGCGGACTAGATCTGCCTATGCAGTATTGCCCCAAGCAGAACTAGCCGTTAAAACAGCAAGTGACGTCATTGACCGTTGAGTACTCTTCTGCGCATGCGGGTCATTTCTGGGTCATTTTACATTCACGTTCACGTTCACACAGGATATCACAAAAGGTCGCATTTAATTGGAAATATGAACGGCCTTGCAAATCGGTATTGAGCATTAAGCCCCTGCAGTGAACGAGTCCTTAGTTGGGGCTCCTTTTGCCTGAATTACTGCAGAAATGCAGCGTGAAATGGAATCTATCAGTCTGTGGCACTGCTCAGGTGTTATGAGAGCCCAGGTTGCTCTGATAGTGGCCTTCAGATCTTCTGCATTGTTGGGTCTGGCGCATCGCATCTTCCTCTTCACAATACCCCATAGATTTTCTATAGGGTTAAGGTCAGGCGAGTTTACTGGCCAATTAAGAACAGGGATACCATGGTCCTTAAACCAGGTACTGGTAGCTTTGGCACTGTGTGCAGCTGCCAAGTCCTGTTGGAAAATGAAATCTGCATCTCCATAAAGTTGCATGCACCAGGAAGCATGAAGTGCTCTAAAACTTTCTGGTAGACGGCTGCGTTGACCTGGGACCTCAGAAAACACAGTGGACCAACACCAGCAAATGACATGGCACCCCAAACCATCACTGACTGTGGAAACTTTACACTGGGCTTCAAGCAATGTGGATTCTGTGCCTCTGACGTCAGCAACCCCAATAAACCCCTCCTCCGAGAATACTAAATAAGGGGGGCGAGGCCATTTTATATTGCGTTGGAGAAGAGTTATTGTGGTATTGGAGTGTTGTTGCCGCCGCAATGTCGTCGAAACGCTGTTATTTTCATCAGTGAAGGTCCAAGGTCGGATTGCAGGTCCACTTTGTTCAGCCTTCCTAGGGTCGCGGGAGTTAGGGATCAATGGTTAATTATTACCCAAATCTCGCTCTCTGTGCTGCACATTTTTCGGAGGAAAGCTTCCACAATCTTCGCGAGCTCAATGAAGGATTCGCACAAAGGCTTGTGCTGAAAGATGGAGCAGTTCCAACTTTAAGAACAGAAGCTGTTGATGATGATGAACAAAGCTTTTATATATTGTTTATCGCTTGTTTATCTACAGGCATGCCAAACATGGTTCTGTGTTTGATTTGGCTACCGCAGTAAAGTTATGTTTAGTGTTCGTTTGGGGTTAATAGTTCTGTCGACAGATATTTGTCTACAAACGTTCTAAAAATACAAAAGTAACCGTGCCATACAGTCAGTAACGATCACTATAGATCCGCAGTCTTTACTAAAAAAAAATCCCTTTGAGGACTGTAGTATAATTTGTTAGAACAATTATATGAAATTCTTTTTTATGAAGCTTATTTTTTTGTAATGCTATAATAATTAGTACAATTAAATAACAGCGTATCTAAAAGGTAATGAGACAACAAAAAACAAACCTTTCTGAAACGTCGTTTAACAGCCGTTCTTGAACATGTTCTGCTCGATCATCTTCACTAACATTCTCTGGGTCTGATTCGGGCTCAAATTGGTATAGTTTTATTGACCCCATCGTTTATAATACACCAAAGCACAAACTAGGCTACCGGTAAAGGTTTCCAGAAAACGTGCACTAGTCGGTTAGCGAATCACAACACACTGGGCCAGCTAACCAATCTGAAGCCATTGCGTAGTTTTCAGGGACTGGCTTCATAGAACCTGTAAACCATCAGACCGTTTTTACAAGGAGGGACAGAGCAGTGTAGAATAAAGGTAAAATATATGAAAAATAATGCAATTTTTTAAAAACGAGGCATGGACACATGTTACAGTGCACCCCACAAACACAATTCAGCCTTTGAAAAAATGTGTTTTAACACCCCTTCAAGCTAAGAGAAAGGGCAGGGTTGATCTTGTTGCTATCGTTGATGTCAACATGCTTACTAACTATGCACACAGTGATTGGCTTATGGGGAGGAGTCTCTGTCAGTGATATAAATATTGTAGAATGAGGTATCATGTTGCCATATTCAAAATAAGATTTTAAAATAAAAATGTTGCCATGTTCCATAAAGATTTTAAAATGTAGGCTAGTGTCACTGTTAAACAAGTTGGCCTATATGTCCAGTTAATTGTCAGCCTCTTACATGTCTGCATCTCAAGAGATTTCAGAATTCAAGTGACAAATTGTGTTTTCTAAACAAAGTTCGTGAGGAGCACGTTCAAATGGCATGTTCTAAACAGCTCGAGAGAAGGGATGGGTACCGAAACCTGGTATTAAAGGGGCCCCGGGGCTGAATTTTGAAAGACCGCTGTATCGATAAGCTCGGACGTTATCGGTTCTGCTGTCGGTATAGGGCTTGGGCATCGTGACGTCATTACTTGGCGTGGCCGCCATGTTGATTGCCTCCTTTACTGCTACTCGGACTACTGTGCACTGTTTATAGACTTACTCCCTCTCAGTTTTGTATAACAGACATCTTCGGCTACCTTGTTTGTGGTGTGAGCGCCTACACTTCAGAACAGTTCCGAAGCTACAAGTCATTGGAGTCTCATGTGCAGTTCACAAATGGATGGGTTCAGGAGCTGCAGATCATAAAGCTAACTAAGCGAGTTGTGAAGCTAGGTCTACCGTGACTTTGCTTACAGATTGGCGTGAAATCGTGCTCTCACAACAACCACGCTGTTATCTAAAAAAGTCCAACATCACGTTAAGGTTGCCTTCAGGTTGGCAAAACGATGCTTTGAAAACATCTGTTTCGCTGGAAGGGCAATTGGGGTAGCAACAGGACATCAGTACAGAGACTGATGGGTCCGATGGAAGGGCTAACGTTAATGTTCTGAGAGTATTATAATACGGGATATTTTACAGGAAAATACCAAAACGGGAAGACAGCGGGAAAAGAGCTCAAATATGTGAGAAACCCGGAAAAACGGGAGGGTTGACAGCTACTAACTACACTTTAGAAACACATAATTAAAAGTACATGTGTGAATGACTGTTAGCACTAACGGAAACTAGCAGCTAGGTGGAGCGCAGCTTACCTTTGTCCGGATTACTGTGTTCCCACTGTTCCCAATGATCTGCAGCTCCTGAATCCATCCATTTGTGAACTGCACATGAGACTCCAATGAGTCTTCGGAACTGTTCTGAAGTGTAGGCGCTCACACCACAAACAAGGTAGCCGAAGATGTCTGTTATGCAACACTGCAGCAGCAAGTCGTCATCGGTGCTCCACACTTTGTTGGAAATTTCATATGGATCCAAACCGTTAATAGTGCCGATTTTGTCCACATAAAGGTCGCTGGCTTCCCTATTTAACGTATCCCGGTAAATTGCACAACCTTTTAGGGATTTTAACATCTTTTTTCTTTCTCCCAACTCTACTTCTTCTTATTCGACTTGCTGTATGTTTACATTCGCGAGGCCATCAACATGACCGCCACGTCCCAGAATGCAATGTGGCACCTAAGCCCTATTGGAGAAATTAACAATAGGCCTTACATTTATTATTGCTTTAAAGACGTAATCTTGAACATGTTTATCTAGCCAGCTATTTATATATATAATAATATTAAACCATTTGTCTGTGATGCAATTTTGCTATTCGCAGTCCAGAAGAGTGAGAGAGCGATCTCTCACGCGGAGCCACAGCGCGCACAACACGACAGCCCTGCTTAATGAGTGACAATGAGGACAGAACTAAACATTCAAATGTGGTTACACTTTAGATCTGGGATATTATTCTAATTTTATTGTAGATTTCGGCTTTCAGAGATTATAAAAAGAAGATATTTGAGATGAAACCATTACAAACTAGACGCATTCTGTCTATCGCAACTTCCTTCCCTTCACAGCGATGCGCTGTCAATTCTTCCTAAAACCCAAACATACCGTCAGAATCAGCACGATCGGTGATTGTTGTAAAATGCAGTCTCTACTGTTGCTAAAATTGCAGACGCATTTAATCATTAAAAGAGCTATTAAAAGCACAAAAATCTGCGCAAGAGACCCAATGGACTGCAACGAGATATACTTAGCTTTGGGCTTCATGTGCGCATCTAAACTATCAAATATACATACAATATAAAAATGACCAGCTCTGAGATTCACTTAAACACAGTTTATGTCTTAAATGGATGTAAATATTTGGGAGAAAATTATGGTGCATCAGTCACCTATTAGATCTGCACTCGGTCTTAAAGGGGCAGCAGTATAATAAACCTACTGACGATTGAGCCATTAATGCGCATCAAACAAAAGGCAGAGAAAATCACTCACAGCTCTTGAATGAATAACTTCAACTTTAATAAGCATTAATCTATGATAAACTATGCAGTGTTATTTTGCCACTGACCAGCTTTAACGGCTGCAGTGGGGCTCGACAGCCTTAGTCAAACGAGTTGGCGCGTATGGTCGGGTTGCGGAGATTGTGAAAGATTATGGGTAGGTCACATGTGAACTATGAGGAAGGAGCAACCTCAGCAGCAGGATGTAAAGGTCAGTAAGCTGGGCTTGGGTGTCGTGGGCTACTCGACGAAACACTGAGGACGGAAGGTGGCAACTTGAAGACCCTAGAGATGTCCCCTACTCAGCTCAATCCAGACGGTTGTCATGCTGATACACTGGGTTATAATACACTTAGTTATAATTTTGTCCCCAATATTATCAATCTTGTGAAGAAGTTCATAAAGTCATTACTGCTGTGTTTTTTGGAAACTTCTGGGCTTGAAGCTTTCTTTTTCGTTAGTGTAGCCACTTTTTCAAATAAATACCTTGGATTATGTTTATTTTATTTTAATAGGGATGAAAAATAAGCAGATCTGGCAGCTTTTAAAGCCTCTCTGTAAGCAATCGAGCTCTCCTTCCATGAAATCCGAAATACCTCTAGTTTTGTTTTCTTCCAGTTGCGCTCCATTTTTCTGGGTGCTCTCTTAAGGGCCTGGGTGTGCTCGTTGTACCACGGTGTTGGACTATTTTCTTTAATCTTCTTTAAGCGCAACGGAGCAACTGTGTCTAAAGTGCTGGAAAGGAGAGAGTTAAAAGTTTCTGTTGCAATATCAAGTTCTTCTAAGCTATCTGGGATGCTGAGACGATGAAACTGATTAGGAAGATTATTGATAAAGCAATCTTTAGTGGCAGAAGTGATAGGTCTAACATACTTGTAACACGGAGTTGGCTTTGCAGGCTTGGCTTAATGTAATTTACATGAGACTAGATAATGATCTGAGATGTCGTCGCTCTGCTGTAGAATTTCAACAGCATCAACATTGATTCCATGTGATAATATTAGATCTAGAGTATGATTACGACAATGAGTAGGTCCTGACACGTGTTGTCTAACTCCAATAGAGTTAAGAATGTCTTTAAATGCCAATCCCATTGCATCTTTTTCCATTATCTACATGTATATTAAAATCACCAACAATTAAGACTTTATCTGCAGTCAATACTAATTCTGATAGAAAGTCAGCAAATTATTTGATAAAATCTTTATGGTGCCCTGGTGGCCTGTATACAGTTGCCAGCAGAATTCTCAAACTTGATTTATCGTTTACATTATATATTTTTACATTAAGCACCAACACTTCAAAATAAGTGTATTTAAAACTAGATTTTTTAGTGGTTTTGAAAATATTACTATAAATTACAGCAACACCTCCCCCTTTGCCTTTCAGGTGAGGTTCATGTTTATAACAGTAATCATGGGGGGTGGACTCATTTAAAGTAATGTAATCGTCTGGTTTTAGCCAGGTTTCTGTCATACACAGCACATCTAGGTTATAATCTGAAATAATCTAATCATTCAGCAACCCAAGCTTTATCGTTTGCTCATCTGTATTATATCTATTTTTTATTTGTTGAATATCAATTACATTTTTAACCTTAAATCGGTTTGGACGTTTTTTGGATTTACAAATTCGGGGAACAGAAACAGTCTCTACATGATGATATCTAGGTGAAAGAGGCCCTATGTGATGGGATTTATCTGACCTTGGTGACGCGAGGCCGCTAGCAGACGGTCGGTTTAGCCAGTTTGTCTGCTTCCTGACCTGAGCCCCAGATTGTCATGTTTTGTCTCTAAGACTATGAGCCAAATTACTAGAGAGTTGAGCAGCACCATCCCAGGAGGGATGAATACCATCTCTTTTCAACAGGTCAGGTTTGCCCCAAAAACTTTTCCAATTGTCTATGAATTCTATATTATTTTGTGGACACCACTTAGACAGCCAGCCATTGAGTGATGACAATCTGCTAACTATCTCATCACTCTTTCGAACAGGAAGGGGGCCAGAGCAAATTACAGTGCCTGACATCGTAGTTGCGATTTCAAAACACCTCTTTAATATTAATTTTGGTGATCTCCGACTGGCGGAGTCGAACATCATTAGTGCCCAAGTGAATAACAATCTTAGAGAATTTACGATTAGCATTAGCCAGCACTTTTAAATTTGCTTTGATGTCAGGCGCTCTGGCTCCCGGCAAACATGTGACTATGTTGGCTGGTGTCCCTATTTTCACGTTCCGTGTAATAGAATCGCCAACTACCAGGGCACAATCAACAGAATTCTCAGTGGGTGTTTCACTGAGTGGGGCAAATCGATTTGTTGTGGTAATCGGAACAGAAGAGTGGTTTTTTGATCCGCGACTAGAGCGATCCCTCACTGTCACCCATCTGCCTGGCTGCACAGGCAATAATTCAGCCAGAACCGAATCATGTAAAGAGTTCATTATGCTAGGCGCATCCAAAATAGAATCTAAAGCTCTAGCACACTTACTATCCTCAATTAAAGTTTGGATGCGTGTTTCTAATTCTGAAATCTTCTCCGTCAGCCTGACTGTTTCCTTGCATTTATCACATATAAACCCTTAACAGGCCGTTAACAGGCTGGCACGTTAACAAGTGCAGATAAGAACCCGTAACCTCTGACACGCTTGGCAAAAGATCAACCACTAGACCATTAAAGAACTCAAACAAAATGTGCAGATCGATGGATTTATTTACGGGTTGAGCAGAGAGGCTGCACAGTTTGACAAGTTTCAGTGACGTGCGGTCCGGGTAGGCAAACTAGGCACTACCCTGCCAAAATTGGGTTTTACTGTTTATTCTTGTTTTTTATATATGCAATATGTGTGTTATTCCAATTGTTTAGACGTTATGATGACAAATGTGGCAGTTACACATAATCAAATAAAAAACAAATGGTAGAATAAGAAGTGCTTTTACTGTCTACTAGCATTTTTATTTTACTAGCATTTGTTTGTATGTTGCGCATGCGCACTTCGATCCTGTATTCTTCAACATGTACGGCAAAAAGCACAAATCTGCTGTGCCTTTGGACGTAAATATGTTATGCCAGTAATCATCTCCGTTACGTATCAGACATGGACCAATTAAAATCGAGATATTACTGGACATTTGCGCAGCTAACGTCATTACACCACAGCTAGCTACACCACATAGTTAATCCCCGCCAAATTCAAAGTCAAAATGACAGCACCGGCCGTGATCACGGAGTTAAGAAATTTTTCTTGTACAAAATCTGAGTTAATAGCAAGAGGGAGGTCTACGCCAGCCTTAGATGGGCTAATGCAGCAAAAGGGCTCAAAAATCGCCCGATCGCAGGGGTGGTAAAAGTACTCAAAAATTATACTCGAGTAAAAGTATATATACCTCAATAAAAAATGACTCCAGTAAAAGTAGAAAGTCATCCATTCAAACATCACTTGAGTAAAAGTACAAAAGTATCCGATTTAAAACATACTTAAGCACCGAAAGTAAAAAGTAAATATTCAAACTGTAAATATCAATAATTAAACAGATCAGTTGTTTTGGGAGTGATATGCAATGTTTTAATTGAACAAATTATTAGATACTGCAATTAAGAATTTGTTAGATTTGCAATCATAAGAGACAATGAAGCAACAATTCTAAACAATTTCATTAAGTTTAGTGACAGCACATTATGCTTAATTTTTAAATTAAGAAAATCTCACCTAATTCTGTAAACATAGGCTACAGAGAGCCCTGTCAGCTGGTATTATTACATGTTAAAAATACATGTGATTTTTATTATAATAACAATTTTATAATATCTTAATGATATAATTAAAAATATAATAAATATATAGTGCACATTTAACAAAATACTAATTTATACTAATATTAAATATATTATTAAATACTAATTTTTCTAGCCAACTAACATGCTATGGTCATTAAATGTTTTATTTTATTTTTTCCTGAGGTAAATGTAACGTTATGTGACATTGTTCTCCAGCTGTTTTATTGACCTCTTTCCGCGGTTGAAAAACACTGATTTATTGATATTATGTAGAAGGTATATACATTTCGGTAAGTTGTACTGTATCTTTCAACATAGGCTACCTATTATTGTTCATTTGTGTTTATTTACAATTAACTAGTAGTAAAGAGATTAACGGCACCCCATAGCGGGCGCTAGCTATCTGTCACGTCACATTTAAAAGCTCCAAAACGGTATTTATTGTTTAAATTTCGTAATAAAATTTACAGAATCTGAGAGCTGAGAATTTGTTTCATATAAAAAGTAACCTAATCTGTCTTGTCTGTCGGTGTCAATGTCCTCTTTGCTTCGCGAATTTTCTCTGCGTGAGAAAATGGATGTGTGTCGTGAGAGCGTGTGGAAAGTGTCGATTGCGTGAGTCTCACACTGGATGAGTGAGAGTTGGCAGCTCTGCAATAGACATGTTCCGTAACATTAGCTGCATCAAACAGAAGATGTGCAAGATTCAAGGTAAGCGGAAATCTCGGGGTCATTGCTGGGCAGAGCTGCACCTTCACCTGTTTCTGCGGTCATCTTCCACAATGGCGAACTGACTGCTATGTGAGCGTATGCTGGCAAAGAGCTTGTGCATTCTTTTTTTCAAAATAAAACCAAGTTTTTCATTGGTTTGGAAAGCCAGTGTAATAAATACTTGGAGCAGGCATGGGGAAATGTAACGGAGTAAAAAGTAAACTTTGTCTTTAATATTGTAGTGGAGTAAGAGTAAAAGTAGATGCAAATAAAACATACTCAAGTAAAGTACAGATCCCCGAAAAAAATACTTAAGTAAAGTAACGAAGTATTTCTACTTCGTTACTTACCACCACTGCCCGATCGTTTCAAACAGACTGGATTGAAAGAAAATATGTAATCGACGTCTTAACGAGAACGGCGGATGGATTTTATGTACAAATAATCTACCGATTGGTGAGTCAAAAACTATTTTGGTCTTAATATGCTTAATTTGGTCTTAATGCAAGCCATTTGCCTTCATATTCAATTGAGCAGTGTGTGATTTTACTTTTGCTGACTGACAAACATAATTGCTACTGTGCAACAATTAAGGATTAAGAATGGTTGCATTCCGATGCTGGAGTGGATAACTACCGGTGTGTGCCTGTGCCGCGCTTGTGTGTGTGCGTGTATGTGTGTGTGTGTGTGTGTGTGTGCGTGCGTGCGAGAGAGAGAGAGAGAGAGAGAGAGAGAGAGAGAGAGAGAGAGAGAGAGAGAGAGTACACGATATACATCCTGACTTGTACATTTCTTGATATGCCGCGCTTGTGCGTAACGTTTACTGTTATTACGTATTATTAGCATAAACAATAAATCAGGTAATCTGGCTTTGAACTCAGTGCCTAGCCTCTTTAAGACATCACCGCACGTCACTGACAAGTTTGTACCCAGCACTTCCGAAAATGCACTTCCGAATGCGTCTCTGTCCCCACATTTCAAACCAAACGGACGCCCGTGAGCATTCGTGGAGATGATCGTGGAGTAGTAAATTGAGAACTTGTCTGAAACTTAAGGCTTTCTTCTTCATAAAACGAGTCGGACATCACATTTTTGTATAATTTTTTTTTGTATTTACATAATTACATTAATAAGCTACAGGACATCGTCTTTCAAAACATGACCTGCGCGAAAGAGAAAAAAAATGAATGTGTCATTGTACCCACCTCTTCTGAAAATGCACTTCCGAATGCGTCTCTGTCCCCCCCACATTTCAAACCAAACTGACGCCCGTGTATTCACACACGCAGTCGCTTTCTCACTAATGCATTGCATTCAAACAAATGTAATCTTACTGTAGGCTACTGTCGGTATTTGATTTCGAATAAGCAGGAATCTGTAAGAAATGTAGCGACCCGTGGATGAAATAACTGATGAAAACGTAGTAATTTTCTTCTTTCCAAACAAAATGTCCTATGCAAAAAGCAGCAATAATATTTAACTTATAATGCTGATAACCATGTAATAAGCTAGGGCTGAACAATTAATTGCATTTGCGATAATATCGCGATATGATGAAACACGATTTTGTAACCGCAAAAGCTGCGATTACACTGGTAACGTGACACGCGATAGAAGAGCAGTCTGCAGATCAAGCATCAACTTGGCACGCTACGCATATTGGCCTGGCATACAGGAAAGAACAGTTTATTTTTAATGTATGTGATATTGTGTTCTCTTACGAGAGGTTCCCTTTCAGTCGATAACGTCGGACGTAGTCGACGCGACTGAAATGGGATCACGCTAGGGAGCCTATCATCTTCGAGTACTATTGAACGAGCCAATGTAATTGGCGTGCGTGATTCGCATCACACACTCCGCCCCCGCGGCGCGGGTATAAATACGGAAGTGGATGCACGCACTAGTTGCCTTTCGCTTCGGAGCCGATCGTTTGATGTCTCTGAGAGTGCTGTTGTCTACAACGAGCGAGTGTGTCGGTGTTCTTCAGGAAGACTCTCCCAGTGCTGGTGTTCTACAGCGCGAGTGCAGCGGTGATCGCGAGCTTTGAGCTCTCAACTGCTGTTTTAACAGCAACAAATTTCTAAATGTTTGTGTGTGTTGATGGCTGGTTAGAGGGCGGAAAAGTGAGTGCTTCACTGTTTCAGTTCTCTGTTCAGTGTTGCCGCGGTCATTTCCCTGTGTGCTCCGGCACTGGTGACGGTCCTATTTTCTGAAAGAGCAACACGGGTGCGTTTGCGTCTTTTTCAAGATGTCATTCCGCCCGTGCGTTTCTGGGTGCGGTCGTTCCCTGTCTCTCTCTGATGGTCACAACTGTTGTGTCACGTGTTTGGCTTACAGCACGCTGAGACAGCTTTTGTGGACAGCTCATGTTTTCACTGTGGGAACATGACTGTCGCAGTGTTGAGGGCGAGACTCGCCTTCGTTCGCGGAGAGCGAGTCCCCATTACCATGCCCCACCCTCGGGTGCTGTGTGGGATGGGTGACCGGAGGATAGTGTTGGATGTCCCGCCCGGTAACCATTCCCTGTGGGCTCCTCACTCCTCCCTTCCACTGCAACCACTGGAGCCTCCTGTGTTGTCTGCTGGTCCATCTGTAATGGGTGGGCCAGCGGTTTCACTCGGGGCTCCCCTGGAGGACAGGACGCCGATTGCAGCATCAGAGGGTGAGCTGACTTCTGGAGATGATGACTCGGCTGCATTGTCTCCCTCCGGGAGTTCAATGTTGCCCGAGCCGGATCCAGAATTATCAGCTATGCTGAAACGGGCCGCCGAGGCTGCCGGGCTCGAGTGGAACCTCCACCGTGTCCCGTTCAGTCTCGGTTGGAATCTGGAGTTTGGTATCTTGGGGCGGGCCGCGCTGGTTCTCAGCTCGCCGCCCCAGTGCCTTTCTTTCCCGAAATGCATGGAGAGCTTATCAGGTGGTGAACAGCATCTTTCTCTGCCAGAAACTGCCTGAATAGCTTTTCCCCCTCATTACCCTTGATGGAGGAACGGTGAAGGGTTGCGAGGTGTCCCTCCATTGGAGCGGTCTGTCGACACAGGTGCACCTGTGTCCGGCGGCCGCTGCCTTTTGGGGGGATCCTCGTCTCCCCCCTAAGGCCTGTGAGTTTCGTCCGTTCCGACGGGCAGAGCTTACAAAGCCTGTGGGCAAGCCCCTTCCTCTTGCGTGCCATGGCGTTGCTGCAGGCTAGGGCACCCATGGCATGCACGAGGGTAATCCAGACCGTGCGCTCATAGGTGAGCACCGCACTGCATCCGACCTCACCCTCCGGGGTACGGGTGTCGTAGCGTGCGTGATCGGTCTGGCGATGTCCACCTTGGTGGTCCAGTAGCGCCTTCGTTGGCTCAGCCTGGTTGGTATGGCGGATGCGGACAAGGTTCGGTTCCTGGTCTCCCCAATTTCCCAGGTTGGGCTGGTCGGCGACGCGGTGGAGAACTGCATCAAACAGTTCTCTGCCGCTCAAGCGCAGACGGAGGTCATCCGGCACATCCTGCCCCGGTGGCCAGCTGCTGCCTCCACCCGCCGCCGGTGGCAGCTCCTCCGCCTGCTCGTCGCCGTGGGCGTTCTCCGGCCGCCGCTCCTGCTGGGCCTCCGCAGCAGCCTCCACCCAGGCCTCAGCAGGGAGCCGGCCGCAGTAGAGACGCCCAGCCCGCTCCAGGCGCTGCCAAGCCAGGTGGCAAGCGACAGCGAAAGCATTCCGGAGCGGGCCGCCCAGGAATGGATGAGATGCTCTTGGAGTGGCACGATCACTCCCTCCCCCCGGGTGAGGGCCGGGTGGAGCCTTTGTTTGTGTGTGTGTCTGTTCCGCCGCTGGCTCCCTAAAAAAAAAAAAAAAAAAAAGCGGAGCAAGCGGTACCCACACTTCAAAGAGAGAGCAATTTCATCTGTTCCTGGGTCCCAAGAGGGCCAGTCTGGCGGGTGTGACCCTGTATAGCCTTACACCCCTCAGCTCCCCCTTGACCGCCAGCAGGCAGCTTGGTGCGTTCGAGGACCCGGTCATCCGCCTTCTCACGCGCCCCCTGCCGCTTGTGGAGACAGGTAAGTGTTGCACAGCACACTAACACCACTCTCTCTACTTTGCTGCCCCACCTCAGGCTCGGCTACCCCGCTCAAGTCAGTGATAGTCATCACATTAGGTGTTGAGCAGACGTGCTCCTGAAAATTCAGTGATATTCATCACACCGAGTGTTGAGCAGTGCTCCTGACTTGTGCGTGCTTATCTTATCCTGCTGGCGAAGGATTTGATATAGCCGCTCCTCCAGCCGGTACGAAGGCCAGTTGTAAACTCGTTCTTCGTGCTACTAGGTGGTGGGTCGTGACCATCTTGGCCCAAGATTGGTCTGCAGCTTTGACCTGAAAGACATGTGCTTCAGATCTCTACCTCCCGCACCGCAGGCCATCCTGTGTGTTGCGTCTAAGGGTGGAGTATCAGTACAGTGTCCTTCCCCTCGAGTGCTCCAGAGCCCGTTGGGTCTTCAGGTCAACTGGAAGAGAGTAATCTCGCCCACGGGCTGAGTATCTCTTTTCTAGTTTTGGAGAGGTACTCGGTCCAACATGTCTCTCCAATGAGAATGTGTTCAGCTGGTGTTGAAGTGAGAAAGGGTCCCACTGAAAGAACTTTCAGAGGCTCCTGGGGTATATGGTAGTCGCAGCCTTTGGCTCCCTCCATATGTGACCGCTTCAGCGCTAGCTTCACGATCGAGTCCCGAGGTGACCGTGGCAGAGCAGCTCACCCTGTGTGACTATAGTTCATCCCGGTCTGCTGCCAAACCCTCTTCAACAGAGCGGCCATGTACAAAGGGCGTGTTTTAACGGGGGCCTGGGCGACCCCCGACTACACGGGCATTCGTGCCTCGAGTTGTTAGACATTGCGACCGTTGCGCAAGCTTCCCCTGCATGTCACAAACTCACCCGTCACCTCCTCCTTGGAGTCAGACGCTTCTGAGGGCGCCTTATTCCACTCCTCCCGCTTACTCAATCGTGCCGCCATCGAGCCTCACGACAGTTATAGCCAGGGCAAGTGGAGACTCCATCCCCTGGGTCCGGCTGGGTCATGACCATTCCGGGGCCGCTCAGTTGCCCCCCCGGTTTTATTTTTCCGCCAGTGTTTGGGTAAAGCGAGCGGACTACCCTTGGACAAACACTGGGACTCAGCGGCCCCAGGGGCCCGCAGAAATGCGTTTAACCCCAGTGAGCCTTCTAAAAGTGACTGCGACTCATGGTCGCCTTGCGCCTGCAAGTCAGTGAAATCATCACTCTTCATGTTGAGCAGATTTGCTCCTGAAACTCAGTGAAGTTCATCGCACTCTGGTGTTGAGCAGCAATGCTCCTGTAGCTCAGTGAGTCCATCACAGGTAGCTCAGTGAATTCATCACACGCAGTGCTGAGCAGAAATGCTCCTGGTGCTCAGTGAAGTTCCTCGCACTCAAGTGTTGAGCAGAAATGCTCCTGAAGCTCAGTGAGTTTATCACACTCAGGTGTTGAGCAGTAATGCTCCTGAAGCTCAGTGAACTTGTCACACTCAAGTGCTGAGCAGAAATGCTCCTGTCGCTCAGTGAGGTTATTCGTACTCAAGTGTTGAGCAGAAATGCTCCTGAAGCTCGGTGAGTTTATCACACTCAGGTGTTGAGCAGGAATGCTCCTGAAGCTCAGTGAACTTGTCACACCCAAGTGCTGAGCAGAAAATGCTCCTGAAGCCCAGTGATCTTCACATGTTGTGTTGAGCAATGCTCCTGTCTTTTGCGCCCGTCACTTGCACCTACGTGCCATGTCAGGAGAGGAACAGGTCTTCATAGTTGCCCCTCATTGGCCCAACTAGACCTGGTTCCCTTCAACAGCCTTCCTGACTTCCCCTGGATTCGGGGACGGGGCACGATGGCACACGCGTTCTTCCCCCGGAGATTCCGGGCGGTCTTACATCCGAACGCGGAGGTTCAGGTGGCTATCACAAGAACATGAGTTAGTTACCATCACTTTCTGCGAGCACCCCCTAGAATTGGGTAGCGTGCTTACGCCTTTAGAAGTGGAACCTAATCGTTGAGTGCGTCTTCTCCCCTGAGGAGATCCTGAAAGCTTTCGATCACTTCAGTGCTCTCTTTCCTGCAAAATGGGTTGCAGTAGGCTGTTTTCCTAAATCACCCTCAAAATGATGTTGCCTCGGTGTTTAAACGACGCTCATCGTGTTGCAGAAGTATGCAGAAGCACGTTCTGATCGTCAGGTTCCTGAGGAGCAAGGTCTTGTAAATCCTTGTGTCCCTCTTTATCCTCTTGGGCCTTGTCCCTGGTGCGACTGCACTGCAGAGACCGCCCCTGAGCCACTGCAGGTAGTGAGTTAAAAATTCTGTTATATCAGTTCTCCTGCTCGCGTGGTCTCTACTAGAGGGTAGGGACTTGCTCGCTTTCGGTCAACGTATTGTGCCTGGAGTCTGGGCCGGCTAACTCTCACAAGCTGAGACCCCGGCTCGGATTGTGCCCAAGGTTCCTACCTCTCCCGTAGTAGGAGCAGGTGGTGAGCCTGCAAGCGCTGCCCTGGAGGAGGCAGATCCAGCCCTGGCTTCTCTGTCCGATTCGCTTGGACGTGTACAGAATGCAAGTCATAGACCTCAGACCAGCTCTTCAAATATCTGTTGGAATTCAGCAGAGAGGGAAGGCTGTTTCCATGCAAAGTTGCACTTAGTGCTTGCCTTCATTTCGGCAAAGATCCGAGATGCAACATGTCCACTTAGGGTTGAGCTCCTCTATGATGAGTGTAAAGTGCTCCGCCTGGGCGTTGACGATATACTTTGCTAAACAGATTCTAGAGTTGGGGGCTGGACGACACCTAGTTGAACCGCTGCTTCCCGTGGGCTCCCTTCTCATGAAGCCAGTTTCACCGTGAGCCCGGTTCAAGTGTCGGCTTGCTGCGCCATTCCCCTCCTATGGACTGGATACGTGCGCCTTTCTACTCCAGTTGAGTTCCCTTAAAGTTGAACCCTGTTGAGTTCCTCCACACCCCTCCGACGTCGGACGTGCGGGACGTCTGGTGTTAGGCCTACCACTCGTAAGCAGTGTGGAACCTGTGTTAGGCTGGGTCCATATGTTGCGGTCCCTTCGGTGACCCCATATGTGTATTCTTCCACGATACGGCTCCCTGCGGTGAGCCCGTGTCTTCCCTCGGCAGAGTCTCTCTGCCGTCACTGTCCGGTGTGTCTCCCCCCGTCTTAGGCTGGAGCCACCCCAGTGACATTCCATATGTTAGACTGCCCGGTTTCCGCCCAGTTCATATGTGTATTCTCCACATTTCCTCCCTCGGGTTGGATGTGGCTTCCGCAGCGTCCCTTCCTTCCAACGTACGGGGAACGCTTTCCCAGTGGTCCTGTAGGAACAGCAGTGACTTCCCTGGCCTAAGCCCTGTCCTTCCCCGCCTTAAGTTTGCGGGGGCATCAGGAGGCTTTGGTTTAGGCACTGGAAGGTGGCAGCGTTAGTGGCGTGTTCAATGGTTGATCCCATTTCAGTCGCGTCGACTACGTCCGACGTTATCGACTGAAAGGGAACGTCCTGGTTGCGTATGCAACCCACCGTTCCCTGAAGGAGGGAACGGAGGACGTAGTCCCCTTGCCACTACCGCTGGACCACCGCTGACCCCGGGTTACTCTCGGCTCCTCAGCGAAAAGCAACTAGTGCGTGCATCCACTTCCGTATTTATACCCGCGCCGCGGGGGCGGAGTGTGTGATGCGAATCACGCACGCCAATTACATTGGCTCGTTCAATAGTACTCGAAGATGATAGGCTCCCTAGCGTGATCCCATTTCAGTCGCGTCGACTACGTCCTCCGTTCCCTCCTTCAGGGAACGGTGGGTTGCATACGCAACCAGGACGTTCTCTCGTATTGCGTAAGTATAGCTTACCCTACGTGAAAGATTCATCTTTTCGAGATATTGAAGCCAAAAAAATGATCCTTAATTTTTGTATCCATTGTCAACACAGTGCAGCAGCTAGCAGACCTTGAGCAGGCTGTCTAGCGTGCTCATAGGCTGCCCTGCGGGAACTGCTGCAGCCTACCACTGAGCCTGACGTGACGTCACGTCCAATGAGGGGCGCTCGCGCCTTCACAGCGTCGAAGCCCGCCAGAATGGGCGTGGCTAGCGTATATAAACAGGCTCGTAGGCCGAATTCTCTGGTTTTCATCGACTGAAGCGAAAAACGCTTGTGTCCCTCCCTCGAGCCTCGCCTTCTCCGCCGCCCTTCACAGACGCGCAGCCGCCGGCTACGGCCCGCTCTGCCCCCGCGTCTGACGACGAGGCGGAAGGACCCGCCGCTATGGACAGCTGTTATATCCTGGCTTCTGATAGTGAGGGATGGTCGAGTTCTCAGCACTCCGCCGCCTCCTCGACCCAGGAATCCGGCAGGGCCCGCGCCGGAGTGGACGCTGAGTTGATGCGCCTCCTCGCACAGGCCGTTGACTGGCTCGGGCTCGAGTGGTCGCCGCCCAAGGAGCCCGCGCACAACAGACTCGACAGCTGCTTTCTCCAGAGTCACCGCCGTCGAGCGCCCGCTGCCAGGCCTGCACCCTTCCTCCCAGAGCTGCACTCTGAACTCTCAAAATCGTGGAATGCTCCATTCTCCGCGAGGCTCCAATCCTCTGTCTCCGCGTCGCTCTCCCAAGTGGACAGCGCCGCCGAAAAGGGATGCAGCTCGATCACCAGGGTTGAGGAAGCAATTGCTGCACATCTTTGCCCGCCCTCCGAGAGATGGCGCTCAAAGCCTGCTTTGCCGTCTAAAGCCTGCAGGACTACATCCTCTCTTGTCGGTCGCGCATACGCCGCCGCCGGACAAACAGCTTCTGCCCTTCATTCCATGGCTGTCCTTCAGATCCTACAAGCCGATCTCCTCCGTGAATGGGACGAGAAAGGCCCGGACCCAGCTGCCATAACGGACCTGAGAAGCGCGACGGATCTTTCCCTTTGCGCTACCAAAGCTGCAGCTCAAGCCCTAGGACGGTGCATGGCCTCGCTGACTGTCACAGAAAGACACCTTTGGTTAACGCTGGCTGACATGAGAGAGTCTGAGCGGTCTGGCTTCCTCGACGCTCCTCTCTCCCACTCTGGTCTCTTCGGCCCTGCAGTGAACGGAATCGTCGACCGTTTTTCTGAAGTTCAGAAAACCTCTCAGGCTATGAATCTGTTCCTGCCCCGTCGCGCTAGCTCCGCTGCAGGTCGCCCACATGACCGGCCGCCTGCACGAGCCACTACACAACGCCCAGTTCAGCCAAGACAGTCCAGCCAATCCTCGCAGCGACAGGGCGGCCGCCCCAGATCACGCTCAGCTACCCGCAGCAGACCGCACCCCCCACGTGGGCCGTGGCCAAAGATCACGCTGAAACCTGAGCAAGCGAAGTCCTCCTAGCAACAGTGAGAGGGAAAAGATGCCTGGGTCTGGCCGTGGCCGGACCACCGTCAAAGCTTTTCGCCCTGTCAGTCCCCTTAACACAGGCTACTGCAGTGAGTTATTTAGCAGCCAACGAGTCGGTAACACAACCCGCTCGCCTGCACACAACCGCCGTTTTTACGGCGAACCAGAGAAATCTCAGAAAGAGCATAATGTCTGGTTATCCGGCTCACGCCGACGGTGTTTTAAGTGTAGAAAACGTGCCCACACCACAGTGCTCACCCCTACACACAAACAGAGGAATCCCCGTGTCACCCACAGAGCCCACTCTCATAAAGCTGGCAAATGCCGCTCGAGTGTCAGCTGCAGGAGATGTGCCCACGTGGCCGTGCCCACATCTACTATCTGCCCGCTCTATTACACGGCCAAGTCACGCGCTTCACAAAGTGCAGACTCATATCAATCAGGTTGTGGATGTAAGTCTCGTGCCCGCTCGCAAGCGCAAGCGCTCACGCTTACTAACAAGCACTTCGCACACAGCGCCGTGCGCGCACCACGAAGTGCAGCCTTACATGAGTCAGAATATGAACGTAAGTCTCGTGCCCGCTTACAAGCGCTCACCCTTACTAACATGCACTTCGCCCACAGCGTTAGACGCGCGTCACAAAGTGCAGCCGCATACCGGTCAAGCTATGAATGTAAGTCCCGTGCCCGCTCACGAGCGCCCACGCTTACTAACATACACGCAGCCCACGGCGCCGCTCGCGCATCATAATGTGATTGTAAAGCACTCCCCATTCACAGCTATCGGGACGCCACACATGAATCAGCCTGCTGTCGCTGTCAGCGAGCCACCCCATTCAAGCACAGAGAGTGCGCGCGCCGCGTTCATTCCTCCAGTCCAGTTTCTCGAGCCCGCACAGCGCGGCGATCAGAACCCGGAGGTCATTCTGCCCCTAGCTGCACATATAAAAGCATAGGAAGCGATTCCAGGGGTATCAGAATGGGTGCTAAGCACAATAAAGCAGGGCTATGCGTTACAGTTTGCTCGTCGTCCCCCACGCTTTCGAGCATGGACCGCGACGACAGTGAATGCGTAAGTAGCACATCTACTTCGCTCAGAAATAACAAAACTGCTGTGCAAAAGGGCCATAGAACCGGTGCCGCCTTCTCTGAGCGAGTCAGGCTTTTACAGCCGTTATTTTCTCGTGCCCAAGAAGGACTGGGGCCTCAGACCCATACTAGATCTGAGACATTTGAACAAAGCTCTTATGATAAGACCGTTCAAAATGATTACAACCAGACAACTCCTCGCGCAGGTTCACCCGAGAGACTGGTTTATATCTCTCGATCTGAAAGATGCCTATTTTCAGATTCAGATAATACCCCATCACAGGCCATTCTTGAGATTCCCCTTCGAAGGTTTATCAGTACACCGTCCTGCCGTTCGATCTGTCCTTAGCACCCCGCACATTCACGAAGTGCATGGACGCAGCACTCGCCCCCTTGAGAAATCAGGGCATGCGAATTCTGAACTATCTGGACGATTGGCTGGTTCTAGCACAATCAGATTCGGAAATACTGTCTCACAGAGCTGTGCTCCTCAGCCACCTGGAAAGCCTGGGTCATCTCGACAGATGCGTCCAACATGGATTGGGGCACGCTCTTCGAGGGCAGACCAGTCTTTGGCCTGTGGTCAGACCGGGAAAAACTCCTCCATATAAACTGTCTGGAAATGTTAGTGGTCGAGAATGCGCTGAAGCGTTTCCTCCCATTTATACAGGACCACCATGTTCTAGTCCGCCTTCGGACATGTCCGAACATGTCTGTAGTGTTCTACGTGAACCGCCAGGGCGGTGTCAGATCCAGAAATCTCTGCAATCTGGCAGAACGCCTCCTCGTTTGGTCTCAGCACCACCTGCGCTCGCTGAGGGCAGTGCATGTGCCAGGCCATCTGAACAACGGCCCAGACAGACTGTCCAGGAACAATGTTCCCCCGGGGGAATGGTCCCTGCACCCTCAAACAGTCCAGTTGCTATGGCGCCTTTTTGGCAAGGCGGAAGACGACCTATTTGCGTCACAGGACAACGCTCACTGCCCAAAGTTCTTTTCAAAGAACGAGGACGCGCTGGCCCAGACCTGGCCCAGCCGCCCACTATATGCTTTCCCCCCAGTCTCCCTGTTACCACAGGTGATCAAGAGAATCAGGGAAACGTGCCAATCAGTGCTACTCATAGCCCCGCGCTGGGAGAACCAGCCTTGGTTCCCGGAGATGACGCAGACAGACAGCCCCGTGGCCAATTCCGGTGAGAGCAGATCTCCTCTCTCAAGCTCGCGGCTCGATCTTGCATCCCCATCCAGAGCGCTGGTCTCTGCACGTATGGTTGACCAACGGTTACCCGTTGCCCTGCCAGACGCTGTAATGAACACTATCACGCAGTCTAGAGCATCTTCTACCAGAAGGCTCTACGCGTCTAAATGGTCTGTGTTCTCTAAATGGTGCGCTGACAAAAATCTGGACCCACGGAAATGTGGGGTTCCACGGTTGCTTAGTTTCCTGCAAGAGCTACTGGAAAAGGGAAGGTCCCCTTCCACGGTCAAAGTCTATGTGGCAGCCGTCGCAGCGTTCTCAGAATCGACGCGCGGCCAGTCGATAGGCAGGAACAAGGAGGAGCCAGGAGGATGAACCTCCCGCGCCTTCTGTCCCTATGTGGGATTTTTCTCTGGTCCTCGAGGCCTTGAAAGCATACCCCTTTGAACCTTTAGACTCTGCGGATCTAAAATACTTATCACTTAAAACCGTTTTTCTTATCGCTCTGTCGTCAGTCAAACGTGTGGGGGACTTACATGCGCTGTCTGTTAGCTCCACGTGTATCGAGTTTGGCCCGAATGACTCAAAAGTCAGCCTCAAACCTAGACATGGCTATGTTCCCAAAGTGATTGGCACACCGTTCAGAGCACAGGTCATTTCACTTAGTCATTTCATCGGCCCTGCCAGCATCCGATAGCGAGAGTGATGTTAATCTCCTCTGCCCAGTCAGGGCGCTGGGATTTTACATTACGCGTTCCGCCCCTTTCAGGCGTGCCGAGCAGCTTTTCGTTTCGTTTAGTGGGCGCACCAAAGGTCTCGCCGCCTCGAAACACAGTCTATCCAGATGGATAATTGATGTGATTGCAGCTGCTTATACAGCGAAAGGTCTGCAATGCCCCTTAGGCGTCAGGGCTCATTCCTCTTTGTGGGCATGGTCCAGTGGAATTTCTATCCATGGCATATGTGTGGCGGCGGGATGGGCCTCCCTGTCCACCTTTGTCAGATTCTACAATCTGGAAGTTCCCGCCTTGCAGGCGAAACTACTATCAGTCTAAGTGAGAGGCCAGTTCTGCCCAGATACTATCGTGCGCAAGCTACTCTCATGCCACTAGCTCTTCTGGTTGAGCTGCACTGTATCAGGTGATGTGCTATATGCTTATACATTGACCGGCGTCGCCACTCTGTATTCCCTGTGAGTGTTTTTTTCGCTTATATTACATGTATTGCGCTTATATTACATGCGCTTATTCCCGCTGATCTGGGATCCCCGTACTCGGTTACCTAACGTAACCTCGGTTACCTAACGTAACCTCGGTTATCTCTAGAAGAGGGAACGAGTATTGCGTAACCTGCCGTGCTTGCGCCACGAGCGTTTTTCGCTTCAGTCGATGAAAACCAGAGAATTCGGCCTACGAGCCTGTTTATATACGCTAGCCACGCCCATTCTGGCGGGCTTCGACGCTGTGAAGGCGCGAGCGCCCTTCATTGGACGTGACGTCACGTCGGGCTCAGTGGTAGGCTGCAGCAGTTCCAGCAGGGCAGCCTATGAGCACGCTAGACAGCCTGCTCAAGGTCTGCTAGCTGCTGCACTGCGTTGACAATGGATACAAAAATTAAGGATAATTTTTTTGGCTTCAATATCTTGAAAAGATTAATCTTTCCCGTAGCGTAAGCTATACTTACGCAATACTCGTTCCCTCTTCTAGAGAGAACCGAGGTTACGTTAGGTATCCGAGTACGTTATTTATTCTCTCTCCAACAATTCTGGATCAATTCAGAGAATTTCAGAATCGAGTCTGAGCTTTGTTTTTAAACACAGATGCGTAACGACGCTGCGCGTGCTTTAGAAACAACTGTATTCCGCTTGCTTCTAATTTCTCTCTCTCTCACACACACACACACACACACACACACACGACACGACACTGCTTGAACCTTCCGAAAAATAAGCTTTCATAAAGTTCGGGGTTTAAGCGAATTACAAGGACAGTCGCGGGCTTCATTGCACAGGTTTTGCCGCTTTGATGTTACTCTTGCAGTGCGCGGTCTGGGCCGCCGGAATTTTCCTTACAAATGCTCCACAAAGGCATTATTTATGTCTTTTGGAATGCAGTTGGCTTATATATTAAAAATATAAAAATCACTGAGAAAGCTGCTTTCACTTTAAAATACTTATGCGCGCTTTGTGAAGAGCGCTCGTACATTCGGCTGTGAGTGACTCATTGGTTAAATGCACTTGCATCTCAAAATGCTTTTATGACGCAAAATTAATGTAAACACGGTCAGTTATATCTTAACCCAACAAGACAAACCACATTTACAATTTCAAAAGAGATATGTGCATTAGTGTGAAATCACTGGGGTTGGAATCACTCCAGCTCTTGAATGGAAAACGTTCAGACAGCCTACTTTTAAATACTGAAAGTACTCTTTGTTTATTGCTTGTGATGTTTTTTTTTGTTCCTCTTTATTTACTAGCTCTTATATTTTGAAGCTATATTAGTTTGTAGCCTATTTAAAATTCTTAACATGTAATTGGTTTAATTAAATGTGTTTATATATATTTTTTAAACTATATATATACACATGTAATTAAATACATATTTTAAGTGTTATTAATATTAATTAATAAGAAAAAAAGTAGATCTGATCATGAGCTGCCTAAAGATTCCCATCCCTACTGTACAATGATTTATTGTCTTTGTCGACTAATACAGAAGGTAAAGAACCTAAAAAGTAATTGCATATTAAATCGCAATCGCAATATTGTTTAAAAAAAATCGCAATTAGATTATTTTCCATAATCGTTCAGCCCTATAATAAGTATAGCATGTCGTAGGAAAAGTGTCCAATAAACCAAACCACACTATCCAATAAACCAAACTGAAACTATTCTCCTAATGTCGTTTTTATTTTTATTTTATTTAATATGCCTATATTATGATGAGGAGAAATTTTGTGAGATTTCAAAGCATACTTAAATACTTGATTCGCAATTTCCTCGGGGAACGAAGACGGAGCGATGTTTCTGATATCAGTGAGCGAGGAGTGGAGCGGGGAGCGGTAAATGGTGAACCAGGAGTGGAGCTGGAGCGGAGTGATTATTAAATGCTTGGAGCGCGGAGGGAAAATTGTTGCCGCTCCACTCCACTCACATACTCTGTACCAGACACACATCAACATGTTAAGTCTGGGAACTCTCCATTGGCATGCCTCAATCCGAGGGGCGGGATACACGGTTGTCTTTCAAATTCCCTCTACACACAATAGGATAGCGCTACAACCAACCAGAGCAACGAAGAAGGTGACGTAGTCAGAGCCACGGAGTCAGAGTCAGAGCAAAGCCGTTCTTTGTTCTTGTTTCAAAGAAAAGTTTAACTTCAAATTCGCCAAAGCCGAATCGAAAGACTGCTTTTCGCCCTTTGTTTTCAAGTAGCAGTGAACCATCACAGCTCTGTCATCATTATGTTAAGCCCGCTCGCCGACTCGATCTGATTGGCCTGACCAGTTTTTGTTTTTTTCAGCTCGAAAGTCAACAGAGAGTTGCTAGACCACACTGGCTGCAAAATATATATTTTTTTAATAATTTTACAAGTTTTTAATGATAATTAAAAACTTTTTAATTATTGTCTGTTGACTCAGGGGATTCTGTATTCTCCTACTCTTGGATTTAAGTGCCGCCTTTGATACTGTGGACCACAAAATTCTTATCTCACGACTTGAATAATGTGTGGGTATTGAAGGCTGCAATCTAGATTTAAGTCCTATCTGAATGCTAGAACGTTTTCTGTTTGTCTAGATGGGTTTTCTTCTTCTGTTTCTGTTTTGGATTATGGAGTCCCTCAGGGGCTCCATTCTGTCGCCAGCTTTGTTCTCGTTGTATTTGCTTTCTTTGGGGACTATCTTTTCTAAACATGGGGTGTCATTCCATTTTTATGCTGATGACACCCAGATTTATCTGCCTCTAAAGAAAAATGATGGGGAGGGCCTAAGCTTATTATCAGCGTGCGTGTCTGATGTTAAGTCCTGGTTTTCTTCAACTTTTCTGCATCTAAACGAGAGCAAAACTGATGTTATCATTTTTGGTACCTCAGGTGTTTCTATTACTCCGATGGTGACCTGGGAGATTTGGCCCCCTATGTAAAACACTCAGTGACAAACTTGGGTGTTATTTTTGATTCTGCTCTTAAATTTGACAAACAGATAAGTGCCATAGTTAAATCTAGTTTCTTCCAATTAAGACTATTATCTAAGGCTAAGAGTTTTTTAACATTTGCAGAGTTTGAGAGAGTGATTCATTTGTTCATTTCATCTAGACTTGACTATTGTAATTCTCTTTATATAGGAATGGGTCAATCCAATATTAGTCGTCTTCAGATGGTTCAGAATGCAGCAGCCAGACTTTTGACTGGCACAAGGAAGTTTGATCATGTTACCCCAATATTGCGTTCGTTCCACTGGCTGCCAGTTTGTTATAGAGTTGATTTTAAAATTCTGCTTTTTGTTTTTAAAGCCATAAACAAATTAGCTCCAAACTATCTCTATGATCTTTTGAAATTAAACGACTGTGTTAGATCATTGAGGTCATCTCAACAAAGATTGTTGATGGTTCCAAGATCAAGACTGAAGACGAGAGGTGACCGTGCATTTTCTGTTGTTGGTCCAAAACTGTGTAAAAAAAATTGTCTTCCTGTATCTTTAAGACTAATATCCACAAAGTATGTTTTTAAATCTAAGTTAAAAACCTACCTGTTATCACTGGCTTATAATTGTCCTTGATTTTAATGTTGAATTGTTAAATTGGTGTTTCTGATGTAAACTCGCTTTATAATTTGCTTTGCGGTTGGTTTTGTTTTTAAGATATTTATTCTGTTGTACAGCACAATGGCCAACTACTGTTGCTTTTATCGTGCTATATAAATAAAAGTTGATTGATTGATTGATTGATTGATAGGGTGCGTCTAGATTTCTAGGCTAAGAGGATTTACCTATGCCTTTGATTTTACGTAATGTTATCAATGCTAATTCCCAAGTATTTTCACTGCAAACTTTCGTTCACTTATTACTCAAATACCTGAGAGCAATCTACGAATGCAAGAATATTTAATTGCGATTTCCGTAATTGTAGACGAGGAAGGAACCATCGGCCATTATCGAGATGGGAATTAGAGGAATCTGGAATAAAAGCAAAACGTTATTGTGGCGAGCAGGACGAGGGAGAGGGACGTGAGAGAACGGTGCGAGGCCGGTGGCGTGAGTAATAATGAACATCACCTGTGAGACGCACCGGTCTCGCTCCTCCTTTTATGCTTCCGCTCCTCCGTGAGAGATGCGAGACAGGTGCATCTCGCAGGTGACGTTCATTATTACTCACGCCACCGGTCTCGCGCCGTTCTCTCACGTCCCTCGGCCTCGTCCTGCTCGCCACAGTTATGAACTGAACCAAGTAGGGGGATGAGCTTTTAAGGTGAAAGGAGCCATGCCTTCGTGAAGTACGATCTAGCTGGATTGAGCAGATCATCTAATTTAACATTTCTCTGTTATTTCTCACTACGTGACTGACTTCAGATCATGACAAATCACGTAAAGGCAAGCAGTCGGCAAGCTGTCTGATGCTTGCTGCTTCCGCCTGACCGTAACGGATTTTTCACTGCTGAATTGAAACCTAGTAGTGTGTCGAGTTTGTAAGTCGTTATGTTAGCCTGGCTTCAAAAAGGTACTAAAGAACGCGCGTGGGCTAGAGCCAGACACCTGAATAATTCCAGTTCACATGGCTATGCGAAAGCGATAAGTAATTCTGTATTATAAATATTTAAGGCCAGATTTGTTGAGGTCAATTTGTAAAGAAAGACTACACACATGCGCACATATATATTAAAACGCGCACGCCTATAGACTAAACATGTAATATGCATGTGCATGCCGTCAGCGTTTTCATTAGAGTCACAAATGATTTGCTCTTATCATCCGATCGTGGTTGTATTTCTCTATTATTGTTACTCGATCTTAATGCTGCATTTGATACTATTGACCTCAACATTATTATAAATAGACTCAAAAATTATGTTGGCATTAGTGGAATTGTATTAGCATGGTTTAAATCATACGTATCTGACCGTTATCAGTTTGTAGCAGTAAATGATATGTCATATCGATCACAAGTTCGGTATGCAGTAACACAAGGCTCAGTACTAGGACCGTTGCTGTTCACTCTGTACATGCTACCCTTGGGAGATATCATTAGGAAGCATGGCATTCGTTTCACTGTTATGCTGATGATACTCAGCTCTACATTTCTTCACACCCTTACGAAACTTAACAATTCACAAAATTAATGGAATAAATAGCTGATATAAAAAACTGGATGACTAGTAATTTCCTGCTACTTAATTCTGAAAAAAACAGATATTCAAATTATTAGACAAAAAACGTCCTCACGTAATAACCTAGAATACTTTCTAACACTTGATGGCTGCTCTGTCAAGTCTTCATCGGTTAGGAACCTGGGTGTGCTTTTTGATACCAATCTTTTATTTGAAAGTCACATTTCTAGTATCTGTAAAACGTCCTCGGGTTACGACTGTAACCCTTGTTCCCTGAGAAGGGAACGAGAACTGCGTCGAATGACACTTTGGGGGAACGCCCCTCAGCGTTGCGCCTCTGAAGTATGAATGAAACTGAGCCGATCTCTGATTGGTGCAACGTCATGACGTAATGGGTGACGGCAGATAGGCGGAAGCTATAAAAGCAGCCGGCACACATAAGATGTCAGCTTCTGTGATGAAGCAAGTGCTCCCAGGCAGGGGAAGGCGTGGCCAAGGGACGCAGTTCTCGTTCCCTTCTCAGGGAACAAGGGTTACAGTCGTAACCCGAGGACATTCCCTTTCGAGGGAACTCCAACTGCGTCGAATGACACTTTGGGGGAACGAGTACCCACTATGCCACAACGCGCCCTGCCTGCCCTAGTGTGAAGCTGCTCACAGGCACACTTAGGACGCGAGCACAAGAGAGCCGGGTGTAGACGTAATGTCCAAACTATAAAACCTAATAAAGGTATGAGGGGTAGCCCATCCTGCTGCATCGCAGACCTCCTGGGTGGGGGCCCCCGCGAGAAGGGCTCTAGAGGATGCCATGCCTCTGGTAGAATGAGCCCTCACGGCCAAAGGTGAAGGCATACCGCGCACCTGATAGGCCGTGGAAATCGTTTGGACAATCCAGTTGCTGATGGTCTGCTTTGAGGCGGGAAGCCCCTTTCTGGGCGACCCAAACACACCAGCAACTGGTCCGACTTCCGCCATGAAGAGGACCTCTGAATGTAAATACTCAGTGCTCTGACAGGGCAGAGCATGTGAAGTCTCTCTTCATTCGCCGTCACGTGAGGTGGAGGATGAAAAGCCTGCAGAACCGTAGGCCGTGCCGCACTGGACGGCACCTTAGGCAAATAGCCGGGCCTAGGGTGAAGAATGGCCTTAATGTTGCCTGGAGCAAACTCCAGGCACTCGTTAGATATGGAGAGCGCCTGGAGATCTCCTACCCTCCTCAGAGAAGTAATGGCCAACAAAAAGACCACCTTCAACGAAAGGTTCTTGGCCTCAGCCGACTCCAGCGGCTCGAAGGGGGCCTCGGCCAGTCCTTCGAGAACCACTGCCAGGTCCCAAGTGGGAACCCTGGTACGAGCCGCAGGTCTCATCCTCCAAGCCCCACGGAGGAAACGTACGACCAATTGGTGTCTCCCCAGAGGCCCATCACTCAGAGGAGCGTGGAAAGCCGGAATGGCAGCCACGTACACCTTGAGTGTGGACGGGGTAAGACCAGTGGAAAAGCGATCTTGGAGGAACTCCAGCACTGAAGCCACTGGGCAGTTAACGGGGTCCACCTCACGCTCCCTACACCAAACGGTGAAGACGTTCCACTTTAGGCTGTACAATTTCCTCGTGGATGGAGCTCTAGAGCTGAGTATGGTCTCCACTACTCCAGCTGATAGGCCGGCCTCTAGGTACTGTCCCCCCTCAGGGGCCAGACCCACAGTTTCCATAACTCGGGCCGAGGGTGAAATATTGAGCCCTCTGCCTGTGTCAGCAGGTCCCTCCTGATGGGAATCTCCCATGGAGGGCCGTCCAGGAGCAAAATTATGTCGGAGAACCATACTCGGGCCGGCCACAACGGGACTACCAACAGTAGACTGATCCCGTCGCGACGGACTCTCTCTAGAACTCCCGGGAGCAGAGCGATCGGGGGAAATGCGTACAGACGTAACCTCGGCCACGTCTGCACCATGGCATCCAACCCCAGCGGGGCTGGATGGGTGAGAAAACCACAGTGGACAGTGGGTCGTCTCTCGAGACGCGAACAAGTCCACTTCCACTGGGCCGAACCTCTGAGATATTGACTCCACCACCTCGGGGTGGAGTCTCCACTCCCCGGGCCTCAGCCCCTGTCTCGACAGGATGTCTGCTCCCTGATTTTGACTCCCCGGGATGAATGTTGCTTTTAGAGACAACAACTTCCCCTGGGACCACAGGAGGATCTGATGCGCCAGTCTGCATAGAGGGCGAGACCTCAGACCCCCCTGATGGTTTATATAGGCCACTACCGACATATTGTCTGACCTCACAAGGACATGATGACCTTTGAGGTCCGGCAGGAAGCTCCTCAGAGCTCGGAACACCGCCAACATCTCCAGGCAGTTTATGTGCCAGGAGGCATGATGGTCCTGCCATAGGCCTGTCGTAAAGCGGCCGTCCATGACCGCGCCCCAGCCCGTGAGGGAGGCGTCTGTCGAAACGGTTCTCCGGCAACATGACGCTCCCAACACTGGCCCTTGGGACAGAAACCAAGCTTTCTTCCACATAGATAGGGAACGAAGGCATCTGCGCGTAACCCTGATCATGCGGAACGGGTTTCCCCTCGGGGAGAACCCCTTGGTTTTTAACCACCACTGAAGGGCCCTCATGTGCAGCAGGCCGAATGGAATGACACTGGACGCTGCTGCCATGAGCCCCAACACTCTCTGGAAGTGCTTCACAGTGATGGCTTGGCCTAGCCTTATCCTGGACACTGTGGTCAGGATGGAATCGATCCGCGCGGGAGACAATTGTGCCCGCATCGTGACCGAGTCCCACACCACTCCCAGGAACGTAGTTCTCTGGGCTGGTGTCAACACGCTCTTTTTCGTGTTGAGTCTCAACCCCAGGCTCTGGATGTGAGCGAGGACGACATCTCGATGCCGAACCGCCAGCTCCTGTGACTGTGCTAAAATCAGCCAGTCGTCGATATAATTGAGCACCCTGATGCCCTGAAGCCTCAGCGGTGCCAGAGCTGCATCCATACATTTGGTAAATGTGCGAGGGGAGAGAGCTAGGCCGAACGGAAGAACCCGATATTGGTACGCTTCGCCCCCGAAAGCGAACCTCAGGAACTTCCTGTGAGATGGAAGGATGGATATGTGGAAGTATGCGTCCTTTAGATCTATCGTGACAAACCAATCCTCAGACTGAATTTGACTCACGATAATGGGAATAGTGAGCATCTTGAACCTGAATCTCCTCAGAGAACGGTTCAGGTGCCTGAGATCTATTATTGGACGCAACCCCCCATCCTTCTTGGGAACTATGGAGTAGCGGCTGTAAAACCCGGACTCCCTGTCCGGTGGAGGAATACGATCTATAGCCTCCTTTGCCAGCAGGGAGTTTACTTCCTGTTCCAATACCCGACCCTGCACTGGGTCGACTACAGTCCAGACCACCCCGTTGAATCTGGGTGGGCGGGAACTGAACTGCAGCCTGTACCCATTTTGAATGGTGCGCAGGGCCCAAGGAGAAATATTCGCCAGATTTTTCCATGCATCGAAATATTTTACCAAGGGAACCAGGCTCTCGAGCCTGGCTTCGGGTATTAATCGGGATTCGTTCTCGGCCCCCTGAAGCGGATTCCCGGCAGGGCTGAACCGAAAACGATTCTCGATGGGCGGACGCGAATGCTGCCTGACCGCAAGCCTGTGGGGCGGACAGTGCAGCCTGCATTCGCTGGATACCGATGTGTCCCGAAGGGTGTTTAACGGCGGGAGAGCAACATCGATTTCCTGCGGGCTCCGTGAAGGAGACGACCTCGGTCGTTCCACCACGGGTGGGGCCGCCCGCAGAGATCCTAGAGTAGCTAGGATCTCTTTGACGAAGCCTTTTTAGCCTGCAGGACGGCCCTCAGGTCGCCCTGCTTAGGCTGAGGCTTCGCCTAAGAGCGCTGTCTATGCCCCCAAGCTCCTTGAGGGGGGGCTCTAGACGCGACGCTCTGTTTTTGAGCCTGTCTATAGGCGGAGGAGCTGGCTGATGGCTGTGGCTGCGGCTGCCCACTGGGGGCAGACTTCTTGGACACTGAGCGGCGAGGGAGATATTGTTTGAAGGCCGCTGATTGTCTTTTCGCCTCCTGAAACCTGTCGACGACGGTATTAACGGCGTCGCCGAACAGGCCAGAAGGCGAAATCGGGGCATCAAGGAGGAAAGCCCTGTCTTTCTCCCTGATGCCCGTAAGATTTAACCATAAATGCCTCTCCGAGACCACCATAGCTGCCATGGAGCGACCGACAGCGCGGGCCGTCTCCTTGGTGACTCGGAGAGACAAATCAGCGACCTTCCTCAACTCCGCAATATCTTCCGGAGTTGGACCCTCGCCCTCATCAATGTCCTTAAGAAGGTCGGCCTGGTACGCCTGGAGCATAGCCATGGTGTGAAGACTCGCACCAGCCCGACCCGCAGCCATATAAGCCCTGCCCACTAGCGCTGATGTGTCTCTACACGGCTTAGTGGGCAGCACCGGGGCTTTAAGGGATGATGCCGACTCAGGCGATAAATAATTCGCCAAAGGCTGTTCAACGCGCGGCATCATCCCATAACCGTTCTCTCGTGCCCCCATGATGTTACTATAATTTATAATAGGGGGATTGGAGACACGAGAAGAGTGTGGTTTTTTCCACGATCTACACAACTCGTTGTGCAGATCGGGAAAGAACGGCAAGCCCCGGTGATGAGGTTGTTCCCTGTGCTGCAGGAAGCGCTCATCCAGTTTACTTTTAGTCTGCGCTTCCTGCCTCTCTTGTGGCCAGCTGATATTTAAATGAGCCACCGCACGGGAAACAACCTCAATCAGCTCCTCATACGCGGGGACACGGGGCGGCGAGTCGTCCCCGAAATCCCCGCCCTCGATGCTGAGCACGTCAACCTCCTCAGAGGCAGACAGCTCAAACATCGGATCCTCGACTCGCGCAGAAGCCCGCCCCGCACTCGAGGACATCGGGGCTGGAGGACATCAGAACTGCCCGATGAATCCCGAGAAGGTGCCTCAGCAGCCTCGAGATCCCCGGACAGATCTCTTTGCGAGCCCCGTGAAGAGCGTCGCCGCGCCGCCTCAGCGGACGCGGGTCCCGCACCACGGGGCTCGCGAGGCTGACCATCTTCATCAAAGATAGCCAGCCGGGAACGCAGCACACGGATTGTCAACTTTTCACAATCCTCGCAAGCAGCCCCCTCGAGAGCTGCCTGCGCGTGCTGCATTCCCAAACAATGTGTGCACAGTTGGTGTGTGTCCCCGCCCGTGATGTAGCGAGGGCAAGGATGCACACACTTCCTGAAGCTCACACTCGCCATTTCACTCATTCAGTAACAGACAACAATAAATAAGACAAACAGTCACAGATAGCGCTTGCTGAAGAACAGAAAGCTGACATCTTATGTGTGCCGGCTGCTTTTATAGCTTCCGCCTATCTGCCGTCACCCATTACGTCATGACGTTGCACCAATCAGAGATCGGCTCAGTTTCATTCATACTTCAGAGGCGCTACGCTGAGGGGCGTTCCCCCAAAGTGTCATTCGACGCAGTTGGAGTTCCCTCGAAAGGGAACCGCATTTTTCCATCTTAAAAACATATCAAAATGATGTCATGTGCTCTTAATGACAAATGCTGTAAAATTAGTTCATGTGTTCATGATATCAAGGCTAGATTATTGTAATGCAATTATGGGTTGTTGCCCTGCACACTTAATAAACAAACAACAGCTGGTCCAAAACACAGCCGCTAGAGTTCTTACCTGAACCAGGAAGTATGACCATATTAGCCCCCTTCTCTCAACACTGCATTGGCTCCCTATTAAACATTGTATACATTTTTAAATATTACTGATTACTTACAAAGCACTAAATGGTTTAGCTCCCCAGTACTTGAGCGAGCTCATAATGCATTATAGTCCGTCACGTCTATTATGATCTCAAAAAACCGGCTAGTTTCTAATACCTAAAATATCAAAATCGACTGCTGGCAGTAGATCGTTTTCCTATTTAGCACCAAAACTTTGGAACAGTCTTCCTAACATTGTCCAGGAAGCAGACACACTCTGTCAGTTTAAATCTAGACTAAAAACACATCTCTTTGACCTAGCATACACATAACACATTATAAACTTCTATAATTCAATATTAGGCTGCATAGATTAGGTCAGCTGGAACCGGGAGCACTTCCCATAAATCCTGATGTACTCGTTACATCATAAGAAGAATGGTGTCTACGCTAATATTAGTCTCTTTGTTTATCCCGAGGTTTACCGCAGTCCGCCGGATCCAAGCCATATGTAGATCTGATGAAGGACCTGCGCCTGGACACAACGCCATCGCAGTCCTGAAGTGTCAACCAGTCTCTCCCCTGTGAAGGCCTCCTTCTCTATACCTCTGTACAGATAAAATGTCGAAATAATTCCAGTTCACATGGCTATGCGAATACGATAAGTAATTCTGTATTATGAATATTTAAGGCCAGATTTGTTGAGGTCAATTTGTAAAGAAAGACTACACACCTGCGCACATATATATATATATATATATATATATATATATATATATTAAAACGCGCACACCTATAGACTGAGCATAATATGCATGTGCACGCCGTCAGCGTTTTCACAGATTTGCGTTTTTTACGTTTGTGCAGAGATCTTTTTTTTTCAAAATTGTTCAAGGCTTGCACCTTGGAACCTATTTGGAACCTTGGAACCATGGCGTTCTCGAGCCATCAGGCACTGTAGTTGTGCAAATGAGCGGCCGGAGCACGTTAAGGGTTTTCAGTTAGAATTGTGTCGTGTTAGCGGCCCCTAAGTTAATGACTAATGTTCTTTGCAACGGAAGTGAATCAATCAAGACTAACTTTAGCTGGTCAATCACTTAATTCTAGACCTACTGTTAAGCCAAAACAATCTCTGTTACTTTAATTTCCTATTATCACTGTAAAGCTGCTTTGAAACAATCTATATTGTTAAAAGCGCTATATAAATGAAGATGATTTGACTTGACAAACTGACTCTGCGGGAGTGTGGGTGAGGCCTTGATACCGCGGCTCCACTTCACGCTCACTACTGCGCAGACTCGGGTTCCACGTTCACTACTGCGCATAAAGTATTTTAACATAAACAAAAAAATTGCATCAGGTTTTATTTTCAATCACTTCATGATTTATTTATGTAACTTGCAATAAAAAAACAAATATCCCCTTATTTATTTATTATTCAGCCACACTTCACTTTAAATATATGCATTTGATAAATGAATCAACATAATATTTGGTTTCACTTTATTTTGATAGTCCCTTTATCACGTTTTGTTGAATATAATTAACATTGCACCTACATGTCTGCTAACTCTCATTAGAGTGTTAGTAGAGTATTAGTAGACTGGTAGGGTTAGAATAAGTTGACATGAACTTGCAGAGTTACTTATAGTCAAGAGCATTTCTGTTAAAGGAGCATCACAATAAAGAGTTAGCACATATTAAGCAGACAGTCTACTAATATTCTAATTTTTGTTCTAAATATTTCTAAAGAGTTAGATGACATCTAGTTGTAAAGTTTAAACAGAATGTTTCAAATGTGACCATCAGCATATAGTGTTAACAAATATTTTTATTATCTAAAATACAAAATTGTACATACTTTTTTTGTAATTTTTCCATGACTTTATGGCCCAGTGTCTCAAAACAATAACCCCACACACTTTGAACAGGCGGGGGTCTTAAGCAGTGGTTTTGGAGGGAGTGGGGTGAATGCTGGCATGATAATTCAGCTGTTTCACAGAAAGAAATGCTGTTGCGTTAAACCAGAGTTGGGAGTACCTCGGCTTGATCTGCTCTCCGTTAACACTGAATGGCATGTTGATCCCATTAGCAAACAGGCTTCCATTAGTGGATAATAATTTTTCGTACTAAATAAAGTTTTTTGCAAGCAACACATTAAAATGCATAATTTGTTTTATGCGCTCATTAGCAAAACAATGCATCATAGCCTATTTGCACAAACACAATGTGCGCATGTACATACAAGATATGTGTGTCACAAACAGCAAATGTGCTTCCTTTCTGCACAAATTGTATGCAAGCTAATGCATTCATTCAGAACATGTTGTTCTAGAAACTTCTGCATCTCGCTTTTAATGTTGGACACTGGTGATGTTCAGTGTTTCCTCTTTGCACTTCAGAGACACCTGTGAGAATAGGAAGTTCATACTTACTAAACATTGTTTCTCTAGCCAGTGTACACACCCACAAAATATGTTGTTGTGTGTGCAGCTCGTAGTTAATCTGCATTCTCATCTGTACACACCAGTGAAGTTTGTGTGCACCTGATATCAATTACGCACATTGAGGTTTCTCAGCTCAGCAACACACATGGCGACATAGCAACTCTCTTTATCTTACCACACTAACTTCCTTTTGTGAAAACACAAAGCGCATATACACACTTAAGCATGCACACGTGCACAATTATGAATTGTATGTGAGAATACCAAACAACCCTTATGGACATAAAAATCAATTTATCTCAAACTTTCACTTGCTTTTACAGTTGCTAAAACACACTTTAGAGTTAAGTGTACTGGAAGTATGTATTATCTATTTGTTCGTTGGTGTTATCAAATGTATAATTATTGTAGCCAAAAAAAGTGTGTGTAAGTGCGTTTGATATTTTTACTTCGCTTTCTGCTCTGTTTGCACAGTATGATATCCTGGATGGTGCGCTTGACAAGTTATTGGACAGACTTGCAGGGTCAGGGGTTAACCTCACACATGTAAGTGGGGCTGCTGGTTTCAATACAGTCCAGAGACCACATTGCTGTCTGCATGCACCCACACACTTTCTGATAGAAGAATGCTATTGTCTGTTGTTTGTTTTTTTGTACAAAAGGTCAAAAGGAAACTTTAATTTAAAACAAACACAGGTCATTTTCATCCTGACGTTGATTTTTTCGGAGTATTTTCTTACACAAATGTATGCGTTCACACATGCTCTCAACAACATGTATTCACTGAGTAACTGAGATCTTCAGATGAGTGTGCAATATAAACACAAGCTCTGTTACAAAATATGTTGAGATGACTAAGTTTCTACAAAGATAGTGGTCTTCTTTAGACACCAACTTGGATCTAAGAATGTTCTAAATAGCAGCAACATACAAATAGCACTCCTACTAGTCTTACATTTAATTAGATTGTGGCATTAACATGTTGCTAATTTAGCTGTGTAATACTCTAGCAAAATGCATAACACACACAAATAAAATACAAACTAAACTACAAATAAAACTCATTATGATGTGTAGCCGAATGTACTGATAAGCTTTTATGCTAAACTACAATATACTTTAATGTCATTTCTATTGAAACTTGTATGTTGTGTATTTAAATATATTTGTAATTACAAGTTGCAATTTAGTACATTTAATATATATAAATTTTAAGTGTAATTTCAAATAGCATACTACAGTTAAAATTATAATTACATACTTTATTGGTGCTTTAGTATGTCTGTCAACACATCACAACAATAAGTGTACTCTAAAGCATAGCAAGATATTAAAGAGTAATGATTATATATATATATATATATATATATATATATACAGTATATATGTGTGTGTGTGTGTGTGTGTGTGTGTGTGTGTGTGTGTGTGTGTGTGTGTGTGTGTGTGTGTGTGTGTGTTTAAAATAAGACGTTTTTTTATGTTAAGTATCATTTGCAAAAGTGTTAAGAACTGTGTTAAGAATATACAGTATATATTGATTTTGACTACTATGAGCTACTAGGGTTTGCAGATGCCACTAACTGTCAACGGTGTGCTTGACTAAACCTTATGTGTGATGTTTAACGGAATATATAAGAGCAAGGTGTTCTGATGGTATCATTGTTTCTGTGATCAGATCTGCGGGTTGCACACTCTGTAGACTGTGGTTCACAGCAAAGGCTCTGCAGAATTAAGCTTTGAAGAGGTTTTGGTTTGTTGTCTTGAAAAGGATGGTTCATTTAGATGTTTCATGAATCTTCAAAGACATTTTGATTGCTTTTTTGACTTGACTTAAATAATATGAATTAGACATGGTATTTTGTCCATCAACAATATTAATTTCTGCTATGAAAAAAATAACTTAAAGTGTTTTTATTGTGCTTTTTCAGATATTACCTTTTATCTAGTAGTGTGTAATTGTCACAGGGTGACTCAAGGAAGAGGAACTACTTCGGCAGAGTGTGTTTCCATGGGGGAGCGGTTCCGGTGTGACACTAGGCCGGTTCCTGTTTACTCCATGGGTGTGATGGCCGATTAAGGCAAATGGATGAGAAGATGAGCATCAGGTGTGATGGACGAGATGCGAGGGGCGATTGGAGGGCGGATTTACGAAATTAATATAAAAGGAAGTGTTGGGGGAAGAAACAGGAGAACAGCGGGGAAGAGAAACTGGATGTCAGACGAAACTGTAAATGTGAAACCCTGCCTGAATGTGGTTTCTTGGTCATTAAAGAAACCGTAAAATGTGAGCAACATGTATGTACATGTTTGTATTTTTTAGAGAATAATGCTTATGCGTGATTATTGAAAAAACTGAAACTTAAAGTGTCTGAAATAAGGCCACAAAACACATACTAAATATGTGTCCACAAGACTTTTGACTAATGAGTGTTGCCTAGAATTTTTGCCTCAAAATGATCTGAAAATCATCCTGCCTAATCATTTACACAAAACAATACATTGATTTAAATTTTATAAGACACCTTTTGTTTGGAAAGGCAATATCCGTGGAGGCGTGTTCACACCTGAGAAGACAAAGGCCGGATAATGTGCCACGTACATAATGAGCTGCATATTAATTAGCCTTTCACACAGGTGTGCCACAGGATCCCAAAGAATGCAAGGACAAAAACAAAAAAAAATTATCTATATATACATATTTTACAATTAGAAATTGTAACCAATTACAAATAGGTTACAATTACAACAACAACTACAATTTTAACAATATTTCAAGTGTATTTCTTTGTAAAAAGTATACATTTTATCATACGTATTAAAAAGGTAAGGATTCATTAGTTTGAATATTGGAAAAAAACTCTATAATAAATCTTAGTTGATAATTCAATATACCTACTTTATTTTTGACAAAACATAATACTATAGTATATTTAACTATGAGCAGAAATTGGTGAACAAAAGCGTACCTATTTAATGTGACAGTAGTCTTTTTTTACAGTCAAAACTTTATAATCAAAATAATGATTATAGTCAAAATAATTTGGCTAAACATTCATATTTAGTCTGTAACATATTGTGTATGATATATTAGCATATACATGTGAATTTTGCAGTTTGTTGCTTATACAAACATTTTATTTCAACATATTTCAGTCTATTTTTACTCCTCTTAGTAGGCTATAGCAATATAGTTTGGATGTGTTCATGTAAACATGACGTTTACTAATTTAGGTGCGACAGTGATTGAATGGCACAGACACGCGCTGTATAACTGTAGTAAACAAAGCGTGCGTGCCTGTGCCATTCAATCACTCTCGCACCTAAATTAGTAAACGTCATGTTTACATGAACACATCCAAACTATATTGCTATATTTACCAATTACATGTTAAGAATTTTAAATGGGCTACAAACTTAAATAGCTTCAAAATATACAAACTAGTAAATAAAGAGGAACAAAGAAAAACATTACAAGCAGTAAACAAAGAGTGATTTCAGTATTTTAAAGTAGGCAGTCTGAACATTTTCCATTCAAGAGCTGGAGTGATTTTCCCCCTATAAGATAAGCTGCAATCACACTAATGCACATATCTCTTTTGAAATTGTAAATGTGGTTTGTCCTGTTGGTTTAAGATATAACTGACCGTGTTTACATTACTTTTGTGTCAAAAGCATTTTGAGATGCAAGTACATTTAATCAATGAGTCGCTCACAGCCGCATGCACGAGCACTCTTCACAAGGCGCGCGTAAGTATTTTAAAATGAAAGCAGCTTTCTCAGTGATTTTCATATTTTTAATTTATAAGCCAACTGCATTCCAAAAGACATAAATAATGCCTTTGTGGAGCATTTGTAAGGAAAATTCCGGCGGCCAAGACCGCACACTTCAAGAGTAACATCAAAGCGGCAAAACCTGTGCAATGAAGCCCGCGACTGGCCTTGTAATTCGCTTAAACCCCGAACTTTATGAATGCTTATTTTTCGGAAGGTTCGAGCGGTGTCGTGTGTGTGTGTGTTTGTGTGTGTGTATGTGTATGTGTATGTGTATGTGTATGTGTATGTGTATGTGTGTGTGTGTGTGTGTGTGTGTGTGTGTGTGTGTGTGTGTGTGTGTGTGTGTGTGTGTGTGTGTGTGTGTGAGAGAGAAATTAGAAGCAAGCAGAATGCGGTTGTTTCTAAAGCACGCGAAGCGTCATCACACATCCGTGTTTAAAAACTAAGCTCAGACTCGATCCTGAAATTCTCTGAATCGATCCAGAATTGTTGGAGAGAGACTAAATAACACAATATCACATACATAAAAAATAAACTGTTCTTTCCTGCATGCCAGACCTATGCGTAGCGTGCCAAGTTGATGCTTGATCTGCAGACTGCTTTTCTCTCGCGTACCACGTGACCAGTGTAATCGCAGCTTTTGCGGTTACAAAATCGCATTTCATCATATCACGATATTATCGCAAATGCAATTAATCGTTCAGCCCTAAATAATATTCTTCAACTTTTTTAAAAGGAATGTAGCTTCATCACTACCTCCGCCTGCAACTTGGAGTGTGCTTAGCAACAAAGTCAGAAATCAGAAAGAGTAAGTACATATTTACATACACTTTTACAGATGTTAGTTCAATTTTGTTTATACTTAGTGTTAATGTCACGGGGTGACTAAAAGCGGAACCTTAGTTGCAGAAATTGGGCCCGGGGAACGTTTCCGGCGTAACACTGGACCGGTTCCGGGAAAACACGGAAGTAGGGAGAAACAGCGAAGTAGAGATGACGAACGCGATTGTTGTCAGCTGTGCAGCGGGGAAAGATCCTGAAGGGTGATTGGACCATGAGGAACATAAAAGAGGTTGATACAGAGAGGAAGGGAAGCGGTGGAGCGGGAAAGCGAATCGCAGAGACGCAACGGAGGTCGGGTGAAGAGACAGCGAGGAAGTGGCTAGCGGTGGAAAGCACGAGGCTTAAAAAGAGATAAGTGATGGTCTCTTCCCACCGAACATAGTATTTGGATCTGTCATGGTATTATTGGGTGGGAGATTTACTTCAATTTGTTTCTTGAAGAGGTTGTAACGGGACTGCGTCTACAGACATTCATTTGGGGGAGAAGAAGAGGAGCGCTTCAGATGCGACATTGAAGTGCAGAGTTTGTTTACACCTGTCATAGAGATTCTGTTCGCCGAGGCTGCCGTCAGGGGCCCGCATGCTGATTTCGGTGGGTGAGGTTTTGCGAGTGCAGTGCCGGTCATTCTAATCACGTGTGCAGTTGAGGGTGTCGTAGTGGAAGCACGAGTGGGGAGAGAAAGCTGTGGCATGTGCGGCATCCGAACGAACAGAGCTACGACGGAATCGCATTCCTCATTGTTGTCAACTGAGCTACATCCTCGCTGTTGCACCCGGCCCTGTATCTAAGAAGAAAGAGTGAGCATATTGAATCCATACTAACACACTCTGTTTAACAGTCTATGCTGAAGTCCCGCTGAGCCAAAGAACTGAGCCACATCCTCGCTGCTGCATCCAGCCCTGTATCTGAGAAGAAAGAGTGAGCATATTGAATCCATACTAACACACTTGTTTTCCAGTCTATGCTGAAGTCCCGCTGAGCCAGAGAATTGAGCCACATCCTCGCTGCTGCATCCAGCCCTGTATCTGAGAAGAGAGAGCGAGCATATTGAATCCATACTAACACACTCTGTTTAACAGTCTATGCTGAAGTCCCGCTGAGCCAGTGAACCGAGCCATATCCTCACTGTTGCATCCAGCCCTGTATCTGAGAAAGAGTGAGCATAGTGCATCCATCCTAATCTGCCTGTTAACCAGTCTATGCTGAAGTCCCGCTGAGCCAGAGAACTGAGCCGCATCCTCGCTTATGCATCCAGCCCTGTCTCTGAGAAGAAAGAGTGAGCATATTGAATCCATACTAACACACTCTGTTTAACAGTCTATGCTGAGGTCCCGCTGAGCCAGTGAACCGAGCCATATCCTCGCTGTTGCATCCAGCCCTGTATCGGAGAAAGAGTGAGCATAATGCATCCATACTAATCTGCTTGTTTACCAGTCTATGCTGAAGTCCCGCTGAGCCAGAGAACTGAGCCACATCCTCGCTGCTGCATCCAGCCCTGTATCTGAGAAGAAAGAGTGAGCATATTGAACCCATACTAACACACTCTGTTTAACAGTCTATGCTGAAGTCCCGCTGAGCCAGTGAATCGAGCCACATCCTCGCTGTTGCATCCAGCCCTGTATCTGAGAAAGAGTGAGCATATTGCATCCATCCTAATCTGCTTGTTTACCAGTCTATGCTGAGCCAGAGAACTGAGCCACATCCTTGCTGCTGCATCCAGCCCTGTATCTGAGAAGAAAGAGTGAGCATATTGAATCCATACTAACACACTCTGTTTAACTGTCTATGCTGAAGTCCCACTGAGCCAGTGAACCGAGCCATATCCTCGCTGTTGCATCCAGCCCTGTATCTGAGAAAGAGTGAGCATATTGCAATCATGCTAATCTGCTTGTTTACCAGTCTATGCTGAAGTCCCGCTGAGCCAGAGAACTGACCCACGTCTTCGCTGCTGCATCCAACCCTGTATCTGAGAGAGTGAGCATATCGAATCTATACTAACACACTCTGGGTACCAGTCCATGCTGAAGTCCCGCTGAGCCAGTGAACCAAGCCACGTCCTCGCTGCTGCATTGAGCCCTGTATCGGAGGAAGAGTAAGCATATTGTATCCATCCTAATCCGCTTGCTTACCAGTCTATTCTGAAGTCCCGCTGAGCCAGTGAACCGAGCCACATCCTCGCTGCTGCAGCCAGCCCAGTATCTGAGAAGGAGTGAGCAAATTGAATCCATACTAACACACTCTGTTTAACAGTCTATGCTGAAGTCTCGCTGAGCCAGTGAACCGAGCCACATCCTCGCTGTTGTATCCAGTCCTGCTTCCGAGTATAAAGAGGGAGCATACTGAATCCATACCAATCCACTCGGTCTGCAGTCTCGTTGGCCTAGCGACTCGAGCTCAATCCCCACTGCTGTCATCCAGGTCGGACTTGTCGACACTGGAGGAACGGTTGGCCTGTTCTCTCCCCTTGAGATTGCCTTTTAAATAAATAAACTCAAGATTACTTTTACTCTGTTGTCCGTCGTCCTTGAGCTGCGGGGTAGCTCCCCAGGGGGGGAAGGTACAGTAGAAGGAGGGAGGGTTGGTCGACAAGCAGAGCCCCCACATACACCGCCCTCCGACCTGTGACATTAATACAATATGAGCCTGTATGACTTAATTATTTATTTTTGGAGATTAGTTGATGATGTTACATATGTTTTGTGTTATCAGCATTGCTAAATGTCCATCAGTAATGCATGTGCTAGAATAGTACTCTGTAAAATATATGATAATGTAGGATTACAAATTTATTTAAATGTTTAATTTAGATTTCCAATACAATAGTATTTTATATTGAGAAAGTTTAGAAATGATGAGACCAGGAAATCTCTGCAAACGGTAGGGGTTCCCAGCGGGATATTCCTGACTGTCCCATCTCAGTACGAGAAGGCTAGGCTTTTCCTGTTCTCGTTGTTTACCGGGTGAAGAGTCATGCTGAGCAAGTTTGAACACCTGTTATTTTATTACTGAGACCATTTGTCTCATCTCAGTACGAGAAGTCTATGCCTTTCCTGTTCTCATGTCTCAGCTCATTTACATGCTTTGTTCATCACAATGTAATCCCTCCCCCTTGAAATGTATATATGAACTCAATGTATACTGCCTTAGACTAGACTTCACTTGACTTGGGTACGGAGCAGACTACAGCAAATAAAGAATCCTGCTTAAATAAGTCTCCTGGTTTTCGCTTCTGAGTTTTTCTACACTGAAGAAGGAAGAAGTTTACGACAGAATAATAGTTTTTAACTTTTTTTTAAAAAGGAATGTAGCTTGTTTACTCTCGCCTTCCACTGCAACGAGGACACGCAGCATCAAGTCAAGTCAAGTCAAGTCAAGTCAAGTCATCCTCATTTATATAGCGCTTTTAACAATGTAGATTGTTTCAAAGCAGCTTTACAGAGATAAACATATAATTTAATATGAGTCAAAATACATCAAAAAGAGTAAGTACATATTTATCTACTATTTTTTTACCTACTACTGTGACTTTGCAATAAATGTGTTATACATGCACAATATTACAATTATTGATTGGTAATGTGATTATAAAAGAGCTTTTTTTATCAACATGCTGATTGCCCTGATAGCCCTGACATGCTGATAGTACTTTGATCAACCTTTATTAACCTTTATTAATATTATAATTTTTATAGGAATGTGGCAAAGAGGGCCAATACAAACATTCAGACAAGCAACAAGGAGTCCACTCTGTCATGGAAAACAGAAACTGACATTGATATGGTTCCACAGACTCTGAGATTCCTGCCTGCCCGGGAACTTGGACCACAGCTGAGTTCTGCTGACAAAAACACACTCCACAGACTCTCTTCAAAATGTTTTTTTCTGAGAATGCAGTGTCAACTCTGTGCCACAACACCAATGCTCAGGCTGCAGGTGCAATTGCAAAGGGCCGCACATTTAAATGGACTGATGCCAGGCATGTAATGTTCACTTGTGTCTTCAGTTGAACAGGAACTGTTTTCAAAAATGGCACCAAGACATGTAACTGTATTCTCAAAACAATCGGATTGCTTTGATTTCACTACTTATATCCACCTTTCCGAACTTCCGCTACTAGCCTTAGCCCGCTATCATAGCAGGCGTGGTCTGCGAGGATACCGTTCTGCCTTTACTTGTGTTAATTTTGATCACATTTGATTTGCTTAGAGCATCTTTGGACCTATTTTTGAAACTAGCCTACTTTTATCTGTTAAAGGTTTTTATTTTTGTAATTCCACTAGGTGCCACTAGTGTCACAGAAACTACATCCTTCACCTTTAATCCAGCCTAAGCTGATTTGCTGGTCTGACCTACTCTTCCAGGCTTCCAGGCTGTTGGCTGGTTTTAGATGGGTTTGGGCACTTTCTTAGCTGGTCAGACTGGGACACTTGGTGTCTACCTAAACTAGCTGAACCCCAGGTTGGCTTGGCTGTGAGACCAGGGGCCTGTACAATGATGGTAGTTGAACAAACTCAGGTTCCAGGATTAGGTTTGAGTTGACAAAACCAAACCAATCCAACCAGGCTTTGTTGGTACCATGATGCTGATCATCAACTTTACAAGATTGAAAAATATAAAGAATTTTAACAAATTTACACAGCAAGAAGGAAATAGTAGTCTATGAAAGAGGACAACTAAAATAAAGTCTTGCTATAACAGTGCAAGTACAAGTTGTGAAGTTAGTTTATATATTTGATAAAAGTAGAGAAAATGTAACATTTAAGCTCACATGTAGTCATTTTATAGCTTTATCTATCGATTCTAAAGCGTATTTATATGACCTTTATATATTTATTCAATTAAACTGTGCATAATAATAATTGATAAACTAAAATTGTACATGTGTGATCGATTAAGGGTACAATAATTACATAAATAATATCTAAATCATACAAAACTATTATTCTTAATAAGCATTACTAAAAGCCGGACGATTTTGTCTTTTAAAAAATCATTTGCTGTGTAGTGATCTTAAATTTGGAGTGGAAACAGGTGGAGTGACTTTATCGAATCAGACATGTGTCTCTTTGCTCACAGCTGATTGGTCCAAGTTCGGTTTGCAACCTCTTACCTGGAACGTAACCTGCCCCGGACCAGGTTAGCCGCGGAGTGTAAGTTACTATGGCGATGAACACTGCTAAAAGCCAAACCACTTTCATGGTGCCTAAAACCCAGGGTTGGCCCAAATTAAACTGAAACATATCGGGCTAGCCACCTAAACCGGCTTCATGGTATAGGCCCTAGCTTTGGCTGGTTAAAGGATTTTTTTTCTAATGCTAACAAAACTCTCTGCTACAATGCCAGTGTTACATGTCTGTTTGTTTTTGGACTTTCTTCTGTGTTAATTTTGTTCAGTTTGCCGCCACTCCTTGTTTCCATGATCTCCATCACTAGTTCATTTGGTTCAGCTGTGTCTTTCATTATCTTGTTTTATAAGTCTAATTAGTTCATCCCTATCACCTGTGTATTTAAGTCTGAGTCGTGTGCTGTTTAGTTGTCTGTCATCGTTGATGTTGACCTGGTTGTTCTGTTTTGTGTTTCCTAATCTCCTGAGCATTTCTGTACGTTTAAAGTTTATGATTAATAAAGACTGCTGCATAGAGATCCTGTTTCTTGTTGCTGCAACCAGAGACCTAACAGTCAGAGGTGGAAAGTCCAGGGGTCAGAAAGTAAAAGTCCTGCTATATGTTTATTCCACCCATGAACTCAGGAGATAGAACTAATTAGTGAAATCAGCTGACTGTCTGAATTAGCAAATCCAGGTGATTGGAACAAAATACCGAGGAGGACTTTTACTTTCTGAACCTGGACTTTACACCTCTGCTAGTTAGCCCTTACAAAAAATAAGTTTATTCAAGTGTGCTATTACTATAATTCTTTTGAACTAAAAGATAAGAAAGTCTAATGGAGATCCCTTCAGCCTGGGAAATCAATACACAACCTTGAATAGATACATTTCTTTGGAGCCAACACATTTTTTTTTCTTTTTTTTCAGTAATTCTCCCTGAGGCTGATTTGCTAATTACAATAGCCAAGTATCTGGCTACCTGTTTTACCTGTATTCCAGATATACTTGAATCATCCAGATGGTGTACAGCCATAATCTCACTTTTAAGACCTATTTGGATGGGACTAGTTTAACATGGAGAGGTGGGGTACAGTAATAATTACCAGAGTTTTTCAACGCACTGCGTCGTTGAAAAATGACTCTTTGGGGACGCTCACTTAGCGTGCACCTCTGAAGTATGAATGAAACTAATCCAATCCTGATTGGTGTTGCGTCATGACGTAACGTGACGGCACATAAAAGTGACGCCGGCACACACACACATTAGCTTTCGCTCTTCAGCAAGCGCTCTCTGTGAAACTGTCTGTCTTATTTGGTGTTGTTTTGTCAATGCAAAGCTCTATATTATGGCGAGTGAACAATACACTAAGTCTGTGCACCCCTGCCCTAGATATCTCACGGGTGGGGACACGCATCAGATGTGTGTGTATTGTTTAGGGGCGCAGCACGCACAGGCAGCTCTCGAGGGGGCTGCCTGTGAACACTGTGAAGCACTTCCTATTGGAGTGCTGCGCTCCCGCTTGGCTATATTTTCTGATGGTGGCCAGGCTCGCGATCCCCGCAATTCGGGTCCCGGCTGGCCACAAAATAAGCAGGATGATCCCTGTCAAAGCAAGCTAGACGAGAGATTCCTGCAGCACTGTTCACAACCTCAGCGCTTGGCTTACCGTTTTTCCCAGATCTTCATAAAGATATCTCTAGATCCTGGGAAAAACCCCACTCTTTACGTATCTCATCACATTCATTATATGAATATTCGAGTGTGGTGGGTGAGAGAGGCGGGTTATGGCAAGATGCCGCAGATGGAGGAAGCTTTAAAAAGGTATCTTTCTCCTGATTCGGTATCTTCGCTTAAAGCCCCGGCGCTGCCCAACAAACCGTGCAGGGACACCTCTGCACTGGTTGGCCGGGCTTATATGGCGGCTGGTCAGGCTAGTGCGTGCCTGCACTCTATACGATTTTGCAGGCGTACCAGGCCGATCTTCTTAAAGATCAAAATGAGGGCGAGGGACCGACTCCAGCTGACTTTGCGGAGTTAGAGGAGCCACAGATTTGTCTCTCCGGATCACTAAAGAGACGGCACGTGCCATAGGCCGCTCTATGTCAGCTATGGTGGCTACGGAGAGACATTTGTGGCTAAATTTGTCCGGTATAAAAGAGAAAGACACATATTTTTGTTGGATGCTCCGCTATCACCTTCTGGCCTGTTCTTCGATGCTGTCACTACAGTCGTCGACAGGTTTCAGGAAGCGAAAAAACAGTCAGCGGCGTTCCAACAGTATCTCCCTCGCTGCTCTAAATCTGGATCTAGGAGGGCTGGTCCAAGTGGCCAGCCTCAGCCGTCACCCATCGGCAAGAGCGAAAAGAGAGCGTTGCCTCTAGAGCCCCTCCTGCGGGAGCCTGGCAACAGAGGAAGCGGTCTCAACCGAAGTTCTCCACCCAGAAGGGTGACTGAGGGCTATCCTACAGGCGAGGAGGGCTTCGGGAAAGAGGTCCTAATTGTAGTGTAGGACCTCTGAGGGTTGCCCCCAGCCACCCCGCTGTGGAGCAATCGAGGTTGTTCTAGCAGCAGGAGCCCTCGGGGAAAAAAATGTTGTCCCGCCGTCCTGGACGCTTCAGGCCACATCGATTTCACCAAAGTTTGCAACAGGGCACCGACTATGGTCACAAAATCTTTCTCGACTTTTTCCTGCCGGTCCTCCGCTTCAGGAGGTCGAGAATAGTGCTCGAAAAGCACCCGAAGCCAGTCTCGAGGGGCTGGTTCCCTTAGTAGATTTTGTAGAAGAATGGCAATGCCTTCCGAATATATCTATATGGGTCCTGAATATTATAAAATATGGGTACAGATTGCAGTTCGGTCACCGACCTCCCATGTTTGCTGGGGTGGTACCGACTGCAGTGGTTCCAGAACAGGCTCGGGTTATGGAACAAGAGCTACAGACTCTACTGGATAAAGGGGCCATATAAAGTGTTCCCCTACCAGACAGGGAGTCCGGGTTTTACAGCCGGTACTTTGTAGTTCCAAAGAAGGATGGCGGACTGAGGCCAATTTTAGATCTAAGGCTTTCAAATCGTTCTTTGAGGAGATCTAGGTTCAAAATGCTTACTATTCCCATTATCATGAACCAAATCAGATCCAAGGACTGGTTTGTCACGATAGATCTAAAAGATGCTTATTTTCATGTCTCCATCCTTCCATGTCACAGGAGGTTCCTGAGGTTCGCTTTCGGGGGCGAAGCATACCAATATCGGGTTCTTCCGTTCGGCCTAGCACTCTCTCCCCGCACGTTCACTAAGTGTATGGATGCGGCTCTGGCTCTGATGTTGTCCCGCCGTCCTGGACGCTTCGGGCCACATCGATTTCAAAAGCTTGAGGCTTCAGGGCATCCGTATCCTGAATTACATCGACGACTGGCTCCTATTGGCCCAGTCTCGAGAAATGCCAGTCCTTGGCATCGAGATGTCGTCCTTGGCCACATTCAGAACCGGGGGTTGAGACTCAACACTAAGAAAAATGTGTTGGACCCAGCTCAGAAGACTACTCTTCTGGGCGTGGTATGGAATTTGGTTACGATGCGGGCACGTATGTCTCCCGCGCGTATCGAATCCATCCTGGCCATGGTGTCCGGGATAAAGCTAAGCCAGGCCAGGCCATCACTGAAAAGCAATTTCAAAGACTGCTGCGCCTCATGACAGCGGCATCCAACATAATTATTTTGGGCCTGCTCCACATGAGGCCCTTTCAGTGGTGGCTCAAAGCCAAGGGGTTTTTTTTTCCCCCAAGGGGACTCGTTCCGAATAATAAAGGTTATGCGCAGATGCCTTCGTTCCCTATTAATATGGAAGAAACCTTGGTTCTTGTCCCAAGGGCCAGTGTTAGGGGCGTTATGTCGCCGGAAAACTGTTTCGACAAACGCTTCCCTCACTGGCTGGGGCGGGGTCTCGGACGGCAGCTTTGCCAGGGGTCTGTGGCAGGACCATCATCATTCTTGGCATATAAATTGCCTAGAGATGTTGGCTGTGTTCAGTGCTCTGAGGAGCCTCCTCCCAGACATCAAAGGTTACCACGTCTTTTGATACGTTCGGACAGTACATCAGTGGTTGCTTACCTGAACCGACAAGGGGGACTGAGATCGCGCCCTCTATCCAGATTGGCGCATCAGATCATTTTATGGTCCCAAGGGAAAATATTATCTATAGGAGCAATATATGTCCCGGGGGTTCTGAATCAGGGAGCAGACATCCTGTCGAGGCAGGGGCTGAGGCCCGGGGAATGGAGACTCAATCCAGAGGTGGTGGAGTTGATATGTCAGAGGTTTAGACCAATGGAAGTGGATCTGTTTGCGTGTCGAGGGACATCCCACTGTCCACTTTTGTTCTCCCTCACTCATCCAGCCCTGCTAGGGTTGGTTGTCATGGTACAGGCCTGGCCGAGGCTTCGCCTGTACGCTTTTCCCCCGATCACTCTGCTCCCGGGAGTCCTGGAGAGGGTCCGTCAGGAGCGCATCTGTCTTCTTCTGGTAGCCCTGTTTTGGCCAGCCCGAGTATGGTTTTCAGACTTAATTTCACTCCTGATAGCTCCACCATCGCAGATTCCTCTGAGGAGGGATCTGTTGTCTCAGGCGGAGGGCACTATATTCCATCCTCATCCGGAGCTGTGGAAATTGTGGGTCTGGCCTCTGAGGGGGCTCATTACCTAGATGCTGGTCTATCATCTGGGGTGGTCGAAACCATACTTATCTCTAGGGCTCTGTCTACTAGGATATTGTATGGCCTTAAGTGGAATGTTTTTTCCACTTGGTGTAGAGAGCTTGAGTTAGGCCCAGTTAACTGCCCAATGGATTCAGTTCTGGAGTTTCTTCAAGATAGTTTCTCTGCGAATCTCTCCCCGTCCACACGTAGGGTGTACGTGGCTGCCATTGCGGCGTTCCATGCACCGCTAAATGTTGGGCCTTTGGGGAGGCACCAACTGGTTATACTATTTCTCCATGGTATTTGGAGGATGAGACCGACAGTCAGGTCCAGGGTTCCTTCCTGGGACCTGGCGGTGGTTCTCGAAGGGCTATCCCTGGCTCCCTTCGAATACCTCCAGTCGCCTTCGCCTAGGACCTCACTTTCAATATAGCCTTTCTTTTAGCTATTTCTTTAAAGAGACTGAGAGATCTCCAAGCCCTGGCATTATCGCCAGCTTGCTTGGGTTTTGCCTTTGGCGGAGTTAACCTGTTAACCTTCAAGGCCACTTTTGAAAAATCCCCAGAAATGGCATACCCAAACTTAAACAGATACAGTTCATGAACCCTTTGCACTAAAAGCACAAGTATGATCTCATTTGAAAGCTGACACCTAGTAGTTTATTGTAAATGTAGAAATAATTATTGTCATAATGAAAAAAAAATGTTTAAATAGCTTCAAAGTTTTGTAAAGTTATTAGAAATTTACTTTCATGAAACATCTTCATAAAAATAAAATTGAAGTTGGCCCTGGAGCAATCTAGAAATGCACTGCAGCTAAAGCCATATGTGTGACCATTTTATATTTAAAATCTGAAAATGATAAGTCTAAAACTCTGTATTTAGTTAAATGTTTTTCAAGATCATGTCAAATTACTTCATTTTGATTAGACTCTAAAATGCAAACTGATGTTTAGTCATCTTCTGAGTCATCTAATCAGTCTATTGTCTCTATTATTTTGTGGTGCAAACGAGCCCCATTCAGAGTCAGTCTCTCCCTGCACACATTTACACCTCTCCAGACTGGTTATTGCTCTAAATATGCATTTCTTTTGTCTGCATTATAGCTACTAACGACTGGCTATTCACAGGCTATTCATTGGGTTTCAAACCCTAATTTCTTTTATCAAAGTTCTCACTAAATATTTGAAACTGGTATCAAATGCACTGAAACATTTCAGTAAGCATTCCTAATTAGAAAAAAATCATAAAACAATAACTGCTGGTGGCAGGTGCACCTGGGCTAGCTAGCATGTTAGCTTAGCACACCATCAATACACGACCATTTATGAGATTGAAACCATGTTTGTGCTCCAAACTTACTTTATAACGCAAGTCGAGTGTTTTAAATAATCTTCTGTGATCTAATTTGGCTTCAGATAAAAAAAAATCCGACAGAAAATTTATTATTTATAGTGTTCTGCACGATGATGAAATCTATATCGATTAGCATTGCATTATAAATATAATCTATTATTATGAAATACCTGGCATGGCTTGAAGAACACAGGTAACTCAAATATCATTGCAATCATGTTTATTGTCTTCAAAACATCTTTATCTGCATGTTACAGCGATCTCTGTCAGCTACTTTCTGTATCAGTGACGTCCTGGAATGTCACATGACTATGGGTCTTCTTCGTGATCCATATATGGACTGTTATTGTGCATATAGCGCCCTCAGGCTATTGGTATGAATTGAAAACACAGCACATCTCAGTAAGAAGCGATCATAATGATTACATCGACGCATTTGGGTATAAAGTCAACAAATATTATTCCTGTCTATAGAAATATGATGTGAATCAATGAGAATATATCAATATTTCTCCAAGTCTGCACATTTTTGAGCTAAAGCCCTGAGGGACGTTGTTTTGTGAATTGCTGTCATGACGACAGCACGGAGTGTTTTTTATGAATGGACCAGCTGACGCTCATAATTCATATTAAAGGTATCGACTCATTTTTCCATTTCATAACTCCTGACACAAATTAAGACGAACTGTCACTATAAGTTTCTCAGAATACAATAGTGGTCAAATACTGAATCTTGAGTATTATATCTTTTTAATGATGTATAGTTTGTCAAGGTATAACATTAAATCTGATAGTAAATTTGAACTAAATAAAAAAAAAACCGCTTCAGTGCGCCGACGCTCTGGAAACGGTTAACAGGTTAAGGCCTGCATCAGAGACCCAGCTATGTGCCTTGAGTGTAATATAACATGGCTAGGTCCATGGTCCTGCAAATATTTCATCCTCCACCTCATGTGTCGGCAGAAAAGGAGAGGTTCCTTGCTCTGCCAGTCAGAGTTCCGAGTATTTACCTTGAGAGGTCCTCTTCTTGGAGGAGGTCGGACCTACTGTAGTGTGTTTTGGGTCACCTATTAGGGGCTCCCAGCTATACAAACCATAAGTAGGCATACAAAGTGCGCAATTTGCGTTTACCTTTGGCCGTAAGGGCTCATTCTACCAGAGGCATGGCGTCCTCTAGGGCCCTGCTCTCGGGAGTGCCCCTCCAGGAGATCTGTGAGGCAGCCGGTTGGGCTACCCCGCACACTTTTATCAGGTTTATAGTCTGCACCTCCCTAGTACGCCTGGCGCACGTGTGCCCTCGTCCTAGCTGAGTGCCTGAGATCAGTTTCACTCTAGGGCAGGCCTTTTTCGGTGCGTGGCCTAGTGGGCATTCGTTCCCCAAAGAGTCGTTTTCAACGACGCAGTGCGAGTTCCCTCGAAAGGGAACGTCTCGGGTTATGACTATAACCCTTGTTCCCTGAGGAGGCAACGAGACACTGCGTCGTCTTGCCACGCCCCTCTATGCCTAGGAGCAGGTTTTTTCATAGCGAGGCTAATGTGTGTGTGTGCTGGCGTCACTTTTATGTGCCGTCACATGTTACGTCATGACGCAACACCAATCAGGATTGGATTAGTTTCATTCATACTTCAGAAGCGCACGCTAAGGGAGCGTCCCCAATGAGTCGTTTTCAACAACGCAGTGTCTCGTTCCCTTCTCAGGGAACAAGGGTTATAGTCATAACCCGAGACGTTTTCCGCGTTTTAATCAAGTATGAAGACGCTTGAAAAAGCATTCAGTTGCGCTCTAGATGCTGGGGCAAGTCTGTGGCAAAAACATTTCGGTTACTAACGTAACCCCGGTTCCCTGAGAGTAGGGAACGAGTATTGCGTAAGTTAGCTTACTTTATGGGAAAACTCCTTTTCTCGAGAATATTTAAGCCAAATTTTTAAAACGCAGTGCAGCTGCACAACAGAGCATCTAGCGCGCTCATTGGCTGTGCTGCGGCAACTGCATGAACCTATTGCGAGTCGGCTAAAATGCGCAAACTAATCAGATCGCTTTGCACCAGAGCGCTTCAGAGCCTGCCAGTATGGGCGTGGCTTATAGCTATATAAGCCCCCATTTTCGCCATAGAATTCAGGTTAAATCAACTGATTACGTTAATAACTGATACATTCCCTATCGAGAGATCTCTCTGAAGTTAGCTTACGCTATGTGAACCCCTTTCAAAACGCTGTGCGTGCTTAACTTCGCCTCATACTATAGCCTAGGGCCAAGTGGCCTTATAGTTGTGGAAAATCTGCTTAAACACTTTATTCATATGGAAAGAACCCTCGCCTGTAAGGAGGGAACTTCCATGTTATAAAACCTCATAAATGTGGACGGTGAGGACCAGCCGGCCGCCGCACAAATATCTTCAATTGGTATTCCACTCGACCATGCTCATGACAAGGTCATGCCTCTCGTGGAATGAGCTTTGATACCTATGGGACAACGTAGGCCCTTAGACTCATAAGCCAGCGAGATAGCATCAACTATCCGACGTGGCAGTCTCTGCTTCATGACCGCAAAACTTTTGGCGTGGCTGCCGAAGCATACGAAGAGCTATTCTGACTGCCTGAAGGGGGCAGAATGCTCCAGATGGGCTCTGAGAGCCCTCACAGGGCAGAGTAGATTTGTGTCTATTTCATCTTCTGACGAGGGAAGAACTGACAGCGAAATGACCTGCACTCTGAACGGAGTAGAGAGCACTTTAGGAACATACCCGTGCCTTGGCTTAAGGACGACTCTGGAGTCGTTGGGCCCGAATTCAAGGCATGGAGCACTCATTGAGAGTCCTTGCAAATCACCAACTTGCTTGACTGATGCCAGTGCTAGCAAGAGAGCGGTTTTGAGTGAAAAAGGCTTCAGGTCAGCACGCTGAAGCGGCTCGAAAGGGGCCCCTTCCATGGCCTCCAGGACCGTGGAGAGGTCCCAAATAGGTACAGAGAAGGGTCGAGGCGGGTTTAGCCTTCTGGCCCCCTTGAGGAAGCGCACGATTAGGTCGTTTGTTCCCAGTGATTGCCTGGCCACGTGGGCATGAAGTGCTGCTATGGCCCCCACATATACTTTGAGTGTGGAGGGGGCGCCTCGCCAAAGATGCTCCATATCAGCTGAACCATTTGTGGGTAAGGAGAACATTCCCCTGGGGGGACATTGTCTCTGGATAGCATATCCGCACCCTGGTTCAGAATGCCTGGCACGTGTGCCGCTCTCAGCGAGCCCAGGTTGACCAAGAGCCCACCGGACCAAGACGTGGTGACCTTTTATGTGTGGGAGGAAAGCTTTTAGTGATTGAGCGACCGCTCTCATCTCTAGACAGTTTATGTGTAGACGCCTCTCTGGACTCGACCAAAGGCCGGAGATGGGCCTGCCCTCGTATAGGGCCCCTCAACCTTTGTTGGAAGCATCTGTCGTGATCCCTTTCCTCTTTGAAATCACGCCCATACTCACGCCGGACTGATACCTGTTGGCTGCTTTCCAAGGAGCCAAGGCTCTAACACAGCCGTGCTTCACTTTGATGTGTAAGTGGCCAGATCGGCACACGTGAGCTGGTACACGGGGTTTCAACCAGCGCTTGAAGGGATGCATACACAGTAGACCCAGCTGGAGTACTGATGATGCTGAAGCCATGAGGCCTAACATCCTCTGAAATCTCGTTAGAGGCACACAAGCACCTGCTCTGAACGATGCCTCTAGACCCTGGATGGTAAGTGCGCACTGACGTCAGCTTTGCTCTCATCTGTATAGAATTTATGACTGTTCCCAGGAAAAAATATACTTTGGCTGGGAGACAGCACGCTTTTTGAAGTATTGATCCTGAGACCTAGGCATTCTAGATGGCTGAGGAGCCAGGATCTGTGAGTTATTAACTGCGCCTCTGTATTGTATTGGCTGCTATAACCAGCCAATCACCAAGGTAGTTCAACACTCGCGCTCCCCCTTGTCTCAGGGGGGTGAGAGCTGTGTCCATGCGGTCGCTTCTCACCGATGTCTCGACCACTGCTAGAAAGCGGTGGGGTCTGCAAGCAAACTGTAGCGAGTAGCCTCGTTTTATTATGTTCAAAACCCATTCTGATATTATGGGGATGGGTTCCTATGCCTTGGCCCGCACAGCTAGGGATTGAATGAAGTCTGGGGACAGACCGCTTTGTGATGGGGACCCGGCGGCCCAGCTGTTTTGTGTTTGTGATACTGTGTGAACAGTGCTTATGTGCAGGCGTGCATACTAAATAGTGGACACACAACCTACATTCATTACACTTCCAGCGTGAGCTGTAGGGAAAGCTGATACTGTGGGGACAGTGCTTACGTGCAGGGGTGCATACTTTATAGTGGGCACACAACCTACATTTGTTACACCTCCAACGAAGCAGGAGTAAGAACAGGCAGAAAAGTGCTCTTTTTGTGCTTTATTTTGGTTGCCGCAAAAACTGCGTTTGTGTCCAGGTGTGCATGTTTCAAAACAGACTCGTTTACTGCAAAATTGACATTCCCAGCCACCTGAACCCCATCGCTCCAGAAACTGCTGTCGCTTCATTGAGCAAGAGCAGTGATGGACTTTAGCCGCTGGGCGGGGCTGAGAGACTGGCGGCGCTGGTTTTACTAGCTGAGGAAGCGGCGCCTTCTTGTGGCGGCCCGAAGCAGAGCTGGATCGTTTAGGGAGGAAGTGACGCATAGCCTGCGACGCTTTCTGAGTCTCTGTGTAACATTACGCAAAACCTTTAACTGCTGGGCCGAACAGACCAGCAGTGGAGATAAGGGAGTCCAGAAAAACTGACCTATCTGCATCCTTAATCTCTGTTAAATTTGACCAAAGCTGACGTTCAAGCACCATCAAGTTCTCCATGCTACTACCAATTGCCTGGGCGGTTGATTTGGTGGGTCACAGAGCAAGGTCTGTGGTGCTGCGCAGGTCTCTGAAAGCTTCAGGTTCAGGTCCAGACTAGTCCATCGAGCGGAGAAGTTTGGCCTGAAAAACCTGAAGGACATCCATGGTGTGAAGCGCTGAAGCAGCTTGGCCAGCGGAGGCAGAGGCGTAAGCTTTTTTAGCTTTCCATCCCATAGCGGTGGGCGGGCAAAGGTGTGCGGCCACCGCTTCTTTGAGGGGAGGAATTGCTTCGTATCCTTTCTCCACAGCTCTGTCGACGATCGAGAGCGTTGAGGAGATGGAAGGCTTTAGATGAGCTGAATGTGGCGCTTTCCACGACTTCGTTAGCTCGTTGTGTACTTCTGGAAAGAAGGGAGCTGGTCCCTGCAGGAACCGTTCGTCTAGCCGACTGCGCGTGGGCTCCTTGGGCGAAGACCGCTTGAGCCTGAGGTCTTCAATGGCCTTAGTCAATAAACGGAGAAGCTCTGCATCAAGGCTGGTTCTTACGTCGTTCGCGCTGGTTTGTGTTGAGGGTGCGGGGTCGGCCATGGAGCCTGCCAACTCCTCGCATTCAAATGCAGCGAATCCTCCTCGTCTTCTTCGTCTGTTCCCCCAAAAGTGACGAGACCGGCCGCTCACTGAGAGTGGCGCTGGTCCGCCTGCGTGAATAGGACCGGCGAGGGGAGAGAGCGAGGTACGCGGGGACTGGGCCGGCATGTGCTCGCTCGTATTCATCCGCTCTGGCATCCTCTGTGCGCGGTGCTTTTTCTTGTGCGGCTCGAGCAAAGGAAAAGGGGGAGCGGGAAGCGCGGGGTTGTCGTCGGCCAAAGTGACCAGTCGACCCCGCATGGTGGAGAGTGCCATCTTATCACAATCCGGGCAGCCGCCTTTAGAGAGTGCAGCTTACGCGTGGTCACAGCCCAAACAGGAAGCCCAAAGGATGTGACAATCTCTGCCGAAGAGAGGGCCTCTGCACGAGGCGCCGGTGACCCGAGGCATTTGAAACTATGCCTAGAATTTCCTCTTTTAGAAAGTGAGTCGCTGCGGTGAACACACTAGCTTTAAAAGGATATAGCACGCCGGAAGGCACCGCAGAACAGCAGGCTGTGAAGGCCAGTTGAAAACCAGAAAGCCGGCGTCCTCAGAGCTGTTTGCAGGTGGCTTGTTCCGCTGAAGGCTTTTCGATCCGGAGGTCATCAAAGTGAAACTTGCTGAAGGAGATTAAATCTGAGTTCTATAGCAAAAATGGGGGCTTATATAGCTATAAGCCACGCGCATACTGGCGGGCTCTGACGCGCTCTGGCATGAAGCGACCTGATTGGTTCGCGCATCCTAGCCGACCCGCCATAGGTTCGTACAGTTGCCGCAGCACTGCCAATGAGTGTGCTAGTGGTTCAGCTATATGTCTGCTGTGCAGCTGCACTGCATTTAAAAAATTTGGCTTCAATATTCTCGAGAAAAGGAGTTTTCCCATAGAGTAAGTTAACTTACGCAATACGAGAAACCTCTCGAAAGGGAACTCAAGTGTTTTCCACATACCATTCAGATAAGAAAGAAGATTGAAAGCACTTGTTAGAGGCACAAACCATCTTTTAGCGTTAGGTAAGGGCCTATTACCAACACAATCCAATCTGAAGTTAATTAATACATAGTTCGACTGGACATAACTGTTTTATATATATATATATATATATATATATATATATATATATATATATATATATATATATATATATAAATAAAATATAAGTTACATGTGTTTGCAAACGTGATATCAGGAAGCAACGTGATACGCACATTATGACAGGAGGTTGACGGCGATGCTCGAATCGAGTTACCCCTCCCACTTTTGATAGTTTTACTGACATATCTTATCCTGTGCGAATTGGCCATAAATATTACAGACGTCCTGTGGTAAAATTACATTACTCCATCTACCCTTGTAAAGTTAATCCCGTCCGAACATGGCTTTAGACTGGTTCACTGATAGACCAGAGGCATCAGAGAACAGTTGAAGTGCCTCTAGAATAACAGGGACCTGATCTTTGTTATTCAGAAATAAATGTGTTGTCTAACTCAGAATATGTAGATATACAGTGTAATGATTTAAAGTTTCAGATACTATTACAAATAAAAACGGGGGAAATAGGGCATCCCTTTCTAATGCCTCTGGGTAACGAAATGAGAGGATGTACGGCCTGATAAAGAAAACTACTTTTTATATTCTTATTATAAATTGTGTGGATGATATTTGTAAAAGTTGGGCCAAAACCAAACTGACGTAGGGCTTAATACATGAAATTGTGCACCATGGTATTGAAAGCCTTATAAAAATCTAAAAACAAAATAAGAGCTTCCTCCTTTACCAGATATGATTAATATAGAAGATCTAACACCAGTCTGATGTTATTTGAAACATTTCTTCCTTTCATAAATCCAGACTGGGTGACAGATATGATTTCTTCCAAACATGGTTTCAACCTATTTGCATACAGAGACGCTGATAATTTGTAATCTGAGTTAAGTAGCGTAATTGCGTACCAGTTATCTAAGTGCAACACGCCTTTATTAAGTTTTGGAAGTAGTGTAAGAACTCCCTGTTTCATAGATTCTGGAAGATCTCCATTTGTTGCACACTCATTAAACACATTGAAAATAAACGCTCTAATATCTTCCCAAAAAACTCTGTAAAACTCAAAAGGTAAAAACCATCAGGTCCTGGGCTTTTGTTGGCATCAGACACTTGCCACACACTTTGTAAGTGGTTATAAAGAAAAACAGGGCATCAAGGATCACACTAGGACCAAACAAGTCAATTTTAAATTTTCGATGAAATCTGTCAACTCGGACTGGGCAATATCAGAAGAATGGCTTTGACTTTCTGCTGACTCGTCCAGACTGTAAATTGTGGCAAAAATCTTTGCAAAATTGGTGAAGTATTCCAGCCTTAAGTTTCAGCTCAAATCTATGGGAGTTTTGTCATCCGACAGGCAAAAATCACAATTATTATCAAAGAAATATCATTTACATTTACATTTTTTCCCTTTATTCATTTAGCTGACGCTTTTATCCAAAGCGACTTACAATTGCTATATTTCAGAGGTTGCACGCCTCTGGAGCAACTAGGGGTTAAGTGTCTTGCTCAGGGACACATTGGTGTTTCACAGTGGATTCGAACCCGGGTAAGACATGTGTCTTATCCACTGTGCCATCACCACCCCCAGTATCAGTAGCGTAAACGGTGATTTATGCTTCCAAGTTCTTCAAATTCCTAACCCTAAGTATGCAACATAGTAATCATGATACTTGCCATTGTAAGCTTCACAACTGAGCTGTCATTCTTTTTGACCAAACCTTGAACAGGCTTACTTACACACACAATCTCTTTTCCGCTCATACAAACACCTTCATCCTCCATCCATCACAATCCTATGCCTGTAACACAATAACTTTCCCTCTCACCAAAACACCTTTGTTCTCTGTCCTCCCCACTATTCCCTGCCAAGCAGCCATAGAGCCCTCTATTGTCCTGTCCAGCAGGGACATCGATTTTTACAGCCCCTTCCACACAATGCTTCCTAGCCTAAGTAGCCCTTTATAAACCCAACAAGTCTTTATAAACCCAACAAGCCCTCTATAATCTCCCTTTACAAGTCTTAAATAAATTACATAGGTTGGCGCTCTGAAGAATGGCTCTTTAAAGAGAAAAGTGACATGACAAAAGGACTGGCGCTAAGCTTCCTCCTGTCTTAAGTGAATTATATTCTGGTGTAGTATGTGTGGCTTTGATGCAGCAGTGGGCAGATAGATATGGGCCTATAGTATATGGGCTGGGGTGGGTGAAAACTGGGTAAATGGGTGCGCTGAGCCTGCTTACCCCCTCTTTACATGGACCTTACACCCGCTTTATCATAAACCAAGCCAAATGCTTTTTAGCATAATGCTGACATACATGCACACAAATACATCAACACATGCAATTACATCTCATACTTACAAAAGAGCATACTTACCATGACACAATGAGGGGAACACACTGCTATAAAAACTAGCTTATGATATATATTATATTTATGTAGAAGCTGCTTCTAATTTGATAATGTTAACCAGATTTAACCACCAAATAGTTGTCCCTCCATAATCCTGCTCTCCAAAGATATGTCAGGAAACCAAAATACTGGATTCTGAACCCTGGACCCTGGTAACTGGTTTCTAGCTGGTCCAAACTAGATGGCCCAATCTTGTCATTGGTTGTTCAACCAGCTGCCTACCATGTTCCGAAAACCAGCCAAAAATGTTGAACTTGTAATACCATCTAGTAGCTGGTTTATTGTTGCCAAATCCAGCGAATTACCATTTTGGCACAGCTAGAAACTAATGTTCCATGTTCCAAAACACAGGAGGTTTATATGGGAATGCTCTAAATAACTGACAGGCCACCGTGACCGATGTTAATTCTCAGTACAAGTAGTATTTCCATATAGGAACGTAAAATATTAAATTATATCAAACATATATAGAATAATGTATTGTGTTAATATATTACACAATTTTAAATAATGCATAAGGAATTGCAGCTTTTCTTATATTGAAAAATATGTGACTATATTTACTTTAATATATATTGTAATGTAGGCCTATGTAATTTTATATTCAATAATATATTATTTTACATCCAATTGTCCAAAAGTCCTAAAATTTTTATTTAAAAAGAAACGTTTTTAGTAAAGACCTTTTGTCATATATACAATCACCCATATTATCATATATGAAATGTGTCACTATGCAAACAATAAACTGCAGTAAATGTATTAATATGTGATCAGCTTTATGTAAATCCATGTGTTAACTCAAGAGGAATTAATTGTGTTTTAATAAAGCTAATAGTGTCAGGAATCAATCAGATTCATTCCCATCCACCACTCAAAGATCACTCTCCCCGGAATACTAACCACTCACACCTGTGCACCATCAATTACCTCATCACCCAGCTCTACAAAACACCCATGCACACTTCAGTCTTTGTCAAGCCTCCAACAGGAATAGACCATAACCCTCTGTCTCCTGAAATCTCCAAGTCAACCTGAAAACCACCACGTAACGTATACTCACCTTTGAAATACTCACCTTTGTATCCTTGTCCCGCTGTTCCCAGAAGTCCTGCCTGGTCCCATGTTCCCCGAGTCCTGGAGATTCGTCTGAGTGTCCCACGTTCCCGCCGAGATCTCCGTGTCCGCTACTGTATCTGAAATAGAAAAGGAGACGTATCAATGAACAGTGTCTGCTCACGCCAAGCTAACTAAAGGAGGATCTGCTCACCTGGAATCCGCTCTGCACGTAGTGATCGTCACCGCACCTTCACCTGTACCTTGCCAGTTCACCTTATCACTTGAATCTTTGTAAATAAACTCACGTTTGAATTCACTTACCTCCGCCTCTGTGCCTGTATCCTGACAGAAGGCTTGACCTACAAAGGAAAAGAAACAGCGCGATGGAGTATACCCACCATGGTGATAATCCTGTACAACCTACAACCGCTGTTGTGAATTCCAGTCAGCCGACGCTCAGTACTTCCGCAGGCCCCACTTCTTCTATGGTTTGCTTTGCGAACCCAGCATCACGTCCAGCGCCATTCTCCGGTCGGGCGGAGGATTGCAACGGGTTCCTGCTTCAGTGTTCGCTCGCTTTGGAACAGCAGACCCAGTTGTACCCCACAGAAAGATCGAAGATTGCTTTTATAATCCAACAGTTATCCGGGGCTGCTTTAAGATGGGCTGAAACATTGTGGTTACAGGAATCCACTGTTACCTCTGTTGGTACAGGAATTCGTAGATCATTTTAAAGAAGTTTTCGGGCGACAAACCAGCGACAAACTACTGCAACTGCATCAGGGCAGAAAATCGGTTTCTGAGTATTCATTGGAGTTTCGCACTCTAGCCTCCGCAAGTGGGTGGAACGAGAAGGCGCTCATCTCTGTCTGCCGACGTGGTTTGAATCCTGCTCTCCGTCTTCAAATGGCAATATATGATGACAGCCTGGGTGTGGAAAAGTTTATCCAGCAAGCTCTCCGCGTGCACCAACGATCTCAGGGCTGCTATCTCGAAACTCAACGACCCACTAGTACCTCTCAGTACCCTGCGGAAGGTCCATCCGAAGCAGGTGGAGAAAGGATGCAAGTGGATACTCACCGACTGTCTCCAGTGGAACGTGCCCGACGTCGAGAGCTAAGATTATGTCTGTATTGCGGAATGGGAGGACATATTCGTCAGTCATGTCCAACTCAACCCCCCAGAATGCTTGTGAGTTCTGTCTTTACGACCGATTCGGTGTCAGCCCCATTAACGATATCAGTGATCCTAAAATCCACGACTTTCCATGTTTCTGCCACAGCCATTGTGGACTCCGGGTCGGCAGGAAATTTCATTTCCGGACAGCTCTGTCAAAAACTCCAGCTCGAGAAGTCAGCCACCACCAGACCGTACTCCATCCATGCAGTGACGGGTGAAACCATAAATCAGGGGTATGTCACATCTCAGATCAAACCTGTCATCCTCGGTGTCGAAGACACACACCATAAATTATTTGAACCTTTCATATTAGAGAACAGTCAGACTGATATAATCCTTGGCCGCCCATGGCTTATACGACATCAACCGAATATCAACTGGAAATCTGGTAAAATACTGACTTGGGGTTGTAAATGAGCGTCCAGGACCACCGAACTCGCGATCACGCCCATCGTTAACATACCCGGCAACATTCCAGTGAACTCAACCTCCGTTGAAAGCCCCACAGAAAGCCTGTCAGTGTCCATCCCTACCTGCTACTCTCTGTTTGCAGATGTGTTCAATCCAGTCGAGGCTGCCAAATTACCACCTCACCTAGCCTGGGATTGTGCCATCGATCTCGTTCCAAGAGAGCCCATCCCTAAGGGACGAATCTACTCCCTGTCTATCCCCGAACAAAGAGCCATGCGACAGTACATTGAAGAAGCCTTGAAACAGGGTTATATCCGCTCCTCCACATCACCTGCTGCTGCCAGTTTTTTCTTTGTCCCTAAGAAGGATGGCGGACTACGTCCGTGTATCGACTATAGAACCCTGAATCGGATAACAGTGAAGTTCAGCTATCCACTCCCGCTGGTTCCTTCCTCTCTGGAACAACTTCGAGAGGCTAAGGTATTCACCAAACTGGATTTGAGAAGCGCATATAATCTCATCCGAATTCGAGAAGGCGACGAATGGAAGACCGCGTTCATCACCCCAGCAGGCCGTTACGAATATTTGGTTATGCCATATGGTCTGGTAAACGCTCCTTCCATCTTCCAAAGCTTCATGGATGAAGTCTTCCGAGATTACCTGAATCGGTTCGTAATAATCTACATTGACGACATTCTAATCTATTCCAAGGATCCAGTGGAACATCAACGACATGTCTCCCTAGTACTCCAAAGGCTACGTGAATTCTCCCTGTTCCTTAAGGCAGAGAAATGTTCCTTCCACCAAACCTCAGTCGAGTTCCTCGGTTATCAACTGAGTGAAAAAGGAGTAGAGATGGACGATCGCAAGACCAAGGCGATAGCTTCCTGGCCAACCCCACAGACTGTTAAAGAATTGCAAAGGTTCCTTGGATTTGCAAATTTTGACCGGAGGTTCATTCACCAGTACAGCCTGTTAACTGCCCCTCTAACATCTCTCCTCAAAGGAAAGCCCAAGACACTGCTCTGGACCTGTGAGGCCGATCACGCATTCCAGTCTCTAAAGACAGCGTTCACCACAGCTCCTCTACTCCGACATCCTAATCCTGAGGAAATGTTCACTGTTGAAGTTGATGCCTCCACTACTGGGGTAGGAGCTGGGTTATCCCAGTACTCCAACTCGTCCCCCAAACCTATGCCATGTGCGTTCTTCTCTCACAAGTTATCGCCTGCTGAGGTAAACTATGATATCGGCAATCGGGAACTCCTGGCGGTAAAGCTTGCTCTTGAAGAATGGCGAAACTGGTTAGAGGGCGCCAAACACCCATTCCTGGTTCTCACTGACAACAAGAATCTCCAGTACTTAAAGGAAGCAAAGCGACTCAATCCACGCCAGGCCAGATGGGCACTCTTCTTTACTCGATTCCATTTCCAGATCTCCTATCGCCCTGGTTCAAAGAACGTCCGAGCGGATGCTCTGTCTCGTCTCCATGCCCCCGAAACTCACCACGAAGAACCCGAAAATATCTTACCAGAAAGGATGTTTGTCAATCCCATTCAGTGGGATTTAAACGAGTAACTCATGGAGTTGTCCCGACACCAGCCCAGTCCTCCAGAGTGCCCAGCCGGAAAGATTTACGTACCCGATGAATTTCGCATGTCACTAATCTCCTCAGCACACTCATCCGTTGGGACGGGTCACCCTGGAGTAACCAAGACCTGCTCCACCCTCCAGACCCGCTACTGGTGGCCCAACATGCTCCGCGATGTCAAGACCTTCATCCAAGGATGCATCCTGTGCGCTATGAATAAGAATCCCCGTCACTTACCCGCTGGAAAGCTCATGCCCCTACCGGTTCCACAAAGACCCTGGTCACACATTGGGGTTGATTCTGTGACTGACCTTCCACCCTCAGAGGAAAACACCTGTATCCTGGTGGCCATTGATCGCTTTTCTAAAGCGTGCAAGTTGATTCCCCTGAAGAACTTACCCACAGCATTTGTAACCGCAGAACTGTTAATGGAACATGCCTTCCGGAATTTCGGCCTTCCAGAGGACATTGTGTCAGACAGGGGGCCACAATTCATCTCAAAGGTGTGGCGAGCCTTCTTTGCATTAATGAACGTAACCGTAAGTCTAACGTCAGGGTATCACCCACAAGCGAATGGGCAGGCGGAACGTAAAATCCAGGTTGTCAGCCGTTTCCTCCGTACCTTCTGCCATGCCAACCAGCATCTCTGGAGCCGCTATCTCGTATGGGCAGAGTATGCTAAAAACTCCCTTCGAAAAACCTCCACCAACTTAACCCCGCTCCAATGCATTCTGGGTTACCAACCCCCACTGTTCCCGTGGTCTGGGGAGTCCTCAGAGGTCCCTGCAGTCAACGCCTGGTTCCGGAACAGTGAGAGGGTATGGAACCAAGCTCACCATCACCTCCAACAAGCCATAAACCGCCAAAGTCACTTCGCAGACGCTCATCGTCGCAACGCCTCCGAATACCAACCTGGCCAACTAGTTTGGCTTTCGACCTAGGATATCCGGCTGAGACTACCTTGTCGCAAACTAAGTCCAAGATTTATCGGTCCATTTCCCATAACGAGGCAAATTAATCCAGTTACCTACCAGCTCCGTCTGCCAAACCAGTATTGCATCCACCCCTCATTCCATGTCTCCCTTCTGAAGCCCCATCACTCACCTGTTCCAGTTCCCTCTACTGATCTGGCGCAAGATGAGAATCCTCCGGTACTCTCCATTGAAGCAGAATCCATCTTCGCTGTAAGAAGGATCCTGGACTCCCGACGTCGGGGTGGTCAACTCGAGTACCTGGTTGACTGGGAGAATTATGGACCAGAGGAGAGGTGTTGGGTACCTCGTAAGGACGTCCTCGATCCCATGCTACTCACTAACTTCCATGAAAAACATCCTGAAAAACCTGCTCCCCGACCTCGAGGTAGACCCCCGAGACGTCGGGGTCCTGGGTCCGCTGGCGCGGACGCTGGAGGGGGGGGTAGTGTCAGGAATCAATCAGATTCATTCCCATCCACCACTCAAAGATCACTCTCCCCGGAATACTAACCACTCACACCTGTGCACCATCAATTACCTCATCACCCAGCTCTACAAAACACCCATGCACACTTCAGTCTTTGTCAAGCCTCCAACAGGAATAGACCATAACCCTCTGTCTCCTGAAATCTCCAATTCAACCTGAAAACCACCACGTAACGTATACTCACCTTTGAAATACTCACCTTTGTATCCTTGTCCCGCTGTTCCCAGAAGTCCTGCCTGGTCCCATGTTCCCCGAGTCCTGGAGATTCGTCTGAGTGTCCCACGTTCCCGCCAAGATCTCCGTGTCCGCTACTGTATCTGAAATAGAAAAGGAGACGTATCAATGAACAGTGTCTGCTCACGCCAAGCTAACTAAAGGAGGATCTGCTCACCTGGAATCCGCTCTGCACGTAGTGATCGTCACCGCACCTTCACCTGAACCTTGCCAATTCACCTTGTCACTTGAATCATTGTAAATAAACTCACGTTTGAGTTCACTTACCTCCGCCTCTGTGCCTGTATCCTGACAAATAGTCAAGTAAAGTCAAGTCACCTTCATTTATAAAGCACTTTTAACAGTATGGATTGTTTCAAGCAGCTTTACAGTGATAATAGAAATTACCGTAACAGATTGTTTAGGCTTTACCACAGCTCTAGGACAAAGTTATTAACCAGCTAAAGATAGTTTTGATTGAATCACTTCCATTGCAAAGATCATTAGTTCTCTTACGAGAGGTTCTCTTGTATTGCATAAGTTGCTTACGATACGGGTAAAGTCATCTTTTCTCGAGATATTGAAGCCAAAACAATTATCCTAATTTTTCCATTTATTGTCAACGCAGTGCAGCAGCTAGGAGACCTAGAGCAGGCAGTCTTGCATGCTCATTGGCTGCCCTGCAAGCAACTGCAGCAGCCTACCACTGAGCCTCACGCGTGATGTTGCGCCCTTTGCGCGTCACAGCCCGCCAGAAGGGGTGTGGTTTAGCGTATAAAAGACAGGGTCGGTAGGCAGCTCACTGATTTTCATCTCTTCAGTGAAGCTCTTCGCATCGCTGGACTCTGAGAGGCGCCTCCGCCGTCGAAACCAGCGACCAGCACGCAGAGGAAAGTGACTGAGGAAGCAGGTCGTCTTCGCCGCCTTCAGCCTTCCGTGCCTGCTACGCTATCCGGCGACAAATATCCTTTTAGTGCTTTGCATTCTGTGGGTGTTCGCCGCCGCAACACTCACTCTCTAAAAGAGCGTGAGGTGTTTTTCTCAAAATGCCTTGCATTTCCTGTGGCTTGTGCAGAGCCCCGCTCAGCGCAGAAGACCGCCACGTGATCTGCGCTTCCGCTATCGACCCTGCGGGCTCGACTCAAGGCCTTCAACGTGGAAGCTGTCACTCCGCCCTCTGGACCGTGCAAGAAGAAAGCGCCGTTCACAGAGACCACCAGAGCCTGAGGTCACTCTGGAATGCTCACCGGAGTACATCCCGCCAGATTCTCTCTCTCCTTCTCCACCCCTCCCGGAAGCGCAGCTGCCGGCTTCGGCCCTCACTGCCATCGCCTCAGGGGACGATGCTGAAGGAATAGACCCAGGTGACAGTTGTTGCATATTGGCATCGGACAGCGAAGAGTGGTCGAGTTCTCATCACTCCACCTCCTCCTCGATCCAGGAAGGCTACAAAGACTACTGCAGCGGTGTATTGGGCAGCCAACCAGCCGGTAATGCAACCCGCTCGCTTGCACACAACCGCCGTTGCTACGGCGACCCAGACAAATCTCACAAAAGACGGTTGAGTCCCGCCGCGGCCGGACCACCATTGAAACATCTCGCCCTGTCAGTCCCCTTAGAAAAGGCTACTGCAGCGATGTATTCGGCAGCCAACAAGCCAGTAATGCAACCCGCTCGCCTGCAAAATCTCAAGAGTATAACGTCTAGTTATCCGGCTCTCGCCGTGGTGCTCTAAGTGTAGAAAATGTGCCCACATCTCAGTGTTCACCCCTACACGCAAGCACGATACCCCCGTGTCAAGTCAAGTCAAGTCATCCTCATTTATAAAGCTCTTTTAACAATGTAGATTGTTTCAAAGCAGCTTTACAGAGATAAACATATAATTTAAGGTAACAGAGATTGGTTTGGTTTTATAGTGGCTCTTGAAAAATGTTTTTTCCAGCTAAAGTTAGTTTTGATTGATTCACTTCCGTCTAAATGATCATTTGTTATTAAATTAGGGGCCGCTAAGACGACACCGTTCTCTCTAAACAGACTTTAAACGTGAACCTGTGATAGACGCTGATGGCGTTCACATGCGCATTAAGAATTGATTCTATAGTTATGTGCGTTTGAATATATGTGCGCAGGTTTGTAAATCCTTACAAACCATGCCTAAACAAACTACTTGTCTATAAATTTTGATGCAGAATTTTTATTTTATCTTATCACTTTGGGTAGGTACGCGAACCGAAAAATTCCACAACGCTTTATCTGTAGAGTGGTATAGGGATCCTCCATAGGGAGAGGCTAGTTGGCACTTCAGCGCTGCATTGTCATCAGGTCCAGGCGAAAGTCCTTCGTCAGATCTGGAAATGGCCTGGATCCAGCAGGCTGCGGGAAAACCTCGGGATAAACAAAGACACTAAAATTAGCGTAGATGCCATTCTTCTTATGATGTAACCGAGTACATCAGGATATGAGGGAAGTGTTCCCAGTTCCGGCTGACCTAATCTAAGCAGCCTAATATTGAATTATAGAAGGCTATAGAGTGTTATGTGAATGCTAGGTCAAAGAGATGTGTTTTTAGTCTAGCTTTGAACTGACAGACTGTGTCTGCTTCCCGGACAATGTTAGGAAGATTGTTCCAAAGTTTTGGTGCTAAATAGGAAAATGATCTACCGCCAGCAGTCGATTTAGATATTCTAGGTATTATCAACTGGCCGGAGTTTTGAGATCGCAATAGACGTGAAGGACTATAATGCGTTAAGAGCTCGCTCAAGTACTGAGGAGCTAAACCATTTAGTGCTTTGTAAGTAATCAGCAATATTTTAAAATTTATACGAGGTTTAATAGGGAGCCAATGCAGTGTTGACAGAACCGGGCTAATATGGTCGTACTTCCTGGTTCTGGTAAGAACTCTAGCGGCTGCGTTTTGAACTAGCTGTGGTTTGTTTATTAAGCGTGCAGGGCAACCACCCAGTAGAGCATTACAATAATCTAGCCTTGATGTCATGAACGCATGAACTAGTTGTTCCGCATTTGTCAATGAGAGCATATGACTTAATTTAGATATATTTTTAAGATGGAAAAATGCGGTTTTACAGACACTAGACACGTGACTTTCAAATGAAAGATTGGTATCAAAGAGCACACCCAGGTTCCTAACTGACGACGAAGTCTTAACAGAGCAGCCATCAAGTGTTAGACAGTATTCTAGGTTATTACGTGTGGAAGTTTTTTGTCCAATAATTAGAATCTGTTTTTTCAGAATTTAGTAGTAGGAAATTACTAGTCATCCAATTTTTGATATCAACTATGCATTCCGATAATTTTGTGAATTGGTGAGTTTCGTTAGGTTTTTAAGAAATATAGAGCTGAGTATCATCAGCATAACAGTGAAAGCTAATTCCATGTTTCCTAATGATATCTCCTACAGGTAGCATGTACAGAGTGAACAGCAGCAGTCCTAGTACTGAGCCTTGTGGTATGCCATACTGAACTTGTGATCGATAAGACATCTCTTCATTTACTGCTACAAACTGATAGCGGTCAGATAAATATGATTTAAACCATGCTAATGCAATTCCACTAATGCCAACATAGTTTTCTAGTCTATTTAAGAGAATGTTGTGGTCAATGGTGTCAAATGCAGCACTAAGATCAAGTAACACTAATAGAGAGATACAACCACGATCGGATGATAAGAGCAAATCATTTGTGACTCTAATGAGAGCTGTCTCAGTGCTATGGTGCGGTCTAAATCCTGACTGGAAATCCTCGCAGATACCATTTCTTTTAAGAAAGGAACACAGTTGTGAGGATACTGCCTTTTCTAGTATCTTTGACAGAAAAGGTAGATTTGAGATCGGCCTGTAATTGACTAATTCTGTAGGATCAAGTTGCGTTTTTTTAACAAGCGGTTTAATCATAGCCAGCTTAAAGGTTTTTGGTACGTATCCTAGAGACAAAGATGAATTAATGATGTTAAGAAGAGGATCTATGACTTCTGGAAGCATCTCTTTCAGTAGTTTAGTCGGTATAGGGTCTAACATACATGTTGTCGATTTAGATGAATTAACGAGTTTGCAAAATTCTTCCTCTCCTATGGCAACAAATGAATCAAATTTTACCTCGGGGAGACTATAATGCACTCCCTGATGTGATGCTGTAGTAGACGGTTGCATAGTTATAATTTTGTCCCTAATATTATCAATCTTATAAGTGAAGAAGCTCATAAAGTCATTACTGCTGTGTTTCTTGGAAACTTCTGGGCTTGAAGCTTTCTTTTTCGTTAGTGTAGCCACTTTTTCAAATAAATACCTTGGATTATGTTTATTTTCTTTTAATAGGGTTGAAAAATAAGCAGATCTAGCAGCTTTTAAAGCCTCTCTGTAAGCAACCGAGCTCTCCTTCCATGAAATCCGAAATACCTCTAGTTTTGTTTTCTTCCAGTTGCGCTCCATTTTTCTGGCTGCTCTCTTAAGGGCCCGGGTGTGCTCGTTGTACCACGGTGTTGGACTATTTTCTTTAAACTTCTTTAAGCGCAACGGAGCAACTGTATCTAAAGTGCTGGAAAGGAGAGAGTTAAAAGTTTCTGTTGCAATATTAAGTTCTTCTAAGCTATCTGGGATGCTGAGACGATGAAACTGATTAGGACGATTATTGATAAAGCAATCTTTAGTGGCAGAAGTGATAGGTCTAACATACTTGTAACATGGAGTTGGCTTTGCAGCCTTGGCTAAATGTAATTTACATGAGACTAGATAATGGTCTGAGATGTCATCGCTCTGCTGCAGAATTTCAACAGCTTCAACATTGATTCCATGTGATAATATTAGATCTAGAGTATGATTACGACAATGAGTAGGTCCTGACACGTGTTGTCTAACTCCAATAGAGTTAAGAATGTCTTTAAATGCCAATCCCATTGCATCTTTTCCATTATCTACATGTATATTAAAATCACCAACAATTAGGACTTTATCTGCAGTCAATACTAATTCTTATAGAAAGTCAGCAAATTCTTTGATAAAATCTTTATGGTGCCCTGGTGGCCTGTATACAGTTGCCAGCAGAATTCTCAAACTTGATTTATCGTTTACATTATATATTTTTACATTAAGCACCAACACTTCAAAAGAAATATATTTTAAACTAGATTTATTAGTGGTTTTGAAAATATTACTATAAATTACAGCAACACCTCCCCCTTTGCCTTTAAGGCGAGGTTCATGTTTATAACAGTAATCATGAGGGGTGGACTCATTTAAAGTAATGTAATCGTCTGGTTTTAGCCAGGTTTCTGTCATACACAGCACATCTAGGTTATAATCTGAAATCGTATCATTAACTATGAGTGCTTTTGAAGTAAGGGATCGAATATTCAGCAACCCAAGCTTTATCGTTTGCTCATCTGTATTATATCTATTTTTTTAATTGTTGAATATCAATTACATTTTTAACCTTAGATCGGTTTGGACGTTTTTTGGATTTCCAAATTCGGGGAACAGACACAGTCTCTATATGATGATATCTAGGTGAAAGAGTCTCTATGTGATGGGATTTATCTGACCTTGGTGACGCGAGGCCGCTAGCAGACGGTCGGTTTAGCCAGTTTGTCTGCTTCCTGACCTGAGCCCCAGATTGTCATGTTTTGTCTCTAAGACTATGAGCCAAATTACTAGAGAGAAGAGCAGCACCATCCCAGGAGGGATGAATACCATCTCTTTTCAACAGGTCAGGTTTGCCCCAAAAACTTTTCCAATTGTCTATGAATTCTATATTATTTTGCGGACACCACTTAGACAGCCAGCCATTGAGTGATGACAATCTGCTAACTATCTCATCACTCTTTCGAACAGGAAGGGGGCCAGAGCAAATTACAGTGCCTGACATCGTACTTGCGAGTTCAAACACCTCTTTAATATTAATTTTGGTGATCTCCGACTGGCGGAGTCGAACATCATTAGTGCCGACGTGAATAACAATCTTAGAGAATTTACGATTAGCATTAGCCAGCACTTTTAAATTTGCTTTGATGTCAGGCGCTCTGGCTCCCGGCAAACATGTGACTATGTTGGCTGGTGTCCCTATTTTCACGTTCGGTGTAATAGAATCGCCAATTACCAGGGCACAATCAACAGAATTCTCAGTGGGTGTTTCACTGAGTGGGGCAAATCGATTTGTTGTGGTAATCGGAACGGAAGAGTGGTTTTTTGATCCGTGACTAGAGCGATCCCTCACTGTCACCCATCTGCCTGGCTGCACAGGCAATAATTCAGCCGGAACCGAATCATGTAAAGAGTTCACTATGCTAGGCGCATCCAAAGTAGAATCTAAAGCTCTAGCACACTTACTATCCTCAATTAAAGTTTGGATGCGTGTTTCTAATTCTGAAATCTTCTCCGTTAGCCTGACTGTTTCCTTGCATTTATCACATATAAACCCTATATTGCCGACGGGGAAGGCTATGCTAAACATGTAACATGAAGTGCAGGTGACAATAACAGGACAAGACATTACTCACCGTGTTTGTTGACTGATTCTTACTCACCTGGGCTTTTTATGAACTCAGAGGCGCGGGCGCGCGAGAGAAAAATAAATAAATAACTGAGCGCACGGGTGGCGCGTTAACAGGCTAACGAGTTACTAGCGTGTTGTTCTAACAATAACGGAAGCTAGCGATGTCAGGTTAATCTGAGATGTTGTCTAAGCTGTATTTAGTAGTATAAACAACTAGAAATGGTAGTAAATGATGGTTCAAAACAGAAAGAAATACAAAGCTAATACGAGGCTTAGACGGAGCTTACAGCCTCGAAGCAAACAAAACACAGAAGGCAGCTAGGCATACAGGAGCAATCGATCAGGATCAGGAACAGCAATCGAACAGCGGTTTTATTACTGGCTGACTATAGCTGTTTTGTAATTTTCTTCCTGGTCACCAGGGGGCAACACCCTCAGGTAAGGGGGTAGATTACCCATGTAAAGAAGAAAGAGTGATCAAGCTTTTAAGCCATGTCAAAGAGTATAGAAGAACAAGAGGTGAAACTCTGAAGCTTTTTTTGGTAACAGCCACTAGGTGGCGCTTCGGTACCGCTGCCGCCATTTTGGGGTGAAGATTCCAACTGGAGTTACTGGACAACAGCACAGATAACAGTTTATCCAATCATTAAATACACATTTGAGGTAGTTTTTTCCTGCTTGATTGAATATTTCCATTTTATGCAACTTTACACATTTACTACTATTATTAGTTACCTATTCCACTAGGCCTGAAATATATTTTGTACGTTTTAATCCCCTGGATAATGCTACAAACATGATGATCTTATAGAACATGATGCATTGCTGTGTCCGTTATCCTATAATTGCCACTTTTGGACAGTGGCTTTGTTTTTTTGTTTACATAGTCTTGCTTTAACGGTCATTAATATAAGATAGTACTGCAAAAAAAAACAAAAAAAAAACAGTTTACTGTAAAGCTGTTCTATTGCTGTTATATATTTATTGTCCAACATTCCCAATTATCTGATATAGCATGTCCTTTACTTAATTTTATATGTTGGTATTAATTCAGTGTTTGTAATGCTAATACTAAAGGTTTTGTGGGAAAAGAGACTTGTATAAGTCTCTGAAATAAACTGTTAAATGGGGTTTGATGATCACTAGTCTAGTGATTGTTCGTTATTCTGTGCTGTCATCATTCAGTTTGGATTTGATCTTTAATGTACTTTTTTTTTCTTCTTTTTTTTCTTTTTTTTCTTTTTTACAAAGCAACTGATATTGCCACAGCGACAGCAAGAAGCTAGTGGATAGTGATGGGAAGTCCGGCTCTTTTCAAAGAATCGGCTCTTAGAGCCGGCTCGTACGACACATCACTAGTGGACTGCCGAGTCGTTTTCACCCCAAAATGGCGGAAGCCATGTCAATATACGTTCTTTGGCCATGTGGTGGCTCGACTTGGAGATGGGTCACTCTTTTTTCTTTATATGGGTATTCTACCCCCTTACCTGAGGGCATTGCCGCCTGGTGACCAGGAAGAAAATTACAAAACAGCTATAGTCAGCCAGTAATATTGAAAACACTCTGGAACTGTTACAACATCATTGTAACAGCGCGCGCCTCCGCATCCCCTAGACACCATTTACTACAAACAATAGGCTCACACATGGTGCATTTTAAATTAATAAATAATAACTAATAAAAATATTGGAGTTTTTTCTCAGATTTTGAAAACTCTTCGCGATCGACTTAAAATGCTTCCAAGATCGACTTGTCGACCACGATCGACGGGTTGGTGACTCCGGAGTTAGTTCATGTGTTCATGACATCAAGGCTAGATTAATGTAATTCTATTATGGGTGGTTTCCCTGCACGCTTAATAAACAAACTACAGCTGGTCCAACACGCAGCAGCTAGAGTTCTTACCAGAACCAGGAAGTATGGCCATATTATCCCGGTTCTGTCAACACTGCATTGGCTCCCTATTTAACATTGTATACATTTTTAAATATTGCTGATTACTTACAAAGCACTAAATGGTTTAGCTCCCCAGTACTTATATTATAGTCCTTCACGTCTATTGCGATCTCAAAATTCTGGCCAGTTGATAATACCAAGAATATCAAAATCGACTGCTGGCGGTAGATCCTTGTCCTATTTAGCACCAAAACTTTGAAACAGTCTTTCTAACATTGTCCGGAAAGCAGAGACACTCTGTCAGTTCAAGTCCAGACTAAAAACACATCTCTTTGACCTAGCATACACATAACACATTATAGACTACTATTATTCAATGTTAGGCTGCGTAGATTAGGTCAGCCGGAACCGGGAACACTTCCCATAAATCCTGATGCACTTGTTATATCATCAGAAGGATGGTGTCTACGCTAATATTAGTCTCTCTGTTTATCCTGAGGTTTACCGCAGTCCGCCGGATCCAGGAAGTATGATGCCTGATTAAGGACCTGCGCCTGGACATGACAGCGCAGTTCTGAAGTGTCAACTAGTCTCTCCACTGTGAAGGCCTCCTTCCCTTACCTTTACCTCTGTACAGATAAAACGTTGTCGGGATAATTCTGGTTCACGTGGCTACACGGAAACGATAAAAAATTCTGTATTATAAATTTTTCAAGGCTTGTACCTTGGAACCTGTTTCATGGTTTGTGTTCTTGAGCCACCAGGCATTGTTTTGTGCAAATGAGCGGCTGGATCGCATTAAGGGTTTTCTGTTAGAACGGTGTTGTGTTAGCGGCCCCTAAGTTAATAACTAATGATTGCTGCGACGGAAGTGAATCAATCAAAACTAACTTTAGCTAGACAATAAATTTATTCTAGAGCTGCTGTAAAGCCAAAACAATCTCTGTTACTTTAATTTCCTATTATCACTATGTAAAGCTGCTTTAAAACAATCTATATTGTTAAAAGCGCTATTTCACCAACTGCTTTTTGCCTACTATATAGTCAATTTCTAACGCAGCCTATTTGTCATGTTCTGATTGGTTTGGGTCATATGCTTCTCATTTCTGTTTTCTCATAACTACATTGTTTCATTGTGTTAAGGTGTTTCTTGTTTGTTCATTAGTCCTTGTGTATATATGTAAAGCCCTCATGTTACCATTGTCTTTTGTCTAGCTTTGTTCCCTATAACTGATGTTGTTAAGTATATGTTCAAGTTTATTTCATGGATCAAGTCAAGCCAAGTCTTTGTTTATTTGTATTTTGTTCATGTTTTATAGGATTTGTAGGATTTTTAATCATGTAAAATCTAGCATTAATCAAGCAGGATCAAATATACTGATGGCAGATGTGTTTAGGAAACCTATTTGAAAACAGATATTCATTTGACAATTATTTTTGGTAACAATAATAGAAATTACACACTTCATGTGTATGTATACAATGGGACCGCATACTTGCAGTTCATTAGCCTACATTTGCATAATGACATAGAGAATATTTCAGGCATTAATGAGTCCTTTAGGCATTGAAATTAGCCTGTCAGAACCGTTACAGCCAAAGGCTCTCTCCATAAGACTGTCACCATAAACCTGACCCTTCATGCACGAACACACACACACACACACACACACACACACACACACACACACACACACACACACACACACACACACACACACACACACACACACACACACACACACACACACACACACACACACATAGAGAGAAAGTGGAAAAACAGCAAGTACAAAACACCTCCCTCCTTTTTTAACATGGCAAGTCATTTACATTAGAAGGAAAGGAAGACAGAGAATGACACAGAGGAGGGGTTGGGGGTCCCGAGCCCTCTACTAAGGGGGAGTTAACACTGTCATGCTATTACCATGGCAGCCACGGCAGTATTAGCAGGCATCTGCCCGGCCTTCTAAAGCCAGTGCCCTCTCCTATTCTCTCTCTCTGTCTCTCTGCCCACACTGCCCAGCATGGCAGATGTGTACATAAGAGCGCCCTGGTCTTGCATGAGTGATTGCCTGGGTTTAAGAGGGCCAAGTGTGTGTGTGTGTGCGTGTGTGCGTGTGTGTGTGTGTGTGTGTGTGTGTGTGTGTGTGTGTGTGTGTGTGTGTGTGTGTGTGTGTGTGTGTGTGACAGGAGCCCATGGTGCCCTTGGAAAGATATTGTGTAGCCAAAGTCTGTGATCTGACTCCTTAGCTGTTTCCAAAGACACACACACACACACATTTTCCTCAAACACACTATGGGAGAGAGAGTTAAAAAGGGTGAGTGGGCGATGAGGAAAACAGGTGGTTCACACTAATCCACTCTTCACATTTCAGTTTGCTGTGTTTGTACTCTTGATATGCCAGAAACGCTCTGAAAAGGCCACCAAAGAGTTTAACATTTTATCAAAATCCATTTTTCCAAAAAAGCTTGAAAAGTTTATTTTTTGAAAGAGAACATGTGAAAGTAACTTCATCAGAGCAATATAGCAGAACACCTGCAAACATTTATAGTATAATTATGTTTGAACTTGATCTTCAGTGGTTCAACTGTAATACATCACTGCTATACAAAAATGAAAACATTTCTTTGAAGCGTAGTTCTCATGGTCATTGAACACCTGAACAATGTTAACATACTCATAGAAATGAATTAAATCTAAAGTCAAGAAGAGGAATGGCATTTCTATTATCAGAACAGCATCTGCAAAAAAATTAAAAATAATAATATATATATATATAATCCCTAAAGGATTATTAGGAACACCAAACTATTACTGTGTTTGACCCCCTTTCGCCCTCAGAACTGCCTTAATTCTACGTGCCATTGATTCAACAAGGTGCTGAAAGCATTCTTTAGAAATGTTGGCCCATATTGATAGGATAGCATCTTGCAGTTGATGGAGACTTGTGGGATGCACATCAAGGGCACGAAGCTCCCTTTCCACCACATCCAAAAGATGCTCTATTGGGTTGAGATCTGGTGACTGTGGGGGCCATTTTAGTACAGTAAACTCATTGTCATGTTCAAGAAACCAATTTGAAATGATTCGAGCTTTGTGACATGGTGCATTATCCTGCTGGAAGTAGCCATCAGAGGATGGGTACATGGTGGCCATAAAAAATGCTCAGGTAGGCCGTGGCATTTAAACGATGCCCAATTGGCACTAAGGGGCCTAAAGTGTGGCAAGAAAACATCCCCCACACCATTACACCACTACCACCAGCCTGCACAGTGGTAACAAGGCATGATGGATCCATGTTCTCATTCTGTTTACGCCAAATTCTGACTCTACCATCTGAATGTCTCAACAGGAATCAAGACTAATCAGACCAGGCAACATTTTTCCAGTCTTCAACTGTCCAATTTTGGTGAGCTCTTACAAATTGTAGCCTCTTTTTCCTATTTGTAGTGGAGATGAGTGGTATCCGGTGGGGTCTTCTACTGTTATAGCCAATCCGCCTCAAGGTTGTGCGCGTTGTGGCTTCACAAATGCTTTGCTGCATACCTCGGTTGTAACGAGTGGTTATTTCAGTCAAAGTTGCTCTTCTATCAGCTTGAATCAGTCGGCCCATTCTCCTCTGACCTCTAGCATCAACAAGGCATTTTCGCCCACAGGACTGCCGCATACTGGATGTTTTTCCCTTTTCACACCATTCTTTTTAAACCCTAGAAATGGTTGTGTGTGAAAATCCCAGTAACTGAGCAGATTGAGAAATACTCAGACCGGCCCGTCTGGCACCAACAACCATGCCACGCTCAAAATTGTTTAAATCACCTTTCTTTCCCATTCTGTCATTCATTTTGGAGTTCAGGAGATTGTCTTGACCAGGACCACACCCCTAAATGCATTGAAGCAACTGCCATGTGATTGTGGGGTGGTGATGGCGCAGTGGATAAGACACATGCCTTTGGTGTGAGAGACCCGGGCTCGAATCAACTATGAGACACCTATGTGTCCCTGAGCAAGACACTTAACCCTTAGTTGTTCCAGAGGCATGCGACCTCTGACATATATGTGACCCGTCACAGAAACCAGGGACACAAGTCGGCAGCACAACTTTCGAGCAAAATGAGAAAAATGAGTTTTTTTTTCAAAATTGGTGAATTTCAATATTTTGCAGAATCTGTTAATTGAAATCACGAAGAAGCCTCTCCATGTTTGAGATAGCAGTATTGGTATATTTAAAAGCTTACATTTTGAGGTTGAAATCGGCTTGTTTTCGGAGATTCTAGCATGCAGTAGGGGCGTGGCGTGTCATTGTCTGTGTGTATTTACATACTGAATAACCCGGCGCTTTTGCCCCCGCCCTCCAAGTGAACCACATGGCTACTTATTATGCTGTGCTCTGGCCGGCTCTATCTGATATCAAAATTCAATGAAGATGGATGCCGCAAAGATTGTCGCAGACGAGCTGAACCGTCTGGCACTTACACCGAAAATGTTTTCGCCGCACTTCGTGGGCTTGTGACGTCCCGATTGCTTTGAATGGGGAACGTTTTGTAAACAGGGAACAAAGTTAATGGACTGGCAATAATCTCCATAGAACATGAACTGGCACAGAGAAACGAAATAGAGGATGCAGTTAAGACCTTTGCTGCGATGAAGGCCAGCCGTGCGTGTTTCTGAGATGTAAGTTAAGCTTCATTTGCTCTTTAGTCGTTATTTAAGATGCTGAACCTGCTGATGATATAATGTGCTTGCGGACATTTCATTTGTGTGTGTATACGCACATAAGAAAGTGGTGTAAAGAGATTTGCAACAGTAATTTGAGGAGGTGAAATGTGATTATTTGGAAAATTCCTGTCATGACTGCTTAAAGAAAAATGCCAGAAGGCATTTGCCTCCTGCATAAACTTTAATATTGTTGACATTTTGGGCACACGAGCGTTGCGCACTATTTGTGTTATATGTAGGCCTATGGCTTATTGGTCTTTGTGTGTTGTTGCTGGTTTTGCATTATATGTATATGGCATATTTGTCTTTGTGTGTTGTTGCTGGTTTTGCGTTATATGCAGGCTATATGGCATATTGGTCTTTGTGTGTTGTTGCTGGTTTTGCGTTATATGCAGGCTATATGGCATATTGGTCTTTGTGTGTTGTTGCTTGTTCGTTGCAAATAGAGGGGCAGCACAATTGTTTTTCGCCTAGTGCGGCAGAAGTGCACTTATTCGAAGTGCAAAAAAGCTGTAAAGCACAGGGGGAGCTTTACAGGGGGTATGGCTTATCTAAATGAGATGTAAATGAGCCCTATTGTCACCCCAACCAGCAGAGACAGGTGAGAACTGCACCATCTTTAGAGGTCGTTTTCTCATCTTTGAGCTTTTTTAAGTGCCTACTTTAAAATGGCCACAACTTCTCCAAATATTATCAGATTTCCACATGTTACACATCGTTGGAAAGCTTGGAGATTACACTTTCAGAATCTATGAATAACTCAAAATGCCCCAGAACCGAGTTGTGTCCCTAGTTTGCGTGACCGGTCACATATAGCAATTGTAAGTCGCTTTGGATAAAAGCGTCAGCTAAATAAATAAATGTAAAAAAATAAATTTTCCCTTTTTCAGGATACAGTATTTTAAAGATAAATTTGTAAACTCCAAAGAAGCTTAGCTGTTTTTTTATTGGAAAGTGTTAAAACAATGCTTTTAATGCGTGTTCAATGAGCCATAAACTATTCATGTCAAGCCATCTCAGTGTTTTTTACATTTTTACAATGCAGATTGTTTCACAGCAGCTTTACAGTGATAACAGGAAAATAATGTGACAAAGTTTGTTTTGAATGTACAGCAGCTCTAGAAGAAAGTACTGCCATTGTCCAGATTAAGTTAATTTATCTTTACAGCAGCTTGGGAGAAAATAGTGATGTCTTCGTCCAGCTCAGTTCAGTTCTCATACAATTGTGTCAATGCAGTCATTATTGCACATGCACCTGTGCAACAGTCCTTAAGACACTAACACTTAAATGTCACAGTTAAAATAACTTCAAACACTAAAGAGACTTTTCTACTGACTCTGAAAAACACCAGAACAAAGATGCCCAAGGTCCCTACAGTAGAATTATGGCATATTATGGCATATGGAATAATAATACATAATCATACTGCAGGGAGGCATGAGGACGGCAAATGTGGCCAGAGCAATAAAACACAATGTCTGATTGTCCTCGATGTGCCAAACTTTGTGCAACCATATGTACCCCCAGGTGTGTTTGAGTACATTCTAGCAGGAAGACTCTAATGCCACGTCATTCATTCATGATAATAGGTCTGGCCAATCATTGCAGTTGATGGACAGTTGGTTTCTGTCCATCCATCAGGGGTAGACTTCGCCCCGCCTTCATCTTCAGGCAGGACTAGCCTAATCTGCATCCCCCAGGTTTTGGATTAAGGACGGGGCCTATGACAAAGACATGTACTATACAACTAGATATGAATCATTGTAGCTCACTACCACTACTATAGTAGTGCCACAACCATCTGTTAATACTTAATGTAATAAATAACATTTCACAAGTTCACACTTACAAATAATCAGATAGTATGCGTATTTGACGTGCTGTCTGAGGAGAGGGCTCCAAACGCAGCAGCTAGAGTTCTTACTAGAACCAGGAAATATGACCATATTATTCTGGTTCTGTCAACACTGCATTGGCTCCCTATTTAACATTGTATACATTTTAGAATATTGCTGATTACTTACAAAGCACTAAATGGTTTAGCTCCCAGTACTTGAGTGAGCTCTTAACGCATTATAGTCCTTATAGCGATCTCAAAATTCCGGCCAGTTGATAATACCTAGAATATCAAAATCGACTGCTGGCGGTAGATCCTTTTCCTATTTAGCACCAAAACTTTGGAACAATCTTCCTAACATTGTCCGGGAAGCAGACACAGCCTGTCAGTTCAAAGCTATACTAAAAACACATCTCTTTGACCTAGCATTCACATAACACTCTATAGACTTCTATAATTTAATATTAGGCTGCTTAGATTAGGTCAGCCGGAACTGGGAACACTTCCCTCAAATCCTGATGTACTCGTTACATCATAAGAAGAATGGCATCTACGCTAATTTTAGTGTCTTTGTTTATCCCGAGGTTTTCCCGCAGCCTGCCGGATCCAGGCCGTTTCCAGATCTGACGAAGGACTTTCGCCTGGACCCGATGACAATGCAGTGCTGAAGTGCCAACTAGCCTCTTCCTATGGAGGATCCCTATACCACTCTACAGATAAAGCGTTGTGGAATTTTTCGGTTTGCGTACCTACCCAAAGTGATAAGATAAAATAAAAATTCTGCATCAAAATTTATAGACAAGTAGTTTGTAAAGGCATGGTTTGTAAGGAATTATAAACCTGCGCACATATATTCAAACGCACATAACTATAGAATCAATTCTTAATGCGCATGTGAACGCCATCAGCGTCTATCACAGGTTCACGTTTAAAGTCTGTTTAGAGAGAACGGTGTCGTCTTAGCGGCCCCTAATTTAATAACAAACTATCATTTAGACGGAAGTGAATCAATCAAAACTAACTTTAGCTGGAAAAAACATTTTTCAAGAGCCACTATAAAACCAAACCAATCTCTGTTACCTTAAATTATATCTTTATCTCTGTAAAGCTGCTTTGAATAAATCTACATTGTTAAAAGCGCTATATAAATGAGGATGACTTGACTTGACTTGTGTGGACAGGAAGGTCATGTTAAACCAATGTGCCCGAAGAATCCAGCCAGGCTGACCCAGATGTGTTTTGCTTCACGCCAGAGTGCTAATCCTGAACCCAAAGGTAACCACACCATGAAAATGGCCTGGGTTAAAATCAATGGGGAAAACCACAGAGCCCTGATTGACACTGGCAGCACTCAGACCCTTGTACAGAGAGAATATGTACCAGCTAATGCTATCTGTACCCTTGAGACGGTCCCTATTTGCTGTGTACATGGCGATGAGAAGCATTACCCGACTGCCAATATTTATCTGGAGATAGAGGGACAGATGTATCTGTTAAATGTGGGAGTTGCGGATCACTTACCTTTCCCTGTAGTTTTGGGTGAAGATCTGCCAGTACTCTATGACTTGATAAAACCGGTGCAAAGTTGTAATGTGGTCACTAGAGCACAAGCTAAGCAGGTGGACGCAGACTCCATAGCCCTCAGTGCCTTGCCTTTCTATAATGAAGAGCTGGAGACATGTCCCGGGAAAGCTCACAAGACTCGTAGGCAAAGGAGGCAAGACAAATTTCAGGGCACAGCTATACAACCACCGGCTGAGACTACTCCAGACATGCCCCTGGGTTTTCAAATACCTACAGATATAATGCAAATGCAGGAAAATGATCCAACTTTGTCTACCCTTTTTCAGAGAGCACGAGGACGGAAGCAGGAGACTAAGACTAATGGTGAGCAAAATGAGTATGTCCTACAGAACGGTGTTCTTTACCATCAGAATGGCCAGGCGAAGCAGCTTGTGGTCCCACAGGTGGCCCGAGAAATAGTACTTACCTTGGGTCACTCCATTCCCTGGGCAGACCACTTAGGGAAACATAAGACCACAGCTCGTATTAAGCGCCATTTCTACTGGCCAGGTTTGCAAACTGACGTCGCCCAGTTCTGTAGAAGCTGCTCTCAGTGCCAAAAGACATCAATGAAAAGTCCCTCCAAAGCTCCACTTCAACCTCTCCCAGTTACAAGCATCCCCTTTGAGCGTCTTGGGATGGACATTGTTGGTCCGGTGGAGAAAAGCAAAACAGGAAACCGCTTCATGTTGGTAGTAACCGACTATGCAACCAAATATCCAGAAGTATTCCCATTGAAATCAGTTAAAGCAAAAACCGTGGCTTCTTCCTTGGTGCATTTGTTCTCAAGAGTTGGTTTCCCTTGTGAAATTTTAACAGACCAAGGCACTAATTTCATGTCTAAGCTTTTGAAACAGGTTTACCAACTTCTTGGCATAAAGAGTGTGCGTACTACACCCTACCACCCGCAAACAGATGGGCTGACAGAGCGGTTCAATCAGACCCTCAAGCAAATGCTCCGTAAGTTTGTGAATGAGACTGGATCTGACTGGGATCACTGGCTTCCCTATCTCCTCTTTGCATACAGGGAGGTACCTCAGGCTTCCACAGGTTTTTCCCCTTTTGAACTACTCTATGGTCACGAGGTGAGGGGTCCTCTGGCCTTATTGAGGGACACTTGGGGAGGAGATCAGGGGAAGGAAGGGACCATTAATGTAATCTCCTATGTTGTCCAAATGAGAGAGAAACTGCAGTGAATGGGGGAACTAGCTCAGACACATGCAGGAGGCCCAAAAGTACCAAAATACTTGGTATGACAAGTCAGCTCGACAGAGAGGCTTTCAATCGGGTCAGAAAGTCTTGGTTATGTTGCCTACCAGTGACAGTAAGCTCCTTGCAAAATGGCAGGGGCCCTTTGAGGTGAAGAAAAAGTTGGGGTCCACTACCTATCAGGTCTCCACTCCAGGGCATCAGCGTTCTAGCCGGGTACTTCATGTGAACCTCCTTAAGGAGTGGGTCCCAAGAGCAGAGGTGTTCCTGATTCAGGCTGTAAAAGAAGAGGAGGAGGCAGATGACCAGTGCCTGCCCTTGCCAGTGTCCACAGAGCTTGATGTAAGCCATCTGTCAAAGGAACAGCAGTCTCAGGTACAAACTCTACTTCACTCGGACATATTTCAAGAATATCCAGGGCGCACGAACCTGGTAAACATGACATTGTATTAAAACCTGATGCAACAGTAAGACGTATGAGTTACAGAATACCAGAGCGCCTTCTGGTGTCCCTGGAGAAGGAAGTTGACCTCATGCTGTCTCTGGGGATAATTCAGCGATCTAAGAGTGAGTGGTGCAATCCCGTGGTGCTGGTTCCGAAGAAGGATGGGACAATAAGGTTTTGTATCGACTTCAGGTATTTAAACTCAATTTCAAAGTTTGATTCCTACCCCACCCCACGAATTGATGATCTCATTGACCGCCTTGGAAAAGCAAAGTATCTAACCACCATTGACCTCTGTAAGGGTTACTGGCAAGTGCCCCTAACCCAGCAGTCTCAGGAACTGACAGCCTTCCGAACTCCTTGGGGGCTTTTCCAGTTTACGGTGTTACCATTTGGGCTGCATGGGGCTCCAGCAACGTTTCAAAGACTAATGGACCAGGTTCTCCATGGATTGTCTGAGTTTTCCTGTACATACCTTGATGATATTGTCATCTACAGCACAACGTGGTAGGAACATGTGGGGCATCTTAAAGTGGTCTCTGACCGCCCTACGTTCTGCCGGATTGACAATCAATCCAGTTAAATGTGTCCTGGCCAAGAAGGAAACCGAGTACCTGGGTTTTACCATTGGAGGTGGGTTAATTAAACCACAGGTTCAAAAGATCCATGCAATTGAGTCATGTCTTCTCCCACAGACCAAGAAGCAGCTAAGATCTTTCCTGGGGATGGCTGGCTTTTACCATCGGTTCATCCCCAATTTCTCAGCCAGGGCTGCTCTCCTAACGGATAAGACGGGCTCAAGATGTCCCAACCAGGTCCAGTGGACGAGGGAGGCAGTGGCCGCTTTCAAGGACATTCAAAAATCTCTGAGTAAAAGCCCTGTTTTACATAGTCCGAACTTTGAGAAACTGTTCATATTACAGACCGATGCCTCTGTGAGGGGTGTGGGGGCGGTGCTTCTACAGGGACCTAAGGAGGAACGACATCCGGTGGCCTATATCAGTCGGAAACTTCTACACAGAGAGGTCCGCTATTCAACAGTGGAAAAGGAGGCCTTGGCAATCAAATGGGCCCTGGACTCTTTCAAGTATTACCTGATGGGCAAAGAGTTTACCTTGGAGTCTGACCATAAGGCACTGCAGTGGCTGGAGAGGATGAAATATACCAATGGGCGGATTACCAGGTGGTACCTTGCCATGCAGCCGTTCCGGTTTACAGTTCAGTACATCCCTGGTAAGTTCAACAACACTGCAGACTACCTCTCTCGCTGGCCCAGCAGCAGCTCTGAAGAGGGGGGGGGGGGTGTGTGATGGCCACAGCCATGGCCTCACAACCAGTTTAAAAGCGGTAACCTCATGCACTTATATTTTCCTGAGTTTATGCTGTTTTCTTTAGTTTATATATTTCTTTTTCATACACATTATACATTTGTTGCAAATATTTATTTAGTTACAAATAACTCACAGGACACTTAATTTCACATATATTATACTTTATTTAGTTGACCATACAGAAGTATCTTTTTGGGAGCGCGCAACATTAGTTACTTTTGGATTGTCATTCTGTTTGTTTCTGAGCTTACCAGTGTTGGATGCCACACCCGGGAGAGATCCAGGAAGTCGGCTGGCTTAAAGGGGTGGCACTTGGAGCAGGAGCAGCTTTATAGGGGAGGTGGCCTAATTGGACACTAGGGGGGGGGGGATAGGGGGGGGGGGGGGGTTAGCTTTATTTTTTTCCTTAGATATTTTGGGGTTAAGATTTATATTATAATATTGTTTGTTGTTAAGGTTAAGTAAAAGTACATTTCTTTTTGGAATAAGTTTTTAGGTAGTTTTTGCTGTTATCTGTAGTTTATGTAGTAGTGTTGTTGTTAGTCTTCCCTTGTGTGTCAAAATTTGATCAGCCAATATATAAGTCCCCTTTGTTTCTTTTGTTGAAGGTCAGTTGTATTTTTGAGTTTCTTATGTTCAGAGCTTTAGTTACTGTCTGTTTATTTTGACCTCTTTTATGGGCCCAAACCTTTATTTTTATTTTGTTGTCCCAAATTTTGGGAAATAAAAATCCTTATTTTTGAACTTCCCTTGTGACTCCTCTTGCTTAACTGCTTGGTCCCTCACAATGTTATAATGGACTACAAGTTTTGTCTTCCGCCACAGGCGCTCTGCTTTTCTGCATTGTCTTTTCATATTTTGCACTGCTGTTGAGTTTCTCCAAGGTGCTTTTTGTCTGTCACTCTTCTTCCTGACTTTCACAGGAGCAATATCATCAATTACACTCTTAACTTGTGAGTTAAAATAATCAAGGAGAAAATCAACAGAGTCAGCAGATATGCTTGGTATTAAATATATAGCCTTCATAAATAGTACACTAGTGTTCTCATTTAAGCATCTCTTCTTGACAGACACAGATCTAGCTTCAATGGCAGGAGAGATCAATACATCAAAGAAAATACAAAAATTATCAGACAGTGCTACATTCTTGATAACAATTGATGAAATGTTTAGACCCTTACTGATAAGTAAATCTAGAGTGTGTCCACGATTATGTGTGGTTCCATGTACATGCGGAGTCAGATCAAAAGTTTTTAAAACAGTTTTGATTTCTTTTGCCATATTGGTTTCTGCATTATCTATGTGAATGTTAAAATCTCCAGCAATGGCAAAGCAGTCAAACTCTGAGGAAATTGTTGATAACAGTTCTGTTAAGTTCTCAGCAAAAGCTGGAGAGTATTTTGGAGGCCTGTAAACAATGATAAGTAAAATGCGTGGAGCACCTTTTAACACAATACCCAGATATTCGAAAGACGGGTTATTCCTAAATGATATTTGGTTACATTGATAGACATCTTTATAAAGAGCAGCTAAACCTCCGCCTCTTCTGACAGCTCTGCAGACACTCATAAAAGTAAAGTTAGGAGGGGCTGTTTCATTGAGGACTGTTGCACTGCAGCTGTCTTCTAGCCAAGTTTCATTTAGCAACATAAAATCCAGGTTGTATGTGGTTATTAAGTCGTTGACTAGAAGTGATTTATTTTTAAGTGAGCGGATGTTTAAAAGTGCTAACTTAACAGTCTTACTTTTTGTCCCCACAGCAATCTTAGTATGTCGTGTAATAGGCACCAGATTAGGTGGGTTTGCTGTACGGCTTTTGAAGGCCTTAGACTTTCTATCATGTAATCGAACAGCAATAGAGAAAGATACAGGCACACTGGGTTCCCGCTTGTTCTGTAAACATTTGAGAAAGTTAATGTTATCATAGCGGGGACCCGACACATATCACTGAGAGCTGGTATCAGTTGTTTTTGGTTCACCTCGAGCTGCTGGAGGAGGGTGTGGGCCCTGGCGCTGTGGCAGAGGCCGAAGAGCTCTCACAGGAGGAGGGAGAGGGCGAGCTGGGCCCGCAGGCTTTGGTGGTTGTGGGGCCTGGCGTTTTTTTGGTTGGTATCTGGGGGCTCGCAGCAAAAGAGTGGGATAGTGTAGTTCCAGCATGCACCAGTTGTTCCATTTTCTCTGAGAAGCACAGATGTGGAGATGCTGGAGAGAGGGATAACGTGTCTGGTGAGGGCGGCTGTTGCTCTGGTTTTATTGGAGGCTGTAATATGCTGTCCTGGTTTCCCTGGCTGTTTTCCAGAAAGTCGTCCTTGGGTGCTGAATCTGGGAGCAGTGCTAGTATGTCACAGTCTATCTGTGGTGAGCTCTGTGGGCAGGGCTCAGCTGAGATTGTGTCTGTGAGCAGAGGCTGTTGTGGCTGAGTGGTGTTATCACTGTCCTTGTGTGATGCGTCAACTGTGAGTCTATTCAGGTGTGGAAGTGTAGTCCTGTGGTCATTCATACTGTATCCAGGTGTGTGTGTGTGCCATTCAGGTTGAGTGGATTGGCACACATCGCAGAAGGATGACGGAGAGAGAAGTAGATATTGTCCTTTAGCACTCCTGAACCAAGTTTGTTTGGGTGGTGGCCATCCTGTTGAAACAGTTGCCTCTGACTCCAGAAAAGATTGAAATGTCAACAAAGTTCACTCCTTTTATATTGCAGGTTTTTTGCAGCCATGTATTAAGCCCAAGCAACCGTGAAAACCTGTTTGTCCCTCTTGCTGGGAGTGGTCCACTGATGAATGTCTGAACTTTCAGTCTTTTAAGTGTTTCAAAAAGTTCATTGAAATCCTTTTTAAGAAGTTCCGACTGCTCTTTATGAATATCATTCTTCCCCACATGAATGATGAGTCGATTTGCAGTCTTATGTTTCATCAGAATGTTCTGAAGTTCCCTGTTTACATCAGACTTTGTTGCTTGTGGAAGGCATTACGTTGTAGTATCCCTGCTATTAATGTTTCTGATTACGGAGTCGCCCACTATCAGAGTACTGGGCCCGGCTGCGCTCTGAGCTGAGTGCCGCTGTCTGCTCGACCTTGAGCCCCAATTAGCATCAGTGTTAGCTACTGGCTGATTCAGTCTGTGTTCGATCACATTCATCAAATTTGGGAATGTAAGCTATCAGTGGAAGGCTGGTCGAATAAAATAATTCTGCTTTTTTTGTAGTAATCCAAGTGTTTGAGCACTGTGCTGATTAGCTGAAGTTAAAATTAGGTGATAAAAGGAGATAAAATATAGAAATATAAAAGCGATAGAGCAGCTGTGGCCCTTAGGTAGGGATTCCTATTTGTCGGTCTTGACGTGGGGTCGACTGACCGACTGAAGAGGAACATATCGGTTATATATGGTAACCCTCGATCCCTGAAGGAGCGAACGGAGACGCCACATCCCGTCACCACATCTGCTGCTGCCCGCTGGGGCGGCCAGCTTATAAGGCTTGGCTCCTCAGCAAAAAACTGAAGTGCAATCACACTTGTTGTTCATTATATACACACGCTGCAAGGCTGAGCAGCTGATGGAAATGATTGCACGCCAATGTGCATTCGCTTGTTTAATTCTACCAGAAAGACTCGGGAGAGTAATGGCGTTACCGGTATACATTTATTAACAGCTCAGCAAGCACGATATGATATAAAGTTCTTTGGCGTAGGCCCCGTCCGAAGTTCGCATTCCAAGGGTACGGAATCTGCATATCCCGCCTGAGACGAAGGCAGGGGCACAGCCGACCCCCCCTTAAGGGATGGGACCATCCTGTTGGTGGTGTTGGGGAGGATGGAGGAGAAGGGACATCTTGGAGGTGGAGGGGAGGATGGGGGAGAATGGAAGCGTCAGCATCTGCGAACTCAAACATGTGTAAGTTTCACTCTTTTATACTACGAGTATTTAGAGCACGATTGGATAAAGGGAAGGTAAACAGTGACGTAATAGTTGAGTCTTCCCGGCAGAACTTGCGCAAGCTACATTTTCCCTCGAAGTGGATTGGCTTCTCTAGCGAGATTCCTATTAGTCGGTCACGACGTACGTCTCCGTTCCCTCCTTCAGGGAATGAGCATTACCATATGTAACCGAGATGTTTTTTTCGCATTTCATGGAAAGAGAGCACGAATGGGTACAGAGATGCCTTAAATACTGTTATATCTGCTAATTTTTCAACCCTATTAGTAGAAAATAAACAAAACCCTAGGTATTTATTTGAAACAGTGGCTAAATTAACGAAAATTAAAGCTTCAACCCAAGCCTTTTCCAAGCAGCACAGCAGTAATGATGTTATGAACTACTTTACTTACAAGCCTGATAATATCGGGAGAAAATCATAACTATGCAACCATCTATAAAGTATCGCATCAGACAGTGTACTGTAGTCTCCCTGAGGAAAAAATGTATTCATTCATTGCTATAGGAGAGGAATCATTTTCTAAACTTGTTAAATCATCTAAATCGACAACATATATGTCAGACCCTATACCGACTAAGCTATTGAAAGAGATGCTTCCAGAGGTCATAGATCCTCTTCTTAATATCATTAATTCATCTTTGGATATGTACCAAAAACTTTTAAGCTGGTTATGATTAAACCACTTGTTAAAAAAACGCAACTTGATCCATCAGAATTAGTAAATTACAGGCCGATCTCGAATCTACCTTTTCTGTCAAAGATACTAGAAAAGGCAACTATGTTCTTTTTAGAAAGAAATGTTATCTGCAAGGATTTTCAGTCAGGATTTTGACCGTACCATAGTACTGAGACAGTTTTCATTAGAGTCACAAATTATTTGCCCTTATCATCCGATCGTGGTTGTATCTCTCCATTAGTGTTACTCGATCTTAGTGCTGCATTTGATACTGTTGACCACAATATTGTTTTAAATAGACTCGAAAATTATGTTGGCATTAGTGGAATTGCATTAGCATGGTTTAAATCATACTTATCTGACCGTTATCAGTTTGTAGCAGTAAGTGAAGAGATGTCTTATCGATCACAAGTTCAGTATGGAGTGCCACAAGGCTCAGTACTAGGACCATTGCTGTTCACTCTGTATATGCTACCCTTGGGAGATAACATTAGGAAGCATGGCATTAATTCCCCTTCGAGGGAACTCGCACTGCGTCGTCGTCGTGACGACACTTTGGGGCATGCCCCCAGCATAGCGCATCTGAAGCATGAATGAAATCTGTCCAATCCTGATTGGTGCTGCGTCATGACGTAGTAGATGACAGCACAACCGGAAGATACAAAGGGACGCCGGCACACACACACACATTAGCTTTTTTGCTCTTAAGCAAGCGCTCTGTGTCAACTGTCTGTCCTATTTGGTGTTGTTTGTCCCATAAGAATTGCAATATAGAATCTATAGTGGCTCGGATCTCACGTTTGCCGAGGCAGCGCGTTGATTACGGGTCTACTCTGCTATAAAGATTCTGTGACTGGGATCTCGCGTTGTCGAAGCAGCGCGTAGATTTAAGGTCTGCATTGCAATACAGAATCTATAGTGGCTCGGATCTCGCGTTTGCTGAGGCAGCGTGTTGATTACGGGTCTACTCTGCAATAAAGATTCTGTGACTTGATCTCGCGTTGTCGAGGCAGCGCGTAGATTTAAGGTCTGCATTGCAATACAGAATCTATAGTGGCTCGGATCTCGCGTTTGCCGAGGGAGCGTGTTGATTACGGGTCTACTCTGCAATAAAGATTCTGTGACTTGATCCTACGTTGTCGAGGCAGCGCGTAGATTAAAGCTCGTACATTGCAATACAGAATCTAGTGGCTCGGATCTTGCGTTTGTCGAGGCAGCGCGTAGATTACGGGTGTACTTTGCAATAAAGATTCTGTGTGTGTGCGAGGCATGAACAGTCAGCTCCTGAGGGTGCTGGCTGTGTTCATTGAGAAATAATCTCGATGCGCACAGCCGTGCGTTTTCGGGTGTTTCAGCCTCGGGCCCGTTAATTTTCTTCTCGAGAGATGAAAACCAAATATATTGTGAACGACTCGAATCTCGCGTTTTCGAGGCAGTGAGTAGAGTACGGGTCTGCAATGAAAGGGACACACGCGATCTGTGAAATAATACTGTTTGGGTGCGAGGCATTCACAGTCAGCTCCTGAGGGTGCTGGCAGCTGTTCATTGAGAAATATCTCGATGCGTATATCCGTGCGCTGTCGGCTGTTTCAGCCTCGCACCTGTTGACATTATTCTTGAGGGATGAAAGCCAAATATATTGTAATGACTCGAATCTCGCGTTTGCCGAGGCAGCGTGTAGATTACGAGATCGTATAACACAAAACAGTATTCTCTGGTAATTATGGCTGCATTTAATTTCAAGAAATTAAAATGATGAAATATTATCTGACTTTAAGCAAGTAAGATATTTTAATTCAGCCTACCATTCAGACCGTGTTTCACTTATACAGTGTTTATGGCTGCATTTAATTTTGAGGAATTAAAATGATGAGCAGCGAATGCACGCTGCTCTGTCTGCCCCACAGGCACATGCAGTGTTCCTTCTGCACATCAAAACGTTTTTTTGCACGTTTTTAGATTTTTCCCTGCCGGTCCTCCACTTCAGGGTATCGAAAACGAGACAAAAATTGCAGGCCCCCCCAATGGAGGGACGAGCGAGAATCGCTCCTCCGCGGAGCCCTCAGGAAATCGATGTCTGTATCCAGCGTCAAGTGCGCTTCGAGACACATCGGTTTTCAGCGAATGCGCGCTGCAGTATCCACCCCAAGGGCTTGCGGCCAGGCAGTGCTCGTGTTCGCCAATCGGAAACGGTTTTCGATTGATCCCTGCCGGTCCTCCGCTTCAGGGTATCGAAAACGAGACAAAAATTGCAGGGCCCCCCCCCCCCCGTGGAGGGACGATCGAGAATCGCTCCTCCACGGAGCACTCAGGAAATCGATGTCTGTATCCAGCGTCAAGTGCGCTTCGAGACACATCGGTTTTCAGCGAATGCGCGCTGCAGTCTCCGCCCCAAGGGCTTGCGGCCAAGCAGTGCTCGTGTTCGCCCATCGGAAACGGTTTTCGATTATTCCCTGCCGGTCCTCCGCTTCAGGGTGTCGAGAACGAAACCGAAAGAGCCTCCCTTCAGGGAAGCCCTCAGGAAGTCGATGTCTGTATCCCGCCGTTAAGTGTGCTTCGGGACACATCGGTTTCCAGCGAACGCACACTGCTCTGTCTGCCCCACAGGCTTGTGGCCAGGCAGCAATCGCGTCCGCCCATCGAGAATCGTTTTCGGTCGAACCCTGCCGGAGATACCCGGCGCATGGGCTACCTTCCGAATATTTCTGCGTGGGCCCTGCGTACTGTAGAGCTGGGTTACAGGCTGCAGTTCAGCTCCCCTCCCCCGAAGTTCAACGGGGTGGTCTGGACTGTGGTCGGCCCAGAGCAGGTTCGGGTTATGGAACAGGAAGTTCAATCCCTGTTGGTCAAGAAGGCCATAGAACGTGTTCCTCTGCCAGACAGGGAGTCCGGGTTCTACAGCCGGTACTTCATAGTTCCCAAGAAGGATGGGGGGTTGCGTCCAATAATAGATCTCAGGCACTTGAATCGGTCCCTGAGGAAATTCAGGTTCAAGATGCTCACAATTCAAGCCATCGTGAGTCAGATCCAGTTTGAGGACTGGTTCGTCACGATAGATCTGAAGGACGCATACTTCCATATTTCCATCCTTCCATGTCACAGGAAGTTCCTGAGGTTCACTTTCGGGGGCGAAGCGTACCAATATCGGGTTCTTCCCTTCAGCCTAGCTCTCTCCCCTCGCACTTTTATAAAATGCTTGGATGCAGCTTTAGCACCCCTGAGGCTCAAGGGCGTCAGGGTGCTCAACTACATCGACGACTGGCTGATTCTGGCCCAGTCACGAGAGCTGGCGATTCGGTATCGAGATGTCGTCCTCGCCCACATCCAGAGCCTGGGGTTGAGACTCAACTCAAAAAAGAGTGTGTTGAAGCCCTCCCAGAGGACTACGTTCCTGGGAGTTGTATGGGACTCCACGACGATGGGGGCATAGATGTCTCCTGCGCGCATGGAGTCCATACTGGCAATGGTCTCCAGAGTGAAGCCAGGCCACAACCTCACTGTGAAGCAGTTTCAGAGACTGCTGGGGCTCATGGCAGCAGCGTCCAACGTCATACCTTTTGGCATGCTACACATGAGACCCCTACAGTGGTGGTTGAGAGCCAAGGGGTTTTCCCCAAGGGGAAATCCGTTACATATGATCAGGGTAATACGCAGATGCCTTCGTTCCCTTGTCATATGGAGGAAACCTTGGTTCCTGTCCCAGGGACCAGTGCTGGGAGCATCATGTTGTCAGGAAGTCATTTCAACAGATGCCTCCCCTCACTGGTTGGGGCACGGTCATGGACAGCCGCTTTGCAAGAGGTCTGTGGGAGACCCGGCATTCTTCCTGGCACATCAACTGCCTGGAAATGCTGGCGGTCTACAAAGCTCTGAGGGTTTTTTTTTCCCCGACCTCCGCGGCCACCATGTCCTGATACGCTCGGACAACACTTCTGTAGTCGTGTATCTGTATCATTAGGGGGGTCTGAGGTCGCGCTCTCTATGCAGACTGGCACACCAGATCCTTCTGTGGTATTCAAAGTCATTGAGTTCTGAATATTGAGTACTGTCGTCTTTCAGAGCGATGTATGTCCCCGGGGACCAAAATCAGGGAGCAGACGTTCTGTCGAGGCAAGGGCTGAGGCCCGGGGAGTGGGGACTCCAACCCCAGGTGGTGGAGGCCATGTGCGTGAGATTCGGCCCAGTGGAAGTGGATCTGTTCGCGTCTCAAGAGATGTCCCACTGTCCACTGTGGTTCTCTCTCAGGTATCCAGCTCTGCTGGGGCTGGACGCTATGATGCAGACGTGGCCGAGGCTGCATCTGTACGCATTTACCCCGATCGCTCTGCTCCCGGGAGTCTTGGAGCGGGTCCACCGGGAAGGTATCAGCCTACTTTTAGTAGCACCCCGCTGGCCGACCCGGATATGGTTCCCGGACATTGTAGCACTGCTAGACGGCCTCCCGTGGCAGGTCCCTCTGAGGAGGGATCTGCTTTCTCAGGCAGGGGGCACAATATTTCACCCCCGGCCAGAGCTGTGGACTTTAATTTCCTATTATCACTGTAAAGCTGCTTTGAAACAGTCCATATTGTTAAAAGCGCTATTTAAATTAAGGTGATATGACTAGAGAGGTGGCCTCAGATGCTGGTGATCAGGGTTCAAGAGCTCATAACGAGGCGGTTAGATGCGGGCTGTAACGTGTTTGTGAATTTTGAAGGCGGAGCAATGAAGAGAGGGGGTGGGTTTGTTTGGGTTGATTTCAAATATCAACAGTGTTCAACAACAATTCTGGGAGATTGCATACTGCACCTTTAATGCATTTAGCAGATTTTTTTTATTTGTTTATTTATTTTATCCAAAGCATCTTACATTAGATTGTAAATTGTTACTAGGAGGCCAATGCATATTGTCCTGAAAATAGAACCCAAACTGCTCATGATTTTTAAATCAGTGATAAATCTAAGCTCTCATATACAATTTTTAAATATTTAAAAGTTGACTGTCACTTGGGGTGCCAGGGTCACTGTCTGGGGTAGCCAGAGGATGTGAGTAATCCTCTAAAATGACTCCACAGAATGACTTGGCTGAACTTTCATATAGAAGTCACTCTGAACACTTCAGACTTTGCCAATACCACAACCAGGCTGCTATTATTGGTTAGGCTCTACCTGACAGAGTAGAAGGAAATAGGACAAGAAAAAAAGTGTTTTGACTCGATGGTAGCGAGGACTAGGTGCACTTTGGAAACTGATGTGCCCTAAGGGGGCCCCTGAAGGAGAGTTGAAGGGCGTGGCCCCTCCTGCTGTGGTTTACAGCTCACTTGTCATTTCTCCAGACACATTAGCACAGCAACTGGCACTTTCCCTTGGGGCTGGTATTCGTACAGAACATAATCCCAGTGGAGGCTGTATTTTTGGCAACCTCCATCTTTTTTAAGCACTTGTTTTAAATTGTCATTTGGACTGTTTGTGTGACTTTATGCGTGCCTGTTCAGTTTCAAGGATGGCCCAAAAACCACAGCGTCTTTTTTTAGCCCATACCATTTGTGTGTGTATGTGCGAGAGTTTGCATGTCTGTTCAACGATACCCACATGATACTCCCTGGTGTGTCCTTGGGAGTCTGAAAAGTCCTTTGTCAGGCCTAATTCGCTCTCTCTGCCAGAATAATGAATCAGTCGGAAAGAGGATTCCAAAGTGTTTTTCTTTGGCTCAAATAAACACGTTTTTTTTCCATTCAGCCTCTCAAGGAAGCACAAAGTTTGTGAGTAACTTGACCTGTATTTCAAAGACATTGTTTATTATATTGTAGTTGGCTGTCAATCGGCATGGAAAGTATTTCTAAACTTCCTTGGGCAAACTCAAAGCCTATTGAAAAGGTAACAAGAGGGGGAGAGTGTTTGGAATAATAAATAAAGAATGGAATTCTTTGAAATTAGTTGAATAAAGCATCCAATATCACAGAACAAAGTTAAACTATAATATCAAATTAGGTAAATGTGTTAGGAAAGTGATGGCATTAAACATATTGGATTATTTGCATTGATATTCTCATAGATAGATAGATAGATAGATAGATAGATAGATATATGGATAGATACATTGTTTTAACACATTGTTAGCATTAATAAGCAAATACTAACATGCGTTAGCACATTGCTATCATGATAAAATTTGTTGCTAACATGATTTAACACATTGCTAGCTTGATTAGCACATTGCTAACATGATTGAGCACGTTGCTAGCAAGTTGTTAAGCATGATTTAACATGCTGGTAACATGATTTCACATGTTGCTAACATGATTTAGCACATTGCTAGCATGTTTTAACACATGGCATGATTTAACATGTTGCTAACTAGATAGATAGATAGTTGATTAGAATTATTAAACAGATAGATAGATAGATAGATAGATAGATAGATAGATAGATAGATAGATAGATAGATAGATAGATAGATAGATGATTAGAAATATTAGATAGATGATTAGAAATATTAGATAGATGATTAGAAATATTAGATAGATAGGTGATTAGATAGATGATTTGAAATATTAGATAGATATATAGATAGATGATTAGAAATATTAGATAAATAGATAGATAGATAGATAGATAGATAGATAGATAGATAGATAGATAGATAGATAGATAGATAGATAGATGATCCAGCCCACTCCAGTCATCCAGCTGCAGTCACTCATCATTGCCGTCTCAGAACTCCTCCCTAGATCTTTCCCACTCCCCCTCACTACTGTCACATACCCTAAGCCCATCTAAACCTCTCACCACAGCCATCACGGACACAAAGCCAGAGCTTACTACAGGCCCAGATCAAGAACCTGTGCTTTCCACGAGACCAAAGCCAAAGCCTGCCAAGGACTCTACACTGGTGAAGAGCATTGCCCTGGAGCTAGAGGCTGTAGTTACCTTGTCTCGGAGCCCGACCCAGTCTAAGAGTCTGACCAGGTGAGAGAGTTGGCACCCATGGCATCCCAGTGGATATATTGGTTGAGTTGGAATGTTTGGAGTTGGATCATGCCCTTGCTTCTGCTAAAAAGATAGATAGATAGATAGATAGATAGATGGATAGATAGATAGATAGATAGATAGATAGATAGATAGATAGATAGATAGATAGATAGATAGATAGATAGATAGATAGATAGATAGATAGATAGATTTGTTTTAACACATTGTTAGCATTAATTAGCAAATCCTAACATAGATAGATAGATAGATAGATTTGTTTTAACACATTGTTAGCATTAATTAGCAAATGCTAACATACGTTAGCACGGAGCCCGAGCCAATCTAAGAGTCTGACCAGGTGAGAGAGCTGGCACCCATGTGCATCCCAGTGGATATATTGGTTGAGTTGGACTGTTTGGAGTTGGATCATGCCTTTGCTTCTGCCTCCACCACTGATGAAGAGTTGCTCCCTAATAGCTCATTTAATATATTGCACTGTAGGATAGAAAATAATCCAAGATATTTTAAATTATTTTCCATTTTCTTTACTTTACCGTTTTTACTTTACTTTACTGGCTCCACTGAGCTCTGCCTTCTCCCCCTCCACCATTGACCTTGGTTGATCCAGCTTCACCGCAGTCTTCTGATACCCTTTCTCGTCAACTCCGCCTTGGCCCACTAGACCAGCAGTGTCACCCTGTGCCTTTGGCTCCTCAGCTCTGCCCGCTTTTAAAATAACTGCCCCCCCCCCCCCCCCCCCCAAAAAAAACCCTGCAAAGCACATTCCTTGCAATGGCCAGAGACATAGGCCAATAAGTAATGTGTAACAAATACATTATGAATAATGGGTGAGTTATTGAAAGAATGCTGCATCTCCATTCAACTTCTCTTCTTACATACATTTGGACTCTTAACATTTGAAGTACAGCTTGAAGTAATCCCATCACAAAGCAGTGGTCCCCAACCCTGGTATTAGAGTACCCCCAACACTGCACATCTCTCTTATCTGACACACACACATCTGAGGTCTTGGAGTCTTTAATAACAAGCTGATAAGTTGAATCAGGTGGGTTTGATTAGGGATAAATCTAATGGTACGTTTACACGATAACGATGCGCTTAAAATGGAGATGTTTTACGCTTACAGACGACACCATTGTCAAAACGATCCCCATTCACACTGATCCGTAAAAATGACTAAAAACGCTGTATTCTGCTGCCAGGCAATTAGATGGCAATGAAACAATATAGACAAAACATGTAATATGTATGTGCATGACGTCATAATTTCCACAGATTCGCGATTTTTGTTGTTTACACAGAGTCTGTTTTCAAAAAACGCTGTTGTTGTGTAAATGAACGGCCAAAACGCAAAAAAACCAAAACATTTTTCTTTGAAAACGTTGTCGTGTAAACGGACATTTGGGCTATGTCTACATTAAACTTTTCAAACTTCCACACTAGCGTTTTCAAGCGTTTTCCAAAACTTTCTCATCCACACTGACATGTTAGAAAACGCAAAATTCCACTTACTGCACATGCGTAAACCCTCATAAAAGCTCACTGAGAGGATACAGACAGAACAAGACATAATAAAGTTATCACGCAATTCTTCTGGCAGGATAATTTTATTTAGCAAAATATCTCACCATTCACTAATGCATCCAAGTCGCATTATATGTGCCACAGGACAGCAAATACAAGTAAATTATCTGTCATCTTTGCAGGACTGTGATACGAAGAGTGTGCAAAGTAACATACTATTTAGGCAACTGTGTGAAAGTGAATAGCACATAACAGGCTCAATACCGGTATAAAAATGAATACCTCCGTTTTCAGAATCTAAATGTATCCACTTTGGAGAGTGTTTTCAAAAAACGTTGTTTTCGTTAATAAAAACACCATCTCAGTGTGGACGCAAGGCCAAACCAGAGAGAAAAGATTATTAGTGTGGACAAGGCCTAAAATGTGCAGTGCTGGGGATACTACTTCAGAACCAGGTATGGGAACCGCTGCCTAAACCTGCATCTAAATGTCCATACTATCCATCCTAAACAGTATGTGAGATTAAATAAGTGTGTCCCAAAGCATAGTATGCTGAAAAGAGTATGGCAGAAGTCACCGGATGGTCTACTATTTCCGGTCGATTTTCAACGTGTGGATCAGTGCACACTATTACGGCTGATATTGCCCACAACCCATTGTGCTTTGTAAGAGGATTCAGTTCAGAACTACAAACACGAGTTAAAAGTGTTCAGAAAACAACAAAACATGACGGATATGTGCGACGGACGGTTAAGTAGAAGGGTTAGATAAAGGGGTTTGAGTTACTAATAATCAACATTTAAGGTGATTAAAATATTTATGTAATGTTATCTGTATATTTCATCTGCAACAACAATGTGAGCTTTTATAAAGATACGTTTGCCCATTAACTTTTAAATGCATGGTTATGCATGAATATGAGTAGAGTCTCCACACGAAAGACCTGCGACTGGCAGATCAACTTGCTTCTGTATTTCTCTCCGATACATTACAGTGTCTGCACTGTACAAATGTTACATCATGGCAGGGCCTGAGCTTCCTCATTATGTAAAGTAAATCAGTTCCTGCTTAGCGAATGGAGACAGTAGGGAGTTTCTGTTGATTCAAGGTTTGTTTGCTCTGGCTGAAGTTATGAGCATCGAAGCACTCCATGCCATTTAGAGTGTAGGCAAGTGCACTCATGTAGAGAGTTACCTTTAGATTCCTGCAGGCTTTTGAATCTCAGCCCTGTCTTGACTAATGCTCTCTATCTGAGCAATGGGATGGTCTACACATTAGTCATAAGTTGAAACTCTCCATTCGAGAGCTCTCGTTACCTCTGGTCATGGAACAGATACCTCCAAAAGAGCTTTCTGGACTAATGTGGTGACTTTGATGGATTATAAGTTAATTGCACTTCACATCTGTCTTCTGTCACTTCTAATGTCATCTAAATGTTTTAGTTAGACTGAAATTGTAGCAAAGAGAGGCAAAGACCAATTATTTTTAGTTAGATTAATATCAATTTAATATTAAACTATTAAAGTGAATGTAAACATACTAATGTGGTTCCCTTTCGAAGGGAACTCAACAATACGTCATTGACGCTATGGGGAACACCTTTAGACATTGACCGGCGACAGCCCATGAATAATTAGCGTGAATGATTAACATGGGACCTGGAAGTATATAAGGGCGCCTTGCAAACTTGACAAATCATCTTATCGTCTTCAGGGACTGTCTGTTTGAAAACGCTACTCAAAGAAACGGTAAGAGAAAGAAAATGAAATGTACAGCGAAGGCAGATTGCTTTCAGAAATGTGCTGACCCGTGCCCGAGGTTTCTGACAGCGGGCGACACACACAAGCTGTGCATTTCCTGCCTGGGAGAAGAGCACGCACGGGAGGTTCTCGAGGGAACCCTCTTTGCGAACTGTGAGGGTTTTTCTCTTAAAACGCTTCACTCTCGTCTGGCCCTCTTCTCGAGTGAAGGGGGTTCAACGTCTTGTCCTCGTGGTCCAGGTCCCGCTCGTGCCGAGGCAGAGCGCCGACTTGCATCATGGGCTTCTAGATAGAGCTCGTTGATCATCTTGAGAGGGCTGTAAACCTCTCAGATGTTTCGACGGCTGATGAGGGCAAACTGCAGGTCAATGATGAGGATTTTTCACCGACGGTTTCCTGCAGTTGCTGCTCTTCAGGATGAGCAGGAGATGGCTGAGGAGGTTTATAATCAAGTAGATCCTGAACCCTCTCAGCCACCCTGCCCCATGTATGCAGAGCTGGTGGATGTTGTGGAGCGTGCCGCCGTCAGGCTGTAGCTGCCATGGCAACGCACTAGAGGAGAGACCGCTCTCGGTAGGCTCGACGATCGGTTTCTCCCTGGCCATACACCACCAGCTCAGGTGAGCCTTCTATTCCTTCCTGATCTTCACACAGAGATCGAGAGGGCATGGAAGAGCCCATACTCTGCCAGTATTCACCGACATCAGCGGGTTAGTTTCGCTGATGTTGAGGGGATCACAGGGCATGGGTATGTGTCGATGCCGCCCATTTGACGAGTCGTTTGCGAACTATCTCGTGTCTGGGCAGGCATCAACATTAAGAGCTCCAACCCTGCCATCCAAACCGCTAAAGACAACAGCGCGTTTGAATGGCAGAGCATACACGGCAGCGGTTCAGGCTGCTGCTTCCCTGCACACCATGGCGGTGCTGCAGGCATACCAGGCCGACCTGCTGCAGGATCTCGACCAGGGGGCAGGGATGTCCCCTGAGGCGGTTACTGAGCCGCGCCGAATCACGGGGGGAGAGGGATCTGATGGTCGCTGATGGATAATCTCCCCGGAGGGCTTCATTACATCTCAGCCCTCTCCTCTCTTCTTACTCCCCAGACGTTCATTACAGGCCTATGATAAGAACGATGTTCCAATGGCCCGCCTAGGCTTGGTTAGTAGAAACGCCTCTTTCAGGTATGTAAAGTGGTGGACCCCAGGGTCATAAAGAACTATCTGAAGAGTCTTCACTCCGCACACCGTAGGTGAGCTGACTGTTTTTTTTAAGAGTAATTTTTTGTGAATTAAAACTCCGAAATGTATCTCTCTCCAGACCTTGTTCCCTGTATAGAGCTATGGGGTCATGTCAAGGTAATAAGGTAAGAGAAGTTTCCTGGATTATTAGGGCCCTGAAGTTCCCTGTTAGGTGGCCAGAACGATAACTATGTAAGCCTTTGGGCTTTTAGCCACCTCAGGGTAGAGTAGTTGGTCTCTCTCTTAGAATTTTTTACTTAGAGTGTTGACTGACGCTACAGCTTCAGATAGATCTTATGTCCGGCCCACGAGACCGTTTGACTTCTTCCTGAGTATTTCGCCCCTTGAGCTCTGTTTGGGTTTTCATTAGGCTGAGCGATTCTGCAGCCCTTTGTATGGAATAATACAGACTATATTCTTTAGTAAGGCTGTGGCTCCTCCGAGCCCTCAGATAGATCTATGCTTGCAGGCTGGCCCTCACCGCCTCTTAGCTGGCCTAGGCTGTGCCAGGGATAATAGAGGCGCTTTGCAAAAAATTGCATTTCTTCCTCTGACCCTTCACTTTGTGAATGTAGGTTTCTAGCATCCCTGTATAAACAGCCTCCTCCCATGGGAGTCGTTAGGCCAAGGCCCGCCCCCTTCTCTGCATTCTGGGGTGACTAGAGTAATGCAGCGTGGTGCAGAGGATGGTTTATAAGGACATGGTAGGCCTCAAACAGGCCTCCGTGGTATATGTCATTATTGAGCAGGGTTAGGCCGTCTTTCGCTTCACGAATAAGACTGGATCTCCTGCCCGACCCTGCCATGCAGAACTGGCCTACGGATTTAGGCCGCCAGTATAGGCTTCACTCACCTCGCTGAGCTACTGCTCGAGCGCTGGGTTATAGGTGGTTGGCTTTCATTCAAACCCCATTCCCCTAGGTTGGGCACAGATACATTTCTGTCATTCCAAGAGCCACTGGCAGGCCCGCACCCTGGTAACCTCAGGGTGAGGTGTGAGTATTCCCCTGTGATACAGGGTAGGTCTGAGCACTTCACTCCCAGTTCTGTTTTATCCTACCTCGCACCACTACGGCTTGGGTCGAGTATGTAGTAAGCCTTCACTTCTTCTTTGGTCGAAGTACGCTCCCCTGAAGCCAGAGCATTGCCCTGAGCTGATGCCCATGCATAGATGGTAGTCCCCTGGCTGACTGGGGCCTCCATTGAGGCAGAGTGGCGTATGTTGTACTCCCCTTGTTTTAAGGGTGCTAGCTTTCTTGCGGAGTACACTGCCATGGGCAATGAGATTAGGCACCAGGATGCTGTAGGCACTGTGTAAACAGCTTATCTGCCAACCAAGGCTGCACCATTAGGTAGTAGGCCTAAGCAGGCCTCCTTGATTGGACAGCCCCCAAGGGGGCGCTGTAGGCCAGCTCACTTTACGTGATTGGCTTTGGTGGTTCGGGCAGTTGACTCACTGATGGGTAGTAGGCCTTAAACAGGCCTCCTCGGAGGTGAGTCCCAACTTTGTGGGACATACCTCATAGCACTACTGGAAGTCCAATAGTAAAATATGCTTGTGTAGTATGGTTCCCAACAGTGTATGTTATAGCAGAATATGACTTGCTATCAGCTAGTAGGCCCGACCAGGCCTCCCTGATAGGTGACTCCCCAGCTGGCTGGCCTTAGCAGGCCCCCTTGTACTATCACCCGGACTCAGGGCTCATAGCTACCAGTGGTTATCAGGTAGTAGGCCACTCAGGCCTCCCTGAAGATGAATTCCCACTTAAGATGGTTATCAGGTAGTAGGCCTCACCTGGCCGCCCTGAAGGCGAATTCCCACTTACGTTGGCTATCAGGTAGTAGGTAGCCTCCCTGAATGTGAGCTTCCAAATATTTTGGTAACACTTTATTTCGATAGACCACTTTAGACATTCTAATAACTATAAGTAACTTTGCAGTTACATGTCAACTAACTGTCATTAGAGTATTAGTAGACTGTCTAATTAATATCTGCTAACAATTTATTTGGTTGGTCCCCCAACAGATATTATACTGACTATAAGTAACTTCGCAACTACAAGTCAGCTTGTTCTCCAACCCGAACCCTAACACCTAACCATAACCTAACAGTCTACTGACAGTCTACTACAGCCTACTAATACTCTAATGACAGTTAGTTGAAATGTAGTTGAAAAGTTACTTATAGTTAGTAGAATGTCTAAAGTGACTATCGAAATAAAGTTTAACCAATATTTTGTCCGTCAGGTACATTTTACATTTACATTTACATTTTATTCATTTAGCTGATGCTTTTTATCCAAAGCGACTTACAATAGCTATATTTCAGAGGTTGCACGCCTCTGGAGCCACCCCTACCAGGCCTCCCTGAGGGTGAGTTCCCACATGCTGTGATTATCAGGTAGTAGGCTCCTCCAGGCCTTCTTGAATGAGAACGGTCTTGTAGTAGGCATCACCAAGCCTCCCTGAAGGTGAGTTCCCACAGATTGTGGTTCTCGGGTAGTAAGCTCCTCCAGGCCTCATTGAGTGAGTACCGTCAGGTAGTAGGCCTTACCAGGCCTCCCTGAAGGTGAGTTCCCACAGATTGTGGTTATCAGGTAGTAGGCCTCACCAGGCCTCCCTGAAGGTCCCCACATTCTGTGGTTATCAGGTTGTAAGCCTCTCCAGGCCTCCCTGTGAACGGTTCCCTAATGGTGCTGGGTTCATGAAGTTAGTGGCCTCTTGCTATCATTCTCAGCTAGCCTTAGTAGGCAGCTGTTGTAGGCGAGCTTGCGCCCTGGCTCGCTAAAGTGTACATTCTCTGCTTCGGGTTCCCTACACCACTTTCTTATGTGCGAAAACACACACAAATGAAATGTCCACAAGCACATTATATCATCAGCAGGTTCAACATCTTAAATAACGACTAAAGAGCAAATTAAGCTTAACTTACGTTTCAGCGCGCACGGCGGGCCTTCATCGCAGCAAAGGTCTTAACTGCATCCTCTATTTCGATTCTCTGTGCCAGTTCATGTTCTATGGAGATTGTTGCCAGTCCATTAAGTCTGTTCCCTGTTCACAAAACGTTCCCCATTCAAAGCAATCGGGACGTCACATATGAAACAGCCAGCCACCGCTGTCAGCGAGTAGCCGTATTCAAGCACTGAGGGCGCGCGCGCCGCGCCCATACCTCCGGTTCAGTTTCCCGAGCCCACCAAGTGCTATAGACTTCGCTATAGATTCACGGGCTATAGCCGGTCAATGTGATTTACCTGATTGGATGGTGATTTTAGACACCTGTCACGCCTGAGGCGTTCCCCATAGCACCAATATTGGCTCAGCCAATGGTATGGGTCTGGGCTGATCTATTTTTTTCATCCTGAGGAAAAAAGGGGAGTGTTTGGAAAACTGTTTGGAAATCCATTTTTTGATGCAGAACCTTTAAATTAGATTAATTTTTGGACAAATTTGTGGTTTTCGGTGTAACTTCATAACTTTAAGATACATATATTTCTGAAATAACACATAAATTACTGAAGCACGTACAATTGCGTCATTAATGTAATTTGTGTCACGAAGTTAGGTGATCTTAGTTATTATGATTTATCACATTGAATATCTGTAGCGCAAGCACCTAAGATATAGGCAGACATTTTCTAGTCAAACCCTTTAAGTCAATTTCTCTTCTCTGTTTGCGATAAGATAATTTTAAGCCACTGAACTCCGGGAACATTTTTAGTCCAATGATCTAGTAAGCGAATTCATTCAAACAATCAATCCAAAACAGCGCTAATGTAATGAAAACCAGGCTGATTACATAAAGAGATGACAGAGAGAATAGACTCACATTGCGTTTTCAGTGAATTATTAATTCCTCCAGTGTGTTTTGCTTGAAATGAGGTCTGTCATATTCTGTGATTATTTCTGAAGAGCACGAGCCGACCGAGATTGCAGTGACTTGTAAGAATCGTACAGTAAGCACGTGTGAGTCCGTTATTTTAATGCACAAACAAACCATGCACTTAATGTATTGTATTTATGCACAGATACATTTCAGTACATTCAAGCTGTTTCGACACACATTTAGTATAATGTTTTTTTGATTTGACAAGTGTATGTTGTTGTGTTTAGTATTTCTGAATGGATCTGTTTTCTGCAGTAGTAGGTATATGTAGTCAGGTCAGAGCCATGGGGGGAGTGTGAAGTCCAGCTCCCCCTCTCTGAATGTAATTTGGGCCTAATGAGTGGAGCTAGGATATCCAATAACACCCTAACCCTAGCATAACTCTATACGTCCACTCATCAGACACCCACAGAGGTGGAGTTGGACATCATTTGACTCTGAATTTGTTTTTGTTTTTTTAATGGTAACATAATGCTTTGATGTGCATACATTTATTAATTATATGGATATCATTTGGAGCCCTTTTTGAGTCTCCAAGTTGGAAAGACACCTAATTAAACTTTGAAAAAAGCTTGCAGAAAGTAAATTTTTTGTGAGAATAACTCTTCAATCTGAAGGTTTACTTTGCTGGATATAGCAATGATGACAAAAAGAATGTGTTAAACGAGAAATGGTGTATGCTTATTTTACTGTAAGGGTGTGATTAATTATGATGAAAAATGTATCCAGATTAAAAATGTATCTATTGATATCCCTGTATATATACAGTATATACAAACTCATACAGAGGTTAAGATTTGTTTACTCACATATCTTCAGGGCAAATATTGAAACAAGGTGTTTAGTATTCCCTCAGAGCTTTAGCCTAAGGCACTGGGAGTGAGTCAACAAGGAAGGGCTCTTACTTGGTCTTCTTCTGCCTGGTCTTCTCTTGCCACTTAGCCCTTTACTAAACCAGATTTAAGTTGCCAAAACATTCCTATCAAATGGAACAAAATGGGTAATTACCTGTGACAAGAACCTTCCCACATCTCTCTCTCCCATATTTTATATTTTCTCTTTCCATTCTTTGATGGATTATTGGCCTCCTCTCAAGGGTTATGTAAGAGAGAACCAGAGAACAAACCGCTTCTGCAAACAGGCCTGCACTCTGCAGCACACTGCTGATCTGATCAGAGTAAAACCACACTTAACTAAAACTCACCAGGAAGGAGGAACTGACCTGGAGTCTGCCCTTAAAGGGCACCTATTATGCCCCTTTTTACAAGATGTAATATTGGTCTCGGGCGTCCCCAGAATGTATTTGTGAAGTTTCAGCACAAAATCCCCCACAATTAATGTATTATAACCATATGAAAATGTCATTTTTGGGGCCTGTTTTAAAAAGAGCTGTTTTGGTGTGTACCACCTTAAATGTAAATGAGCTGCATATCCCCGCCCAGCCTTTGGATGAGGGCGTAACTTGCAAACCTATGGCAATAAACAGTCGGTAGAAGCAGAATTGCTGAGAGTGAGTGAGAGACCCGCTGTTTTGTGTGGCATTCAGCCGTACATGTTTGAACCGGAATCAGACCCAGATGATGAAGAGACTTCGGCAGAAGAAACACAAATGAGAATGGACCAGGGGTGCGTTTCCCAAGGCCAACTATGGTCGCAAGTTCCGTCGTTACAAATAGAGTTCAATGGAAATTGCGATCATAGTTGGCCAAAGATGCTTTTGGGAAACGCACCCCAGGATGCCTCGGAAAGGTTATTTGATAAATGTACTTATAGAGTTGTAATCGCGTCCCCTTTGCAATTATGGATGTGCAACACACACACAGACACACACAAACTGTGATAACGTTGGCGCAATTTTTCGAAACTACAAACACGATTTCCATTACACGAGAGTAGATGTTAAAACTTCATGCTGATTTGTACTCGGCTTTCGCCAAGATAAGCACCAACTTAGACATAGCTTTAGAGTAACCTATGCTTCTCCATCCATTTATGCTACGTTCCATATGGTGATGTAAATCTCCTTCTGTCTGTCATACTTGCCTTCCAATGCTAAAGCCAAACATCGCAATACTTGGTCATGGCGCCACCTTGGCTAAGAGCCACCTTACATCCTGTCAAAATGTGCCTTAATGTGGCAGGTAATGGACACAAAGGACAAGAGGGATCCTCTCCTACCCAGAGGTTTAGGTTCTGCGGTGATGGGAGAACATCATATGTTGACCTAATAAGGAAACTGATCCTACTCTCTTCCATTGACCAAATGTCTTGCCAGCCCATTTTGCGTTGTTCCACACTCTCACATCTCATCCACTCTCCCTACTTGGCCTGGGAAATGGCCTTTATACATCTCATCCTCTCCTCCTGCTTTCGCACCTCGTTGACCAAATACTGTGATAACGTTTACTACGTACAAATGAAATTACATTTATGCGAGGGACCTGTTGCGTCATGTTTACATTACTTGTCGTACAGGTGCTTATGTTGCAAATGTGAGAAGATGGCTACAGAACAAGAAAATATATGCTGCAGGGAGAAAGAAAAGGTATTAATTTATTTACATTTCTAATTGTTGCAAAAAATAATACGTGACATAAAACTGTCTGACGCTATTTGTTGTATGGAAGGTTACAAGATGGATGAAACAGCAATTTTGATGTCTTTACAGAAAACATGCACAGTTTTTAATACAATATCTTTAAAAAATGTATTTATAAACGTGTGGTTACACACTATACAAACAAGGTTTAAATTATTACACAGACATCCTACGACGACGACAACAACTTTAGACGCATTTGTTGTTGAATTGGCTGACATCGACTGAAATGACTAGTGCCTATTTGCTCAAAATTCATAAAATACACTTACTTCTACTGGAGGTGACGTTGGATCGCGAACAGTAGGCAACAATCCACACTTGAGGATTAACTTTGTAGCAAGACCTGCTTTGAATTGACCCTCGTTCACAAAACAGTCTGTCAGAAAATGATTCGCGCAAACATAAATGTATTTTGGAAGTTTAAGTGGCGCCTTTCCTTCCTAAATAAAATCCATCCACTGCGTTTTCAGTGGCTCTGATGTCGGAAGTAAGTGAAAACTACTATGAACATTATTGCATCCCACAACAGAACAGTTATGTTTCTTAGGAGACATTTTCGACAAGGCAGCACAAATCGTCAGAACACCGGGTGTCATTGAAACAATGGAGGATGGTGAACAGATCACCGAGGGCGGGGTCTATGCCAAAACCACAGTGTCAATCAAACCACGTCGGTGGGGCTTGCTCAATTCTACGTCACACTGAGCCGAATCTTAGAACACCTCGTTCTGAGACAGTGCTTATGATTTATTGAGATTGTAAAAAAGAACACTGGGTTGATTTGTATCATTCTAGGGTGGTTTTGCTCACATACTGCCAACACACATTTATGTTCAAACACCATGTTAAAGTGACTTTTGCATAATAGGTGCCCTTTAAATGCCTGTGTCATGTTTGAGGTCCACTGAGGGGTGGGGTTGATTGATTACCAACCCCGGACTCAAGAGAATGTAGCCAATTGATAAGGAAGTGGTTTAGGAGGGATAGAAAGTTCACAAGATGAATTGATTCAATTATTCTAATCCTTTTACAGCAATATTTCACCTGGAATGGAGACTTATGAAACTTTTTATTGAATCCTCAAAGTATTTCAAGTAACATTACAAAATATGTGTCACGTGATGCCCTTTCTTTTTCCGGAATATCTGCATTGGTTTCTATGGCAATGACGTTATGTTAGTAGGCATATGCACATCTATGAGGTGTAGGCAACAGCACATCTATGAGGCCTTCTATAAAAATTTGTTGAGCACCTGCTGTAACAAACTACTGATGCCGACTTCTTAATTTGCATACAATGACTGATTTAACGGTAAAAAAAAAAAAAATCAGATTTTGCATGTGGTGAATCTTCATTGTATTAGTGGCATTTAATGTCATTGTTAATACCTATATAATTGTATTGATTTTGACAGGCTATGTAGCCTATAAAATCCCAGCAGGAATAAAATTCATCAACATGCAGGCAAATATGCCGCTTCTCAGATATTATAGCAATAGAAGGAAAAAAATAATCTACGAGTATCAGTTGTACAGGTCTACATTTTATTTTAATAGTAACTTACCGTCAGTATAGGGCAATCCCAGCTAACAAATTTAGGTTCTGAGAACGTTTTCCTAACGTTCCATTTTGGTTGTGGGAACGTTGATTTGAAACGTTCTAAAAACGTTGAAATGTCCAGTTTGCATAACGTTGCTGGAACGGTATCTTAATGTTAGCAAAACGTTGCTGGAACGTTAGCATAATGTTGCTGGAACGTTATCTTAAGGTTAGCATAACGTTGCTGGAACGTTAGCATAATGTTGCTGGAACGTTATCTTAAGGTTAGCATAACGTTATCCTTAGGTTAGCACAACGTTGCTGGTATGTTATCCTCCGGTTAGCGTAACGTTGCTGGAACGTTATCTTAAGGTTAGCATAACGTTGCTGGAACGTTATCCTAAGGTTAGCATAAGTTGCTGGAACGTTATCTTAAGGTTAGCATAACGTTATCCTTTGGTTAGCATAACGTTGCTGGAACGTTATCCTAAGGTTAACATAAGTTGCTGGAACGTTATCTTAAGGTTAGCATAACGTTTTCCTTCGGTTAACATAACGTTGCTGGAACGTTATCTTAAGGTTAGCATAACGTTGTCGGAACATTATCTTAAGGTTAGCATAAGTTGCTGGAACGTTATCTAAAGGTTAGCATAACATTGCTGGAATGTTTTCTTAAGGTTAGCATAACGTTGTTGGAACGTTATCTTAAGGCTATCATAAAGTTGCTGGAACGTTATCTTAAGGTTTGCATAACATTGCTGGAATGTTATCTTAAGGTTAGTATAACGTTGTCGGAACGTTATCTTAAGGCTATCATAATGTTGCTGGAACATTATCTTAAAGGCTAGCATAACGTTGCTGGAACGTTATATTAAGGTTAGCATAAGGTTCATGGAACGTTCTTTCCCCAAAATTTTTATTACAACTTTTAAAGAACGTTTATTTGGAACATTTCAAGAACATTAAAATGTCCACTTTCTGTAATGTTATTTTAAGAAAAATGAATATTAAGAAAAATGTGTCTACATCATTCTTTCAACTTTATTTTTTTAACACAAACATGTGAATTACAAGTGCCCACTTTTTATTATACAGGTCCTTCTCAAAAAATTAGCATATTGTGATCAAATTAATTATTTTCCATAATGTAATGATAAAAATTAAACTTTCATATATTTTAGATTCATTGCACACCAACTGAAATATTTCAGGTCTTTTATTGTTTTAATACTGATGATTTTGGCATACAGCTCATGAAAACCCAAAATTCCTGTCTCAAAAAATTAGCATATCATGAAAAGGGTCTCTAAACGAGCTATTAACCTAATCATCTGAATCAACTAATTAATTATAAACACCTGCAAAAGATTCCTGAGGCTTTAAAAAACTCCCAGCCTGTTTCATTACTCAAAACCGCAATCATGGGTAAGACTGCCGACCTGACTGCTGTCCAGAAGGCCATCATTGACACCCTCAAGCAAGAGGGTAAGACACAGAAAGAAATTTCTGAACAAATAGGCTGTTCCCAGAGTGCTGTATCAAGGCACCTCAGTGGGAAGTCTGTGGGAAGGAAAAAGTGTGGCAAAAAACGCTGAACAACGAGAAGAGATGACCGGACCCTGAGGAAGATTGTGGAGAAGGACCGATTCCAGACCTTGGGGGACCTGCGGAAGCAGTGGACTGAGTCTGGAGTAGAAACATCCAGAGCCACCGTGCACAGGCGTGTGCAGGAAATGGGCTACAGGTGCCGCATTCCCCAGGTCAAGCCACTTTTGAACCAGAAACAGCGGGAGAAGCGCCTGACCTGGGCTACAGAGAAGCAGCACTGGACTGTTGCTCAGTTTTGCATGTCATTCGGAAATCAAGGTCCCAGAGTCTGGAGGAAGACTGGGGAGAAGGAAATGCCAAAATGCCTGAAGTCCAGTGTCAAGTACCCAAAGTCAGTGATGGTCTGGGGTGCCATGTCAGCCGCTGGTGTTAGTGCACTGTGTTTTATCAAGGGCAGGGCCAATGCAGCTAGCTATCAGGAGATTTTGGAGCACTTCATGCTTCCATCTGCTGAAAAGCTTTATGGAGATGAAGATTTCATTTTTCAGCACGACCTGGCACCTGCTCACAGTGCCAAAACCACTGGTAAATGGTTTACTGACCATGGTATTACTGTGCTCAATTGGCCTGCCAACTCTCCTGACCTGAACCCCATAGAGAATCTGTGGGATATTGTGAAGAGAAAGTTAAGAGACGCAAGACCCAACACTCTGGATGAGCTTAAGGCCGCTATCAAAGCATCCTGGGCCTCCATAACACCTCAGCAGTGCCACAGGCTGATTGCCTCCATGCCACGCCGCATTGAAGCAGTCATTTCTGCAAAAGGATTCCCGACCAAGTATTGACTATTGTGTGCATAACTGAACATAATTATTTGAAGGTTGACTCTTTTTTTTTGCATTAAAACACTTCATTTATTGGTCGGATGAAATATGCTAATTTTTTGAGACAGGAATTTTGGGTTTTCATGAGCTGTATGCCAAAATCATCAGTATTAAAACAATAAAACACCTGAAATATTTCAGTTGGTGTGCAATGAATCTAAAATATATGAAAGTTTAATTTTTATCATTACATTATGGAAAATAATGAACTATCACAATATGCTAATTTTTTGAGAAGGACCTGTATAAATGCACTTTTACAGCACATCAAAGTTGAAATTTCCTCTTAAAAAGGAACACTCCACCGTTTTTTCATATTAAACTATGTTATTCCCTTAACTAAGACGAGTTGATGCATACCTCTCTCGTCTCAGTGCGTGCACTAAATCGCTCTGGCGTGCGACGACACTTTGATAGCACTTAGCTTAGCCCAGCTCATTCATTAGGATCTAAACAGAGATGAAGTTAGAAGCGACCAAACACCTCCACATTTTCCCCATTTAAATAGTTACACGACCAAGTATGGTGACAAAATAAAACGTGGCGCTTTTCTAAGCGTGTAAAATGGAGAACTATGGCGGAATAGCACTTCGGCACGGCGCAGTAATATCATCACTTCTCAGGTGCGCCGTGTCGAAGTGCTATTCCGCCATACATTATAGTTATCCATTTTACACGCTTAGATAAGCACCACGTTTTATTTTGTGTATTTTGGGAAAATGTGGAGGTGTTTGGTCGCTTCTAACTTCATCTCTGTTTGGATCCTAATGAATGAACTGGGCTAAGCTAAGTGCTATCAAAGTGTCGTCGCACGCCAGAGCGATTGAGTGCACGCACTGAGACGAGAGAGGTATGCATCAACTCGTCTTAGTTAAGAGAATAACAGTTTAATATGAAAAAACGGCGGTGTTCCTTTAAATTTGAAATGCTACATTAGAGCTTAGTATATATATACACACTGTCATAACATTTTAATGTACAGGAAATATTAATCAAATGATTGTTCTGGTGCCAAACTAGCACTGTGGTTCAGTCTCTTCGCGCTGATGTTCAGTCTCTTCGCGCTGATGTTCAGTCTCTTCGCGCTGATGTTCAGTCTGTAAAGTGAACAGATGGACTAATGTTACTAATGGTGATTTATCATTTCATAAACATTTAATAATAATAACAGTGAGGCTACTCAAATGTTAACCCTTAAGTTATTTAGGCTGTGCTTTATGTACTATAAATATTAAATCACACAAGATTAAAATATTCGGACAACTATCCCTGACAATATTCAAAAGACTAAAAACTCCTCTCTTCCGTGAGCACTTAACTTCATAAAAAATAAAAAACACACAACTTCCCTTTTCCCTTAAACCCTCCCTTGTCTGGCTTTTGCTAATCTGAGCAATGCCTGCACTTTGTATTTTGAGCACTTCTTGCGTTGTTTTTTGCCTCTTCACGATGACTCGCTTAATTTAGGCCCAATTTAGTCCCAAGTCGCTTTGGATAAAAGTGTCTGCTAAATGACTAAATGTAAATGTCAAATATAGCTTACAAATCTTATACAAATGGAAAGGTTCAATTACACATTGTAAAGGATTACACCTGAAAATGAAAAGAAAACATGCAGGAATGTTACTCACCCTTGAATCCCGATGAGGAGCATATTTCAAGGTATCCGAAATATACTCTTCTAGTACCTTCACGGGAACCTTCGGATGCATCTTTTGGCAAGCCTCTAAAAAGAAGTTTACATCATGGTTTAGTGAAACTTCAGTAAAAATGTTTATTCATGAAAACCTCAAAAAATATATATTCATGTCATGATATCTTTAACAAACATTAGTCCCATTTTTGTGATCAGATCACTGAAACCATATGAAAGTAGTCAGAAATGCATGTGTCCACATTGCATTGTAGGGCTGTGTTCAAAATATCACTATGAAGCTGTATCGTCACATAATCCTTGCGGATATGAATACTGCTACTACTGAATACCTCTGATTCGCATCAGGTGGTTCTTTGCCTTAGCGTTGTGCATTCAAATTGTGTAATAAATAGCTAGCTGTGAATTATCCCACTTATATCAGGATAATTTGCCAGCATTGACCGTTTAAAGCTGTTATTGAAGTTTGCAGCACAATTTTTGACTGGGAGACAAAAAATTATTTGTCAAGTTATGACTCGTTAGGTTTATATTTAGCATGTTCTGTCCGCTTTAAATCAGACACAGAGATAAAGTAGTGCATAAGACTACATTTATTTGATAGTGTGGCGATATAATTTATTTGCTTTTGGTGTACTGTGGAGTGGGTAAAACAGTTTTTAATGGCAGTCTAGCAGTTACCGTTGACTCGCGCTAGCCTAGCAGCGGCGAACTATGCAACTGGAAGGACTGGATTCATTTTTTTTTTTGTTAACTGTCTCCACTGATAAATAACACCCAGGCTAACTTGGAAATGAGGCCCGATGTCCAAAATCCTGAACCACCCCTTTAATACCAAGTGTAAATGCAGTGAGTCTTACAAATGTAATACTTACGAATGATCACACTGCAAATATTAAGGTCCTGGAAACTTAGTTTCCCCTTCCGTCCCTTCATACTGTACTGACTCCAAACACAGTTGAGCGCAATTGATCTCAATAGCCTCCGGATGGCGTCTCCAGGGGTTTTGCCTCCAAGAAGGCTAAGGTGATGGACCTGTAATAAAAAAAGCAATTACTTTGGGACAAATAGATACTTCCATTCCTAATCCATGTATAACTGTGGACACTAGCATTTCAATTGCTGAAAATTAAGCCTGTGACGAGTAAGAAAACTAAATTTTCCTGGAAAACAAGACGCACCAGGTGAAAATTGCATTGTGAAGAGTAAACAGAAGGTCACCATGGTGTACAAGTTGCCTTTTATTATTGAATTACATAATATTGTATAGTTTAATTATATCATTTTTATTATTTATAATATATAAGTCAGAAATAATACTAAATACCAGAACATAAAAATAAATGTTTGAAAATATGTATTGCACAACGTTTTTATTTGATGCACGTTTCTTTTTTTTGTTTGGTTGACTTTAGATTGATGATGAATAGGCTGTCAAGTTGTCAATGCAAACTGATATGTTGTGTTCGTGTGCATATTTATGTACACTTTGCAAAAGTTTTGCATGATTTCGAAGTAAATTACATTATATATGTAAAAGGACATTTCAGGTGATAAAAACCCCACAATTATAATCTGCTGTTAAATGTACTTACAGTTTTTTTCCCTGTATTCGCTGTCTTTCATCTTAGAGCACAAATCATTCAGTTCCTGCGTGCTACGGCAAGAATTGAGCAGGTACTCCGAAATGTCAATTGTTGGCTGGCCAATACTTCTTAAAAGAGTTTCAATGGCTGACAGCTTTTGGTCCATTTTGTCAAGTCGAATAAACATGGCTCGTTCAAGTTTCTTCAACTCTGTGTTGCCTGAAATGTGCAGTTCACATGTTAAAATGCAAAAAGAAAGCAGGGTTAAATAACTGTATCTACATTCAATTGATGTAAAATAATTTCTATATTTAAAGCTGCAGTCCATAATTTTTGGCGCTCTAGTAGTTAATAAACATGTGTTTATTAACATAATAATGTGTCTTGCAAAAGAACATTGTAGCCAGAGCTCCTTGTCTGTGTTTATGTCTATGGCGAATTACGCAGGTATGGGCAGAGAGAGTGAAAGCCCCGGTCGCGCGCGCGTCTTCAAGCTGTTGTGCTCTCTCTCCCTCCCTCGCGCATATTAATGAATGGAGTTGACTGAATATCTTTGAGAATACACAATGGTAAAAGGTCGGAAGACCGAAGTTATTTTTTTTCTGAACTCCCACTGGTTGTGAATTGTGCTAAAATAACGTTGCCTTATCTTCTCTGAAAAGCTTTCCACACATTCAGACGACATAACCCACACTTTCAATAAACAAAAAATCTATCTAGTGATGATATGTTTTCTGTGTTGAGAGAAAACTTGTGCGATGTCCTAAACTGCCTGGATAATCACACAACGTGTGCCGTGGTCCGTTAATGACACGTCCGATTCGCGAACTAATGACTCCATTGAACCGATTCACTTTAATGAATGGTTAGAACAACTGATCTGTCCAACACTGAACTCAAGAGACATAAATCGGAAACACTTTACAATAAGGTTCCATTTATTAAAGTCTAGTTAACTACATTAGTTAACATTCTATTAATATTAGTTTCTATGCGGATTTACTCCATGACAAAACCACCAGTAATTCTATAATGATTCATTCTTTTCAAATAGAGCTATTCAAGTCATCTGGTGAAATTGTTTTTATATCGCAGAAAAATAAAATATCGCAATGTCATTTTTTTACCAATATCGTGCAGCCCTAATCCTCGCTATGTGTTTTCTATACAGAGATAATTGACATCGGTAAATATCGGTATCGGCCATAACAGCAATATTAATATCGGTTATCGGCCACTACATAAATTGCAAGAATATGTCTAAGAACACTGATAAATAAACATTAGGCCTATGCTAAAGCTATTAATTAGTAGTCCCAAACTGTTTGTATTAGTATTATGTTTTGTATTTGTTTATACACACCACAGTCATTTAAACATAAAATATAAGACAAAGTGAAAATAAAGTGTAAAATCGTAATCGCGATTAGAAATTCGCTTAATTATGCAGGCCTATAACAGTACATTATTATATTAGAATATTATGATGATTTCTAAAGGATGAAGTCTGGAGTTGAAAATTCTGCTTTGATCACAGGAATAAATACAATTTGAAATATATTAAAATTGAAAAGACTACGTTTTTACCTTAAGTTGTAATATTTCACAATATCACTATTTTTGTTCAAATAAATGCAACCTTTGTGAGCAGAAGAGACTTTTCAAAAACAATCTTATGGCACCAAACTTTATAAATAAATAAAAAAGAAATAAAAAAAACCCTTGTACTCACACAAATTGGTTTCCCCGGCTGATGCAGGTACATCAGCTGAAAAAGAAAAATACAATAACAAGTTGAATGAATATATATTATTGTCACGGTGTGGTGTGGGTAAAAGACTCAAAAGTCAAAAGGCTCCAATTCAAACGATTTACTATATATTACTCACAGGTGCAGGCAGAATGACAGGCGCGCACACACGCTCTAAATAAAACTAACAACCAACAAGGACTGACTGAACTGAAGGGGACTATATATAGACACTGATGAACAAAATGAGCTGAAGACAGGTTACACAGATGATAATTAAAACACAGGTGAGACAACTGAAGACAAACGAGGAGCGGGAAAACTGAACAAGGAAGACATGTGACTGAACAAAACAGGACAGATGAGAATTTTCAGATAATTAATAGTATAATAATTAAAATGTCTTATTCCACCTTCATGTTGAGTTTGCCTGTCAGACATGGGTGTTTCTGGATCTTGGGCACTTAGAAGACCTGAAAAACATGATTCCAAAAACATGATTCCTGGCAACTATTCAGGGATGCTTTTTTAATTTTTTTAATTTTTTTTTTATAAATGGTGGTGTAATAGTAGCATTCATTTTGTTGAGTGGTGCCACAGCTCGAAATATATGTATTTATTTTCTGACAAGCCAATTAAGTAACAGAACACAATGCTGTATTATCAAAGGATTCTGTCTTTTCTGAATGTGTTTGCCGACAGGAAAGAATGAGTAAACTCACACTTTCTCATTCTTCTTTCTCCATAATATTCGGGTCTTGGGGTGCGTGGCATCTTTGGTAATGGTGGGTCTTCATCATCATCATCATCACCTACTTAACAGTATATAATGGTATTGTTACAACATCTTGTATCGAAAACAGAAACAGAAATTTTTTAGAATCCTTTAAATGTCTTATTCCACCTTCATGTTGAGTTTCTCTGTCAGACATGGGTGATTCTGAATCTTGGGCACTTAGAAGACCTGAAAAATATGATTCCAAAAACATGATTCCTGGCGATTATTCAGGGATGCTTTTTATTTTATTTTTTATAAATGGTGGTGTAATTGTAGCACTCGTTTTGTTGAGTGGTGGGTTGGGTATTGTTAAAAAAAAAAAAAAATGATACCGTTGCCAAATCGATACATTTAAACCGGTACTGGTGCCTGAACCGATACTTTAATGTCATTCACCATCGTTTTGAGGCTCTTTTTTTTTTTTTTAAGAACGGCTTTTTTATCGAAAGAAATGAAATAAAAAATTCCTAAAATTGAACCATATATTAAAATTGTAAAGTATACATAAATATAAGTAGCCTAAATAGAAAACACAACAAATTTACATAAATTCCCAATAAAACATAAATTAACCTAAATCAACTACAATAATTTAACACTAAATAACAGTTACAGTACTAATAAACGGAGCAATTCAAATAGGGTCCTCATACCATCGGTGCTCGGGCCCTAATAACAGCAGAGTAGTCTGTATTCTTGATATGCCTCAAACCAGCTTTAAATTGCAGCAATTATTTTGCAGAAATATACGAAATACGACACCTCTCCTGACTTATTGCATGTCCTACACAAGGTGAGCGTTATTTTAGAACGTATCACCTTAAAAGTGATGATGCTTTTTACGTCCGTTTCGAAGAACCAGAGGGCAAATATTTCAACTGACAGCTAAGGCATTTAAGTGGCACCGAAATCTGCATTTTGATTTGGTCCGGTTACCCAGTTACATATTGGCACCAGGTTTTGGAACCCAACCCTATGCCATAGCTTGAAATATATGCATTTATTTACTGACAAGCCAATTAAGTAACAAACAGACCACAATGCTGTATTATCAAAGGATTCTGTCTTTTCTGAATGTGTTTGCCGACAGGAAAGAATGAGTAAACTCACACTTTTTCATTATTTTTTCTGCAAAATATTCTGGTCTTGGGGTGACTGAAACAAAAAGAAAAAAACCTTTAAATAAATATTTAATTGAACATTGAAAGTATGTAATGGGGTAACCAAGAGGTTTTAAACAATTAACTTACATTTAGGTGTGCTTACAATGCGTGGCATCTTTGGTAGTAGTGGGTCTTCATCATCATCACCTACTTAACAGTATATAATGGTATTGTTACAACATCTCGTATCGAAAAGGGTCTACAGAGGAAACTGAAAACAGAATTATTTTTCGGCCAAACATATCGGAGGCCCTGATTTCTGCATATCGGCATCTGCATCGGCCACAGATAAACCCATATCGGTCGACCTCTAAAGCAACCATAGAAAAACTTTAATTTTCCTCTGTCAAATTTTCAGAAAAGTATTTACCACTATCCAGCTTTCTCATAAATCTAGCTGGAGGTCGTACTGGTCTCCGTGAAGGTTCCTCATCGCTCTCCAGGTTTGACGTCACTGTGGCCTGGTTGGCTTTCAGTCTGGCTTCCTCATAGCTATCTGGAAAGAACATGGCAGCTTAATTTGTAAAAGAACAGTATACACCATATATGTGACATGTTAGAAATTTTTTAATACATTATAAATACCTGCATACACCAGAACCACCGCAACATGTTTAGACCACAAGGTAGTATCTGGAGTGGCTCTTTTTTTTTGCTTTGACAGTAAAAAATTTTCTTGGCCAGTAGCAAAATATACCCTGTTGAGAGCAATCTTCATGTTAACCCTTCAAAATGGACTAGCTGAAAAAACTGGATTTAGTAAAGGTTGTTCATACAAACTTATGGGGCACCAATGATTTCCCCCAAAACATAAAAAAGGCCCAATATGTTAGTCAATAGTGCCACTAGTAGCCATTTGGTTACAAACATTCTTTAAAATATCTTCCTTTGTGTTCAGCAGAACAAGGACATTTATTCAGGTTTGGAACAACCTGAGGGTGAGTAAATTACAGAATTTTCATTTGGGTAAACTATTCATTTACACTATTCAGATATACTACTAATTATGAATACCTCTTTTGTTACTTCAAGCCAGTTGGAAGCCACAACATCAACTGTGTTGTCTTGGGGGAACTTAATCACAGTGTATTTCTGCAAGAGAAACCATACTGAGGGTTTGGAGCCCAAGGGCCATAAGTGCAATTACAGTGATCTGCACTCACCCCTTTGGCTCCAAACCCTTGATAAGTGAGATACTGCACATTAAGATTATACACAAGTATAAACAAGTATTTAGCTCAGTGTTGCCAGTTCCTTATAGCATACTTTCTTTATTCCGCTCTCACCACTTTTCATAACTTTTCCACAATTCACCATTTACCAATTTTTTGAAAATGTTTTCTTTGTCTCCCTAATCAAACACACCTGATTCAACTCATCAGCTCATTAACCCATGTGATAATGAGCTGATGAGTTGAATCAGGTGTGTTTGATTAGGGAGACAAATAAAACGTGCAGTGATGGGGGTCCTTCAGGAGCAGGGTTGAAAAACACTGCTTTAAAGTGTACACTATACCGAATCTTCTGAAGCCACATGACAGTTTTGCTTGAGCAACAGACCAAAGCCAGTAAGGAGCAAACCAAGTCCAAAAACCAAGATGTTTATTCAGTGATTTTGACAGACAACATGCAGGGAAAGATTCCCATAACACAAAGCAACCAGTCTAGTCTCCACTTTGAGTAGGGTGGTTCTTTGCCTCTAAGAACCTAAACCAAATCTTGGCTTGGTTATTATTAGCTAAAAATACAAACCTTGCTATTGCTCTTAAATCTCTCATCCATTATTATGGTGACCACTGTGACAACTGCAAAACCTTATTGATTAGCCTAATTACTTTTATACATAAAAGCGAATAAGACTTCAGAGAAATGGTAAAGAGTGAGGTTTCAGAAACAAATGGCTAAAACTGTGATTTGTTGCTCTTCACAAAGCTACTGTAAAACTTTAGAACATTTTGTATATAATGTACAAATTTGGATTGCTTCCTTTTTCCTGTTGCGGTCTACAGAAGAAAAAAGTTATACAGGTTTGGAGCCTCATAAGGTGTGAGTAAATTATAAGATTGTAAATTTTCAGGCAAATGATTCCCTGAACAATTTTGTGAATACAGCATAGCCTAATTATTTGCTGATACTAAATGTAAAAATCAGCATTCAGATGTAACAGTCTAATGTGTAAAAGGTGAAACAGATTTTAGATAATTGCTCAAAATGAATGGAGCACTGTAAGGACAATCTGGACATCATCTTCTGCATTAATTAAAAATGCCTTTCTGACCAATAGCCTTTGAGACACTTTTTTCATTCTGCTGTGCCTCACTTGGGTCTTGTAAACACCAATTAACCTGGAGTCACAAGGCTGCATGAAGAGCTGCTCAAGATTGTCATAGGCACGACAAAGCACCATTCTATCCACTTCCCCTGTTGCATCCACCACAGAAATGACCTCGCAACACTGTAAGTCACTGAGAACAAAAACATTGTTGGGTTTTTGTGTTTTCACCACAGCTGCAGGCTTGTTATTCAGTTCCTCTCTGTGCTGGTCAATTTCACCAAGACGTTTTATAATTTGTGACAGAGGGTTTCTACCCGAGCGTACCAACCTCTTCAGCTGGTGCAGGTAATTTTCAAAGGCAAAAGCGCTACACTCATCTAGCCCACCGTACACATGTGCATCAGAAGCAAGGTGAACCATAGAGTGCACATTGTGCACAAGGAATTCATCTCCATACAACTTTCTGCCTTGCTCTACAAAGTGAACCAACAGATCTGTTGCAAAAGAGGTGTACTGTTTCACTAGTTGTGGGCACACTAGGATGGCCAATGCCACACTGAACAGCATAAAATGCTCGTAAAGTTCATCAGAGAGAACACCTTTCAACACAATTTTGCCTGTGTAAAGGGCAAACTGTCGCAGTTCAGTAGCTTTCCATCGATCAATGTCTTCTAGGCCACGTGGTTTCCTTGCAAAAAGGTCTGGAACTAATCTCCCTTACCTGGCCAGAAGATAATCTGGTTTTAAGCTTCCCACGCAACCACAAAAGAATCAGTTTTCGCATCACTCCAAGACAGCACTGATGCAAGTACTCTGCAGGAAATTGCTGAATCATGTCTATCTGGAGCATGCAAAAAGGAGACACACCAGATGATAGGTGGTGCTCTTCCTGAAGCTGCTCACAAAATGACACGTCTGTTCTCAGAGTAACATTAGTCGTCTCTGGGTATATAACCCGACTGCCATCCCAGAAGCCTTTCTGTGTGCACTTATCACAACCGAAATAACCTGAGTACTGCTTTGTGCATCTGACAAATGCTTTCGCAGGTGCATCACAACTGATACAGCGCAGATGAACTCTTAAACGACCCATGTCAGTCTCCAATCCATTCAGTAAAATGTCTCTAAGGTCATGCACTACATCTGTCAAAAAATCAAGATTTTTAGGCTTTGACACACCAAAACAGAGAGCAAGAGGAAAAACAACGGAAGGAGCCAGATTGATTTTGCACAAAACTGGCCACAGTGACTGACTGCTACTTTTGAAAAGTGGTAAGCCATCAATATTCAATGAAATGTCTAGACAATCTAACTGGGTAACATCATCACTGGGGTACATATTTAAATGCCTACACAGCTGTTCTTTGCATCCAAAGTAGAAGTATTGCATCCCAGATTTCATGTCTAAGTTCACATTTTCACATGTTCCAAGTAATGTTCTTGCAGTTTTTGGGAGCTCTGGGTGATGTTCACCGAGGATTTTGAGAAGACCATCCACTGCATTGTGTTTTACCTGAAATTCATTGGCCCACTGTGCAAGTCTAACTCCTAAAGAAGGCATGTCATCTAAGTCTGCATCATCAGAATTTGAATCTGAATTTGAATTTGCATGAGCCCCCTGCATTTCAACGTCACACTCAAATTCACTCTATGTTCCCTCAATGGGCTGTGCTTGCTGAAGGGGCTCACTAAAGCTCTCCAGACTAGTAGAGCTGGTGCGGTCTATATAAGAGAAAACAGATTTCTGCTGATCTCTTTTCACTCTTTTCCAGAGTGTGTTGTATTTTTGTTTTGCAGACATTGTTAATCACCTACCTCACAAATAGTAACAAAAAAAGTCACGAACATACCATGTCAGATTCCATTTGGACACCGGTCTCTCTGTGGATAAGAAAAAAGAGAAATTGTAAACATAAGTACAGTGTACCTTTGAATGCTGTGTATCAATGAGGGATGTTAACAATTAATCGACAATAAATTATTGTTAATACATTGAATCGTTAAAACTTATTGATTATGCTCAACCGTAAAACATGTAAACTAAGCAGACATGAGGAAAATTAAAGAGAGCGAGTCACAGTTATGTTTGGGACCTTTTTACAGCTAGAGTTACAACCTAGAGTTAAACTCATAACTAAGTGTGTGTGTGCATTCGCAGCCTTTAGTTTTGTGCAAATGTAATGTAAATGTTGCTAAAAAAAAGAGAACAAAAAGCAACAAAAAAATGTTTGTTTATTGAAAGTGTGGTTTGTCAGAATGTGCGGAAGAGAAGTTTTTTTTTTATATAGCACAATTCACACCCAGCAAATGCTCCACGTGAAACGTCGGTGTTCCAAACTTTTACCATAGTGACTGTCAATTGGTTTTGATTAATATGAGCGAGGGAGAGAGCAAAACAGCGCTTAGTAAAGACGGTGAATGCGCGCGTGCGGCCGAGGCTCTCTGCTGCTCGTTCGCACTGTCACAAGCGCAGCCACCGATCAAAGGCTTTGGCGGCCGTCAATAAAAATTCAATGCAGGAAAAACCCTGCTGTACGAATTTAATATAAACTGGTTCTTATTAAATATTCAAAAGTTATTATAATAGTGTCTATTTGTCTCTAGATGTTTGATTAACATTAAAGACAGACAGCACAGCAGCAGGACACTGCTGTCAATTCAAGACCTAATGCACAGATGACACACATTTTGTTTTCACTCAACTGTGTTTAAGTGAAAACCTACACGATGGTCATTTTGACACTGTATTTACGTGGAAGCCGCGAAAAAAATCGAAATTCGGGATGACACGACGAAGGCCCGACTCGATTTCCCTGTGCACGCATTGAGTGTTTGTCAGAACGCCGAATGAGATCGTTATTAACGGCTTATGTGCACTTAATAACTCTTGGTAACATCCTTTAACGTTATTCATTTTCTCATCCATGCATTTTTATGATTCTAAAGTGTCAAATTATTATAAGTGTGAAAGGAACCGCGAAATACGATAGAAACATCTAAATCTCTAACGACGACCAAGTAATCGTTGCCATATGATATCACATAACACCTAGCCAAATTCGTATTAATATAATTCACATTATGAAGAAAAAAAATCGAACTTACACGGCTCTCCTCATGAAATGGCGCCAAAACGCGTTGGATAACCGTCAGCGTAGGAAACTCAGGGTACTACCAATTTAAATACATATAGCATATAGATTATTTTCAGCTACAATATGTTATACATTTAGATTGTTATCCTGAGACAAATAGCATCGTAGTATTCAAAGATATTTCCAAAATCAACTGGACCTACCATTAATTGATCGAAGCACCGCACGAACCCTCAAGAAATGGCGTCTTCTTCGTTTTCAGTGGGCGGAGCTTTTCCCAGACAGTGCGTGCACAGATTTTTAGTTAGCCTGCAGGATAGCATAAGCAGCATACTCAACTTAATTTCAGTTATTTTTTAATTGTTATCATTTGTTGAATGCAATGACTGAAATAAACCTGTATAAATGTGTCTTGGACTAATGGTGTGTTCTTAAATTCTTGTTAATTTTGTAAATATAAGCAAAATATGAATAACCACCCAATTTTATGTTCACAAAATAATTAGATTTATCCTAAATTAGGCTACAACAACAACAACAACAACAAAAAATAGATTAAAACTTTTAACTTTTTGAGTGCTTATGGCTAGGCCTACTGTTTTATTCCTAATTTAACCCTTGTGTGGTGTTCATATTTTTGTTATTCAGCCAGTGTGTTCGTGGGTCTGGTGGACCCGCTGCATTTTTGGGTTTTTAATTCAACATAATCAAACAATTTATGTTAAAATACTCAACAGATGTTTACTTCATCCCAATTACAAGTAATATAAACAGCATATATGGTTAATATTTTCCCTTTACCTTTGTTAGATCATCACATTTAAGAATTGCAACCTTGTGCGGGAACGGCAGGGGTAGAAACAAAACTCACTTTTGCACTCACACTCTCTCACACTTACACACAATCTCTCTCTCACATGCATGCACACACTCACTCGCACACACACACACACACACACACACACACACACACACACACACACACACACACACACACACACACACACACACACACACACACACACTACACTACACTACACTACACACACACACACACACACACACACACACACACACACACACACACACTTGGATATGTGGTTTATGGGGACTCTCCATAGGTGTAATGGTTTTACAAATGTACAAACTGTATAATCTATCCCCCTACACTAACCCTACCCCTAAACCTACCAATCACAGAAAACCTTTGGCCTTTTTTGAATTTCAAAAAACACCATTTAGTATGTTTTTCAAGCCGTTTGGTTTATGAGGACACAGATATCCTCATAAACCATGTTGTAATACCCATGTCATTATACACATTTGTGTCCTCATAAACCATATACAAGAACACACACACACACACTAACAGCAAGCCCTGACAGGAGGAGGACAGAGTAAAGGTACACAGGACCTAAAATGTCCACACTTTTATTAGCCCCGGGTCCAGTGGACCCGAACATCCTGTGTGTAATATAAATGTGTAGGGGGGGTGTACAGTGTGTGGTCATTGAAAATGTGTTCGGATATATTCTTCACAGACAATGAGCCAAGGCCAATGAGTCTGAGGTTGAAAAAATTATTAATTGTATAATTTTTCTTTTGATTAAAAATGAAAACAACACCAGGGTTAAATTTTTTTTTTTTTTAATAAAGTTTGTCAATGCCAGAAAGATGCACAGTTTGAACCTTCTTAGGCTATATACGAAGGGCATTTAGCAAATAAAATGAAAGGCTACTTTGTTCATGTCGTTAATATCGCCTCTGTGTTATGGGATTTTTGGTTTCACTGTGCACTGAGCAATTTTTATTTGTATTTTCTTCTTCTTCAACATTTCAATTTTCTTTAAATTTGATATAACATATGAAAAAAAATGTTTGGAACAATATAAATAAAAGATCTATTTTTTATAAATAACCAGTTGGTTACAACAAATTTGTTTTTGGTTGCAAGCAATTTCTCTTTGTGGAAATCCAAGACTTAATTAAAATCTATTTTAACTATACAGCTCTGCAGGTTCACCCAGATTGACCTATTCTAGTGCAATGAAATCATCTAGCTAAAATAATCAGTGAAATATAGGTTACTAATATAGGAGATCTGATTGTAAGGGACACTCTGGGTTTTTTTTTTTACACTCCATGATGCATTAGACTACATAAAACATTGAGGGTGAAGTCTGTTTCTTAAACCAATATTTTCTCTGGTACCCTTTAAATTATATTTTTAATCCTTTCAGGTTCCAAGCAATATTTTTATTAACTTATGTTAATGGTAATGGATAACTTAACAAATAACACCAGGACATTTTGAGAATGTTATAAGAATGTTTTCTCTAAACATTATGAGAATTTTTAGCAAGTAACATATGTTCAGAGAACTTTTTATGATAAATACCTATAACATTCAGAAAATACTAATAACATTAAGGACGTTCTAAGAATATTGCTCTGAACATTTCTATTAACATTATGAGAACGTTCATCAAGCACAAATAACGTGATAAAGACGTTCCAATAAAGTTGTTCTAAGAACGTTTTCTATCAACATTATGAGAAAGTTCATCAAGCACAAATAACCTGATAAAGACGTTCCAATAAAGTTGTTCTAAGAACGTTTTCTATTAACATTATGAGAACGTTCACCAGGCACAAATAACGTTATAAAGACGTTCCAATATCGTTGTTCTAAGAACGTTTTCTATCAACATTATGAGAACGTACATCAAGCACAAATAACGTGATAAAGACGTTCCGATAACGTTGTTCTAAGAACGTTTTTGATCAACATTATGAGAACGTTCACCAGGCACAAATAACGTTATAAAGACGTTCCAATATCGTTGTTCTAAGAACGTTTTCTATCAACATTATGAGAACGTTCATCAATCACAAATAACGTCATAAAGTAGTTCCAAGAACGTTGTTCTAAGAACGTTTTCTATCAACGTTATGAGAACTTTCATCAATCACAAATAACGTCATAAAGACGTTCCAAGAACGTTGTTCCAAGAACGTTTTCAATCAACATTATGAGAACGTTCAGCAATCACAAATAACGTCATAAAGACGTTCCGATAACATTGTTCTAAGAACGTTTTATATCAACGTTATGAGAACTTTCATCAATCACAAATAACGTCATAAAGACGTTCCAATAACGTTGTTCTAAGAACGTTTTATATCAACGTTATGAGAACGTTCAGCAATCACAAATAACGTCATAAAGACGTTCCAAGAACGTTGTTCTAAGAACGTTTTCTATCAACATTATGAGAACGTTCATCAATCACAAATAACGTCATAAAGACGTTCCGATAACGTTGTTCTAAGAACGTTTTATATCAACGTAATGAGAACTTTCATCAATCACAAATAACGTCATAAAGACGTTCCAATAACGTTGTTCTAATAACGTTTTATATCAACGTTATGAGAACGTTCAGCAATCACAAATAACGTCATAAAGACGTTCCAAGAACGTTGTTCTAAGAACGTTTTCTATCAACATTATGAGAACGTTCATCAATCACAAATAACGTCATAAAGACGTTCCAATAACGTTGTTCTAAGAACGTTTTATATCAACGTTATGAGAACTTTCATCAATCCCAAATAACGTCATAAAGACGTTCCAAGAACATTGTTCTAAGAACGTTTTATATCAACGTTATGAGAACTTTCATCAATCACAAATAACGTCATAAAGACGTTCCAAGAACATTGTTCTAAGAACGTTTTCTCTTAACGTTTTGAGAACGTTAATCAATCACAAATAACGTCATAAAGACGTTCCAAGAACATTGTTCTAAGAACGTTTTCTCTTAACGTTTTGAGAACGTTAATAACACTATATGAACGTTCCGAAAATATTATTTTAATGACGTTTTGTACTAACATTTACACAACTTTTAAAGAACGTTAGTGAATGTTATGGGAACGTTCCCTGTTAGCTGGGATAATGTTAATCTAATGGTGAGAATAACCAACTCAGCATCTTGAAATTAAATACTGGGCCGAAACTAGGATGCATAACTGAAATAGTTTGTGACTTGGGGAATGAATGAATGAATGAATAAATGAATAAAAATTATTTAAATCTTATTTTGGTGTAATATGTAATATTAATATGTTTTTAATGGTAGACGTGACTGAGTCGTCGTGAGCAGATGTAAGCACTCAGGAGAAGTTGGATGCGTTTGAACAGATGGGATCTTTATTTTTTTCCCAATTAAAGGCCAATGAAGGGAAATAAAAATTAACAAAAAAACTAAAACAAAAAAATTGACATGAGAGCCAAAAAAACAACAACAACAATCAAATGTTTACAGCTGTTCAGAAATTGACCTTAACACAAGTCACTTATATTTAGAGCATAGACAGACTTATGTCCTCTCACCCCTCGCTCGCTTTATAGGCCTAAAAGCACCCCTGGAATTGGCACATACCAACACAAGATTACAATACAGGGGTGGCTCAGATGAAAACACCATAAATGCTTAAAAACAGCCGAAATGCTAACTCTATAAAACTAGAAAATTACAGAATATTATTTCTATATTTCCAGTTAACAACTGGCAAGCCACAAGTCATATTAACAGCTAAAAATTAATAACTCAAACTACGGGTCACTTACTATTGACCCGGAAGTCCTAGCAGGATTTAAACCCCACAACTGCGGCAAATCTGCCTTTACACAAACAAACTGGAGACGCCAGTACTACACAAAGATGGTAGGTCAAAGCTACGTTCCTCTTAAACTACATAATTAACGAAGACATGTGTTGTCTGATTATTGTAACTGGTTATGACTGTGAAGTAAATGGCTTGATTTTTATTTAAGACAGCAAGATATGTATTGATAGTAGTAGCTATAGCATATAAATCACTGTAGTATTAGATGTTAAAAGTGTGCACACAAAAACTACGGGATAACTATGGGGTTTTGTGATGAAAGGTTAGGTTAACCGCTGATTTGTAACAGTATGAGGATTAACAGAACACATTTACACGATAGACAAACAAATACAGGCCACAGGGTGTCCACAGTCTTTGTGCACTAGAATGGGTAGCGCATCGATGCCGTGACAGTAGCTATGCGCCCCTGTCACATATGTCACGATCATTGTATTATTAGGCTAATACTTTTTAATGATTTCATGCATTTTAGAGATGCACCGAAATTATAACGATAATGATAATTTAGATAATTTATTCTAAGGCCTAACATATTTCTACTCCAATATGAAATTAACATTTAAATGATGGCTAACTTTTCATGACATTTTTCACTAAAGATTTATTCAACAAAGCGTACATCAAATCATGAACACATCACTAATGTTAAATAAAAACATAGTGAATATGTACAGAGCGTATAATTAGAAAACAATTATCGGGACTTCCGGTTATGCCGGTGGCGTGACAAGTCGCAGATTTCAACCCTCGTGCATTAGGCTAGAATCAATCCTTCTAAACCCACTTAATAAACTTAATTTAAGTTGGTGGAATAGCTAAAGCGATTACTAAAACAATGGCATCGAAGAAAAAGATAAAAAATAAAGGGAGATTGGAAGCGGAATCACAAATTATGCCATCCGAACCTGAAAGCCTGAGCGAGCACAAAGAGACGGAGGATGAAGGGGGGGGGCCTCAAACGAGAATCCTAGTAACGCGGAGATGATGAAGGCCTTTAAAGCAATGGAAAGACAAGTAAGGGGCAAGATGGATGAAATTCTTTTGGCGGTCGTGGATGTCAAAGTGAGATTGACAGAGGCGGAGGAATGAATTTCAGGGACAGAGGACGAAATCGTCCAACTGAAGGTCAGAAATGATACGCTGGAAAAACAGATGAAATCAATGGCTGATAAGGTAATTGACTTGGAGAACAGAAGTAGGAGGAATAATCTTAGGTTGGTTGGCTTGCCGGAGAAAGAACAGGGATCGGATGTGTGTGCTTTTGTGGAAAAGTTTCTACCAGAGACTTTGGAGTTGGGAGAAAGCGTTATGTCATTGATAATAGAGAGAGCCCATCGAATACCCAGCTCAGGTGAATAAAATGGACAAGATGGTAAAGTGCAGCCGAGGACTGTCATAATGAAGTTCCTCAATTTCAAAAAGAAGGAACAGGTTCTAAAGGCAAAGAGTAAGGGAGCAATTGCATACAAAGGTTCCAATCTTCGTTTTTTTCCGGATTTGTCGGCAGAGCATCACAGGCAACAAAGAAAGTACGATGCTATCCGTCAAAAATTGCGTGACAAAGGAATCAACCGACACAGAGTAATCTTTCCTGCTCGATTGCTTCTTACACATGGAGACCGTACTGTGATTATGAACAGCCCAGAAGAAGTGGAGAAATTTATGCAGCAGGTCGAGGACAAGTGAACTGAGGTATCGAGTCCAGAAGAAATGGATAAAGAGATGCAACAAATTGAGATCAAGTAAACTGAGGTATTAATGCGAGGTACTGAGGACTAAATGTAAAATTGTAGTTTATTTTCTTTGTCGGTAGGTTGTAGCCTATATTCGTCCAAAGTGGATATTTAATTTTGTTTTAATAAGGGTAACAAGTTAATTATTTGATGTTTAAGTTAATTCATTTAAGGTTCAGAAGAGGGCGCTTTTGTTATAATATTTGAAAAAAGAAATGACACAAAGTGAAAGTTTGACTTTATTTTAAGATAACAGTTTGAAGATATTAGGTTGATATAATGTGTATAGTTAGAAAGATGTTAGGCCTACTTGGAAATATAAGACTGAGAGATTGTCAGCGTATTTCTTTTTTTTTTTTTTTTAAGGTAAATTTTTCTCATTTTCTCAATTTTTCATTTTTTTGAACAACAGAACAAATAGGAGCAGACCATTTAAGAAGTCGAGTGTAGGGAAGGGGGTTACTGATACAGATGGTATCAGTGAAGCATGGAAAATGCTGGGGTAAGTTCATATTTTATGCGATTAGTTTTGTTTTAGTTATTTTAGGTTTGGCCTCTTTTTTTGGCAAATATATGGTTCAAGGTAATGAGGATGGTTAAAACAAAAAATGGCACAGACAGGAGGGAGTAAGCTTCTATCATGGAATTCTAGGGGGCTGGGGAAACTAAAAAAGATTAAACAGGTGATGACTAGAATTAAGCAGATACAGGCAAATGTGGTATTCTTGCAAGAGTCACACATGACTAAGGAGGAAGTGATCAAAATTGAAAGAAGGTGGCAAGGACAGGTATTTTCGGCATGTTTTACTACACAAGCCAGAGGGGTAATTACATTAATACATAAAGCTGTGCCATTTCAAGTAAATAATGTTATTAAGGATCCAGCAGGCAGATTTGTGATTATTCAGGGAAGATTGGTAACAAAGATAATACATTTAGTAAATATCTATGGCCCTAATAAGGATGACTCTAATTTTTACAGCAACATATTTCTGATGCTGGCTTCATTACCAGGTCAGGTTATAATGGCGGGGGATATGAATTGTACACTTGATCCAGGAAAAGATAGATCTACGGGAGTTGATACCGCACATGTGAATTCTAGAAAACAGATTCTACATTTTATAGGAGAGCTTAATCTAGTGGATATATGGAGGCATCTTAATCCAAAACAGACTGCATATTCATGTTATTCGGCAACACACCAAACTTACTCTAGAATAGACTATTTTCTTGTGTCAGCCCAATTGCTTTCAAAATGTATAGATTGTCATTACCTTAGTATTGTCATTTCTGATCATGCACCAGTGTCTTTGTCGTATGTCGATTCAAAATTAGTTAAAGATCCCCCTAAATGGCGATTCCAGCAAAGTTGGCTTAAGGATGCGTCATTTGTAGAGTTCTTGGATAATCAGATTGACAATTACTTTGAAACAAATCAATTGGAAACTTCAGCAGGAATTCGGTGGGAGGCATTTAAATGTTTTATTCGGGGAAAAATTATTAGTTTGTATAGTTCTAAAAGTAAAAAATCTCGACAGGAGTTACAAGATTTGGAAATAGAGATTAAAGAGCTGGAAAATTAAGTATATCATTGTAGCAATAATCAGATGATCAGCGCAATCATGTGGTTTTAATCAACTAGATTCTAATTAAGTAAACACTCCTCCATTCTTCAGATTGTGACAAAAACAGATGTCATGGGACTTTTTAAGTTTACCGATTCACACACGAAGCAAATGGTGCTTGGACTTAATTAAATTACCGATGCCAGAAGTGTCCCCGCGGCGTTTTTCTCTGATAACTAATCACAGGATCCTCTGTCTTACCACATGTGACTCAACAGGGGCGCCTCTCTGGCCGGAGATCCCGTGGTGTCCCCTCTTCACGACACCTCACAAACACAGACAACCTTGTGTAATCGAACCACACTGGTCATTGTAATCCAGACTTAAAACTCATCAAATTCGAAGGACGCACACACATACACGGAACTGAAGACGATCAGGAGTCCAACGCGTGACTGACCACACGACGAACTCTGAATACACACACACACACACACACACACACAAAGAGACAATCATTCTGAACCACGTGTAGTTAAACGTAACGTTTCAAATGTACAAATGTTTTCTGGTTGTGTTCAGGATTCCCTTGTGACCTAATTGATATAACTGTAAGCTTTTATGATATGTGATCAGTCTGACATTCGTTTAATCACGAAAAATCATGTATCTGCATTTTACTAGCCCTAGGAATGCTGCGAGTGGTATGATTGGAATCAGAGAAATCAAATAAGATCGAATCACTAACCCAAAATGCAGTATGAGGCATATTTTATTAAATCCTAGTTTAGAAGTGTATTATTACTAAATTTGTAATCTCCTATGCACATGACCCAGAAGGCGTGTACTTCGCGAACCACAAGGTTTGCCGACACGCCTCCTCCCAAACGATTGGATCAGACGCGTACGAAAGGCGTGTCATGAGCGCCTTCAAAACCAGGAGCGCCATGTCTCCTCTGTGCTAGCAGTCCTACGCCAGAGAGAGGTTCCCTTCTTCAACAAGAACTCCAACCGGAGCTCTTCGTTTGCTTTCTAAATTTCGTTTTAATCTAAGTTTTCCTTCCGATATCTACCTCAGTTGATAGTTTTCCTTCGTTCAGTGCACTCACGAACGAAACGAATTTAAGATTAAGCATCTGTCGTACGAGCTGAAGAGATCGCAACATCTACCTCCGTCCGAACGAAACTTCGGACATTCAGCCTACGTTTCCTTTCAAACCAGCTGCACAAAAGGGGCCATATCAATGCAAGTATAATCTAAAATAGAATGCTGTTTTTAAGGTTGTCTAGAACTTCCTAAAAAGCCTTTGGGTCTCATTTTGAAGTAACTGTTGAACTGTTCTGTCCTGAGAAGATTTCTCTCTCTCTCTCTCTCTCTCTCTCTCTCTCTCTCTCTCTCTCTCTCTCTCTCTCTCTCACACCCTCTAACTTTCTCTCTCCAATATTTCGTATTGGCATCATTTTCTGTTTCGTTGTAATTGTTTGTTTTGCTATGCATATTTACTCCTGCGTGATTTTAAGTAGTTTATGTAATCTTTAGTCTTGTTTCATTAAATTCCATAATCCTTTGAATTGAATCTGTCTCATGGTTCCATACTTGAAGTCCCTGAAAATGTCGATATAAGCTCCAAGCTCTATTTGGTTTAACTATTGAAGTATCTAAAGTGCCTGACACGAAAATATCCTTCCTTGTGGCCACAGGAAAGTGTGTTTTCGTTGTGTACCGGCTAGTAAATTGTGATAAAGGAAGTCTTCTCCTCCACGTCCGCTGGACGGACAGGTTGTGTGATAACTGAACTGGAATCATATCAAAATTTACTCGCATCATTTATATGATTTTACCGACCTATATTAATAATTAATACGAACAATCGTGTTAATTGTTCATATACGGTGAGGTTTAGTCTATTCCCTATTTGGGATAATTTAATGTATGTAGACAATGAATATTCATGACCTGATGAATATTATTCCCCATTTAAGCTAATAATTTCCCCAAAACAAGTCATTGTCGCTACATATTATGGTGGAGAATGCAGGCATTTTCAAACTTCATTTTGAGACCAATATTCAGATTCATATTCATGTGTGTTTTTGAGAGTTTAATATTGCGTACGTACGTGCGGTACCCATTGCTTCCCTTCCGGTTGCGCTTTCCTCCAAATTTACTGCGATGATTGTTGAATAAGCTGCCTAAATACATACGTGCATTTACAGCTTGCTAGTTCGTTAAAACAATCCTCCTTTTGGGCTGAGACATTTTATTTTAAGTACAATTCACGGAATTGAATTGGGGCTTGAGTCATAGGATTCCTCAGTCCAAATCACTGATAGCTCACGTGGAGAGAGACAGACGCCCCCTCGCGGCGGCACCACTCCAGGTCAGCTATCACTCTTCTGTTCAAACTAACTCTGTCTACCCTTCACTATTTCTATCTGTCTCGATGACTCTGTTCTGTTTTATTTTTATTTTTATCTTCAGTAGTATGGTGATTTATTATCAGAAATCATTCTGATTCCTCTACAAAAACAAAACTCTTGTTTCTCCTTTCCCAGTGTATCTAGAGCTGATTTGAAACAATTATTATTATTTTATTTTTATTTTTATTTTATTTTTTCCTCCACTATAAATTTCTCACATTTCAGTCATTGATAGCTGAAAAGATTTCCCCTGAAAAGAAAGACGCCACCTAGTGGCAGACACTCTTCTCAAGCCAGCTATCAGCCTTCTACTGAACTTAAACTGTATGAAATCATTTTCAGTTATGCTTTTCCCGAGGATTATTTTATAATCATTACGAATGACTTCAGTGTTGTTACGATTATTATAAGAAATCAGTCTAATCCTCTTTCAATCTCCCCCAGGCTCATTTTGATTTGAGTCAAACCAATTTTAAATTGAAATTTAAATTGTGTCAAACAGTCCAGGTGAACCACAGAGAGGAAGTGCGCCCCCTTGAGGCTCCAAAACCCACTACAGCGGCCTACCGCTCCAATTTCCGGCTTCCACCTGCATTGAGTTATTGCTAACTTCCAATCGGGTTAGGTTATTTTTCAATAACTACCATCCTGTCTAAAATATTTCTGTGCTATCATCAGTTGGCAAAAGGCTTTCATCCTTTAATTTAGTTTTCCTTTCCAGGTAAATTAGTTTTCTCTTCAAAGTAATTTTGTTACTACCTTACCCCTCTTCAGGTTTATTGTAGTTTCTGTTTTACATACCTAAATTACTCAATTTGGTTTAAGCAAGGACAATCTTAATTCACTTTAAGCTCCCTTGTTCATTCCATTTTGCTTGTTGTATAGGTAAAAACCTCAGCATCTGCGTTGGATTGTGGGAGTCCTGGTTGATCTCGGTGGGCGAGTCTGCTGACTGGTGTCGCCGACACTGACCGCGCAGTGACTCTCGAGTTCTTTTATCTCTGCCACGGGTTGCGGCACGCAGTAAGTGACATCAGCAATCTGGTGCTTTGTAGGGTCAACCATCAAGCCATCGCGCAAGTCAATTGTTGGGAACTGTGCACAAACCATAGGTGAAACCGCCAGGCCAGTTCGCTGGTGGGTTCTGGGCCCCGCCCACCTTTGCAGTGCGGTCGGCCGGTTGATACCTCGGAGATTACCAGGTTGTGTTTACATGTCACGCGCTGTTTTAGAGGGCGTAACCGTGACCAGAGCAACGAAGAGCCCGTAGTCACGGCGGTCAAGTGTTTGGCGGCACCGGAAAGTTCGACCACGCATGCTGGGTCCAGCTGGGTTCGACCTCAGTTCACCTCAGGTAAAAAAACAAAACTGATTTTGATAAAACCCTGACACTTAATATAAGCCACAGAATATCAGACATTCCCCCGGATAGATTTTCTAAGCGTTTGGTTTACCTCTTTCCCCCTAAGACACACCCTCTTAGTTCTTAGAGGTTACGCTACAGAGCAGGTCAATTCACTCAGGTGTTATTTTCACTGCGATATTTTGATTTTGCTTTCCCCTCTCGATCTTCTTTTCCTTTCTTTTTGTTTTGTTCTGTTGTGATTTGTTTCTTTCAGTTCACCAAGAGACCCCAAGGAAGTTAAACAATAAGAGTGACAACCAGGCAGCCTCTATTTTCGGGTCCCACGCTGACCCGCATAAATTGACCCGCCTAACTGTCTACGGCAGTTAGCCAAAATTTCTATAGACGGCACGACCGTACTACGGTTCGTTATCCTCAAAAACAAAACAAAAGCGTGCATTGGCCCTTTTTGTGTGTGTTGTGTTTCTCTCGCCCCCAGTGAGCCAGAATGTTATGGAATAAAATCACTGTCAAAAATAATCGTACGTAATTCAAAACATCTGTGTGTAATTTTAATATACTCGTGCGTAATTTAAAACTATTGTATGTAATTCTGTTTTTTGTCAGAGTTGGATTCCAAAATCTACGGCCACGACAGTTTACAGATCGCGATTTTGTGAGTTTTTTAGAGTACAACTCTAAAATGTACGACTGTGACAGTTTACAGAATCAGCACTTGTTTTCACAACAGCTCTGTTACACACACACGACATGCGAATTACGACCACGAAGTGCGGCGTGCGAAACGACTGTCAAAAATACGTCATCAAGGTCACAGGCATTACTATCCGAGGGAAGATGAATCGATTCAACGAAGTGCGCATGCGCCCCACCAACTTTTTAAATCACTGGCGCCGAGATGGGGGATCAACAACCGAGCGCTCACTCCTCGTCTCAGGTAAATTAATTTTTTGTGTGTTTAAGGGTTAGTTATCACTAATAACAGAGAGGCGCAATATTACAGAGATATTATAGTAGGTAAGAAAAACTCTCAGAGTACATGTAACGTTAGGTGCTTAAAGAAGACAGTTGTTTAGGAGGTAATCACTGCAGCCTTTAGCGCGATGAGATAGGGCTACATAAAAGAATGAGCAATTTTAAGTGTTGACTTCATAACAGCCGTGTTACTTACATGCACTGTAATACACAGGTTAATAATAATATAATGTAATATTAGTGTTCACTGTTTAAGTATTGAAGTCATATTTCATTGTTCATCAGGTTCCATTAGGTGACATCTTGCATACAGCCCAGAATCTGGTGTCGATGTTGACCAACACCTTAAGTGTTGGACAACCGAAAGTGGGGAACCAGTCCAATATCAGTGTACAGTCAGGAGAAGAAAGAAGGTCCAAGTCAAATGTGCAGTCAGTTCAGCAGGAAATGGCTAGGTGTGAGATTCAATGTAATTGTTGTTTTAATAAACTGTGTGTATGTCTGTACTGGTGGAATATACAGTTTGTACAGTATAATATTTTTTATTACATACTGTATATAAGTTTCATCACACATTAACATTACATCACATATATTAGTGTGCATGTGAGTGTTCTCAACTGGCTCAAAATAAAAATGAAGTCCTTTTTAGGTCATTTCCTGGATTCTTCAGAAAGGAAGTAAGGGGTAAAAAACGTTTTGGACCATATAAACGGCCACAAAAAAGCTTTTTGATGGTTGTTTTTCTCCTTGACCAACAATATGAGAAAACGCCCAAAGGAGAGACAGAATTACAACTTACACTTGCAGGACTTGGGAGAAGATCATTAACTATTACCGAAAACATGACTCATTCAGAGGTAAGATCAATAATGTAATTTTTCTTGTTTTTTTGTGTTGGGTGAATTTCCTTACTCTGTTTTACTCTGCCTTTGATAATTAAGCTATCAGAGGTGCTTGTTAATGCATATCCAAAACTGGCAAAAATCAACGGAGGATGGTTGCTGCACAAGTGCTCAGGTATGTAGGATCGTTTTGGATTTTATTTTCCTAACCTCTTAAAACGTCTGTGAATTGAAATCATACGCGTTTATAGATATCAGATGGATTTTATCTGTTAAATATTTTGTGTGTATTGTCTATTTCTATATTCTGTTAAATACTTTGAATCATAGGTGGAGGTGGTCAACGGAAATTGACTGTCATCCCTCCTGACCCTGATGGGTATAATGGACAGCAATTAAAAACCGTGAGCAGCAATGGAAAGAGCACAATGTATGTAGTTCCTCTGCAAGAGCAAATTGACACAACTCCATTACCACCCGATGCAAGGGAATTTGAAAAAATGCCCAAAGCCCAGTGTACACTCTGCAGCAAAATGGTTCCCCTTCAGTGCCTTCCAGTACACATACAACACTGTAAGATGGAACATGTGGATCTGTGTATCTCAAGTGATGATGTAAGTCTAAGGTGTTTATTTTAGTCATCAGTGAGCTCTAAAAACAAGGTTGATGAGTTTCTGTTTTATTTCCAGTCGATGGAGAAGTCCCCAGACTCCCCACAAGAAGATAATTCAACTTCTATTGACACTTGGAAAGAGGCGTGTTTAAAAAAAAAAAAAAAAGATATTTTGTTTATATTTCATAAGCTCTGAAAACAATTTTTATGTGATTTTTACGTTTTCAGGAATTGAAAAAATCACCAGATATTGAAAGCTGTGCTTCAAATATAAATGAAGTCCGGGCAGAGAAGGTGAAAAGGATATTTATTTATGTGTTTAAAAAAATACATGAATTTTCAGTTTATGCATGGTTCCTAAACAATTGTTTGTGTGTAATTTAACTCAGTATTTTAATGTCACATCAGACTGCTGAGTGTCCACTGTGCAAGAAAACCATTGACAGTGATGTTATAGAGATACATGCAGCCAACTGTGGATTACGGTAAATTACTAAATAGTTTAGTGTCACTTATCTAATATTAATCATTTAAATGTTTCCTATCCAGCAATTTGAAATATTAAAGCACTTAATTTTTGTTTTTGTTTGTGTGCAGAACTGCAGAATATGATGATAACTTCAGTGACCCAATAAATACACTTCAAAGGTAAAAAGGGTATATTAAGAAAGTGTTTGGTTTGCTTTGCTGGTACATTTCATGTTTCGTTTCTGTTAATTTCTATTACAAAGTTCTGGGGAGATTCTGAATTGGATCGGCAGTAAAGTTGACCAAACCAACCCCTTTTCCATCTGCATTTCTCGGAATGACATCTACAACCGAGGAATGCAGCAGTGGCAGCGCCAAAAGAAATCGTCACCAAAAGGCAGACTAAAGGTTACCTTTTTTGGCGAAGCTGGGGTTGACACTGGTGCTCTTAGCAAGGAGTTCTTAACAGGTATAATTAATTTAGTTTATTATAAAATGTGTGTTTTATTTTTTAAAGCAGACATTTTGTCAGATCAGATTTTAAACCGGTTGTATTTGTTGTCTAGAAATGATTGCAGAGATTGAAACAAGACTTTTTATCGCTGGTGTAGATAAAAAAGGGAAAAATCCAGTCTATTGTCTCAACAGCTTGGATCGTAACTACTTCAGGTATGCAAGATTTGATCAGTTAACATTTTTCAACATGTTTCAATAAACCTTTTTGGTTGATTCAAGGCTTTGTTTTATCCACTGTGGTATGGTATTAGAAGTGCAGGAGAAATTATGGCTGTCAGTCTAGCACAAGGAGGACCACCGCCGTTTTTTTTGCGCGAGTGGTGTTTCCAATATCTTTGCTCTGGAGATTATGACAGTATACAGGTGACTACCAGTGATGTCACAGATTTGGAATTCTCCCTGCTCATTGAGAAGGTAAAATAGTAACCTGAAATGTAAGTTATATATAGTAATGTTCAACTCTTAAAAGTAAATAAGGGATGCCAATAAGACTGTATTCTATTTCTCTGTATTTAGGTTAACTCAACAGATGACATGAGTGAGCTTACAGATGAGATTTTAAGCTGTGGATACACTGGAAAACTGTCTGCCGACATGAAAAGCAACATAATCAGGTGCACTATACTTTTTATTCTCCTTGAGTACAAAAAGCTTAATTTTACCTGCATTTGTAATCTTATGAAATGTATTATAGTAAATAAAGTATCACATTTATCATATAGTACATCAACATTGAGTTTCTGTATTTAAAAAATATATATTGTTTAGTGTTTTAAACATTTGATGAAACCATTACATTGCCTCTAGAGCCATTGTTTTACACTCCTCTATGAGAGTTGTTCCAATGCTTAATCAGCTGAGAAAAGGCCTGCAGCTCTACGATCTCCAGAAAGTCATGGAAATGCATCCAGACTTGTGTCTACCATTGTTTGTCCCAAGGGAAAAAGATGACAGGGTAAACCATTGTGGTTCTTATGGTGTTTTCATAATGAGGACATGTTAAATGTGACAGGCATATAGAAATGCTAACACTATCTCTTTTATTTAAGGTGGATGCAGGCTTCATTCTGGAGAATTGCCACCCTATCTTTAGTGACAAAGGTTCTGTGAAATACACCAAAGAAGTAAATGTAATGAACTTTTTCCAGGATTTCCTACAGGAAGTTGAGGATCGTGGTATGTATTATCATAATAGCACAACATACTTACTGGAATAAAAACAAGATGAACAGAACTTTAAGCCTCCTTCCCTCCCCCCCCCCGTTTTTAAGACGGTGAAGCTGAACAAATGACTGCAGGTAAAGTTATGCAGTGGATGACAGGCCAGAGACACAAGCCTATTCTCCCCAGTGACCAGAAGGAGTTCAACATCACTGTGAAGTTCAATCACGACTGTGACACAAAACACACTGTGTGTTTTCCAACTGTAAGCGCATGTACTCGCACAATTACGTTTCCTACAGCTCACCTGAAAACACTGAATGAATTTAAAAACATAATGGAAATAGCTATGAAATATGGGGAGTCATTTGACAATGTTTAAATGTATTTGGTGGGGAAAGCATGTTGAAACAGCAACGTTCAGCTTCTCTTTGAATCACTGTTTATTGGCATAAGTAAAACTGTTCCTTTGACAATATTTGTTGAAAGAATTTTCATGTTAAAGAAACAACTCAAAATCATTAACTGTTCTGAGTTTATTTACAGATTAGTTTTCATAATTCATTCACTGTGCTGCTTTGTTACAGTTGTCAAAATATATACACAATTTGCTAAATAAAATGTTTACAATGGTCTCACACAGTTGTTTGTGTATTTTAAAGACTTTCAAAATATTGAACCAAAGATGTATAAATATCTCTGCCATAACAGTCAGATGTTGCAAGAGGATTAAAAATGGATTTTACTGTTTCCATCAGAGCAGGAGTGAGTGGGCACTCAATTTCTGGAACATGAACTCCAACATTATCTTCTGTCACACTATCAAACGTCTCCCAGTCTGTTCCAAACAGTTCCAAATTCTTAAATGAAATTTAAAAAAAAATTACTTTAATTTGACAGTATAACTTGAAGGCATAGAAAATCAATTAAAAAAACAAACCTGAAAACTCTCTTCATTGTCTCCAGATGAGTTGTGCATGTGTCCCATTATCCACATCTGGTTTGGGGTGAGCCCATTTTCAGACCGTAATGGATGATTGTCCCAGCCTTCAGAAAAACTGTGGAGGTTACACTTCAGACGTGGGAGGAAGACATAATGTACACAAAACACATGAAGGGAATCTGATAAGTCCAACAAGCCATCTTCCTCAAGGCTGTGAAGTATTTCGTAATACAGCTGTGTTACGCTGACCCAGACGTCTCGCCACAGGCGTTCAATTCTAGAGAATACAAAATGTATCGATTAAAAATGGTAAATTACACGATAGTGTGACATCCTAATCCTAACTTGTTTATTACCTCTGATTATGTACGCTTTTCCCAGAAATGAAGCTTCCTCTTCCAGTCCCTTTCACACGAAACATGGTTTCTGCAATTGCCACATTTTCCACACCTTCATCAGCCCGGACCCTGAAATACGTGGGGTTAAGGGAGAGGTTAAATCTGCTTGACTGCCATAATGTTAAGAAAATACAAATAAACATGTTTACTCATCCGTCTCTCCCAAACCTACAACAGAAGTGTCCTTCCTGGGTCAAAATGACCCGAGGGCCAGAAATCTTAAGATTCCATTTTTATAATTTATTTCTAAATTTTTATGTAGGTTTTTCTATTATTTTTGGGTGATTTTTATTATATTTACCTTTTATTCTGAATATTTAAGGTTTTTTTTATTAAAAAAAATCCATATTTTGTAAAAAGTAAATAAATCTAGCTGAATTAAAACCTAAACATGTGTACATTCATACAATTTCATAAATATATTTAAAAAAATATAACTATGATCTCTCAAATGTAACTGTTAAGTCAAAAAAAGAAACATGAAACATAATATGTTCTATTGGAGTGTGTGTGTGTTTTCTGCATTGGGGATATTCTGTATGCCCTTCATTTGGGTATAAATCTTTATTGCCTCAGATTTTGTATATCAAAAAAACAAAAAAGTAATAAAAAAATGCAGTTTTCTCATAAATTCCCTTCATTCATATGTGGGTCAAAATGACCCACGAGGGACCCTTTTGTTACTTTTTTTATGGCACCCATTTAAACTCCTCAAATCCACTCAGTTTTTGTGTGTGTGTGTGTTCTGGTGCAAGTATGACAAAAGTAAAGAAATCTTGGACCGGTACGATCAACACACGATTTTTATAATTTTTGGAAAATCAGTTTTGGGTCAAAATGACCTGAGGGAGGGATGAGGGTTTAACTAAACGCAATGAAGTGAGGAGCAGAAAAACAATTTTCTCCTACCTTGAAGGCCAGCCATGTTTTTGCACAGACTGGAGAAAGAATGATAAGGCAGTGCTTGAACGGATGTTTGTTGCTGGTTCCAGGTACAAGTGCTGTGTCTGTAAACTGTCACAGTCGTACATTTTAGAGTTGTACTCTAAAAAACTCACAAAATCGCGATCTGTAAACTGTCGTGGCCGTAGATTTTGGAATCCAACTCTGACAAAAAACAGAATTACATACAATAGTTTTAAATTACGCACGAGTATATTAAAATTACACACATATGTTTTGAATTACGTACGATTATTTTTGACAGTGATTTTATTCCATAGAATGTCACGCGCTTCCAGTCCCGTGGCCCATTGGAGCAATCTGGGTGCTTGGTTGAGGGCCATGACAACCGGCTGTCTGCCCAAGGACGCTGGCGACCTAAAACCCCTGACCCGACAGGAACTGGACGCCGAAGTAGACCAGCTAATGTCCAACGACCCCACACAGGCCTAGAGCTCAAAGGAATGGAGCCGGATAATCGGAAGCCTAGCTCACAACTTAGTGGCACAGGCATGCTTGGCGGAGGAGGACAACGCATATCTGGAAAAGGAAATTGCAGGACTAAAGACTCAACTAAAGGAGGCCCGCAAAAAGAAGGACCACACGCAGAAACGTCTGGATCAGCTACTTCTGGAGGTTGAAGCCAAGGACGAAATGCGCCCAGAATTACAAGAGGAAGTGGAAAGACTGCAAAAGGCCTTGGAGGATCTGCTCACGGACACAGACATGAGGTTGCAGTCGGAAAAACGGACCATGGAGGACCTCCAGGACAAACTGCAACATGGCGACACTCTGTTGAAAAGAGCAGAGATTGAGTTAAAGGACAGAGAGGCCAAAGCCAAGGCCTGTGAAAGACATTTGCAAGCAGCCCGAGCTGAAATTAACGAGCTTGTCCAACAGAGACAAGATCTAAAAGATGAACTTGACATTGTCCACAGAGAACTGAAACATTCTTACAGACTGCAGGGCAACCTGGAGAAGGGGACCCCCATCACTCCGTTTCCCCTTACCAGCGAGCCTGCACGTTTCAGCCAATCCCCCAAAGCTGAAGGAGGGGAAGCAAGTCCACGGCGCGACACCACTGTAGCCAGTCGCTACGAGCTCCCACCAGCTGAAGAGGAGCAGGGCCCCAGACCGAAGGGCAAGGCCATCGGTCACCACACGGCCCCCAAAGAACTGGACAAGCTTGCTAGAAACATCCCGACCTTCACTCCCAATCCAGCAGGAGGTCACGATGTACACTCTTATTTAAAAGACATTGATTTTCACTTACAAACTGTGGCCAACACCACTACTTGGGATAAGTTGTATCTTCTCAGGATCACTTCAAGCCGTGACGTGAGAAGCTTCCTAGACCACCAACCAGAAACTGTCAAGATGGACTACCAGCAATTGCGGCAAGCTCTGATTCGTGAATTCTCCGATCCAGAATCAGACCAAGGTATCATAGCGGCAATGGACCTGAAACAAGCCCTGCTGGAAACGCCGCAAGCCTACTACGGCCGACTCCGACAAGCCTACTTCGGATCACGCAATGAGCCAGACATGGAAGAGGACTGGAATTTCAAAACCCTGTTTCTGCGGAATCTCCACCCTACCCTCTCCCATCATCTGGGAGTCTTGGCTGACCCAAGGACTATGTCAATTCAACAATTGCGTGACTTGGCTCACAAAGCATACACCAAACAAAGAACTATCTCTGAAAAGACTGTGAGAAACCCCACAATCTGCCCCGTCTCTGAGCACCGCTCAGAGCTGCCCCTAGAGGGCGCACAGCACCCCACTTACAAACCTGTCAACAGAGAGGCAACCCAGAAGGAGCCGACCTCCATCTCCCCGAACACTAAGCCCCCTCGACGTGACACTGATAAGCTGCGGTTGGAGCCAAAATCCAACAAAAACAACACAGCCACGGTTGAAGCTGCAGAACTTCTGAGCGTGCTGAGAGAGTTTCTTCAAAAGAAACCTTGCAAGGATGACAAAGATAAACCAGACACCGCATGACTAAACCTTAGGCCTGAAGCCAACTCCACTCCCAACGTTCCTCCCACTGACAGCCCCACAGACACTGTCAAACCACAGACTATGGAACTCGCTGTTACATCACAAAGTGACAGCTCCACTCACTCCCTCCAACTGACAGCCCCCCAGAAAACTGTTTGTCTGCCACAGACTAGTGAATTCGCTGTTACATCACAAAGTGACACCTCCCCTCGCTCCCTTCAATTGACAACCGCACTTCCTGAACAAAACGCTGCACTTCCTGAACAAAACTGCAGCAGCACTCAAACAAAGGTACCAGACAGTGCTGTCTTGTTGATCTGCACCCACAACGAGCCACACGAAACATACCCGCACTGTTTATCGATCAACACGCAAGACCCCACACCAAAACTCCTGGGGAACCTGATCGAAAAAGGAGTGGCACGCAAACTCTACCTAACAATCATTTTGGAAAAGGAGGTGAGACTCGAAGCGCTTGTGGACACAGGCTCCGATCTCACCCTCATATCGACTGAACTCTTTGAAAAACTTAAATTTGAAGCTCAAAAACAGAATCAAACTCTTAACTTCCACACTTGTGAGCTGAATGTGCAGTCATACAGCCAAAATTACATCCAACTAAGAAACGTAGCTCCCATTCACCTGGCAATCGGTCCTATGAGCCTAGTACACCCTGTCTACGTTTCGCCAATGAACATTTATCCATTTCTCATAGGCAAGGACCTGCTGGATCGATTCGAGCCGTTACTGGACTTCAAACACCTGCAAGTTTGGGCTCAAGTGCGTGAACCCCTCCCCCTCCAGCCACGCATATCTGCTCAGCCAGACTGTCAGGTCACAGGGTTCACGGGAATTCCCTCAGCCAGACATGACGACCCAGTCACAAAAGCTGATCAGGGGTCAAGTTCACTACTCTGTACTTTCAAAACCAGCCAAGGCTCTGATACCTACTGCCCTCAGGTCAGGACTGACCTACAACTGCAAGATATAACCACAACAGACATTATCCTAGCACTATGGGCAGACAAATCAGCCATCAGTCTCTCATTATTCAATGCAATCCTTGACAAAACACCGGACCTGCCTTATACCAGCAAACGCACACGTTTCCCTCTCAACGCACATCCATCTTCCATGATAGCTGCAAAAGGGATCTGTGCTTTGCAATTAAAGTGGAATAACCGGTGCCTGACCCATTACTTCCTGATCCTACCGGATCCGGTCCACGGTGTCTACATTGGAGCAGACGTTTTGCTTCGTCTCAAAGCTCATGTGGACATGCTCAATGAAGTGGTATGGGCCCCAATGACTTTATAACCACCTGTTCTCATCGATCATGGAAATCTACTGTCAGGGCAGACCATCCCAGAAGTCTGCACCCTAATCAACGAACAGAGAACAGTGATACCAGCCTACACTAAAGGGGTCACTGTACGGCTCAACATGCGACGTGGCCAAACCTTAAACCACACGCTGGCTTTCTTCCAACCTTCACCTGAATGTGGGGACCTTGGACTCACACTCAAAGCCACACCCCTCACAGAAGTGTCATCTCGGGTAGTCTACATTCTGTTCAACAACTGCACAGCAACGAACATCAACATCCCCAGATCCTACAGGCTAGGATGGCTAGTGAGCCACGACTTTCATGACTTTGAACTTGTTTTACCTATCATTGGGCCCATCCCACCTGCACTGATACCTGAAGGGCACACTGACAACACAGTGTTCACAGTACCCTTCCAACTCATTGCCATCACATCTGTCATGTCAGTAGCCAAAGACCAAGTGTGCAGAACTGAGCTGACAGAGGACCAACACCTCGCAGTGTACACAGTCTCCTACTAGCCTGTCAGTGAGACTAATGCACCTGCTACACCTTTAAAAATCAACCCGAGCAATGACACACCGACAGAGGAGCCATATCAAGGCTTTGAATCTCAAGTGCAGTAAATTCTACAAGATGCTGATGCGCTTCAGGACGACGCAGACCGCCAAAGACTAAGACAAGTCCTTTATAAGTTCAAAGACTCCTTTGCCAAAGACTCGTTAGACTGTGGCCTCACCCACCTCCACACGGTGTGCGTCCCCACGCATCCTGAGGCTCCTCCCACTTTCGTCAAGCAGTACAAAATTCCCATTGCCTCGCACGAACCAGTGCAGGAAATCATCGAATCCATTCTTGAGAAAGGTCTCATCCGTCCATGTAACAGCACCTACTCTGCCCCCATCTGGCCCGTTCTCAAACCGAATGGGAAATGGCGGCCCACCATTGACTATCGAAAACTGAATCAACAGGTGCCATTATCACGGTGGCCCATGACACAGCTGGAACAGGAAATACCCCCAATCAGAGGAGCCACCATCTTCTCTACACTCGATGTGGCCTCTGGATTCTGGACTATTCCGGTGCACCCAGAAGACCAACACAAGTTGGCATTCACATTTGGCAACCGACAGTTCACCTTCAACAGATGCCCGTTCGGGTATGCCAACTCACCAGCTGAGTTCAACATCTTCCTAAACAAAGCCTGCCCAGACGCCAGGATGAGAGGTAACCTGATTTACGTAGACGATGTTCTCATGAAGAGCACGACGGTGGCCGACCACCTGAAAGAAATAGACTATGTTTTGAACCAGTTGTCCGCTGCTGGCGCTAAAATAGCGTTACACAAGGGACAGTGGTGTCGTACCAAGGTTAACTACGTGGGCCTGCTCATCGGACCTCATGGCATTGAACCCCAATCAAACCGTATCCATGCCATTCAAAACATCAAGCCTCCCACTAACGCCTCCGAACTGCGAAGTTTTCTAGGGGTATGCAATTACTCTCGACAGTTCATCGAAAACTATTCAGACATCGCCAGGCCCCTCACGGCTCTGCTGAAGAAAGATTGCCCTTTCGTCTGGTCAGACGCTCAACAACATGCCATGACAGAACTAAAAAGACATTTGTGCACAGCTCCCTGTCTCGCTTACCACGATCCTCAAAAGGAATTCTACCTGGAAGCTGGGTTTTCTGACCAATGTCTCAGTGCTGGCCTATACCAACGGCACGACCAAGACAAAAAGGTGGTCGCATATGCCAGCAAGACACTTCTCCCTCCAGAATGTAAATTCTCAGACTGCGAAAAAGCTTTGCTCTGCACAGTATGGGCCATACAGCGTTTCTCCAACTACATTGGAGCACAGAAAGTTATAATAGACACTTGCCACCAGCCCGTAATGTTCATCAACAGCCAACGCATCCGAGATGGTGTGGTAACCAATGCACGCATAGCCACGTGCTTAATGGCTCTCCAAGGACGAGATGTTGAGGCCCGATACGTACAAAATCACAAGTCGGCGTTGGGAAACGGCCTGGCTGCATGTCAAAACTGCTCTGACAACTCACCTGCTTCGATGCTGGACACACCAGAGCCCCAACAGCCACAACTGACCTGTCACAGGTACTTTGAGAAGAATGTGTGCGAAGGCATGCCCACAGCTTATGTCGACGGATGCTCCTACAACCACGAGGGCATACTAAAGGCAGGTGCAGGGGTACTGTGGGTTGACAACCACCCATGCCCACCACAACACTTCAAACTGGGCCCCCAGTCATCACAATATGTAGAGGTAGCAGCAATTCTCATAACTCTGCAAGTCGCATCCGCCCATAACATCAGAGACCTTCTCATCTGCACAGACTCTAACTATGCCAGACTCAGTTTTGTATGCCATCTCCCAATCTGGAAACAAAACGGTTTCAAAACGGCAAACAACAAGCCTGTCAAACACCAACACCTGTTCCAGGAATGTGATAACATCACAAAAACACACGATGTCACCGTGTACTGGAAAAAGGTAAAGGCAAATTCCAAACTACCAGGCCAAGACAAAGACCTTAATGACCACACCGATGCGCTTGCCAAAACCGGCGCCCTCCACGATGAGCTGTGGTCTCCCCCAAACCCCTTACCCACACCCGCCGTTGCGGTACTCACCCGCAGCAAACGGCCATTAACTACTACTACACCAGCTTCACAAATGCTATCGCTAACTCCGCAAATTTCCAACAACGATATTGCGGATATGCAAGCCACAGACACTGCCATAAAGACAATTCTTGACCACCTCTCTGACCCCGCCTGCCACCCGATCTCACCATCAGACATCGATACTGACTCATACCTCAGACATCTACATAACTCCAGACATATGCTGCGTGTGCGGGACAACATTCTATGGTTTGGCCCTGATGACACCACACCGCCTAGACTCGTGGTGCCACTTTGCCAAAGGGGGGTAATGCTAATGCACGCCCACAACACACCCTATTCTGGACACCACGGTACCAAAGCCACGTATGAGACACTTAGACAGGTGGCATACTGGCCAGGCATGCAACAAGATGTGGCAGAGTATGTGAGAGAATGCTTGGTCTGCTGTCAATTCCAACCATCAAACCCAAATCACAGAGCCCCACTGCAACTCAGAGGAATCACGTTCCCGTGGTCAGACCTCCAAATTGACTGGGTAGGACCTCTGCCCAGGTCAACAAGAGGCAACAAGTACTTTCTCACGGTGGTGTGTCAGTTTACCAAGTGGGTAGAGTGTTTGCCAGCACCTAACGACACTGCCCAGACAACGGCATATCTCCTGATGAACCACATCTTCTCCCGGTTCGGATTGCCACCAAGAGTCAACTCAGACAGAGGTACCCACTTCACTGCCGAGATCATGCAAAAGATCTGGAGATGTCTAGGGGTACAAGCTAAACTTCACATTAGTCAGCATCCAATCACGTCTGGTCAGGTAGAGAGATCGAACCGAACGGTGGTCCACATGCTAAGAAAGTACGTATCGGCTAATCAGAAAGACTGGGATGTGAAACTCCCCCTCGTGCTGATGGCCCTCCGAGCCAGCCACCGCAGGAATCAACACAGGTGTCCCCGTTTGAACTCATGACCGGGCGGCAGATGACCCTGTGTAGGGTATCTGGACTGTGTCAGGACGACTCATGCACTTATACATGTACGAATGCTTTTAACCTCTCTGACTCTGGTTCATAACTCAGGTTGGGCACCACAGAGTCTGCCCCTAATGGTGTTCATTGAGACTTTCATGGCGAACTGAGTAAAAACCAAGCCTCCCCTTTCCAACGAGAAGGAAATTGTGTACGACACACAGCAGGGAAGGTCAGGCCTCAAAGATGTTATCTCCTCAGAGCCAAACAAGAATGGAGACCAGAGCACATTCAAACACACACACACAAGAACCTTTCTCCAATATCCTCACTGTAAGGACTGGGCGAGGGGTGAATCTGAATAACTAAATACATCCTAGCTAAAATCCCATTGCCTTCAGTCCCAAAAAGCCTGGATGTAAATTAACATACACACACACACACACACACACAACCACACACGCATCCCCCACAAGTGAAGCCCGCTCAGGACAGAGCGTGGTGTCCAGTTACGAGACATTTTTATGACTGACTGGAATGTCCCAAAGAAGGGGATTCTAAAGAGAAAGAAACTTCTCTTTTTAGACATTTAACCAGATATATTCGATGTGTTTTTATGTGTGTCCATTTGCCCATGTCACATTGGAATGACTATGATTTTATCGTAGCTTAAAGTGAATTATAAATACCTTCATTATGCATTTCAAATATAACTGTCTATTCCCATAACTTGTCCACATATTTCTGGACACCTCCAGAATGCTTTCGGTGTGATCAATCAGAATACGTACAGTAATATCCAGTAAAATATAGTTTACTATGTTTTCCATCTTTGGAGTGAAAAGAGACCAAAACTAACATCACTGGTGTTCTTAGATAACAGTGTTTACGACCCAAAGGAATGTTCACAGAACTGTGGCTCTCTCTGAATTCTAACCAAGGAGGAGAAATGAATCCTGTATTCATATATATATATATATATATTTATATATATATATATATATATATATATATATATATATATATATATATATATATATATATATATATATATGCTATTATATATCCACTTGAGAATTGTATGAACAATGTATCTAAGTTCCCTATCTCATGAGTTGCCTATTTGTGGTTTGGTCTATGTTTCTCGACAACTCTAATGCCATAATGTTTTAAACTTTGCCAACTAATGTTTAACCAAATCCATTTGTGGCAAGTTTGGTCTCGATAAACTCCAATCTTCATTCCCCATTTGTTAATTGACATTACATTTTGCTAAACTTTGTGACACATTAGTATTATAAGAATTGTGAAGATTCTTCTCTTAAACACCCAATGAAACTAGAGATTTAAATGCCTGGTTATAACACAAAGGGTCATAAAATCTCCCTCCAAAGGGACAGCTCCTGATTGGACCCTCTTCCAAAAGAAGGCGGAAACGTCAGGTCTTCAAAAGGACTGAATACCAGTTTATCCCTCTCTTACCCTCTTGTCCTCGTGTCATAATGTAACGTCTCGCCTCCGGGCGAGCTCTTCGCCTTTCTTTTATTTGTTTCTAGTCTAGTTTGTGTTTTTCAGTCTTAGATAAGTCTCCGTGTTTAATTCCAATCGACGTGTGAAAAGAACACCGCGTGACATGTCTCTTCAGCAAATCCATCTACAAGGGACCTTTAAACGAGCGCGCGCTCGTTTTGAAGGAGAAACACGCGCACGTGACCACGTGGCGAGAGACGCACACACGCTTCTTCACCAGCCATGCAAAGATGTGACGTTAACTCCGCGTGATTTCCCCGTAGAGATCTTTATTTCTTTTCTTTGTTAGTCAAAGTTTTGTTTTCCGTAGTCGACTCTGTTCACTTCCACAAAGTGAAACGAACTTAGCCGAACTATTTTCCTCTGGTAATGTTACCCCAAAGACTTGGAAACTCCGTTCAACACGCGCGCCAAGCAGCACCCAGTGACGCTTCCTAAAGGACTCCGCTCACGCACGCGCAGGAATGCCGCGACACAGAGAGACCCAGAAACTTAAGTATATCTCTTTATAGAGCTTCTAAGAAGCATTAAGATGATGTTTTCGTGTTGTTACAGACAGGGGACTGTCAGGGTGAATGTTGCCAATGTTCTCTCTCTCTCTCTCTCTCTCTCCCTCTTCCCCTCTCACACGTGTTTCCATTGTCCACACTCTATGCATTTCTCGTTCATCGATGCCTTATCGTGTTTTGTTTGTTTATTATATTTGTAAATACATATCCCATGTAACCGTAGTAAATACATAAGTAGTTCTGCCGTATTAAATTCATTATATTCATGTTGATTGTTTACTGGCTCTTTGCTCATTTTCAAGTCCCTTAAGGGAAAGATCTTTAGCTACAAGCTTACAAATTAAAGATACTTTAAAGAGTATTTGTTTATAGGGCAGGAAACCCAATTCTTGTGGCCACAGAATTGCTTTTCCTGAAATCCTATCAAGTAGGATTATATTGTGGATCCCCACAAATATTATTCGGACAATTGAGCTAATTAATTTTCCCTGTTTCGCAGGACGTGGTCCTTGTAATTAATTACAATCATCTTGTGGTTAATTGCAAGGATACGCATGCATGCAGGTAAAATGACATATCATCCCTTATCAGGAGATTTATTAACATGTAAGACTGATCTAATCCAAACATGTATGAATAATTATTAATTACCAATTATTAATTATGATATGCAAATCCCCCACGGATTAGATCCGCCCCTGAGTCTTTACACCTGCCATTACACCTGCTGTATCAACCAGGAGACCACAACCTCGTCACCGCCTACACCACGTCCCAGTACCTGGACGAGCTCCATAAACACTTGAAAACAACTTTCGCTTTCGCCCAGCAACATCTGAAAACCAGCGCTGAAGGCCAGAAAGCATATTACGACCAAAAAGCATCACACCAGGAACTCAACGTGGGCGACAAAGTCCTGTACTACAGTTTCGCCCTGCCACCCAAGGGGTTGTCAAAGAAGTTCCTGCCCCACTGGACGGGACCTCACGAAATTGTGAACAAACTCTCCCCCGTTGCATACCAAATCCAGCTGAAACGAGGACCGAGAGAACCAGTTCTCAAATGGGTCCACCGCAATCAGATTAAAAGACATGTGGCCTCTAGTAGGGACAGACAGGAAGGGGCCAATGAAAACTAAAACTCAACCGCCGTCATCGCAGCGAAAAGATGTCCCACACAACACGGGACAAACCTCGCTGACCTGTGCCTTCTCTCTTTCCCCTTTTCCTCCATACCTCTCTCTTGCCTGTAACAGGATTCTGCTGTGGATTGCCATCATGTGCCATAGTGTTGAGAGAGCAACCGGGACTCCTGATTACTAACTGCCGAACGCACACACAGAAGGTGTACGTGCGACTTGACCCTCGAAATGTCTACCGTATGCACTACCCAAGAGCGGTAGCCCAGTACAGCTGGGCAGGTGCCCGATGGACAGAAACCGCCCTCAACCACGCCGAAGCCGATGTCGAGCACATGCTGAACCAACTCGAGAAGATGACCGTTACCCAAGCTGAATTGGGAGTACACAACAAACGTTCCAAGCGGTTCCTGGGAGCGTTGCTCGGAGCCGCTGCCGCCGTAGGCATCCTGTTCAACATTGGTATGTCCAGTGTCAACGCTGTGAACATAGCCACGGTGCGACGGCACGTGGCCGAAATTCAGACTGAACTTCCACAGTTAAAAGAACAACTCACCACACAAAGCGCATACCTGCAAACCATTGGCAAGACACTGAGAGGAACTGTGACAATCCTCTACACTCATAGCGTCATGCTAAATCAGACTGGGAGCTCCATGAAGCAGCTGTTCACAGTTTTCCAGAATGACTTTGCCCAAACACAGTTGGTCACGGCATTAATGACCGACATGCTCCGAGAAATAAGTTCCTCCATTGACAGCTTAGCCATGGGTAGGATCCCGCCATACCGGATACCCCTAAGCCTGGTGCAAACCGTGCTGGCTTCCGCCATAACAAAACCCACTGACCCGTTACAAATCCACCTTGCATACTCTTTGGGCAGTGCCATTCCACTGTATGTTGACCCTGCACAGCGAGAGGTAGGCTTCCTCTTAAATCTACCCATCATAGAGTCAAGCCGGATCTACCGATTCAAAGACATTGTCAACGTTGGATTTTGGCAGAGCAACACTTATTTTAGGGAACGGACACCTGAGGTAGTAGCTTACCACGACAGCAATACACAGCTGTACTTAGCCCCGAACCTGCACATGTGTCCCCTCACCAAAGACATTCACTACCTCTGTCCTAGCAAACCGTTCCTCAGAGACAACACGGATGGGATTTGCGGCCTGCAACACCTGGCCAGCAACGCACGCTGCCCGGCAGATGCTAAGCCTCGCAACCAAGTCACCGAGACGCAAGCCGAGATTGTAGGGGACCGGTGGCTCGTCAACACTCCAGTACGGTCAGCGACACTGACCTATGACCAGCACGACACCGCTACACGCGTCAACCTGCTGAACCAAACCATGTGGATTCAGGTCCCACGAGGAGCCATCCTCCACCTGGACAACCTAGCCTTGTACCACCTTCTGAGTGAAGAATACCAATCCGAGCTAGAGATTCCATCCTTCTTTAAGGATCGCAACTTCACTTTCGATCCAGAACTGGAAAAATGGATTGAGGAAGGGGGGTCACAGATCATCGACATTGCTCCCCTTGACACAGCCCTCCAAGCATTGTCCAGAATGCCAATCCTGAACGCTTCACCTGTCGTCCAAGCATGGACCGCCGCTGACACCGCCCTGTGCATTTCAACAATCATCGGCCTCACCCTAAACCTGGGCCTGGCCTACATCCTGTACCGACGAATCAACGAGATGCGAACCTCTACATCCAAGCTTACAAAAGCTGTGTATGTAGGTTTCCGGAGAGGCCCCCGGAATGAAGACTCCCCGCTAGAGAACGCGGAAAACCTCATAGAGCTGAGCCCTCAGCCTTAACAATCATCTGCAGCATCCGACCTCCATGATTTACCTGCCACCTGACCAATGCGGTCGTGATGGTTCAACGAGGCCCACCCACACGGGTCCTGCCGAACCATCAAGGGGGGAATGTAGCAATAATCAGATGATCAGCGCAATCATGTGGTTTTAATCAACTAGATTCTAATTAAGTAAACACTCCTCCATTCTTATGATTGTGACAAAAAACAGATGTCATGGGACTTTTTAAGTTACCAATTCACACACGAAGCAAATGGTGCTTGGACTTAATTAAATTACCGATGCCAGAAGTGCCCCCGCGGCGTTTTTCTCTGATAAGTAATCACAGGATCCTCTGTCTTACCACATGTGACTCAACAGGGGCGCCTCTCTGGCCGGAGATCCCGTGGTGTCCCCTCTGCAAGACACCTCACAAACAAAGACAACCTTGTGTAATCGAACCACACTGGTCATTGTAATCCAGACTTTAAACTCATCAAATTCGAAGGACGCACACACATACACGGAACTGAAGACGATCAGGAGTCCAACGCGTGACTGACCACGCGACGAACTCTGAATACACACACACACACACACAGACACACACAAAGAGACAATCATTCTTAACCACGTGTAGTTAAACGTAAAGTTTCAAATGTACAAATGTTTTCTGGTTGTGTTCAGGATTCCCTTGTGACCTAATTGATATAACTGTAAGCTTTTATGATATGTGAGCAGTCTGACATTCGTTTAATCACGAAAAATCATGTATCTGAATTTTACTAGGCCTAGGAATGCCGCGAGTGGTATGATTGGAATCAGAGAAATCAAATAAGATCGAATCACTAACCCAAAATGCAGTATGAGGCATATTTTATTAAATCCAAGTTTAGAAGTCTATTATTACTAAATTTGTAATCTCCTATGCACATGACCCAGAAGGCGTGTACTTCGCGAACCACAAGGTTTGCCGACTCCTCCCAAACGATTGGATCAGACGCGTACGAAAGGCGTGTCTCGAGCGCCTTCAAAGCCAGGAGCGCCATGTCTTCTCTGTGCTAGCAGTCCTACGCCAGAGAGAGGTTCCCTTCTTCAACAAGAACTCCAACCGGAGCTCTTCATTTGCTTTCTAAATTTCGTTTTAATCTAAGTTTTCTTTCCGTTATCTACCTCAGTTGATAGTTTTCCTTCGTTCAGTGCACTCACGAACGAAACGAATTTAAGATTAAGCATCTGTCGTACGAGCTGAAGAGATCGTAACATCTACCTCCGTCCGAACGAAACTTCGGACATTCAGCCTACGTTTCCTTTCAAACCAGCTGCACAAAAGGGGCCATATCAATGCAAGTATAATCTAAAATAGAATGCTGTTTTTAAGGTTGTCTAGAACTTCCTAAAAAGCCTTTGGGTCTCATTTTGAAGTAACTGTTGAACTGTTCTGTCCTGAGAAGATTTCTCTCTCTCTCTCTCTCTCTCTCTCTCTCTCTCTCTCTCTCACCCTCTAACTTTCTCTCTCCAATATTTCGTATTGCCATCATTTTCTGTTTCGTTGTAATTGTTTGTTTTGCTATGCATATTTACTCCTGCGTGATTTTAAGTAGTTTATGTAATCTTTAGTCTTGTTTCATTAAATTCCATAATCCTTTGAATTGAATCTGTCTCATGGTTCCATACTTGAAGTCCCTGAAAATGTCGATATAAGCTCCAAGCTCTATTTGGTTTAACTATTGAAGTATCTAAAGTGCCTGACACGAAAATATCCTTCCTTGTGGCCACAGGAAAGTGTGTTTTCGTTGTGTACCGGCTAGTAAATTGTGATAAAGGAAGTCTTCTCTTCCACGTCCGCTGGACGGACAGGTTGTGTGATAACTGAACTGGAATCATATCAAAATTTACTTGCATAATTTATATGATTTTACCAACCTATATTAATATTTAATACGAACAATCGTGTTAATTGTTCATATACGGTGAGGTTTAGTCTATTCCGTATTTGGGATAATTTAATGTATGTAGACAATGAATATTCATGACCTGATGAATATTATTCCCCATTTAAGTTAATAATTTCCCCAAAACAAGTCATTGTCGCTACATCATAGTGATTCTGTCATGATTCTGCCTTAGTATCCTTGATTTTCCTAGTCGTGAGGCAGGATCATGACAGTCATGTTTTGTGTACAAGCGCATGGCCAATTGTTTGGACCATGTGCTTGTGTTGTTTCGTTATGTTACCCCGCCCCCTTGTTATCCTCGTCTCGTCATTATTGTCTAGTCTGTTTCACCTGTCCTTGTCTAGTCAGCTTCACCTGTCTTTGTCATTAGTGTCTCCCTCTTTAATCCCCTTGTGTTTGCTGTCCTGTGTCGGTACATTGTCTAACTTTGCGTGTTAATCCCTGTGAGTATATTGTCTGAAGACCTGTTTAATCAGTATTGTGAGTTTGTTTCCTGTCAAGTCAGAGTCTTTGTTTGTCATCGTGTCTTAGTCTTGTTATACTCTGATCCAGTCCTGTTTTACCCCCTCGTGGGTTTTGTTTTCTGTTTTGGTCCAAAATAAATCATTTGAGTGTCATCTGCTGTCTGCGCCTGGGTTCTCCTTCCATCCTCATGACAGAATGTACCGACCAGAAAAGAACCCAGCAGACGTTCAGTCCTTCTCCGCTGATCTTCAGCCTTCTGACCCGGAACTGTGGTGGCGCGTGGCTATCTCTGACAGTTCCAATGGCAAGCTTCCTTTCCCTCCCCAGGGTGAGTTGACCCTGAAGAGGTACGCCCAGGTTGTTGAGGAGAGGAGGTTCTTCCTGCCGGAGACCCTGGTCAACCGCTACCTCGTTGCGGGTCTCAAAGTCCTCCCTCCCCTTGCTGAACGAGAGAGTTTGGTCCGCCGTCCGTTTCGCAACATGGTGGACTACTTGTCTCGGAAGGAGCAGCCAGGTCCCCCTGGTTTTTCACCTCCTGCCACACTTCCAGTCATCCCTGAGGGTCGCATGTTAGCCGTCGTGACACAGGAGGACCAAGCGTCTTCCACCCTGACTCCCGATCCATCACCCGTGTCCGTCAGCCCCCGTGGAAAGCGTGGAAGACGTTTGTCGTGGGAGTCAGCGTCTGAGTCGTCCTCCACGGAATCCCCCTTGCCTGCGGTGGAGTCGCCAGCACCTGCTTCGTCTCCCTCTTCGCCCCCCTTACCGGTCTCAAGCCTGGCTACGGACTCAGCTCCGCGACCCAGAAGGAAGAAGAGGAGGAAGGGAGCCTCTTGTCCTCCGTCTCTGTCTCCCCCTGAGCCCGCTTCAGAAAGCGCTGCCCCAGAGCCCGCTACTTCAAGCGCCGTCCATGAGCCCGCAACTTCAAGCGCCGTCCATGAGCCCGCTCCAGCAAGCGCCGTCCATGAGCCCGCTCCAGCAAGCGCCGTCCATGAGCCCGCTCCAGCAAGCGCCGTCCATGAGCCCGCTCCAGCAAGCGCCGTCCATGAGCCCGCTCCAGCAAGCGCCGTCCATGAGCCCGCTCCAGCAAGCGCCGTCCATGAGCCCGCTCCAGCAAGCGCCGTCCATGAGCCCGCTCCAGCTAGCGCCGTCCATGAGCCCGCTCCAGCTAGCGCCGTCCATGAGCCCGCTCCAGCTAGCGCCGTCCATGAGCCCGCTCCAGCTAGCGCCGTCCATGAGCCCGCTCCAGCTAGCGCCGTCCATGAGCCCGCTCCAGCTAGCGCCGTCCATGAGCCCGCTCCAGCTAGCGCCGTCCCAGAATCTACTGAGAGACTTGCGGCCGATCTAGCCGCAAAAGAGGTTCTGAAATCGGTTTCTGCTCATCAGGAGATGCCGATCTTCCTTGCTGCCAAGAGCCTCTCTGATTATTTGTCTTGTCTAGCTAAAATCCTCGAAGTCCCTGTTTGTCCCGTCTTGTCTCCAGCCCCCGAGCCTGCCGCTGTGATCGCTGCACCCAGTCCTGCCCCTTCGCCTGCTATGTCCCCCGTCAGGAGTCCCGTTTCCTCACCCTCTGTCTCTGAATCTGTTGCTGCTACCACTGAAGCAGTATCCCAGTCTGTCTCCACTAATTCCCGGACTGTTTCTCCGTTCGTCCCTGTCTCCACCAGCCCCCGGACTGTCTCTCCGTTCGTCCCTGTCTCCACCAGCCCCCGGACTGTTTCTCCGTTCGTCCCTGTCTCCACCAGCCCCCGGACTGTTTCCCCGTTTGTCCCTGTTACCACTAGTCCCCGGACTGTTTCCCCGTTTGTCCCTGTCACCACTAGTTCCCGGACTGTTGTCCCTGTCTCCACTAAGCCCCGGACTGTTTCCCCTAAGACCTCTCCTCGTGTGTCTCCGTCTAAACCTGCCCAGAGTCCTCGTCCTCAGCCCTCATCCCGTGGACCCAAGACCCCCAGTCCTCCCATCCACCCTGGACCTCCCCCCATGAACTCTGTGTTTCCTCCACCTCCTTTGCCTTGTATGTTGTATTTGATGTTTCACCCCAGCACTGTTATTGTTTATTCTTGTTTGCCATTATTAATGTTTTCCATGTTTTGTTGGTTCGTGTCTTTGTCACAGTCTGTCATGTCCCGTGTTTAATGTCCCCTTGAGGAGCGTCTGGTAGCCGCTCCTTAAGGTGGGGGTTCTGTCATGATTCTGCCTTAGTATCCTTGATTTTCCTAGTCGTGAGGCAGGATCATGACAGTCATGTTTTGTGTACAAGCGCATGGCCAATTGTTTGGACCATGTGCTTGTGTTGTTTCGTTATGTTACCCCGCCCCCTTGTTATCCTCGTCTCGTCATTATTGTCTAGTCTGTTTCACCTGTCCTTGTCTAGTCAGCTTCACCTGTCTTTGTCATTAGTGTCTCCCTATTTAATCCCCTTGTGTTTGCTGTCCTGTGTCGGTACATTGTCTAACTTTGCGTGTTAATCCCTGTGAGTATATTGTCTGAAGACCTGTTTAATCAGTATTGTGAGTTTGTTTCCTGTCAAGTCAGAGTCTTTGTTTGTCATCGTGTCTTAGTCTTGTTATACTCTGCTCCAGTCCTGTTTTACCCCCTCGTGGGTTTTGTTTTCTGTTTTGGTCCAAAATAAATCATTTGAGTGTCATCTGCTGTCTGCGCCTGGGTTCTCCTTCCATCTTCTATGACAGATTCGATATGTGCAGATAAACATAAACAGCTATTAATGCTTCGATCTAAATATAATACACTTTCTGCAAATAAAACTGTAACTAAGTTATTAAAGCTGAAACAAACATTTTATGATCAAGGAGAAAAGACAGGTAAAGTGTTGGCATGGCAAATTAAAAAAAAGCAAATGGAGAGGGCTGTAGATTCGATTGAAGAGTCAGATGGTAATATCATTGTTGATCCACAAGAAATTAAAAATTTATTTAGATCATATTATATGAAACTGTATAACTCTGAATGTACTTCGGGTTCAGAAATACAAAAAACTTTTTGGGATAATTTGGAGTTACCTAGTATACCAGAAGAACATAAAGATGAAATAGGAAAAGAAATTAGTTTACAAGAGGTGGTAGAGGCGATCGATCTGATGAAAGCGGGGAAGGCGGCGGGACCTGATGGTCTCCCCATAGATATATATATAAAAAATGTAAAGATAAATTAGTAAGACCTATGTTAGACATGCTAGTAGAAGCCTTTGCAGAGAATAAACTTCCTATGTCTTTGAATGAAGCTATAATTACCTTATTGCCTAAAACAGGAAAACCTAACAATAAATGTGAAAATTTTAGACCTATAAGTTTACTCAACTCAGACACCAAAATCCTGAGCAAAATATTAGCAAGAAGATTAGAAACTGTAGCATCTTACGTCATAAGGGATGGATAGAATGGTTTTATGATAAATAGACAAGGATGTCATAATGTAAGAATAGTGCTAAATATCCTGCATCAACAAAAGGGGGAAAAAGATACTGCATTTCTAGCACTAGATGCAGAAAAGGCCTTCGACACGGTGGAATGGGATGGAATGGGCCCTAAATGCCCTAATTTTAAAGGGTATTATACTGCTGCCCAGTTAAGATCTATTATGTTTTTCTTCTCAACATCTAATGAACAGAAAATGGGTAGAAATGAAAAAAAAAAAACTCTATTCAGAATAAAATACCCTTGGAATCATATTTATATGATTTAGATCGTAAAATTTTACAGAAAATGAAGGGTAATGTTACGAATCCAATGGTTTTAAATATGGTAAGGGTATGGCATGAGACGCAGAGATATTTGAATATCTCCTATACAAGTGAGATATCTTGCTACTGTCCAATATGGGGAAATCCTAAGTTTAGTCCTGGAAAAGTAGATGTAGGTTTTAAGACGTGGGCAGAAAAAGGTATTGAAAGTATAAATGATTTATATAAGTAAGACAATCTTATGTCATTTCAAGAATTGAGTAATACATTTGATATACCTAAAAGTATTTTTTTTAGGTACTTACAGATAAGAAGTTTCATTTTATCATTTCAAAAAAGTAATGGAAATATACCACCATTATCAGTTTTGGAAAGAGTAGTCACCAAAGATTGTTATGATAAAGGTCGGATTTCACTTCTGTATAAAATGTTGGTAGAGGGCTCCCCGGAGTCTTCTAGCTCTCGTTTAGGAGCATGGAGTAAGGATCTTAACGAGGAGATCACACCAGATGAATGGAGTGAGTTTTTTCAAGATGCTCAAGTACAAACAGTTAATACAAGATTAAAGTTGTTGCAATATAATTGGCTTATGAGTATATACATTACTCCAGTATTATCAAACAAATTTAATGAAAATATACCAGATACACGTCCCAAGTGTAATGTTTGTAAAGGTACCTATTTCCATTGTATATGGGAATGTGAAGAAATATCGAAATTCTGGAAAGAAGTGCATAATATGATTGGTAAAATTATAAATGTGAGTCTTCCTTTTGGACCAAGGATTTTTCTACTGCATTTGTATCCTAAGCTTAAGTCAAAGGAATGTATCTTTATTTCTATGTGTATCTATCTTACAAGCTAAACGCCTCATTGCATTACAATGGAAGAATCTAGAACCACCCAGCATAAAAAGGTGGCTCAGGGAGATGGTACTGAATATGTCAATGGAGAAAATAACATATATTATTAAAGGAAAGGGTAAGCCTTTTGAAGATGTTTGGAATCCCTTTAGATCCTTCATAGAGAATGAGGATAGTGACATGTTTAAAGAGACAATTGAAGATATGTGAAATTATAGGATGTATTTGTATTTAATAGTTTGTATTTTTTTTTTTTAGTTCATTAGACTTAAGGATGTGAGTCCTGTACAAATTGAGATATGCTAAGTTGTAATGATGCGAAAGACATCAATATGTGTCTATACTGCATTTTGTATTTTGTATTTTTGTTCCTGGTGTGTGTGTAATTATATGTTGTTAAAAAGTTAATAAATATATAAAAGAAAAGAAAAAAGAAAAAAGAAAACAATTATCTTCTCTAGATATTCACTGCTTGATCCGCTCTGCCACTTGAAAGGCGCGAACGGCCAAAACGGTATTGTTTGAATTTCATGATGAAATCGAAAGAATTTGAAAGCTGAGACTTTGTTTCATATTAAAAGTAGCAAAGTATAAACTGTACTGTTATTATGGCAGATGTGCTACAAATCTTTAGTGAAGTCTTGTTCACCCATCGACAGAAAACGTCTCGGGTTACGACTGTAACCCTTGTTCCCTGAGAAGGCAACGAGACACTGCGTCGACTACGACACTTTGGGGAATGCCCTTAGCGTATGAATGAAACTAATCCAATCCTGATTGGTGTTGTGTCATGACGTAATGTGACAGCATACATGGAAGCTATGAAGGGACGCCGGCACACAACAGAGTTAGCTTCTGCGATGAAGCAAGTCGCTCCCAGGCAGGGGAAGGCGTAACGGAGGGACGCAGTGTCTCGTTCCCTTCTCAGGGGACAAGGGTTACAGTCTTAACCAGAGACGTTCCCTTTCGAGGGAACTCGAACTGTGTTGACTATGACTACAGCACACCAGCAACTGGTCTGACTTCCACCATGAAGAAGACCTCTGGACATATATTCTTGAGAGCTCTGAAAAGGGCAGAGCAAATGAAGTCTTTCTTCATCCGCCGTCACGTGAGGTGGAGGATGAAAGCCCGCAGAACAGTAGGCCGTGCCACATTATATGGCACTTTAGGCACATAGCCTGTAGCCTGGGAAGCCATAGCTTGGCCCGTAGCCATAGCCTGGGAAGCAAGATAGCCTTAATGTTCCCTGGAGCAAACTTCAGGCACCCATCAGATATAGAGAGCATCTGAAGGTCTCCTACTCTCCTCAGAGAAGTAATGGCTAATAAAAAAGCCACCTTGAGGGAAAGGTTCTTGACCTCAGCTGACCCCAGAGGTTTGAAGGATGCCTCGACCAGCCCTTTGAAAACCACTGCCAGGTCCCATGTGGGAACTCTGGTACGAGCCGCAGGTCTCATCCTCCAAGCCCCAAGGAGGAAATGTACGACCGGCTGATGTCTCCCCAGAGGCCCACCACCCAGAGGAGCGTGGAAAGCCGCAATGGCAGCCACGTGCATCTTGAGTGTGGACTGGCTAAGACCAGCCGAGAAGCGATCTTGGAGGAGCTCCAGCCCTGAAGCCAACCGGGCAGTTAACTGGGTCCACCTCGCTCTCTCCACCAAGTGGAAACACATTCCACTTTAGGCCGTACAATCTCCTCGTGGAAGGAGCTCTGGAACGGAGTATGGTCTCAACCACTCCAGCTGACAGGCCAGCCTCTAGGTACTGAGCCCCCTCAGGGGCCAGGCCCAAAGTTTCCACAGGTCTGGTCGAGGACTTTGAATATTGAGCCCCCGGCCCGTGGAAGTAGATCTGTCCTCAGAGGGATCTGCCAAGGCTGGCCTGCCAGTAGTGCTATGATATCTGAAAACCATACCCAGGCCGGCCAGTACGGGGCAACTAGAAGTAGACTGATCCCGTCTCGATGGACCCTCTCCAGATTTTCCGGGAGCAGAGCAATCGGGGGAAAAGCATACAGGTCTAGCCTCGGCCACGTCTGTACCATGGCATCCAACCCCAATGGGGCTGGATGGGTGAGAGAAAACCACAGTGGACAGTGGGATGTCCCTCAAGACGTGAACAAATCCACTTCCACTGGGCCAAACCTCTCATGTATTGACTTCTCCACCTCGGTGTGAAGTCTCCATTCCCCGGGCCTCAGCCCCTGCCTCGACAGGATGTCTGCTCTCTGATTCTGGTCCCTGGGATGTGCATTGCTCTGAGATAACAGCTTCCCCTGAGACCACAGGAGGATCTGATGCGCTAATCTAGATAGAGGGCGTGATCTCAGAACCCCCTGATGAATCAAGAAGGAGACCACCGACACATTGTTTCCGTGGTGACCTCTGAGGTCTGGGAGGAAGCTCCTCAGAGCCCTGCCATCCATGACCGCCCCCCAGCCTGTGAGTGAGGTGTCTGTCGAAGTGGGTTTCCGGCGACATGACGCTCCCAGCACGGGGCCTTGAGACAGAAACCAGGCTTTTTTCCACATAGATAGTGAATGAAGGCATCTGCACGTAACCCTGATCATGCGGAACGGGTTCCCACTCGGGGAAACCCCTTGGTTTTCACCCACCACCGCAGGGCCCTCATGTGCTGCTGCCATGAGCCCTAATACTCTGTGAAAATATTTTACAGTGATGGCTTGGCCTAGCTTTATCCTGATCACCGTGGCCAAGATGGAATCGATCCGTGCAGGAGACAATTGTGCCTGCATTGTGACGAGTCTCACACCACTCCCAAGAATGTGGTTCTCTGGGCTGGTGCCAACACACTTTTTTTCGTGTTAAGTCTCAACCCCAGACTTTGGATGTGGGCAAGGACGACATCTCGATGCCGAACTGCCAGCTCTTGTGACTGGGCCATAATAAGCCAGTCGTCAATATAATTTCGCACCCTGATACCCTGAAGCCTCAGCGGAGCTAGAGCTGTATCTATGCATTATGGCAGAGAGCTAGGCTGAACGGAAGAACCCAATATTGGAACGCTTCGCCCCCGAAAGTGAACCTCAGGAACTTCCTGTGAGATGGAAGGATGGATATTTGGAAGTATGCGTACCTTAGATCTATCATGACAAACCAATCGTCAGATTTGATTACAGCCCTGCTATTTTCATTTCATTTTCGATGTGCAGAAGTAACACTGCATGGTAGACAGAGCAGCGTGCGTTTGCTGCTCATTTTAATGCCTCAGAATTAAATGCAGCCATAAGTACTGTATAAGTGAAACGCGGTCTGAATGGTAGGCTTAAATTAAAATATCTATTGATATTAAGATTTTTCTCAATGAACAGCTGCCGCACCCTCAGGAGCTGACTGTGAATGCCTCGCACCCAAACAGTATTATTTCACAGATCGCGTATGTCCCTTTCATTGCAGACCCATAATCTACGCGCTGACTCGGCAGACGCGAGATTCAAGTCGTCCACAATATATGTGACCCGTCACGGAAAGCAGTGACACAAGTCGGCAGCACAACTTGCGAGCAAAATGAGAAACAAGCGTTTTTTTCCAAAATTGGTGATTTCCGCTTTTTTGCAGAATCTGTTAGTTACGATCATGAAGAAGCCTCTCCATGTTTGAGATAACAGTATTGGTATATTCAAAAGCGTACATTTTGAGGTTGAAATCGGCTTGTTTTTCGGAGATTCTAGCATGCAGTAGGGGCGTGTCATTGTCTGTGTGTATTTCCATACTGAATAGCCGCCGGCGCTTTTGCCCCCGCCCCCTAACAGCGTGGCTACTCAATTATGCAGCGCTCTAGTCGGCTCTATCTGATATCAAAATTCAATGAAGATGGACGCCGCAAAGAATGTCGCAGACGAGCTGAACCGTGGCCGTTACAACGAAAATGTTTTGAAGTACTTCTTCGACAAGCCGGATGCTTATGAACAAGCGTTCACTGATTCTGAAGACGATCTGAGCGACGATGAAAGTGGCATGATAAGACTGAATAATATCCCTAATCTACAACTGAGCGAAGATGAAGACGAGGAAGAATGTATCGGACTGGCGTCAGACGAGTTGGACCGTAAGATATCAGAGGCTATATCGATAGTAACATTTGATGGGGATATAGATAGAGAAATGGGGAAAATCCGTAACTTTGACTGTAAATGTTACATCAGGAGAAAAGAGAACTCTCTGCATGGGAGACAGTCTTGTAGCCAGAAGCTTTCTCCAGACATTATGTACAACATACGGCTGGATTCTTTAGCTGCGGAAAAAGAGTGGCAGGGCATGCGAATTATTGGACATTTAGAGGCAAACAGAAGCACAGTGCAAACTTCGGAGATGGTTACATCCACAAAGAAGACCCCGACAAAGAGAAAGTGTGCCCGAACGACTTATTTCATTGGAGGCAACGAGATCTGCAAGAATACTTTTCTGTTTCTTATGGGGTGAGTTTCCATAAACATCAAAGTTTGTCGTTTTAAGTTCATTCTAAGTTCAGCTCATGTTTAGTCCATGTTTAGACCTTCCAATACCTACCTATTGTTTTTAGCTAGCTCAGGACTGTCGTTTTAATTGTAACGTTAGCTGCTAATCGTTAGCACCATATCACTTGCCAAAACCCCCATTACTATAATGAGCTTTAAGATGGTAATGTGAGCTTCTGCTATTAATTTGAATAATGCTTCAATTGCTTGAATTGACTGGTGTTAATGACTTAACTTAGCCCAGGTAAACCTGCCTGTTAGCATTCTTGAATTGATTGTGATGCTAATAATTTTAGCCAGTGGTGGAGGAAGTACTACTTAATATGCTTACCAAGGATTTACTAACGTAATCGTAAATGTATCAGATTAAATTCCTACTTAAGTAAAAGTATAAAGTATACGTAGCCGTAAAATGTGCGTTATAAGTCAAAAGTAAAAGTATTTATGAAGAGTTTAATGTACAGGATTTTTTTAATCCTTTGACTCGAACCAGGTCTAACCACTAACTGTGAGGTCTAAACCAGGACTAAAACAAGAAGTACAGATACAAGCTCTAAAGTAAGTAAAAGTAAAAAGTATTCATCATAAAATTTACTTAAGTAAAGTAAAACTACCTATAATTTGTACAATACATTTTGATATAGGTGACAAGATGCCTGTTAGCAAGACCATGATGTTAAACGTTTTTTCTTTTTTCCCCCCTTTTTTCAGCATTGGCAGAGACACCCTGGCTGATATAGTCAAACACTATGAGGAGAATGGGGCAAGACCACGTTTGAGGAAGAAGCACTCACTGCCACGTCCACCAGCCAGGTTCATCAGCCCTGAGGATATCAACAGAGTTGTGGACTTCATAAAAAACTATGCAGAAGACAATGCCATCATGCTGCCTGGCCGACAGCCTGGGCATAAGGATTGGCATGTGAAGTTGCTGCCAACTCATGTGTCCAAGGCCTCAGTGTGGCGTCTCTACGTGAAGTCTGCTAAGGAGCTTGGTATGTGTAAACATTGATTTAAAATTGAGTGCTTATAAAGTGAAATAATGCGGAGCACTATTAGCAATTACAATACAATTAACCATAAGCAATATCTGTTTTTCAGGTGAGCGTGCAGTTTGTAAAACCAGCTTCAAAGCACTGTGGAACCGACTTCTCCCACACATCAAAAGTTGCCGGCCACGCACAGATCTCTGCTGGCAGTGCCAAAGCAATACCGAGCAGCTGATACGAAGTGCAAACCTCCCAGATGATAGAAAGTCTGAAGCAGTAAAGAAGCAACAAGATCATCTTTCCCTTGTGCAGAAAGAGAGGGCTGTGTACAACGACATGACTGCTGCCTGCAGAAAGATTTGCTCTGGCTCTAACCTGTCTTTTGGACCATCCCTACCAGCAAGCAAGAAGATTAGGATGCATTACAGTTTTGATTTTGCTCAGCAGGTAATATTTCACACACATTTACTTCACTTTACTTCATTAATGTCCCTTAAAGGGCGATTTGGTGCATGAGAATAAATAGTGCAAATGCAGAATAGCATCAATATAGTAAGTTTTATCTTTATTAGACAATTATGAATAGATGCAAATTTAATTTAATCTAATCCAAGTTCCCTCTCTCCCTCTGTCTCCTACAGTTACACTTTCCCTCAAACCCTCTCCAGCCAGGACCAATGTACTTCCTGACCCCACGGAAATGTGGCCTATTTGGTGTTTCATGTGAAGGGCTGCAGAAACAGGTGAATTACCTGATTGATGAAGGCATGTCATCTACTAAGGGAAGCAATGAAGTCATCAGCTACATGCATCATTTCTTCGGCAACTTTGGAGTTGGAGAAACAGAGGTGGATCTTTATTCTGACAACTGCAGTGGGCAGAACAAGAACAACTTCATGCTCTGGTACCTTGCCTGGCGGGTTGGACACAAGCTTCACGATAAAATTGAAATCCACTTCCTTATTGCTGGCCACACCAAGTTTTCCCCTGACTGTGGCTTTGGACTCATCAAGCAAGCCTACATGAAGACAAGAGTCAACACTTTGGCAGACATCGCTGAGGTACTTTAACTTTACTTTGCTTTAATGACTTCAGTGCTGTTTTCTGTTCTGCTTCAATGAAACATTTAACTGAGGATCTTTTTTTTTCTTCCTCTCTTCTCTTTTTTGTCATCAGGTTGTGGAAAACAGCTCTCCTGTGAGTCGCCTCAATATCCCACAGCTTGTTGGAACGGCAGAGGGCAAAGTTTTAGTCCAGACCTTCGACTGGCAGCAGCATCTGACTCGCCACTTCCGTAGACTCCCACAGATCAAGAGTTATCAGCACTTCAGGTAATTGAAACTTTCACATTGTGTACATACAATATAACATAGCAACAACATACACATGACAGTTTTTTATAAGAAAATACTTTGCCATGTTTAAAATGTCTTATGTGCTTTTTCTGTCACAGCTTTGAAGCCAAGAGACCAGGTGTGGTGCTTGCAAAAAGTCACCGTGATGCACAACCTGTCGAATATCAGCTACTGCGCGACGGAGCAGATCTGCCCCCTGTCGACGGTCTTCCTGTCCTGGCCCCACCTGGACTGAAAATTGACAGGCAGACCTATCTATATGAAAAAATCATGCCATTCGGTGCTGACGAGGCAAGAGACATCACATGCCCAGCGCCAAGGGTCACAACACAGAAGAGTCCACAGAAGAGGATGCGAATGTAATTTCATTGGACTATGTCACAAAGACCTTTTTTCTTGTTTACAACACCTGCAATGTCACTTTATCAACCAACCACCTGAATTTAGTTTTACATTCTTGTATTAAAAGCACTCTAAACAATGTTTGATTGATTTGATTATGGAAAATAAAAAAAGAATATATCAATCAACCAGTTTATTGCTTATTTTTTATCATTAGCAAAAGTTTGTGTTTCATGTTGCATGAGTACACCGAAGAAAATTCCTAGTCTGTAAAACCTTTCATTGACAATGGCAATAAAATCTATTCTGATGCAAACTCCTATACTGTATGTAGGGACGGACGGGGACTAAAAAACAGCCCTGGACTTTGACTAGGCCCGGCCCAAAGCAATCGGCGCGCAGAAACTCGACAACAACAACAATAACGCCTGCCATGAGTGTCACAAGACTTTAATTGTGGCTCATGGTACTATACCATCCAAATTATAGCTAACAGCATATTCTACAATCTATTCCATGCTGTCTTAAAATGAATTTATTACTTAATAATCTTAATTAATTTATGCAGTAATTAATCTTAGCTACTGCACAAATAATAATACCACATCTAAATGAAAATACACCATTACAAATGTAACTTCTGTATTCAAAATCTTCAATGTTTGTAAGCATTAACTGTAACGTTACCAACATTTTTAAAAGTAAAAGCACAACATATTTCTTAATATTAGCTACTGCCCAGCATATATATATATATATATATATATATATATATATATATATATATATATATATGTAAAATCACATAGCACATCCTGTTTCTGATTTTAACATTCTCTAGAGTTTATCTTATTTTTTATTCAGTGTACATAAGAGTTGCCTATACAGTTTTATCGGTAGATGCTAAGAGACTTTTATTTATTACCTGTTTGCAAACTTTTTTTTTTCTTTGATGGCACATTTTCCTGACCTTTTTGCTCCCCCCTGTGCTTTACAGCTTTACAGGGGGGAGCTTTACAGGGGGTATGGCTTATCTAAATGAGATGTAAATGAGCCCTATTGTCACTCCCAGCAGCAGAGAGAGGTGAGAACTGCACAATCTTTTGAGGCTGTTTTCTCCCCTTTTAGCTTTTTTGTGTGCCTACCTTCAAATGGCCACAACTTCTCCAAATATTATCAGATTTCCATGTGTTACACATCGTTGGAAAGCTTTGAGACTACACTTTCAGAATCTGTGAATAACTCAAAATGCCCCAAAACCGACTTGTGTCCCTACTTTCCGTGATCGGTCACATATTTGGCTTTCATCTCTCGAGAAGAAAGTCAACGGGCGTGAGGCTGAAACACCCAAAAATGCACCTCTGTGTGGTTGAGATATTTCTCAATGAACACAGCCAGCACCCCCAGGAGCTGACTGCATGCCTCGCACCCACACAGAATCTTTATTGCAGAGACCCATAATCTACGCGCCTCGGCAAACGCGAGATCCGAGCACCTATAGATTCTGAATTGCAAGACAGAAGACTTAATTTTTGGCTCCTCTACTCCCACAGAGGTCGCTGCCAGTAAACTGGGACCTTTAGCTGGCAATCTCCATAAACATGTTCCAAATCTGGGCGTTACTTTTGACTCTGCTCTGACTTTTGACAAACAGATCAGTGGTGTGGTCAGAAGTTGCTTTTATCATTTAAAGAATATTGCGAAAATTAAGTCATTTTTATCAACTAGAGATATGGAGTCTGTGATATATGCTTTTATTTCATCAAGATTAGACTACTGCAATGCATTATACTTGGGTGTTTCACAGTCCCTTTTGTCACGTCTTCAACTAGTTCAAAATGCTGCTGCAAGACTGTTGACAGGAACAAGGAAAAGCGAACATATTTCGTCAGTATTGTTCTCTCTTCATTGGCTCCCAGTTAAACATCATATTGAGTTCAAAATGCTATTGTTTGCTTATAAGGGATTGCATGGACTGGCCCCTTTATACATCTCTGATCTCCTTTCATCCCACCAAAATGCTTTTGGAAAACTTAGGTCAACCAGCTATCTACAGCTGATTGTTCCAAGGACACGTTTAAAATTGAAAGGTGATCGTGCCTTTTCAGTGGCCGCTCCACAGCTCTGGAACAATCTGCCATTTTACATAAAGACTGCACCAACATATATTGATTTTAAATCACTGCTTAAAACCCACTTATTTACTGTTGCCTATTGTCATGAGTGGGCCTAGTGGTATACATTGTAGTGCATTGTTTATTTGTGTGTTTTATGTTTACTTACCTGTCTACACTTTGTATAGCACTTTGGCCAACAGCTGTTGTTTTTAAATGTGCTCTATAAATAAATATGACTGATGACAACTGTCGAAGAAATTGGCATGGTAATAAATGTGGCAATGTTAATGTATTTGGTCTTGCCAGAATAGATCTGGGGCCCGTTTCAATAAGGAGGTTCAACCAACTGTTAGTTAAAACTTGAATTCTGAGTTGACACCCTGAAATTGGGAACTCTGAGTTTTCTGTTCCAGAACAGCTGAATTGAGTTAGTTCAATCAGCTCTGAGTAGGTTGACACTGAAGCTGTGTCCCAATTCAAGGCCTGCATCCTTCGAAGGCCGCATTTGAAGACCGATTGCATCACCGCGACGTGACAATGGCTGTCCCAATTCGAAGGCTCCTTCGAATGCGGCCCACATCCTTATTTCCCCGTGCCGCGAAGGACAGATTGAGTGGATCCTTCACAGCATAACCTATCCCACTCCAGTGACGACAGGATCTGTTTTTTTTAAAGAAAATGGTGGGTGATAGTTCTGTGTCGGCCGAGGAATAGGTTACACATAAATGTAAATATTGTGTTTTAAATTATTCAAATATCTAGTGAAACAAGTGTTAAAACCTGATATACACATAGAACATTATACATTTATATTATTTAAATCAGTTAAATGATTTTTAGGCTGCATAAACTAGGTCAGCCGGAACCGGGAACACTTCCTATTAACACCTGATGTACTCGTACAATTTTTTGATGTGCATAACCTAAAGTACCCATTTCTCTAGTTTAATTTGATGCCTTGCAATAATGCTAACTTCAAACCCACATGCTAAAACACTTAGCTATGTTATGGCTGTTTGGGGTGGGGTAACAGTTCTCCTTAAAACAATGCATTAAATATGTTACAACCAACCATTTATTATTGGGCTGGTCTTGGGCATTAAAAAGCCGGGCGGAAAATGGGCCCCACTTTGGCCATGGAACTAGAAGTGAATTTGTGAAGTGTGATCTACATATTTTGCATTCTGATAAATGTCTGGGGAATTCTGAAGTTTATATCTGATCATACTGAATTATTATGTTTAGCCAGCTACTGGTTCAGTTGCTTTTTTGACTCGCTCATATTTTTGTTTGAAACTTCTTCTCCAACCATCACCTCTGCTCTGATTTCCCTTCCATGACTCAAAATGGGAGTTTTTACACTGTCTCCAAGGAGATGTTAAGGAGTTCTGAGAGAGGTTGTCCACTTTTATTTTTGTGTCTGCTCTTTCCTGTGCTGCCCTTTGAGCGACAATAGGAGGAACCACAGACAGAGGCTGTCCAAAACAACTCCCCTGACCTTATTTCTGGATAAGCTGGAGAGGGTTGAGGAGGCTAGAGGACAGAAGTGCAGGTTCCTGTTCAAATTGGATTTTACATGCAGACCCTTGAAATCAGAGAAGAGTGTAGCTTTTGTGTTTCCTTCAGACACCGTCTGTTTTTGAAAGCAGTCTAACATGTTTTCCTCCAGTTCTGTTCACCGACATAGTGACTTTGCAAGTTTGATTGCTCTCAGACTGTGAGAGTGCATTCACTATGGGGTGAAAGAGGTGGTTTCTGTCTTCACGAAGAGTGGTTGTCCTTGTTGAACAGACAGGTCTAAATGCTGGTTGAAGCTGGTTTTGGTAATGGTGTTGCTGGCGAAGTTGGTCAAGTTCTGCTTGTTGACCATGAAAGAATCATCCCATGGTGTAGACCAGAATTGAAACCATAGTGCATGCTGAAAACTAGCAATGCTAGTCGTTTCAGTAGACATATGTGTGTTCATGTAAACAGAGGAAAGAGTACAATTGTGAGTATTAGAAAAAAAAATCAGATACTCATCCTACCTCAACTGGACAGCACTCCAATTCCTCCCTTGCTCTTTCTTTAACACACACGTACTGGAAAACCAATAATTCGTTTTTAATTTGACAACAAAATGACTTTGAAGGGCAGACATTGGGGTGCGGGCCTTGGCTCCGCGGGCAGCTCACAGGAGATCTGATGAGTGACAGGCCTTTTAAACAGCTCAGATTAACTCTAATCTCCAAGAGCCCTACCTGGAGCCTCCCCCTTCCCCTCACACACACACACACACACACACACACACACACACACACACACACACACACACACACACACACACACACACACACACACGCCATACTGTATGCTCAAAATTAAATCATTCATATGCTGTGCATAAGACCCACATGCTCCAGATTTACCAAATCAGCACCCTGCCAACCTCAGAAAAAAAAAAAAAAAGTTTACCCCCATGGCTAGTTCTGAAACACAACTGTCTCTTTGTCGACTAAGACATTCATTTCCCCCAAAAGACAGGCAGTGGAACTTCAGAGTGTCACTTCTCAGGTCTTGCTCAAAGGCCTGGGACAGGCCTCAAAGAGAAAGCACCCTGGAAAGAGCTCTTGAGGCTTTTCACTAAAAGAGGACCCAGAGAGGGAACAGTGATTCTTCTTGTGCTTGCTCTCGCTGGGCACATTGAGAGCTTTACAATGCCAGGAGCCAGTGCATTACAGTGAAGGAGGGGAGGGGAGCGGGCTACCCTTACAGGGCGCCTCTGAAACAGAGGGGCTGAGAGGGAGGGCAGATTTCTTTGGACTCCAATAGAGGTATATGCAATCTGCCACCCAACAGTCAGCCTCTACACCATCTTGCCATTGACAGCTAACTGGACAAATCCAGCATGAATTCCACAACGCCTGGCAGACGTTGCCCTCTCTCTGGTCTTTTCATGATTTTGCTCTGTCTCCCTCCCTCCCTTTTTGTCTTTTGTTGCAGGGATCCCTGAAAGGCTGTTTTTCCCTCGTTCTTTCTCACTAGCCTTCTGTCCATCTTTCAGTCATCTCTCTCTCTCTTTCTGATTTCTGTCATTCCAGGAGAGGGAACAAAACTCAGTGGTTGCACTCTAACAAACAGCATTCTAATAATGGCTCTTTAGCACTGATGCTGAATAAAACTCTGGGATTACAGCCATCCTTAGGGCGCCTGAAACAGACAACCTGTTCTCTTCCACAAACAACATAGATCCACACTTTTACCTTGATTTAGTGACCTTTTCCAATAGAACACATGATTACAGAAGAGGAGTTAGTGTGGGCAGCTGCAAGGTTTTAAATCCCCAGAACAGAAAAATACCACCCAACCTCACAACTGAACCCACAAACTAATTTCAGTTAGCAACAGATGTTATCCATTATTGGGCCCAGTGTGACATTAGTTGGTGATTATTGGCAGAAATCTGGAGGTTTTGTTGCATGGGGGGTGGGAGATGGGGGCGGAGGAGTTGGGGTGGTCAGAGCAAACTTTCATCTGAGGAATAATTCTACGATATCAAAATCAATTGACACTATTGGATGAGAAGTAAACTTGAACTGAATTGAGCTAGATGATGGCATCACTGTTTTCTGCAGAGCTGCTTTATAGCTGAATTGAAGAAAAGCGCAGTATAAATAAGGTTATGGTTTGACTAAATATCTTAATAATACAGATTAGTTTAAAAACATTCACATAACACACTATCTCATTTCTATAATTCAAATCCCTTAAAGGATTGTTAGACTGCACAATTAGGTCAACTTGAACTGGGAACACTTCCCTTACAAACCGATGTACTTGTTACATTGTAAGAGGAATAGCATCACACCTTATTTATTAATTTGACCAGAGGAGAATGGCCAGGTTCTCCCAAGGTTTTTACTCTCCATTTCTGTCACATAATGGAGTTTTGGTTCCTGGCCAGTTGCATCTTTGGCTAACTGATTTGGGGACACTTAATATTCAGCAATTTTATTGATTTGACTGCACTGACACTATTGGATGAGTCAAGTCTAGTCAAGTCACCATTTATATAGCGCTTTTAACAATATAGACTGTTTCAAAGCAGCTTTACATTGATAATAGGAAATTAAAGTAACAGAGATCATTTTAGCTTTACAACAGCTCTAGAATAAAGTTATTGTCCAGCTTAAGTTAGTTTAGATCGATTCACTTCCGTTGCAAAGTTCTAACAGAAAACCCTTAACGCGCTCCGGCCCGCTCATTCACACAACAACAGTGCCTGGTGGCTCGAGGTAAATAATAATAATAATAATAATAATAATAATAATAATATATATATATACTTAAAAAAAATGTTTTATCTCTATTTTTATTAGTTTTATCTGTATTCTTTCTTTACAAATTGACCAAAACAAATTACTTGTCTGACCTTAAAAATTTATAATGCAGAATTATTTATCGCTTCCGAGTAGCCATGTGAACCAGAACTATTCTGACAATGTTTTATCTGTACATAGGTAAAGGGCAGGAGAAGGGAGCTTCACAGGGGAGAGACTAGTTGACATTTCAGGACTGTGTTTTCGTCATGTCCAGGGGCAGGTCCTTCATCAGATCTGGATACGGCCTGGATCCGGTGGACTGCAGTAAACCTCGGGATAAACAGAGAGACTAATATTAGCGAAGACGCCATTCTTCTTATGATGTAACGAGTACATCAGGATTTATGGGGAGTGTTCCCGGTTCCGGCTGACCTAATCTATGCAGCCTAGGTGCTAAATAGGAAAAGGATCTACCGCCAGCAGTAAATTTTTATATTCTAGGTATTATCAACTGGCCGGAGTTTTGAGATCGCAATAGACGTGAAGGACTATAATGCGTTAAGAGCTCGCTCAAGTACTGGGGAGCTAAACCATTTAGTGCTTTGTAAGTAATCAGCAATATTTTAAAATTTATACGATGTTTAATAGGGAGCCAATGCAGTGTTGACAGAACCGGGCTAATATGGTCGTACTTCCTGGTTCTGGTAAGAACTCTAGCGGCTGCGTTTTGGACTAGCTGTAGTTTGTTTATTAAGCGTGCAGGGCAACCACCCAGTAGAGCATTACAATAATCTAGCCTTGATGTCATGAACGCATGAACTAGTTGTTCCGCATTTGTCAATGAGAGCATATGACGTAATTTAGATATATTTTTAAGATGGAAAAATGCGGTTTTACAGACACTAGACACATGACTTTCAAATGAAAGATTGGTATCAAAGAGCACACCCAGGTTCCTAACTGATGGCGAAGACTTAACAGAGCAGCCATCAAGTGTTAGACTGTATTCTAGATTATTAAGTGTGGAAGTTTTTTGTCCAATAATTAGAATCTGTTTTTTCAGAATTTAGTAGTAGGAAATTACTAGTCATCCAATTTTTAATATCAACTATGCATTCCGATAATTTTGTGAATTGGTGAGTTTCGTTAGGTTTGGAAGAAATATAGAGCTGAGTATCGTCAGCAAAACAGTGAAAGCTAATTCCATGTTTCCTAATGATATCTCCTAAAGGTAGCATGTAGAGAGTGAACAGCAACGGTCCTAGTACTGAGCCTTGTGGTACGCCATACTGAACTTGTGATCGATAAGACATCTCTTCATTTACTGCTACAAACTGATAGCGGTCAGATAAATATGATTTAAACCATGCTAGTGCAATTCCACTAATGCCAACATAGTTTTCTAGTCTATTTAAGAGAATGTTGTGGTCAATGGTGTCAAATGCAGCACTAAGACCAAGTAACACTAATAGAGAGATAAAACCACGATCGGATGATAAGAGCAAATCATTTGTGACTTTAATGAGAGCTGTCTCAGTGCTATGGTGCGGTCTAAATCCTGACTGGAAATCCTCGCAGATACCATTTCTTTTAAGAAAGGAACACAGTTGTGAGGATACTGCCTTTTCTAGTATCTTTGACAGAAAAGGTAGATTTGAGATCGGCCTGTAATTGACTAATTCTGTAGGATCGAGTTGCGTTTTTTTAACAAGCGGTTTAATCATAGCCAGCTTAAAGGTTTTTGGTACGTATCCTAGGGACAAAGATGAATTAATGATGTTAAGAAGAGGATCTATGACTTCTGGAAGCATCTCTTTCAGTAGTTTAGTAGGTATAGGGTCTAACATACATGTTGTCGATTTAGATGAATTAACGAGTTTGCAAAATTCTTCCTCTCCTATGGCAACAAATGAATCAAATTTTACCTCGGGGAGACTATAATGCACTCCCTGATGCGATGCTGTAGTAGACGGTTGCATAGTTATAATTTTGTCCCTAATATTATCAATCTTATAAGTGAAGAAGTTCATAAAGTCATTACTGCTGTGTTTCTTGGAAACTTCTGGGCTTGAAGCTTTCTTTTTCGTTAGTGTAGCCACTTTTTCAAATAAATACCTTGGATTATGTTTATTTTCTTCTAATAGGGTTGAAAAATAAGCAGATCTAGCAGCTTTTAAAGCCTCTCTGTAAGCAATCGAGCTCTCCTTCCATGAAATCCGAAATACCTCTAGTTTTGTTTTCTTCCAGTTGCGCTCCATTTTTCTGGCTGCTCTCTTAAGGGCCCGGGTGTGCTCGTTGTACCACGGTGTTGGACTATTTTCTTTAATCTTCTTTAAGCGCAACGGAGCAACTGTATCTAAAGTGCTGGAAAGGAGAGAGTTAAAAGTTTCTGTTGCAATATCAAGTTCTTCTAAGCTATCTGGGATGCTGAGACGATGAAACTGATTAGGAAGATTATTGATAAAGCAATCTTTAGTGGCAGAAGTGATAGGTCTAACATACTTGTAACACGGAGTTGGCTTTGCAGCCTTGGCTAAATGTAATTTACATGAGACTAGATAATGATCTGAGATGTCGTCGCTCTGCTGCAGAATTTCAACAGCATCAACATTGATTCCATGTGATAATATTAAATCTAGAGTATGATTACGACAATGAGTAGGTCCTGACACGTGTTGTCTAACTCCAATAGAGTTAAGAATGTCTTTAAATGCCAATCCCATTGCATCTTTTCCATTATCTACATGTATATTAAAATCACCAACAATTAGGACTTTATCTGCAGTCAATACTAATTCTGATAGAAAGTCAGCAAATTCTTTGATAAAATCTTTATGGTGCCCTGGTGGCCTGTAGACAGTTGCCAGCAGAATTCTCAAACTTGATTTATCGTTTACATTATATATTTTTACATTAAGCACCAACACTTCAAAAGAAATATATTTTAAACTAGATTTTTTAGTGGTTTTGAAAATATTACTATAAATTACAGCGACACCTCCCCCTTTACCTTTCAGGCGAGGTTCATGTTTATAACAGTAATCATGCGGGGTGGACTCATTTAAAGTAATGTAATCGTCTGGTTTTAGCCAGGTTTCTGTCATACACAGCACATCTAGGTTATAATCTGAAATCATATCATTAACTATGAGCGCTTTTGAAGTAAGGGATCGAATATTCAGCAACCCAAGCTTTATCGTTTGCTCATCTGTATTATATCTATTTTTTATTTGTTGAATATCAATTACATTTTTAACCTAAGATCGGTTTGGACGTTTTTTGGATTTCCAAATTCGGGGAACAGACACAGTCTCTATATGATGATATCTAGGTGAAAGAGCCTCTATGTTATGGGATTTATCTGACCTTGGTGACGCGAGGCCGCTAGCAGACGGTCGGTTTAGCCAGTTTGTCTGCTTCCTGACCTGATCCCCAGATTGTCATGTTTTGTCTCTAAGACTATGAGCCAAATTACTAGAGAGAAGAGCAGCACCATCCCAGGAGGGATGAATACCATCTCTTTTCAACAGGTCAGGTTTGCCCCAAAAACTTTTCCAATTGTCTATGAATTCTATATTATTTTGCGGACACCACTCAGACAGCCAGCCATTGAGTGATGACAATCTGCTAACTATCTCATCACTCCTTCGAACAGGAAGGGGGCCAGAGCAAATTACAGTGCCTGACATCGTACTTGCGAGTTCAAACACCTCTTTAATATTAATTTTGGTGATCTCCGACTGGCGGAGTCGAACATCATTAGTGCCGACGTGAATAACAATCTTAGAGAATTTACGATTAGCATTAGCAAGCACTTTTAAATTTGCTTTGATGTCAGGCGCTCTGGCTCCCGGCAAACATGTGACTATGTTGGCTGGTGTCCCTATTTTCACGTTCCGTGTAATAGAATCGCCAATTACCAGGGCACAATCAACAGAATTCTCAGTGGGTGTTTCACTGAGTGGGGCAAATCGATTTGTTGTGGTAATCGGAACGGAAGAGTGGTTTTTTGATCCGTGACTAGAGCGATCCCTCACTGTCACCCATCTGCCTGGCTGCACAGGCAATAATTCAGCCGGAACCGAATCATGTAAAGAGTTCACTATGCTAGGCGCATCCAAAGTAGAATCTAAAGCTCTAGCACACTTACTATCCTCAATTAAAGTTTGGATGCATGTTTCTAATTCTGAAATCTTCTCCGACAGCCTGACTGTCTCCTTGCATTTATCACATATAAACCCTATATTGCCGACGGGGAAGGCTATGCTAAACATGTAACATGAAGTGCAGGTGACAATAACAGGACAAGACATTACTCACCGTGTTTGTTGACTGATTCTTACTCACCTGGGCTTTTTATGAACTCAGACGCGCGGGCGCGCGAGAGAAAAAAATAAATAAATAACTGAGCGCACGTGTGGCGCGTTAACAGGCTAGCGAGTTACTAGCGTGTTGTTCTAACAATAACGGAAGCTAGCGATGTCAGGTTAATCTGGTATGTTGTCTAAGCTGTATTTAGTAGTATAAACAACTAGAAATGGTAGTAAATGATGGTTCAAAACAGAGAGAAATACAAAGCTAATACGAGGCTTAGACGGAGCTTACAGCCTCGAAGCAAACAAAACACAGCAGGCAGCTAGGCAGACAGGAGCAATCGATCAGGATCAGAAGTAGCAAATGGGTGTTCTGTTTGGAGCTCTAGGTGGTGTATATTGGTTCTCCTTCATGGGAGGCTTACCCACTCCTGGCGCCGACCTCTGTTGGTACTGAGGGGGTATGGGCCGTTGGCCATCCTTACCAGCCTTCCCACCCATACTACTCCACGGCTGGCCTTTTTTCCGGGCAGCAACAAACACATCAGCAAGTGTGGCAGCTTCAGCAGCAGATTTCGGCCCATGCTCCTTTACCCAAACCTGAAGCTCAGGGGACAGCATTCTCAAGTTTTGTTCCATGATCAGAATTTCACTAATTTCATGAAGTGTTTTACCTTGTGGTTGGATCCACTTCACATACAGCTCTTTAAGCCTCACATACAGCTCCTTGGGGCTTTCCTCAGGTTCCACATAGAGGGATCTGAACCTCTGCCTGTAGGTCTCAGGGTTAATATCATATTTTTTCAGAATTGTTGTTTTCACTTTATCATATTCATGAGCATCATCTATATCCATATGCACATAGGCTCCTCTGGCCTTACCCGTCAGTAGTGGGAGGAGACGAAAAACCCAGTCCATCTTTGGCCACCGACATGCTACTGCAATTCTCTCAAAGGTAATTAGAAAATGTTCCACATCATCATTTTCTGTTAATTTTTCTAGTCTAGGCTCATGAAAAGATCGAGACTGACCTGCTGCAGACATGGTGGGGTGGATCGACTCTATAGAGGGTGAGGCTTGGGCCTTTGGATGATTCACATTCAAATCATAGTCCTCAGAGGGATCTGGCACTGTGGAAGCAGGCTCTGGTACTGGAGATGTGCAAACCTCCACCTCCTGCTGCAGAAGGCGAAACTGATGCTGTAGTGCTTTGAACTGGTACTCCTGGCGGTTAGCTTCCTCTCTCAATTTTGCTTCCCTGGTCTCCTGTTGACCCATAAATGACCGCATGATCCCAGCCAGGTCACTCGGCGTTGGCTCTCTGCCATCTTCATCCTCCCCACTTGGTGCTCCATTTAATGCTTCACCTTCCATTGCGTCCTCACCTTCCGCCTGGTGTCCTCTCTCTATATGGGTTGACTCAGTCTTCTTATTCTCTGTCCGGCCGCCTCTTGTCGTTCTCCCTCCTCGCATACTTCCCCAAAATGGAGGAGAAAAAAAAACTAAGATGGCGAAAAAAAAACAAAAATAATAATCTTGTACTCCTCAACTGGCTAGTCCCACCGCTGCCACCATATGTGAGGGACCAAGCAGTTAAGCAAGAGGAGTCACAAGGGAAGTTCAAAAATAAGGATTTTTATTTCCCAAAATTTGGGACAACAAAATAAAAATAAAGGTTTGGGCCCATAAAAGAGGTCAAAATAAACAGACAATAACTAAAGCTCTGAACATAAGAAACTCAAAAATACAACTGACCTTCAACAAAAGAAACAAAGGGGACTTATATATTGGCTGATCAAACCAATATTGACACACAAGGGAAGACTAACAACAATACTACTACATAAACTACAGATAACAGCAAAACCTACCTAAAAACTTATTCCAAAAAGAAATGTACTTTTACTTAACCTTAACAACAAACAATATTATAATATAAATCTTAACCCCAAAATATCTAAGGAAAAAAATAAAGCTGAAAACAGCATAAACTCAGGAAAATATAAGTGCATGAGGTTACCGCTTTTAAACTGGTTGTGAGGCCATGGCTGTGGCCATCACAAACATCTACAAAGACAGCATCCATGCTTTCAATAAGGAACTAGGCAAAGCTAGACAGACTATCTTCTCGAATATTATAAACAGCAATATAAACAACACGCACACTCTTTTTGCTACTCTAGAGAGACTGACAAACCCCCCCAAGCCAGATTCCCAGTGAAATGCTCTCAGAGAGCAAGTGCAGTGAGTTTGCTTCCTTCTTCTCTGAGAAAATCAATAATATCAGAAAGGTGATCAGCTCATCTTTGAGTTGCGCTGGGGTCAGGCAGATCAGACAACAGCCTGAGAAAGTAGTCACTATGTCAGATTTCGAAGAAATTGATGGCAAAATTTTGGAAGAAACCGTACAGCACCTAAAAACATCAACCTGCGCCCTTGAATCACTTCCCACATCTTTTTTCAAAAATGTGTTACACAGCTTAGAAGCAGATCTCCTAGAAGTGGTAAATGCCTCACTTCGCACTGGGAGTTTTCCGAACTCCCTGAAAACTGCAGTTGTCAAGCCCCTCCTGAAAAAGACCAATCTGGATAAGACCATATTAAACAACTATAGACCGATCTCAAATCTTCCTTTCATAGGCAAGATCATTGAAAAAGTTGTCTTCAATCAGCTGAACAAATTCTTAAGCTCGAATGGATACTTTGACAATTTTCAATCTGGTTTCCGACCGCACCACAGTACAGAGACCGCGCTCATAAAGATAATAAATGATATTCACTTAACCTGTTAACCTTCAAGGCCACTTTTGAAAAATCCCCAGAAATGGCATACCCAAACTTAAACAGATACAGTTCATGAACCCTTTGCACTAAAAGCACAAGTATGATCTCATTTGAAAGCTGACACCTAGTAGTTTATTGTAAATGTAGAAATAATTATTGTCATAATGAAAAAAAAATGTTTAAATAGCTTCAAAGTTTTGTAAAGTTATTAGAAATTTACTTTCATGAAACATCTTCATAAAAATAAAATTGAAGTTGGCCCTGGAGCAATCTAGAAATGCACTGCAGCTAAAGCCATATGTGTGACCATTTTATATTTAAAATCTGAAAATGATAAGTCTAAAACTCTGTATTTAGTTAAATGTTTTTCAAGATCATGTCAAATTACTTTATTTTGATTAGACTCTAAAATGCAAACTGATGTTTAGTCATCTTCTGAGTCATCTAATCAGTCTATTGTCTCTATTATTTTGTGGTGCAAACGAGCCCCATTCAGTGTGAGTCTCTCCCTGCACACATTTACACCTCTCCAGACTGGTTATGGCTCTAAATATGCATTTCTTTTGTCTGCATTATAGCTACTAACGACTGGCTATTCACAGGCTATTCATAGGGTTTCAAACCCTAATTTCTTTTATCAAAGTTCTCACTAAATATTTGAAACTGGTATCAAATGCACTGAAACATTTCAGTAAGCATTCCTATTTTGAAAAAAATCATAAAACAATAACTGCTGGTGGCAGGTGCACCTGGGCTAGCTAGCATGTTAGCTTAGCACACCATCAATACACGACCATTTATGAGATTGAAACCATGTTTGTGCTCCAAACTTACTTTATAACGCAAGTCGAGTGTTTTAAATAATCTTCTGTGATCTAATTTGGCTTCAGATAAAAAAAAAATCCGACAGAAAATTTATTATTTATAGTGTTCTGCACGATGATGAAATCTATATCGATTAGCATTGCATTATAAATATAATCTATTATTATGAAATACCTGGCATGGCTTGAAGAACACAGGTAACTCAAATATCATTGCAATCATGTTTATTGTCTTCAAAACATCTTTATCTGCATGTTACAGCGATCTCTGTCAGCTACTTTCTGTATCAGTGACGTCCTGGAATGTCACATGACTATGGGTCTTCTTCGTGATCCATATATGGACTGTTATTGTGCATATAGCGCCCTCAGGCTATTGGTATGAATTGAAAACACAGCACATCTCAGTAAGAAGCGATCATAATGATTACATCGACGCATTTGGGTATAAATTCAACAAATATTATTCCTGTCTATAGAAATATGATGTGAATCTATGAGAATATATCAATATTTCTCCAAGTCTGCACATTTTTGAGCTAAAGCCCTGAGGGACGATGTTTTGCGAATCGCTGTCATGACGACAGCTTGGAGTGTTTTTTATGAATGGACCAGCTGACGCTCATAATTCATATTAAAGGTATCGACTCATTTTTCCATTTCATAACTCCTGACACAAATTAAGACATAACTGTCACTATAAGTTTCTCAGAATACAATAGTGGTCAAATACTGAATCTTGAGTATTATATCTTTTTAATGATGTATAGTTTGTCAAGGTATAACATTAAATCTGATAGTAAATTTGAACTAAATAAAAAAAAACCGCTTCAGTGCGCCGACGCTCTGGAAACGGTTAACAGGTTAAATACTGATACAGGCAAATTGTCAGTGCTGGTACTACTCGACCTCAGTGCTGCATTTGACACTGTCGATCACAACATACTTCTTGACAGGCTGGAAGACTGGGTCGGGCTTTCTGGGATAGTCCTAAAATGGTTCAGGTCATACTTAGGAGGGAGAGGTTATTATGTGAGTATAGGAGACCATAAGTCTGAGTGGACATCCATGACATGCGGAGTCCCTCAAGGCTCAATTCTTGCGCCACTCCTATTCAACCTGTACATGCTCCCAATGAGCCAAATAATGAGAAAGAACCAAATCGCTTACCATAGCTATGCAGACGACACACAGCTCTACTTATCCCTATCGCCTAACGATTACAGCCCCATTGACACCCTTTGCCAATGCATTGATGAAGTAAACAATTGGATGTTTAACTTTCTTCAGTTAAACAAAGACAAAACTGAAGTCATTGCGTTTGGAAACAAAGATGAAGTTCTCAAGGTGAACGCATACCTTCTGTCACGTTTGTATTAAGAACAGGAAGCAATAGCGAGTCAACAAGTTTAATGTGGAAATACGGACAGTACAAGTAGATGGTAAGCAGGTGACGCAGGGACTCAGACGGTCAGATGTTCCTGGAGAGAAGAAGAAAAAATCAATATGTCGTCCAGGTAAACATATATGAATTGGTCTATCATATCTCGCAACACGTCATTGACCAGTGCCTGGAAGACTGCTGGGGAGTTGGACAGCCCAAACGGCATGACCAAGTATTCAAAGTGCCCCCTGGGGGTATGAAAAGCAGTCTTCCACTCATCCCCCTCCCTAATGCGAACCAAATGATAAGCGTTACGTAAGTCCAGTTTTGTGAAGATGGACGCTCCTTGTAACCTCTCGAAGGCTGAAGACATCAACGGCAAAGGATAAGTATTCTTTACCGTGATATTGTTCAACCCTCGGTAATCAATACAAGGTCGCAGAGATCCGTCCTTCTTCCCCACAAAAAAGAACCCCGCCCCCGCTGGAGAAGAGGAAGGACGGATGAACTTGGTTGCTAGAGAATCAGAAATATATTTCTCCATAGCCTCCCTCTCTGGAACAGAAAGTGAATATAATTTGCCCTTAGGCGGAGACTTACCTGGCAGTAAATCTATAGCACAATCATAGGGACGATGCGGAGGAAGAGAAGCAGCCCGAGACTTACTGAATACCTCCTTCAGGTCCAGATACTCCGCGGGCACGTTAGATAAATCCCCTACATCCTCCTGAAACACAGACACAGGTACAGACGGACAAGCAGACATGAGACAAGACTTATGACATTCCTTGCTCCACTCTAGCACAGACTTCTGTTGCCAGTCTACTCGAGGGTTGTGGCGGATGAGCCAAGGATGTCCAAGGACTACGGGTGCCAGGGGTGAATCCAGGATGTAAAATGACAGAGTCTCAGAGTGGTTACCGGAAGTGATGAGGGTGATGTCTTCTGTGGAAAAGGATATGGTCGGAAGTTCCTGACCGTTAAGTGCGTGAACAGCGATGTTGTGTTGAGGGGTTTGAGAGGGATCTGAAACTTGAGTGCAAAACTGTAGTCCATAAAATTACCCTCAGCCCCGGAATCCAGAAGTGCAAGACAGTTGTGCTGGTGAATTGACCAACTGAGTCTTACCGGGAGGAGCGTGGAGGTAGATGTTAACGTAGATGAGGTCTTCCTGGCGGAGATCCCACCCGATAGTAGCCTCATGTTTACTATCGGGCTGGGCCCTTTTACTGGACAGTTGTCTGGATAGTGCCCTGATCCTCCACAGTAGAGACAAAGGCCCTGGGACCTCCGCCTCTCCCTCTCCTCCCGGAAAAGCCAAGCTCGACCAACCTGCATGGGTTCGTGATCGTAGACAGGGCTGACCACGTCCCTGCCGCTGGATCGGGGACTGTCGCCTCCTCCTGGTATGCGGGTGGACGCGGCTCGACGCTCGACCCTCGACCCTTGACAATCGAGCATCCACCCGTAATGCTAGGTCGATCAGTCCCGTCAGGGTGGTAGGAAGATCCAGGGCGTAGATTTCCCTCTGGACGTGGTCAGCCAACCCATGCAGGAACATGTCCCACTGCGCCTCCTCGTTCCATCTGCACTCCGCCGCCAAGGTACGAAACTCAATCGAGTAATCAGAAACGGATCCTTCACCTTGCTTCAATTCCGCAAGCGCTCTAACTGCTTCTCTCCCAGAGACGGCACGATCGAAAACTTCCTTAAGGGCGACGGAGAGAGATTGGAACGAGTTGCAGCATGAGTCTTGATTCTCCCACACCGCCGTTACCCAAAGCGCCGCTCTCCCAGTCAGCAAAGTCAGGACAAAAGCCACCTTGGCTTGTTCAGTATGTACGTGGTTGGAGTGCAAAATGCATCGAGCAACGGGTCAAGAAAGTTCTGCAGAGTGATGGTTCACCTGAATAGGCCTCAGGAACAGGTAGGCGTGGTTCTGACTGGGAGAGGTTCTCAGGTGGTGTGGGAGGAACGGCTGGTGTGGGCGGCACAGCGGGAACACGTAGGCGTTGGATCTGCTCGGTGAGCTCGGACACCTGCGCCACCAGAGCTTGTACTGCCTCTCCCGTGTCGCTGATGTCCTTCTCCTGCGAATTCATTCTTCGTATACTGTGGTGGACAAATTCCTCCAAGGACGATGAAGCTCCGCTCGCTGCTTCCATAGCCGGGTCAGATCGTTCTGTCACGTTTGTATTAAGGACAGGAAGCAATAGCGAGTCAACAAGTTTAATGTGGAAATACGGACAGTACAAGTAGATGGTAAGCAGGTGACGCAGGGACTCAGACGGTCAGAGCTGGTGCAGACAAACAGTGCAGCGGTGACGATGGTGAGACTAACAATCCAGTAGACGAACACGATGAAGACGATGAACCGAAACACCAGGCAGGGAGACAGAACCGGAACCAACAAGACGCACATCCAACAACAACGATCTGACAAGGAAGATGAAACAGGGATGAGTATATATAGAGAGGTGAAATGGACTGCAGCTGGTGATGATAATGATGATCAGCTGGAGTGGATTTGGTAATGACATACATTCACGCCCACTACACACGTGCATTCACACAACAACATAAACACAAGACTAAAAGGAAGTAGAGAATACATCTACCATGACACCTTCAGTCTAGGGGTCAAACAACTAAAAATCAAGTCAGGAATCTGGGTGTGTCTCTAGAGTCAGACCTTAGTTTCCGTAGTCATGTCAAAGCAATAACTAAATCAGCATACTATCACCTGAAAAATATTGCAAGAATTAGATGCTTTGTTTCCAGTCAAGACTTAGAAAAACTTGTGCATGCTTTTATCACCAGTAGGGTGGATTATTATAATGGACTTCTCACTGGCCTTCCCAAAAATACCATAAGACAGTTGCAGCTCATACAGAATGCTGCTGCTAGGATTCTGAGCAGAACCAGAAAATATGAACACATCACACCAGTCCTCAGGTCTTTACACTGGCTGCCAGTTACATTTAGGATTGATTTTAAAGTATTATTACTGGTATATAAATCATTCAATGGCCTAGGACCTCAATATATTGCAGATATGCTCACTGAATATAAACCCAACAGATCACTCAGATCATTAGGATCACATCAGCTAGAAATACCAAGGGTTCACTCTAAGCATGGCGAGTCTGCTTTTAGCTACTATGCCAGCCGCAGCTGGAACCAGCTTCCAGAAGAGATCAGATGTGCTCCTACAGTAGTCACATTCAAATCCAGACTCAAAACACATCTGTTTAGCTGTGCATTTACTGAATGAGCACTGTGCCACTGTTCGTCTGACTGTTTGCACTGTATTTTATTTTGTTTTAATTACTCTGATTTCATTTGATTATTTCTGTATTTTATCTTTTATTCTAAACTGTTTTAATTATTCTGATTTCTTTTGATTATTTTAATTTCTTCTATGTACAGCACTTTGAATTACCATTGTGTATGAAATGTGCTATATAAATAAACTTGCCTTGCCTTGCCTTACATATGAATACTGGGTGACTTAGCCCAAGGGAAAGACACGGGCTTCCGTTAGGCGCAGCCGTGGAGAAAATATACACATATGGGATCCCTGTAGGATCACACATATGTGACCCAGACCTGGTTCTCAAGGATTCAGCGGATAAAGGCCTGGCACCGGACGCTAGCCAACAGAGCTGGACCTCTCGGTGCTTCTAACCATTTAGAGTGAGAACACGGGAAAAGACCGACACTACACGTAGGCTATAATATCTAGCGAACGTGTTAGGTGTTGCCCAGCCCGCAGCACTACAGATATCTGTTAGCAAGAAGCCACATGCCAGCGCCCAGGAGGATACAATGCCTCTTGTGGAGTGAGCATGCAACCTGAGTGGCCAGGGCATACCTTGTGCTTGGTAAGCCAAGGCGATGGCATCCACTATCCAGTGGGCCATTCTCTGCTTGGAGACATTCTTTCTATTCTGCTGGCCTCCGTAACAGACAAAGAGCTGGTCTTTGTCCGTGTATAAACCCAGAGCATGAATGGGACAGAGTAAAGTCAGGGCTGGGTCTGCCTCCTCCAGGGGCAGCGCTTGCAGGTTCACTACCTGGTCCCTGAAGGGAGTGGTAGGAAACTTGGGCACATAGCCAGGCCAGGGTTTCAGTACAACGTGGTCGTCACCTGCCCCGAACTCTAGGCATGAATCGGCAACCGAAATTGCCTGCAGGTCACCTACCCTCTTGACAGAGGCCAGTGCAACGAGCAGCAAAGTCTTCATGGAAAGAAGCTTTGAGCCTGCTGATTGAAAAGGCTCAAAGGGAGCATCCTGAAGTGCTCAAAGTACCAGGGAAAGGTCCCAAGAGGGTATGGAGGGGGGTCGAGGAGGATTTAATCGTCTCGTCCCTACTTTTTTGCCATCTATGTGGTTGTGATATGCTGAAATACCTGCCAACCCTTGCTGCAAGAAGGAAAGTACAGACCATATCAAACATCTTCGGGGGTCTTCTCGGCGAGAGGAACACCACTCAATGAACAGGTTCCACTTCAGGGCGTACACACGTCTTGTGGACGGTGTGTTGAGCACACCAGGGACATACATGGCTCGAAGCGACCTCAGATGCTTCTGACTCCAGAGGAGGAGATGGCGGGCGAGTTGTGACATGCAACGGGACCACCTTGTTGGTTGATGTTCGCAACGGTTGCAGTGTTGTCTGTACGGACCAGCACGTCCCTGCCTTGTAGCAGCCTTTTCAAGCGGCTCAGAGCGAGATGTACTGCTAGCAACTCGAGGCAGTTGATGTGCCAATACAGTTGTGCGTCCGTCCACACCCCTGACACTGCATGCCCGTGGCACCCCAGCCGGTGGCAGAGGCATCTGTGAATACCAGAGCATGCCTGGACACCTGTTCCAAGGGGACTCCTGCCCGCAGGTATGAGGGGTCTGACCATGGGCTGAAGGTCTGGCGGCACGCCGGTGTGATTGCCACCCAGTGAGTACCGTGATGCCAGTGCTGAAGTGGTTTCATATGAAGCAGGCCGATCGGGGTTACCGCTGCTGCCACTGCAATAAGCCCCAGGAGCCTCTGAAAGAATTTCAGTGGGACCACCATCCTACCTTAGAACGTGTTCAAGCAGTTTAGCACCGTCTGAGGGCGTTCCTCTGTGCGATTGAATCCAACTCCATACCGACAAAGAGATCCTCTACACGGGGGAGAGTTTTCTCTTTTCCCAGTTGACCTGAAGATCCAACTGGCTGAGGTGCCTGAGCATGAGGTCCCTGTGTTCACATAGCTGATGTCGAGGTTGTGCTAGTATGAGCCAGTCGTCGAGATAGTTGAGGATGCGAACGCCCTTGTTCTCTCATGGGAACAAGGGCTCCCTCCTTGACTTTCATGAAGACACGGGGAGACAGGGACAACCCGAAGGGCAGGACTTTGTACTGATATGCTCGACCCTCGAACGCAATGCGTAGAAACAGCATGTGTCGAGTAAGAATCGAGACATGAAGGTACGAGTCTTTCAGGTTGACCGCTGCAAACCAATCTCGGGGACGGATGCATTTCGAAATGCGTTTCTGCGTGAGCATTTTGAACGGTAGTTTGTGAAGATTCCAATTCAAAACTCGCAGGTCCAAGATCAGTCGTATCCCACCTCCTTTCTTGGGTACAATGAAGTAGGGACTGTAGTGCCCTAGCGTCATATCGGCTGGAGGGACTGGCTCTATCGCGTCCTTTGCAAGTAGGATTGCAATCTCCTCGCGCAAGACATGGGCATCGGCTGCTCTCAATGTAGTGGAGTGGATGGCTCGAAACTTGGGGGGGACGCCAGGTGAACTGAATCGCATAGCCGAGCCTGATGGTCCGAATGAGCCAGCAAGATGGACTGGGGAGCGCTAACCAGGCTCGCAGAGACCATACAAGCAGGACCAAAGGGACCGTAGGCGTAGCAGGAGTGGGGTGGAAAACAGGGACGTGGCTCGGGAGGCTCTCTCTGGGAGGCAGCCCGTAGCGGGATCTGAGTGTGCTGTGCAACAGTTACCTGGTTCCACAGAGGTGCAGGAGGCGGCTTGGTTGGGTTCTCGAACCGCACACTGCTGCCCGCTGGCAATAGAAGAGGCGGATGAGAGTGGTGAGGATTCCTCCCACTGCTCTCCAGGCCTTCTTCGGACCCAGAGATGAAAGAAACTCTGGGTCGCCTGTCCAAGGGACGCTTACCCCTGGCTTTTTTCGCCCTTCTTGGCAGGGGCCTGGACGGGCGGGTAGGTCCAAGATGGTGCTGAGGACTAGAAGCCCCTCAGCAAGCCCACCATTCCACTGGCGTATAGAGGGCGAGTGATGGGGCTGACAGGAGGCAGAGGAGATGAGGAGGACGGTTGGATGATGAGAGGCGGCGGGAGAGGGAGGTTGGATGGGAACTTAGGAACAGGCTCAGGAACAGATAGTCAGATACTCAGTCAGACAGACTCAGGTCTGGGAACAGAAAAAGTTTTTGGGGCAGGAAGAGGTCTATGAACATGAACAGTTCTTGGGGCAGGAACAGGTCTAGGGACAGGAACAGGTCTTGGGATAGGAACAGGCTCTGAGATGGCGGAGGCCATCCAGGCTAAGAGCATAGGCAGTGTGGCGTCGGCTTGACGTGAACAGTCTCTGGCTCGGCAGGACTGACGTGAAGCTCAGGCTTGGCAGGACTGACGTGGGCTCGGCAGAACTGGCGTGAAGAAGCTCAGGCTCGGCAGGACTGACGTGAAGAAACTCTGGAAGGGTGGGCTCGGCGGGACGGGACTCTGGAAGGGTGATCTCAGCGGCTGCTGGTGATGGGGGTTGTTTTCTGGATTGGGACACGACACTCACTTAACACCTGGAGATGGCTTCCCTCCAGCTTAGTCCATCAGTGTTTGGGAGTTCGATGGCCTGGTGGAAATTGGCCCCGATCCAGAAAAGCAGCTTGAGGGTTTGATCGTCGAGGGGGCTAGAGACGGCTCGACGAACAAAGTTCTCCACAAATGAGAAAAATTCTATGTTCTCTTGAGCAATTTAGACAAAGATAGCCCTGTCGTCCATTTGGGCTGGTCCGATCTTCTGTCATGGGTGGTTGCAGGAAGGCAGATGGAGGCGAGGATATAATTCCAAACCGAAGGTTTAATGATAATGTAAAACAGGACAGCAGAACAAGCAGTAACGCACACTAAATACAACGGATATCGGACCAAGACTGAGTGAAGAGATGGAATGGAAGCTTTAGCGTTAAGTTCTGCCAGGAAGACTCAATTGCTACGTCACATTACCTTCTCATCTATCCAATCATGTCTAATACTTGCAGTGTAAAAGACCGGTACTTACACATGTTTGAGTTTGCAGATGCTGACGCTTTCATTTACCTCCATCCTCCCCACCACCTCCTAGATGGTTCTTTTCCCTCCATCCTCCCCACCACCACCAGGATGGTCCCTTCCTATACCTCCCAGGGGGTCGGCTGCGCTCCTGCCTTCGTCTTCAGGCAGGAAATGCATAGTCCGGACCCTCGGATTGCGAGCTATGGACGGGGCCTACGCCAAAGAACTTTATTGCTTGCTGGGCTATCAATAAATGTATTTATTGTTACAGTATTTAGTCTTTCTGGTAGAACTAAATACAAACATTGATTAAAAGAACACAGGTGATACAGATGATGATGATGATGATTAACTAATTATACTTATTTATAAGTATTACTTTTCTATAAATTTATGTACAAAGACTCATTAAGACCTTTACTGCATTATAAGAACAATTTAATTTACATTTATATTATGTTTTATAATGCGATTGCTCATAATCCATTATACACTGATATATAAATGATCAAATATAAAATAGTTCCAGAGACAATTGTTTGCTGTACCAATTAGTTATCAATTATGTCTTTAATGGCTAATGTTTGCATTAGAGTTCATGAATGGTAATTTTGATTTGTTAAAATCTATATCTCCACAGCCATATGCATGGAATTGCTTATAGCAGTTTGAAATTATACTTTAAAAAATATGGTTGCAGTGTTTTACTGGTCTGTAACAATAAAAAAATATTTTTTTTCAACTGTTTGTATGAAAGATTTCTGTGTTTCCTCCCAAATTAAAAAGCACAAAGGTAGTTCATCTCTCCTACAGAAAACGCCTGGCTGAAATGCATTATTAAACCAACATCATTTCCATCACTGTATATGTCAAATCTCTTTAATATCTTGAGAAAAGGCTTCTGACCTTCCAAAAATGTATTACAAAAATTACATGTTGGTCCAGGCTGGTTTGTGTTGGTTAGACCTGGTATATTGATGGTATATTGCTTGTCTAGCTGATGGATCAGGATGGTTGTGCTTTTCTCAAGCAAAACTGAGCTGGTGTAGCTGGTCCACTAACCCTCCCACTCCCCATGCGGGTGACCAGTAAACCAGCAACCATTCCTTGCTGAAACTTTCCATTTTAATTTTCTAACTGAGCAGACCTGAGCTATGCTACCCACTTTAATATCAGCTCTATGCTGTTTCTTAACGATTGTTTAATAGTTGTTTGTCTATATTTTTTCTAGAGAATTTGAGGAGAAATATCTGAGCTACTTAAATGAAACAACTAAGAACTCAATTAAGGCTCCAGAGTATTGCATCATGTACTGTCTATTATGGCTAGTTTGTTTCATCCTACAGATCGTAGTGTCCTGATGGACAGTGTTGTGTATGGAGGACTCTGACCTGTAACTGGCATACCTGACCCCAAAATGTCCAATCTGAGGGGAGACTGTGAAACCTTCCTTTGCATTCACATCTTTTAAACCAATTTACAATTTACTTTTAGTATGTCTATTCCTCGCTTTCTCTTTCATTCTCTATCATATTTCTGCTGAAGCTTTGCCACACCCAGAAAATATTGTTGATTTAGCTTGGAGAGTGATGATGGATAAACTAATCCAAACCTCAAAAGGGTGTGCGTAACACTCAAGAAGCCAAGAGTGCTCATTTACGCACACAAACACACAAGCACCTTCAGCTCCAGCGGCTTAGACATCATTCACAAATAATAAAGACATGACAATGTGTCATTTCTTGACAAGCAGATGTGGCTTTGAGAGGGCATGTGTTCTCTCGTTAGCAGGTCTGTAGCGGTCAAAGAGGGGTTACTGAAGAAAGGGAATTTTTTTGTGGGTTCAGAGGTTATCAAAAAAGCTGTCTGCACAGGCTCTCTTAAACAGTCCATATTGAGGTGATACCCAAACAACTTCAGATTGCGTAGAATAATTCACGAGAGGCTGTATGATATAGAGATTTTTTGCACAGTAAGAGTTGTTTTTTATGGCCCCAATATACTAGATACTTAGATGAATATGTAAAAATGTGCTGCATGAAAAAATTAAAATGAAAGCACTGAGAAAACAGCAGATAAAGGTGCTGTATGTAACTTTTTCACTCTACTTAAGCATAAAAACACCATAATATGTTTGCAGATATTTAGGAAACATGATGAGTTCACATATTGTTTCTCTGAAAAACACTTCTACATCCAATTATTTTACTTTGAAATGTGAGTTCCGTGTTGGAATGTCTGTTTTATGATTTGGTCAGTGTGATCTCACCCACTGACAGTTTACCCAACACCCCGGGATGCCAGTTGGCAGGAAACACAGCGTAATTCAGCCAGCAAACTGACTGGGTCAGAGATTGCAGATTCTACCCAACCTAAAACCTGGGTATCCATCTAAAAATCTCTATAAACAATCGCATATTAAAACTCGGATAAATCAACTTACAGTGTGTGAGTCTCCTCGGCTTTCATTGTCAATTGTGCTCTTTCCTGTTGCTTGTCCTCAAACTGGCAACCCACATGAGGAGGAGTATGAGGAGGAGTCTGAGGAGGAGGGGTATTTTGAATTTGGACTGCAGTACCTATTTTGACCACTAACTGTCATTCTTACAGACTGCACCTTTAAGAAAGCATCTGATCATAGTGATTTGGATATGTTTGCACTAGCTCCACAATTCAGCACTCCAGTCAATGCCAAGGACCAATAGTTGTTCAAATGTGTTTACCAGCCAGAGTAAACATTTCGGCAAACTTTTAAACACCCAAAATTAACTCCACATAAACTTAGTTTTGGCCTGATTTAGTTTGAAATGATATCACACCAGTTCGTTCTTTGATTGCGCTTTCGTTACATCTAGGGCTGCACGATTATGGCCAAAATGATAATCAAGATTATTTTTATCAATATTGAGATCATGGTTAATTATCACGATTATTTGTTGATTTTAACCAAAACAAATTGTATTGTCACATAGGCTAATTATAACTGCTTTCACATCCATATTCTGCTACATTCCTCCTAATGTACAAATATGCGCATCAAAATAAAACAGGTCCTTTTATTCACCAAAATTCAGTGCATAAATAAAAATAAAGAAAACAACAAAGAAAATGTAGCAATACTTTAACAGGGCACTATTTTACATTTTACATTGTGTAAATATATTTTAGGAAGCAAAATATAAACTTACATTGTACCTGCATAATGGATGTGAATAAAACCGCTCTCGTTACAACCTCAACAAGCTCCTCAAAAGCATGAGACTGAGGTGGCGAATCCTCAGTATCACGAGCATAAGCACTAACAACATCCAGTCCCTCGGAACTGGATAGCTGTAGTGCCTGTATCGGGGTGGAAAAAACCGCAGCGCATGCTTCCGAACCCTGATACGAGGCATTAGATCTGTCAGGTGAAGTCAGAGATAAGGCAGAGCCCGTCTCTAATCCCGCTGACAGATCCATTCGCAAACCCCAAGTCTGAAGTCTTGAGCCTTGGGGAACGCGAGCCTGGGCGTCCTTGTTAAAAACGCCAGGCGGGATCGGAGTGTCCTTCAAGGGAAGCACAAAACAGTGCTCACAGTCAGCGCCCTCGAGCTCTGACCGTGCATGCTCCTCTCCCAAACAAACAACACATAGATCGTGTGTATCCCCGCTCGTTAGATAGCGCGAGCAGGGAGGAACACTTTCTATATGGCTGTTTGCTCGCCATGTCTCTCAATATATATATATATATATATATATATATATATATATATATATATATATATATTGTTTTTTGAAATAGTGAGAAAACTCCTGCCTAGTGACAACTAAGGACAGACAAAAACACTTGAGACAATGATTTCACATTCAGCGCTTGCTGAAGGCACAGAAGCAGTCGCGGTTGTGATTTCAGGGTGCTTTATAGTTATCTAGAGAGAGTTAGATAAAGCGGTTTGAGTGATTAATTATCAGTATCTAACCTGAGAAAAGGTATTTATTCAACGTTTTCTACATTATATTGCATCTGCAGCAGCATTGTGAACTTTTGTAAAGATACATTTAGCCATTACCTTTTAAATGCATCATTATATTCAAATTGCAAACACATGAGGAGAGTCTCTGCATGAAAGACCCACGACTGGCAGATGAACGTGCTCTCTGAAACGGTAGGAAATAAAATTAGATTGAATAGAGGATTTTAACTGTGACCAGATGATTGACATGGTAGTTTACGGTGACAGGAACACGCGACAGAGCTGTCCGTTAACGGTGACGTGGTAGTATGTCCCAAAGCGTGCCTACTCTTTTGCTACACACTCAAAAGTATGTACTTTTTCTTCACAAAAAAAGTACATACTTTTAGGTCGTAGTATAAGTAGGCGAATTGGGACTGGGCCTCGGTCTCTCTCGCGCACTGTTGCTCACGGAGGCACGTGATCAGACAGTGGTTTAGGGAACGCTAGAATGGCTTTGCAAAAAAAAAAAAACTTTGATACGGAGTGTTCTGTGAACGGAATGAGGCATTTTAAATATCGCTCGATCACCCGAATTTGATCGTGGGAAGCCAAAATCGTGATTGTGATTAAAATTCTATTAACCGTGCACACCTAGTTACATCCACCAGCTGCGAGTGCACTTGTATGCCAGGAGAGGGCACTCTTACCGCTCACCATCTTGGACTCAGTTTCCCATATTCTTTGTCTGTCATCAGTGTAATCATGTGCAGCTGTTTCTCATAACCTCATTATCTATTTGTCTCTTTGCCTATTATACCAGTTCAGTCCTTAGTAACTTTGTGAAGTCTTGACTTGTGTTTCACAGCATTACTGAGTGTTTTCCTTGTTTTCTGTTGGTCCTGGTGTTTGATATCTGCCTGTGTCCTGGATTTCTCGTTCCTGTCTTGCCCTCTGGATCTGTATGTTTGTTTGGACTGATAACTTTGCTCTGACCATCTGCCAGTTTTATGGACTGTGGCTTTGAATTGTACTATCAATAAACTGCATTTGGATCCTCAATCGCTGTGCTCAGTGCTGTCCGTAACAGCTTGAAGTGTATCAAGGCCTTTAGGTTCAACATGAAAGGAGGTTCCTAAAACCCCCTCAGTTGTTGTAAATGTGTGGCCTTAAATGGGTTATAAAACTGCGTCAACGTTAAAATGATCACACCATTGCTCAATAAAAATTTTTAATTCATCAAAATAATCCGAATAGACTGTGAAAATATGCAGTGACAGGAACAGGGACAGAGATAACCTACTATAACCGAATAGACATGAAACACGCAGTTAGCCTTTGTTCTTCCGATATCAAACGATCTTGATAAAACTTCAGATAATGCTATTTATCTGATAATTTGAACCTGAAAAGCATAGTATCTGTTTACTGATAACACAGTCTTACATACGGCCACCCTAAGTAGAAGAAAATAGCCGCTGACCTTGATAGCACTCTATATTTAGGGACTATCGCTTGTCATGGACAGGACAGATCTGCAAGGGTGGTGGAGACACTGATGTGGAGAGCAGCCTTCACTGTTCAGTAAAGAGTTATTGTGTGTGTGTGTGTGTGTGTGTGTGTGTGTGTGTGTGTGTGTGTGTGTGTGTGTGTGTGTGTGTGTGTGTGTGTGTGTGTGTGTGTGTGTGTGTGTGTCCACAAGTATCGTAATACCGTAAAAATTTTACCTTTTAGCGGACATAAGCTTATAAATCATACAGAATGATCACTTTTGAAAATCTAAAATAGCAGAACGTTTTCTGTGATAGGTGGAGTAGGGTTAGTGTAGGGGGACAGAATATACAGTCTGTACAGTATAAAAAACATTATGTATATGGAGTGTCCCCATACAACATGGAAACCCGTGTGTGTGTGTGTGTGTGTTTGTGTGTGTGTGTGTGTGTGTGTGTGTGTGTGTGTGTGTGTGTGTGTGTGTGTGTGTGTGTGTGTGTGTGTGTGTGTGTGTGTGTGTGTGTGTGTGTGTGTGTGTGTGTGTGTTTGTCTTTCATGAGATTCTCAGAAGCTCAGGAGTTAATGGAATTACAAGGTAGGCCAAAAAAGGCAATACAATGACCAATACTAAGCGACTCGTCAGCCCTTCTGCAAACCAATAAGAATAAAATATTCCTTTTCCAATGCCTGTTATGCTAACACAGCATTTCGAGTCATTAGGATGTTCTGTATTGTTATTTATACGTAATGCAAATAGTGTATTTGTGCCTCAATGTATTGTTACATTCTAAAACAGTAATAATAACAACATACTCAGTGTATATTTATCAAACTTATAAATGAATGTTGTATTATTGGAACCTTAATTCTCACTATCTCTAAAGACAACCCCTAACTCTTAGTGTGATTAAACACTCAATATTTGTTTCCCTGCTCAAAAATCCAGTTGACCAGCATTAATTCCATGTTGGCCCAGCCTGGTTTAACCTAGTTAGAGCTCTTCCTTGCTGGTCCCAGTATGCAAAACATATATTATGCTGGTGACCAGCAATAGAGGGTTATGAAAGTATTTTCTTTTTTAATTCTACAGAAAGTGCCGTACCCATGTTTAAATGCTGTAGTTGTCCATCTATATCCGTGCACTTGTGCCATCTACATTTGCGCGTCTGATCTTGTCATCAGTGCATTTGCTTGTAATTAAATGCACCTATTAGTGTGTCTAGTAGTAATACTCACAAATTAATCACAGAAGAAGATCCCCCTAGCAACTGTACAGCAACACGCTAAAAACACTCAGAAACACCTTTATGGCAAACCACTAGCATTATGGAAATTAGTTTATGGGGAAGTACAACTAATATTTTCTACATAAAGTGTAAATATTTTTCTTTATCTGCAATTACATTTGGTGCTGCCATGGCAACTGAAGTTACATTACATTTAATGAAAAAAAAAACTGTACTATTAAATGTTGTTATGCCAAGGTAGAAACAATGGGAAAGATTCACAATCGCACACAACACACACGGGATATCCTTTGTGCTGTTCCACAATTCATCCCTGAACCCAGTTTAGCCAAGGAAAAGTTTTGAATGGAATTTTCCCCTTAATTGGACAGACTTGCCAGCCCATCCCAAATGCGGATATTCACCCAACATCCCCTGCCAGCGGGATTCTCTCAAACAACTACACATTTATACAGACTCACAAAACACACACAGCCCGTTCTATCATGCTCGATCGCCATGGGGTCATAATATAACAGGAGCCTGTCAACACCTAGCAGTCATCCAACAATCAGAGCAGAGCACTGGTTTCAGCAATAACACATATACTTCAACCTCATACACACACACACATATGAACATGCAGGCAAAAAAGAAAAGAAAAAAACCCTCTACACCCCCACATTCACATTCCCACATTAGTGGTTATACAACCATGTATTATCTAGGACAGACACAACAAGCGCTTTCCCCCCTCACTCTCTTTCACTCACACACACTTTTAAATCCAAATCAATGTTATGTAATGGCCTTTTGTGCTTGTCAATCACCCTGTCTCCTGTTTCCCACTTCTGCCTGCTGTGGCTTGGCCCCTGGCCACCAGTCTGCATGGCCATAAGTCTCTCCGGTGTCATTTCCTGTCTCGCTTTGGGCCAGGATGATGGTGAGGGTGTCTTGCTCATCTCTGTTTATCTGTTCCTTCATGAAAGTCAATTAAATCATTAGCGGTGCTCCTAAGTTTAGGGGCCTGACCTTATCCAGCTCCTTTCGAGCTATGGACAAGGATGATATCTCATACCTTGCAGATTTCGCCAGGCAGATGATACAATGGGTGAAGTTATAGTTTCTGCAACACTAGCGTCACCTAGCTGAATTACGAAAATACAACATAAGTTTGCAAACGCCCATTTCGCGCATCGCGGCTACCCCACATCAAACATCACTATTACAGCTTTTATGGGTCCTTGTGAGGGCATGTCTCAAAAGGTAAAAATAGGCTACTTTCAATAAAAGGTACAACATACTGTAATAGGAATACATTAAGATGTGTTCCTATGTGTCACGAATAATCAACTGAGTAGCTAACACTCTGTCAAGTCAAGTCATGTCACCTTCATTTATAAAGCACTTTTAACAGTATGAATTTTTTCAAATCAGCTTTACACTGATAATAGAAATTACTGTAACAGATTGTTTAGGCTTTACCACAGCTCTAGCCAAAGTTATTATACAGCTAAAGTTAGTCTTAATTGATTTACTTCCGTTGCGAATATCATTAGTTATTAACTAGCCGCTAACATGACACCATTCTAACAGAAAAACCCCTAACGCGGTCTGGCCGCCCATCCGCACAAAACAGTCTAAAAGCGAACGCAAGCTTATAATAATTCCATTCAATGTGTCTGCACCTGCTGTATTTTTTAACATGCCAATTGATTGGCAGATGGCAGTTCCTTCCGCTTCGCATGCTCTGCTCCCGCCAGTCACTTTTTGATGAGGAAAGTGGCCAGGCTCGCGTTCCTCAGTGTGCAGGACCCGCTATTGCCAAGGCAGCACGGATAATGCATTCCTGGGGATCACAAAGGATCTCTCAGAGGGGTTGGAGACGGGTCCGAGGGCCTTATCTCCTTCCTTTCCTAGGGGATCCAGTGATCTCTCTCCGGTGTCGGAAGCCCGAGCTGCGGCTTCTTCCGCCCGGGCAGAGAGCCCAATGCTTCAGTGCTCTAGCTCTGAGAAGGTAGATGTGCTAAGCATTGTAAGTGACACAATCACGGGGGAAGGGGATTCGCCAGACCTTTCCCCAGCGTATGAGGAGCTGGTGGAGGTGATTACTGGGGCTCTTGATAAATTACATATTGAATGGCCAGCCGAGAAAAGGGCTGCTCGTCTAATTTACTTTTGGGACGAGGGCCCCTTTTCTCGCTTCCTTACTTCTTATATTTCACCTCCACCACGGGGCCTTCCTTTTTCCCCAATCTGCACAGTGAGCTGTCTAGATCATGGAACAAGCCATGCTCATCCCGTCTTTTCAGTCCCCAAGTTCACGTATATTCTAGGATAAGGGGGTTGAAAGAGAATGACTATGAGTTGATGCCCCAGGCAGAACAGACGCTTGCGAGCTATCTGTCTCCCGGTTCAGCATCGTCTCTGAAGGATTCGGCTTTGCCCACTAAGCCATTAAAGACAACATCCAACCTAATGGGCAAAGAATATACGGCAGCAGGTCAAGCCAGAGCCTGCCTCCATACCATGGCAGTGCTTCGAGCATATCAAGCAGACCTGCTGGGGGATTTAGACAGGAGCGAGGGAGTGGGGCCCGATGAGGTTCGAGAACTTTGTCGGGCCACAGATTTATCTCTCAGGGCCAGAGCAATTGGGCAGTCTATGGCAGCCCCTGTAGCCACTGAGAGAAACCTTTGGCTCAATCTGTCGGAGATCAAAGAGAAGGATAGATCTTTCCTGCTAGATGCACCTATCGATCCTTCTGGCCTCTTCGGCAACACAGTTAATTCGGTCTTTGAGAGAATCCAGGAGGCTAAGAAGCAGTCAGAGGCATTTAAAAAACGTCTCCCTCGCCGTGTCCAACCCCCTGGGAATGCTGGGCGTAAGCAGCCCCAGCCGTCTAGCTCCTCATATCGAGCACAACAAAAAGAGAGTGTTGCGTCTCGTGCACCTCCACAAAACTACTCTCAGCCGAACTCTTCGAAGCAGAAGCCGGATCTAAGTAACGTTCTTCAGGCTAAGAAGGCTTCGGCTCAAAAGAAAAGGTCCTGACGCCACTGGCATCAGACCAGTGAGGGCAGCCCCAACAAGGATGGAGCATTGTACTGGGGGCACAATATTTCACCCCCGGCCGAAGATTTGGAAACTGTGGATTTAGCCTCTGAGGGGGCCCAACTTATAGAAAGTGGTCTCTCAACCGAGGTTGTTGAGACCATTTTAAGCTCCAGAGCTACCGCTACGAGGAAACTATCTAAACTATCCACGCCCCGGTGGGTAGTACAGAATCAGAATCAGAATCACTTTATTGCCAAGTAGTGCTTTCACACACAAAGAATGTGCTTCGGTAACAAGATCCTACCATGGCTGCTATAATCAGCGCCAATCTTGAGAAAAATACAGCATGACATGAGGAGAGGTGAGGAGAAAAAAAGGCGACACCCAGACTATGCTCCTGTAAGGAGTACAGTCTGGGAACAGGAAAAAACACCTCAGCAACATTAGGACATAAACAGTACAATCTACAACATGAACAAAACATTGCAATACATGTAGGGAGTGGGGGATGGAGTTGGTCCAGCCTAGGCAAGCAGCCATCCGGTCCTGTAGCCATTATGGCGCTGGTCTCAGACCCGCCTGTCAGACTGGGGGTACGAAGCGGCGGCGAAGGCGGGGGATGGGGTGTTGGGGAATGCATATTTGTGTATATTTAAGTTCATGTGTGTGTAGGCCTGGAGAGAGTCGCTAAGCCAGGACCATAATCTAGATGCCTCAGTCCGCAGGATTGTCATAGCGATACACAGCAAGTTGCCATGGAGACAACCTTGATCAGGTCCATACAAAGTCAACAATCACCAGGTGTCTGGGGAGTCGGGGAAGGAACTCAAGAGCGGCTCACTGCAGTGCTCTTCCGGGAGAGTTGTTGTTCCAACAGCGGCCTTGGCCAAGGCCGGTAGGGGGTGCCGAAACAGATAAGATTGGGATTGTTTGATCTTCGGGAGAGTAGCCGCATTCAATTTACACAGGCTATTCTCCTGGTCCATTTTGGTCTATGAAACGATCCATTTGCCTTTGCAAAGCTGTGAGCTTCTCCATGATGTTATCCATATTGTGGTTCATAGACCCAGTCTGAGTGCTGACAACTCTGCCCACCGCTTCAATCATGACTGGCAGCCTTGTGGAGTTTTGGACAGCTGCCACCGTCTTCTTAATTCCTTGATAAACCAGGGCAATGCCTAATCCTTGCAAAAGTACTAGAAAGCCTGTCTGGGGCTCCCTTTGACCCCTTAGATTTAGTTTCAGAGATTTTTCTTACATTTAAGACCATCTTTCTGCTTGCTATTAGACAGTTAGCAAGTGGATAGTTGAGGCTATTTCTCTTGCTTATGAGTCCTCTGACCAGCCATGCCCTTTGGTGGTCAGAGCTCATTCCACTAGGAGTATGGTGGCTTCTAAAGCCTTATTATCTGGGGGTTCTCTCCAAGACGTCTACGATGCGGCGGGCTGGTCCTCACCGCTCAGATTCGTCAGGTTTTATAGCCTGGAAACTGGACGCTGCCCCAGGGTCTCAGGTGCTTAGTCATTAGTGTAGTGCTGACAACAGGCTGACACTCAGGCATTTGAAAGTTTGGAGATTTGGGTACTCTCGTTCCCAAAGCGTCATCGACACATTGCAAGTTCCCTCGAAAAGGAACATCTCAGGTTACGGCTGCAACCTTAGTTCCCTGAGAAAGGGAATGAGACGATGCGTCGCCCTGCCATACTTCCTCCATCTCTGTGATCGACTTGCTGCAGCAACGCCCCCAGCGTAAATGCGTCTGAAGCATCTATGTCAACTAGTCCAATAGAAAGAATGAACGTCACGGGCGGGTGACGTCATGACCAGGAAGAGATAAAAGCACATCCGGTGCAACCGGCATTAGCTTTGAAAATTGCTGAAGCAAGTCGATCACAGGGATGCAGGAAGTATGGCAGGGCGACGCATCGTCTCGTTCCCTTTCTCAGGGCACTAGGGTTACAGTCGTAACCTGAGACGTTTTCCCCAGTCTGTCTAATTAGTCATGTCATTCATCTGTGCGATGATTCATCTGTGCCCTGTTAAACCATTTATAGGGAAGGGAACTTAACCCTTGGTGATGTAGCCTTCGAGAAATGTCGTATGGTGTTTACATTTAGTTTAAGTTGCCGAATTAGTTTATTTAATTTATTTTTGGAAGTTAAATGGTTATATTTACATTACATTTACATTTTTATTCATTTAGCTGACGCTTTTCTCCAAAGTGACTTACAATTGCTATATTTCAGAGGTTGCACGCCTCTGGAGCAACTAGGGGTTAAGTGTCTTGCTCAGGGACACATTGGTGTCTCACAGTGGATTCGAACCCAGGTCTCTCACACCAAAGGCATGCGTCTTATCCACTGTGCCATCTCTCACCCCTATCATATATTTGGGCTACAAAGGTTTTTGGTATTGATGCCCCTGCAGTTGGTACATCTTGGTTGTAATGAGCCTGTCCTAGGCTATATAAGCCAGTCTGAACTGAACCTTGGGTGTCCATGTACATTTTGCTGCCTGTAGCAATTTGTTTTCCTTTGGTTGTTGATAAATCAAAGATTGCACTGAGTCAAGTGTATATTTATTTTTGTAAATATTTTGTTTGGTTTAATTTCGTAACTTTTTCTTTGACACATCACTGTGAGTATGTACACACCTACTTCTCCACTAGCATTTAATAAAAATCCTCTTCGGATGATGTCTGAGTCCTGAGCCTATCTACCACCTCCTCTTGGATCTCCACTGGCAACGTTATGACAAGGACCTTATAGACTGGTTTGGCGAGGTTATCCCCAGTTTACCTGTATCTCCAGTGCCCCCGGCATTACCCGAATGCCTGCCCTGCCTCCCCTTCCCACCTCCTCATACAGCCAGTTCCTTACCCCACTTCTGCTTGTGTCCTTCAGCCCCTATGCAGCTCCCATTGGCATTGAGGACCTGCCCAGTGACTTCAGGCCATCAGCTCCACCCAGCACAGAGGATCCACTGGTTCCACCTCTAGCCTCTGTGCCCTTCGCTCCACCTCAGCCTGTTGACACTTCGGCTCCGCCTTGGCTCATCCCACCCTCGGCTCTACTGGAAACTATCGCCCATGTGGCTTCTCCGGGCTCCCTCGTCCCTCCGGCTTTGGCTTGGTCAGCAGTTGACCTGCCTGCACCTTTGGCTCCATCTGGCTCCATCCTTTCCCCGGCTTCGCCTTCATCCTCGGTCCCAGTGGCTCAGCCTCTGTCCTCTGGTATTACATCTCCACCTCAGACTTTCGTCGCTGCGGCTCAACCCCGGTCTCCAGGTCTTGTGGTCTCAGGATCTCAGGATCTTGTGTGGGCTCATCGGCTTCACCAGGGTCTCCACCATCGGTGACGTCATCTCTGTCGGTCATCCCCAGGGTGTCCACCTGTGCCCTGTTAAACACTTATCTCATTTAGCTTCCTCAGTTGTATATATACAAGGGATGCACCAAAATTTCGGGCACCGAAAATTATGTTTTGAAAATCAGTTTTTGGCCCTGCCCCTTATGTTCTGAGATCAGGTTTCACTCTGACACATGTTTTGTAACTTTTTGAGCGGCACCGCTTCTGAAGATGCACAACTTCAAAGCGACTGCTCAGTGTTCCCCTCCATGTATGCACAGCGTGACCTTCTCAATGTTCCGCCTCCGTGTGTGTGCTGCTCGCTCTGCTCAGTCGCTCTCGGCCCAAACGCATGTACCGTTCACGGTCACCAAAAAAGCAACTTCCGCTAAAAAAGGTGCCAACTTACATTTTTCTGGACTTGTTTCTGTTAGCAATAGCCCTCCTGTGCTGTGAATTGGTGTGGTATAGCTGAGCTGGGAAATGCGGGAAAAATTACGCTACCCTCCCGTTCACTGATCTGATCCCTGCTGCTCACATAAATAAATAAATGTTTGTAAGTGTTTGTGGTATACGGCCGCGGATTAGTATCACACTGCAAACGCAGCATATGTGAAAGCACAATAGCTTCTGCTGCGCCTGAATCGCATATGTACTGCAACATGCACAGCAAAAATAGTATGTGTGAAACAGGCGTCCGTCTCTCACTACTTCTGAGAGCTTCCCAGAAACTGTCTGTGACAAGCAAGAAGTTCTGAAGATTTTGTGGTCACAGTAGACAGACAAGAACATATGAAAACAAAGCCAAGCACATCTTTAGCCAAGGGCAAGACCGCTTTGACTGAACACACTTCTGTCTGCTCCTCCAACCATGAAGAACATACAAACACAAAAATACATAAATTTCCTGTGAGCTTATAACTCATAACTGAATCTGAGTCAGTCTTTTGCGAGATGGTGAGTTACACCATGAAAAATTCTCAAACTTAGGTCATGCAAAACAGGAAATACTTAAGAACTCATGTTACTTTAAATCTGTGTTTCCCAACCTTTTTTCAGCCACGGCACCGTTTGAAATTTTTCAAAAATTTGTGGCACCCTGCACTAGTGTTGTTATGAAACTACTTTGATACAATACCTTGAAATGTATTGATTTTCAATAACACAGGGAAGAACCGCCTAACACGTGAACTAGAACTGCCTTACACGTGGTGAGCAACTATTAAAATTGCTTAGGAGCATTATCTGGTGTGCGGACTCATTGTTTACTTTTGCAACTACCTGTCTGCCCAGGACCCAGTTTTATTGTTTTGGATGTGCGTGCTGCACCTTTTGAATTTTATTCATATATAAACATTGCTCAATTACCATTGCAAATCTCACCTAAATGTTTGCTCTCTCAGTGTATTTGTGTTTTTATATTGGGATAATTTTGTTGTAATTGCACATAATAGCTTGTTTTTAATATAAGTATTTCATATATTTTATAATGTAATAATTTCACAACTAATCTCCAAATTAATGTAGAAACAACATAAAGACAGTATATTTGAAATAATTGTTTAAAGGCCGGTATCCTGGATACCAATGATACCAAATGTCTTCAATTATTTATTTATTTTCTATTTTAAACATTAATTATCGCCATTCAACATTACAGTATAATTGGCTCCAAAAAAATAACAACTTTTAATTTAAGTGAACTTAAAACAATATTCACATAAGCCCTTGATAAATGTTCTAGGCCTATTTACCTGTGCCCTTTTTCTTACAACTCTTCACATTCATTTAAAACTTTATTTAACTAATTTAAGACTGCTCTTATGAGGATACTCATAAAGCGGTGTGTTATTATTGGTTCTTGCGCGAAAGAGATGTCTATTCTGGCGTCCGTCGTTCTTCTGTGCGCCATGTGTGCCAGCAGGACATTCACATACAGCGCGTTCTCTTTTGTCATGTCAAGTCAAGTCATGTCAAGTCACCTTTATTTAAATAGCGCTTTTAACAATATGGACTGTTTCAAAGCAGCTTTACACTGATAATAGGAAATTAAAGTAACAGAGATCATTTTGGCTTTACAGCAGCTATAGAATAAAGTTATTGTCCAGCTAAAGTTAGTTTTGATTGATTCACTTCCGTCGCAACGATCATTAGTTATTAACTTAGCGGCCGCAAACACGACACCGTTCTAACAGAATAGCCAAAATAGCCAAAGAGATGTGTTTTTAGGCTAGATTTGAACTGACAGACTGTGTCTGCTTCCCGGACAATGTAAGGAAGATTGTTCCAAAGTTTTGGTGCTAAACAGGAAAAGCATCTACCGCCAGCAGTCGATTTTGATATTCTAGGTATTATCAACTGGATGGAATTTTGAGATTGCAGTAGACGTGAACGAGTATAATGCGTTAAGAGCTCGCTCAAGTACTGGGGAGCTAAACCATTTAGTGCTTTGTAAGTAATCAGCAATATTTTAAAATGTATACGATGTTTTATATGGAGCCAATGCAGTGTTGACAGAACCGGGCTAATATGGTCATACTTCCTGGTTCTGGTAAGAACTCAAGCTGCTGCGTTTTGGACCAGCTGTAATTTGTTTAAGTGTGCAGGGCAACCACCCATAAGAGCATTACAATAATGTTGTCTTGATGTCATGAATCCATTAACTAATTGTTCTGCATCTGTCATTGAGAGCATATGACGTAATTTAGATATATATTTTTAGATGGAGAAAATGCAGTTTTACAGATACTATTCACATGACTTTCAAATGAAAGATTGCTATCAAAGAGCACACCCAGGAGCACATCCTAACCGATGACGAGGACTTGACAGAGCAGCCATCAAGTGTTAGACAGTATTCTAGGTTATTACGTGAGGAAGTTTTTTCTCCAATAATTAAAATCTCTGTTTTTTCAGAATTAAGTAGTGGGAAATTACTTGTCATCCAATCTATTATATCAGCTATGCACTCCGTTAATAATGGTGAATTGGAAAGTTTCGTCAGGGCTTGAAGAAATATAGAGTATCATCAGCATAACAGTGGAAACTAATGCCATGTTTCCTAATGACATCTCCAAAGGGTAGCATATACAGAGTGAACCGCAACGGTCCTAGTACTGAGCCTTGTGGTACGCCATACTGAACTTTTGACTGATAAGACATCGCTTCATTTACTGCTAGAAACTGATAACGGTCAGAGAAGTATGATTTAAACCATGCCAATGCAATTCCACTAATGCCAACATAATTTTCTAGTCTATTTAAAAGAATGTTGTGGTCAACAGTATCAAATGCAGCACTAAGATCGAGTAACACCAATAGCGAGATACAGCCATGATCGGATGATAAGAGCAAATCATTTGTGACTCTAATGAGAGCTGTCTCAGTACTATAATACGGTCTAAATCCTGACTGAAAATCCTCGCAGATACCATTTCTTTCTAAAAAGGAACATAGTTGTGAGGATACTGCCTTTTCTAGTATCTTTGACAGAAAATGTAGATTTGAGATCGGCCTGTAATTGACTAGTTCTGTAGGATCAAGTTGAGTTTTTTTAACTAGTGGTTTAATCATAGCCAGCTTAAAAGTTTTTGGTACGTATCCTAGTGACAAAGATTAATTAATGATATTGAGAAGAGGATCTATGACCTCTGGAAGCATCTCTTTCAATAGTTTAGTCGGTATAGGGTCTAACATACATGTTGTCGATTTAGATGATTTAACGTGTTTAGAAAATTCTTCCTCTCCTATAGCAATGAATGAATCGAATTTTTCATCCGTGAGACTACAATACACTTTCTGATGTGATACTGTAGTAGACGGTTGCATATTTATAATTTTTCTTCCTGATATTATCAATCTTATAAGTGAAGAAGGTCATAAAGTCATTACTGTTGTGGTGCTTGCAAACTTCTGGGCTTGAAACTTTATTTTTCATCAGTTTAGCAACTGTTTCGAATAAACACCTAGGGTTTTGTTTATTTTCTTCTAATAGGGTTGAAAAATAAGCAGATCTAGCAGTTGTAAAGGCCTATCTGTATGCAATCGAGCTCTCCTTCCATGAAATGCGAAATACCTCTAGTTTGCTTTCATCCAGTTTCGCTCCATTTTTCTGGTTGCTTCTCTTAATGGCCTGAGTGTGCTCGTTGTACCACTAAGCTATCTGGGATGCTGAGATGATGAAACTGATCAGGAAGATTATTAATAAAGCAATTTTTCGTGGCAGAATTGATAGGTCTAACATATTTGTAACACGGAGTCGGCTTTGCAGCCTTGGCTAAATTAAGTTTACACAAGACTATCTAATGATCTGAGATGTCATCACTCTGCTGCAGTATTTCAACAGCATCAACATTGATTCCATGTGATAATATTAGATCTAGAGTATGATTACGACAATGAGTAGGTCCTGACACGTGTTGTCCAACTCCAATAGAGTTAAGAATGTCTTTAAATGCTAATCCCAATGCATCTTTTTCATTATCTACATGTATATTAAAATCACAGACAATTAGGATTTTATCTGCAGCCAGTACTAACTCTGATAGAAAGTCAGCAAATTATTTGATAAAGTCTGTATGGTGCCCTTGTGGCCTGTATACAGTAGCCAGCACAAATCTTAAACGTGATTTATCATTTGCACTATATTTTGTTACATTAAGCACCAACACTTCAAAAGAAGTGAAGAATTTGAAACTGTAATGTAATGTAATCGTATGGTTTTAGCCAGGTTTCTGTCATACATAGCACACCTAGGTTATAGTCTGTAATCATATCATTAACAATAAGTGATTTTGAAATAAAAGGATCATTTGTATTATTTCTGTTTTTTATTTGTTGAACATCAATTTAATTTTTTACCCTTAGATGGGTTTGGAAGTTTTTTGTATTTCCTAATTCGGGGAACAGACACAGTCTCGATATGATGATATCTAGGTGAAAGAGCCTCTGTGTGATGGGATTTATCTGACCTTGGTGACGTGAGACAGCTGGCAGACGGTCGGTTTAGCCAGTTTGTCGGCTTCCTGACACGAGCCCCAGATTGTCATTTTTGAGCTCTAAGACAATGTGCCATATTACTAGAGAGAAGAGCAGCACCATCCCAGGAGGGATGAATACCATCTCTTTTCAAAAGGTCAGGTCTGCCCCAAAAACTTTTCCAATTGTCTATAAACCCTATGTTATTTTGCGGGCACCACTTAGAGAGCCAGCCATTGAGTGATGACAATCTGCTAACTATCTCATCACTACGACGGACAGGAAGGGGGCCAGAGCAAATTACAGTGCCTGACATCATACTTGCGAGTTCACAGACCTCTTTAACATTATTTTTTGTGATCTCCGACTGGCGAAGTCTAACATCATTAGTGCCGACATGAATAATAATCTTAGAGAATTTACGATTAGCATAGCCAGCACTTTTAAATTTGCTTTGATGTCAGGAACTCTGGCTCCTGGCAAGCATGTGACTATGGTGGCTGGTGTCTGTATTTTCACATTCCGTGTATTAGAACAGGAATTCAACAGGACTCTCAGTGGGTGTTTCACTGAGTGGGGAGAATCTATTTGATGTAATTGGAACGGAAGAGGGGTTAATTTGTCCCGCGACTACAGCGCCTCACCGTCACCTAATTGCCCTGCTGCACGGGCTCTACTTCAGCCGGAACCGAACAATGTACAGTGTTCTCTAAGCTAGTCGCATCCAAAGCAGTATCTAAAGCCCTTGCACTCTTACAATTAACCTCAATTAAACTTTGGATGCGTGTGTCTAGTTCTGAAATCTTCTCCGTCAGCCTGACTATCTCCCTGCATTTATCACATGTAAATCCTGTGCAGACGGAGAGGGCTATACTATACATGTCACATGAAGTGCAAGTCACAATAAGAGGAGAAGATGACATGACAGCGTGTTTGTTGACTGATTCTACTTATCACAGCTTTGATGGATTTGTAAAAGGCGCGAGCGCGCAAGGTAAATAAATGAATAAAGAGCGCACCCACACTAACAGGCTAGCGAATTAGTAGCTTGTTGTGCTAGCAACGATTTAGATTTAAGCTAGCGATGTCAGGTTAATTGTTAGGATGAGGTGGAAGCAAGGAGGAAGCAGGATCCAATTGCAGCACACTTTATTTAATAAACTCAAACTACATAATAAAGACTCTGGCTAGGGCACAAGACTCAGGAACAGAACCACCAACATCAAGGTACAACAACACAACATTAAGAACTCACAAAGACTGAACAAGACACAGGGCTTAAATACATACTGGACTAACAACGAGACAAGGGACACCTGTGAACATTTAAACAATCAACCAATGACACAACAGACAGGGGAACACAAGGCAAGATCACATGACTAGAACAGGGGATCACATGACAGACAAGAACCAGGAACAAGAAACAAAACCCAAACTGTGACATAGCCCCCCCTCTATGGGCGGCTCCCGACGCCCATCAAAACAAAAAAAACACAAGTTCAGGAGGGTGGTGAGTGGAGGCGGTCTTGGGGGAGGGACGGAGGGCCAGGCTCGCACTGGGACCAGGAACCAGGACACAGGAATGGCGAGCCTGAGCCACAGAGCCTGGGTGGACCTGGCTCTTGAGCGACCAGGGCAGAGCAGGATGCGCAGGCGGTGGCCAGGGCGGTGAAGACCCCTCGGGCGGCCACGGCGGTGAAGACCCCTCGGGCGGCCACGGCGGTGAAGACCCCTCGGGCGGCCACGGCGGTGAAGACCCCTCGGGCGGCCACGGCGGAGAAGACAGTCCATCGGGCGGCCAGGGCGGAGAAGACAGTACTTCGGGCGGCCAGGGCGGCGCAGACACCGGCTCAGGAACAGCAGACACCGGCTCAGGAACAGCAGACAACACACACACTGACTCTGGCTCAGGAACAGACAACACACTCACTGGCTCGGGAACAGACAACACACTCACTGGCTCGGGAACAGACAACACACTCACTGGCTCGGGAACAGACAACACACTCACTGGCTCGGGAACAGACAACACACTCACTGGCTCGGGAACAGACAACACACTCACTGGCTCGGGAACAGACAACACACTCACTGGCTCGGGAACAGACAACACACTCACTGGCTCGGGAACAGACAACACACACACTGGCTCGGGAACAGACAACACACACACTGGCTCGGGAACAGACAACACACTCACTGGCTCGGGAACAGGCAACACACACACTGGCTCGGGAACAGACAACACACACACTGGCTCGGGAACAGACAACACACTCACTGGCTCGGGAACAGACAACACACTCACTGGCTCGGGAACAGACAACACACACACTGGCTCGGGAACAGACAACACACACACTGGCTCGGGAACAGACAACACACACACTGGCTCGGGAACAGACAACACACTCACTGGCTCGGGAACAGGCAACACACTCACTGGCTCGGGAACAGGCAACACACACACAGGCTCGGGAACAGGCAACACACACACTGGCTCGGGAACAGGCAACACACACACTGGCACGGGAACAGACAACACACACACTGGCTCGGGAATAGACAACACACACACTGGCTCGGGCTCAGGAACAGACAACACACACACTGGCTCGGGCTCAGGAACAGACAACACACACACTGGCTCGGGCTCAGAAACAGACAACACACACACTGGCTCGGGTTCAGGAACAGACAACACACACACTGGCTCGGGAACAGGAACAGACTCTGGCTCGGAGACGGCCATCTTGTCCGTAGACACTGGTTCAGAAGCGGCCATCTTGTCCGTAGACACTGGCTCGGAGGTAGTGACTTGAACAGTCTCTGGATCGGCAGACGTGACTTGAACAGTCTCTGGATCGGCAGACGTGACTTGAACAGTCTCTGGATCGGCAGACGTGACTTGAACAGTCTCTGGATCGGCAGACGTGACTTGAACAGTCTCTGGATCGGCAGACGTGACTTGAACAGTCTCTGGATCGGCAGACGTGACTTGAACAGTCTCTGGATCGGCAGACGTGACTTGAACAGTCTCTGGATCGGCAGACGTGACTTGAACAGTCTCTGGATCGGCAGACGTGACTTGAACAGTCTCTGGATCGGCAGACGTGACTTGAACAGTCTCTGGAACGGCAGACGTGACTTGAACAGTCTCTGGATCGGCAGACGTGACTTGAACAGTCTCTGGATCGGCAGACGTGACTTGAACAGTCTCTGGATCGGCAGACGTGACTTGAACAGTCTCTGGATCGGACGGGACCAGCGGCGAAGAGGGCCTCGGCTCTGGCTGGACGTGGCTGACGTGAAGCTCTGGCTGGACGTGGCTGACGTGAAGCTCTGGCTGGACGTGGCTGACGTGAAGCTCTGGCTGGACGTGGCTGACGTGAAGCTCTGGCTGGACGTGGCTGACGTGAAGCTCTGGCTGGACGCGGCTGACGTGAAGCTCTGGTTGGACGCGGCTGACGTGAAGCTCTGGCTGGACGCGGCTGGACGGGACCAGCGGCGAAGAGGGCCTCGGCTCTGGCTGGACGTGGCTGACGTGAAGCTCTGGCTGGACGTGGCTGACGTGAAGCTCTGGCTGGACGTGGCTGACGTGAAGCTCTGGCTGGACGTGGCTGACGTGAAGCTCTGGCTGGACGTGGCTGACGTGAAGCTCTGGCTGGACGCGGCTGACGTGAAGCTCTGGCTGGACGCGGCTGACGTGAAGCTCTGGCTGGACGCGGCTGGACCGCTGGACGGTCTCTGGCTGGACGGTCTCTGGCTGGACGGTCTCTGGCTGGACGGTCTCTGGCTGGACGGTCTCTGGCTGGACGGTCTCTGGCTGGACGGTCTCTGGCTGGACGGTCTCTGGCTGGACGGTCTCTGGCTGGACGGGCTCTGGCTGGACGGGCTCTGGAACTGGTTTGACGGGACGAGATTCAGGCAGGACGGTGATCCTTGCAGACCGTACGGACCTTAGCGGGGAATCTGCCAAGCTGGACATCAGCCCTGAACGCCCATAGACCGATCCGGTGTCAGACCCACTGACTGGCGTGACGCGGGGAAACTCAGGCTCTGCAAGTGCCGAACCGCCCAAGGAAAGGGCCAGATCAACAAACCCTTTCAGGGTCCAGCCAGTATGATCCTCCGGCATCACTTGAGCGATGTGCCAATCCAGCCCGCTACAAAACAGGTCCACGAGCTGGGCGTCATTTAGCGCTCCCAGATGACAACACGCCAAAAAGTCCCTCACATACCTCTCCAAGGGCTGGCCATCTTGAGACAGAGATGATAGGAATTTCCTTAAGGCCTGTTTGCTAACAACTGCTGGATCCATTGGCGGTGAGTTCTTCTGTTAGGATGAGGTGGAAGCAAGGAGGAAGCAGGATCCAATTGCAGCACACTTTATTTAATAAACTCAAACTACATAATAAAGACTCTGGCTAGGGCACAAGACTCAGGAACAGAACCACCAACATCAAGGTACAACAACACAACATTAAGAACTCACAAAGACTGAACAAGACACAGGGCTTAAATACATACTGGACTAACAACGAGACAAGGGACACATTTAAACTGTGAACATTTAAACAATCAACCAATGACACAACAGACAGGGGAACACAAGGCAAGATCACATGACTAGAACAGGGGATCACATGACAGACAAGAACCAGGAACAAGAAACAAAACCCAAACTGTGACATTAATATGTGATGTTGAGTAAGTAGAATTTAGCAGTATAAACAACAGGGAATGGTAAATAATGATTCAAAACAGAAAGATATACGAAGCTACAGACACAAACCAACAGCAAGGCAGCAAGGCAGCAAGACAGACAGGAGACAATCATGGTACGCTTGAATGGTTAAAAGCATTTTCATGAAGAGAAACGTTATCATATAATGTAACACTAGCCAAAGGATGAGAGAAAAAAAAAGGATGCTGCATTAATTGCGTTAAATATTTGTAATGTGTTAAACTGAAAAACATTAATCGCATGTGTTACTGTTGACAGCACGGACATAACCGTTGTGATTATGTGAATACGCGGCAAAACGGACATTATGACAATATTTTCTTGTGTATTTTACCATAAGCGCAACAAGCCATGAAAAAGAGGCAGTTTTTTGTGTACGCACTAGAAGCACAGGAATGAAATCATGCGCAACCTCCACAATTCAACGCCGAAAACTTACGTTCCCTTTCGAGGGAACTCGCGATGCATCGATGACGCTTTGGGAACGCTCAGGCCCCGCACTTTCTCAGCCTTTACCCATGAGATCCAGTGCCCGCCCCGCGGTTTCTTCCGCTCCGGAAGAGGCACCGGTGCTTCAGCTGTCTTGTTCCGAGGAACTAGATACGCTAAGGATCGAAATGGGGGAAGAAGCGCCAGCTTCTTATGAGGAGTATGAGGAGCTGGTGGAGGTATTGTCTCAAGTGGTGACAAGTTGAATATTGAATGGCCAACCGAGAAGCAAGGCGCTCGTCCCAAAAGCTTATGAGACGAGCGCTTTCTATCATCTAGTTCAGTACCTCCACCAAGGGAACTTCCATTTTTCCACGACCTACATAAAGAGCTATCAAGCTCGTGGAATAAGCCATATTCCTCCAGAGATTTTAGACCCCAGTTCATGTTTATTCAGATATTAGAGGGCTGAAAGAATATGTTTATGGGGCGATGCCAAAAGTAGAACAACCACTTGCCAGTTATCTTTCACCATCATCGGCATAATCCCTGAAGTACCTAATGCTGCCCACTAAGCCATTAAAAACATTGTCTATGTTAGCGGGTAAAGCCATTCATACGATGGCTATATTACATGCATACCAGGCTGACCTGTTAAGGGACCTAGAGACTAGCGAGGGGGCGGGGCCTGACGTGGTTCGAGAATTGCGTCGGGCCACCGATCTGTCTCTCTGAGCCAGTAGAGACTGCTCGTGCCATTGGGTGTTCAATGGCACCTAACCTGGCTTCGGAGAGACACCTGTGGTTAAATTTATCGGAAATTAAAGATAAAGATAATTTTTTTTCTGTTGGATGCCCCGCTATCACCTCCTCGCCTCTTCGGTGAAACAGTTAACACCGTGGTAGAGAGGTTTCAGGAGGAGAAATAGCAAGCGGAGGCGTTCAAACGTTATCTCTCTCGGCGAGCACAACAGAAGGACAGTGTCGCTTCTCGTGCCCCCCCCTCAAAAACCGTGGGGTGCGGGATGACACTCTCAGCCTTCTAAGCAGCAGACCAATCTGAAGAACATTCTGATGGAAAAGAATGCTTCGGCAAAGAAGAGGTCCTGACACTCCTGGCGTCAGACTTCTGAGGGCAGCCCCTCCGGGGTGGAGCAGGGTTCACCTCATTACACGGTGCCTGCTCCATCCCGGTGCCCTCAGGAGGCTGTTCTGCCACCCTTGCCACCCTCGGTTCCTTGGGCACAGCGGTTTCCAGCGAACTTTCGACTCAGCGCCCCCACGACGCTGCGTCGGACTCGTGCCCACTGAGAAGGGTCGAAATTCAGTCAGTTTGGTAATTTGCTGCCAATATTCACCGAAGTGACGACTTTTACTACACCAGAGGCCAGCCTCGAGAGGTTGGTTCCCTTAGTAGATTATCTGTCAAAGTGGAAGATTCTGCCAAACATATCTCAGTTGGTCCTGCATATAGTAAAAAAAGGGTACAGAATCCAGTTCAGTTCTTGTCCACCATGCTACAATGGGGTGTTAGTCGCAGTGGTACATCCAGAGCAGGCTCTGGTGATGGGACAAGAAGTGAAAGCACTATTAGCGAAAGATGCTATAGAGCTGGTTACTCCGGCCAACAGTGACTCAGGGTTCTACAGCCGGTATTTCATTGTTCCAAAAAAGGATAGGGGTTGCGTTCCATTTTAGATCTTCGTCTTCTCAATCGTTCAGTCAACAAATTGAAATTCAAAATGCTGACATTGAAGCAGATCGTGACTCAAATCAGATCTGAGGACTGGTTTGTCACGATAGATCTGAAAGATGCTTACTTCCATGTCTCCATCCTTCCACAACACAGGAAGTTCCTAAGGTTTGCTTTTGGGGGCAAAGCCTACCAGTATCGGGTTGTTCCATTCGGTCTAGCTCTATCACCCCACACTTTCACGAAATACGTAGATGCAGCTCTAGCTCTGCTCAGACTGCAGGGCATACATAATCTGAACTACATAGACGATTGGTTTATCCTAGCAGAGTCGGAACAATTGGCGGTTCGGATGTCATTCTCGCACACATGAAAAAATTAGGGTTGAGATTGAATGCCAAGAAAAGTGTACTTTCTCCAGCACAGAGAACCACCTGTCTTGGTGTCGTGTGGGATTTAGTGACAATGAGGGCCATGCTCTCACCTGCTCGTGTCGCTTCAATCATCACAGTTGTAAAAGAGATAAAGCTAGGCCAGTCACTCACTGTAAAACAGTTTTAGAGGCTGTTGGGTCTGATGGCAGCCGCGCCCAACATTATACCGTTCGGCCTGCTGTACATGAGGCCCCTACAGTGCTGGCTCAAGACAAAGGGGTTTTCGCCGAGGGGGAACCCACTCCGTATGATCAAGATAACACAGCGGTGTCTCCGTGCCTAGGTTATATGGAGGAGACCTTGGTTTCTATCCCAGGGTCCAGTGTTAGGAGCTCTTTGCCATCGGGTTTCGCTCTCGACAGATGCTTCTCTCACGGGCTGGGGAGAGGTAATGGAAGGGTACTCAGCTCAGGGTCTTTGGAGGAGTCATCATCTTTCGTGGTACATAAAACTGCCTGGAGATTATGGCGGTCTTCAATGCGTTGAGACATTTCCTTCCAGACCTGAGGGGCCATCACGTGCTTGTTTGCACAGACAACACGTCGGTGGTCTCCTATATAAATCATCAAGGGGGTCTGTGTACACGTCCACTATGCAAACTGACGCACCAGATTCTCTTGTGGTCCCTAGGGAAGTTACTCTCCCTGAGAGCAGTCTATATACTACTATATACTATATACTGAGACGTAAGAATATAGGAGCAGACATCCTGCCAGGACAGAGTGAGTGTTCTGTTAGTAGCTCCGTACTGGCCAAGCCGAGTGTGGTTCTTGAACCTGATATACCTTCTCGACGGCTCTCCCCTGGAGTTGCCGTTCAGGAGGGACCTTCTATCTCAGGCGGGGGGAGCAATCCTCCATCCTTGCCCAGAAACATTCAACCTGTGGGTCTGGCCTCTGAGGGGGCCCGACTCATAGAATCTGGTCTCTCAACTGAGGTTGTAGAGACCATTCTAAGCTCCAGAGCTCCGTCCACAAGGAAGCTATATGCCCTGAAATGGGGAGTTTTTACCTCTTGGTTTCATCTATGACAATGGGATCCAGTTAATTGCACTGTGTGTTAAATACTTGAATTCCTGCAAGATCGTTTTGCTTCAGGGTTATCTCCATCCACACTGAAGGTTTATGTTGCGGCTATTGCTGCTTACCATGCCCCCTTGGGGGGTTTATCTATTGGAAGAGATCCTCTCATCCTGCAGTTCGTACAAGAATTCCAGCATGGGATCTGGCTGTTGTTCTAGAAGGTCTATCTGTCGCTCCCTTTGAGCCTCTCAAATCTGTTTCAGAAAAAAATTCTGACCCTCAAAACTGTTTTCCTTTTAGCCATTTCCTCACTAAAAAGAGTAGGAGATCTCCAGGCACTGTCGGTATCTTGTTCATGCCTTGAGTTTGCACCCGGATGGTCAAAGCGATCCTCTATCCTAAACCCGGTTACATACCTAAGGTTCCAACCAATATACCACAGCCTATCGTACTGCAGGCATTCTGTCCTCCTCCCTTCAAGGATTTCGGCCAGGAGAAACTGAACCTCATCTGTCCAGTCAGAGCACTGGATACTTATGTCCACAGATCTGCCCAGTGGAGAAACTCTGAATTGTTTGTGTGCTTTGGGTCTCCTAAGAAATGCCTTTCAGCATCCAAGCAGATGGCTAGCAAGTGGATAGTCGAGGCTATCTCTCTTGCATTGAGGTTCTGGGCCAGCCTTCACCTTTGTCCACTAGAGCCCATTCTACAAGGGGTATGGCGGCCTCCAAGGCCCTAATTTCTGGGGTATCCATTCAAGAAGTTTGTGATGCAGCTGGCTGGTCTTCTTTTGTCAGATTTTATGACCTAGACATGGATACCCCGGGGTCTAGAGTTCTCTAGACAGGTTCGACAGGTTCTTGGCTGTATGGCGTTCGGCCATTCTCGTTCCCAAAGCGTCATCAACTTACTCACTAACAGAAAATAGCGAGCTCAAAGCGCCGCACACACTCTACATATGTGACCCATGCTGGCAAAATGAGTTACACCTGTGTGAAGAAGATAGAGTCAGCAAAGTCAATTGTGAGAAAAACCCCTCGGTTACGATTGTAATCTCGGTTCTCTGAAGAGAGAATAAGACGCTGCGTCGATTGACGCTAAGGGAACGCTTTGTGTGATGATGAATTGAAGCACATGTAAAATCAGTCCAATATTGTGACGGAACGCCAGAGACAGGTGATGTCATGAACCAGTAAACTACAACCCCAAATCAGAAAAAGTTGGGACATTTTGTAAAATGCAATAAAATAAAGAATCTGTTATTTGTTCATTATTTTTAACCTTTTTTTAACTGACAAAAGTACAAAGAAAAGTTTTCCAATGTTTTCACTGACCAACATAATTGTATTTTGTAAATATGAACAAATTTTGATTTTGATGGCTGCAACACACCCCAAAAAAGTTGGGACAGAGACATGTTTACCACTGTGTTACTTCACCTTTCCTTTTAATAACACTTTTTAATAATTTGGGAGTTGAGGATAATAATTGTTTGAGTTTTGCTAGTGGAATATTTGCCCAATCTTGTCTGATACAAGACAGCCGCTCAACAGTCTGTGGTCATCATTGCCGGATTCTCCTTTTCATGATGAGTCATACATTTTCCATAAGAGACAAATCTGGACTGCAGTAAACAGGCACATCCCTTCTATGGTGTAGAGTGTCTAGAAACCACTCAGTTGTAGCACGTGCAGAATGAGGCCTGGCATTGTCTTGCTTTCCAGGAAAGATGCCATCTTGATGGCAGTTTATGTCTCTGTACAATCCAAATATATGCCTCCATGTCAATGGTACCTTCATAATAATGCAAGTTACCCATACCGTTTGCAATGATTCACCTCAATACCAGCACAGATGTTTGCTTGTGCACCTGTCGCTGGTGAAAGTCTGGTTGGTCCCTTTGGTCCCTTTCGTCTTGGGGGCTGAGAACTCGATGTCCATTTTCTCGCAAAAACAAGCTGAAACATGGACTCATCTGACCACAGCACACATTTCCACTTTCTTCTAGACCATCTGAGATGAGGTCAGGCCCAGAGAACTCGCCGGCATCTCCACATAGAACTGATGTAAAGCTTTCTCCTTGCGTAACAGAGATTCAAGTGGCATTTCTTGATGCAGCGCCAGACTGTGTTCAGTGAAAACGGTTTTCCAAATTAGTCCTGACTAGGGCTGCGTATCATATCAAAATTTTCGATACCGATACCGATACCTTGACTTCGATACCGTTTCCTGATCGATACTTTTTTCGATACCAATTTTATGAAACTAGTTTTAACAATATAACAATACCTAAAAAAAAAACTTATTTTTTCAGTCAGTTTGTTGACTTTTTTACATACAGGTCCTTCTCAAAAATTAGCATACTGTGATAAAGCTCATTATTTTCCATAATGTAATGATAAAAATTAAACTTTCATATATTTTAGATTCATTGCACACCAACTGAAATATTTCAGGTCTTTTATTGTTTTAATACTGATGATTTTGGCATACAGCTCATGAAAACTAAAAATTCCTATCTCAAACAATTAGCATATCATGAAAAGGGTCTCTAAACGAGCTATTAACCTAATCATCTGAATCAACTAATGAACTCTAAACACCTGCAAAAGATTCCTGAGGCTTTTAAAAACTCCCTGCCTGTTTCATTACTCAAAACCGCAATCATGGGTAAGACTGCCGACCTGACTGCTGTCCAGAAGGCCATCATTGACACCCTCAAGCAAGAGGGTAAGACCCAGAAAGAAATTTCTGAACAAATAGGCTGTTCCCAGAGTGCTGTATCAAGGCACCTCAGTGGGAAGTCTGTGGGAAGGAAAAAGTGTGGCAAAAAACGCTGCACAACGAGAAGAGGTGACCGGACCCTGAGGAAGATTGTGAGAAGGACCGATTCCAGACCTGGACACCTGCGGAAGCAGTGGAGTGAGTCTGGAGTAGAAACATCCAGAGCCACCGTGCACAGCCGTGTGCAGGAAATGGGCTACAGGTGCCGCATTCCCCAGGTCAAGCCACTTTTGAACCAGAAACAGCGGCAGAAGCGCCTGACCTGGGCTACAGAGAAGCAGCACTGGACTGTTGCTCAGTGGTCCAAAGTACTTTTTTCGGATGAAAGCAAATTTTGTATGTCATTCGGAAATCAAGGTGCCAGAGTCTGGAGGAAGACTGGGGAGAAGGAAATGCCAAAATGCCTGAAGTCCAGTGTCAAGTACCCACAGTCAGTGATGGTCTGGGGTGCCATGTCAGCTGCTGGTGTTGGTCCACTGTGTTTTATCAAGGGCAGGGTCAATGCAGCTAGCTATCAGGAGATTTTGGAGCACTTCATGCTTCCATCTGCTGAAAAGCTTTATGGAGATGAAGATTTCGTTTTTCAGCACGACCTGGCACCTGCTCACAGTGCCAAAACCACTGGTAAATGGTTTACTGACCATATTACTGTGCTCAATTGGCCTGCCAACTCTCCTGACCTGAACCCCATAGAGAATCTGTGGGATATTGTGAAGAGAAAGTTGAGAGACGCAAGAACCAACACTCTGGATGAGCTTATGGCCGCTATCGAAGCATTCTGGGCCTCCATAACACCTCAGCAGTGCCACAGGCTGATTGCCACCATGCCACGCCGCATTGAAGCAGTCATTTCTGCAAAAGGATTGAGTGCATAACTGAACATAATTATTTGAAGGTTGACTTTTTTTGTATTAAAAACACTTCTTTTATTGGTCGGATGAAATATGCAAATTTTTTGAGATAGGAATTTTGGGTTTTCATGAGCTGTATGCCAAAATCATCAGTGTTAAAACAATAAAAGACCTGAAATATTTCAGTTGGTGTGCAATGAATCTAAAATAAATGAACGTTTAATTTTTATCATTACATTATGGAAAATAATGAACTTTATCACAATATGCTACTTTTTTGAGCAGGACCTGTATATTTTGAGTATGTAAAAAAGCACCAATGCTAAAGTTTTCTGTTTCCTAATCATTTAACAACATGTATTCTTTACTTCAATTAGCTCATTTTTCTTAATGCATTGTTTAACAATGAAACTGAATGAAAATGAATTGAAATGCGTGCGACGAGCCACGTCTCTAGGCAGCCGCGTAAACTAGTGTTTTTCCGCCACAGCCAATCATGCTGCATGCTTATTGTTTCATTGATGTTGACGAGATTAACCACTTAGGTACCGAAACTTTGTACCGAAAAACAAGACATGTTTCGATACTCGGTATGATCGAGGCAATTCGGTCGGTACCTAAAAAGTACCGAACTCGGTACCCAGCCCTAGTCCTCACCACATGTGTCTGTATTTAACGGATTAGCATGATGGTATCTTGTGCAATGCCATCTGAGGGCTCAAAGGGGACGCACATTCAACAGAGGTCTACTGCCTTACCCAACACAGACTGAGATTTCTCTGGATTCCCTGAATCTTGTGACAATGTTATGTATGGAAGATGATGAAAGGCATAAATGCTTTGCAATCTTGCATTGAGAAATGTGATTTTTTTAATTGTTTGACAATTCTCTCAAGAAATTTGGCACAAAGTGATGAGCCATGACCCATCTTTGCTTAAAAAGACTGAGAAGCACTTGTACACCCAAACATGATACCCTCAACTATTACCAATTCACCTGCTCATTGTGGACTGTTTCAAATTAGTTGGATAATCTAATTTGGATAATCTTTTCACTTTTATTTGGTCTCTGTCCCAACTATTTTGGGATGTGTTGCAGCCATCAAAATCAAAATTTGTTCATATTTACAAAATACAATTATGTTTTTCAGTGAAAACATTGGAAAACGTTTCTTTGTACTTTTGTCAGCTAATAAAAGGTTAAATAGAATGAACAAATCACAGATTCTTGATTTTATTGCATTTTACAAAATGTCCCAACTTTTTCTGATTTGGGGTTGTATAAAGCCTGCCCAAACAAAGCAGTGGTAGCTTCATAAGGTCTGAACAAGTCGCTTACAGGCACGTAGGAGATATGGCAGGTGACGCAGCGTCTCGTTCCCTCTTCAGGGAACCGAGGTTACAGTCGTAACCAAGGCATTCCCTTTCAAGGGAACTCGCGCTGCATCGATTGACTATATCGATTGAGGGAACGTCTATACCAACGCCTCCATAGCGAGAAGTGTCTGTCCAGTGTGAAATCAAAAAGAGCAGCACTAGGATTAGAGCACCCGGGACCCTGGTGTAGAGTCCAAGTCCAGGGAGTAAAATCTAACAAATATGTGCATTGAGGACCACCCTGCCGCATAACAGGAGCACTCCTGACAAAAAGGCCTTAAAGGATTAGTTAACTTTTAAAAAAAACGTATGCTGATAATTTACTCACCCCCATGTCCTCCAAGATGTCCATGTCTTTCTTTCTTCAGATGAAAAGAAATTAAGGTTTTTGATGAAAACATTCCAGGATTTTTCTCCATGACAGTTTCAGTGCAGCTTCAAAGGGATTTAAACAAGACCAGACGATGAATAAGGGTCTTATCTAGCGAAACGATCGGTCATTTCAAAAATATATAAAAAAGTTTACGTTTTATAAGCACAAATGCTCGCCTTGCTCTGTTCTGTGATGCGCGTCACGAACGCCCATTGAAGTCCATTATATGGAGAGAAATCCTGGAATGTTTTCATCAAAAACCTTAATTTATTTTTGACTGAAGAAAGAAAGACATGGACATCTTGGATGACATGGGGGTGAGGAAATTATCAGCATTTTTTAAAAAAAAGTGAACTAATCCTTTAAAAGCCGCCCTACTCCTAGTTGAGTCGACTCATAAGAAAGTGAGATAGCCTCGACCACCCACTTGCTCATTATTTGCTTAGAGGCTCGGGACCCTTTATTAGGGGGTCCAAAAAAGACAAACAGGTCTGTAGACGTAAGCATCCAGTGCCCTAACTCGCCTTAGCAAATTGTTATTTTCCTGGTCCGAATACTGAAAAGGGGGAGGACAGAAGGCCTGCAGCACTATAGATCGGGCCACATTAGTAGGGACTTTGGGAACATAACCTGGTCTAGGATGAAGGACTGCTTTAACCATACCAGGTGAACCTGCAGTGAACCCCTCCTGCAGAAACTCCAGCACTGTACCCCTCGGGCAATTAACTGGGTCCAGCTGACGGTCACTACACCATGAAGTGAAAACCTTCCACTTCAGGGCATAAAGTTTCCTCGTGGAGGGAGCTCTGGATTGTAGAATGGTCTCCACAACTTCGGTTGAGATACCTGACCCTATGAGCTGGGCCCCCTCAGAGGCCAAGCCCACAGATTCCACAGTTCAGGACGAGGGTGAAATATCGAACCCTCTGCTTGGGACAGAAGGTCTCTCCTGACGGGAAGCTCCATAGGAGGCCCGTTGAGGAGAGACACTAGATCTGGGAACCATACTCTTCCCATCCACCACGGGGCTATAAGAAGTAGGTGCAGATGGTCCCTGCAAACTCTCTCCAGAACTCCCGGGAGCAGAGCGATCAGGGGAAAAGCATGGCTATACCATCGCATCCAGACCGAGAGGAGCTGGATGCGTGAGGGAGAACCAGAGTGGACAGTGAGACGTCTCTCGAGACACAAACAGATCCACTTGAGCCTGGCCGAACTCCCTCCATATCTGCTCCACCACCTCGGGGTGGAGCCTCCATTCCCCGGGCCTCGGCCGCTGCCTCGACAGGATGTCTGCTCCTATGTTCTGGGCCCCAGGGATGTAAGCCTCTCTGAGTGAGAGCAACTTTCCCTGAGACCACAAGAGGATTTGGTGCGCCAGTTTGCATAGAGGAAGCAAACCCCCCTGATGATTTATATAGGCGACCACCGATGTGTTGTCTGTGTGGACCAGCACATGGTGGCCCCTGAGGTCTGGGAGGAAATTCTTAAGAGCAAGAAATACAGCCATCATCTCTAGGCGATTGATATGCCAGGGAAGGTGATGGTCCCCCCATAGACCCTGAGCCGAGCGTCCTTCCAGGATTGCTCCACAGCCCGTGAGGGAGGCATCTGTTTGTTAGCATCCTGCGACGAAAAGAAGCTCCCAACATAGGGCCCTGGGACAGGAACCAATGTTTCTTCCACATAACCAGGGCACGTAGGCATCGCTGCGTAACCCTGATCATGCGAAAGGGGTTGCCCCTTGGGGAAAACCCTTTGGTCCTGAGCCACCACTGCAAGGGTCTCATGTACAGCAGGCCAAAAGGTATCACATTGGACGCTGCTGCCATCAAGCCCAACAGTCTCTGAAACTGTTTTACAGTGAGTGACTGGCCTAGCTTTATTCTTTTCACAGCTGACAGAATGGACTCTAGGCGTGCCCGCATCAACATAAAATCCCACACTATCCCTAGAAAAGTGGTCCTCTGTAATGGAGAAAGTACATTCTTCTTGTTTTTTAACCGTAACCCCAGCTCTTTCATGTGGGCGAGAACGACATCTCGATGCCAAACCGCCAACTGATGCGACTGAGCTAGAATCAACCAATCATCTATGTAGTTCATGATGCGAATATCCTTTAGACGTAGTGGCGCCAAAGCTGCATCTATGCATTTCGTGAAAGTGCGGGGTGATAGTGCTAGGTCGAATGAAATAACTCGATATTGGTATGCTTTGCCCCCGAAAGTAAACCTCAGGAACTTCCTGTGATATGGAAGGATGGAAATGTGGAAGTATGCCTCCTTGATCTATTGTGACAACCAGTCCTCGGATCTGATCTGTGGCACAATTTGTCTCAAAGTTAACTTTTTGAATTTTAGTTGTATGACTGATTCGTTCAGAACTCTTAGATCCAAAATGGGACACAACCCCCCATCCTTCTTTGGAACGATCAAATACCGACTGTAAAACCCGGTGTCCCTGCTGGAGGGAGGTACATATTCTGTGGTCTCTTTGTCCAAAATGATTTTCACTTCTTGTTCTATTACCAGAACCTGCTCGGGGCCCACCAATGTGGGTAGGACCCCCATAAACCTGGGCAGGCGAGACCCGAACTGTATTTGATAGCCCCTTTCTATGGTCTGCATGACCCAACGAGAAATATTTGGCAGTAGCTTCCACGCTGTCAAAAATTCTACTAGAGGTATCAGCCTCTCGAGACTGGTTTCTGGATTTAGTTGTTGTTGAGCAATCAGCCCGGCACCCTGTAACGGCGAACTGGCAGGGAAAGACTCAACTGACTGCTCTTGGACCCTCCTCAGAGGCTCTCAATAGCCTGCGCCCTCGGACGTCAGGACCTTTTCTTCACAGACTTCTTGGAGATAATGACGGTCCTCAGATCCGTCTTACCCCTTGAAGGCTGCTGTTGAGCGCGCTTTCCGTGTCCCCAGTCTTTTTGTGGGGGAGCACGGGAAGCCAAGCTCTGTTTTTGTGTGGCACGGTGTGAGGAGCTGGCTTTAGAAGTTTGGGGCTACTCCCGCTCAGCAGCCCCGGAGATATGAGTCCAGCGAGGGAGAAGTTTTTGAAAGGCAGCCACTTGCTTGGCTGACTCCTGAAACCTCTCGACGACCAAGTTTACTGCGTCGCCGAAGAGGCCAGAGGAAGAGTTAGGAGCATCCATTAGAATAATTTCTCCTTTTCTTTGATATTGCTCAAATTGAGCCAGAGATGTCTCTCAGTTGCCGATAGGGCTGCCATAGACCGGCCGATAGATTTAGCCATCTCCTTGGCGGCCCTGAGAGACAAATCTGTCTCTGAGAGGCAAACTGCGTTCAGGTAAAAACGGAAGGCCCCGGCGTTGAGGTTGTGAACGAGAGGGCAGGAAGCATTCATCTAGTTTGCTTTTTGAACGAACGTCCTGCTTATTTGCTAGCCAATCGATGTGTAATCTTTCGACCCCTGTCATTACAACCTCAACGAGCTCCTCAAAAGCATGAAACTGAGGTGGCGAATCCTCAGAATCTTGTGCATAAACACTAACAACATCTAGTTCCTTGTATATATATATGTGACTAACAACATCTCCTTCCACATATATATGTGGCGATGCGATCCACCACGATAATGATTAGGGGCGGGTTCAGTATACTCGGCGGATATAAAAGGGACGAGAATGGCGTCTAAGGGAGTGCGTCATTCTGGGTTCTGGACGTGACGTCATCTTGGCGCGCAGTGTTTATGTCGGGGAGGTAAGGATTACTGGTGGCTGCTTAATTTGGAACGTGTGTTGGGAAGGATAATTTAAGACTATTTTAATTTACAGTTGACTGAGGAATACTGTAGACACGTTGCTTAAATGCCCGTCATTGCGAGCCTGTACTTCGCACTCCATTGAGTGCACTGGGCAGTGCGATTTCCCATCGATCGGTAAGTCATGCTTATTTCAATGTCAGGTTAGCGAGATCATAAATTCGTAATTTATAAACGTCTTGTGTTATATTTTTGATAGTGATACGGGGGAGGTGTTGCAGCAGTCTTGGTGGAAGTAAATGGGCTTTGTGGGTACAGTTAGGTGTGGCGACGACCCTTTGCTGGACCGTTTGGATTGTGTCTCCCTTTGCAAGCAACTCCTCGACCATTTCTCAGTGCCTATTACTGGAACGGCGTACTAGTTGTGATCACTTGACTAATATTCCATTTCCCATGACAAGGAATCCTGAGACGGCCTGAACAATAGTGCGTTCACGGCCGTGGTGACGCATTCCAAAATTTCGTAACTTCAGTGTTGATCTCTTTGACTGGAGTACAGCGGCGAACAAATATGTGTTGTCATTTCTACTTGCTCTTTTAGCAGAAACAATGTCATTTTAAAGTGTTTATGCTTGTAAAACTGTTTTTGTATGTTTTGAATATTTTTCATGTGCTTCTATAATCCGACCTGAGACTACGTCCAGGAGTGTGTAATCGCTGGGCGACGCAGCGTTGCAAAGCTATTAATGAGCGTCAGCCAGTGAGTGGTTGCTTTTACTCTTTGTATACTCAATTGATTTAATCTGTTCCCATGTGATAAGGGTTCGACTAGCGGAGTACTACGTGAAAAGTGTGTGTGTGTGTATGGTTGCCTATGTCTCATATCGTTCTCTTTTTCTTCATTCAGAATTGGGGTGGCAGCCCAGCGCCAACGTCCTCTTGTGTGGTGGTGGTTTGCTTATCGATCTGCGGTGTTCAAGGAGGGTGATTTGGTGTTGTGTGGTGAGAGCACGAATAGTTGCAGTGTTTGCTGGGCAGGCGAGTCGAACCCCCAATTCTGAAGTGTTTAATCGTGGGTATGTGCTGTGGTTGATGTATTCATTCTAATGTGTTTTATTATGCCTTTTTGTATTCTTCTTACCTGTATTTAATAAATGATATGAAACGTTTTCTCGTTGTCTGTTATCTGACTCAGCCACTGCGTATATGTGTGCTTTGCACTTGATGTACAAGTGGGTCCCCGGCCCATTTTCCAGGGTGGCGTAGTCTATCTTTGTGCCATAATTGGTATTGTATTGCGCTTCAGAGAGCGAACTGCCGCATTTGGCGTATAGTCGGCAGGGTGTTGTGGCTGTGGTCTAGATTCAGACACTGTGATATTACTTTTTCTCTTTGTGCATTTTTTAGGGGTGTGAACCTACACTGGTCTCACGGTTCGGTTCGATTACGATTATCATGTCATCGATTCAGTTCAATTCGATATCGCGATGCATCGCGGTGCAATGCATCTGCAATTAAAATTTTTTATTGAAATTTCGGGAAGTCGCACTGACAAAACAGGCGAACAGGCGAAATGTTCATTTAAAAGCAGCGCTCATTCATCAGTGTATAATGTTACCATAGAGATGCGCGCATCAACTTCCGTTGAAGTTAACGATCATCCATTTATAATCACGCGTAACAACACAGAATAATTGTAATTTGACCATCGGGTTCGGATACTTAAATCAGCTCTATGTGTGCGTCACATGAGCGCGCACAGCGCGTGTCTTCCCCAGGTCGTGCTTACGAGGTTGTTCATTAGAGCCGAAATGTGCCCAGAATAGATGTAGGCTTTTAAAGTATTCGGAGCATTTTTAATTACTCGCACTCGCGTCTCGCCTCCTCTGCCATTGTATGCTACCGCGACAAAGCACACACGAGACAAATGAAATAAAATATCGACCTAGCATGGATAAAGATGATCCGGAAAAAAATTGTCTCGGCACTGCGTGAGCTATATGGTTGCGCCGAATCTTATGTTGCACTTCAAGAGGCTTTTTATTTGCGGCGACAACTGGAGGGGGAAACATTACAAGAGGCTTCCCTGGTACTGTTGGGTCTGTTTGACAAACTTAAGCAACAGTCCCCGTACGTCATTTCAAATGCAGACGTAATGATGAGGGACCAATTTATCGAATATGTATTAGATAATGCTTTACGCAGGGAGCTAAAGCAACTGGTACGACGTCATCCTGCTGCAACACTGTTGGAGGTGCGTGGGGAGGCGATCCGCTGGGAACGAGAGGGAATGGCGGGCAGTTCAAGGGGGCGGAGTCAATCTGCACCAGGTAATGTAAAAGTCAGTGGGCGTCGAGTGTGCCGTGTTCCGGGTGGCTCTTTGAAATTTGTGACCGCAACGAGTTCATCCATTTTTAGTGGTAAGACCGTATAATTCGAGCCCCTTGAGACTGGGTTACCTGTTGGCTTATTAGCCTCCCCGTCTCTAGTGTATGTGGGTAGTGGTACTGTCCGTGTGCCCGTCGTTAACGCTGGTGTGCTCGATGCTGTCCTATATCCTACAACGATCCTCGGGAAGCTGCGGAGGTGTTTCTGGTGGATTCACCTGCTGGACTGACCGAGGGTCCGGTTGCAAATGCTTGAATGGCAGCCTGCGAGGGGATTGCTGCATCAGGGGTAGGGCACGTCGAAAGTGTAGAACTCGAAGGGTTAGGGAATTCCAGAGCGTGTTTTCTACTGGTGAGGGAGATCTGGGTTGCACTGACCTCCTGTCTCATGAAATTCCCTTAATGGATGAGACTCCAGTTTCGCCAGCGCTATAGACGTATTCCCCCCTCCGAATATGAGTTAGTCAAGACTCACATTAGCCAGCTCTTAGACGCCCAGGTGATTCGGGAAAGTTGCAGCCCATATGCTTCCCCACTGGTATTAGTCAAGAAGAAGGACGGTAGCCTCCGCTTGTGCTTAGACTACTGTCAGCTCAACGCTAAGACCCGAAGAGACTCGTTCCCATTGCCTCGCATTGAGGAAACATTGGATTCACATCGGGGCCCAGCTGGTTTACCACATTAGATCTGGCCAGCGGGTATAATCAAGTCCCAGTTGCTGAGTCTGATCGTCATAGATCAGCTTTTTGTACCCCCTTTGGGCTATACGCGTGGAATCCTATGCCCTTTGGGCTGTGCAATGCACCAGCCACCTTCCAACGGTTGATGGAGCGACTCTTTGGCGACTAGCGACACCAGTCTGTCCGATTGTATCTGGACAACATTATTGTGTATTCCTCATCGGTGCAACACCATCTACAGAGACTGAGGATGGTGCTGGGTCGCCTACAAGCCGCTGGTCTCAAGGTGAAGTTGGAGAAGTGCGCATTTTTTAGGGAGAAAGTGCAGTACCTGGGAAACGTAATATCTTACCAAGGGGTGGCTACAGACCCGGGTAAGGTCGAGATCGTAGCCCAGTGGTCATGTCCTAAGTCCGTGTCGGAGCTGCGGACTTTTCTGGGCTTTGTTAGCAACTACAGGCGTTTTGTAGAAGGGTTTGCCCAGATAGCAGCTCCATTACATCCGTTGGTGACCAAGGCAGGTGGGGGAAAGGTGAGCAGCCGGACACAAGAATTGGTGGCGCTGTGGTCCGAACAGTGCGAACAAGCCTTTCGCGTCCTGAAGCAGAAACTTACTACGGCACCTGTCCTTGCCTACGCTGACTTTAAACTTCCATTTATCTTGGAAATCGATGCCAGCATTGTAGGGCTAGGGGCAGTGCTCTCTCAAGAGGTTGATGGTAAGGTGAGGCCAGTGGCTTACGCTAGCCGAGGTCTTCGGCCGGCGGAGTGTAATACTGCCACTGTTTTTGGCCTTAAAATGGGCCATGGCCGAAAGATTTCAAGGAGTACCTAATGGGAGATCGATGCATTGTGCGCACAGATAATTATCCACTGAGTCACCTAGCTACTGCAAAATTGGGCGCCACAGAACAGCGGTGGGCGGCCGAATTAGTAGCCTTTGATTTCGAGGTTCAGTATCGGTCCGGCAGGTCTAACCAGAATGCGGATGCATTGTCGCGCTTGCCGTCTGGGGGACTGTCTAGAGAGGAGAATGGTCAGTCGGGAACGGTTGTGCCGGACTACTGAGGCGTGTGCCTGTGGGAGATCCAATGGGACCCACTGCAGTGAGGGCGATGCAGGCCATGCCAGGTCGATCTGGGCCAGAACTGGTGGTTCTGCAGGAGGAAGATCCCATTATCGGTGCAGTCCTTAAGTATTGGCGCCAAGGGCGAGGGCCAGGGCCTCACGAGCGACAATTACTACCTAAGCTCGGGTTTGTATTGCTTCGGCAGTGGGACCAGTTGGAGGAACAGGAGGGTTTACTATATCGAAGGGTCTGTCGTCCCGATGGGGGCGAGGGGGTGTTGCAGCTGGTGCTGCCTGCGGTGTTACAGCCTGAGATACTGACTCAATTACATCAGTACCATGGGCATCAAGGCACTGAACGCACCCTAGAGTTGGTGCGACAATGGTGCTACTGGCCTGGGATGTCAGCCAACGTAGCCCATTGGGTATAGCAATGCGAGCGGTGCCAGCAGGCTAAGGGGGCTGCACCAGTTGCTCGGAGCTAAATGGCGCATCTACTGGCCTCTCGCCCGAATGAGATAGTGGTCCTTGATTTTACAATCTTGGAGCCCTCTCATTCTGGGCAAGAAAATGTGCTGGTAATGACAGACGTTTTTAGTAAATTCACGGTGGGCAGCGGGCAGAGACTGTGGCCCGAGTCTTTGTGGAAGAGTGGTTCTACAAGTTCTACAAGCAGGGCGGATCCATTCCGATCAGGTCTGCAATTTTGAATCCCGTCTCATTCAGCAGCTGTGTAGTCTCTACCAGGTGGGTAAGTCCCTCACAACTCCATATCATCCAGCCGGTAACGGCCAGTGTGAACGGTTCAACCGTACTTTACATAATTTGTTGCGGACACTACCTACCGCGAGAAAGAGGGACCGGGCTTCCTGTTTGTCGCAAGTGTTGTTCTGTTACAACACCACTCCCCACCAAGCCACTGGAGCAGCTCCTTACTACTTAATGTTTGGGCAGGAGCCTAGGCTCCCTGTGCATTTTTTGCTTGGACGGGTGCAGGAGCCAGTGGCCGGTGGAGTCCACCATTGGGTGGAAGAGCATCAGGCCCGGCTCCAAGTGGCCTTTGAGGGTGGCCGTGAGCGGCTGCAAGCGGCAGCCCAATATTCGAAGGCCAGACATGACCAACGGGTGAGGGAGGAGCCTCTGATCGAGGGCCAATTGGTCTATCTCCGAGACCATGCGTCTTGGGACGGCATAAGATCCAGGACCTATGGAGCTCGACGGTATACCAGGTAGTTCGGGCTGCACAAGATGGCGGGTCAGTGTATACTGTGTCACCAGTACATGACCTTGGTAAGCTCCGTCAGGTGCACCGGACGTCCTTAAAACCCCGTATTCAAGGTAATCCGATACGAACAGAGTCCCTCGGGGATCGGGCTGAATTATCAGCACCCCGGGCAATGGAGGATGAATCCGAGAAAGGGGACTATGTAGTGTAGTTATGCGTGTTTGTGATTCAGTGACCTAGTTGCTTAGTTCCAGAACAAATCTGCCGTTTTGAACATAAGTTAAACGAATGCTTCTATGACTCGTACATTAATACGGTAATTTGGCGCCACCTATTGGCGGTTTTAACTTCATAATTAAAAATATATAACTTGTATTAAGGGGATGCCAGTTTGAAGAATGCCTTTGGTCGCATAGGAATTATACTTGAATTTTGAATTGTTTAATACCTTTTAATGGTCTTCTGCAATGTTTGAGGCATATTTATTTTTTCATGCTTTAATGTTGGCCTAATTTCAGTTACATTTAGATTTTTATTGTAGTAACCACTCAGCTATATGTGGAAATGCATATATTAAAAAAAATAAAGTTGCAAATAAAACCATAGTCCACAACTTCTGTAGTTTTAAATTATTTTAATATATAAATTCAGTGAAATCGTCAAACGTTTGTACGACTTGCCAGTGACTTGTGACCCAAGCTACGACTTGACTTGACTTGCTTGACATAAGGCAGTGACTTGACTTGACTTGACTTGACTTTATAAAAAAATTACTTGGACTTGCTTGAGACTCGAAGGTTAAGACTTGAGACTTGCTTGTGACTTGCACATGTGTGACTTACTCCCACCTCTGCTATTGAGTGCACTGGGCGGTGCGATTTCCCATCGATCGGTAAGTCATGCTTATTTCAATGTCAGGTAGCGAGATCATAAATTCATAATTTATAAACGTCTTGTGTTATAGTTTTGATAGTGATACGGGGGAGGTGTTGCAGCAGGCTTGGTGGAAGTAAATGGGCGTCGTGGGTACAGTTAGGTGTGGCGACGACCCTTTGCTGGACCGTTTGGATTGTGTCTCCCTTTGCAAGCAACTCCTCGACCATTTCTCAGTGCCTATTACTGGAACGGCGTACTAGTTGTGATCACTTGACTAATATTCTATTTCCCTTGACAAGGAGTCCTGAGACAGCCTGAACAATAGTGCGTTCACGGCCGTGGTGATGCATTCCAAAATTTCGTAACTTCAGTGTTGATCTCTTTGAGTGGAGTACAGCGGCGAACAGATATGTGTTGTCATTTCTACTTGCTCTTTTAGCAGAAACAATGTCATTTTAAAGTGTTTATGCTTGTAAAACTGTTTTTGTATGTTTTGAATGTTCTTCAAGTGCTTCTATAATCCGACCTGAGACTACGTCCAGGAGAGTGTAATCGCTGGGCAACGCAGTGTTGCAAAGCTATCAATGAGCGTCAGCCAGTGAGTGGTTGCTTTTACTCTTTGTATACTCAATTGATTTAATCTGTTCACATGTGATAAGGGTTCGACTAGCGGAGTACTACGTGAAAAGTGTGTGTGTGTATGGTTGCCTATGTCTCATATCGTTCTCTTTTTCTTCATTCAGAATTGGGGTGCCAGCTCAGCGCTAACGTCCTCTTGTGTGGTGGTGGTGGTTTGCTTATCGATCTGCAGTGTTCAAGGAGGGTGATTTGGTGTTGTGTGGTAAGAGCACGAATAGTTGCAGTGTTTGCTGGGCAGGCGAGTCGAACCCCCAATTCTGAAGTGTTTAATCGTGGGTATGTGCTATGGTTGATGTATTCATTCTAATGTGTTTTATTATTCAATTTTGTATTCTTCGTACCTGTATTTAATAAATGATATGAAACATTTTCTCGTTGTCTGTTATCTGACTCAGCCACTGCGTATCTGTGTGCTTTGCACTTGATGTACAAGTGGGTCCAAGGCCCATTTTCCGGGGTGGCGTAGTCTATCTTTGTGCCATAATTGGTATTGTATTGCGCTTCAGAGAGCGAACTGCCACATATATATATATATATATATATATATATATATAGCGCCGCCGGCGCTTTTGCCCCCGCCCCCCAACAGCGTGGCTACTTAATTATGCCGGATGCTTATGAACAAGCGTTCACTGATTCTGAAGACGATCTGAGCGACGATGAAAGTGGCATGATAAGAATAATATCGTTCTTGGCCTTAGAGAATAATATCTCTAATCTACAACTGAGCGAAGATGAAGACGAGGAAGAATGTATCGGACTGGCGTCAGACGAGTTGGACCGTAAGATATCAGAGGCTATATCGATAGTAACATTTGATGGGGATATAGATAGAGAAATGGGGAAAATCCGTAACTTTGACTGTAAATGTTACACGAGGAGAAAAGAGAACTCTCTGCATGGGAGACAGTCTTGTAGTCAGAAGCTTTTCCAGACATTATGTACAACATACGGCTGGATTCTTTAGCTGCGGAAAAAGAGTGGCAGGACATGCGAATTATTGGACATTTAGAGGCAAACAGACGCACAGTGCAAACTTCGGAGATGGTTACATCCACAAAGAAGACCCCGACAAAGAGAAAGTGTGCCCGAACGACTTATTTCATTGGAGGCAACGAGATCTGCAAGAATACTTTTCTGTTTCTTATGGGGTGAGTTTCCATAAACATCAAAGTTTTTAGCTAGCTCAGGACCTTCGTTTTAATTGTAACGTTAGCTGCTAATGGTTAGCATCATATCACTTGCCAAAACCCCCATTACTATAATGACCTTTAAGATGGTAATGTGAGCTTCTGCTAATAATTTGAATAATGCTTCAATTGCTTGAATTGACTGGTGTTAATGACTTGTCTTAGCCCAGGTAAACCTGCCTGTTAGCATTCTTGAATTGATTGTGATGCTAAAAATTTTAGCCAGTGGTGGAGGAAGTACTACTTAATATTCTTACCAAGAATTTACTAACGTAATCGTAAATGTATCAGATTAAATTCCTACTTAAGTAAAAGTATAAAGTATACGTAGCCGTAAAATGTGCGTTAAAAGTCAAAAGTAAAAGTATTTATGAAGAGTTTAATGTACAGGATTTTTTTAATCCTTTGACTCGAACCAGGTCTAACCACTAACTGAGGTCTAAACGTCCCGGGTTACGTATGTAACCCTAGTTCCCCGAAGGGACGGACGCTGCGTGAAATCGCAGTGGGAACGCCCTCAGCGTGACGCGTCTGAAGCATGAATGAAATCAATCAATGGAGAGAAAGAGCGTACGGCGAGTGACGTCATCGACCAGGAAGCTATAAATATCCCCTGAGTACACAATACGCCAGCTTAAAAGTTACTGAAGCAGCGACCCAAGGGGATGCCGAGAGTATGGCAGGACACGCAGCGTCCGTCCCTTCGGGGAACTAGGGTTACATACGTAACCCGGGACGTTCCCCTTCAGGGACTACCGCTGCGTGAAATCGCAGTGGGAACGCAATACCCACATCCCCATACGACCAAATCCCCATCGTGTGTCATTAGGAGACACAAACCGACGAGAGAACCTGAGCCCCGGGAGTGGAGCTAAGATCGAGGGAATAAAATCTAACGAAAGTGTGCGGTGAGGACCAGCCTGCCGCATCACAAACGTCCTGAAGAGAAGCTCCTGAAAGAAGAGCTGTAGAAGCAGCCATACTCCGGGTGGAATGAGCCCTTACAGCCAAAGGTGAAGGCTGATGGGCCGAACCATAAGCAAGTGGGATGGCCTCGACCACCCACTTGCTCATCCTTTTTCTAGATGCAGGACACCCTTTCTTAGGTGACCCAAACAGACGAACAGTTGTTCTGATCTCCTCCACAGGGCAGCTCTGTGGACGTAAGCATCAAAACCCAAACTGGGCACAGCAAATTAATTTTCTCCTGGTCTGACGTCAGAAAAGGCGGAGGACAGAAAACCTGCAGAACTATAGGTCTAACTGAAACAGTTGGAACCTTATGAACATAACCTGGTCTCGGAAAGAGAAAGGCCTTAACCAACCAGGAGCAAATTCCAGGCACGAGGGAGCCACCGAAAGTGCTTGAATATCTCCAATTCTTTTTAGAGATGAGATAGCGAGAAGAAGGATAGTCTTTAGAGTAAGAAACTTTTCCGAAACTTCCTCGATGGGCTCAAAAGGAGCAAGGGAGAGACCTTCTAAGATGACGGCCAGATCCCAAGCTGGTACCCTTGTGCGAACTGCAGGCCTCAGCCTCAAGGTGACACGAAGGAAGCGAGACATAAGCGGGTGTTTCCCGAGGGAACCTCCACTTGAAGGGGTGTGGTAAGCAGCTAAGGCCGCCACATACACCTTCAGTGTGGAGTGGGATAACCCTGTGGAGAGACGGTCCTGCAGGAAATCCAGGACTGTACCAACCGGGCAGTTAACTGGGTCCTGCTGGCGCTCTCCACACCAAGAGGTGAAAAGCTCCACCTCGCGGCATATAACTTCCTCGTGGAGGGAGCTCTGGATCGGAGGATGGTCTCAACGACCTCAGCCGAGAGACCAGAATCTATGAGCTGGGCCCCCTCAGAGGCCAAGCCCACAGCCTCCATAGCTCTAGACGGGGGTGAAGGATCGACCCACTCGCCTGAGAGAGCAGATCTCTCCTGATCGGTATCTCTAGGGGAGAGCCGTTGAGGAGAGACACTAGGTCCGCAAACCATACCCGGGCCGACCAGAACGGGGCTATTAGCAGGAGACTGAGCCCGTCCCGGCGAACCCTCTCCAGAACTCCTGGGAGCAGAGCGATCGGGGGAAAAGCGTACAAGCGTGACCTCGGCCACGGATGTACCATCGCATCCAACCCCAGCGGGGCTGGATGGCTGAGAGAGAACCACAGCGGGCAGTGTGATGTTTCTCGAGAAGCAAATAGGTCTACCTCGGAGAGACCGAAATGTTTCCATAGGAGTTCCACCACCTCGGGGTGAAGACTCCATTCCCCGGGCCTCGGCCCCTGTCTTAACAGGATGTCTGCCCCCTGATTTAAATACCCCGGGAGATAAAAGCTCTCAGAGAAAGAATTTTCCCCTGGGACCATAGAAGGATCTGACGTGCCAGTTTGTAAAGCGGGCGAGAACGCAAACCCCCCTGATGGTTGATATAAGAAACCACCGATGTGTTGTCTGTCTGGACAAGAACATGGTGGCCCCTTAGGTCTGGGAGGAAGTGTTTCAGAGCCTGAAACACCGCCAACATCTCTAGGTAGTTTAAGTGCCACAGACGATGATGGTCCTCCCACAGACCCTGAGCCCACCCGTGAGAGAGGCATCTGTCATTAGCATAACGCAACGACAAGGAGCTCCTAACACAGGGCCTTGGGACAGAAACCAAGGATCTTTCCACATTATCAGGGCGTGATGACACCGTCGCAAACTCACGATCATGCGAAGCGGATTTCCCCTCGGGGAGAATCCCTTGGTCCTGAGCCACCACTGTAACAGTCTCATGTGCAAGAGGCCAAGAGGTATCACGTTGGACGCAGCTGCCATGAGACCTAGCAGTCTCTGGAACTGTTTTACAGTGGATGACTGGCCTAGCTTGACCTGATCTACTGCAGCGAGAATCAAAGCAATACGAGCAGGTGACAATCGTGCCTGCATCGTCGTTGAATCCCACACTACACCTAGAAAAGTGGTTCTCTGTAATGGAGAAAGAACACTCTTTTTGGCGTTGAGCCTCAGCCCCAGTCACTTGATATGAGCAAGAACGACATCTCGGTGCCGAACCGCCTGTTGTTCCGATTGAGCTAGAATCAAGCAATCGTCTATATAGTACAGAAAGCGGATGCCCTGTAACCTCAGCGGGGCTATAGCAGCATCCGTACACTTCGTGAATGTTCGGGGTGACAGTGCTAGGCCGAACGGAAGAACCCGATATTGGTACGCTTCGCCCCCGAAAGCGAATCTCAGGAACTTCCTGTGTTGAGGGAGGATAGATACATGGAAGTAAACGTCCTTTAGATCTATCATGACAAACCAGTCCTCGGAACTGATTTGAACATCCCCAGTGACAGACACAGCGCCCTGTAACGTACTGGCAGGGAACAGCTGGTCTGGGCACTCCACAACCCTCCTCGGAGGGGGCGAGCGTCCCTCGGGAAATCGCTCGCCGAGTCTCTCTACGCCCTGTGAAGGCAGGGTTAGAAGAGCAGACCACTGAGGGCATCGGAAAAGACAGGGCACCGTGTTCTTGTGCAGTGAACTCAGGTCTTTCACAATAGGGACCACCCTCAGAACCCTGACGTTCAGCACGTCAGGATTTTTTTTTTTTCGATGAAGTAGTATCCTAACTCCCTGCCGGGTGGGGGACCCATTCCGACAGGAACTCTACTAAGGGAACCAGCCTCTCGAGGCTGGCCTCCGGATGAACATCCCAAGTGACAGACACAGCGCCCTGTAACATACTGGCAGGAAACAGCTGGTCTGAGCACTCCACAACCCTCCTTGGAGGGGGCTAGCGTCCCTCGGGAAATCGCTCGCCGAGTCTCTCTACGCCCTGTATAGGCAGGGTTAGTAGAACAGACCCCTGAGGGCATCGAGAAAGACAGGGCACCGTGTTTTTGTGCGGTGAACTCAAGTTTTTCCCGATGGGGACCACCCTCAGAGTCCTGACGTTCAGCCCGTCAGGACTTTTTCGACGCGGCCTTTCTGGCGACAATGACTGTCCTCAGATCAGTCCTGCCCCGAGAAGGCCGCGCCGGAGAGCACCCCGCCTCATCCCTCCAGTTTCTCTGCAGGGGGGCACGAGACGTGACACTCCGCTTCTGCTGTGCTCTTTTTGAAGACGAACTCGACGAAAGACTTTGCTCTGGTTGAACATTCTGCGTGACAGACACAGTGCCCTGTAACGGCGCACCGGCAGGGAACGACTGGTCTGAACACACTAGAACCCTCCTTAGAGGCGGCGAGCGTCCCTCGGGAAAGCACTCGCCAGACCCTTCTACGCCCTGTTTCGGCAGGGTTAGTAGGACGGGCCCCTGAGGGCGCCGGGAGAGACAGGGCACCCTTAAGGGAGGTGAACGCAAGTCTCTCTCGGCGGGGACCCCCCTCAGATTTCCTTTGAGCAGGTCGGCCTGAAAAGCCTGCATAAAAGTCATCGTATGCAAACATGCAGCCGCCTGCCGAGCCACCGAGTAAGCCTTCCCCACCAGCACAGAGGTATATATATATATTTATTTATTTTTTTTTTGGTGGAAGAGCCGGTGCTTTAAGTGAAGACGATGAAGCAGGAGAGAGATAGCTCGCAAGCGTCTCCTCCGCCTACAGTATCGTCACATAACCAGCAGATTTAGCACCAACAATGTTACCATAAGCATTGGACTGATTTGTGTAAATTCTGCTTGAAACCGGTCTAACCCAGGTCTTTGAAACCTCAGCATGAAGATCTGGGAAGAACGGTAAGCACCGGCTAGAAGGTTGAGGTCGTGCAGACAGAAATCTATCATCTAGATTGCTTTTAATTCTAGAAACCTGTCTATCAGCTGGCCACTCGATACTGTTATTTTTTTTTTAGCTTTTTTTTTTAGCTTTTCAACAGCCCGAGATAATACATCCATCAAACCTTCTTCATTTGCAGTATAATGTGATAAACTAGTTTTCTCTGATAATAAACTTTCGACATCCAGCTCCTCAGAACTGGAAAATCTCAATTCAACATCATCATGTGCCTCCACCCGGGCAGAAGTAACCGCCGCAGCGCGTGCTTCCAGAGCCGGGTGAGAGGCACTAGATCTCGTCGGAGATAGCTGAGATAGGGCGGAGCCCGTCTCAACGTCGCCAGCGAGATCCATCTGCGAGCCCCAAGACAAGCGCCGCCGCTCTGCCTCAACAGAAGCGGGACCCGAGCCTCGGGGAGCTCGCAGCAAATCACTCTCCTCGAAGAGCGATCGCCGCGAGCGCAGAGTTCTCAAGGGAAAACGCTCGCAATGCTGACAATCGACTCCCTCGAGAGCCGACTGGGCATTGCTGCACTCCCAAACAAGCCACACTTAGCTCGTGTGAATCCCCACCCGTGATGTACCGAGTACAGGGGGGAACACACTTCTTATACTGCTCGCTCATATTGGTTTTTTTATATAAAATATATATAGTGAAAACTCCTGACAAAACAGATAAACACAATCGACAGATTCAGACACACACAGAGCTGCTGAAGTAACTAAAAGCTGGCGTATTGTGTACTCAGGGGATATTTATAGCTTCCTGGTCGATGACGTCACTCGCCGTACACTCTTTCTCTCCATTGACTGATTTCATTCATGCTTCAGACGCGTCACGCTGAGGGCGTTCCCACTGCGATTTCACGCAGCGGTAGTCCCTGAAGGGGAACCAGGGCTAAAACAAGACTAAACCAGGAAGTAAATATACAAGCTCTAAAGTAAGTAAAAGTTAAAAGTATTAAAAGTATTTTACTTCAGTAAAGTAAAAGTACCTATAATTTGTACAATACATTTTGATATAGGTGACAAGATGCCTGTTAGCAAGACCATGATGTTAAACGTTTTTTCTTTTTTCCCCCCTTTTTTCAGCATTGGCAGAGACACCCTGGCTGATATAGTCAAACACTATGAGGAGAATGGGGCAAGACCACGTTTGAGGAAGAAGTACTCACTGCCACGTCCACCAGCCAGGTTCATCAGCCCTGAGGATATCAACAGAGTTGTGGACTTCATAAAAAACTATGCAGAAGACAATGCCATCATGCTGCCTGGCCGACAGCCTGGGCATAAGGATTGGCATGTGAAGTTGCTGCCAACTCATGTGTCCAAGGCCTCAGTGTGGCGTCTCTACGTGAAGTCTGCTAAGGAGCTTGGTATGTGTAAACATTGATTTAAAATTGAGTGCTTATAAAGTGAAATAATGCGGAGCACTATTAGCAATTACAATACAATTAACCATAAGCAATATCTGTTTTTCAGGTGAGCGTGCAGTTTGTAAAACCAGCTTCAAAGCACTGTGGAACCGACTTCTCCCACACATCAAAAGTTGCCGGCCACGCACAGATCTCTGCTGGCAGAGCCAAAGCAATAACGAGCAGCTGATACGAAGTGCAAACCTCCCAGATGATAGAAAGTCTGAAGCAGTAAAGAAGCAACAAGATCATCTTTCCCTTGTGCAGAAAGAGAGGGCTGTGTACAACGACATGACTGCTGCCTGCAGAAAGATTTGCTCTGGCTCTAACCTGTCTTTTGGACCATCCCTACCAGCAAGCAAGAAGATTAGGATCCATTACAGTTTTGATTTTGCTCAGCAGGTTATATTTCACACACATTTACTTCACTTTACTTCATTAATGTCCCTTAAAGGGCGATTTGGTGCATGAGAATAAATAGTGCAAATGCAGAATAGCATCAATATAGTAAGTTTTATCTTTATTAGACAATTATGAATAGATGCAAATTTAATTTAATCGAATCCAAGTTCCCTCTCTCCCTCTGTCTCCTACAGTTACACTTTCCCTCAAACCCTCTCCAGCCAGGACCAATGTACTTCCTGACCCCACGGAAATGTGGCCTATTTGGTGTTTGATGTGAAGGGCTGCAGAAACAGGTGAATTACCTGATTGATGAAGGCATGTCATCTACTAAGGGAAGCAATGAAGTCATCAGCTACATGCATCATTTCTTCGACAACTTTGGAGTTGGAGAAACAGAGGTGGATCTTCATTGTGACAACTGCAGTGGGCAGAACAAGAACAACTTCATGCTCTGGTACCTTGCCTGGCGGGTTGGACTCAAGCTTCACGATAAAATTGAAATCCACTTCCTTATTGCTGGCCACACCAAGTTTTCCCCTGACTGTGGCTTTGGACTCATCAAACAAGCCTACATGAAGACAAGAGTCAACACTTTGGCAGACATCGCTGAGGTACTTTAACTTTACTTTGCTTTAATGACTTCAGTGCTGTTTTCTGTTCTGCTTCAATGAAACATTTAACTGAAGATCTTTTTTTTTCTTCCTCTCTTCTCTTTTTTGTCATCAGGTTGTGGAAAACAGCTCTCCTGTGAGTCGCCTCAATATCCCACAGCTTGTTGGAACGGCAGAGGGCAAAGTTTTAGTCCAGACCTTCGACTGGCAGCAGCATCTGATTCGCCACTTCCGTAGACTCCCACAGATCAAGAGTTATCAGCACTTCAGGTAATTGAAACTTTCACATTGTGTACATACAATATAACATAGCAACAACATACACATGACAGTTTTTTATAGGGAAATACTTTGCCATGTTTAAAATTTCTTATGTGCTTTTTCTGTCACAGCTTTGAAGCCAAGAGACCAGGTGTGGTGCTTGCAAAAAGTCACCGTGATGCACAACCTGTCGAATATCAGCTACTGCGCGACGGAGCAGATCTGCCCCCTGTCGACGGTCTTCCTGTCCTGGCCCCACCTGGACTGAAAATTGACAGGCAGACCTATCTATATGAAAAAATCAGGCCATTCTGTGCTGACGAGGCAAGAGACATCACATGCCCAGCGCCAAGGGTCACAACACAGGAGAGTCCACAGAAGAGGATGCGAATGTAATTTCATTGGACTGTGTCACAAAGACCTTTTTTCTTGTTTACAACACCTGCAATGTCACTTTATCAACCAACCACCTGAATTTAGCTTTACATTCTTGTATGAAAAGCACTCTAAACAATGTTTGATTGATTTGATTATGGAAAATAAAAAAAGAATATATCAATCAACCAGTTTATTGCTTATTTTTTTATCATTAGCAAAAGTTTGTGTTTCATGTTGCATGAGTACACCGAAGAAAATTCCTAGTCTGTAAAACCTTTCATTGACAATGGCAATAAAATCTATTCTGATGCATACTCCTATACTGTATGTAGGGACGGACGAAGACTAAAAAACGGCCCTGGACTTTGACTAGGCCCAGCCCAAAGCAATCGGCGCGCAGAAACTCGACAACAACAACAATAACGCCTGCCATGAGTGTCACAAGACTTTAATTGTGGCTCATGGTACTATACCATCAAAATTATAGCTAACAGCATATTCTACAATCTATTCCATGCCGTCTTAAAATGAATTTATTACTTAATAATCTTAATTAATTTATGCAGTAATTAATCTTAGCTACTGCACAAATAATAATACCACATCTAAATGAAAATTACAATGTACATTACAAATGTAACTTCTGTATTCAAAATCTTCAATGTTTGTAAGGATTAACTGTAACGTTACCAACATTTTTAAAAGTAAAAGCACAACATATTTCATAAAATTAGCTACTGCCCAGCATATATATATATATATATATATATATATATATATATATATATATATATATATATATATATATATAAAATCACATAGCACATCCTGTTTCTGATTTTAACATTCTCTAGAGTTTATCTTATTTTTTTATTCAGTGTACATAAGAGTTGCCTATACAGTTTTATCGGTAGATGCTAAGAGACATTTATTTATTACCTGTTTGCAAACTTTTTTTTTTCTTTGATGGCACATTTTCCTGACCTTTTTGCTCCCCCCTGTGCTTTACAGCTTTACAGGGGGAGCTTTACAGGGGGTATGGCTTATCTAAATGAGATGTAAATGAGCCCTATTGTCACTCCCAGCAGCAGAGAGAGGTGAGAACTGCACAATCTTTTGAGGCCGTTTTCTCCCCTTTTAGCTTTTTTGTGTGCCTACCTTAAAATGGCCACAACTTCTCCAAATATTATCAGATTTCCATGTGTTACACATCGTTGGAAAGCTTTGAGACTACAATTACTACACTTTCAGAATCTGTGAATAACTCAAAATGCCCCAAAACCGACTTGTGTCCCTACTTTCCGTGATCGGTCACATATGTTTCTTCGCTGAGGAGCCAAGACTGAGCTCAGGCGATCCCCGCGGTACAGCGGAAAGTGGCAGGAAGACGTAACGTCTCCGTTCCCTACTCAAGGAACGAGGGTTACATACGTAACCGAGACGTTCCCTTTCGTTGTCACTCCGAGTTACGTCGGATGATGACGAATGGGGTTACCAGTCTAATCACGCCACCTTCTCAGCTGTCTTCCAGTGCCCTGCGTAAACCTGAGATCCCTGTCGTGAGACTGGCACGGACGAAGGACTCCTATTTAGCACAGGAATACCAAGGTACACTGGGGAGCATATCCCAAAGTTTAGGGGAAATATGCAATTACTGCCAACCCAGAGGGGGGGACTTAGAGAATACACATATGACCCGAAGGAGACATATGGAGAACACTGGGGTGTCCAGCCGCAGTTGGAATATTTCAACCCCAGGGGTGGCAAGTTGGCTTGCCAAGGGAAAGACACATGCTCAAAGAGGCTTACAGTGGAAATACAGATGTGGGGGTCGCTCAGAGGAGGGACCATGCACACGGGAGGCACCTAGCCGACGCGCAGGCAATAGACACTGGCGCCGATGTCAGGAGTGCTGGAGGAGCTCAGGGCTTTCGGGGAAGCTCACCTGAGGAGAATATCGCACATATCCAGTCCGTGGAGTGGAATGGCGAGCAAGCGAAGACACCTGAGCGGGTCCGGTACTAGCTGGTTGAAGCGAGTACACGAGAGGACACTGGCTCCACTCTGAATTATAGAAACTGGCGAATGTGTTAGGTGTCGCCCAGCCTGCAGCTCTGCAGATGTCTGTTAGCGAGGCGCCATGCGCTAGAGCCCAAGAGGATGCCAAACTCCGGGTGGAGTGGGCAGTCACACCAAGGGGGCACGGTCGACCTTGCTGCTGGTATGCCAAAGCAATGGCGTCCACTATCCAGTGAGACAACCTTTGCTTTGAGAGAGCCTTTCCCTTCAGCTTTCCACCATAACAGACAAAGAGCTGGTCTGAGGTCCTGAAACACTGCGTCCTGTCTACATAGGCGCGGAGAGCGCGTACTGGACAGAGCAGTGCAAGGCTGGGTCTGCCTCCTCCAGGGGCAGCGCTTGCAGGTTCACCACCTGGTCCCGGAAGGGAGTGGTAGGAACCTTGGGCACGTATCCAGGCCGGGGTCTCAGGATCACGTGAGAGTAAGCCGGCCCGAACTCCAGGCACGCTTCGTCAATGGAGAATGCGTGCAGGTCCCCTACCCTCTTGATGGAGGCCAGTGCAACCAGGAGCGCTGTCTTCATAGACAGGAATTTAAGCTCGATTGATTGCAGGGGCTCAAATGGAGCACTCTTCAGGGCAGTTAGAACCACTGAGAGGTCCGAAGAGGGAACGAGAGGAGGGCGAGGCGGATTTAGTCTCCTCGCTCCTCTCAGGAACCTGATAACCAGGTCGTGCTTACCCACCGACTTACCTTCGATGAGGTCATGGTGTGCGGCAATAGCGGCAACGTAGACCTTCAGGGTGGAGGGAGACAGCCTTCGCTCCAGCCCCTGTTGAAGGAAGGAAAGCACAACGCTGATCGAGCATCTCCGGGGGTCTTCTCGGTGAGAAGAGCACCAGCTGACGAAGAGGTTCCACTTCAACGCATAGACGTGTCACGTGGACGACGCCCTAGCGGAAGTGATGGTAGCCACCACCACTGGTGGTAGGGTACTCAAACCTTCCTCGTCCCATCGAGGAGCCACACATGGAGGTTCCAGAGATCGGGACGAGGGTGCCATAGGTGGCCCCGTCCCTGAGGAAGAAGGTTCTTCCTCAGAGGGATCGGCCAAGGAGGTGCTGTCGCGAGGAGTACTAGTTCGGAGAACCAGGTCCGGGCGGGCCAGTACGGCGCGACCAGAATGACCTGCTCCTCGTCCTCCCTGACCTTGCACAAGGTCTGCGCAAGAAGGCTCACTGGGGGAAACGCATACTTGCGGCCCTGCGGCCAGCTGTGCGCCAGAGCATCCGTGCCGAGCGTGCCCTCGGTCAGGGAAATAAAACTGGGCGCAATGGGTCGAGTCGTGGGAGGCAAACAGATTTATCTGTGCGTCCCCGAACTGGTCCCAAACCAGCTGGACCGACTGGGGATGGAGTCGCCATTCTCCAGGGAGTGGCTGAAGCCGTGAGAGCTCGTAGGCTGCACAGTTCAGGGCTCCGGGGATATAAATGGCATGAAGCGACCTCAGATGCTTCTGACTCCATATGGGTAGGTGGCGAGCGAGTTGCGACATACGGCCGGAGCGTAGACCACCTTGATGGTTGATGTACGCTACAGTGGCGGTAATGTCTGAGCGGACTAGTACGTGTTGGTTCTTGAGCACGGCCCGGAAGCGGCGCAAAGCAAGATGTACGGCCAGCAACTCGAGGCAATTGACATGCCAGAGGCGACGGGGTCCTGTCCAGGAGCCCGCGGCAGCACGTCCATTGCACATGGCACCCCAGCCCGTGGAGGAGGCATCTGTCGTTACAACAACATGCCGCGAAGCTCGTTCCAGGGGCACTCCGGCCCGTAGAAAACTGAGGTTTGACCACGGGGTGAAGGTCTGACGGCAGGTCGGAGTAACTGTTACTCGGAGGGTGCCATGTTGCCATGCCCACCTCGGGACTCGGTCGCGAAGCCAAAGCTGAAGCGGTCTCATATGAAGCAATCCGAGAGGCGTTGCCGCGGCTGCAGAAGCCATATGCCCCAGGAGCCTCTGAAAAAGTTTCAGTGGAACCGCACTCTTGCCCTCGAACTGTCTCAGGCAAGTCAGCAGCTAGCTCATAAGCTGCGCGGACATGGCGACCGAGTCGATATCCATACCGAGAAAAGAGATCCACTGCACGGGGCAAAGTTTGCTCTTCTCCCAGTTGACCCGAAGGCCCAGACGAGCTAGGTGCCGAAGCAATAGGTCCCAGTGTTCGCAACCTGAACTCGAGAGTGAGCTATGATCAGCCAGTCGTCGATATAACTCAGGATGCGAACCCCGTGTTCCCGAAGGGGAACAAGGGCAGCCTCGACGACCTTCGTGAAGATGCGAGGAGAAAGGGCTAGCCCGAAAGGGAAAACCGCGTACTGGATGCCTGCCCCTCGAAAGAAAACCGAAGGAACGGTCTGTGTCAAGGAGAATAGAGACATGAAGTAGGCGTCCTTCAGGTCGATCGCTGCAAACCAATCCTGGGCCGTATGCATTCGAAAATGCGTTTGAGCATCTTGAACGGCATCCTGTGAAGGGAGCGGTTCAGCACGCGCAAGTCCAGGATTGGCCGTAACCCACCGGTTTTCTTGGGGACAATGAAGTAGGGGCTGTAGAAACCGGACCTCATCTCGGCTGGAGGGACAGTCTCGATTGCACCCTTCGCCAGCAGGGTGGCAATCTCTGCTCTCCTGATGGGGGCATAGCCACCGACAAAAGTGGAGCGGACTCTCCAAGCGGGGAGGACACCGTGCGAACTGAATCGCATAGCCGAGCATGATGATCTGCGCGACCCAGCGGGACAGACGGGGAAGCTCTAACCAGGCTCCCAGGAACTGAAACAGCGGGATCATGCGAACCACAGGCGTCCCCCCGGAGGGGCAGCGAAGCGGAGTAACTGGCCCAGACGTGGACGGCATAGCGGCCCGATGTGGGGGCACAGTTAGCAACCGCGCCCTGGAAGAGGGGGCCAGGGGAGGACCAGGCTGGTCGTCCCGCGGGGGCCTGCTCTGCCAGGGGTCTGGCGACAGAGGGGGACAGGGGCGAAGCGGTCCGTGGACGTGCACGCCGTGTCAACCACCTCTGGGACAGAGGGGGACGAGGAGAGCACGGCTTGTGGGCGGCGCTCTGTGACGTCCGGGAACTCTGTGCTCAGAGACGGGAGAGTCAGCTCTTTGGAGAATAAGGATTCTTCCCCGGCCCTCCCCCGGGGAAAGGAGTGGTCCTGCTACCAACTCCTGGAAAGAACTGAGTCCCATCTCTGAGGAGCCCATCTCAAGAGCGCCGCTTAAGCCGGCGTGTAGCGGGGTGCGGGGCTGGAGAGGACTGTGGCGTCCGACCGCAGCCCCCAGAGCCTGCCCGTGAACGGGCGGGGTGTGAGCCGCGGGAGGGCGCCTTAGGCGGTAGGCATATCGAGGGATCTGAGCGGACGGCGGGGCCGTCGGGACAGAATCAACCTCAGTCTGCTCATGGGCGGCTGAGAGCTGTTGGGCAAGCCCTCAACCGCACCACCGAAGAGGCCGACCTGGGATATGGGAATGTCGGACAGACGGGTCCGCGCGACATCCAGCACATCAGACAGGTTCAGCCACAGAATGGTGAGCATCACCTGACCCAGGGAGCGTACGGCCACTTTCGTCGCTCAGAGAGCAAGGTCAGTGGCGGGCGCGCAGCTCAGTGAAGAGCCCTGGGTCAGTCCCGCCCTCGTGCAGGTCCATGAGCATCTGGGTCAGGTGGACCAGCAGAATGACCATGGCATGCAGTGAGGCGGCTGCCAGTCCCGTGGCGCTATAGGATCTCGCCACAAGCGTAGACGAAAAACTACAGGCCACGGGCGGGTGCTTAGGATTGCGCCGAGAAGAAGCACTCTGAGGACACATAGCATCGCAACAGAGCGTTCAGCCGGGGGGACCCCAGTGTACGCATGGGCAGCGGCCCCATCAAGGGGAGGAAAGGCGGATGAGATCAGCGAGCGGTCCCGAGAAGACAAGGGGGTCTTCTTGGACTTCGAGATCTCATCATGCACGTCCGGGAAGAGAGGTATTGGGGTTTGCCGTGGACGAGGGTCGGCGGCCTTACCCAAAACCCATCGTCCCAGGAAAGCATGGTCGTCATCTCCGGATCAGACTCAGGCACAGCCGAATGCACACCGGAAGGTGGCAGCTGTGACGAGCCCTCACTTCCAGAAGACTCAAACCCACCTCGTGATGCTGCAACAGACATGGCATCTTCCTCTGTAGCTTCAACTGAAACACGCGGGCCACCAGAGGGTAGACTCGCGGGAATCAGCAGTTCACTAGCGGGCACCGTCATTGAAGAGGGGGGCTGGGGTCGCGGACACATAGTCGGCGCCTTGATCCAGACCGTAACCCTCAGGTCACCCTGGCCACCAGCCGAAGATCGTGGGGTGGATGAGGGGACTCTCACTCTTGCGAGTTCACCGAGTCTCGACCTATATATGACGCGATGATCACGTTCCCAGCGAGAACATGAGTCACCCACGAGCGCTGTTCAAGCATGATCAAAGCCCAAACACACTAGACAGCGCTCGTGCCCATCATAGTTCGATACCAGTCCGCTGCAACCAGAAATGCACGGGCGAGCCATCTTTAAAAAGACGTGCCGCGTGCGAGCTCTTTTATGAGAGGAGAAAAAAACTGTATGTTGAAGCACACAGGGAGACACACACACACTGGCAGATCACTGCACAGATCAGCAGGCACTGTGAGCTCGCTGCAGATCGCCGTCACACCAACACCAGAGAGAGAAGCTCGTCTCGTAGAGCGAAGTCAGAGATGACTGTGGAGTGAAGAAATACTCTTGGCTCCGAAGCGAAAATATATCTGCCTGTTGCCGGTGTCCTCCTTTTATACCCACGAGGTAAGGCGGAGATACGCTATGCAAATTCCGCAGACCCATGGCATTTCTTTGCCATTGGCTCGTTTTGTAATACTCGAAGTCGATAGGCGTTCTAAGCGAAACCCCATTTGTCGTCATCCGACGTAACTCGGAGTGACAACGAAAGGGAACTGGATCACATACATTTATCTCTTCTAAAGTTTCAGAAGAGAGCTTAGCAACATCGCAACATCGCACACTCCGCTCATATTTTTCTCTTTAGCTAGAGACACTGGATCACTCAAGTCAAGTCAGTCAAGTCACCTTTATTTATATAGTGCTTTTTACAATACAGATTGTTTCAAAGCAGCTTTACAGAGATAATAGGAAAATAATGTTGTAATAATATTGTTAAATATAAAATTAAATGTCCCCAACTAAGCAAGCCGATGCCATTGGCATTGCCAATGGCATTGCCAAAGGCGAAGAAAGGCGAAAAAGGCGACAGTGGCAAGGAACCAAAACTCCATCAGGTGAAAGAATAGAGAGAAAAAAAACCTTGGGAGAAACCAGGCTCAGTCATGGGGCCAGTTCTCCTCTGGCCAACGAACGAACAGTGTATGATTATGATTCAGGCAGCATTACAGGTCAGAAGTCAGATTGGATTAGAACTTTCACAATATTTATCCAGTTCCATCAGGTTGGGGTCGGAGTCATCACGCCGGTATGTAGATGGGTTTGTTGAGGTGTCCAGGGGGCCTTCACATGGCTGATGAGACTGGAACTTCAAGGATGCATTGTCGTCGTGTCGATGCGATGGTACTTCATTAGAACTGGATATGGCCTGGATCTGGCGGACTGCGGTAAACCTCTGGATAAACAGAGAGACTAATGTTAGCGTAGACACCATCCTTCTTATGATGTACCAAGTACATAAGGATTTATGGGAAGTGTTCCCGGTTCCGGCTGATTTAAACTATGCAGCCTAACATTGAATTATAGAAGTCTCTAATGTGTTATGTGTATGCTAAGCCAAATAGATGTGTTTTTAGTCTAGATTTGAATTGACAGAGTGTGTCTGTAACGTAATTACTACGGAAGCAATTGCAAGTAACAATATTTATTGGAAAGCTCAGAACACAGTCCACAGACAGGCAAGGTTGAAAACTCAGTACATGGTTCACAGACAGGCAGGTAAGTGGCGCAGGGACTCGATGGTCAGATGGATACAGTGCAGGTGAAGTGAGGTGACGATCAACAAGACGAATCCAGAACATCCACAGGGAACAGACAGGAACAACGAAGGATACTGGAACGTAGAGGGATCAAACACCGGACATCACAAACAACGATCTGACAATGGAGATGAGAAATGGGTGAGATTCAATAGACCGGGATGATAGACTGCAGCTGGTGATGAGTGATTACTGAATGAGCTCTGATGAGCAGCCACGCCCCTCTAATCAGCACACACACATATGTAACAACAGAAACACGAGACATGAATGAGACATAGGATTTACCCACCGTGACAGTACCCCCTTCCCTAGGAACGCCTCCTGGCGTTCCCAGACTCCCTTACCTGTCGATTGTAATCATCGATAAGGGAGTGATCCAGAATGTCTCTAGCTGGCACCCAACTTCTCTCCTCCGGACCGTAACCTTCCCAGTCCACCAAGTACTGTAATCCACGTCCCCTCCGTCTCGAGTCCAGAATATGATTAACCGAATATGTGGATTCCCCATCTACGAGGCGCGGCGGGGGGGGAACCGGGACTGGCGGATTAATGCGAGCATAAAAGACGGGTTTAATTTTGGAAACATGAAAGACGGGATGGATTCTCCTGTACACTGGAGAAAGATTCAGGCGGACTGTCACCGGACTAATGATTTTGGTGACAGCAAACGGGCCAATGAATTTAGGTGCAAGTTTATTCGAAACGGAACGGAGAGGAATATCCTTGGTAGAAAGCCACACTTTAGAACCGACGACGTATACGGGAGGCTTCCGCCGGTGGCGATCGGCTTTGGCCTTGGTGCGCGCCCCCACTTGGAGTAGAGTCTCACGGGCTCTCGTCCAAGTGCGATGACACCTCTGGACGAAGGCGTGGGCGGAGGGGACCGCGACTTCGGATTCCAGACTAGGAAAAATTGGTGGCTGGTAACCTACGCTACACTCAAATGGTGATAGGCCCGTGGATGACACTGGCAACGTATTGTGGGCGTACTCCACCATAGAAAGTTGCTGACTCCACGAGGAAGGATTCTTGGACACTAAACATCGCAACATTCGTTCCAAATCCTGGTTGGCGCGCTCAGTTTGACCATTGCTCTGGGGATGGAACCCAGAGGACAGACTCACAGTCGCCCCCAGAAGTTTACAAAACTCTCTCCAAAATTTGGATACAAATTGGGGTCCTCTGTCAGAAACCACGTCTGTCGGGAGGCCATGAATCCGAAAGACGTGGTCAACGACAGTGACCGCTGTCTCCTTGGCTGAGGGTAATTTGGGCAAGGGAATGAAATGGGCCGCCTTCGAGAACCGGTCCACCACGGTCAAAACTACCGTGTGACCCTGGGAGGGTGGGAGGGCGGTAATAAAATCTAGTGCGATATGGGACCAGGGTCTCGAAGGCACCGGCAGCGGTTGGAGTAACCCGTCCGGAGATCGATTGGAAGTCTTACCTGTGGCACAAACTGAGCAAGCCAATACAAAACTGCGAACATCACAAGCCATGAGAGGCCACCAGAATCGTTGATTGACTAAAAACATAGTACGATTGACTCCTGGGTGACAAGCCACATTGGAACAGTGACCCCACTGAATAACGCTGGACCGTAAACTCTCCGGCACAAACAACCGGTTCGGTGGGCAACGAGTCGGAGGCGTTACCCCTTCTAAGGCCTTCTTGACCTTCGATTCGACCTCCCATGTGAGTGTAGAGATGAATAGATTCTCAGGTAAAATGCACTCGGGAGTAGACGGGCGATCGGAACGGTCAAAAATGCGCGATAAAGAATCGGGTTTGATGTTTTTAGAACCCGGGCGGTACGAGAGAGTAAAGTCAAAACGTCCGAAAAAAAGAGCCCACCGAGCCTGCCTGGAATTGAGTCTTTTAGCCGTACGAATGTATTCCAAATTCTTGTGATCGGTCCAGACGATAAAAGGTACCCCCGACCCTTCTAACCAGTGGCGCCACTCTTCCAATGCTAACTTGACTGCCAACAACTCTCTGTTGCCAATGTCATAATTGCTTTCGGCAGGTGACAAACGATGGGAAAAAAACGCGCAAGGGTGCATCTTGTCGTCTGAAGGAGAGCGCTGGGATAACACTGCACCTACCCCCACCTCTGACGCATCGACCTCCACCACGAACTGACGTGATGGATCAGGGGTTATCAGGATGGGAGCTGAAACAAAGCAGCTCTTCAGTTTGGCAAACGCAGCTTCTGCTGCGTCTGACCACCTGAACGTCGTTCTGGGGGAGGTCAAGGCAGTCAGAGGCGCGGCTAGTCGGCTGAAATTGCAAATAAAACGCCGGTAAAAATTGGCGAACCCCAGAAACCTCAGTAGGGCCTTACGGGAATCAGGACTTGGCCAATTTACCACAGCCTTAACCTTGTCAGGATCCATGCGCATTCCCTCAACCGAGATGATGTGACCTAGGAAAGGAACAGACTGTGCATGAAACACGCATTTCTCCGCCTTGACAAAAAGCCCATTCTCTAACAACCTCTGAAGCACCTGTCGTACGTGTTGCACGTGTTCCTGGAGAGACGATGAAAAAATCAATATATCATCCAGGTAGACATATATGAATTGATCGATCATGTCTCGCAACACGTCATTGACAAGTGCTTGGAAGACCGCTGGGCTATTGGACAAGCCGAAAGGCATGACCAAATATTCAAAGTGCCCCCTAGGGGTGTTAAATGCGGTCTTCCATTCATCCCCCTCCCTAATGCGAACCAAATGATAAGCATTTCTTAAATCCAATTTCGTGAAGACGGATGCTCCTTGCAACCTCTCGAAAGCTGAAGACATCAATGGCAAAGGATATGTATTCTTTACCGTGATGTTGTTCAGCCCCCGGTAATCAATACAAGGTCGCAACGATCCATCCTTTTTCCCCACAAAAAAGAACCCTGCCCCCGCAGGAGAAGAGGAAGGGCGGATGAACCCTGTTGCTAGAGAATCAGAAATGTATTTCTCCATGACCTCTCTCTCTGGGACAGAGAGTGAATATAATTTGCCCTTAGGCGGAGACGTACCTGGCAATAATTCTATAGCACAGTCATAGGGACGATGTGGAGGGAGAGAATCAGCCCGAGACTTACTGAACACCTCCTTCAGATCCCGATACTCCGTGGGCACGTTAGATAAATCCACTGTCTCCTCCTGTAACACATGAACAGAAACAGACGGACAAGCAGAGACAAGACAGGACTTATGACAAAAACTGCTCCAAGCCGCTACGGATTTGAGTTGCCAGTCTATTTTGGGATTGTGACGAGTGAGCCATGGGTGACCAAGAACTATGGGTGCAAGCTGAGTGTCCAGGATGTAGAATGAGATGGTTTCTGAGTGATTGCCTGATGTGGTGAGGATGATATCTTCAGTAACCAGAGATATGGTGGGGAGTTTCTGACCGTTGAGGGCGTGAACTGCAATCTGATGGGTGAGTGGTTTGAGGGGAACTTGGTGCTTGAGTGCAAAGTTGTGATCCATGAAGTTACCTTCGGCGCCCGAGTCCAGAAGTGCATGACAATCGTGACGGTGGTTGGACCATCGGAGTCTAACCGGAAGGAGAGTCGATGTCGATGAGGTCTTCTCGGCGGAGATCCCACCCGATAGTAGCCTCATACTTACTACCGGGCTGGGCCTTTTAACGGGCAGTTGTAGGCAAAGTGTCCCGCTCCTCCACAGTACAAGCAAAGGCCCTGGGATCTCCACCTCTCCCTCTCCTCCCGGGAAAGCCGGGCTCGACCTACATGCATGGGCTCGGGATCGTAGACGGGACTGACCGCGTCCCCACCTCCAGCACGGTGACCCTCCGATTCCGCCGAAGAACGGTAGTTGGGTCCTCTTCGCTCCACACGAGACAGTCTGGCGTCCACTCTCAGTGCTAGCGCGATTAAATCGTTGAGTTTCGGTGGTAAGTCCATGGCATAAATCTCCTTTTGGACGCGGTCAGCCAACCCATGCAGGAACATATCCCACTGCGCCTCCTCGTTCCATTGGCTCTCCGCCGCCAGGGTCCGAAACTCGATCGAGTAGTCCGACACGGATCGATGTCCTTGACGTAACTCGGCCAGCAATCTGGCCGCTTCTCTGCCTCCCAAGGTACGGTCGAAGACCCGTTTCATCTCGTCGGAGAGCGCTTGGAACGAGGTGCAGCAGTCTTCCTGGTTTTCCCACACCGCCGTTCCCCATAGTGCCGCTCTCCCAGTCAGCAGCGTTAGCACGAAAGCCACTTTAGTTCTTTCCTCCCGGAAGGTTCTGGGCTGGAGAGAGAAATGCATGGAGCATCTAGTTAGGAAAGCTCGACAAAAATTGGGTTCACCTGAGTATGTCTCTGGGGCTGGTAATCGTGGTTCCGACTGGGAGGGGTCCACTGGTGGTATTTGGGGAATCGGCGGTGGGACCGGCGCAGCGGGAATACGCAGCTGTTGGACTTGCTGGGTGAGCCCGGACACCTGCGCCACTAACGCCTGAACAGCACGAGCGGTGTCGTTGATATTTCTCTCTTGATTCTCCATCCGCCGTCTGCTGTTATTGACGAAATCCTCCAACGTCTCAGGATTGTCACTCGCTGCTTCCATTTCTGGTCAGATCGTTCTGTAACGTAATTACTACGGAAGCAATTGCAAGTAACAATATTTATTGGAAAGCTCAGAACACAGTCCACAGACAGGCAAGGTTGAAAACTCAGTACATGGTTCACAGACAGGCAGGTAAGTGGCGCAGGGACTCGATGGTCAGATGGATACAGTGCAGGTGAAGTGAGGTGACGATCAACAAGACGAATCCAGAACATCCACAGGGAACAGACAGGAACAACGAAGGATACTGGAACGTAGAGGGATCAAACACCGGACATCACAAACAACGATCTGACAATGGAGATGAGAAATGGGTGAGATTAAATAGACCGGGATGATAGACTGCAGCTGGTGATGAGTGATTACTGAATGAGCTCTGATGAGCAGCCACGCCCCTCTAATCAGCACACACACATATGTAACAACAGAAACACGAGACATGAATGAGACATAGGATTTACCCACCGTGACAGTGTCTGCTTCCCGGACAATGTTAGGAAGATTGTTCCAACGTTTTGGTGCTAAATAGGAAAAGGATCTACCGATCACATTTGTCTCCTCTATATTTTAGAAGAGATCTCAACAACTTTACAAATCAAATGTCTCAGTATGAACTTAAACATTTATACCATATAATATGTATTAATAATAATCAAATTGGACAAGGATTGAGTTGTATAATATTTAATGTGCCTTTCAGCAAAGAAAGCTCCATGGTTAATGTTCCTGTAGTAATACTTCTGTATGTCAGTTTTGATAAAGGGACTGGATACATTACTTTTTCCAAGAACAAATTATGTGCCCTATGCACATAAACTCTATAACTCTTTTCTCTTATTGTGTGTCAGCAATTAAGAGTAACGTTAAAGGGTTAGTTCACCCAAAAATGAAAATTAAGTCATTAATTACTCACCCCCATGCTGTACCAACCCCGTAAGACCTTCGTTCATCTTCGGAACACAAATGAAGATATTTTTGATTAAATCTGAGTTGGATCACTGCTACATAGGCTGCCTAAGGGAATGAAACTTGACGGCCCAGAAAGTCATTAAAGAACATGTTTAAATATTCCATGTGCCTACAGTGGCTCAACTATAAGTTTATCAAGGGACGAGACTACTTTTTGTGCGAAAAAAACCCATAAATAACGACTTTATTCGACTATTCCATTACTTCCTTGTAGGCCTTCAGACGAGAGTTGAAGAGATTTCCACGACGCATGCGCGAGAACTGAGAAGAGGACATGTTCTTCTTCTACTACTTCTTGTTCAGTTCTCGCGCATGCGTCGTGGAAATCTCTTGAACTCTCGTCTCAAGGCCCACAAGGAAGTAATGGAATAGTCGAATAAAGTCGTTATTTATGTGTTTTTTTCGCACAAAAAGTAGTCTCGTCGCTTGATAAACTTATAGTTGAGCCACTGTAGGCACATGGAATATTTAAACATGTTCTTTAATGACTTTCTGGGCCGTCAAGTTTCATTCCCTTAGGCAGCCTATGTAGCAGTGATCCACCTCTCAGATTTAATCAAAAATATCTTCATTTGTGTTCCGAAGATGAACGAAGGTCTTACGGGGTTGGTACAGCATGGGGGTGAGTAATTAATGACTTAATTTTCATTTTTGGGTGAACTAACCCTTCAACCTTATTTTTGCATAACTTCACTCTTGATATAGGCTTAAACTTTGAATTTATGGATTGTTTTTAGTGCCTTTCAAGTACTTGACTTGTTAAGTTGTTGAGGTCTCTTCTAAACTTTAAAAGAGACACATCTGAGAACTCCAGTTTCTCTAGCTGGGGAGAAAAATCTGAGCACAATTTGTGATGTTGCTGAGATCTCTTCTAAACAATAGAGGAGACAAATGTGAGCCCACCAGTTTCTCTAGCAAAGCAGGAAAATATGAGCAAAGTGAGTTTAAAGTTGAGATCTCCTCTAAAACTGACCATTGTGAGAGTTTTAGAGTTTTTGTCTCAGGAGACAAATGTGAGAAGCAGGACACTCAAGCAAAAGTCTCTATTTGATGTTAAAGTAACCTCATTTTTGACAAGGAGAAACGTTTGAGATGTTAACAAGATCTCATTTTTGATTTAACTTTGCTCTGGGTACTTTTTTTTTAATTGTCACAAAGTAAGTTCTCCATTAAATGTTGTACGTACTCAGTATGTGATTTCGGATGCAGCTAGTGTGTGAAAAAAGCCTTCGAATGTTCAATGAGTAACATTGTCGTATTAATCCTTGGTTGTCTACTAAATTACATTCTAGTACTAAATTCTAGTACAACATTGTAGTTTCACACTTTTAAACCTGTGGCACAGCAAAAAGCTATGCTAACCTTTTCGTGGATTAGGGCTTGATTACCCATTGATTAGCAGTGGCAATAACCCAATTTCAAAATTATAACCCCCAGTTTTACAGATGAGGCTTAAGCCTAGTACCAGACTAAAATGCATGTTTGAGCTGTTTTAACTGAAAGCAACTTGCACTGACATACCTTAAAAATGTAAGTGTTGTTGTTTTGCCTCAAAATACACACTAGTAATGGTTTTGTTTTTCCTAAGGCATGTTTATAAAAGGTACTTAAATATCCTATAATTGAACTAAGGCCTAAACCTGGCTTAATCTAAACCCTGTTTGTGAAACCAGACCTAAGTGTGAAACACAGCTTAAAAATGGCTTTAAGCCAGGATGGCATAGCGTAGTGTGACAAGGCTAATGCTGCATTCACCGTTTCACACACACTGATCAGATTTCTTTCTTGACCAATTGTTATTTAGAAAGAAGAGGAGGCATTAACTTTAAATGTAGGATTTTTTTAAAATTAAAATATTTTTTTGCATTTCCATCCAGTTAGATCAGCAGTTGTGATTTGACATGGTATGTGGGTGAAACAGCAGTCTGGCATCTCCTCAAAAACACCTCAAAAGAGTCCTGATGTTTGATGCAGAGACTGCATATTCAAAACTCTTCTGAGAATATACATCCACACAGGGCAGCTCACGGTATCACAGTATTAGTAGGGACATGTGAGTGATTGAAATTGAGAGCTGACACTGTCAGTGGGCGCAACAGAAAACACTATGAGTCAGATATAAGAGGGTTGAATGGTATCATGACCAGCATACGTATTGACACTGACTCTCAAAGGGCTTAGCTCTGAGAAAACCAGTCTAGAGCTTTCTTTAAAAAAGTAATTGATATAATTGCCCCCCACTGTGCTTGTGTGAAATAGACCAGGAATTTCCATATTAATTGTTTATTATTCACTGTGCCAATAATGTACAATCCTCATTTATACAAATATTATGCTAATACCCCATCTTGTTGGCAAAGGCTATTTATGGCATTTTGGCTTGCTTAGTTGGGGACACTTATTATTCCCCAATGTTATTGACTTGAATGCACTGACACTATTGGATGAGAACTGAACTGAGCTAGATGATGACATCATTCAATAATTGATCAACTTTACACAGTTATTGGATCAAACTGAATCAACACTGAAATGATTTCAACTGAATAATGACTGTTTATCACTGTAAAGCTGCTTTGAAACAATCTGTATTTTATAAGGTGCTATATAAATGAAGGTAACTTGACTTGACTATTTACACTATCCCGCCACAAAATTGTCTGGTTGAGCCAAACAAAATAAATGAATGAAGCCAGTAACAGGGACAGTGGTGTGGAGATTAAAGACAGTGGCTTTAGTTTTTGAAACAACCAACCCAAGTTTGTGCCTGCCTTTTCCAACCCATTTCTTCTCCTTTTTTCTCATTGCATAAAAGCTCAGAGAAGTGTTTATTTTAAAGTCCTCCAGTAGTCAACTTTTTTTACCACTTAAAACTCATCTTTGATCACCAAAATTACATATTTAAATGTTTTTTTTCCCTGTGAAAATAAATTCCTCATGCCTTTAAAATAGCTTGAATGTAACTCCACACCCTTGCTTAATGTAATATATGCGGATACATGAATATGCTAATTAGCCCAACCTCCATATGATATCACTCATTACAACGTCGGACACATAGCAGTAATTAATATGATTAGCCTTTTGCTTGACTGTATTATCAAACAGCTAATAATGTGTTGCTAATGTTACAGAAACCATGTTCACGTTCACATCTCAGAGTCAGGCAGCTGCGTTCTAACAATCATCAGAAACGCGTTGAACAGCTCAGAACGTCAGTGGAGAAAGCCATATAGTTGATTATAACATCGTAATATAGCTACATCATATATCCGCTATATTGCTAAATCTACCCGGTTTTTCATATCAACAGAAAAATATACCAGGATAACCTGGCATCTCTCAAGACTTCCCAGCTAGTTCACTGTTAATAAAATGCTAAAGCCCGCCGGCATGTTGACGTGATTGGTTACAAGGTAGTTTGTGACTTAAGAAACACCAGTGATATCAAACCCCGTTTTTGAGACTGTCTTTGGTTCACCGCAGTTTTAAAGACAAAATGCTCACCAATGGTGTTGACTTTAATTAAAAACACCACATAGACATATGAACAACATTAAAAACTTATTTTTCACCACAGGGGTACTTTAAATAATAAACGGAGAATGGAGGTAAAGTGCCTAATTGGTATTTAATAGAGTGAATAAACTGTGTTTAATAGGACTATAATTGAAATTGGCTGGCACATCAACTGTGTTACATTCAGCTCATATTGTTGCATACTGCTTTATAATGTAGTACATTACACTAAGGAGCAAACAGTATCTTTCTGGACTAAGTATGTATAGCATCTAAAAGGGATAGTTCTACCAGAAGGACTCGAGAGATAGAATGATATAACAAAGCATATATTTATTAACAGCCCAGCAGGCAAATATTTATAAAGTTCTTTGGCGTAGGCCCTGTCCTTAGCGCGCAATCCAAGGGTAGCGGAAACTGCATTTCGTCTTGGTGGAGGTGGGGAGGATGGAGGTAATTAGCAGTGTCAGCATCTGCGAACCAAAAGTACCAATCTTTTATACTGCAAGTATTAGTACGTGATTGGTTAGATGTGAAGGCAATAAGTGATGCAGCAATTGAGTCTTCCTGACAGAACTTACGCTAAAGCTTGCATTTCACCCAAAAATTAAAATTAGCCCATGATTTACTCACCCAAGTCAAGTCATCCTAGATGTATGACATTCTTCTTTCAGACGAATACAATCGGAGTTATATATAAAAAATAATGTCCTGGCTCTTCCAAGCTTTATAATGGCAGTTTCACTTTTGAAGTCCATAAAGGTCCATCTATCCATCATAAAAGTTAATAAAGGCCATCTGAAGCGAAGGGATGCATTTGTGTAAGGAAAATATCCATATTTAAAACTTTATAAAGTAAAATAACTAGCTTCCGGCCAAACGAACATACAGATTCTACTTACTCCTTAAGTAGTACGCAACTTGTGACGTCAGAAGTAATGTAGTGCGTCATGGCGTAGCATAAATATCAGCAGTACATCGCATTACTTGCATAAGTTGTGTTTTAGGCGTAAGTGGAATCGACACTCGGTTACTAATGTAACCTTGGTTCTCTCTAGATGAGGGAACGAATGTTGCGTAAGCTAGCTTATGCTACAGGAAAAACCCTTTTCTGGAGAATACTGAAGGCAAAAATTATCCTTAATTTTGCATTCATTTTAAACGCGCACCTATTGGTTGCTCTGCGCCAACTGCTACAGCCTATCAATGGACTATTCGTGACGTAAGCAACAATGAGGGCGCCTCGCGCGTCAAGTCTCGCCAGAATGGGCGTGGTTTATATCTATATAAGCCGAGTCCAGATAGGATGTTCTTTGGTTTTTCACACTGAAGCAAAACCAGAACGTAGCACAAGCATGGCAGGGTTACGCAACACTCGTTCCCTCATCTAGAGAGAACCAAGGTTACATTAGTAACCGAGTGTCGTTCTCTTACGAGAGTACTCTTGTGTTGCGTAAGCTAGCTTACGCTACGGGAACCCAATGTAAAACGCCGTGCGTGCTGAAGTGCCCACACATGGCCCCAAGGGTGTACACCCGGGGAACCATACTAGTAAGTGATATTCAGACCAACGAGTAGTGGGCCTAAAATATATCATAATCCTATAGTTATAGGAACAAGTGCTTAGCACATAATAACAGACAGGAGGGACCGAAATCGGCCTGAACTGTATTGCAACTGACTATTAAAGCCTGTCAGTCAGGCATTAGACTGAAAACAGCTTAGCCTGGAGCGCAGGAACTTCCAGGTTGTAAAACCTTATAAACGTAGACGGGGTCCCAGCCTGCCGCCATACAAATATCCTGGAGTGGAACCCCACTGGACCAGGCCCATGAAGAGGCCACGCCTCTGGTCGCATCGGCTCTGATGCTGAAGGGGCATTGAAGGCCCTTAGACCTATAAGCCAGCGCGATAGCGTCAACTATCCACCTGGAACTATCCACTATCCATCTGTTTCGAGGTGGCTAGCCCTTTGGTACGGCCACCGAACGAAACAAAGAGCTGTTCTGACTGCCTGAACGCAGCAGGCCGCTCGACGTATACCCTCAACGCCCTGACCGGGCAGAGGAGATTAATGCGCTTTCGCCATCAGACCCAGGTAGGGCTGACAGGGAGATGACTTGTGCTCTGAACGGAGTGGAGAGCACTTTGGAGACATAGTCTTGTCTTGGTTTGAGGACGACTTTAGAGTCGTTGGGCTCAAACTCAATGCATGCCGCGCTCACAGAGAGTGCATGCAGGTCACCCACCCCCTTGACTGAAGCGAGAGCGATGAGGAAAGCGGTTTTAAAAGATAGAAACCGCAGGTCCACTAACTGCACCGGTTCGAAGGGGCCGCCCCTCATAGTCCCAGACCAGAACCAGAGAGGGTCGAGGAGGGTTTAGTCTCCTAGCACATCTAAGGAAACAGATGATAAGATCATTCCTTCCCAGTCACTGGCCATGCATGGGTTTCAAAAACGCTGTGATGGCTGCAACATACACTTTGAGTGTGGAGGGGGACCTGCCCTCATCCAGAAGGTCTTGTAGGAAGGTGAGGATCTCCGTATCGCCGCAGCATTGTGATATTAGGTTTCGAGCTGAGCACCAGCTGGAAAACACTAACCATTTAGAAGCATAGAGCCGTCTAGTAGAGGGCGCCCTAGCTTGTGTAATTGTATTCAGCACTTTCACTGGGAGATCAGCGGGTACACATTGATGGCCCATACGGGCAGAGCCCATAAGTCAGGGTGTGGGTGCCAAATCGCGCCCCTTGGCCTGAGAGAGGAGATGCTTCCTCACTGGAACAGGCCACGGGGCCGTGCTCACTAACTGCATCAACTCCGGAAACCAAGCCTGGTTCCTCCAGAGTGGCGCCATGAGGAGCACATAGTAATTGTATCCCCTGATTCGCTTGATTACCTGAGGTAACAGCGCGATCGGGGGAAACGCATAGATGGGGAGGCTGGGCCAGTTGTGGGCCAGCGCATCCCTGTCTTTCGTATACAGGGTTCCAGTGCTATCACACAGCTCTGGTTCACCTTGAGGCGAAAATGGCCTGAGGTCCACGCTCGAAGCGGGACCCGCGCTTTCAGCCAGTGCTGGAGGGGGCGCATATAAACCAGACCCAGCCAAAGCACTGCCGAAGCCGAAGCCATAAGGGCTAGAATCCTCTGAAATCTCTTGAGAGGGAGAATACTGCCGACCTTGAAAGAGGCTATTGAGCGTTGTATCAGCAGCGCGCGCTGTGACGTCAGCCGTGCTGTCATTGATACAGAGTCTAAGTCTGTTCCGAGAAAGGAGATTGTCTGTCTGGGAGACAGCGAACTCTTGGTCCAGTTGACCTGGAGACCCAAGGCTTGTAAATGTGTGAGTAATACAGCCTTTTGCGCCTGTGCTATTTATCAGTTCCACCTCTGACTGGGCTAGAATTAGCCAGTCGTCCAAATAGTTCAGTATTCGCATCCCCCGTAATCTCAGGGGGGCGAGCGCCGCGTCCATGCACTTCGTGAATGTACAAGGTGCTAGAGACAGACCGAACGGCAGGACGGTGTACTGATAGCTCTGGCCCTCGAAAGCGAATTGTAAGAAAGGCCTGTGATTGGGCAATATCTGAATCTGAAAATAGGCATCCTTCAGATCCCCTGAAATAAACCAGTCCCTCGGGCGAATTTGCGCGAGGATTTGTCTGGTCGTGAGCATTTTGAACGATCTCCGCAAGAGGGCTCTGTTCAAGCGTCTGAGATCTAGGATGGGTCTGAGACCGCCATCCTTTTTGGGAACAAGGAAATATATTCTGTAGAAGCCCGAAGCGCTCTGTATCAGAGGGACGGTTTCTATAGCTCCTTTTCCCAGCAGTTTCGCTATTTCGGCACAAAGTAGATGTGCTACTTCGTTTTTTACCGTAGTTTCGACCCTGGGCCGAAAGCGTGGAGATGCGCGGTTGGCGGTTATAGCCGTGGACTCCGCGGATAAACCGCGGACCGGGCGGATGACGTGAGGAAAAAAAATATTTTAATTAAATTTGGGCGGGTGGCGGGCGGTTTCTAGTCTCGCGGCTGTCATCAGCAGCGCCTTGTATTAGCGGATAGCGGGCGGGAAAATTGGTCAAAAACGTTGGTGCGGATGGATGGCAGACGGATGATGAGTTTTGTGATGCGGTTGCGGTTGAAATAATAGCCCATCCGCGCATCTCTAGCGTGGAGATCTGCGAGCGAACTGCAGCGAATAGCCTCACATCATAATGTTTAGTATTCACTGTGACACGCCCGGGATCATTTCCCATGCTTTCATACTTAAAGCTAGGGGAAGAATGATATCTGGGCTCTGGCCGCTGCATGTGTGACACATAGCAAACGGTGTTTGCATGTGGGCACGGGCTCTGAGAGGGGTGCGCGCTCTCTACACACTGAACGCAATCTGAGTGCGCGTTACAGAGCAGAGCTGTGCTTATGTGTAGGGGTGAACACTGGGTAGTGGTCACTTTTCCTACACTTATAACGTCCACGGCGTGAGCCGGGTGGTGTGTCATATGGCAAACAGTGTTGGTGAGTAGGGGTGAGAACTGTACGGTGGGCACATAACCTACATTTATAACATCCTTGGCGTGAGCCAGGTAGTGTGTCACATGGCAGACAGTGTTGGGGAGTAGGGATGAGCACTGCATAGTGGGCACACTTCCTACATTTAGAACCCGTGCGGCGGAGCCGGATTTATTGGGGTGGGGCGTGAATGAGTGTGTGACTCTGAACGGGCCGTGCTTATGTGTAGGGGTGAAAACTCGGGAGTGGGCACATTTCCTAGAATTACAGCATCTTCGGCGTGATCCGGACAAACAGACAAAATACTCTTTTTGCGATTTATCTGGGTAGCCATGAAAACAGCCTTTGGGTACAGGCAGGCGGGTCGTGTGACGGGCTCGTTGACTGCAAAATACACTTCTCCAGCCGGCTCTGTTAAGGGGACTGAGAGAGTGAGACATGTTTTCTTTGATGGCGGTCCGGCCGCGACGGGACTCAGCCATCTTCGCCTTCTCTGAGGGGTCAGGAAGACTTTGAGGGCTCGGGTTTCAGTGTTATCTTTGGGCCGGGGTCCCCGGGGGGAGGCGGCCTGTGGCGGCTCGAAGAGAGTCCCTCTGACGGCGGGGTGGCGGCGGAGGAGGGCGGAGGCGCTGTGCTGCGGCTAGGCGGTTGCATTTTTGAGCGACCTGTCGCGGAGCTGGAGCGCCTGGGGATGAAATGTCGCATGGCTAACGACGTCTTCTGCAACTCCGTGAAGTGCTCAGCAAAACCCTTGACCGCCGGACCGAAGAGACCGGACGGAGAGACGGGCGCGTCGAGGAAGGGGGCTCTGTTGGAGTCCTTCATGTCGGACAGCGTCAGCCATAAGTGTCTCTCAGTAACAGTGAGAGTCGCCATGTTTCTCCCGATGGCCTGTGCAGCGGACTTGGTGGCTCGTAGAGCTAAGTCCGTCGCGCTTCTGAGATCAGTAAAGCCCTCAGGATTTGGGCCCGCCTCGTCCATAGTGCGAAGAAGGTTGGCCTGGTAAATTTGAAGCGAGGCATTTGAAACAACGCGGGGCGAACACACAATGCAATAAGGAAAGGATATGAGCGTCGGATAGGGCACCAGGAATGACAGTGAAGCGGTGAGGATGGCCCACTCCTGATCTGCAAGCAAATGGCTCATCTCGCTGAAAAGGCTTTTTCGACAGTGCAGGCATCTCCAGAGATTCAGCGATGTGGTGTCTTCACTGAAGAGGTGAAAAATCAAAGAACATCCTATCTGGACTCGGCTTATATAGACATAAGCCACGGGACGTGACGTGACGCGCGAGGGCGCCCGCGCCCTCATTGGTGCTTACGTCACGAATAGTCCATCGATAGGCTGCAGCAGTTGCCGCAGAGCAACCAATAGGCGCGCAACCTGCATTGCCTAGGTCTGCTCTGTGTGTTACCTGCATCAGGGCTGGGAAGCCTGAATGGGTAAGTTGAATAAACCACTTTTGCCGGCTTTGTTTCTCTGTAGAAAAATAAGCAAACGCTGTGAGACAGGAGTACTGGCTGCAAGCTCTGGCAAAGTTTAATTAACTCTCAAATTCTTTTCTTAGCTCTCAATGTATTCACAAAATTCATATATTTGACTTAACAGAACAACACTTGTTTATCTGTAACACAATTACATGTTTATCTGTAACACATTTCATTAAAGAAAATACATTTTTAATAAAGGATTTTCAGAAGTTACTTTTGTCTGTACTCGACTTGTTCTGTAACACATCTTAAACCATCACAATATATTGACCTGCTACAGTGTTTCCACATCACCATAAACAGTAATTCCAGATTCACACTGCCACATAAATGAATCTCGCCTTTGACTTCACACTAACCTCATGTTTTACATGCAAGTCACCATTTTGGCTCTAGTTCACGCACGCATGTGCCGCCATTTTGGCTCGAGATAACTCCAGTAGCAAATGTACATTTAACTCGCTTAAACTTTATCATCCAAATACATTCAAAATATAAAACCCTCTAGAAACATTCCTAAACTCTTTTCACATGAGTATTTTCTCTCATTTCACTTCAAATTCACATATTTGTCACTCGTGTGTAATCCGATATATCACTCATTACCACTGCATGCATATTAATCAAACTAACAATCTTTTCCAGTAACCCATCAAACATCAACATGTTTGAAACACAGTGTTTAACATCAGTTTCGACCAGTTTTTGAATCGTTTTTGCTCACCTGTAGAAAAATAAGCAAATGCTGTGAGACAGGAGTACTGGCTGCAAGCTCTGGCAAAGTTTAATCAACTCTGAAGCGCCCGGTGCAGTACCTTAATTCAACAGCGCTAAACGCCCTCTACAGGAGACAATAATAACAGCAACATTTTCTTTACCTACAACCAAGAAGGTAACGATGAATTGAACATCAATATACAAATGTTGAAGGCCCATACATTTATGAACAATAAATTTTTTTTAAAAGGGGTGTCCTTTTTCCTTTTTATTTTAACCTATATACATACATTTTTCAACCTACTACACTCTCTCCTATTTTTTTTAGATGGCTCCTGAAATCTCTATAACGTTTGAAATTTTTTTATTTGCTTTAATTTCCTTCGTTGAATCACTACCTCAGTACAGATTCTGACACCAATGACAACAAGGGTGAGTGGGCATATACTGAAAGTAATGTGTCCCATTTTGAGTTATATAGGGCTGTGTGAGTTGTAGCGAGTTTAGCTCTGCTCTCCAGGGCTGTAAGGTGGAATACCCAGAGTGTCATAAGTGAACATTTCCTTGGGTCTATTAGTTCTCTGAGATCTTCTTACTTCTCTGTCTCCCATCTCCTCCATCTCTCTCCCTTTCCCATGTTCAACCACATGTTCTTCCACTCTCACTTGCACATCCTCTATTCCTCTTTGGTCTCCATCCGAACCCTGTAATTCTGAGTCTGGGCTGGGTAACTGATCCTCTGGAACTGACTCCTGATCTTGGCTATCTGGTAGATCATATGCCCTTGTTGGTTGAAATTCACAGGCAGTTGGATGAAGGTAAGATGGATCTTGAGGTAACACCGGTACCGTATCAGTGACCCTTTCTGGAAGTTTTACCAGTTTGTAACATGGGATTCTCCGCAAGTCATATTGATGAGTGTGCTCTTCCTCGTCCGAAGTATCTGTCGCTGAGCATTCTACTGGCTGAGTTGTTAACTGTCTTCTTCTCTTTGTCTCTTTAGAAACAGACAAGGGTTGTTCCACCGGTAGGTCATTCACAGCCATCAAAAGGTTGCGGTGGAGCACACGTAAGGTCTTGTTACCCATTTCCGACTGTACCTTGTACACTGGACCCTCTCCGATGCGTTCTACAACCCTGTGCACATTCTTCTCCCAATAGGCACGTAGTTTACCTGGCCCACCTCGCTCTGACAGGTTCCTCACTAATACTCTGTCACCGGGATGAAGAATGGTGCCTCTCACATTGCGATCATAATATTTCTTGCCTTTAGCCGACGACTTTTGACTGTTCTCTGAAGCTATCTGGTAAGCTTGTCTCATCCTGTCTGTCCACTTCTGTACAAAGGCCTGATGATTTTCTTTGTCTGCTTCATCCTTTAGGTCGAACAACAAATCGACTGGCAACCTTGGAGGCCTACCATACAAAAGGAAAAATGGTGAGTATCCTGTCGCCTCATGCCATGTGCAATTATAGGCATGTACAATGTGAGGTAGGTATTCTTTCCATTCACTTTTCTTTTCCTCCTCCAAGGTGCGCAACATCTGGAGGAGCGTCCGGTTCAGTCTTTCCACTGGGTTGCATTGAGGGTGGTATGGAGTGGTACAAGAGTGTGCAATACCTGACAACTGTTGTAGTCTTTGAAACAGCTTGTTCTCAAATTCTTTTCCCTGGTCATGGTGGAGTTTCTCAGGGTATCCGAAGCGAGGAATAAAGTCTTGAAAAATCTTTTCGGCTGCAGTCGTACCAGACGTATTCTTCATGGGATATGCCTGAGCAAACCTGGTGAAGTGGTCTACCAGGACAACAATATTTTCAAACCAATGTTCCCTCTAAGCTGCGCGCGTGCTCGGCCGCGCACTTCTGATGCTGAGGCCGCGCACTTCTGAAGCTGCGGCCGCGCAGAAAGGATTAAAATGCCACGCAAAGGACTGACGCGAAATGTGTGGGGAAATACATTTGATTGTAGTTTAAGTGAGAAATAATTTCAGTGCTCTGGTCAACCGCTATAGAGTGAAAACTGTTGAATGCAGTTTACAGGTTTCATAGAAAGAGAATGATGTCAGCACGTGTGATTGGCAGTGAGTCTTGCGTGCGGACCAAATAGCTCAATACGAGAGGCAACATGAAACGCAGACATGTGAAATAAAATCACATCATAATGTTTTAAAGAAGAGTGGTTTGATTAAAGTAGTAGAAATAACTGTTGATGGACACAGAACGGTAACAATTACACACCCACCCGCGTGCAAATTCAAAATAGGCTATCATTAGTTCAAATCTATGTCTTTGTGTGTGTGTGTGTGTGTGTGTGTGGGGGGGGGGGGGGGGGTAGGCATGGTTATATTACTATAAAAGAGTTCACATATTCACTTTTCTTGAAAATATTTAGCTATTCGATCTATTTAAATGCTTCAGTTTGTTATATATTATAATATAATATGCAAACAAATTGAAGAATTTAAACTGATATATTATTTCACTTCAAATGCTTCAATTCATTTTTTTAATATTATATTATATTAGGCCTATATTTTATTATATTATAAGCCTAAATAAAGAATCTCACGGGCTCATTGCCATTAAAAACTTTGAAACCTCCTGCTAAAGAAAATATTGGAAATTCATAAGAAATAAACAATCATTTAACTTTGATGGTTTAATGCTTCCTATTAATTGACTGTACAAAAACACTTTATGTTTTTCCCAAACCATCTCAGTGTAAAAGCGTACTTTTCTTTCAACTATACTATATTCTATTATTGTAAAGAATTGAACTGTCCTGCAGAAGATTTTGTAAATTATTTTTCATAGGATTTTTTGGCAAAGACTGTATAGTTAACAGCAATGTGAAAAAAATATCAGGTAACCCAAAATGTGCTTCATTTAGTGACTTCTTAATTAACTGCTTCTTTTTCAAAAATATGATTTAATACCAATAAGTTACATCAAGGGTCAAATAAAATAGAAATGCCACATTCAAGTTAAAAGTTACAACTGAATGTTGAAACCATTGTGTTTCTACGTATGCTGTACAGGTCAGGTATAAAGAATATTTTTGCTCAGGTGGCGAAATATGTCCGCCCAATAGAAAAAAGTTTCACTCAGCAAGAAAAAAAATTAGAGGGAACATTGATTCAAACCCACCTTTACTTGGCTCAAGGTGTAGGTAATCTACACTCACCAATTCAAATGGTGCACTTGATGAAATAGAACCCATTGGTGCTCTCTGATGCACATGAGGGTGCTTCTGTTTGATGCAAGCACATTTTGTCGTCACATAGTCCTCAATCTCTTGCTTCATTGAAGGCCAATAAAAGCGCTCACGTGCCAATTGAAGAACCTTCTTGACCCCCACATGCCCCATCTCGTCATGCAACTTCTTCATCACCACGGTCTTGAACTTCTGAGGAAGTACCAACTGCTTGAACTTTCCTGACTTCCGATACAGGATTCCCTTCGCCAGTTCCAGTTTATTGCACTCATAGAATAATCGTCGCTTTTCTCTTGTTAGCTGCTGTCCATTGCTTCCCTTTGGTGTCAAGCCTCTTTCCTTAAGTGAGGTGACTTTGCCAATTGCCAAGTCCTCACGCTGAGCGGCCTGGATGTTTTCTGGTGTCACACTAAGGAAACCACTATCTCCAGTTGCAGGTTCTTCACTAGATGTTTGGAGTTGTAAAGCTGCTACCCAAGGAACGTCATCATCCAAAACTGCTCTATTACCCTGCCATACTGCAGCAACAGTTTCTGGTGACACGGTCATGCTATACTTGCTCATGTGATCTTGAAGACTTAAAGGATACCTTGACAAGGTGTCAGCGTCAATGTTGGACTTTCAGGGTTGGTATCTTATATCAAAATGGAAGTCTGCTAACTCGCCCACCGAGCGGTGTCCTGCAGCATTCAGCCTGGCAGTGCTTAGAATGTAGGTCAACGGTTTGTTGTCCGTGAACACTGTGAAGGTTGGTGCATAGTAGAGGTAGTCCTGGAATTTGTCACAAATAGACCACTTAAGTGCCAGAAACTCAAGTTTACCGGAGTGTAGGTGATAGTTCTTTTCCGCAGGTGTTAATGCACGGGACCCATAACCAACAACTCGAAGTTGATTGCCCTGCTGCTGGTAAAGGACTGCTCCCAAACCTTCATTTGAAGCGTCCGTGTGCAATACAAATGGCAAATCAAAATTTGGGTAAGCTAATATGGGTGGACTGGTCAATTTGTCAATGAATGTAGAGACCACACTCCGATGCTTGTCCGTCCAGGTCACAGGTGTCCTTGAATGAAGTTGTCCCTTTTCTTGTTTCCTGTTCTTACCTCCTCCCTGACGAGACTGTGAGGAGACAACTCCCCTGGCTTCAGAGGAGCATTTGAGAAGCTCGAACAGAGGCTTTGCTAGACGAGAAAAATCCTGGATAAATGATCTGTAATAACTTAAGAATCCAAGCAGTGTCCGTACTCTCCCACCGTTCGAGGTTCCTTCTTTTTCAACGTTCTAACAGCTTCCAGGTCCTGAGGGTCAATTTCAATCCCTTCTCCTGACACCAAACGACCAATGTATCTAACTTGTCTTTTGAAGAGCTCACACTTCTGTGGACGAAGTTTGATTCCATGCTTTCTCATTTGTTGCAGTACTTTCCTCAGATGTTCCACATGATCACCGAATGGCTTAGAGAAACACAGTACATCATCTAAATATGGTGTCCAGCACTCATCACGGATACTCTCTAACACCAAATTCCATACACCTCTGAAATGCTGCAGGGGCATTGGTTAGCCCGAATGGAATGTGCACCCATTCGTACAGACCCCATGGAGTGGTGAAAGCGGTTTTATCTCTTGATTTTTGGTAACACTTTTCTTGGTACCCCAAAAGATATTCTACTGACTATAAGTAACTTAGCAACTACAAGTCAACTTGTTCTCCTAACCCTAACACCTAACCATAACCTAACAGTCTATTGACTGTCTACTACAGCCTACTAATACTCTAATGAGAGTTAGTTGACATGTAGTTGAAAAGTTACTTATAGTTAGTAGAATGTCTAAAGTATCTATTGAAATAAAGTGTAACCTGATTCTTCACTAACGAACCCTTGATGGTAAGCGCTACCTTGGTCTAGAATTGAGAACCAAGTATTACCACCGAGGCTGTCTAGGAGATCTTGAATCCTGGGAAGGGGATGACGATCAGGGATGGTCTTACGGTTAAGATCTTGAAAATCAACACACAAGCGCAAACTGTTGTCTTTTTTTCTAACACATACCACTGGAGACAAATATGAGGAGGATGACTTCTTGATCCAACCTCTGTTCAACAGGTTTTGCACATAGTCCTTGACCTCCTTATAAAAGGGTTTTGGAATGGCATTATAACACCTCTGGACTGGTGTGTTATCTGATAGATGGATTTTCAGCTGAAGTTAATGAATACATCCAATGTCTCCCTCATCCTGAGCAAACACATCTGATTCTTCAAACAACATTCTTTTTACAATGTCTTGTTCCTGTTTATTGAGGTGTTCGAGATCAACTGGTGGGTGCCATTTTTCTCCCACTCTCCTCTCATGATGTTCTTCTCTTTTACAGACATCGTCTGCTGACGTGATCTGGGATGAACACAATAGTGTGCTGTCAGTCTGCTTATCTGAATCCTGAACATTGGATGACGTGCATATCGGTCTCATTTCACTGATGGGTTCGATATTACCCAACACAAGTCTCTGGGGTAGGTAAATGTTATGGCTTGTGGAATTTTTAACTGGAATTTTCACCATCTTTGAGGCACCAGGAGGTACAGTTACAATAGCAGGAAATAACTCCAAACCTTCTGGGATTAAACTTTCTGACGCTGGTTTCAACATCATGGTTCCACCCTTGTGCCATGCTTTTACTCAGCATCTTACCTCCAGGACTTGACCACTGGGGATTGTTGCTCCTTGCTTCCCCGTCTTTACTTTACAGCTTGCAGTGCATTCTTGGGTGGAGCTCACTTTGAGGACCAAGGTTTCAGCAGCATATTTTTGCATCTGCAAGGCCTCAGAAAGAAGGTCAAATAGACTAATGTTATTTGCGCAACCATTATTCTCCCTTATGATCTCCTCGATTACATTGAAACCAAGCAGTGGACAGTCCAGGCACTTTCGACTCACCAAAAGAGGCACTTGGATGGCGATTTTGTTTTGTTTACCACTTGTGATTTCTAATAAAACCTCAACCCATCCATCAAAGGGTACGGCTGTCCCATTTGCTGCAGTGACATGAAGCTGGCTATCCACTAGTAGAGATTCTAGTGGTTAGATGTTGATGTTGGGTAAGCATTTCTTTAGCCAAACCCATCCAACAATACTGACCTGGGCTCCACTGTCCAAAAGCATTTGAGTTTGGACACCATTCAATTGGCAAGTTATCATACAGCGACTGCCAATCAGCTGTGCAACACGTTTCTCTCCAATCTCATTCGCTCTGTTGGATGTGTTATGTGTTACAGGTTGCTCTCCTTCGGATGCGCTGGAAGCCGATTGGGACACAGGATCTTCCTCGGTCACTGGTGGTCCCCTTCCCAGTGACCTCCTCTCTTTTAACGCTCGACTTTTCATGAGACAGCCCACAGCTCGGTGCCCTGCTTGACCACATAAGAAACAGTGAGTACACACTTCAACATTTTGGGCTAAACACTGTTTGCATTTACCCTTTGCTTCTGGTTTTAATGGTTGTTGTGCACTTGCTGCAACTATTTTGGTTTGCTGTTGAACACCAGGACCAATGGACATGACCACTTTCTCCAGATTCTTGGTCAGCGCAGATACTTGAGCAGAAAGTTCATGACTGGCATCACGATTGGCTTTAACTTCTGCGTGACTCGGAGGAGAACATTGCCCATCCACATCACCCTGCTGTGTTACACTTGCAATTGTGACTTTGGATTTGTATGTATGACCTATTCGTTTTTTTCTGTCAGTTTCCTCACTAACGGACTGTGTAATCAATTCTAAAATCTGATCATCTGTGATTGCCTGTGTCACTATTGCGGCTTTAATATCCCTCCGGACAAATGTGTGTTTTTCATTCAGACCCTGATATAGGGAGTGTAGGAAAACCCCTTGGGCCAGTTTACGATCATGCTGAAACTCACATTCTGTTTGTTCTGAAGCAAACAACACTCTCTGCTTAAGCCCCATTAACCTATACATAAACTGTTGAGGGGATTCTTTGTCTTGTTGTTTTGCATTACTCAATTCCTGAAATAGTTCAGTACTACTTTTGTCCCTAAGGTGAGCTCTAAGGAACCGTTTCAACTCAGCTACTGTAAGGCTGTCTTTTGTGATAAGCATCTCTTTGAAGGTACCAGGTTTGATTACCTTTAAGACTGTTCAAATGATTTCTGACTCTGTAATATTTTTCTGCAATACCTTCATCAATTTGCTTACAAATGCTGTTGAAACTCAAGTCTGAATTTAAATCAGAAATTTGCCCACCGTAAATTTGAACTCTCTACGTGGCAGATAGGATGCCACATCAGAGAATTTGATGAGACCAGTCATTTGTTCAGACACTCTAGGCAGTGGAACAGTTTGTTCAGCTCTTGAATGTGATGCAAGACCTGTAGTCTGTGCTACCTGTACCCTGGCAGCTACTGATGTCGATGCAGATTGCGATACCAGTCCCACAGTCTCTTCGTTTTCTTCGACGTTGGAAGCGAAACCTTGTTCTGTAGCGGTCACCTCCCGAACTAAGTCATGGAGGGTCAGCAGGCGGGCCATTCCTTGGTCCTCTAGACTCTGCAGTTGTTCTCCTCGAATGAAATCAACGATGAAGTCATAGAGTTCCAATTCTGTTGCATCCCCGCCTGGCACCACCTCTCCTTCCTCCTCCGCGCAACACAGGGCTACTTTGTAGAGTGCTTGGCAATGCGAAGAGCCGACCAGCAGGTAGGGCTGCTTCTCGATCTCCCACCGTAGTTCCCGAAGAGTAGCCATGACTGGACTGCTGTTCAACTCGCTGGTCTGGGACGAATGACGTTTAAAAACTGTGGTTCTTTACTGATCAGCACCCGACCACCAGGTGGCGCTGGTCCCGGACGAGCCCCCAAATTGTTACCCACATCAGGGCTGGGAAGCCTGAATGGGTAAGTTGAATAAACCACTTTTGCCGGCTTTGTTTCTCTGTAGAAAAATAAGCAAACGCTGTGAGACAGGAGTACTGGCTGCAAGCTCTGTCAAAGTTTAATTAACTCTCAAATTCTGTTCTTAGCTCTCAATGTATTCACAACATTCATATATTTGACTTAACAGAAAAACACTTGTATATCTGTAACACAATTACATGTTTATCTGTAACACATTCCATTAAAGAAAATACATTTTTAATAAAGGATTTTCAGAAGTTACTTTTGTCTGTACTCGACTTGTTCTGTAACACATCATAAACCATCACAATATATTGACCTGCTACAGTGTTTTCACATCACCATAAACAGTAATTCCAGATTCACACTGCCACATAAATGAATCTCGCCTTTGGCTTCACACTAACCTCATGTTTTACATGCAAGTCACCATTTTGGCTCTAGTTCACGCACGCATGTGCCTCCATTTTGGCTCGAGATAACTCCAGTAGCAAATGTACATTTAACTCGCTTAAACTTTATCATCCAAATACAATCAACATATAAAACCCTCTAGAAACATTCCTTAACTCTTTTCACATGAGTATTTTCTCTCATTTCACTTCAAATTCACATATTTGTCACTCGTGTGTAATCCGATATATCACTCATTACCACTGCATGTATATTAATCAAACTAACAATCTTTTCCAGTAACCCATCAAACATCAACATGTTTGAAACACAGTGTTTAACATCAGTTTCGACCAGTTTTTGAATCGTTCACTGCGTGAAAAGAGCTGTAATCGGGCATGTAAAACTCCTGAGTACTCCTGTGTACTCCACAAATAAACGTGTGTGTACGGGAGTTTGCTCTCCCGTCACACAATCCCGAATACTCCTGGATATGTACCAAGTTTGGGGCACAGCAGGGAGCCACTAAGGGCCATCAGTTACCATGGTGAATAATCCCCCGGTTGGGGTCAATGCAAGGGAATATTAGCATTTCCCACCTTTGGGACACAAGGCAGTGGCCTCCTTCAATTGGTCAGATGGTCTTACATAGGATTGGCTGCTCAATGCTTTGTCCCTCCTCTAAACCCCCACACTATTGGTCCAGTTTATGGCCTCATTTGGCTTTATTATTACTCATTATTAATATTTATTATCATTGGTGTTCATGGTCAAATGTCAAGACAATCAGATACACAAAGTTGAGTTTGTTATTTTTATTATTTGTAAATGACACTGGGCGCATGACATATATATACACACATTCAAAATTCTATAAATAAAAATACATTAGCACAGAATACACTTTACTATTAGTCATACAATATATAACCCCATATAATATATAAGGCCTGTGTATAATATATAGAAAACAATATAATATACAAATACTTTAGAATATATAAATAGTACAATATATAAATAATACAATTTATAAATAGATAACAATATGGAATTGTATAGAATATATAAATGCACTATATATATATAGAAAACTATATAGAATTATATATAATACAATCTATAAATAATACTTTATAATATAAATAATACTATATATAAAAAAACAACAGAATATTCAAATTATACTATAGAATAATATTTAGATGCGTAATACTAAAATAATTCATAGGCCAGCTTCTGTGGTCTCCACCGCGACTCGATCTGCACCAACTCGTGCATGATGAGTTCCCAAGTACTTCTGGTCTGCTTCCAGTCTTTTTTGTAGCACCCCACACAGCGCAGACAAAACTGTACTGCGGGTTGGAGGCCGAACAACCCAGACTGACTTTCCATCCAAGATAGCATCCTCCTCTTCAGACATGTGGTCAACTTTTGTAGTCTTCCAGATAGCTGCCTCTTCCTCTTGTCTGGAGAACGCCAGTCCTGCTGCTCAGCAGCTGCAAAATAGGAGGGAAAAAAGTAATTAAACCACTGAAAATATCAAATTGGTTGGGATGGGAGCCTCTCCCAGGCTGAGTCTTTTACTGAGATTTATATTTATTTACACTTACTCTTCTTTTTCTTTGTCTCATGCGCACAATGATCCTGCTGTCCTCCATCTTGTCTTTGTTCTCATCTTGGGCCATCCTGTAACCCCTTCAAACAGTTTCAAAATACGTCTTGCAGGATGCTAGAGAGAGGGAGATAGTGAGGGGGGAGAATGTATTTATTTATAACTAACTAATCTATACAGTTAAATAGTTGTAGCCTTGGGACATTCTCTTGTGACTTACCTTTAAAAACAGCAGGATCTACATCCAGTACAGCCATGGAGACGCCATTATAAAGATAGGTTGTGACCTCGAGGTTGTGGGGGGAGGATAGACTGTGGAGCAGTAATTAAAGAAGGTTGATTAAAAATATAATTTAGAAGAAAGGACTGTTATGAAACAATAGTTTTAAAGATATACCTTGTCTGTGGGTCATATTTGTGTATGTTGTTTTCCCCATTGTGCAATCTCCGTACAGCTTTCTGTAAACATCCAACATAGTATGAGGGCTCAATTCAAATACATTAATAAATAAAGCACACGAAGTTAAGCGGACACCGCCAAATGTTTGTGACGGTCAGAAAATAACTTACCGCAACAGAATTATTCCCAGCTCTCTTTAATTTCTTTGAAGCAGGCTCCTCTTTTGCCTCTTTGAGCTCATTGATGTCAGCCTCCATCTTATCCAACCTCTTGTCCATCGTCTCCAGCTTTTCAAATATCCTCTTCAAACTTGCATATACCATATACACCAGTCTGTTTTCGTTCGGACTCGGAGTTTGAAAAGCCACATTGTCCCGACGTAAAGGAGCAACATCTCTACCCTGCTCTCCGTAAAACTCCAGCGATCTTTTGCAAGCCATCTTGAAGAGCAGAGGACACCCAGATACAAACTGCTTTTCAGGGTCTACAGTCTTTGTTGTAGATTGACACAATGTAAAGCACTTATCAGCCCACCTTTCCTGAATACTAATGAGGGGGGCAGGGGAATAGGGGCAATCTTGAGCTGCCAGTCCCAAAACAAATTAGCATTTACAAAGCAAGCCATCAACTAACAGCATGTGGTCAGACAAGTTCCTGTTTTCGGGCCTTTGCGGGCATTTACAGGTACGCGTAACAAAGTTCCAAAGATCCCTGCCAAACAGCACATTTAGCGGGCGTATTCATTGTCTGAATTCTCCCGTATACACCCCTTTTGACGGAGTGGTTTTTGCTCACCTGTAGAAAAATAGTCAAACGCTGTGAGACAGTGGTACTGGCTGCAAGCTCTGGCAAAGTTTAATTAACTCTGAAGCGCCCGGTGCAGTACCTTATTTCAACAGCGCAAGGAGACAATAATAACAGCAACATTTTCTTTACCTACAACCAAGAAGGTAACGATGAATTGAACCATCAATTAACAAATGTTGAAGGCCCATATATTTATGAACAATAAAAAAAATGTTAAAAGGGGTGTCCTTTTTCCCTATCATTTTAACCTATATACATACATTTTTCAACCTACTACATGTGCAGCAATGCGTTTTAAATTAATGCAAAATTAAAGATAATTTTTGGCTTCAGTATTCTCGAGAAAAGGGGTTTTCCCGTAGCGTAAGCTAGCTTACGCAACACAGGAGTACTCTCATAAGAGAACCGTATGTTTGTTTGGCCGGAAGCTAGTTATTTTACTTTATAAAGTTTTAAATATGGATATTTTTATTACACAATACAGCTAATACCCATGGAAACGTCTCGGGTTATGACTATAACCCTTGTTCCCTGAGAAGGGAACGAGACACTGCGTCGAGAATCGACACTTTGGGGACGCTCCCTTAGTGTGCGCCTCTGAAGTAAGAATGAAACTAATCCAATCCTGATTGGTGTTGCGTCGTGATGTAACATGTGACGGCATAACCGGATGCATAAAAGTGACGCTGACACACACACACATCAGCTCCGCGATGAAGCAAGACGCTCTAAGGCCTCGAGGGGCGTGGCAGGACGATGCAGTGTCTCGTTCCCTTCTCAGGGAACAAGGGTTATAGTCATAACCCGAAACGTTCCCTTTCGAGGGAACTCAACACTGCGTCGAGAATCGACACTTTGGGGAACGAATGCCCACTAAGCCACGCACCGAAAACAGGCCTGCCCCGGAGTGAAACTGATTCAGGCACTCAGCTAGGACGAGAGCACGTGTGTGCCAAGCGTACTAGGGAGGTGCAGACTATAGAACCTAACAAAAGTGTGTGGGGTAGCCCAACCGGCTGCCTCACAGATCTCCTTGATGGGAACTCCCGAAAGGAGGGCCCTAGAGGACGCCATGCCTCTAGTAGAATGAGCCCTAACGGCCAAAGGTGAAGGGAAATTCCGCACCTTGTAGGCCTACTTATGGTTTGTATAGCCTGGAGCCCCTAATAGGTGATCCAAAACACACTACAGTAGGTCCGACCTCCTCCAAGAAGAGGACCTCTCAAGGTAATACTCGGAACTCTGACTGGCAGAGCAAGGAACCTCTCCTTTTCTGCTGACACATGAGGTGGAGGATGAAATACTTGCAGGACCATGGACCTAGCCATCATAAATTGCACTTAAGGCACATAGCTGGGTCTCGGATGCAGGATGGCGTTAACTCCGCCGGGGGCACACCCCAAGCAAACTGGCGATAATGCCAGGGCTTGGAGATCTCCCAGTCTCTTTAAAGAAATAGCTAAGAGAAAGGCTATCTTGAACGTGAGGTCCTAGGCGAAGCCGACTGGAGGTATTCGAAGGGAGCCAGGGATAGCCCTTCGAGAACCACCGCCAGGTCCCAGGAAGGAACCCTGGACCTGACTGTCGGTCTCATCCTCCAATACCATGGAGAAATAGTATGACCAGTTGGTGCCTCCCTAAAGGCCCAACATTTAGTGGTGCATGGAACGCCGCAATGGCAGCCACGTACACCCTACGTGTGGAAGGGGAGAGATTCGCAGAGAAACAATCTTGAAGAAACTCCAAAACTGAAGCCATTGGGCAGTTAACTGGGTCTAACTCAAGTTCTCTACACCAAGTAGAAAAATATTTCACTTGAGGCCATATAATCTCCTAGTAGACGGTGTCACGGTGGGTAAATCCTATGTCTCATTCATGTCACGTGTTTCTGTTGTTACATATGTGTGTGTGCTGATTAGAGGGGCGTGGCTGCTCATCAGAGCTCATTCAGTAATCACTCATCACCAGCTGCAGTCTATCATCCCGGTCTATTTAATCTCACCCATTTCTCATCTCCATTGTCAGATCGTTGTTTGTGATGTCCGGTGTTTGATCCCTCTACGTTCCAGTATCCTTCGTTGTTCCTGTCTGTTCCCTGTGGATGTTCTGGATTCGTCTTGTTGATCGTCACCTCACTTCACCTGCACTGTATCCATCTGACCATCGAGTCCCTGCGCCACTTACCTGCCTGTCTGTGAACCATGTACTGAGTTTTCAACCTTGCCTGTCTGTGGACTGTGTTCTGAGCTTTCCAATAAATATTGTTACTTGCAATTGCTTCCGTAGTAATTACGTTACAGACGGAGCCCTAGAGATAAGTATGGTTTCAACCACCCCAGATGATAGACCAGCATCTAGGTACTGAGCCCCCTCAGAGGCCAGACCCACAATTTCCACAGCTCTGGATGAGGATGGAATATAGTGCCCTCCGCCTGAGACAACAGACCCCTCCTCAGAGGAATCTGCCATGGCGGAGCTATCAGGGGTGAAATTAAGTCTGAAAACCATACTCGGGCTGGCCAAAACAGGGCTATCAGAAGAAGACTGATGCCCTCCTGACGGACCCTCTCCAGGACCCCCGGGGGCAGAGCGATCGGGGGGAAAAGCGTACAGACGAAGCCTCGGCCAGGCCTGTACCATGGCATCCAACCCCAGCGGGGCTGGATGAGTGAGGGAGAACCAAAGTGGACAGTGGGATGGACGTCCCTCGAGGCGCAAACAGATCCACTTCCACTGGTCTAAACCTCTGCCATATGAACTCCACCACCTCTGGATGGAGTCTCCATTCCCCGGGCCTCAGCCCCTGCCTCGACAGGATGTCCGCTCCCTGATTCAGATCCCCCGGGACATATATTGCTCTTATAGATAATATTTTCCCTTGGGGCCATAAAATGATCTGATGCGCCAATCTGGATAGAGGGCGCGATCTGAGTGTTCTTTGTCGGTTTAGATAAGCTACCACTGAGACGTGGTAACCTTTGATGTCTGTGAGGAAGCTCCTCAGAGCCCTGAACACAGCCAACATCTCTAGGCAATTTATATGCCAAGAATGATGATGGTCCTGCCACAGACCCCTGGCAAAGCGGCCGTCCGAGACCGCGCCCCAGCCAGCGAGGGAAGCGTCTGTCGAAACAGTTTCCCGGCGACATGACGCCCCTACCACTAGCCCTTGGGACAAGAACCAAGGTTTCTTCCATATTAATAGTGAACGAAGGCATCTGCGCGTAACCTTTATTATATGGAACGGATTCCCCTTGGGGAAAAAACCCTTGGCTTTGAGCCACCACTGAAGGGGCCTCATGTGAAACAGGCCCAAAGGAATTATGTTGGATGCCGCTGTTATGAGGCCCAGCAGTCTTTGAAATTGCTTTACAGTGATGGCCTGGCCTAGCTTTATCCGGGACACCATGGCCAGGATGGATTCGATACGAGCGGGAGACATACGTGCCCGCATCGTAACCGAAATCTATACCACGCCCAGAAGAGTAGTCTTCTGAGCTGGGTACAACACATTTTTCTTAGTGTTGAGCCTCAACCCCCGGTTCTGAATGTGGCCAAGGACGACATCTCGATGCCGAACTGCCATTTCTCGAGACTGGGCCAATATGATCCAGTCGCCGATGTAATTCAGTATACGGATGCCCTGAAGCCTCAGTGGAGCCAGAGCCGCATCCATACACTTTGTGAACGTGCGGGGAGAGAGTGCTAGGCCGAACGGAAAAACCCGATATTGGTATGCTTCGCCCCCGAAAGCAACCTCAGGAACCTCCTGTGACATGGAAGGATGGAGACATGAAATAAGAGTCTTTTAGATCCATCGTGACAAACCAGTCCTCGGATCTGATATGGCTCACGATAATGGGAATAGTAAGCATTTTGAACCTGAATCTCCTCAAAGAACGATTCAAAAGCCCTAGATCTAAAATTGGCCTCAGTCCGCCATCCTTGTTTGGAACTATAAAGTACCGGCTGTAAAACCCGGACTCCCTGTCTGGTAGGGGAACACATTCTATGGCCCCTAAATTCCAGTAGAGTCTGTACCTCTTGTTCCATAACCCGAGCCTGTTCTGGAATCACTGCAGTCGGTACCACCCCAGCAAACTAGGGAGGTCGGGCACCGAACTGCAATCTGTACCCATAGAGATATATTTGGAAGGCGTTGCCATTCTTCTACAAAATCTACTAAGGGAACCAGCCCCTCGAGACTGGCCTCGGGTGTTTTCCGAGCACTATTCTCGACTTCCTGAAGCGGAGGACCGGCAGGATAAAAGTCGATACAGATTTTGTGACCATAGTCGGTGCCCTGTTGCAAGCTTTTGGGGCGAACGCCACGGAGTGCGTTCGCTGGAAATCGATGTGGCCCGACGCGTCAAAGACGGCGTGACAACATCTTCTACCCTGAGGGCACCTGCTGCTAGAACAACCTCGATTGTTCCACAGCCGGGGGGCAGCCCTCAGAGGTCCTACAATTAGGACCTCTTCGCCTGAAGGACGGCCCTCAGGTCACCCTTCTGGCTGGAGGACTTCGGTTGAGAGTGCTTCCTCTGTTTGCCAAACTCCCTCAGGAGGGCCTCTAGAGGCAACGCTCTCTTTTTTTTTTTTTTTGCTTCCTGAAACCTGTCAACAACTGTAGTGACAGCGTTGGAAAACAGGCCAGAAGGAGATAGCTGAGCAGCCAACAGGAAATATTTGCCTCACTTAGATCTTTAAGAAGATCGGCCTGGTACGCCTGCAAAATCGTCCTAGAGTGCAGGCACGCACCAGCCTGACCTTTTCATTTCTAAATATTTTACCAAAGGAACCAGGCTCTCGAGCCTGGCTTCGGGTATTAATCGGGATTCGTTCTCGACCCCCTGAAGCGGGTTTCCGGAAGGGCTGGACCGAAAAAGATTCTCGATTGGCGAACGCGAATGCTGCCTGGCCGCAAAAATGTGGGGCGGACAGTGCAGCCTGCGTTCGCTGGAAACCGATGTGTCCCGAAACGTTTTTAACGGCGGAAGAGCAACATCGATTTCCTGCACCATATAAGCCCAGCCAACCAGTGCAGAGGTGTCCCTGCACGGTTTGTTGGGCAGCGCCGGGGCTTAAAGTGAAGATGCCGGATCAGGAAAAAGATAGCACGCGGCAACTTGCCATAACCCGACTCTCTCGCACCCACCACATTCGAATAAACATATAATGAATGTGGTGAGATACCTAAAGAATGGGGTTTTTCCCAGGATCTACACATATATATTTATATTTTTATAAAGATCTGGGAAAAACAGTAAGCCCCGGCTCTGAGGTTGTGAACGGTGCTGTAGGAATCTCTCGTCTAGTTCATTTTGACGGGGATCATCCTGCTTATTTTGTGGCCAGCTCATATATTTTATATATATAAATATATTTATTTATATATTTATTTAGTCTGGCCACCGCACGCATCACAACCTCCACGAGCTCTACATAAGCAGAAACATAAGCCGGCGAGTGTGACTCATGTTGCTCGTTCCCGATGCTGAGCACATCTACTTCCTTATAAACAGATAGCTCAAGCACTGGGCACTCGTCACGGGCAGAAGAAGCCGCATCGCGGGCTTCTGCGTTGTGAACTAGTGTCATAGAATCTGCGGATGATGAGAGAAAAGGTGCCTCAGCAGTCTCGTTCTCATCCGCGAGATCCTTCTGCGATCTCCACGATCTGAGCCGTCGCGCCGCCTCAATGGACGCGGGACCCGAACCGCGGGGATCGTGAGCCTGGCCATCATCAGGAAATAATATAGCCAAGCGGGAGCACTCTAATAGGAAGTGATTCACAGTGTGCACAGGCAGCCCTCTCGAGAGCTGACAGTGCGTGCTGCGCCCCTAAACAATACACACACACACAGCTGATGCGTGTCCCCACCCGTGGCATATATATTATCTTGGGCAGGGGTGCACACACTTAGTGTATTGTTCACTCGCCATAATACAGAGCTTTGCACAGACAAACAACACCAAATAAGACAGACAGTTTCACAGAGAGCGCTTGCTGAAGAGCTAAAGCTGATGTGTGTGTGTGTGTCAGCGTAACTTTTATGCATCCGGTTATGCCGTCACATGTTACATCACGACGCAACACCAATCAGGATTGGATTAGTTTCATTCTTACTTCAGAGGCGCACGCTAAGGGAGCGTTCCCAAAGTGTCGATTCTCGACGCAGTGTTGAGTTCCCTCGAAAGGGAACTGTGGATTTTTCGTATTTTTATATTCGTATTTTTTTGTTTTTTCAGGAAACACTGCAGAAAGACGATGTTATTTAGCAATAAGCTACATGGGACCGTACTATATTATGGACTTCTTAATATATCACATATTTTTCCTTTTTTAAATCTATTCTGCAAATTTGTTAGCCATGAAGTGCAGCTCTAGACACTTGTGTGATTTGGAAAATGTATTGATGCACTCATGATGTATTGATGTTCTCATGATCTTGCACATTAAGTAAACAATGGAATAATTCAATATTTGCGTAATGGTGAACAAGCAATACTTTGTTTAATCAGGGTTTAGTGTGTGTATGTATGGTGAGTAGGGTATTTCTCTGAGACTCAGCCATTATTAATGTAGGACAGTTTTGACATAGGAATGACTGCATTAAATGTGACAGAACCAGTGTTTTATCACTCTGGTCTTTATCTCAATATAACAAACCCCAACACCAGCCCACATCATATTTATGTATACGTAAAAAGGAGGCTGGGAAGTAGAATAAAGGTTATTCAAACAAGCACACACGAATACACATGAACACCCAGTCTGCAGAAAACAGCATTTCCTCTGTTTATAAACCAAAACCTCAATGATCTCAAACAGAAGTGTCACCTGATGCAATCCAACATCCTATATAAGATGATGTGACGTGCACAACTTTACAAGTTTCCCAAATTTTGGATAGAGTTATATAGTTGAAGCCAATCTAGAAACATATGCCCTTTAAGCTTATATTGTCGTCTTCCAACTTTGGAATCGTTCTCTCCTAATGTCTTTTGGGAGCACAAATCATGGTCTCAGGCCAGCGTGGACAGTTTAAGGGGGATGCTCTAAATCAGTTATGGGTCACGAGAAAAAAACTGTTCTTATAGTGACATGGACAGCTAGAAAAAGCAATGCTAAATGCTAATAAAAAATGCAAATAACTACATAGTTAGACAAGCAAAATAAAAAAAAAACTTTTCAACTTTGAAACTTCGAAATTGAGGACAAATTGCTAACAATATTTTTTATTGTTCATCAAAGCACATTAAAACAGTACTTTGAAGTCATTTAGTAGTAACTAGCCAAAGCTATCAGATGCTAATACAGAAAACCATGACTAAATCTAAGGGAAATTAATTCATGACCCAGACTACCACTTGCTCTAGACAGCGTCTAACACTAATCACAGATTTTCACTCATACCTCTGTCCAGTCAGCCCATAATAAAAGCTATTAGAAATTAGAAAGCTATTACAAAGTTTCAAGTACATGAGCTACAGAGTTTGAACAACATGCTCAGCCTGTATCACATGCAACCACATCCTACTGACATGCAAGCCGCTGCTTGGCTCACAGACGCAAATGAGAGGAATCAGCAAACAGTGCAATATCTTTGCTGGGGTTACTCATGCTTGTTTGATTTACTGTCTGTGTGTGTTTACAAGGGTGTGTGTTACTGAGACTTGTGTTACTGACACAGTCTTGTGACTGTGCACTGCTGCAAAAGCAAATTGACACTAATGCACCTGAGAATAAAGCTCTCACATGTATGCAACCACACCCAAACATACAGGAAGCTGGTGGGTTATGTAGTCTTACAGTAAGTGTTACGTGAGCCACTTTTACATCATCCTGTTGACAATCTAAGTAATTTCATTGTCATGTTTGCTTGTGTGTCTCAATTGAACCTGCAGCTCTTAAAGCTTAATCAGCTACTGAAGCTGCTATTGCACAAAGGTTTGCAGTGCAGAGTGCATTGACTATCAGTGAATATATAATGTAGTGCAAACTATTTTAAATATGATTATTTGCCACAATATGTACAATGGAAATTTCAAATTCAAAATCTCAAATTCCAAACAAGTTATTCAGTCAAGAGATGTGAGTTATAACCTCTTTTCTTTTGTTGTTTGATTAATATTAATGAGACTGACAGCAGAAGGTTTATTATAATGCATGGATATAATAAGGTCTAAAATCAAATCATCTATAGACTAATGACTACCACTAATACATTTAATTTGATCTAAACTGTTTCCTGATTTTTATAGTTCATTTAGGCCTATGTTTAGTAAAAGCTACTTTTCTTCCCGGATCTACAGTATGTAGGTTTTGTTTCTGGTGGGACACTAATTAGTGCTGCACTTGGTGCTTGCTCTGCACGTTAGTTGTGTTCTTATGGTAATGCTGATATTTTAATCTCATAAATGTTGACTGCTTTGGTAAACAGAATTAGTAATTAAAGACCTGTTTCCATGTATGTTGTATTTGGGAGTTTCCAGGAGGTTATGTACAATAATCAACTGTATTTTCTGTTGTTTAAATGTATATGCTTTGATTAACATTTGCTCATGCCCTCTTTTACATGTAAACGTGCCATATGTGTGTCTTTACAGGTAGGATTGGGCTTTCTTTTAAGTCCATATATGTTTAATTGTATAAATACAAATAAAAGAACAACACATCATTTTTATCTTTTTTTTTTTGTACCATGGGTGTAAAGGAATAAGGATGGTACTCTTATTGTATATGTTTATTCACATTTTAGTTAAAGGAGCATTTCACCCATTTCAACATAAGTCTTTATTGAAAGTGGGTCATATATGTAGTCGAAATGTAAAATTAATATTCGAATTTGGTGCCTTCTTGACCGAGGAAAGACAGAAAGTAACTTTAGGGCGCATTTGTATGGAAGACAACAACTCCCACAATGCACCACATTGCAAAGCTCCGCAAGCCACTCTCACTAATCCAGAACAGTGTCTGTGAGGTATCCGCCTATCAGAGAAACGTCCTGGTTGCGTATGCAACCCCCCATTCCCTGAAGGAGGGAACGTTGGACATAGTCCACGTCGACTGAATGGGGTTCACACCAGGGAGCCAATCCTCTTCAAGCACTATTGAACGAGCCAATGGAATTGGCGTGCGTGATTCGCATCACATACTCCGCCCCCACGGCACGGGTATAAATACGGAAGTGGATGCACGCACTAGTTGCTTTTTCGCTGAGGATCCGAGCGTAACTCGGAGTCAGCGGTGGTCCAGCAGTAGTGGCAAGGGGACTACGTCCTCCGTTCCCTCCTTCAGGGACGTCGACTGAATGGGGATCAACTATTGAATTCGCCACTAAAGCTGCCACCTTCCAGTGCCCAGACAAAGGCCTCCTGATGCCCCCGCACTTTAAGGCGGGGAAGGACAGGGCTTAGGCCAGGGAAGTCACTGCTGTTCCTAAAGGAACACTGGGAAAGCTTTCCCTGTACATGGGAGGAAGGGACGCTGTGGAAGCCACATCCTACCCAAAGGTAGGTAACGTGGAGAATACACATATGAACTGGGTGGATGACCGGGCAGTACGACATATGGAATGTCACTGGGGAGGCTCCAGCCTATGAACGATGGGAGACTCAACCAGACAGTGACGGCAGAGCAGACTCTGCCGAGGGAAAACACGTGCTCGCTGTAGGGAGCCATATCATGGAAGAATACACATATGGGATCACCGTAGGGATCGCAACATATGGACCCAGCCTAACACAGGTTCCACACTGCTTACGAGTGGTAGGCCTAACACTGGACGTTCCGCTACATCAGACGTCGGAGGGGTGCTGAGGAACTCAACAGAGTTTGGTTAAGGGGAAATCAACTGGAGCAGAAACGGCGCATACCACATACTACCATGAAGAACGAGTTTACAACAACTGGCCTTCATATTGGCTGGAGGGAGGGCTATATCAAGTCCTTCGCCAGTAGGACATAGATATGCACGCACAAGACAGAAGCACTGCTCAAAACTAGGTGTGATGAATATCACTGAGTTTTCAGGAGCACATCTGCTCAACATGTAGTGTGATGACTATAACTGACTTGAGCGGAGCCGAACGATAGCCGAGTCTGAGGTGGGGCAGCAAGGTGGAGATTGTGGTGCTAGTGTGCAGTGCAACACTTATCTGTCTCCACTGGCGGCAGGGGGCGCATGAGAATGCGGATGACCGTTCCTTGAATGCACTAAGCTGCCTGCTGGCGACCAAGGGGGCCTGAGGGGTGTAAGGCAATACAGGGTCACACACCGCCTGACTGGCCCTCTTGGGGCCCAGGAATAGAGAAGTTTGCTGTTTTTTTGAAAATGTGGGTACCGCTGACCCTGCTTTTACGGGAGCCGACAGCGGAACAGACACACACATAATTAAAAAGCACCAGTCGGCCCTCCAACCGGCTGGAGGGATTGGATCGGTGGCCACTCCAAGAGCAACCTCTCAATCCCTGGGGGGCCCATCCAGGTTCAACGTTTCCGCTGTCGCTTACTACCTGGCTTGGTAGTGCCTGGGACGGGCTGGGCGGCCGGCTCCACGTCGGGACCTGGGTGCTGGCTGCTGTGATGGTCCGGTGGGAGCTGAGGCGGCTGCAGGCGGACACCCTCAGCGACGGCCAGGCGGAGGATCTGTCCCCGGCGGATGGGTGAAGGTAGCAGCGTCCTGCAGGATGTGCTGGATGGCCTCCATCTGCCTCTGGGCTGCAGAGAACTGTTGGGCAAAATTCTCGACAGCGTCGCCGAATAACCCAACCTGAGAAATGGGAGAGTCCAGAAATCCAACCTTGTCTGCTTCTCCCATATCAGCCAGGTTGAGCCAGAGATGGCGCTCCTGGACCACAAGTGTGGACATTGCCATACCGATCGCGCAAGCTGCAACCTTCGTCCCCCAGAGGCAAGGTCGGTTGAAGTGCGGAGCTCACCCATGAGGTCACGGTCTGGACTACCCTCGTGCATGTTCATGAGTGCCTGGGCCTGGTGGACCTGGAGCAACGAGGAAGCGGCTTGGAAGCAGCTTCGGCGGCCTTTTTCAGCATAGCAGATATCTCTGGATCTGGCTCGGGCAACGCTGGTCTCCCAGAGGGAGACATCGCAGCCGAGTTGTCATCTCCAGAGTTCAGCTCCCCATCCGATGCTGCAATAGACAAACTGTCCCCTGGAGGGGTCCCAAATGAAACAGCTGGTCGGTCCACTACAGAAGAACCAGCAGGTTCATTGAGGAGCTCCACCGGTTTCGGTGCGTAAGAGGAGTGAGGGATCCACGGGGCTATGCCGGGCGGATCACCCTTCACTGTAATCCTCAGATCACCCAGCTTGGAGGGCACCTCAGTCTTCCTCTGGGAAGGTAACCCAGAAAAAGGGCCAGGGTGGGGCCCAGAAGTGGGGACTGCACCTACGCTTTTGACGTAGGCGAGTCTCGATCTCAGCACCGAGATGGTCATATTCCTGCAATGGAACTGTCTCAGCGTGCTGTAAGCCCAAACACACAATACAGCTTTCATGACCGTCAGAGGGGGACAGAGCCTTATCGCACACAGAAACGCATGGATGGAATGGCATCTTTAGAAAGACATACTCACACCCGTGTTGCTCTTTTAGGAAATGGGACTGTCACAAGTCCCGGAGGGCACAGGGAATGACCGTGGCAACACTGAATCAGCTGACGGAAACAGTGAAGCACTCACTTCTCGCCCTCTAACCAGCCGTCAACACACAAACAAACAGAGAAATTTGATGCTGTTAAAACAGCAGTTGAGAGCTAAGAAGCTTGCGATCACCGCTGCACTTGCGCTGTAGAAACACCAACACTGGGAGGTCTTCCCTCAAGAACACCGACACACTCGCTCGTTGAAAACAACAGCACTCTTCAGAGACATCAATCCACGATTGGCTCCGAAGCGAAAGGCAACTAGTGCGTGCATCCACTTCCGTATTTATACCCGCGCCGCGGGTTACTTTCTGTAACGTTTATGACGAAGTTGCTGATGTCAAAAGTTTAAATTTATCAATTTAAATTACTAATAAATTATTTAGATGTGTTTCAAAGTCAAAATATTTCATTTTTTTTTACAGAGCCTGATTGATTGTACTAACATGTACTAACATGTTTAAGGCAGCTGTTATTCATGCATGAATCAAGCACAGGTGACTTTGCGTAGTGGGAGGGGGCCCCCAAATCAAATTCTGCTTAGGGCTCCCAAAATGCTCGGCCCGGCTCTGTTTGTACATCATAAGAAGGATGGCGTCTACGCTAATTTTAGTCTCTCTGTTTATCCCGAGGTTTACCGCAAACCACCGGATCCAGGCCATATCCAGATCTGATGAAGGACCATCGCATGGACACGACAACAACGCATCTCTGAAGTGCCAGCCTCATCAACCCTGTGAAGGCCTCATGGACACCTCAACAAACTCGTCTCCATACCGGCGTGATGACTCCGACCCCAACCAGATGGAACTGGATAAATGTTGTGAAATTTCCCGGGATCAACGCGCTGTGTGAAAGGGGCTAAAGTCAAACGAACCCGGTTCATATCCCAGGCCACTTTATCTGTGTATTTTCTGGAATCTCTGTGTGAAAAGGGCTATAGATGGACCAAGAGATAGCCTGAGAAGCACAGAACAATGAGCAGCACATTATTATTGTAATGGGTAGCCTAATTCTCAACTTTGCATAAACCATATTTTATAAATCTATTTATAAATCCATTCCCATTGTATTCTACTTTATTCTTGTATTTTTAATATTTTTTTATGATTAGCCTACTATGTGTTTACGATCAATAGTTTGACTGACAGACATACAGACAGACAGTCAGACAGACAGACAGATAGACAGATAGAAGCATAAACTTGGAATTATGGACATCTGTTACTTAAGCAAGTTACTTGGATTTAATGACAAAAAAGGCATGGGATGAAATATGGGACTTGCCCCCACAATTAGACCTAAAGCAGCCATAAACACACCTCTACAGACAGCTACATATAATTTGTGACCTGCAGCTTCTAGAACTTTAACTCTCTGCAAAGCACGTTTGTTGTCCCATGCTGTCTGTGCCTGATAGTTGCAGAGGATGGACTGTATTGTGTGTATGAGAAGGTGTGGTGTGTGTATTTGAGTGTGATAATTGATATGTGAAAAATTTCAAGGTGAACCAGACCAACTGCCTCCACAGTACACACACGTTGTGTTTTTATGTTTTATGGGAACGTTTTATGGGACGCCGTTTTCCTCATGGGGACCAAAAAAAAATGTCCCCACAAGGACAAGAATTTTGGATATTGCCATCTTTTGTCCCCATAATCCAGGGTTTTGCAGGACACACACACACACATCCATCAAGAGATGTCAGAGTCAGAACCTCTTTCACAATTAACTTTTCATTTCTGATGAACAGCAGTACTTTAATCATTATCAAATTCCTGTGACTGGAGGATAATGCATCATCCCTCTCCTCCATGACAGAAAACATGTTTTCTGATATCTTTCTTTCTTTGAATTGTATGTTTGGGATGAATTCTCAGAAACTCAGAGCCAGTTGTTCTCTGCCATCCTGCTAAATTCAGTGACAAGTGTCATTGATATTTAATTAATACATTTCATTGTAAAAAGAATGCCTACAAAAACATGCAAACACTGCAGAACTAGTAAAGAATAAGCGTGTTTATTTATATATATAACTCTGATTGAAAATAATTTTGTTCCACATCGAACCTGTTATAACTGTGCTATTGAGTGCTATTGGAGAGGTGATTCAGCATTTTACTGCCATATGTGTGGGGTAGTTTATTACAGTTCACAGACATACAATAATTCTGGAAGCTAATGATTAACTGTGACAGCAGCTGAGAACAAGCCCCATATCTTACTCTGATGACCTCTATAGATCAGATCAGCACACACTGATGTAAGACAATTGTCTCTTTGACCAAATCTTCACCTATTTTTTCAACCTCATTATGGTCGACATCCTTTCCAGTATTTGCATTCAAGTTCCAAATGTACCATAATTCGGGAAATAATGCGGCATTTGATTCTGGTAGTGTTATATTTGCCAAGGCAAAACATTTACCTGTAGTTAAAAACAGTGTGTTTGTGTATGTGTGTGTGTGTGATCCGAGTGCAATGCCCAGACAAACAAGTCAGTTAAGGCCTCTGTCCTAAATGATTCATGATTCCTATTAGGCAAACACTTATATAGTCTCTTATACTATCATGCCACTAAACAAGACAATAAAATACCTTACAGACAAGACACATGTCCTGGGATATTCCAAGTCATTTCTAATGTCCAATATCCTAATTTATGATATGCAAGGGGGTTTGGTTCAGTATGTGATCATAGACAGATGACTGTAAAAGGTCTACTCCCACATATGGAGAAGTCAGATGTTTGGTACAATCTAGTGCAGGCCTGAAAGGAGGAAAACCATTGAGCAAACTTGACCCCAAAAAAACACTAACAATGAAGAAACAAACAAGGAAAATAAGCAAGTAAAACCAATCACTCTTGAAGGATGAGAAAAAAGTGAATAATGAAAAACAAAAGATCCAGAGAGAAAAGGAGTATAGCAACACATAGTGAGCTATGTACGTAAACAGCATTTTAAGGTATAGGCTCATCCCTGATGTGAAGATTATTCCAAAAAGTTTGAAGCATTATTGTGCTGCCTTTAAAGATATTATCATTTGGACAATTTTAAGGCAACATTGCATGTATACTTCGCATAGAAGGAGATCCAGCGATGCATTGTGACAAGCTCAATTAAAAAAAATCAGCTGGCAGTAGACAGTAAGGCAGCTCACTAGGTGTTGGAATAGAGCCAGAAAGATTGTCTTTGTGCATAAACAGGATGAATCCATGCAGGACTAGAGCCAAGGTCTCCATCTTCTTTCTCTCTATATAATGTACCACATACATCCTGCATCCTAACAGTGACCAAAATAAGACCCTAGAACAATTGCTTGCTCCAGTGGTGCCTGCATCCAGAGAAGGGTTTAATTTGCCACGCAGTGTTGGGTTCTGGACACGTGCATTTAGGGAAGGTTTCAAGTCCACAACGTGTGTGACGACACACTTCAACTGTAGGTTTGAGTTCAGCTGTTGTTTACATCCCTCCATTGAACATTTTGTGATGACGAGTTATACACAAGCTGTTCTCTGATTCACATGGTACAGGAACAAAACAGCAGGATTCTTTCCTGGTTTTGCAACATCCTCTGCATTACAATGGTGTTCCTTTTAACCCCTTACTTGTGAAGTAGCTTCATACAACTTTAGTAGCTTTCATTTTTCATACAACATGAAAAATGAGGATTAAATCTCAGATGAAGCGAGAAGGTAAACGTGTTAATTCAACAAAAGCACATTTCAACACAGAAAATAATAAGAAATGTTTCTTAAGCATCAGGGGCCTTATTTATAACTGTTGCGCATGCACAAAAAAGGCCCTGAAAGAGGCATACACATCTTCGCATACATTGTGATTTATAAAAACAAACTTGACGGGCAAATTTGCGCATCTGCACGCAAACTCTGACCCATGCGTACTGGAGACAGACAGTTTGGCGACACGGGTCGTGAGCTGAAGTTAAAAGGCTTTTTGGTCACTTTTAGACAGGAAATTGAAAGAAATTACACATATACAGCAAGATAATGCAAATATAATTTCACTCACCAAGCATATCACTTGAAGCAAACATCCCTTCTTAAATGTCCGAATATATATAACGCAGATGAAGAAAAACGTCTCGGTTACGTATGTAACCCTCGTTCCCTGAGTAGGGAACGGAGACGTTACGTCGGATGACGACGAATGGGGTTTCGCTTAGAACACCTATCGACTTCGAGTATTACAAAACGAGCCAATGGCAAAGAAATGCCATGGGTCTGCGGAATTTGCATAGCGTATCTCCGCCTTACCTCGTGGGTATAAAAGGAGGACGCCGGCAACAGGCAGATATGTTTCTTCGCTGAGGAGCCAAGACTGAGCTCAGGCGATCCCCGCGGTACAGCGGAAAGTGGCAGGAAGACGTAACGTCTCCGTTCCCTACTCAGGGAACGAGGGTTACATACGTAACCGAGACGTTCCCTTTCGTTGTCACTCCGAGTTACGTCGGATGACGACGAATGGGGTTACCAGTCTAATCACGCCACCTTCTCAGCTGTCTTCCAGTGCCCTGCGTAAATCTGAGATCCCTGTCGTGAGACTGGCACGGACGAAGGACTCCTAATTAGCACAGGAATACCAAGGTACACTGGGGAGCATATCCCAAAGTTTAGGGGAAATATGCAATTACTGCCAACCCAGAGGGGGGGGGACTTAGAGAATACACATATGACCCGAAGGAGACATATGGAGAACACTGGGGTGTCCAGCCGCAGGTGGAATATTTCAACCCCAGGGGTGGCAAGGTGGCTTGCCAAGGGAAAGACACATGCTCAAAGAGGCTTACAGTGGAAATACACATGTGGGGGTCGCTCAGAGGAGGGACCATGCACACGGGAGGCACCTAGCCGACACGCAGGCAATAGACACTGGCGCCGACGTCAGGAGTGCTGGAGGAGCTCAGGGCTTCCGGGGAAGCTCACCTGAGGAGAATATCGCACGTATCCAGTCCGTGGAGTGGAATGGCGAGCAAGCGAAGACACCTGAGCGGGTCCGGTACTAGCTGGTTGAAGCGAGTACACGAGAGGACACTGGCTCCACTCGGAGATTAAAGAATCTGGCGAATGTGTTAGGTGTCGCCCAGCCTGCAGCTCTGCCGATGTCTGTTAGCGAGGCGCCGTGCACTAGAGCCCAAGAGGATGCCACACTCCGGGTGGAGTGGGCAGTCACACCAAGGGGGCACGGTCGACCTTGCTGCTGGTATGCCAAAGCAATGGCGTCCACTATCCAGTGAGACAACCTTTGCTTTGAGAGAGCCTTTCCCTTCAGCTTCCCACCATAACAGACAAAGAGCTGGTCTGAGGTCCTGAAACACTGCGTCCTGTCTACATAGGCGCGGAGAGCGCGTACTGGACAGAGCAGTGCAAGGCTGGGTCTGCCTCCTCCAGGGGCAGCGCTTGCAGGTTCACCACCTGGTCTCGGAAGGGAGTGGTAGGAACCTTGGGCACGTATCCAGGCCGGGGTCTCAGGATCACGTGAGAGTAAGCCGGCCCGGACTCCAGGCACGCTTCGTCAACGGAGAATGCGTGCAGGTCCCCTACCCTCTTGCTGGAGGCCAGTGCAACCAGGAGCGCTGTCTTCATAGACAGGAATTTAAGCTCGACTGATTGCAGGGGCTCAGATGGAGCACTCTACAGGGCAGTTAGAACCACTGAGAGGTCCAAAGAGGGAACGAGAGGAGGGGGGCGGATTTAGTCTCCTCGCTCCTCTCAGGAACCTGATAACCAGGTCGTGCTTCCCCACCGACTTACCTTCGATGAGGTCATGGTGTGCGGCAATAGCGGCAACGTAGACCTTCAGGGTGGAGGGAGACAGCCTTCGCTCCAGCCCCTGTTGAAGGAAGGAAGGCACAACGCTGATCGAGCATCTCCGGGGGTCTTCTCGGTGAGAAGAGCACCAGCTGACGAAGAGGTTCCACTTCAACGCATAGACGTGTCACGTGGACGACGCCCTAGCGGAAGTGATGGTAGCCACCACCGCTGGTGGTAGGGTACTCAAACCTGCCTCGTCCCATCGAGGAGCCACACGTGGAGGTTCCAGAGATCGGTACGAGGGTGCCATAGGTGGCCCCGTCCCTGAGGAAGAAGGTTCTCCTCAGAGGGATCGGCCAGGGAGGTGCTGTCGCGAGGAGTACTAATTCGGAGAACCAGGTCTGGGCGGGCCACCCCTTCTTGCGCAAGGTCTGCGCAAGAAGGCTCACTGGGGGAAACGCATACTTGCGGCCCTGCGGCCAACTGTGCGCCAGAGCATCCGTGCCGAGCGTGCCCTCGGTCAGGGAATAAAACTGGACGCAATGGGTCGAGTCGTGGGAGGCAAACAGATCTATCTGTGCGTCCCCGAACTGGTCCCAAATCAGCTGAACCGACTGGGGATGGAGTCGCCAATCTCCCGGGAGGGGCTGAAGCCGTGAGAGCTCGTCGGCTGCACAGTTCAGGGCTCCGGGGATATAAATGGCATGAAGCGACCTCAGATGCTTCTGACTCCATATGAGGAGGTGGCGGGCGAGTTGCGACATACGGCGGGAGCGTAGACCACCTTGATGGTTGATGTACGCTACAGAGGCGGTATAGTCTGAACGGACTAGTACGTGTTGGTTCTTGAGCACGGCCCGGAAGCGGCGCAAAGCAAGACGTACGGCCAGCAACTCGAGACAATTGACGTGCCAGAGGCGTCGGGGTCCTGTCCAGGAGCCCGCGGCAGCACGTCCATTGCACATGGCACCCCAGCCCGTGGAGGAGGCATCTGTCGTTACAACAACATGCCGCGAAGCTTGTTCCAGGGGTACTCGGCCCGTAGAAAACTGAGGTTCGACCACGGGGTGAAGGTCTGACGGCAGGTCGGAGTAACTGATACTCGGAGGGTGCCGTGTTGCCATGCCCACCTCGGGACTCGGTCGCGGAGCCAAAGCTGAAGCGGTCTCATATGAAGCAATCTGAGCGGCGAACCACGGCTGCAGATGCCATATGCCCCAGGAGCCTCTGAAGAAACTTCAGTGGAACCGCACTCTTGCGCTTGATAGTCTCAGGCAAGTCAGCAATGGCTGAGTGGAGAAGGCGACCAAGTCCATACCGAGAAAAGAGCTCCTCTGCACGGGGCAAAGTTTACTCCTTCCCCGGTTGACCCGAAGGCCCAGACGAGATAGGTGCCGAAGCAATGGGTCCCTGTATTCGCAACCCTGGTCTCAGGAATGAGCTTAAGACAGCCAGTCACCGAGATGGTTCAGGATGCGAACCCCGTGTTCCCATGGAGGAACAAAGGCAGCCTCAACAACCTTGTGAAGGCGCGAAGAGACAGGGCTAGCCCGAATGGGAAAACAGCGTACTGATATGCGCGCGCCCTGACAGCAAACTGTAGGTATGGTCTGAGTCGAGGGAGAACGGAGACATAAAAGTAGGCGTCCTTCAGGTCGATCGCTGCAAACCAATCCTGTGGCCGCACACATCCAGAAATGCGTTTGGCCAGGAGCATCTTGAACGGCAGCCTGTGAAGGGAGCGGTTCGGACCAGGATTGGCCGTAACCCACCAGACTTCTCCAGGACAAGGAGGTAGGGGCTGTACCCCTGGACCTCCTTTCGGCTGGAGGGACAGTCTCAATCGCACCCTTCGCCAGTAGGGTAGCAACCTCCGCTCTCATGATAGGGCATAGCCATCGACCAAAGTGGAGCGGACTCCCCTGAAGTGGGGAGGAGACCGTGCGAACTGAATCGCATAGCCGAGCCGATGGTTCGCGCGGAACAGAAGGGAAGCTCTAGGCAGGCTCCCAACTGTGCCAGCGGCGTCGAGAACCACAGACGTCCCTCCGGTGGTGCAGCGAAGCGGAATGACCGGCCCAGACGTGGACGGCATAGCGGCCCGGTGTGGGGGCAAGGTCAAAACCGCACCCTGACAGAGGAGGCCAGGGAAGGACCAGCGTTCCACAGGGGCCTGCTCTGTCAAGGGTCTGGCGACAGAGGGGGACAGGGGCGAAGCGGTCGTGGACGGCACGCCGTGTCAACCACCTCCGGGACAGAGGGGGACGAGGAGAGCACGGCATGTGGGCGGCGCTCTGTGTCGTCCGAACTCTCTGTGCTCAGAGACGGGAGAGTCAGTTCTTTGGAGAATAAGGATTCTTCCCCGGCCCTCACCCGGGGAAAGGAGTGGTCCTGCTACCAGCTCCTGGAAAGAACTGAGTCCCATCTCTGAGGAGCCCATCCCAAGAGCGCCGCTTAACCCGGCGTGTAGCGGGGGGCGGGGCTGGAGAGGACTGTTTTGGCGTCCGACCCCGGCCTCCAGAGCCGGCCCGGCTGAGCGGGCGGGGTGGGAGCCGCGGTGAACAGGCGGGGTGGGATCCGCGGGGGGGCGCCTTCGGCGGTGGGCAGACCGAGGGACCTGGCCGGACGGCGGGGCCGTCGGGACAGAATCAACGTCAGTCTACTCATGAGCGGCTGAGAGCTGTTGGTCAAGCCCTCAACCGCACCGCCGGAGAGGCCGACCTGGGATATGGGAATGTCGGACAGACGGGTCCGTGCGACATTCAGCACATCAGACAGGTTCAGCCACAGAATGGTGAGCATCACCTGACCCAGGGAGCGTACGGCCACTTTCGTCGCTCGGAGAGCAAGGTCAGTGACGGCGCGCAGCTCAGTGAAGAGCCCTGGGTCAGTCCCGCCCTCGTGCAGGTCCATGAGCATCTGGGTCAGCCATGGCATGCAGAGAGGCGGCTGCCAGTCCCGTGGCACTACAGGATCTCGCCACAAGCGTAGACGAAAAACTACAGACCACGGGCGGGTGCTTAGGATTGCGCCGAGAAGAAGCACTCTGAGGACACATAGCATCGCAACAGAGCGTTCAGCCGGGGGAACCCCAGTGTACCCAAGGGCAGCGGCCCCATCGAGGGGAGGAAAGGCGGATGAGATCAGCGAAAACAGATCGCCGTCACACCAACACCGGAGAGAGAAGCTCGTCTCGTAGAGCGAAGTCAGAGATGACTGTGGAGTGAAGAAATACTCTTGGCTCCGAAGCGAAAACATATCTGCCTGTTGCCGGCGTCCTCCTTTTATACCCACGAGGTAAGGCAGAGATACGCTATGCAAATTCCGCAGACCCATGGCATTTCTTTGCCATTGGCTCGTTTTGTAATACTCGAAGTCGATAGGTGTTCTAAGCGAAACCCCATTCGTCGTCATCCGACGTAACTCGGAGTGACAACGAAAGGGAACCATAAATCTTAATTAGGTGCATGTTCACAATCATAGATAAACAGCACAATAATAAATAAAATAATGATTTAAACTAAGGTTTACACCTGATATAAACATTTAGATTACATATGCCATTCTTAAAGGGACAATGTGTAGTTCCCTTTCAAGGGAACTCGAGCTGCGTTGAGACGCGGTGGGAACGCTCTGCGTGATTGCGTCGTGAAGCACGTGTATAATCAGTCCAATGGAAGAGCGAGACATCATAGGCGGTGACGTCATAGACCAGGAAGCTATAAAGCACACCAGAAAACAGACCGCGACAGCTTCTGTTGCCTTCAGCAAGCGATCTGTGTATTCTGTCCTTGTCATATTTATTGTTGTCTGTCAAGTTGCAATATATATATATATATATATATATATATATATATATATATATATATATATATATATATTATGGCAAAAGAGAGCAAGCAGCTTTTGTGTTGTTCCCTGCCCACGTTCACGGGTGGGGACACACACATCAGCTTTTTGTTACTATTTGGGAGTGGAGCATGCCACAGTCAGTTCTCGATGGGGCTGACTGTGAGCATTGCGAGAAGCTGTCCGTGAGGACGCTCCGCTCCCGCCGGGCGTTCTTCGAGGAGGACGGTTCGGTTCGCGCTCCCCGCGCGGGTCCCGCTGTTGCCGATGCACGGCGGCGACTCGCATTTTGGGGTTCGCAAACGGATCTGACAGCGGGGGTTGGGACGGGCCACGCCCTATCTCAGCTTTCACCTGCCAGATCCAGTGCTGGCGATTTCCAGTTCCGAGGAATTGGTATCGTTAGTGTTTTGTTTAGAAAAAGAGAACAAAACAAATTAAGATATTAAGAAAAGGCAGATGTTTGAGTTTTCAATAAATGAATAAATAAGTCAGCTCATAACTCTGTTGAATAAAGAGGAGCTTTAAAAGGAGGTTTATCTAGTGCTATTGCTAGTTAAATATTTTCTGGCCAGCTGAACATTATGAGAGTGAAAATAAAAAGAGTTTATTAGATGAAATAAATCTAAAAACAGAAAAACTCTGTATCTCAGCCTCCTCGTCGGGGACTGCCGTTTTTTCCCTATCTCCACACCACACTGAGGTGTCGAGATCGTGGAATAAGTCGGTTTCTATTTTATGTGTTTAATGCCCAACGTCTAACTATAGTAATGCTATGGGTATTAAGTATCATGGTATGACAGTGCCTCGGGTTAAAGAGACGCTTGCTAGCTTTCTCTCTCCCGAGTCGGCGTCATCATTTTTAACCCCGACGTTACCCAACAGCCATCTAAATAAAAAATTTTATTAGGCAACACTGGTGGGTAAATTATAAAGACATGGTTGAATGTGAGGTTGTCAGCACTGACGCTATTCGCGAATTGCGTCGTGCAAAAACAGATAAACTATACTGGGGAGGGACGGTTTCGAGAAATCGTTTCTCCTCTGCGTCCTCTGGGTGGCGACTCTCTGAGGAGGGTCGCAGCACGGCCAGTTCGGTTGTTTTCCTGCTGGTGGCCACGGAGTGATATATTTATATATATATATAGGTTTTTCTGATTTAAAAATAAAGAAAAATAAGATAAAATTATGTCTGTTCTTCTGGACGCTCCGCTTTCAAAAAAAAAAAAAAAAAACTAAGAATAAACCGTTCACCGGCGTTCCAGAGGTTTCTTCCTCACCAATCTAATGTTCCTAAGACTGCTGGGCGGAGCAGTCTCAGTCTACTAAGCTCCTCGCAGCACAGAGTGCAAGAACGAGCATCGCCATTTGGGCTCCTCCACAATCGAAGGGGACTTGGGTGGCGGTAGCAGTCTAGCCAGTTAGAGATATGCAAGATCTGAGGACTATTTTATCTCTAAAAAAGCTTGGACAATAGGAAGCCCTGACGCCGAGGCTATCAGGCTTCTAAAGGGTGGTCCCCTCCAGGGTAGGGATGGTTTTGAGAAAATCGTTTCTCCTCGGCGCCCTCTGGGGTGCGACTCTCTGAGGAGGGTCGCAGCGCTGCCAGTTCGGTTTTCCTGCCGGTTCGCCGTTCAGGACACCAAGGTGTCAGTGTCCCCAAACGATCCTCCGAGGGGGGTCGTAGAGCAGTCAGTTCGGTTTTCCTGCCGGTTCGCCGTTTCAGGGTGCCGAGGTGCCTGCTTTTTCCAATGATCCTCCGAGGAGGGTCGTTGGAACTAAGTTATTTAAAGGGAGGCAAGATCTGAGGACTGTCGTCATCTCTAATAAAGCTTCTGAGGGCTCCTCCGGGGCAGGGACGGTTTTGAGAAATCGTTTCTCCTCGGCGCCCTCTGGGGTGCGACTCTCTGAGGAGGGTTGCAGCGCTGCCAGTTCGGTTGTTCCCTGCCGGTTCGCCGTTCAGGGCACCGAGGTGTCAGCGTCCCCATACGATCCTCCGAGGAGGGTCGTAGAACGGTCAGTTCGGTTGTTCCCTGCCGGTTCGCCGCTTCAGGGCACCGTAGTGACTGATCAACCAAATCCAGAGGCCAGTCTTGAGAGACTGGTTCCCCTAGTAGAATTTCTCGCAGCGTGGAAACTACTGCCACATATTTCTCGGTGGGTCCTGCACACTATAGAAAAGGGTTCAGAATTCGGTTCTTGTCCGCCCAGATTTCTAGGGGTCCTCCCCACTGTGGTGGACCCCGAGCAGGCTTTGGTTATGGAGCAGGAAGTACTGACACTTCTGCAAAAGGAACTGTAGAAGGGGTTCCTCCTCCCGGCAGACAGTCAGGGTTTTACTGCCATTATTTCATTGTTCTGAAAGAGGATGAGGGGTTGCGTCCTACTCTAGACCTGCGTCAATTAAACAGCAGGTTTCAGAATCTTAAGTTCAAAGTATGCTTACGCTAAATATGATTGTGTCACAGATTCAGTCCGAGGACTGGATTGTCACAATAGACTTAAAGGACGCTTACTTATCTATCCATCCTCATCACAGGAGGTTCCTGAGGTTTGCTTTCAGGGGCGAAGCATACCAGTATCGGGTTCTTCCATTCGGCCTAGGTTATCACCCCACACCTTTTACAATATGCGTGGATGCAGCTCTGGCTCCTCTGAGATTCCAGGGCATTCGCGTATTAAATTATATCGACGATTGGTTGATTTTAGCTCAGTCCGAGCTTTTGGCAGTTCATCATCGAGATGTCGTTCTGTCCCACATAAGGGGGTTGGGGTTGCGGCTCAACACCAAAAAGAGTGTACTCCTCCCAGCTCAGAGGACCACTTTCTAGGTGTATTATGGGATTCGACAACAATGCAAGCACGTTTGTCTCCTGCACGTATTTCTGCGATTCTCACAGCCGTAAAGAATGTAAAACTAGGTCAGTCACTCACTGCAAACAGTCTCTGAGACTGTTGGGGCTCATGGTAGTTGCGTCTAACGTAGTTACTTTTGGCCTTCTATACATGAGACCCCTGCAGTGGTGGCTTGGGACCAAGGGGTTTTCTCCGAGGGGAAATCCGTTTTCGCATGATCAAGGTCACGCGGCTATGCCTTCGTGCCTCGGTCATGTGGAAGAAACCTTGGTTCCTCGACCAGGGCCCAGTGCTGGGTGCTTCTTGTCGACGTGTCACGCTATCGACGGATGCTTCCCTCACAGGATGGGGGGCGGTCATGAGTGGCCGCTCGGTGAAAGGTCTTTGGCTGGGGCTCATGGCAGTTGTGTCCAACGTAGTTACTTTTGGCCTTCTGTACATGAGACCCCTGCAGTGGTGGCTCGGGACCAAGGGGTTTTCTCCGAGGGGAAATCCGTTTTCGCATGATCAAGGTCACGCGGCTATGCCTTCGTGCCTCGGTCATGTGGAAGAACCTTGGTTCCTCGCCCAGGCCCAGTGTTGGGGGCTTCTTGTCGACGCATAATGCTATCGACGGATGTTTCCCTCACAAGTCGGGGGCAATCATGAGTGGTTGGTCGGCGAAGGGTCCGGACAACACACTGATGGTCTCGTATATCAGAGCAGATATCCTGGTGAGGCAGGGGCTGTGGCCCGGGGAATGGAGACTTCACTCCGAGGTGGTGGAGCTTCTTAGGGAGAACTTCGGTCAAACTACAAGTCGACCTTTTGCATCGCTTGTACAATGCATTAGCCTTGTGGTTCTCCCTCACGCATCCAGCTCCGCTTGGACTGGATGTAATGTAATAGGTGTGGTTGCCGCTACACCTATACGCTTTTCCCGATTTCTTTGCTCCTGGGAGCTCTGGAGTTGTGGATACTGTGGGCTCGGCCTCTGAGGGGGCCCAGCTCATAGATTCAGGTTTCTCGACCGAGGTCGTGGAGACCATACTCCAGTCTAGAGCTCCCTCCACGAGAAGACTAATATGCTGTTCTCTGCCTGGTGCAGAGAACGCCTTCTGAATCTCGTTTCTGCCCTGTTGGTACAGTACTTGATTTCTGTAATGAATGTTTCTTTGCTGGGCTATCTCTGAGGAGAGATCCTTAATTTCGTCTTCTCCGTGGTACATGAGGCTGAGGCCTGCACGTACTTGGATTTGCACCTGGTTGGTGCTAGTATTTCTTCACCCCAGATCGGGTTGTATTTCTAGGTCCCTACTAAATGTGCGGGTCATTTGTGCTCCAGGCCTTCTGTCCTCCACCTTTAATACCCCAGATCAGGAAAATCTTATATCTGTTTTGCCCTGTCCGGGCTTTGGATGCTTAGGTCCACAGAGCTGCTCAGTGGCGTTTATCAGAACAATTATTTGTCTGCTTCGGGTAACCTAAGATAGGTTGCCCTGCATCTAAACAGATAATGAGCAAGTGGGTAGTTGAGGCTATCTCACTTGCTTATGAAGCGGCCGGACAGCGTTCACCTGTGGCTGTTCAGGCCCATTCTACAAGGAGTATGGCTGCCTCTAGGCTTTAATTTCGGGTGTTTCCCTTCAGGATATTTGTAATGCGGCTGGCTGGTCCTCACCTCATACATTTGTCAGATTTTATGACCTACACCTCTCCACTCCCGGGGCTAGGTTGCTTGCTTCTAGTGTGCGCAAGGACTTCACACAGAACGGACATTTGTCTTATGGCGTAGTGGGTATGGGGTTCCCACCGCGTCTCAACGCAGCTCGAGTTCCCTTGAAAGGGAACGTCTCAGGTTACGTATGTAACCCTGGTTCCCTGAGAGGGAACGAGACGCTGCGTTCTCCTGCCATACTTCCTCCATGCCCTGATCGACTTGCTTCAGGCTTTTTCAGAAGCTGTCGCGGTCTGTTTTCTGGTGTGCTTTATAGCTTCCTGGTCTATGACGTCACCGCCTATGACGTCTCGCTCTTCCGTTGGACTGATTATACACGTGCTTCACGACGCAATCACGCAGAGCGTTCCCACCGCGTCTCAACGCAGCGTCTCGTTCCCTCTCAGGGAACCAGGGTTACATACGTAACCTGAGACGTTTTTTAGGTATTTTATTTTCTAAAATCAATATTTTTATTCATAAATATGTCCTCAATGATGTACAAATACCTCTGCCAATTATCTGACTTATCCTCGTAAACGAAGAATCTATTATCTTTATATACATGTGACGGGTAGGTCCACAGAGGCTTCCATGTCGTTCCGCCATCTTGAAAAACTATAATAGCAGAGAGGGTCAAAAAGTACTAGGCCAACGCGTTTCTAAAATGCGTTTTCGTTCAGAGCCAGCGTCACATGACTGAAAACAGCAGAAACGGAGGAGCAGAGCAGTGAGAGACGGTTGTCACTGCCCTGGCAAGTTTAAAAGGCTGCATTGTTATTTTTAATGACGGACCATAAATATGCCGAGCCACAGGAGAATAAATCCTCGTCGCCAAAAAAGTCCAAAATTGAGCGTAAAAGGAAACGTGACCGGAGATTGCAAAAAACAAGACAATGTCGGGATAGCTTTTTCCAGGTGGAAAGAGCTAATGCAGGAGAAAGATTTCAAAAGAGACGCTGAAGTTGCCTGCTTTCTCCTCGACAGGTAGGCTAAGTCAATATTACAGTCTTAATTACATGCTTTTTTTCATTGCTTGGTTGTTTACTTTATTATATAGACATTAGAACATTTATAGTTAAAAGTTAAACAGGCTCATTGATGAATAGCAGCTATTGAGTAAAGTAGAGAAGGCGCTTGTCACATGCCTGTCCTGTCTTGTGTTGCACATGGGTGTTTTGTTATTGTGGGCCATGTGCTCTTGTCCTTGTCTGATCCCTCCCCCTCGTTACCTGATTATTGTTTGAGTTCTTCCACCTGTCCCCTCTTGATTTGTTCCCTTCTTAAGTCTCCTCTTGTTTGCAGTCTTTGTCGGATCGTTGTCTAATGTTTTGTATACGTCTCCTGTTTTCCCGTGACCTCCGGTATGTTTGATTTTGAAGTTGTTGTTTTGTTTTACATTATGTTTTTCCCCCTTGTGGGTTTTTGTTTTACTTTATGTTTCTTTTATTAAATAAATCACTATTCTTTTGCAATTGAGTCCTCACCTAGTTTTCTTTAGTTGTCACGTGACATAACGATCCGACCAAATGAGGACTCAGCGGAGAAGAGGGGCCATGCCAGGGACTGTTCACGCTCCGTTTGCCCAGCGAGAGACTGTTCACGTCACGTCTGCCCAGCGAGAGACTGTTCACGTCACGTCTGCCCAGCGAGAGACTGTTCACGTCACGTCTGCCCAGCGAGAAATTGTTCACGTCACGTCTGCCCAGCGAGAGACTGTTCACGTCACGTCTGCCCAGCGAGAGACTTTTCACGTCACGTCTGCCCAGCGAGAGACTGTTCACGTCACGTCTGCCCAGCGAGAGACTGTTCACGTCACGTCTGCCCAGCGAGAGACTGTTCACGTCACGTCTGCCCAGTCAGAGACTGAGCACGTCCAGTCTGCCCAGTCAGAGACTGAGCACGTCGAGTCTGCCCAGTCAGAGACCGATCCGGAAATGCCCATTTGTGTGGCCGCCAAGGCACTTACGGACTATCTGGAGCGTCTGGCTCGGATCCTGGACATGCCCGTGTCTGCTGTTCCAGAGCCGGAGCCAGTGTCTCCTGTTCCAGAGCCGGAGCCAGTATCTGCTGTTCCAGAGCCGGAGGCAGAGCCAGTGCCTGTTCCAGAGCCGGAGGCAGAGCCAGTGCCTGTTCCAGAGCCGGAGGCAGAGCCAGTGCCTGTTCCAGAGCCGGAGGCAGAGCCAATGCCTGTTCCGGAGCCAGAGGCAGAACCAATGCCTGTTCCGGAGCCGGAGACAGAGCCAGTGCCCGTTCCAGAGCCGGAGGCAGAGCCAATGCCTGTTCCAGAGCCAGAGGCAGAGTCAATGCCTGTTCTGGAGCCGGAGACAGAGCCAGTGCCCCTTCCAGAGCCGGCGGCAGAGCCAGTGTCTGCTGTTCCAGAGCCGGAGCCAGTGTCTGCTGTTCCAGAGCCGGAGCCAGTGTCTGCTGTTCCAGAGCCGGAGACAGAGCCAGTGCTTGTTCCAGAGCCAAGGCCTGTTCCAGAGCTGGAGCCAATGTCTGTTCCAGAGCCAGCGCCTGTTCCAGCGCCAGAGCCAGTGTTTGTTTCTGTGTTTGTGTTTGTTCTTGTGACTGTTACAGTTCTTGTGTCTGTTCCTGAGCCGGTGTCTGTTGTTCCTGAGCCGGAGGCAGAGCCAAGGCCTGTTCCAGAGCTGGAGCCAATGTCTATTCCAGAGCCAGCGCCTGTTCCAGCGCCAGAGCCAGTGTTTGTTTCTGTGTTTGTGTTTGTTCTTGTGACTGTTCCTGAGCCGGTGTCTGTTGTTCCTGAACCGGTGTCTGTTGTTCCTGAGCCGGTGTCTGTTGTTCCTGAGCCGGTGTCTGTTGTTCCTGAGCCGGTGTCTGTTGTTCCTGAGCCGGTGTCTGTTGTTCCTGAGCCGGTGTCTGCGGTACCTGAGCCGGTGTCTGCGGTACCTGAGCCGGTGTCTGCGGTACCTGAGCCGGTGTCTGCGGTACCTGAGCCGGTGTCTGCTGTACCTGAGCCGGTGTCTGCTGTACCTGAGCCGGTGTCTGCTGTACCTGAGCCGGTGTCTGCTGTACCTGAGCCGGTGTCTGCTGTACCTGAGCCGGTGTCTGCTGTTCCTGAGCCGGTATCTGCTGTTCCTGAGCCCGAGCCACCGTGGTGGCCACCCGAGGGGTCTTCGCCGCCCTGGCCGCCCGATGGGGGGTCTTCACCGGCCTGGCCGCCCGATGGGGGGTCTTCACCGCCCTGGCCGCCCGATGGGGGGTCTTCACCGCCCTGGCCGCCCGAAGGGGGGTCTTCACCGCCCTGGCCGCCCGATGGGGGGTCTTCACCGCCCTGGCCGCCCGATGGGGGGTCTTCACCGCCCTGGCCGCCCGATGGGTCGTCTGCTTCGCCCTGGCCGCCCGATGGGTCGTCTGCTTCGCCCTGGCCGCCCGATGGGTCGTCTGCTTCGCCCTGGCCGCCCGATGGGTCGTCTGCTTCGCCCTGGCCGCCCGATGGGTCGTCTGCTTCGCCCTGGCCGCCCGAAGGACTGTCTGCTTCGCCCTGGCCGCCCGAAGGACTGTCTGCTTCGCCCTGGCCGCCCGAAGGACTGTCTGCTTCGCCCTGGCCGCCCGATGGACCGTCTGCTTCGCCCTGGCCGCCCGATGGGTCGTCTGCTTCGCCCTGGCCGCCCGATTGACTGTCTGCTTCGCCCTGGCCGCCCGATGGACTGTCTGCTTCGCCCTGGCCGCCCGATGGACTGTCTGCTTCGCCCTGGCCGCCCGATGGACTGTCTGCTTCGCCCTGGCCGCCCGATGGACTGTCTGCTTCGCCCTGGCCGCCCGATGGACTGTGTGCTTCGCCCGGGCCGCCCGATGGACTGTGTGCTTCGCCCTGGCCGCCCGATGGACTGTGTGCTTCGCCCTGGCCTCCCAGGACTAAGCGTTCTGTCCCTCCCGTCCCGCCCTGGTCTGTCCCGCCCTGGTCTGTCCCTCCCGTCCCGCCCTGGTCTGTCCCTCCCGTCCCGCCCTGGTCTGTCCCTCCCGTCCCGCCCGTCCCGCCCTGGTGTTTCCCTCCCGTCCCGCCCTGCCCTGGTCTTATGGAGCGTCTGGTAGCCGCTCCGTAGGGAGGGGGTAATGTCACATGCCTGTCCTGTCTTGTGTTGCACATGGGTGTTTTGTTATTGTGGGCCATGTGCTCTTGTCCTTGTCTGATCCCTCCCCCTCGTTACCTGATTATTGTTTGAGTTCTTCCACCTGTCCCCTCTTGATTTGTTCCCTTCTTAAGTCTCCTCTTGTTTGCAGTTTTTGTCGGATCGTTGTCTAATGTTTTGTATACGTCTCCTGTTTTCCCGTGACCTCCGGTATGTTTGATTTTGAAGTTGTTGTTTTGTTTTACATTATGTTTTTCCCCCTTGTGGGTTTTTGTTTTACTTTATGTTTCTTTTATTAAATAAATCACTATTCTTTTGCAATTTAGTCCTCACCTAGTTTTCTTTAGTTGTCACGTGACAGCGCTAAAAACAAGGTTTGTAAGTTTACTTTTTTGTAACCTAGACATTCTATAAGAATATATTTTAATAGAGCATATGATTGTTCTTGCATTGTTTGTCACAGCTTTTTGGTACATAACAGCTACCAAAAAACAACAAAAGCAACACGCATTTGAAAAAGTGAGGCGCTGGAGAGCACAATTCGTTTGAATATAAAATACAATTTCACCGCTAGATGAGAGAAATTCCTACACAATGTCCCTTTAAATGGCAGATTTTTAATATCAATCGAAAATACTTGGCCAGTGGAAAAGATGAGAAAAAACTTTCTCTGAAATATATTTTATACTATTTGATTTATTTTTTCAAAAACAAGGCAAGTATATATATAGGCTACTAAATGATTTTTAGCAATCCTCTGAGACCCTCTGAGGTCTAAGGGATTTTTGGGGTCCTAGAGGTGTTCTGGCATGCTCTGACATTTGTGCTTTTTTCAGTTATTTATAAACATGTTAATGGCAAAGGTGTAAATTCACTCTATATATCACAAACGGGGCTACTGTAATATTTGAGCAACATGTATGTACATGTTTGTATGTTTTAGAGAATAATGTTTATGCGTGGTTATTGAAAAAACTAAAACTTATAGTGTCTGAAATAAGGCCACAAAACACATACTAAATATGTGTCCACAAGACTTTTGACTAATGAGTGTTGTTGCCTAGAATTTTTGCTTCAAAATGATCTGAAAATCATCCTGCCTAATCATTTACACAAAACAATACATTGATTTAAATTTTATAAGACACCTTTTGTTTGGAAAGGCAATATGCGTGGAGGCGTTTTCACACCTGAGAAGACAAAGGTCGGATAATGTGCCGCATAATGAGCTGCATATTAAGTAGCCTTTCACACAGGCTTGTCACAGGATACCAAAGAATGCAAGGACAAAAGAAATTATCTATATATACATATTTTACAATTAGAAATTGTAACCAATTACAAATAGGTTACAATTTCAACAACAATTATAATTTTAACAAAATGTCAAGTGTATTTCTTTGTAAAAAGTATACATTTTATCATACGTATTAAAAAAGGTAAGGATTCATTAGTTTGAATATTGGAACAAACACTATAATAACATCTTAGTTGATAATTCAATATACCTACTTTATTTTTGACAAAACATCATACTATAGTATAATTAACTATGAGCAGAAATTGGTGAAAAAAAGCGTACCTATTTAATGTGACAGTAGTCTTTTTTTACAGTCAAAACTTTATAATCTATCCAAAACTAATCACAAAATCTTGTCTAAACATTCATATTTAGTCTGTAACATATTGTGTATGATATATTAGCATATACATGCGAATTTGCAGTTTGTTGCTTATACAGACATTTTATTTCAACATATTTCAGTCTATTTTTACTCATCTTAGTAGGCTATAGCAATATAGTTTGGATGTGTTCATGTAAACATAATGTTTATTAATGTAGGTGCGAGATTGAATGAACGGCACAGACACGCGCTGTATAACTGTAGTAAACAAAGCGCGCACGCGCCTGTGCCGTTCCCTTTCAAGGGAACTCGAGCTGCGTCAAGCTGTGGGAACGCCCCTGCGTGTGTGTGTCATGAAGCACGTATGGAATCAGTCCAATGGAGAGACGGAACGTCATAGGCGGGTGACGTCATCGACCAGGAAACTATAAAGCACCCCCAAAACACAAGCGCGACAGCTTCTATGCCTTCAGTAAGCGCTATATGTGGATCTGTCTCAAGTATTTTTGTCTGTCACTAAGCAGGAGTTTCACTATTTCAAAAAACTACATATATATATGTTATATTGAGAGACAATGGCGAGCGAACAACAATTTAAGAAGTGTGTTCCTCCCTGCTCGCGCTATTTAACGGGCGGGGATACACACAGCTTATGTGTTGTTTGTTTGGGAGTGCAGCATGCCCAGTCAGCTCTCGAGGGGGCTGATTGTGAGCATTGCGAGCGTTTGCCTCTTAGAACGCTCCGCTCCCGCCGATCACTCTTTGAGGAGAGTGGTTCGGTTCGCGATCCCCGCGTATCGGGTCCCGCTTATGCCGAGGCTGAGCGGCAACGTCATTCGTGGGGATCGCAGATGGATCTAACAGCGGGGCTTGAGACGGGCTTTGCCCTATCTCAGCCCTTTCCTGTTAGATCCAGTGCCTCAGTCTCGGGTTCGGAAGCACGCTCTGCGGTTTCTTCCCCCCGAACTGAGGCCCCAGTACTGCAACTATCCAGTTCTGAGGATCTGGATGTTGTTAGTCTGGATGCGGGAGATGTCGATGATTCGCCATCTCGCTCTCCCGAAAGTGAGGAGCTTATGGAGGTGCTCACTCGTGCTGTTTCTAAGTTAAGCATCGAGTGGCCAGCTGTTAGGCAGGAGTCTAGAGAAAAATCTAAATTAGATGAAAGATTTTTGCCTTCCCGTTCTCAACCTCCACGCCGGTGCTTGCCCTTCTTCCCTGATCTCCACACAGAGGTTTCGAGATCGTGGAAAAAGCCGGTCTCTTATCGTGTTTTTAGCCCTCAAACGTCCACTTATTCAAACATTGTGGGGGAAAATCTCATGGTTATGGGGCGATGCCCAAAGCAGAAGAGGCGCTTGCTAGTCATCTTTCTGCTGAAGCTGCATCTTCTTTTAAAGCACCACTTTTACCCTCTAAGCCTCTTAGAAGTACATCAGCTTTAGTGGGTAAGGCGTATTCGGCGGCCGGTCAAGCCTCGGCGTGCCTGCACACGATGTCCATCTTGCAGGCATACCAGGCTGACTTATTAAAGGATGTGAGTGACACTCAAGAGGTCAGCACTGACGTAGTTCTCGAAATCTGCAGATTTATCTCTGCGCGCCACCAAGGAGTCGGCCAAGCTAATGGCCGTACTCTGGCAGCCCTGGTGGCCGCAGAGAGGCATCTATGGTTAAATCTCTCTGGCATGAAAGAAAATGACAAAGGTTTTCTTTTGGACGCTCCGCTCTCTCCTCATGGTCTTTTTGGTGATTCTGTCAATACTGTCATAGATAGATTTCAGGAAGAGAAGAAACAGTCGGCAGCGTTTCAGAAATTTATGCCTCTTAAAATTCATGTCCCCGGTACTGCTGGGCGGGAGCAGTCCAGGCCGTCAGTCAGCTCCTCACATAGGGCGCAACAGAAGCAGAGTGTCGCGTCTCGCGCTCCCCCTTCCAAACAGTGGGACCAGACGCGGCACTCTCAGCCGAAGTCTTCTGGCAAAACTGATCTGAGGACAGTTATTATGGCCAAGAAGGCTTCGGCAAAGAAGAATTCCTGACGCCACTGGCGTCAGGATGCTGAGGGTGGTCCCTGCCGTGGGAGAGAGGTGTTCACCGCATTACACGGTGCCCGCTCTTCTTCGGTGCCCTCAGGGGCCCGTTCTGCCAACCCCGCCTGCATGCCGGGGCACAGACGGTCCACGCTCGCCCCCTCTGAGGAGGGTCTCAGAGCAGTTAAGCCAGTCATTCCCTGCCGGTGCGCCGTCACAGGGCGCTGTGTTTGCTGCTCAAGTTACACCAGAGGCCAGTCTCGAGAGACTGGTACCCTTAGTAGTATTTCTGGCAGAGTGGAAAAGCCTTCCAAAAATATCTCAGTGGGTTCTGCACACAGTAAAAAAGGGTTATGCTATCCAATTCAGGTGTCGTCAGGGGTTCTGCCCACAGTGGTGGGCCCCGAGCAGGCTCTGGTAATGGAACAAGAGGTGAAAGCGCTCCTTCAAAAGGAGGCTATAGAACGGGTTCCTCCTCCCAGTTTGGAGTCAGGTTTTTACAGCCGATATTTCATCGTTCCAAAGAAGGATGGGGGGTTAAATCCAATTTTAGATCTGCGCCTGTTGAATCGCTCGGTAGGGAAGCTAAAATTCAAGATGCTCACTATCAAGCAGATCGTGTCACAAATCAGATCCGGTGACTGGTTTGTCACGATAGATCTGAAGGACGCGTACTTCCATATTTCCATCCTTCCACAACACAGGAAGTTCCTGAGGTTCGCCTTCGGGGCGAGGTGTACCAGTACAAGGTTCTTCCATTTGGCCTAGATTTATCTCCCCGCACTTTCACGAAATGCATGGATGCAGCTTTAGTAACCCTGAGGTTTCAGGGCATTCGTATCCTCAATTACATCGACGATTGGTTGATTTTAGCTCAGAAAGAGCAGATGGCGGTTCAGCATCGAGATGTCGTTCTCGCTCATATAAGAAAGTTGGGGTTGAGGCTGAACGCAAAGAAAAGTGTATTATCTCCTTCTCAGAAGACCACCTTTCTGGGCGTCGTTTGGGATTCGGTCTTGATGCAGGCGCGACTTTCTCCGACCCGCATCGCTTCGATTCTTTCAGCTATGAAACAAGTAAAGCTAGGCCAGCTACTTACTGTAAAACAGTTTCAGAGACTGTTGGGTCTGATGGCAGCAGAGTCCAACGTTATACCTTGCGGCCTGTTGTACATGAGACCACTGCAGTGGTGGCTCCGGACCAAGGGATTCTCCCCGAGGGGAAATCCCCTCCGCACGATCAAAGTCACGCGGCGCTGCCTTTGTGCTCTGGTCATGTGGAAAGAAACCTGGTTCCTATCCAAAGGGCCTGTGTTGGGGGCTCTTTGTCGTCGCCTGACGCTAACGACGGATGCTTCCCTCACAGGGTGGGGGGCGGTCATGAGTGGTCGTCCAGCCCAAGGTCTGTGGCAGGACCATCATCTATCATGGCATATAAATTGTCTAGAGATGTTGGGGGTGTTCCAAGCTTTGAAACACTTCCTAGCAGACCTCAGAGGTCATCATGTGCTAGTTCAGTCAGACAACATGTCGGTGGTCTCGTATATAAATCATCAGAGGGACCTGCGGTCGCGTCCACTTTACAAGTTGGCCCGTCAGATCCTCCTGTGGTCCCAGGGGAAGTTACGGTCTCTGAGAGCTATGTATCTTCCTGGTTATTTGAATGTGGTAGCAGACTCCCTGTCAAGGCAGGGGCCGAGGCCGGGGGAATGGAGGCTCCACCCCGAGGTGGTGGAGCCCCTTTGGTTGAGTTTCGGTCACGCTGAGGTGGACCTATTCGCTTCCAAGGAGACAACGCACTGTCATCTGTGGTTCTCCATCAGTCAGCCAGCCCCTCTGGGGTTGGACGCTCTGGTACAGCCGTGGCCGAGGTCACGTCTGTATGCTTTTCCCCCGGTTGCTCTGCTACCAGGAGTTCTGGAGAGGGTTCGCCGGGACGGGGTCAGCCTACTTCTAGTAGCCCCGTTCTGGCCGGCCCGAGTATGGTTCGCAGACCTATTATCTCTTCTGGACGGCTCTCCCTTGGAGATTCCGATCAGGAGGGATCTACTCTCTCAGGAGGGCGGTACGATATTTCAACACTCCCCCAGAGTTGTGGAAACTGTGGGCTTGGCCTCTGAGGGGGCCCAGCTCATAGAATCTGGTCTCTCAACTGAGGTTGTTGAGACCATCCTTCACTCCAGAGCTCCGTCCACGAGAAAGTTATATGTCCTGAAGTGGAAACTTTTCACTTCTTGGTGTGCAGAACACCGGCAGGACCCAGTTAACGGCCCAGTGGGTGCAGTGCTGGAGTTTCTGCAGGATCGTTTCTCTGCAGGGTTATCCCCCTCCACACTAAAGGTGTATGTGGCGGCACTAGCTGCTTACCATGTCCCTTTCAGTGGAGTTTCTCTTGGGAGACACCCACTTATAACTCGCTTTCTTCGTGGCACTTTGAGGCTGAGGCCTGCAGTTCGTGTGAGGGTGCCGACTTGGGATTTGGCCATTGTACTACAGGGCCTTTCTTTGGCCCCCTTTGAACCTATTGAGGAAGTTTCTGAGAAATTTCTCACGTATAAAACTCTTTTTCTGCTTGCAATCTCCTCACTTAAGAGAATCGGAGATTTGCAGGCTCTGTCGGTTGCACCCTTGTGCCTGGAGTTTTCGCCTGGTATGGTTAAGGCTTTTCTATACCCTAGACCAGGTTATGTCCCTAAGGTCCCTACTAATGCTGTTAGACCTACAGTGCTGCAGGCTTTCTATCCTCCTCCTTTTGTGTCATCAGATCAGGAGAAACTTAACCTTCTCTGCCCGGTTAGGGCGTTAGACGCTTACGTCCACAGAGCTGCCCTGTGGAGGAAATCAGAACAGTTATTTGTGTGCTTTGGGCCACCCAGGAAAGGGTGTCCCGCGTCTAAACAGAGAATGAGCAAGTGGGTGGTTGAGGCCATCTCACTTGCTTATGAGTCGGCTGGTCAGCCTTCACCTTTGGCTGTAAGAGCCCATTCTACTAGGAGTATGGCTGCTTCTAAGGCATTGTTGTCAGGAGTATCGCTAAGTGATGTTTGTGATGCGGCTGGGTGGTCCTCATCGCATACATTTGTTAAGTTCTATGAATTGTACTTAAGTTCCACTCCTGGGGCGCAGGTGCTCTCGTCCTCTGTGCGCTAGTTCCCACATGACGGTCATTTGCTCCTATGGCGACGTGGGTATTGGCGTTCCCACAGCTTGACGCAGCTCGAGTTCCCTTGAAAGGGAACGTCTCGGTTACGTATGTAACCCTAGTTCCCTGATAGGGAACGAGACGCTGCGTCGTTCTGCCATACTCCCAGCATGCCCGTTAGCGCTTCCTTCAGGCCTATCAGAAGCTGTCGCGCTTGTGTTTTGGGGGTGCTTTATAGTTTCCTGGTCGATGACGTCACCTGCCTATGACGTTCCGTCTCTCCATTGGACTGATTCCATACGTGCTTCATGACGCACACACGCAGGGGCGTTCCCACAGCTTGACGCAGCGTCTCGTTCCCTATCAGGGAACTAGGGTTACATACGTAACCGAGACGTTCATTCATCATTTAGCCTGCACACAGACACGCAATTCATATTTAAACAGTCTTTTTGCGGTTTACAGTCAGACATTATTCAATATCGCGATTAGAACAAAGCACTTAAGAATAAATGACTTACTACATCAGCTGGATCCGTTGCTCCTCGAAATGAAATTACCAGCAATTTTGATACATTTTCCAGGGTTATTAGATAGTATTATTCCTCACAGTGAAAGGATACGCTGTGTACACAGCTGTAGTAAGATACTTACTAAACACGATGTGTTTTATAATCCAGCTGGTGGGCGTTGGAATGTTTGAATGGCTTGCCTTAGATCATTTGCGTTTGAATACCGCGCGCTCTCCGTGGGGGTGGCACATTATCGCGTAATGAGGTATAATGAGCTGGAAAGAAAAATACTGACATATCTCTCTTTTCATACAGATGACATAGACTGAGAATATTTGTTTTTTTATATAAATTAATTCATTTAAAAGAAGAGAGTTCAAGCTTCATTATGGAAAAACACTTGTGCCTGTATGACAAGTAACCCCTAAGTTACAGTTAATTTTCGGACGCGTTTCAGAATGGACTTCACTCACAGAGTAAAAGCAAAACGCGCATCATCTTTATTTTTCTTTATTTGGCGAAAAGCACAGCACTTTGTTTTTATTGTGAGTATCCACAAAAAAATAGACACTTATCAGGATCTAATGATGTACAACACTTAATATATTTTCTCATATTATAATGTCTTGTACCGTTAAACATGTTATAAAGTGGATGAACATGCATATGCAAATTATATGCATACTAAAACTAGGCATTGTACGCTCCATATATGGTTATTTCGGGGAGGAGACAGGGTGGAGACGCATGTGCGCACAATCTTCCGCTGACTGGGATTTATAAAGGGAATTTTGCGCAGGATCTGGCCTACACACGGTTTTATAAGTCTGATTATTTTTTGGAGTACGCCATTTTTGGCTTTCGGGCACAGTAAACTTTTAGTAAAGATACGCACAGTTTTATAAATGAGACCCCCAGATCAGCATATTAGAATCATTCTGAAGGATCATGTAACACTGACGGAATTATGTTGAGAATTCAACTTTGCCATCACAGAAATAAATTACATTTAAAGTATATTAAAATATAAAACAGTAATTTTAAATTGTTACAATATTTCACAATATGAATGTGTTTAATGTATTTTTGATTAAATAAATGCAGCCTTTGTGAGAATAAGTTTCAAAAACATTTTTAAAAATCCTACTGAATGCAAAGTCTCTCAGGGGCATGCAAACGTTTTGCGAGTGAACACAAATGTTTTAAATATATATTTTTCCTCCCAATCTCATATTTTTTCCCACCACTTTGTACCTTTAGGGGCTCCAGATCAACCCTCTTGCCTTTTTGAATACATGTATATCTCATAAAACACACACACACAACCACACACACACACACACACACACACACAACTTGATCCTAGAGAATTACCGACCAATCTTGAATATCCCTTTTATGTCAAAAATACTATAAGGCAGTATCCTCACAACTACTGTATGTTCCTTCTTAGAAAGAAATGATATCTGTGAGGACTTCCAGTCAGGATTTAGACCGTATAGTACTGAGACAGCTCTCATTAGAGTCACAAATGACTTGTCATCATCCGATATCTCTCTTGTATCTCTCTATTAGTGTTACTGGATCTTAGTGCTGCATTTGATACTATTGACCACAACATTCTTTTGAATAGACTCGAAAATGATATTGGCATTAGTGAAAGGCATTTCCATGGTTCAAATTATACTTATCTGACCGTTTTAAGTTGGTACCAGTGAATGAAGAGGTATCATATCGATCACAAGTTCAGTATGGAGTACTGCAAGACTCAGTACTAATATCATTGCTTTCACCCGGTAGGCTAAATGCTACCCTTGGGATTAGAGCTGTGCACAGACATTTTGGGGGACATGTGCTCAAGTGGAAAAAATATTAAAGAATTGTATTCATTTAACATGAACTGGCACTGAGTGGTTTATTAACTCTTTAACACAATTTGTATCTGATAGAATATTAAAAATCTGAGAAACATTTACATTAAAATCATCTTATCAAACTGGAAAAGGCATTTCTTGCATAAAATAACCCAATTGGGCAATTGGGGTTGGCACTGAAGGATGTAATCAGCCATGATACTGTTCAATATGGACTGAGGTAAGAGATAAGTGGCTAAATTACTTCTTTCAGATTTCCAGACGTTGGTAACCTGGCATCTGAACTGGTGTGTGTCAGTGTTGTGTGTATTAATAGGGGAAGTAATCTTAAATAGCAGATATTACACAGAAATAACAGAACATTTCAGCACAGTTTATAATAGAGGAAAGATTAATATCTCATCTCATTTATTGAAAATTAGGATTATCATTTGGAACAACACGTGCTAGAATGCACAGCAATCCTGCACTCCATCCAGCTTCCAAGTCTTCATGCTCTGAGTCTAGCCAGTACATATGAGACTCGGTGTTTATCATAGTGAGGAATGTGCACTATTTGGTAAGTCAAATGCTGGCTCCACAGTCAGGATGTGTACAAACACGGTTTGGTTAATGGGCTCATCCGTCAATTCCATACAGAGCCAAAGCACGTAGTGCAGATAGCCTTGCTAGTATGTCTGTGTAACTTGATGTCAGTCTCAGTACCAATTAAGATTTAATAAGGGTAAATCTCACAAAATATTTTGTTTAAAATGTTCCAGGCATATTTCACCCCAAAATCATTATATTTTGCATAGAGAAAATAAAAATGATGCTTGTTTTTATGATCAGTAAGATGTAGTGTCTAAAGGTATATTATTTATGTATTACAAATATATTGTTATATAACAATTTAAATTGATATGTATATTTATAAATTGTTTTAGCACTTGTCGTACTGAATTTCATTCATGCTTTTTTTTAAATATTGTTTGTGCTTAATTGTCATACAAAAATCATGTTACAATGCAATAATAAACAAATATTATCAAAAGTTTGGGGTCAGTAAGATTTTTAAATGTTTTGAAATACTCTTATGCTCTCCATTTATTTGATGAAACAAAACAAAAGTTCAACAGAATTTTTTTGTAACATTATAAATGTTTTTATGTTTTTATTCAGTTTAATGCTGAATTTCTTCAGCATAAATTAATGGGTTTTTATTTTTTTATTTTTTTATTTCCCTGGATACTTTGTAAGAAATGTATTTAAGGGTTTTGGGTAAAGGTCCATAAACAAGTGTAAATTAATTTAAAATATAGAGAAATGCATTTTTTCTCATAATAAATAGTGGAGAGGTCTGTGTAATATGCTGCCACACTGCTATGCATGCAAATTGATTATGAAGCATTTTTATTGCATGACTATCGGAAACTATTCAAAAATACTTATTCATATCCTGTATAAAACAAAACCTGTTTGAGCTGATCACAAATTAAAGCATAGAAAAGCTCACATCATTCACAAGTACAATTCATGCTTATAATGCAAAATTTTTTGATGTTATTTTACAATCATGTCATGCTTCCTATTAATGCAAGTATCCTAGAAACATCCTTCTCATTTACCCCAACTGTCCACATATAGAGTGTAGGTCAGTGTGTGAACAGCTCAGCACAACTGACACAAATGTTGACAGGAGGAAATGACAGAAAATGTTACAGGAGGTGGGCAGCAAAACTCAAACAGAGGGTATTGCCAATAATTGGAAGACAACAAAAGTGTGTGATTACAATGGCTATCGCTGGACATTTTTGGTTGAACTATCTACCTCTTTAAGGCTTTTGAAAGGGATAGAGAATGTGAAAGAAGGCCTGCGCGTCAGTGCTATGCAGAATTATAAATTAAGAGTTTACATTCTTTTTCATGTAAAACATGGTGCCTCAAAATCTGGTGGGTTGAAAAGTGCTTTATGAACGTAACACACTATCTCTGCTATGACAGGAAAAAAAGTTCAGAGAGTCTTGCCAAAACACTCTGACAGTCATGAAATACCCCATATATTTTTTATGAAACCGGAGGCGTTTTCATTAACAGTTTATACAGCACCTCACTCATAAACACCACATCTACAAGAAAAGTGGATTGGAACGAGAAGGTAAAGCCTTAAAATGGAAGTCATCTGATACATGGCAGTAGTGCTGAGCTTGGCCCAGGGTCACCAAGTAATAAACAGTTATGAACACAGTTATCGCCAGGCTGAAGGGGTCTCAGCGCTCTGGTTTCGCTCTGGACTAAACCACTGCAAGAGAACAGAGGGTTTAGGTGAGGGGGTTTTCAAGTATTATTACTTTACAGTGCTCCTGTAATGCTGTGGCTGTAATGAGTGCACAAAGATAAAAGAGTTCAACAAAACAGTCTTTAATCAATCCAAAAAGGTAACAAAGAACACACAGGAATTAGTTTAGCACAACCACACTGAACAAAGGAAACTAAGGGCTTAAAGTCCAAACTGAAGTGCCTTGAAAAGTGTGGCGTTATTCAGTGTATAGACATAATTTCCACTGAAACAGGAAGACAGAGAGCAGTGCTAATTTTGGCAGCCATTTTTGTTTTAGTCTTAGTCTTCATCTTCAGATGAAAATGTTTACTGGTCTTAGTCACATTTTAGTCATTTTTGCTTGCATAGTTTTAGTCTAGTTTTAGTTGACGAAAAGTCATTGCATTTTTTGTCAACTTTTAGTCATTACTTTTAGTCAAACTGCAGTTACCGACATTAATTTTGGTAGCTATTTTATATGTAGTCTTTAGACAAAAAATGTCATTAGAATTTTTCACTTTAGGCCAATTCAATTAAGCTTATGAGAAATTTGAATCAAGGTAACAGGCTGTTTTGACATTGCACTCTTTAGCAGTAGCACTCGTGCAATTCTACATATCCCTTTTCCTTAGTTCAGTGGTTCTCCAATTTTTTAGAGTGCCGTAACCCCTCTTCAACTTAGGCTGCAGTCACACCTTTTCCATTAAGGGGCAATATCTGCCCCCTTTAATCAATTTCCAGTTCATTGTTATAAATAAATAAATAATGCTTTAAATAAATAATGCTTTAAATAAAACAATGTTCAATAAATATGCAATGATGGTAAAAACGAAGTGATACTTTTAAATATTAAATTCATATCGCCAGTAGGTGGTGGTAAGTCACTGTCTTTATGAGTGAGTCATCGAGTCATTAATTCATTAATTCATTCAGTAACGAAGCAAGTGGCTGTATTTATGAACGGGTCATTGAATCTAACAATTCGTTCAAAGCCACAGATTCGTTCTCGAATCACCGCTGTGTGCTGCAGTTCTGCTGTGGCTTTCGTTGCAAAATAGCAATAATATACAATATGATCAACATTAAAAACAATGCTGGATATCAGCCTGCATTTTGATCGCAGATTTAGTCGCACAAACAGCGCAAGCGGCTCGTGACAAAATAAAGACCGACTGAATGACACTTTCATTTTAGAAAATCTCAAATGAAGGTCACTGAACTCCAGCTTACAGCTTCTTCAGCAGTGTAGAGAGAGAGCGCGCGCATGGTTGCCAGATGGTTACTATTGACAAGATCAGGTAGAAAACGTGTTCTTTTAACAGAAAAGCTCTGACTAGGGATTTAAATTATTTAAATCTGGTTACCGTAAGCATGAACACTCGTAAACACAATCTTCAATGTGTTGTCGTCTCCTTTATTCGACAAAAACAAGTGGTTTTGGTCAAGTTTGTATTTTTTTAAACACACTTCAGTCTCGTCTTTTTTTCTCAACAATATTGCATGTGTTGATATAGTCACAAAAATCGTTTAATGAGGTGGGTGTCGTCTCTCATCGTCTTGCCTTAGTCAGAAAAAAAAAAGTCGTCAACGAACATTTTTCGTCATAGTTTTCGTTAACGAAATTAACACTAACAGAGAGAGACATATCGAACAGCTCCTCCATTTAAAAAAAATAGACAATAGTGTTTCATTTATATCACACCTCGACCAAAGCCATTGATTAAGCTCGGCTAAGCCGCATTTGACAGCTTATGATAATACCACTGTAATAGATTTAATATGAAACTGTAACTAGAGCAAATACAGCATTCTGTGTAGAATTCAAATGGGTCCAATATGTTTTGTGCACATGCAGTAGTGCAATATGTGCCATTCACCATTTAGAAAATAGCCTAGTGATTGTGTGAGCAAGTGACCAATTTCTTCCACAGCTTCAGGATCTATTTATAGTGTAGGAGGTGGGAAGCATCAGATTCTAGAGAGCATTTAATTGAACAGGAAATCTGACTAGAAGCTGAAGTGCAGGGTGATGTCAGCAAATTGTTTGTTGTCATCTCTGCTTCCCCTTTAAGGTTTGTGGGGAAAAATGCGTATGTGTGAAGTAGTGGGGCAGGTGGATGATGGGAGTGTAAACAAAAAAAAAAAGTATAGCGGAGGCGGAGAAAATGCAGTCTTAAGTATACGGTGCGAACATAATGATGCAGGCTATGCTCCAGTTGAATGCTAGCAAGAAAAGTGCCTTGTATGCCCGTGAATGTGTACCGCTGTGAGTAATAAAGCCGAGTTCATTGTTGCAATCAACCGACGACTCACTGCGTGTTTTTCAGCTCTGTTAGCCCGGACCACTAGAAGCAAGTTACCTGCAACAAGCCGAGTTGTTATATTGATGTCAGTTCGCTCTCAACTACGGTTCGGAGTGGAAGAGGAAGGTAACACTGGGGGCTTCGTCCGGGATCTAACAAGCGAGAAATAAAGGGAAAAGTTTCGTCGGACGCAGAATGACGACACTCGGGGCTAGAGCTAAAGCTAGCGCGTGGATGAAGAGGCCTGTCGAGATGGAAACCGCTAACGTAAGCACAAACCCATTTTTAACGGATATAAGAGACACTGATATAGACAAAATTAATCACAGGGATGGCCAATATGTTGACAGCACTAACCCCTTCGCGGCTGGCACGGAGAAAACGCTAGCCGCGGACGGAGAGATTGTTTGCGGCCGGATGCCGCCGTTCAACCTAGTTTTGCCCCCCACACCACCGCCATCACGGGTGACTAACCCGTTCCTAATGCCCGTGGAACCACACAATAAAACAGATGGTGGGTCCATGTACTTTTATCAGCAAACTTGTGACTTTTCAACGCATATGACGGCCAGCCCCGTTGCAGTTTTACCGCACGGTCTGAAAAATAGCCCCGGCCCAACGGTTGCCCGACGTGCCGCTAATCAACTAGCTAACCCGTTCACTTCTGTGAACTGTGCAGTACAAAACCTTTTTTCCAAGACCCAGGCATTGCCTTCCCAGTTCACTTCGACACCTTTTCCACCCTGCGCGGCCCGGGCCACGGGACGTTGTGAAGTGATAAGGTATAATGATAACTATGTCCCACACCGCGATCAATACCAATGTGGTCAGTCAGCTGTGGAAAGGGCCAAATCGGGCCCACGGCTATCACACACGGTGCCAGGTGCTGAAATAATGGACATTAATGATGATGAACATTATGGATATCAATCAGAATCAGAATCAGAATCAGAATCAGAAAGAGCTTTATTGCCAAGTGTGCTTGCACACACAAGGAATTTGTTTTGGTACTGAGGCTTCCAGTGGACATATACAAATACAACATTAAACATAATACTACAAATTATAAGAATAAAAAATAAAAATATAAATATATGAGAATAAAACTATCACAGTTGGGTTTAGTCAGAATAGACATTTTCAGATTTACAGATTATGAACCTATTTACAGTGTTTTGAATATTATAAATAAATAAATCTACATATAAGTATCACCTGAGTTGTGGGATATTGCACTAAACAGTGGGAGTATTGCACTTACAGGCATATGCCTTGGGAGGAGTGTTAACTGTTCAGGAGGGAAATGGCCTGTGGGAAGAAACTGTTCCTGTGCCGAGATGTTCTTGTGGCCAGTGATCTGAGTCTCCGTCTTGACGGTAACAGTTCAAACAGGTGGTGTCCAGGGTGAGTGGAGTCTGTGTTGATTTTACCTGCTCTCTTCCTCACTCTGGAAGAGTACAGGTCCTGGAGGTTTGGCAGGGGGGCACCAATAATCCTCTCCGCAGTCCGGACTGTCCGTTGTAGTCTCCTGATGTCTGATTTGGTAGCTGAACCAAACCAGACAGTGATGGAAGCGCACAAGACAGACTCAATGACGGCTGTGTAGAACTGAATCAGCAGATCCTGTGGCAGGTTGAACTTCCTCAGCTGGCGAAGGAAGTACAGTCTCTGCTGGGCCTTTTTCACAGTGGAGTCAATGTGATTGTCCCACTTCAGGTCCTGAGAGATGATAGTGCCCAGGAACCTGAATGACTCCACTGCTTCCACAGTGCTGTTCATGATGGTGAGTGGGAGGAGTGCTGAGCTGTTCCTCCTGAAGTCCACGATCATCTCCACTGTTTTGAGCGTGTTCAGCTCAAGGTTGTTATAACTGCACCAGGCAGCCAGCTGTTTAACCTCCAGTCTGTAAGCAGACTCGTCACCGTTTCGGATGAGACCGATGACAGTGGTGTCGTCTGCAAATTTCAGGAGCTTGACAGTGGGGTCTTTAGAAGTGCAGTCATTAGTGTACAGGGAGAAGAGCAGTGGGGAGAGAACGCACCCTTGGGGAGCACCAGTGCTGATTGTGAGTGTCTTGGATGTGTGTTTCCCCAGTCTCACTCGCTGCTGCCGGTCCGTCAGGAAGCTGGTGATCCACTGACAGATCGAGGATGGTATGGAGAGCTGGGTCAGTTTGGCTGTGAGAAGACCAGGCATGATGGTATTGAAGGCCGAACTGAAGTCCACAAAGAGGATCCTTGCATAAGTCCCTGGTCTGTCGAGATGTTGCAGGATATAATGCAGTCCCATGTTGACTGCATCATCCACAGACCTGTTTGCTCTGTAAGCAAACTGAAAGGGATCCAGCAGGGGTCCAGTGATGTCCTTCAGGTGGGCCAGCACCAGTCTTTCAAACGACTTCATGACCACAGACGTGAGAGCGACAGGTCTGTAGTCATTAAGTCCAGTGATTTTGGGTTTTTTGGGGACAGGAATGATAGTGGAGCGTTTGAAGCAGCAGGGAACTTCACACTGCTCCAATGATCTGTTGAAGATCTGCGTGAAGACCGGGGCCAGTTGGTCAGCGCAGGCTTTTAAACAAGCAGATGAGATGCCGTCTGGGCCTGAGGCTTTCCTAGTCTTCTGTTTTTTGAAGACTCGGCTCACGTCCTCCACACAGACCTTAAGCTCAGGTTGGATGGCAGGAGGGGGGAGTGATAATTGGAGAACAGGAGGTGATGCTGAATGTGTGAAGTGCAGAGCAGACCGGGTGTGTGGTGTGAATGAGGGCTTTTCAAACCGGCAGTAAAATGAATTTAAATCGTCAGCCAGGTGTTGATTGTCCACAGATCGAGGGGATGGTGACTTGTAGTTGGTAATGTTCCTCAGGCCATTCCAGACTGATGATGGGTCGTTGGATGAAAACTGGTTTTTCAGTTTATCAGAGTAGTTCCTTTTAGCAACTCTGATCTCCTTTGTTAATCTGTTTCTGGCCTGGTTATACAAGATTTTATCCCCACTTCTGTAAGCATCCTCTTTGGCATGACGAAGGTGTTTGAGTTTCCCAGTAAACCATGGTTTATCATTAGTGAATGATAAGAATGTCCTGGTAGGAATGCATGTATCCTCACAGAAACTTATATATGATGTTACAGTATCTGTGAGCTCATCCAGATCATTGGTAGCAGCTTCAAAAACAGTCCAATCAGTGCAATCAAAGCAGGCCTGTAGATTCTGCTCTGCTTCATTAGTCCATCTTTTCACAGTCCTTATTCCAGGTTTAGCTGATTTCAGTTTCTGCCTGTAGGTCGGTATGAGATGAACCAAACAGTGATCAGAGAGCCCCAAAGCTGCCCGTGGGACGGAGTGATATGCATTTCTTATTGTGGTGTAACAGTGGTCCAGTATATTACTGTCTCTGGTGGGACATGTAACGTGCTGTCTGTATTTTGGTAGTTCACGGGAAAGATTTGCTTTGTTAAAATCCCCAAGAATGATTAAAAGAGAGTCTGGGTACCTTTGTTCCGTTTCAGATATTTGTTCAGCCAGCTGTTGTAGCGCCGCGCTCGCGCACGCGTCTGGAGGGATGTAAACATTCACGAGAATGAATGAGGAAAATTCCCGAGGCGAGTAGAAGGGTTTACAGTTTATGAAATGTGCCTCTAAATTAGGAGAGCACATCTTCTTCAGTGTTGTTACATCTGAACACCAACTTTCGTTAATGTAGAAACACAATCCACCACCTCTCGTTTTCCCCGTTAGCTCCGCGATGCGATCCGCTCGGAACAGCTGGAAGCCCGGCAGATGTATTGCGTTGTCCGGTATGGCTTCACTCAGCCAGGTTTCAGTGAAGCACAAAGCAGCAGAGTTTAAAAAATCCTTGTTAGTGTGGGTGAGGAGAAGAAGTTCATCCGTTTTGTTAGGAAGAGATCGGAGATTCGCGAGATGAATGCTGGGGAGTGCAGTGCGCAGGCCGCGCTCGCGGAGTTTAACCAGCGCGCCGGCTCGCTTCCCGCGTTTGCGTCTGAACGCGCGTTTGAACAACAACGCTGCCCCTCCGACGAGAATGTCCAGCAAAACGTCCGAATAATCAAAAACTGTAGAAAAGGTTTCTGGTGTGTGTTTCCTAATGTCCAGTTCCTAATATCAAGAGAGAATCCCAATATTAAAGCCAGGCCATTTTGATGGAACGGGTTCGTGGAAAGACTTTCTTCACCGGTTTGAAAGCTGTGCGCGGGCAAACCATTGGTCAGAAACGACAATGGCGGTTCAACTGAGATTCGGCCTGACTGGCGCGGCTGGAGCTATCGTCCATAAAAACCCAAGGTCTGACCGCTGGAGCTACCGGCGAATTGTGGCTGAAATAGAGACCGCCTACGGGCCGCGGTCCGACCATGCGGCCGCCATCGGCATTGAACTGAGGCAGAGGGTTAGGGGGCAGAACGAAGCCCTGCACCTATTAAGGGATGACATTTACGAGAAAGTGTCCATTGTGTATGCTGACCGTACAGAGCTGGAGCAGGACGCCATCAGTGTGGAGGATTTCACCAACGCCCTGGCCGACGCCGAGGTGGTGCAGAAACTACTAGAGAAGCAGCCGCGAACCCTAGCCAGAGCATATGACATCGCACACAGCTACGAGACGACCAAGAGGGCCGCCAGAACAGTCACACAGTTCATGCAGCCTGGCCAACGTGGTCTTGTAAATCATAGAGCCAGGGCCATCGTAGTACGCGAAAATAACAGCAGGCCAGCTGGTGAAGAGCCAGTGGGGGTAACTGTTTGGTCCATCGACTCGCCAGAGAGGGCTCCAAGATTTAATCAGCAGTGGCGCCAGAAGAGGGACATAAATGTCAAAACGCCAATGGGTGATGTGCAATGCCACAACTGCTCTGGTCTGGGGCACATCCAGAGAAATTGCCCTTCTCCCCGTCGACCCAGACAGCGAGGCCAATCAGCAAGGACAGTCAACAAGAACACAGCACCTGACACAGGTATAGTGGTCACCTGTACGGCGAGTCAAGGAGACGACATGTGTGTTGAAATATTGATATATGGACTGGAAATGTGTGCTCTGCTTGACTCTGGTGCTCGGAGGAATGTGTTGCCTCTCCATTTCTTTAACTCTATTCCCGTAGAGTCCAGACCCCAAATAGAGCCATTTGTCGCACAGGTCCTGCAGGGCATCGGGCCCAGTGGTCTGGCAGTGCTGGGGGAGGTCAACCTACCGGTACAAGTTTGGAGCAGGGCTACCAATGTGAAATTTATCATGGCCGACACCGCAGAGGACACCGAGGTTATCCTGGGGCTCCCTTTCTTACATCAGACAAGTGCCCAGCTCAACTATGGTCGCCGTGAGATAACCCTCTTCGGAGGAAAGGTACCTCGTTTTAACCAAAGCCATCAGCCCCGGGTGCACATTGTCAGAGTGGCCCGCACAACAGTGTTGGAGTCGGGGTGTGAGTATGTAGTGCCTGGCACCGCCCACCTGCGCCATGCTACTGAGGGAGACCTGATGCTGAGCCCAACCAGGGGTTTCATAGAAAAGCACCACGTTCTAGTGGCTCACATCATCGTACAGGCGCAGCGGTCCACCAACGTTCCCATCAGAGCATCATTCAACCTTGGTGCCTTACCTGTCACATTGAAGAGAGGTGCCGTGGCAGGGATTCTACAGCCAGCCATGGTGGTGAGGAAGGTGGAGACCCAGCTGCCCCTGGCCTCACCGGCCCCTGAACCTATTAACTCTGTCTGTGTTTCTTTACCCAGTCACCATTAGGTCTTGTATAGCGAGAGCTGTGCTAGTCTGCCCGAGGACGACCGGGTGAAGTTGGCCCACCTGCTACAGTCTTACAGTGACGTCTTCTCTACGGGGCCCACTGACCTTGGACGTACTGGCCTCGTGCAGCATGATATTTTCACCACCCTTGGGCCGCCTGTGAAACAGCAACCGCGCCGGATGGCTAGGGACAAACAGACTGTAGCAGACCAGCAGGTGCAGCAGAGCCTGGACACTGGTGTGGCCCGACCCAGCAGCAGCAGCTGGGCTGCACCAATCGTCATGGTGAGAAAGAAGGATCAGATGTTTCGGTTATGTGTCGACTACAGGCCCCTGAATGAGAGAACCATAAAGGATGCTTATCCACTACCCCGCATCCAGGACACCTTAGACACACTGTCCACTGCCAGGTACTTCAGCACGCTTGATTTAACATCAGGGTACTGGCAGGTGGAAATGACACCAAGAGCCCGAAACGCCGCTGCTTTCTGCACCCGTAAGGGTTTGTTTGAGTGGAATGTGATGCCTTTCGGACTGTGCAACGCACCGACCACATTCCAAAGGCTCATGGACCGTGTCCTGGCCGGGCTGCAGTGGGAGATCTGTTTGGTCTATCTCGATGACATCATTGTCCTGGGGCGGGACGGAACCGAAATGTTGGAGCGGCTCAGTCAAGTGTTTGACAGACTACGCGCAGCTAATCTGAAACTTAAACCTTCCAAGTGTGTCCTGTTCAGAGAGCAAGTAGCTTACTTGGGGCACATCGTCTCCGCCAACGGTGTCGCCACCGACCCCAAAAAGATCCAAAAGGTGGCTGGGTGGCCCGCACTCCAAAACGTATCTGAAGTGCGTCAGTTTGTCGGCCTGGCGTCATATTACCGACGCTTCGTCAAAGATTTCGCCTCCGTTGCCAAGCCTCTCCATGAACTGACGAAAAAGTATACACGCTTTAACTGGACGGGCGAGTGCCAGGAGGCGTTTGAACAGCTGAAAAGCCGGCTGACGTCAGCACCCGTGTTGGGTTATCCCCTCGACAGTGGCCAGTTGCTCCTGGACACAGACACCAGTGACTGCGGAATTGGAGCCGTCCTCTCCCAAGTGCAAGGAGGTGAGGAGAGAGTACTCGCCTATGGGAGTAGGAGATTGTCAGCCACAGAGCAAAACTACTGCACCACCAGACGAGAACTTCTGGCACTTGTCGATTTCACCTCTCATTTCCGGCAGTACCTTCTAGGGAGATCATTCATCATACGGACTGACCACAGCAGCCTACGCTGGTTGACTAGGATGAGGGAGCCTGAGGGCCAGCTTGCTCGCTGGCTGGGAAAACTGGCAGAGTACGACTTCCAGGTGATCCATCGTCCAGGGAGACAACACCAAAATGCGGACGCACTCTCCAGAAGACCCTGCGGGACGTCGTGCCCATGCACAGTGCCAGAGCCTAGCCTCAGTAACCAGCCCCACCACAAAGGGATTCAGTGCAACATGGCCGAGAGTCCAGTTTCAGAGGATGCTGGGGAATCTCCTGCAGAGCAACCTCCAGTGGGGGTAGTGGACGCTTCTAGTGACAATCAGGCTGGCTCTTCGTTTCGTGCAAATGTCTACAGGGTGAGTGAGCCAGGCCAAGTTAACCTGTTCAGTGGTTGGACCCGAGAGCAGTTAATAAGTGCACAAGAAGCAGACCCAGGTATAGCACCAGTGAAGAAGTGGATGGACGAGGGGAGGTGTAGGCCACCCTGGGTTGACATAGCACCCTACAGCCCTGCCACCAAAGCCTACTGGTCGCAGTGGAAAAGGCTCTACCTGCTTAGATTAGGTCAGCCGGAACTTGGAACACTTCCCTCATATCCTGATGTACTCGTTACATCATAAGAAGAATGGCATCTACGCTAATTTTAGTGTCTTTGTTTATCCAAGGTTTTCCCGCAGCCTGCTGGATCCAGGCCGTTTCCAGATCTGACGAAGGACTTTCGCCTGGACCTGATGATAATGCAGTACTGAAGTGCCAACTAGCCTCTCCCTATGGAGGATCCCTATACCACTCTACAGATAAAGCGTTGTGGAATTTTTCGGTTCGCGTACCTTCCCAAAGTGATAAGATAAAATAAAAATTCTGCATCAAAATTTATAGACAAGTAGTTTGTTTAGGCATGGTTTGTAAGGAATTACAAACCTGCGCACATATATTCAAACGCACATAACCATAGAATCAATTCTTAATGCGCATGTGAACGCCATCAGCGTCTATCACAGGTTCACGTTTAAAGTCTGTTTAGAGAGAACGGTGTCGTCTTAGCGGCCCCTAATTTAATAACAAATGATCATTTAGACGGAAGTGAATCAATCAAAACTAACTTTAGCTCGAAAAAAAAAAATTCAATCGCCACTATAAAACCAAACCAATCTCTGTTACCTTAAATTATATGTTTATCTCTGTAAAGCTGCTTTGAAACAATCTACATTGTTAAAAGCGCTATATAAATGAGGATGACTTGACTTGAATTGACTACCAGAAAGAGGGAGTTTTGCTAAGGAAATTTTACTGCACGGATGGAAGGGTGTTCTATCCACAGATCCTGCTGCCTCGAGAGTACCGCACCTCAGTGATAGAACAATTGCACGATGGCCCAGTCGGTGGCCATTTTGGAGGAGAGAGGACCCTTGCACGCCTCAAGGCCCGGTACTACTGGTACAATATGAGGGATGACGTCACTCTGTGGTGTCGCACTTGCACCAGCTGTGCTGCTAAAGCCCGTCCTAAGAAAACACCTCAAGCCACCATGGGCACAGTGCGAGTTGGTGCCCCCTTCGAACGGATCGCAGTTGATTTAATGGGACCATTAAATGAAACCGAAAGGCGCAACCGCTACATAATAGTGGTACAGGACTACTTCAGCAAATGGGTGGAAGTCTATCCCGTTCCCAACGAACAAGCAACGACAGTGGCTGAAAAGATTGTTTCCGAATGGGTGTGTAGGTACGGAGCTCCACAGTGCTTACACAGTGACCAAGGTACCAATTTCGAGTCAGCTGTGTTCCAGGGCATGTGTGTGCTGCTGGGAATCGACAAGACACGGACCGCGCCGTTTCGCCCTCAGTCAGATGGCCAAGTAGAGCGTTTCAATGCCACCCTGCAGAAAATCCTAGCCACCACAGCAGAACGATGTCATTGGGACTGGGACATTATGACCCCCTATGCGGTCATGGCTTACCGTGCAACCAAACACAGCTCCACGGGCCTGACGCCTAACATGATGTTGTTCGGACGGGAAATTACAGAGCCGTTGGATCTTGTTGCTGGGCTGCCACCTGACACAGGCAACGCTACTACCCCGTCGTCCTATGTTGTACAGCTAAGGGAACAGCTCGAGCTATCTCACCAGTTGGCCCGGGAGGCACTGGGAAAATCTGTTGAGCGTGCCAAACGTGCCAGTACGACAAAAATGTTTGCAGAGTCCAACACAAAGTCGGTGATGCAGTATGGTTCCTGGTTAAAGGAACAAAAAGAGTAAAGAATAAAGTGCGAAAGTTCCTGCCTTCATACGAGGGGCCGTACTTCGTGGTGGACGTATAGCGTGCTGGACGATTTGGTCTACAGAATTAAAAGGGGCCCGAGAACGAAGATGAAAGTCGTTCATCATGACAAACTTAAAGCTTACCACTCAAGGACAACACTGGACAACAGCTGGGTTTTTCAGGAGGCTGAAATGTGGACACCAGTGGAGGCGCTACCCCTGTTGTCAGACACCAGCTCCTCGGAAATCGATATCAGTCCCCTTGACCTTTGGGGTACATCACCAGAGACTGAAGACCTTTTGGTGGGGTCCCTTCCAGGTCTTTTCTCTTTACCACCATCATTGGCAGTTTCACCGAGGAGCAGCCAGCTTCCTTGCCGCACTCCTGGGCCTTCACTGGATGAAGCTGGGATCCTGCATGAGGCCGGGGGACAAGCTACTCGCAAAAGAGTTCCAGTATTGTATTATTACCAAAGTAACTTGACTATGTTGAGCTTAAAATGTGAAGTTGGTATGGGTTAAATGTAATTGTTTATTATCAACAGTCGGTAATTTGGATACTAGTGGGCTGCATAGTTTTGTTATAGCATCCTGGGTATGTTTACTGCTAAGCACTTTGAGTATGGGTGTGAAAAAAAAGGGAGTTTGTTAATTTGTTTAACAGAATATTTTGCACTATTTTTTTTGCACTCAAAATCCTGCAATCTAGAGTAACTTTATGCTAACGTGGAGTTTAATAGTTAAACTAATGGTCACATTTTCTCAGGGAATGTATAAGTGTCATGTTTAGGACATTTGCTTACATGTACAAACGAAGGAGTATGCGATATGCTTTAATGGACGTTTTATGGACATTTCCTTTTTCACCCTAACTTTCCACTGGAGGAGAGCCCTTCAAGGACTGTGGGAAACAAGGGGTCATGGTTGGGGATGTTTGTTTAATGACTGTCTAATTAATATTTTCCTGTGTACAGGGTAATGATGCTGGAGATATGTTAAAGGTTTAATCATTCTCCAGAGTGTGGGTAGTGTTGTCATCTCTGCTTCCCCATTAAGGTTTGTGGGGAAAAATGCGTATGTGTGACGTAGTGGGGCAGGTGGATGATGGGAGTGTAAGCAAAAAAAAAAAGTATAGCGGAGGCGGAGAAAATGCAGTCTTAAGTTTACGGTGCGAACATAATGATGCAGCCTATGCTCCAGTTGAATGCTAGCAAGAAAAGTGCCTTGTATGCCCGTGAATGTGTACCGCTGTGAGTAATAAAGGCGAGTTCATTGTTGCAGCTGACCTAAACTATGCAGCCTAACATTGAATAATAGAAGTCTATAATGTGTTATGTGTATGCTAAGCCAAAGAGATATGGTTTTAGTCTAGATTTGAATTGAGAGACTGTGTCTGTTTCCCGGACAATGTTAGGAAGATTGTTCCAAAGTTTTGGTGCTAAATAGGAAAAGGATCTACCGCCAGCAGTCGATTTTGATATTCTAGGTATTATCAACTGGCCAGAATTTTGAGAATGCAATAGACATGAAGGACTATAATGCGTTAAGAGCTCGCTCAAGTACAGGGGAGCTAAACCATTTAGTGCTTTGTAAATAATCAGCAATATTTTAAAATTTATACGATGTTTAATAGGGAGCCAATGCAGTGTTGACAGAACCGGGCTAATATGGTCATACTTCCTGGTTCTGGTAAGAACTCTAGCAGCTGCATTTTGGACCAGCTGTAGTTTATTTATTAAAGGTGCAGGGCAACCACCTAGTAGAGCATTACAATAATCTAGCCTTGATGTCATGAACGCATGAACTAATTTTGCTGCATTTTTAATTGAGAGCATATGACGTAATTTAGATATATTTTTAAGATGAAAAAATGCAGTTTTACAGATACTATTCACATGACTTTCAAATGAAAGATTGCTATCAAAGAGCATACCCAGGTTCCTAAACGACGACGAGGACTTGACAGAGCAGCTATCAAGTGTTAGACAGTTTTCTAGGTTCCCTTTCAAGGGAACTCGAGCTGCGTTTGAGACGCGGTGGGAACGCTCTGCGTGATTGCGCCGTGAAGCACGTGTAAAATCAGTCCAATGGAAGCCCACTATGACATAGGTGACGTCATAGACCAGGAAACTATAAAGCAACCCTGAAATCAGACCGCGATAGCTTCTGCACCTTCAGCAAGCGCTCTCTGTATATCTGTCCTTGTCTATTTATTGTTGTCTGTCAAGCCCCTTATATATATATATATATATATATATATATATATATATATATATATATATATATCACTATGGCGAGCAAGCAAAGTTATAAACCTTGTGTTGTGCCCTGCCCTCGTTATATCACGGGTGGGGACACACATCCTATCTGTATTGCTTGTTTGGGAGTGGAGCATGCCCAGTCAGTCCTCGAGGGGGCTGACTGTGAGCATTGCTTGAGTTTGTCTATGAAAACTCTCCGCTCTCGCCGGGCGTTCTTTGAGGAGGACGGTTCGATTCGCGCTCCCCGAGGTGCGGGTCCCGCTGCTGCCGTGGCACAGCGTCGACTTTCATCTTGGGGTTCGCAGATGGATCTAGTAGCGGGGTTTGAGACGGGCCCCGCCCTTTCTCAGCCCTTACCTGCTGGATTCGGTGTCTTTGCCCAGGAAGGAGCCCGCTCTGCGGCTTCTCCTTCCCAGGCTGAGGCACCAATATTACGGCTATCCAGTTCTGAGGATCTGGATGTCGGTAGTATGGGGGATATTGAGTGTTCGCCAGCTCATACCCCTTCTGATGAGGAGCTTATGGAGGTTTTATCTCGTGCTGTTACTAAATTAAATATTGAGTGGCCAGCCGATGATTTCGATGTTGAATCTAGAAAGAGTCTTTTAGATGAACGTTATTTACCATCTAGATCACGACCTCCTCGTCGGGAACTCCCGTTTTTTCCCGATCTCCACACCGAGGTTTCGAGATCGTGGATTAAACCGGTGTCTTTCAGAGTGCATAACCCACAAACTAAGAATTATAGTAAAGTTCAAGGGATTGATCATTATGGTTATTTGACTATGCCTCGTGCTGAAGACACACTAGCGAGCTATCTCTCCCCTGAGTCTTCTTCTTCTCTGAAAGCCCCGACGTTACCCACCAAACCATTAAAAAATACATCTTTGTTGGTGGGTAAAGCGTATTCGGCAGCAGGTCAGGCCGCAGCATGTTTTCACACTATGTCGATTCTCCAAGTGTACCAGGCTGACCTGCTGAAGGACATAGACGATAGTGAGGAAGTTAGTGCTGACGCAATTCGAGAATTGCGTCGCACGACAGATTTATCTCTCCGAGAACGCCATTTATGGTTAAATTTATCAGAAATAAAGGATAAAGATAGATCTGTTCTTCTGGACGCACCGCTGTCACCTACAAGTCTGTTCGGCGACGCTATAGATTGTGTCGTCAATAGGTTTCAAGAAAATAAGAAACAAGCGGCTGCGTTTCAGAGGTTTCTTCCTCGCCGGTCTATTGTCCCCGAGGCTGCTCGTAGTATAAAGTCTGAGCAGCCTCGTCCGTCTACGAGCTCCGCTCACAGAGTTCAACAAAAACAGAGCGTCGCCGCTCGGGCACCTCCTCAATCTACGGTTCCTGAGTGGCGCTCGCAGCCCAGACCTGTTAGGGGTAGACAAGATCTGAGGACTGTTATCTCTAGGAGAGCTTGGGCTAAGAAGAAGTACTGACGCCAAGGCTATCAGGCTTCTGAGGGTGGTCCCTCCTTGGCACCCTCCGGGGGGCGACTCTCCGAGGAGAGCCGCAGCGCTGCCACTTCGGTTGTTCCCTGCCGGTTCGCCGCTTCAGGGCGCCGAGGTGTCAGCGTCCCCGTGCAATCCTCTGAGGAGGGTTGTAGAACGGTCAGTTCGGTTGTTCCCTGCCGGTTCGCCGCTTCAGGGCGCCGAAATGATTGTTCAATCAAATCCAGAGGCCAGTCTCGAGAGACTGGTTCCCTTATCGGAATTTCTGGCAGCGTGGAAACTTCTGCCAAATATTTCTCTATGGGTCCTGCACATAATAGAAAAGGGTTACAGAATTCAGTTCGGTTCTCGTCCGCCCAGATTTCAAGGAGTCCTCCCCACGGTGGTGGACTCACAGCAGGCTCTGGTAATGGAGCAGGAAGTACTGACACTTCTTCGAAAGGGAGCTATAGAAAAGGGTTTCTCCTCCCAGCAGAGAGTCAGGGTTTTACAGCCGTTACTTCATTGTTCCAAAGAAGGATGGAGGGCTGCGTCCTATTCTAGACCTGCGCCAGTTAAACAGCAGGGTTCAGAAACTCAAGTTCAGAATGCTTACACTCAAACAGATTGTATCACAGATTCAGTCCGAGGACTGGTTTGTCACAATAGACTTGAAGGACGCGTACTTCCATGTATCTATCCATCCTCATCACAGGAGGTTCCTGAGGTTCGCTTTCGGGGGCGAAGCATACCAATATCGGGTTCTTCCATTTGGCCTAGGTTTATCTCCCCGCACTTTTACAAAATGCGTGGATGCAGCTCTGGCTCCGTTGAGACTCCAGGGCATCCGCGTATTAAATTACATCGACGATTGGTTGATTTTAGCTCAGTCAGAGCAGGTGGCAGTTCAGCATCGAGATGCTGTTCTGTCCCACATAAAGAGTTTGGGGTTGCGGCTAAACACCAAAAAGAGTGTGCTTCTCCCTGCTCAGAGGACCACTTTTCTAGGTGTAATTTGGGATTCGACCACAATGCAGGCACGCCTGTCTCCTGCTCGTATTTCTGCGATTCTCACAGCCGCAAAGAATGTGAAACTAGGCCAGTCACTCACTGTGAAACAGTTTCAGAGACTGTTGGGTCTCATGGCAGCTGCGTCCAACGTTATTACTTTTGGCCTTCTGTACATGAGACCCCTGCAGTGGTGGCTCAGGACCAAGGGGTTTTCTCCGAGGCTATGCCTTCGTGCCTTGGCCTTGTGGAAGAAACCTTGGTTCCTCGCCCAGGGCCCAGTGTTGGGGGCTCCTTGTCGACGCGTCCCGCTTTCGACGGATGCTTCCCTCACGGGATGGGGGGCGGTCATGAGTGGCCGCTCGGCGCAAGGTCTGTTGCAGGACCATCAATGTTCCTGGCACATAAATCGTTTAGAGTTGATGGCGGTATTTCGAGCACTCAAATATTTCCTGCCAGACCTGAGAGGCCATCACGTGTTGGTCCGCACAGACAACACTTCGGTGGTCTCCTATATCAACCATCAGGGGGGTCTGAGGTCACGTCACCTTTGCAAATTGGCCCATCAGATCCTCCTATGGGCCTAGGGGAAGTTACTGTCGCTCAAGGCGGTATATATTCCGGGGCGTCAGAATGTGGGAGCAGATATTCTGTCGAGACAGGGGCTGAGGCCCGGGGAGTGGAGACTTCACCCAGAAGTGGTGGAGTTCCTGTGGGAAAAGTTCGGTCGTGCTCAGGTAGACCTTTTCGCATCATCAGATTCAACCCATTGTCCCATGTGGTTCTCTCTAACGCACCCAGCTCCTCTCGGTCTGGATGCTATGGTGCAGATGTGGCCGAGGCTGCACCTGTACGCCTTTCCCCCGATATCTTTGCTTCCGGGGGTTCTGGAGAGGGTTCGCCGAGAAGGGGCTCGTCTGCTTCTAGTAGACCCTTATTGGCCGACCCGAGTTTGGTTCTCGGTCTTGGTGTCTCTTCTGGACGGCTCCCCCTTGGAGATCCCAATCAGGGTGGACCTCCTGTCTCAGGCCGGGGGCACGATATTTCACCCTCGGCCGGAGTTGTGGAAACTGTGGGCCTGGCCTCTGAGGGGGCCAGGCTCAGGGAGACCGGTCTTTCGACCGATGTTGTAGAAACCATTCTTCAATCCAGAGCTCCTTCCACGAGAAGGCTGTATGCGCTAAAATGGAAACTTTTCACCACGTGGTGTGTTGAACGTCAGTTAGATCCTGTTAACTGCCCTGTTGGTTCAGTTCTTGAGTTTCTGCAAGACCGTTTCTCGGCCAGGTTATCTCCTTCCACCCTAAGGGTTTACGTGGCGGCTATATCTGCCTACCACACCCCTCTGTGGGGTACTTCTATTGGGAGAAACCCTCTAATTACTCGCTTTCTCCGTGGTTCATTGAGGTTGAGACCTGCACTGCACGCTAGAGCACCGGCTTGGGACTTGGCCATTGTACTCGAGGGTCTGGCTTTAGCTCCCTTCGAGCCCATCGAGGAGGTTTCTGAAAAGTTCCTCACTCTAAAGACTTTATTTCTCCTTGCTATCTCATCTATCAAGAGAATTGGTGATTTACATGCTTTGTCGGTTGCTCCTTCATGTCTGCAATTTGCACCTGGTATGGTGAAGGCATTTCTCTACCCCAGGCCGGGTTATATTCCTAAGGTCCCACTGAATGTTGGGGGCCCAATAGTGCTGCAGGCCTTCTATCCTTCACCCTTTAATACCCCTGACCAGGAACAGCTTAACCTGTTATGTCCAGTCCGGGCTTTAGATGCCTACGTTCACAGAGCTGCCCTGTGGCGTAAATCTGAGCAACTATTTGTTTGTTTTGGGTCACTCAAGAGAGGATGCCCTGCAAGCAGGTTATGAGTAAATGGATAGTCGAGGCTATTTCATTGGCTTATGAAGCGGCCGGACAGCCTTCACCTATGGCTGTGCGGGCCCATTCTATTCGGAGTATGGCGGCCTCTATGGCCTTAATTTCGGGAGTTTCCCTTCTTGACGTGTGTAATGCAGCAGGATGGTCCTCTCCGCATACATTTGTCAGGTTTTATGACCTTGACCTCTCCACTCCTGGGGCGAGGTTGCTTGCTTCTTAGTGTGCGCAGGACCTCACACAGAACGGGCATTTGTCACTATGGCGTACTGGGTATAGGGTTCCCACCGCGTCTCAAACGCAGCTCGAGTTCCCTTGAAAGGGAACGTCTCAGGCTACGTATGTAACCCTGGTTCCCTGATAGGGAACGAGACGCTGCGTTTGCCTACCATACTTCCTGCATGCCCTGATCGACTTGCTTCAGGTTTTTCAGAAGCTATCGCGGTCTGATTTCAGGGTTGCTTTATAGTTTCCTGGTCTATGACGTCACCTATGTCGTAGCGGGCTTCCATTGGACTGATTTTACACATGCTTCACGACGTAATCACGCAGAGCGTTCCCACCGCGTCTCAAACGCAGCGTCTCGTTCCCTATCAGGGAACCAGGGTTACATACGTAACCTGAGACGTTTTTACGTCAGGAAGTTTTTTGTCCAATAATTAGAATCTCTGTTTTTTCAGAATTAAGTAGTAGGTAATTACTAGTCATCCAGTTTTTTATATCAGCTATGCATTCCGTTAATTTTGTGGAATGGTAAGTTTCGTCAGGGTGTGAAGAAAAAAATAGAGCTCCGGCCACTTGGAAATTATATGCCTTGAGATGGAAGTTGTTCACCTCTTGGTGTGGGGAACACCAGTTGGACCCAGTTAACGGCCCGGTGGGTGTAGTGCTGGAATTCCTTCAGGAGCGTTTCTCCACAGGGTGAGCCCTCTCCACACTGAAGGTGTACGTGGCGGCGTTATCTGCTTACCACGTCCCTTTAAGTGGAGCATCTCTCGGGAGACACCCACTTATAACTCATTTCCTTCGTGGCACTTTGAGGCTGAGGCCAGCAGTTCGCACGAGGGTGCCGACCTGGGACCTTGCGGTTGTTCTAGAAGGTCTCTCTCTAGCACCGTTCGAGCCCATTGAAGAAGTTTCTGAGAAATTCATTACTCTAAAAACTATCTTTCTTCTTGCTATCTCTTCATTAAAGAGAATATGAGATATTCAAGTTCTATCGGTCTCTCCCTCGTGCTTGGAATTTTCACCCGGCATGGTTAAGGCTTTCCTCCTCCCTAGGAGGAGGTATGTTCCCAAGGTTCCAACTAATGTTGTCAGGCCTATTTTACTGCAGGTTTTCTGTCCTCCTCCCTTTTTGACGTTGGACCAAGAGAAACTAAATCTGCTCTGCCCAGTTAAGGCTCTAGATGCTTACGTCCACAGAGCTGCCCTGTGGAGAAAATGTGAACAATTGTTTGTTTGTTTTGGACCCCCTAGGAAGGGCTGTCCTGCATCTAAGCAGAGGTTGAGCAAGTGGGTGGTCAAGGCCATCTCACTTGCCTAGGAGTCTGCCGGTCAGGCTTCTCCTTTGGCTGTCCGGGCTCATTCAACCAGGAGTATGGCTGCCTCTAAGGCTATTTTGTCAGGAGTATCAATCCAGGACGTTTGCGATGCGACAGGCTGGTCCTCACCGCACACATTCGTAAAGTTTTACCATCTTGACTTCAGCTCCACTCCAGGGGCGCAGGTGCTTTCGTCCAAATGTGCGCCTTGACTACACACGACGGACACTTTCTCGTATGGCGACGTTGGTATTAGCGTTCCCACAGCGTTTCTCGCTGCTCGAGTTCCCTGAAAGGGAACGTCTCTGGTTACGTATGTAACCTTAGTTCCCTGAAGGGAACGAGACGCTGCGTGTCTGTGCCATACTCCCAGCATGCCCATGAGCACTTGCTTCAGTCCTATCAGAAGCTGATGCGCTTGTGTTTTGGGGGTGCTTATATAGTTTCCTGGTCGATGACGTCACCCGCCTATGACGTTCCGTCTCGCCATTGGACTGATTTCATACGTGCTTCATGACGCACTCACGCAGGGGCGTTCACACAGCGTTTCACGCAGCGTCTTGTTCCCTTCAGGGAACTAAGGTTACATACGTAACCAGAGACGTTTTATGCGCCCTACAGTGAACTTTGCAGCTAATAGAGATATTCTCACTTTTTTTTCTGCAGTAAAGCACAATCCGCAAACAATGCAATCCTACTGTAAGTTTACTAGCAATATAACAGCAAATATAGAGCATTTATTCTCAAGACAAATGCATAATCCACAAGAAACTGCTTACCGTAAACTGTAACTGACTGTCATAAAACTTTGAAAGGCGCTGACGTCACTGCCATTACATGATAGGCTGAGGTGCCTCACATGATCCAAGTTAGCTTTTTCCACTGTTAAAACCCAGACCCTCTCATCTCCCCAATATAAAACAATCTCTGATACTACATCTGGATTACATTCATACTACATGCAGACATACTATATAGTATGTACCTTTTTTAGCGGTCGGAGAGTACTTATTCAAAATAAGTACCTACTCAAGAGATGCGATTTCATTGGGTAGCCTAGTAAAGAGAATAATCACCTGACCTGGGATTTGACGCTATCCTGAGCCTCATCTCCTCCTGATTACTGCTTAAATCAGGTAATCATTCACATTCCTGAATCAGTATTAAATGTGAGGAATGTAACTCCTCTAACTTCAGTTTAGCCTGTTCCAGCTGAAGCACAATCACAAAAGAAAATACATCTTGTATTTATGAGAAAGTGTCAGGCATGGCTATTTTATGATATTTAACGAGATTAAGGTCTACTTAAAGGTGCTCTGAGCGATGTCACGTTTTTTAGGCCAAAACATTTTTTGTCACATACAGCAAACATCTCCTCACTATCCGCTAGCTGCCTGTCCCCTGAACACACTGTAAAGAAACGTGGTCCCTGCAGACACCCCAGGCTCCAAAAACGGCAACAAAAACAAACTGGGCTAACCCGCACCACGAAACATAACAAACTTTTCCAGCCAATAACGGACAAGAAGGGTTTGGGGGGTTAGTGCGCGGATGAGGAGGAGGGAGGGTCGAGCTAGCCTCCGCTTTGTTTGACAATACTTCGAACGTCAAAAAGAAGTGACGTCACCCAACATCGTTTAGAGCAGAGGTTCCCAAACTTTTTGTTTCGGGCCCCCCCTATGCATATGGGTCACATCTCACGCCCCCACAAGGGTGCGAATCCACTTGACTTGAAAACACAAGGCCTACAACATAAAATTTAGAAGAGTAGCCTATGTATTTCATTACCTCTGTTGTTCTCTGTTCTCCGGTTGTTAGATAGTCAGTCAGAATGACAGTTCATGCGTGAACGTTAGGCCTATTAGGCTAGTCAATCCGTTATTCTTTCCTTTTTGAATTAGTGTTTAAAATATTTAATTTACAAATAATTATATTGATTTATATCTTAATATTTTTTTTTTTATCCTGCCATACCAAGCTGATGGAAAGCGCAGGTGAGTTTATAGCTACACTGAAGAAAGCCCTGTCTGGCTCTTCCCCGGTACGGGTTGTGTCGAGCCATTCGTTAGTCTGGTTGTTTGATGAGAAAAAGATGAAATGTAGTTGCAATAAACGAGATAAGAATCCGCACATCAGCTGCAGCAGCGGAGGACTCATATTCTGCTGTGCGGAAATCGAGGAAGGACTGATGACGGAACAGTTTGATCTTCGGCTGACAAATCTGAGGAAAGGGGCGTTTCATTCTCGCTCACGTGTAGAAATCGAATATTCAAGCTGTTTAATTAATTTTTATACCTCAGAACGAAAAATCAAGCTGAATTCGTGTTTTTCTGGGTTTTTTAAAAAAATGAAAAAACGAAAAAGGAACTGTTCCCTTTTAAGGGAACTCGAGCTGCGTCAAGCTGTGGGAACGCCTCTGCGTGTGTGCGTCATGAAGCACGTATGGAATCAGTCCAATGGAGAGACGGAACGTCATAGACGGGTGACGTTGACCAGGAAACTATAAAGCACCCCCAAAACACAAGCGCGTCAGCTTCTTTGCCTTCAGTAAGTGCTATATGTGGATTTGTCTCAAGTGTTTTTGTCTGTCACTAAGCAGGAGTTTCACTATTTCAAAAAACTATATATATATATATATATATATATATTATATTGAGAGACAATGGCGAGCGAACAACAATTTAAGAAGTGTGTTCCTCCCTGCTCGCGCTATTTAACGAGCAGGGATACACACAGCTTATGTGTTGTTTGTTTGGGAGTGCAGCATGCCCAGTCAGCTCTCGAGGGGGCTGATTGTGAGCATTGCGAGCGTTTGCCTCTTAGAACGCTCCGCTCCCGCCGATCACGGTTCGGTTCGCGATCCCCGCGGATCGGGTCCCGCTTATGCCGAGGCTGAGCGGCGACGTCATTCGTGGGGATCGCAGATGGATCTAACAGCGAGGCTTGAGACGGGCTCTGCCCTATCTCAGCCCTTACCTGTTAGATCCAGTGCCTCAGTCTCGGGTTTGGAAGCACGCTCTGCGGTTTCTTCCCCCCGAACTGAGGCCCCAGTACTGCAAATATCCAGCTCTGAGGATCTGGATGTTGTTAGTCTGGATTGCGGGAGATGTCGATGATTCGCCATCTCGCTCTCCCGAAAGTGAGGAGCTTATGGAGGTGCTCACTTGTGCTGTTTCTAAATTAAGCATCGAGTGGCCAGCTGTTAGGCAGGTGTCTAGAGAAAAATCTAAATTAGACGAAAGATTTTTGCCTTACCGTTATCAACCTCCACGCCGGTGCTTTCCCTTCTTCCCTGATCTCCACACGGAGGTTTCGAGATCGTGGAAAAAGCCGGTCTCTTATCGTGTTTTTAGTGTCCACTTTACAAGTTGGCCCGTCAGATCCTCCTGTGGTCCCAGGGGAAGTTACGGTCTCTGAGAGCTATGTATCTTCCTGGTTATTTGAATGTGGTAGCAGACTCCCTGTCGAGGCAGGGGCCGAGGCCGGGGAAATGGAGGCTCCACCCCGAGGTGGTGGAGCTCCTTTGGTTGAGTTTCGGTCGCGCCGAGGTGGACCTATTCGCTTCCAAGGAGACAACACACTGACATCTTTGGTTCTCCATCAGTCAGCCAGCCCCTCTGGGGTTGGACGCTCTGGTACAGCCGTGGCCGAGGTCACGTCTGTATGCTTTTCCCCCGGTTGCTCTGCTACCAGGAGTTCTGGAGAGGGTTCGCCGGGACGGGGTCAGCCTACTTCTTGTAGCCCCGTTCTGGCCGGCCCGAGTATGGTTCGCGGACCTAATATCTCTTATGGACGGCTCTCCCTTGGAGATTCCGATCAGGAGGGATCTACTCTCTCAGGAGGGCGGTACGATATTTCACCCCCGCCCAGAGTTGTGTAAACTGTGGGCTTGGCCTCTGAGGGGGCCCAGCTCATAGAATCTGGTCTCTCAACTGAGGTTGTTGAGACCATCCTTCACTCCAGAGCTCCGTCCACGAGGAAGTTATATGCCCTGAAGTGGAAACTTTTCACTTCTTGGTGTGCAGAACACCGGCAGGACCCAGTTAACGGCCCAGTGGGTGCAGTCTGGAGTTTCTGCAGGAGCATTTCTCTGCAGGGTTATCCACCTCCACACTAAAGGTGTATGTGGCAGCACTAGCTGCTTACCATGTCCCTTTCAGTGGAGTTTCTCTTGGGAGACAACCACTTATAACTCGCTTCCTTCGTGGCACTTTGAGGCTGAGGCTTGCAGTTCGTACGAGGGTGCCGACTTGGGATTTGGCCATTGTACTAGAGGGCCTTTCTTTGGCCTCCTTTGAACCTATTGAGGAAGTTTCTGAGAAATTTCTCACGTATAAAACTCTTTTTCTGCTTGCAATCTCCTCACTTAAGAGAATCGGAGATTTGCAGGCCCTGTCGGTTGCACCCTCGTGCCTGGAGTTTTCGCCTTGTATGGTTAAGGCTTTTCTATACCCTAGACCAGGTTATGTCCCTAAGGTCCCTACTAATGCTGATAGACCTACAGTGCTGCAGGCTTTCTATCCTCCTCCTTTTGTGTCATCAGATCAGGAGAAACTTAACCTTCTCTGCCCGGTTAGGGCGTTAGACGCTTACGTCCACAGAGCTGCCCTGTGGAGGAAATCAGAACAGTTATTTGTGTGCTTTGGGCCACCCAGGAAAGGGTGTCCCGCGTCTAAACAGAGAATGAGCAAGTGGGTGGTTATGGCCATCTCACTTGCTTATGAGTCGGCTGGTCAGCCTTCACCTTTGGCTGTACGAGCCCACTCTACTAGGAGTATGGCTGCTTCTAAAGCATTGTTGTCAGGAGTATCGCTAAGTGATGTTTGTGATGCGGCTGGGTGGTCCTCACCGCATACATTTGTTAAGTTCTATGAATTGGACTTAAGTTCCACTCCTGGGGCGCAGGTGTTCTCGTCCTCTGTGCACTAGTTCCCACATGACGGTCATTTGCTCCTATGGCGACGTGGGTATTGGCGTTCCCACAGCTTGACGCAGCTCGAGTTCCCTTGAAAGGGAACGTCCGGTTACGTAAGTAACCCTAGTTCCCTGATAGGGAACGAGACGCTGCGTCGTTCTGCCATACTCCCAGCATGCCCGTTAGCGCTTCCTTCAGGCCTATCAGAAGCTGTCGCGCTTGTGTTTTGGGGTGCTTTATAGTTTCCTGGTCGATGACGTCACCCGCCTATGACGTTCCGTCTCTCCATTGGACTGATTCCATACGTGCTTCATGACGCACACACGCAGAGGCGTTCCCACAGCTTGACGCAGCGTCTCGTTCCCTATCAGGGAACTAGGGTTACATACGTAACCCTGACGTTTTCTCCTTTTCTACCCGTTTCTGAAAGGAAAATCAAATTACCAAAAGATACACGGACCAATAACCAAACATAATTTTCCCTCTCAGCTTTTTACTCGCGCCAGATGGAGATTGAGATCGAGGCAGATCGGCAGATGGAGATCGAGGCAGATGACTGAAGATGGATGAAGGAAGCAGGTGACTGAAGGCAAATTGTACCGGTATGTATCGGGCAGGTAAGTGTTCTTTGAGGGAATGACGAGACCAGACAATTGTGAACTGCAATGAGAAGAGTTATATAGTTCTGGATGATGATCAGTGAAGATTGGTGACAGGTGACAGCGATGATGGGAAATGTAGTGAGGAGGTGGTTACTAGCTGGTGACCATGACACATGCATAGCTACATTGTGAACATTCTTCAAAAGTTCTGCTTTTGTGCTCCATGGAAAAAGTTTTGCAAATTTGGAATGACATAAGTGTAAGAAAATGAGAAAAGAGGACAAGAGAATTTGTATATATATACTTTTATACTATTTATATACTTTCCAGGTTAACTTTTTCATGTTACTTTTGACCTGCCTCAGTTTTATTGCCACAAACAAAAGGCCCAATCTCAATGTCTGCTCTCAAGTAGACTTTAACCAGCTGTAAAAGCATAAAGCACCGTGTTTCTAAGATTACAGATATTTCTGAAACCAAATATACTGGTATTCAACAACTTGTTGCAACATTTTGCCTCATTAAGAGCTGCAGGCTTTTAATTAGGTGATCTGAAAAGAGATTTAGAGCCTTTATTAGGTTAAAACCTAACTGACCATGATATTTGCAAGACTTCCAGATCTATGGACTCAGGTCAGTGGGCCTAACCTCAGCTTTTGAAATGAAGGTCGATATTGCAGAAGTGCGGCAGTCATGTTGTTTAAATGCTTGTTGTGTAAGTGATGATAGTTAATGATTGAATTTTATTTTCTGGTTCTAAGTTTATTGGTTAAACGAAGGAATCGCATTCTAAAAAAAATAGTTATCAAGGTCAAGTGAGTGTGTTTTGATCCACTTTTATGGATGTACTATACACTATTTGGACTCTTTCACGAGCCATTTAAAAAAAGCGATTGGGCATATAAATATATAATCAGTGTTTACTTATTTACTTTCTAGTAAGTGAGAGAGAGAGAAACAGACATTTGTGTGTTTTAGTGTGTGTGCACTGTTGGCAGCCATAGAAGGATCTCTTTGCTTGGACTAAGGAGTGAAGAGGATGCTTACAAACACACACACAGGCATGGCAGAGAGCTCGCTTGCTCCACTCCATGAATGACCTGCCTCAGTCTCCACATAAAGACGATCTATGTGACAGATCGCCTGGCCTGCCGAGTCACATGACCTGTGAAGGAGTCAATTGATGACAGTGCAACAGGATAGAGCTCTGCTCAATAGCATGAGCTACAACACTAGGGGAAAACCAAGGAGGGAAATGAACAGTCTCTGCTATTTAAAAGTGGGTTACTTAGACGCTACACCATATATAACAGTGATAAATAAACACTAGACATAGTTAGCATAGCATAGCTCTGTGTATACCCACAATGTAAATTTTTAGGTCACCCACATCCCTGTCGATATGTTTTCCTAAAGGAACTGTAAGCCATTTTATGGAACAGCAAGCTGGAAATGTCCCGGTACCTGACAGATATCACTCAAATTGATATCCTGATATGTCACACCTGTATCTGTGATAGCATAGAATCTAGAAACAGGTACGCTATTGCTTAGCCAAATGGTCCTTTTCTGTTTTCTCTTAAAGTCAGCATGAAATGAAAATTCATCCTGTTATGTAAATGCATAGCCCCTTTCACACAGAGATTCCGGAAAATACACGAATAAAGTGACCTGGGAATTGACCCGGGTTTGTTTGACTTTGGTTCATTCACACTGCCAGTGATTTTCCGGAATCAGAGAGTATCAGGGATGTGATAAAACCCATAAAAATCCTGTAAAGACACGTGACATCGATGTGACGTAATGTCTCAGCAGCGTCTATAGTTTGCTTATGAGCTGCGATTTCTCTCGCGAGAAACCATGCTTGTGCATTTTTTTCTCTGATTCGATCATAAACTAGCGTATTACGTACCGTTTCACGCTGCCAATTTCCCAGGATCAACGTGCTGTGTGAAAGGGGCTCATGTTATAGATCTTCTTGTTTAATGTTTCAAAATTTGGATTTTTTTCAAATGTCATACCTTGACCTTTCTCTGATCAAAACTTTGCCTGTTGCTTACAATCGACTCCAAGCTCTCTTTCATTTTTGAGTGCAACGCCCACATCTCAAAATCCGTTCAACAATACAGATAAAAGATCTGTTGCTACTTTTGTTTCATGATGACTTTAAGTTCTCTACACAGTAACAGCGTTTTAACCGGAGGACGAAGAGACAGCAAGCTCTGACAGGGAACAACACTTCATCTGCAACACCACTGGATCCAGCTGCACAGAGGTCGCAAGTGGATGATGCTGCACCTCCAGATGAAGCTGCACAGAGTTCACAAGTGGATGACACTGCACCGGAGGATAACAACAGAGAACAGCAAGAATGCAGTTTTTGTAGCCACAGGCGTGCTAAAAATAACCTCTTGCTGGAGGAGAACAGGATACTAAAGGAAGAGCTCTCCCAAAAGAAGATGGATGAGCATTTCTTTAAAGATGATGACCTGAAGGTAAAGTACTACACTGGGCTTCCATGTTTTTTTGATGGGCGTGCTGCAGCATCTTCTTCCTTGCCTGCCACAGACTGTCCGAAAACATTCGCCTTTTCAGATGCTCCTCTTAACCCTGATGCGCCTGAGGCTGAATCTGCCAATCCAGCACATTGCACACATCTTCTGCATAGACCGAAAGACTGTTTCCACCACGTTCAGAGACACCATAGCTACAAAGTTTACACACCTTAGCCCTTTCGTGCACTGGCCTGAGCGACATTGCTTGTGTAGCGTTGTGGCGTACGAGAAAGAGTCTCAAGGAAACTAACAAGGGTTTTACCACATTTCTAACAGAAATGACAATATAATACCATCGACTACGCCACCCCAGAAAACCAGGGAAATAGCCCTAAGGGCACACAGGTTCGTTTTGCGTGGATGGGTAAAAAGACATGAGTCGTATAGAATAGAAAAGTTTATTTATGTTTGTCAACAAAATATTAAATAGTTAGAAATACAAAGTCTAAAACTTGTCACAAGCATTATAATGAGAAACACCATTAATCAGCACCACATACACATTCAATTTAAAGAAACAAATTAACCAAGAGCGGGGGTGTCTGGAGGTACGGGTCAGCTGCCAAATTGGAAGACAACCCCCCCCACAATAGTCCACTATAAATACACACTACACAGGTGAAGGTTAAATGCCAGAAGACACACAACACTTGATGTGAGCACACCATACAGTTGGCAGCTTCCCCCTTGCCCTCCAGAATCCCTGCATTCACAAGAGGACGCTGCCAGTTGGATGCAAAAGATCTGGAGGAGACAAGGCAGATAGCTCATCTCAGGGTCCATGTGGACCATACTAAGTGAGACGATACCTGTGAGCATGGGGCTCCCATGTGAAGACGAGGACATGATTTTCCCTGACAAGATTGTATCTGTGTGCTGTGCCTTGACTAATATGTGCCCTAGTGTTGTCATGAAACCATAAAACATGACATAAACCGTATGAACTGCATATGTTGCATACCATGTGTAAATAAATGATGGAAAACTACGTCAATTCTAAATCTTTTTATTCGTGTCACATAACATGAACTTAGTGCAATGCTGAAGTAAATATGTGTTTCACAGTAACAACGTAGTGTAAATATAAGAGGTAAAATAACTAATATAGGCACTTGTAACAAAACCTGCAGTGTAACAGGTAAAATAACTTAAAGGCACCTATAACAGGACCTGCAGTGTAACAATGTAGTGCAAATATAACAGGTAAAATAATTAATAGGCACTTATAACAGGACCTGCAGTGTAACAGGTAAAATAACTTAAAGGCACTTATAACAGGACCTGCAGTATAACAATGTAGTGCAAATATAACAGGTAAAATAATTAATAGGCACTTATAACAGGACCTGCAGTGTAACAGGTAAAATAACTTAAAGGCACTTATAACAGGACCTGCAGTGTAACAGGTAAAATAACTTAAAGGCACTTATAACAGGACCTGCAGTATAACAATGTAGTGCAAATATAACAGGTAAAATAATTAATAGGCACTTATAACAGGACCTGCAGTGTAACAGGTAAAATAACTTAAAGGCACTTATAACAGGACCTGCAGTGTAACAGGTAAAAATAACTTAAAGGCACTTATAACAGGACCTGCAGTATAACAATGTAGTGCAAATATAACAGGTAAAATAATTAATAGGCACTTATAACAGGACCTGCAGTGTAACAGGTAAAATAACTTAAAGGCACTTATAACAGGACCTGCAGTGTAACAGGTAAAATAACTTAAAGGCACTTATAACAGGACCTGCAGTATAACAATGTAGTGCAAACATGTGTGTAAGACTCTGCTATGCCAGCCATGCATGTGCAGTGTGCACACTCCACTTGCCCATTCTGGTATTAAGGATCACCCATGGAGGTTCATTGAGGCGTTGAGAGTGCAAAACCTAAGACATAAATAACACTGATAAGCATAAAATAAATAATGTATATATATTCAAATAGCCTTCACATTTGAAAATAGTTGTAAATTTATAGTCAAATCTCCAGTATAATTTTTTCTAGACATGTACTTTTTATCTCTATACTAGTTCTTTATTTATGTTTATGTGTACGGTTAAGCACGAATATACCAAGGTAAATTCCTTGTATGTGAAAATTTACTTGGAAATCAACCTGATTCTGATTTAGTACAGTAACTAGTCTAGAACAGTGCAGAAACAACAACAACAGTGTTTCGCCTGGAAATTTCATTTAATAAAAGTAAAGAACTTAACCAAAATGTTTCCTAAGTAAAAAAAGAAAATATATACGACGCAGAGTTTAACTTGCAGTGTTGTTGTTGAGTTTAGTATGGTGACAAAGAGGTGTGTCTGGTGCGTGGTGATTACCTACCTTTGTGCGAACGATGGTTTTCTGGTCGTTGAGTTTATAAATCTCCAGGTCCTGAATTCATTTTATGCGGTGATGGGCGTCAAGAGATTTATAATTTCGGAACTGCTCAAATGTGTATGCGCTCACACCACAAACAAGGTAAGAAAACACATAGATAGGGAACACATCAGGAAATGTTGTTTGCGGTAGCTTGTTCAGATCAGTCGACCACTCTTTGTGTTCGTACGGATCGAGCCCGTCAATTGCCTTTATTTTCTCCATGTATCGCTCCTTTGCTTCCTTGTTCAGCTTATCTCGGTAGATAACCTTGTGCTTGATCTTCGCACGGTCCATGTGTGTTTGTTTACCTACGTTACATGGTTCCAACAGCTGTGTCCTAATAGATGGCCGCCGCTACCCAGAATGCTCTGCGTCGTGACGTAGTTGCCCATTCTCTATAGGCAATAAACATGTTGCACATATCATGATCGAGCTAGAAAAAAAGCTCTGATGTTTTCTTAGACAAGCAAAGGTAAACCGTCATTCTACCAGATGAACTCATAGACCTTGCTAATATAACTTTAGACAAATTAGCCTCTGATATAGCCAATATTGTTTTTATGCTCATGCCCACTCTCCCAAAAACAAAAAAAAAGCAGTAGTTCGCCTCGTTCATATCGTTGGTTCCCGGTCAAAATACTAGTATGCATGACAACACAATAAAAAAATTAAAAAATCGCCATCAGTTGGAAATAAAATATTGCTTTACTTACCTTGGTAGACATAACTGGTTTTGAAATAGCCGGTTCATGCTCAGCTGGGTTGACAGCTGATCAGCTGGGTTGCTCGTGGCGAGGGGGGAGGAACAACAGTTCGTTTTTACGTCAGTGTGTTTGAAAGCATTTACTACCAGACACCAGGGGGAGCTAGGGGGAGCTTCGTAGAGAAAAAACACTCAGGCTTGCCTGGTGTCCCTTTAAGATGTCAGTTTAACATACATTCTAAATCATTACATCTTAAAGACATTTTCTAAACGTCTAGGCTATTTGACAACTGACAGGAAACATCATATAGACGTATTGTAGATTAGCAAACACTCTAAAAAATACGTCTTCCAGATGTAAACACGCACATCAAATAGACGTCTCCGTGATGTACGTGTGCTATCTGGGTATGTAACAGACTTTATTATCTTATGATTTGGGGAAAATGTAACTATTATGCAGAATTACCGCAAATGTGCATGGTTGTTCAGATTTACAGACTGACCAGTAATTCTGCAAAATAACTGTTTTATCATCTAAAGCTAAATATATAAAACTGGTGGCTAGAATAAAATCAGTCACGTAACCAATTCAATTTTAAAGAACTTACCCAAAAAGCAAACAGTTCCAGCAGTAAAGCTTTAGTTCTTGATTTATGCTGTCATCCAGAGGTAAATCACTTAATTGCTGTGGTTGAAATGCTTTCAAAAGGTTTGGCTTTCTGCTCAAAATTAAGCTCTGCTGTAGGTCTTCCTTCGCTGATTAACTCCAGCTTTTCTTTAGAAGTTAATCTTGAAAACGACCTGGATAATAAATTAGCAATGATGTCCTCCTAATTAATGTTGCTTGCGGTTTCCATAGGGTTTTTTTTTTCTTTTCGATCGTGTTCCTCAATGTGTCTTAGCGGCCAACCTATTAAAAGGAACGATATGATTGGTCAAATTTCCCATCACTTGAAATTTTCCTGTCATTGACTTGTTATGGCTTGGCCCCCTGTAATTTCACAGCTGGATTACTAATCACAGAGCTGAAAGCTTGTCGGAAAAATTCTAATCTGGTGAAAACGTCTACACAACATACACTGAACCAGCAGATTTGAAGGGTTTATTTCCTCAAAAAGATTTAGATGTTTGTTGCCAAATTATAAATGATTAAAATAACGTTAGAACTGATGACTTTTCATTAAAAAAGTTGTTACTTTAACATGTTAATTCAGTCAGCTCACATACCTGTATTTACTTCCTGTTTTCGGTCGAAGTCCACAGTAGACGATTGTCGAGTGCACGCGTGTGTTCAACATCTGATTCGGATGAACTATCCATTTGAGCTGATATTCTCATAACACCACACAGCACCGTCATAGGCTGACAGCTGACAGTCTGAGTCTCCACTGTTGTTTAGTTACCAATGATCGCGCCCGCGCACTCGACAATCGACTACTGTGGACTTCGACCGAAAACAGGAAGTAAATACAGGTATGTGAGCTGGATGAATTAACATCACTTTTATTTATATCTTTCACATCTACTGCAGTCAGATTCACCGTGTTCACTCTGAATAAAATCACTCACATGGCTGTGCACTTGTAATGACACATCAAGGATGTTAAGAGGCTAAAATCAGTTTTAAAACTTTCTCCATTTAAGTCAACAGGGTGCAAATTTTAAAAAGAGGATAACACGGTGTAGGCAACACCGATTTTTGTCATTGTTCTCTGTACTGACAGCACTCCAAATGTACAAAAAAATGAGCTCAATGTTGAAATTGACCGGAGTTCTCCTTTAAGTAGTTTTTAGGTAGGCTAATCTCTCTCACCCTCTTTCTCGACTCCGTGCCTTGGATAGTTTTGAGTTACATTTTGACAAAACCTGTCAGATCTAAGTATTATGCTTTTGGTTAAGTTATTGTTTAACATGATTTTTTGTTATTTTTTTTTATTATTTTGGAACAAACAAGGGTCTTTGAACGCCAACTCGCAGCTGCAGGTTCCGTTGCTTTAGAGAACCGCAGTGCATATATCTTTAAGTTTAGCCTAACCGAACGTCCCTTAACTTAAGTTGTTAATAAGTTAATAACTTAAGGTTAACTTAAGTTGATCATTTTAATAAAGATCTCATCGAGGAAAATCACGCTGTATTTTTTGTATTTTCATTGCATTTTTAATTTATAAAAAGTTAAATAATGAATTTTAATCTAAAAATATTAATGATTAATCGATAGTCGATCGTTAATCCTCCAGACGATCGACTAAGAAAATTTAATTGAATGCCCATCCCTAGTCCTTGGATGTATACATCATATTTCAGCAAATATAATACGTAATCTGGGAATTCCATGCATAAAGAAAATGTATTATTCACAGTATACACATCACATACTGCAATATCTGAACACAGCTTCCATACTGATTTCAGTATTCTTGAGAGATGCTTGCAAATATAGTAGGTCATCCAGGTATTCCATGCATACAGAAAATTTGCATACTATGCACTACGGAATGCCATTTCGAACACAGCCTAAGTCTCAACCCATTCTCACTCCCAAGGCGTCAAAAACTGAAGCATGGTCAAGCGCCCGCGTCGTCAAATAGCAGACGCTGAAGGCGCGGCTTGGCGTCACTCTGTGGCGCATTACGAGCTCCATTGCTTTCGATGGGAAACCTGTGGCGGCAATAACAGACGCGAATTGTATCAGTAGGAAATAGCGTCGAAGAAGTCTCATTCCGAACACATCGCGATGTTTGGCATCAGGTCACGTGTGACAGATGTTGGTAAGTAGTCGTAAATATTCTGTCCAAATAATGTTTGCTATAATGTCTTTTCTGTTTGTCGATATTAATCAGATTAGCTCTCTCATGTTCAGTCACTGCATTATATCTGCCATCTCCAAGGAGGCTTTGCGTTTCATTGGTTTCTAATTCAAAACACATTACTAAACTAAAGTGATTAAACACTGTCTGTCACGTGACGTGCTATAACTTAGGCCTAGACCTTCAATCAGTTATGAAATATAATATATTCATATCAGGTTCAAAGTAGATATTAGTTCCAAAGTGGTATTTGTAGTAGAAGCGCAGTAAGCGCAACACTTACCATGCTTTTACCACAGTATTTGCAATTTGAATGTGTCATTTGTTGTAAATGCACAGTAACCACAAAACTTACCATGCTTTTACCTCAGCATTTGTAGTTTTAAAGTAATATTTGTTGTAAATGCATAGTAACCACAACACTTACCATGCTTTTACCACAGTATTGGTAGTTTTAAAGTAATATTTGTTGTAAATGCACAGTAACCACAAAACGTACCATGCTTTTACCACAGTATTTGTAGTTTTAAAGTAATATTTGTTGTAAATGCACAGTAACCACAAAACTTACCATGCTTTTACCTCAGTATTGGTAGTTTTAAAGTGATATTTGTTGTAATGATTTCCATTACACGAGAGTAGATGTTAAAACTTCATGCTGATTTGTACTCGGCTTTCGCCAAGATAATCACCAACTAAGACGTAGCTTTACAGTAACCTATGCTTCTCCATCCATTCTTTCCATCTGGTGACGTGAATTTTCTGTCTGGTGTTAATACAGTGTATTGCGCGTCAGCACACACAACGGCTGCAACCACAGTGCGGTCCCCCCATAACAACCCTCTGGATTGAGCGGAGTAGGGAACATCTCTAGGGTCTTCAAGTGGGCACCTTCCGTCCTCAGTGTTTCGTCGACTAGCCCACGACACCTCAAGAGGGCTCGACAGTGACTCTGGCGTCCCAGAGTCACCCCCTCCGTCCCCCACTCAACTCAGCCCAGCTTACTGACCTCTACTTCCCACTTGCTGCTGAGACCTAACCACAATCTCACAATCTCTCCGCAACCCAACCATACGCGCCAACCCGTTTGACTAAGGCTGTCGAGCCCCACTGGTGCATTAATATGCAGTTTCAGTGGCAATGGTTCCGTATGGCATACCACCTACCACAAAACACAATATCTGCCCAACCACCCGTCATCCACGCAATATACACAGGAACGTAATGACTGTGAATACTATACAACCTATACAAATAAACCAACAGTTGCTGCTGAGACCTAACCACAATCTCACCGCAACCCAACCATACGCGCCAACCCGTTTGACTAAGGCTGTCGAGCCCCACTGGTGCGTTAATATGCAGTTTCAGTGGCAACGGTTCCGTATGGCATACCACCTACCACAAAACACAATATCTGCCCAACCACCCGTCATTCACGCAATATATACAGGAACGTAATGACTGTAAATACTATACAACCTATACAAATAAACCAACAGTTGCTGCTGAGACCTAACCACAATCTCACAATCTCTCCGCAACCCAACCATACGCGCCAACCCGTTTGACTAAGGCTGTCGAGCCCCACTGGTGCGTTAATATGCAGTTTCAGTGGCAACGGTTCCGTATGGCATACCACCTACCGCAAAACACAATATCTGCCCAACCACCCGTCATTCACGCAATATACACAGGAACGTAATGACTGTAAATACTATACAACCTATACAAATAAACCCACAGACCTTTCAAGTTTTCAAGAATTCTACGAAACCGTAGCATGGCGGCCTGTACACAGCCAGCTAGAATCTTTCCGTCTCAACCACAGCCAGTTGCTGCTCCTTTCTGCTGCTTCAGATAAGTTCTTTACTGTACGACGCAACTCTTGGCCACTGAATCCGACGTCTCTGAGGAACCGGGTTGTAGAGTGTGCCACAAAACCACGACAACCCACTTCCACTGGATAAACCTGGACTCTCCATCCTCGCTGTTCTGCTTCAGTGGCCAGATGAGCATACCGCAGTTTCTTCCACTCATATGCCTCATCTACCGCATCCTCCCATGGCACTGTTAACTCTATCAGTTGAACAATGCGTGCTGATCCAGACCACAAAACAATATCTGGTCATAGGTTAGTGGTGGCAATCTCAGGTGGAAAAATAAGCCGTTGATCAAGATCAACCAGCATCTTCCAGTCCCTAGCAGCTTCCAGTTGTCCTGGGCGAGAATTGGTGTTAGCACCTTTTCTTGGTGGTTGCTCGCCTGGGCGGAGGAATATTGTCTTCTGCGTGTAATGTTTTGCTAGAACAGGCGGCAATTTATTGGTCATACTACGCTTGCCTTCCAATGCTAAAGCCAAACATCGCAATACTTGGTCATGGCGCCAAGTAAACCGACCCTGGCTAAGAGCCACCTTACATCCTGTCAAAATGTGCCTTAATGTGGCAGGTGATGAACACAAAGGACAAGATGGATCCTCTCCTACCCAGAGGTTTAGGTTCTGCAGTGATGGGAGAACATCATATGTTGACCTAATAAGGAAACTGATCCTACTCTCTTCCATTGACCAAAGGTCTTGCCAGCCCATTTTGCGTTTTTCCACACTCTCCCATCTCATCCACTCTCCCTGCTTGGCCTGGGAAATGGCCTTTATACATCTCATCCTCTCCTCCTGCTTTCGCACCTCGTTGACTACCAGCTTCCTCCTTTGGGCTGGGCCTGCCTTGTGCCATTTAGGAGGAACTAAACTGAGCCCAAAACCCCCTCTTCCATGCTGTACCTGTCCCACGATATCCCCAATTTGAAGGTCAGCCTTTGCCTCTACTACAGATTTCTTTGCTGACCACTTTCTACCAGTTTTTACCACAGGGGCTGTCTCCCTTACACATTTGTCGCGTGACTCTGCTAAGGTCATTTCCAGTCTGACCTTGGCACACTTAAACTCCTCGGTTAAAGCAGAGACTGGCAGCTGCAATACTCCTTTACTATAAAGTCCCACTCTGCTGAGGCAGCGTGGAACTCCCAACCATTTCCTGATGTATGAACTTATTAACGCTTCCAGCTTATCCACTGTTGTCAAAGAAAATTGTAAATGCACAGAAACCACAAAACTTACCATGCTTTTACCTCAGTATTTGTAGTTTTAAAGTAATATTTGTTGTAAATGCATAGTAACCACAACACTTACCATGCTTTTACCACAGTATTTGCAGTTTTAATGTGTAATTTGTTGTAAATGCACAGTAACCACAAAACTTACCATGCTTTTACCTCAGTATTGGTAGTTTTAAAGTAATATTTGTTGTAAATGCATAGTAACCACAACACTTACCATGCTTTTACCACAGTATTTGCAGTTTTAATGTGTAATTTGTTGTAAATGCACAGTAACCACAAAACTTACCATGCTTTTACCTCAGTATTGGTAGTTTCATAGTAATATTTGTTGTAAATGCATAGTAACTTCAACACTTACCATGCTTTTAATGCCTTATAATTTAAAATCCAAAAATTGTAAGGTTAATCTGTAATTTTTCCTTTAAATAATCCTATATATTATACATAATGATATTTTATTTTCTCTTTTTTCAGCTGAAAAGACCAAAAGGGCCTTTCGGACTCAGTCAGCTCATTATTGTTTGAGGAGAAGTAAACGGGAGACGAAAAGCTACAAAGGCAAATATTCACAATGGTATGTATGTGTTGGTTTTAACCTGTAATCAAACATTTTATCAATCATTTGTTGTTTCTTAAACCTTTTCTTACAAAACCCATAGCCCAATCAGTACAAACATAGTCTCTAAGTCTTAATAATTCACAAGATTTAACAAGTTCTCAAATTCATACGATGCACAAACATATTTGTATACTCGTACATAATCCTGCAGCTTTTACTCCTAGTGCTGTCATTGGCTACTGCCTCAATTCCTGTACATATTTATCGCGATATTTGCAAATCAGTTGCAGATGCCCCACACCCTGTCAGAAAGTTTATATTAATTGCATTATTTCAAATTATTACAAATTGGACCCTGTCTGTTGATGTTCCAATGATACACGATGTCTCTCCACACCTCATGACCTACCTCTGTCTGTTTGCAAGAGTGGAAAAGCTAATCTGACTTGTCACACGACATCAGATACTCGATTATTTTGTCATGATCAGATCAGTTACACTGCTGATAACTGTCCTGTTTGCATGTAAATCGTGTTCCCTTTCGAAGGGAACTCAACAATACGTCATCGACGCTATGGGGAAGGTGTCTGAAATCAAGTATCAACTCACAACAATCATGTTGACCGGCGACAGCCCGTGCTTCATCAGCTCGAATGATGAGCACGCAACCTGGATGTATAAAAAGGGCGCCTTGAGACCGTGACATCATCCTTTTCGTCTTCAGGGACTGTTTGTCTGTTTTTGAGTAGTCAACAAAAATGAAGCGTGCAGAGAAGGGGAGAAATACTTTCCGCAAGTGTGCCGACCCGTGTCCCAGATATTTGACCCCGGAGGATTCACACGATCTGTGCGTTTTCTGCCTGGGAGAAGAGCACGCGCGGGAAGTTCTCGAGGGAGCTTCCTGCGCAAACTGTGAGCGTTTTTCTCTGAAAACGCTCCGTTCTCATCTGTCCCACTTCTCCAGGGAAGTGGGCGCGGCATCTGAACCCCGCGGTGTTGGTCCCGCTCGGGCTGAGGCTTAGCGGCGCGTGAGCACGTGGGGCTCTCAGATGGAGCTGGCAGATCGTCTGGAGAGGGGCGTTAACCTCGCGGATGATCTGCCAGCTGACGAGGGTGAGTTACGGGTCGATGTTGAAGAGGTTCTTTCTCTTTCTGATGGATCTGTAACCGGTTCTCTTCGGGCCGGGCAGGAGTTGGCTGCTGATGATGTCAGTCTGGTTGAGACTGAACCATCTCAGCCCTCCTGCCCAGTGTACGCTGAGTTGGTGGATGTTATGGGGCGCGCCACCAACAGATTACAGCTACAGTGGAGGCGCGTCCGGGAGGAACCTGCTCGTGGTATTTTGGAAGATCGGTTCCTCCCTTCCCATAAACCACCAGCCCGGACGAGCCTTCCATTCCTTCCTGATCTCCACTCTGAGATCGAGAAGGCATGGAAGAACCCGTTCTCTGCGCGTCTTCATCTGCATCAGCGGAATAATTTCGCTGCTGTGGATGGGGCCGCGGAGCACGGGTATGTGTCGATGCCACCAGTGGACGAGACGTTGGCCAACTATCTCGCCTCTGGTCGGTCTTCGTCACTAGGAGCTCCGTCCCTGCCATCCAAGCCGCTTAAGACTACATCACGCTTGAATGGCAGAGCGTACACAGCAGCAGGTCAGGCAGGAGCAGTTCTGCACACCCTCGCGGTCCTTCAGGCCTACCAGGCCGACCTGCTGCGGGACCTCGATCAGGGGGCCGGTCTGTCCCCTGACGCGGTCGCAGAGCTGCGCCGCACCACGGATTTGTCTCTCCGGGCCACCAAACAGTCTGCTGCCTCCATCGGTCGTTCGATGGCGGCTATGGTGGCCACGGAGAGGCATCTGTGGCTCAACCAGGCTGACATCGGGGAGAAAGAAAAGACCTTTCTCCTCGATTCGCCGGTTTCGCCTTCCGAGCTTTTCGGACCTTCTGTCGACACGGTGGTCGATAAGTTCAGGGAGGCGAGGGCGCGCTCTGCGGCGTTTAAGAGCTGCATACCGCGGAGGTCCTCGGCCCAGCCCAGGCAGGCGGGAGGGCCTGGTCCGTCGTGGTCTGAGGATCACAGACAGGCCCAGAAGGCCAGTGTCGCTTCCCGCGCGCCCCCTCCTCCTAGCAGAGGGAGCAGGGCGCGCAGGAGGCGTAACTCCCGCGTGAGGCACGATCTCAGGGAGGTGATCCAGAGCAAACGTTCTCAGACCAAACGTTAACCTCCCTGGATCTTGTTTCCTATCCACCATCGCTCCCAGGCTCCTCCTACATCAGGCCTGGGGCGGGGCCCATGATGAGCTCATGAATTCTCTGATGGCCCGCTTCAGCTTGGTTGATAGGAGCGCCTTACCTTTACTTGTGAAACAGTAAAAAAAAGAAAGAAAAGAAAGAGGGGGTTACTGAGTTTCTGACTCCCGGTGTGCCTCATTCCGCATGCTGCAGGTTTTATGCTGAGTGAAAATGTTCTTTTGCGCAAATAACATTTTTCTCTTCTTTTTCAGAACTCGCCTCCTGTACAGAGCCGGGGACATGTTTGGTAAGCAAGGTTGTGAGTCGAGCTCCCACACACTGTGGTCGCCAGGTTACAGGCCTCGCCAGGCCTTCCGGGTTATGAGCTTCCACATGTCCGGTTACAGGCCTTACCCGGCCTTCCTGAATGTGAGCTCCCACATACTGTGGTTGTCAGGTTGCAGGCCTCACCCGGCCTCCCTGAATGTGAGCTCCCACATACTGTGGTTGTCAGGTTGCTGGCCTCACCCGGCCTCCCTGAACGTGAGCTCCCACACACTGTGGTTGTCAGGTTGTAGGCCTCACCCGGCCTCCCTGAGTGTGAGCTCCCACATACTGTGGTCGCCAGGTTACAGGCCTCATCCGGCCTTCCTGGTTATGAGCTCCCACACACTGTGGTCGCCAGGTTACAGGCCTCATCCGGCCTTCCTGGTTATGAGCTCCCACACACTGTGGTCGCCAGGTGACAGGCCTCACCGGCCTTCCTGGTGATGGGCTTCTACATGTCAGGTTGCAGGCCTCTCCCGGCCTCCCTGAATGTGAGTTCCCACATACTGTGGTCGCCAGGTTACAGGCCTCACCCGGCCTTCCTGAGTGTGAGCTCCCACATACTGTGGTTGCCAGGTTACGGGCCTCACCGGCCTTCCTGGTGATGGGCTTCTACATGTCAGGTCACAGGCCTCACACGGCCTCCCTGAATGTGAGCTCCCAGATACTGTGGCCCGGCACATTCTGTGGCAGGTGACAGGCCCCAGCCGGCCTTCCTGGTTATGGGCTCCCACATACTGTGGTCGCCAGGTTACAGGCCTCATCCGGCCTTCCTGGTTATGAGCTCCCACGCACTGTGGATGAGCTCCCACCTAATGTGGTCGCCAGGTTACAGGCCTCACCTGGCCTTCCTGAATATGGGCTCCCACATACTGTGGTCACCAGGTTACAGGCCTCACCCGGCCTTCCTGAATATGAGCTCCCACATACTGTGGTCGCCAGGTTACAGGCCTCACCGGCCTTCCTGAGTACGACCTACTGTGGTCGCCAGGTTATAGGCCTCTCTGGCCTTCCTGATATGAGCTCCCACCTACTGTGGTCGCCAGTTTACAGGCCTCACCCGGCCTTCCTGAATGTGAGCTCCCACATACTGTGGTCGCCAGGTTACAGGCCTCACCCGGCCTTCCTGGATATAAGCTCCCACATACTGTGGTCGCCAGGTTACAGGCCTCACCCTGCTTTCCTGAGTGTGAGCCCCCATGAGCTTCTACAGGTCAGGTTACAGGCCTCATCCGGCCTTCCTGAATGTGGGTTCCCACACACTGTGGTCACCAGGTTTTTAGGCCTCTTAGGCCTTCCTGGGTGTGAGCTCCCACATGCTGTGGTCGCCAGGTTACAGGCCTCACCCGGCCTTCCTGGTTATGAGCTCCCACATATTGTGGTCGCCAGGTTACAGGCCTCACCAGGCCTTCCTGAATGTGAACTCCCACTCACTGTGGTCGCTAGGGTGTAGTTGTGAGCTTTCACATGTCAGGCCTCATCAGGCCTTCCTGAATGTGAGCTCCCACCCACTATGACTATCAGGTTACAGGCCTCATCTGGCCTTCCTGATCATGGGTAAATTCAGGCCTCAAAACCGGCCTCCTGAATTTAGAGTGATGAAGTACATGCACATTTACTTCATCTATTTTCTTTGTACGCTCCGTACCTTCTAAATAAACCCATACTTATGGTAAGTCACACGACGAAACGTCTTGTGTACTTTCTAAAATCCATTTCTTATGGTAAGGGTCGTGCGATGTACGCTTCAGTCCCTTCCTATGTGGCTAGACCCCGGTCTTTCACCTTGGGTCCCACTCTAGATGCGTCCTGTCATCAAAGTATGCTACGACAGACGCCTTTCTCTAGCTAACTTCCACTTTTGATCCAGGCCTTCCTGGACTCAGAATGGCTAAGTTCATGCACTTTTGTTTCATGTACTTTCTAAAAATCCATATTTATGGCCTTTCTGGAAGTAGCCCCACATGGTGTGGTTGTCAGGTTACAGGCCTCACCAGGCCTTCCTGAAAGTAAGCTCCCACATACTGTGGTCGCCAGGTTACAGGCCTCACCCGGCCTTCCTGGATATAAGCTCCCACATACTGTGGTCACCAGGTTACAGGCCTCACCCGGCCTTCCTGAATATGAGCTCCCACATACTGTCGTCGCCGGGTTACAGGCCGCATGGGCCTTCCTGAGTATGTACTTCCACATGCTGTGGTCGTCAGGTTTCAGGCCTCACCGGCCTTCCTGATATGAGCCCTCATGTACTGGAGCTCCCCACATAGGGGGTTATCAGGTCTTAGGCTTCAGAAGACCTTCCTGGTTTTGATCCCTCTTACTTTCTCAGTGTTCAGAACGAACACTGGGTAGGCCCATGGATTGAGTGGACGTCTTCCGTCATTTCTTGAGGTTGAGTCACACTCTCCGGGGAATCCCGTCTCTGTGATCCGGAACTGAATGGTTTCTGCCAGCTTTGCAGGCCTTCAGTTTTGGATGCCTTTTCCAAGGCAGTTTCCAGAGGCTATGTCTCGGACAGACAGGCAATGGCCAGACTGTGCGTCTTAGGATAGATCACCAGGCCAGCCTGGTGGCATGTCAGGAGGCATGCTCTCCTGAATAGTGACTGGCTGGGTGTCCCTTGAGTCCCCTAGCCACACTCCCTAGAAGGGACCCCTTCTATTAGGAAGTTGTGGTCCTAAGCCAATTGAGCTGGCCCAGATATTCCTCCCGTGAACTATGTTCTGGCAGTTTTCTCGGTTCATTAGCTTGGGCTATGATCGGTAGGGAGTGCTGTCACTGACAGCCCAACGTGACCTAGGGTGAGTGGTTTTAGTGTCCTTTGTATTACTGGTTCTGACAGTTGTCACTGCCATTGGGCATGCACTCCCCTCAGTATGGCGGCGTGGGTATTTCGTTCCCCATAGCGTCGATGACGTATTGTTGAGTTCCCTTCGAAAGGGAACGTCTCAGGTTACAACTGTAACCTATGTTCCCTGAGAAGAGGGAACGAGACAATACATCTCCCTGCCATACCTCGGGTCCTGCCTGCAACAGTCCCTTCAGACGATAGGATGTTGTCACGGTCTCAAGGCGCCCTTTTTATACATCCAGGTTGCGTGCTCATCATTCGAGCTGATGAAGCACGGGCTGTCGCCGGTCAACATGATTGTTGTGAGTTGATACTTGATTTCAGACACCTGTCACGCCTGAGACGTTCCCCATAGCGTCGATGACGTATTGTCTCGTTCCCTGTTCTCAGGGAACATAGGTTACAGTTGTAACCTCAGACGTTATTTTTGCTTGCTATTAATGACATACTTTTAATCATGCCCACATATCAGTAAACTTATTACATAAATGCATTTAACATTTAATTATGCAACACTCTATACAGAAATAAATCCTACTGTTATTTATAAACTTTCTACTTGCTTGTAATGTAATAAAATTACCTTCCTTTCTGTCTTGCAGGATTACTTAGTCCTTTTTTTAAGATCTCTACAACATCAAACTCAACAGCTCTTTTAAGAGCCGACCCTCGCAAGAGCTCCAGTACTAGTGAGACGCAGCGAATCTTGCCGTGATCAGCCCTTCCCAGGAAAAGATCCTACAATATTTCAATCAGTATTTACTCATCAAATGCTCTCTCCTGAATCGTATGGTAAAATAACTTATTTATAACTGTCTTCATTTCTATGTTTTAAGAACAATAGCAATTGCACATAGAGACTTTTTTTGTTTTACAGCAGAGAAGGAACACCAGTCCTTATATCAACGCAAGCTAATCGAATGAATCCTTTGTTTCGGTGAGGAAGGAACATCCGGTGCCCAAAGACAGAAAGGTGTGCGAGGCCATTGGTATGTCTTGTATTGAAACAATGCTGTAATATGTAGGTTGGTACATCATTTGATGTTGACAATTTTAAATTGTACAGGTTATCACTTGGTTATTCACCAAGTAAAGCTCTTGAAACAAGTGACAGAAGAGTGTGTTGTCTTGAAAGAAATCAAGCATCACTGGCAAAGGCTCAAAGAGACCATGCCTTTCTAAAATATCTTTTAAAACAGGTTGCTGTTGATATGGGTAAAACAGTTTTTTTTTTCAGTACTTAACTTATATTACAGGTGAAACTCGAAAAATTAGAATATCGTGCAAAAGTTCATTTATTTCAGTAAATTCAACTTAAAAGGTGAAACTAATATATTATATAGACTCATTCATGACATGCAAAGTGAGATATGTCAAGCCTTTATTTGTTATAATTTTAATGATTATGACTTACAGCTATGAAAACCTTTTCACAATATTCTAATTTTGGGGTTTTCATAGCTGTAAGCCATAATCATCCAAATTGTAACAAATAAAGGCTTGAAATATCTCACTTTACATGTAATTAGTCTGTATAATATATTAGTTTCACCTTTTAAGTTGAATTACTGAAATAAAGTTTTGCACGATAAAAAAAATTGATAAAATTTTTTTTTGCACGATATTAACATTTTTCGAGTTTCACCTGTATGTGCTGCAATTTTATATATATACATAATACTTCAATGTGTATAATATAATGTACTGACTACTGCTTTGTAAATTTAAATAAGGAACAGGCAACTCAGGCCATTTTGCGTTCTCCTTTTTGAGGTGGAGAGTTTACATCAAACCCTAATTGAGCACATCTGAACATTTTAACCAAAGTCTCCAGGTTTACTTGTAGACATATGCAGGAGGGTTTGAGGTTGGAGCTAAATCTACAGGACAGTGGACGCTGAGGGCCAGAGTAGCCCATCACTGCTTTAAATAACACACAACAGAAGCTGACCTGACTGTCCATTAAACAACTTAATTTGAATTGATTGTTTTACTTTCAGACCAGGACTAGAGAGCGCCTGACGATGGGATGTTGAGACTTCTTCCTCTGAGAAAAAGCTACACCACATCAGTGATCACATCTTCTGTTCATCAGTTGTACTGTAGGGCACAACTGAACAAACTGTTTAGATGAGGAAGAAGAACATGAACACGATAGAGACATGTACAGGGAAGAGCAAGAAACCAGTTTAGCTGTGATAATGAATAATTATTTTCCAACACAATATCAACACAAAGTTTTCTGTATCATAGGTGACTGAATAGGATTCTCTGGCACTCATTATGTGGCTTCAGCAGCTGTGAATGGTTTAATGTGATGTTAATGTATTTTTGAAGACCCATTTTTATTTATCTTGAATCTCATTTGTCTTTATGCTACTTTATCAACTTTATGCTGTGTCCTCCAATAAAGTATTGTTTAATAAAATATGGTGAATATTGTGTATTAAAAGTGGTGTTTGGTACAGTAAATGTAATATTTTATTTGAGAAATTTTAATTTCTTATGAGTTTAGTTCATAATTTAAAAATAGGACATAAACATTTTTGATCTAGTTAATGATATTTGGGACAACAATGCACTAAAAGTTGCACATACTGGCATGTGAGAAGTATGCCAGTTTTCAGTGAAATAAAGGGAAGGTATGTGAATAACAAGAGGCTGCAGTGGGTTATTTTACTACAAACACTTCAATCATAATTGAAGATGATCCATGTTGATCATTCTAGTTCATCTACTGCATTTAGTATGAAAGCATAGATATTACTGATGTCAGGCATATAAGAAGCAATCAGAGGGGGTGAAATAGAAATGTTGGCACTGTTTCTTTGTTGTTTTACTAAATAGTGCATTATCCTTGTGTATGGATCCTTGTGTAGGGACACTTTACCTAAATAGTAAAGTGTAAATATATAAATTGATTTTTGTTTACTGCCAACACTGGAAATTGGATAATGACAAGTTGTTGTAGGTTCATCCATTATATTTGTTGGTGTTCATGCAAAAAAAGTAAATACATATTAATTATTATTATTGTTATATATTACAGCATTTCTTTAAAATATTTCCATATCAGATGGTCTCACAATACCCATCAAAACCTAATACATGCATGATGTTAGAATAGAAAAGGGGGGAAAAGATAAAATAGTCTGGTATTTAAATGTGACTAAACAAAGTTTGTTGTCCATGATGAGGAGAATAGATGTGTGTAGATTGCACTGCCCCTCCACCCTCAGGGGCCCAGCAATGGCCCCCGGAAGAGCAAACAAATACACATTTCAAATGGGTGTAACTTAAAGTCTGGTTAGTGTATCAAAGAGAAAATCGGCAGGACAAATGCTTATGCTATGTTTACTAAATGTTGGGCACAGTTTTCAGACATATATGGAAAGCTGGCATGAAGGTTTTTTTTTAAAGTGCTCACAGTAAAATATCACATTTCAGTCTGTCATAAAGGCAGTTTATGTCATAAAGGTTTGCACAATGAACATTTAGATATCCTGTTGTCCATTAAATATATTATTTATTTAAAATGTATTGTTACATTGCTAAACGTTTTAAACTACATTACCCATATATCTCTGTCATTCTATCAATGCAACAGGAAACGTGGTGCTGTAGTTCATTGAGATGTGCAGAAATGCTAAGGGTTAGGGTTGGAATCTCGATAAAGGAGTATTTTCCCACAGCATAGAGACATTTTATAGTTAACTTATTGTATAACTAACGTGATAATAACACCAAAACATACTTTGTAACAGGAAGCGCCGTTTTATATGGGTTAAAAGATAATCCAATCACACCAAGTACTGCGATGCAGTCACAGCCAATGACAACCCAGCTGAACAGATGCGTCACACTTACTTGCCCATTTATGGTAAATGATGACAGATCTCTTCTGGTTCCGGCTGCAGGGATAGATTTAATATTTGGCCTGTTAAATATGTATTCCTTCTAATTAAATTAAAATAATAAAACTCACATTTAAAAACAAAAGACTCCCGTGTGTGCTTACCATCCAAAAACGAGTTCACATGATCAATGACACAAATTCGTGTTTTTGATTATTTGACTCATGCATAAATGCATTTGAAAGAGAAACTTTTTTTCAAAGCAATGGCCTACAGCAGGAGTAGTTTTGCAGTATTTTAATTAAAGATAATTACATGTACTAAAGTGTTTCTAACATTTACAGTGTATATACAGTATATCAAAGGTATAAACTTAATCACTTCTTTATGCCATTCTCCACCATCTGAACTATTGGAATTCAAATAAATGTAACAAAAGCATAATGAATGCACACAATTTAGATTGTAAATACTGAATTCCAATATTTAATGTCAAACTGTTTAAAGACAAATGTAGTGCCAAAACTACTGCACAACTGTATAAATATCAGTTAATTATATACAAAAAAATAGCCAGATACAGAGGCAATCTATTACAGTTACACATACAGTAACATTTAAAAAAAATCACTATGATGAAGTAATATTTTTTACAAACCAAGAAATGAGACTTAACTTTTTTTATGTGAAAATATATTTGTTTCTTCCTCCCTTTAAATAACAAATAGGCAGAAACTTAAGCACAACATTTTACATTCTCAACTATAGTTTTATATCCTTGTGATTATTGTTCACTTTTATTAAATGAAACTAAATGAAAGGAAACTTAAAATAGTTAATGATTATAAATGTCAGCAAGAAAATGTTTCTATAAAATACATTCACGGGTATATTAGATTTACATTAACCAGGCAGTGACATAATGATACCATAGATGCAATTATGGTGGATATTTACTATAGTAACCACTGTAATACAAGGTTTAATGAAGCTAAATGCAAGACATTAAGTTCATCTAAATGTAAAGGTAACAAACTCACAGAATAATGTCCAGTTGTCAAGTGTCTCATTTCTGTAATGCTCTTTCAGCACCAAACAGAATTCCATAAATATTTATTATTTTCAAAAGGTTTTCCTGAAAATCTCTCACTATCTTCAATTGTTCGGACAAACACCTGCTATATACACTTGCAGAAATATACATTTGACTATTGCACCATGAAGTCGCTGCATGACTAGAACTGATGGATGTCAATGAATATGTCCTTTACCAAAACTCCTGATGAGCACTGAAGCTTATTTGATAAAGGCATTAGGCAGACATCAATTACACATCCTATGCATGCCCAAACAACACCGCACAAAGACAGTAATGAAGTGGACACCACCAGGAGGATGCAGGAGACAGCGAAGACCAAGGAAGACATGGAGACAGATGTTTCACGAAAACCTGAAGAATGTCAGTGTCCCATGGGAAGATGTGGAGAACTAGTCCAAGTATCGAATACGTTGGAGGACACTTGTTGCCCAATGTGCCCAGCACAGGACTCGATGATGATGTTGTGAGTTTATCCATAACTGTGGGATATTTTTCTGTAAAGAGATTGGATAATTAAATGTTAAATGCATTTATGTAATAAGTTTACTGATATGTGGGCATGATTAAAAGCATGTCATTAATAGCAAGCAAAAATAACACGATTTACATGCAAATGGGACAGTTATCAGCAGTGTAACTGATCTGATCATGACAAAACAATCGAGTATCTGATGTCGTGTGACAAGTCAGATTAGCTTTTCCACTCTTGCAAACAGATAGAGGTAGGTCATGAGGTGTGGAGAGACATCGTGTATCATTGGAACATCAACAGACAGGGTCCAATTTGTAATAATTTTAAATACTACAATGCAATTAATATACACTTTCTGACAGTGTGTGGGGCATCTGCAACTGATTTGCAAATATCGCGATAAATATGTACAGGAATTGAGGCAGTAGCCAATGACAGCACTAGGAGTAAAAGCTGCAGGATTATGTACGAGTATACAAATATGTATGTGCATCGTATCAATTTGAGAACTTGTTCTATCTTGTGAATTATTAAGACTTAGAGACTATGTTTGTACTGATTGGGCTATGGGTTTTGTAAGAAAAGGTTTAGGAAACAACAAATGATTGATAAAATGTTTGATTACAGGTTAAAACCAACACATACATACCATTGTGAATATTTGCCTTTGTAGCTTTTCGTCTCCCGTTTACTTCTCCTCAAACAATAATGAGCTGACTGAGTCCGAAAGGCCCTTTTGGTCTTTTCAGCTGAAAAAAGAGAAAATAAAATATCATTATGTATAATATATAGGATTATTTAAAGGAAAAATTACAGATTTACCTTACAATTTTGGGATTTTAAATTATTAGGCATTAAAAGCATGGTAAGTGTTGTGGTTACTATGCATTTACAACAAATATTACTATAAAACTACCAATACTGAGGTAAAAGCATGGTAAGTTTTGTGGTTACTGTGCATTTACAACAAATGACACATTAAAACTGCAAATACTGTGATGAAAGCATGGTAAGTGTTGTGGTTACTATGCATTTACAACAAATATTACTTTAACACTACCAATAATGAGGTAAAAGCATGGTAAGTTTTGTGGTTACTGTGCATTTACAACAAATTACACATTAAAGCTGCAAATACTATGGTAAAAGCACGGTAAGTGTTGTGGTTACTATGCATTTACAACAAATATTACTATAAAACTACCAATACTGAGGTAAAAACATGGTAAGTTTTGTGGTTACTGTGCATTTACAACAAATGACACATTAAAACTGCAAATACTGTGATAAAAGCATGGTAAGTGTTGTGGTTACTATGCATTTACAACAAATATTACTTTAAAACTACCAATACTGTGGTAAAAGCATGGTAAGTTTTGTGGTTACTGTGCATTTACAACAAATGACACATTAAAACTGCAAATACTGTGGTAAAAGCATGGTAAGTGTTGTGCTTACTGCGCCTCCACTACAAATACCACTTTGGAACTAATTACTACTTTGAACCTGACATGAATATATATTTCATATATGATTAACTGATTGAAGGTCTAGGGCTAAGTTATAGCACGTCACGTGACAGACAGTGTTTAATCACATTAGTTTAGTAATGTGTTTTGAATTAGAAACCAGTGAAACGCAAAGCCTCCGTGGAGATGGCAGATATAATGCAGTGACTGAACATGAGAGAGCTAATCTGATTAATATCGACAAACAGAAAAGACATTATAGCAAACATTATTTGGACAGCGTATTTACGACTACTTACCAACATCTGGCACACGTGACCTGATGCCAAACATCGCGATGTGTTCGGAATGAGACTTCTTCAACGCTATTTCCTACTGATACAATTCGCGTCTGTTATTGCCGCCACAGGTTTCCCATTGAAAGCAATGTAGCTCCTAATGCGCCACAGAGTGACGCCAAGGGGCGCCTTCGGCGTCTGCTATTTGACGACGCGGGCGCTTGACCATGCTTCAGTTTTTGACGCCTTTGGAGTGAGAATGGGTTGTAAGTCTACTCACTTGCTTACTCATGACAAATAGCAACACAGCTAAAAGTATTCTTAATAGACCCCTTTTGCACTGACGTCACATTTACGTCACAGCGTTAGCTGGAGGCAAAACAAACGGACAACTGGAGGCGGCTAATACAAACCAGCACAGGGTCGGCTACACAAGGAGCTTAAAATGTCGTCTTGTTGTGTTGTTGGTTGCCAGAATCGACGAAGTACAGGCAATTTGAAATGTTATCGTATACCTGCTGCCACTGCCAGACAAAAAAACTGACGACAGCTGTGGTTAAATGCAATAAAACGAGCGGACTGGACAGAAACGATCATCAAAAATGCTCTATGTATGTAAATGTAAATAAACTATTGTCTTTTCATTGGTACGTTATGGTTTGGTTAAGTTACGTTATCTACAGATTTCTACATGCTTCAATGCTACATGACTTTTTTAGGTCATAATTAGCGAACTTTGTTTGTAGCACAACTAGCAGTTAGCTAATGGCTAACGTTAGGTAACATAAACATACACTGTTGGTGTTGTCTCCCCTTCAAACGTTGCAGGTGTTGCAAATGTAGAAAGGGAGAGTATACAGTGAGATGGCCCGTGTCATGTACAGGTGTGTGTTCAAGTAAATTAGTTTTTAGCAACGATTTGCTAACGTTCGTCACTGTTAGTAGCCAACCAAAAGGGTAGCGTTAGCTAGCTAACTAACTACATTGTAAGGTAGGCTGACATTAGCTTTAATTACTTCTTATTATTTTGTAGGAGAGGCTTCTATGGATGAAGACAGCCATGACTTCATCCCCTCTGTTTTTTCTATAAACGGCAGAATGACAGACCTGTGGAAAAGCTGGACAGGTAAGTGAAATTTAGTTTTCTAAATGTGGCTAGGTGAGTGTTACCATAGGCTGTAATTGTGTGTGCAGTCTTCCTCACTAAAATCTCTGTTTTGTCTCTGTTTTGTTATGCTTTTCTTAGTCTGGAAAGGAAGAGGAAAAGGGAATGTTCGACAGTGGAGCAAGAGGCTCCTTGCCATGGTAAGAACATTCAAAATGTTTTATGCACAGTACAATGTTCTTGTCATACATACATTTATCAAACTGCTTTGTCACTTGTCTTTCACAAATGTCTTCCAGCTAATGATGATCCAACGACACCAGAGGAACTAGTGGAAGAAGCTGAGGCTATGGTCCCTGAAGCAGCATACAACAGTCTCAGTGAGAAGTATTCATAGAGAGATATTCATAGAGAGACCTACTAACTTGACTGCCAGAGCTCAAACCTGGTCCAATTACAAGCATCATAAGATTGTTAAGTACCTGGTGGGAATAACACCTGCTGGGGCAGTTTCATTTCTGTCCACGGGTTGGGGTGGGAGAGTGTCAGATAAGCAGATAACACTTGAATCGGGATTTTTGCACTTGTTAGAGCCAACACATGAAATCTTAGCAGACAGGGGGTTGTTGATCAGGGATGAACTTGGTGCTTAAGGTGCCACTTTGCGTATACCAAATTTCACCAAAGGAAAGAGTCAGTTACCTGCTTGTATAGTAGATTTATCCAGACAACTGTCGCGTGTGAGAATACATGTAGAGAGAGTTATAAGCAGATGGAAGAGTTTCAAAATTTTGCATTCTGTTATTCCAATTTCCCAAGTTAGCCTTTTGGATGACATGGTGATTGTCTGTGGTGCTCTTACCAATTTGTGTAAATCTGTGTTGCCCAGAAAAGAGAGAGTATGTTGTGTATGAAATGTCTGTGTTGTTGTTGTGTGTCTGTGTGTACAACAATGTGCTGACAATTTATATGCTTTTCACTCTACTGTGTGTTACTTTGAGAATTTAATTGTTTTTTTCTAAACTATTGATTAATTGTGAATCATTTGTGACTGTATATACATTGTTGTGATAAATTGTGAATCATCTGTGATCGTATTTACATTGTTGTGATTAATTGTGACTGGAATTATTAAGAACCTGGTAAGAAAGAATTATTAAATACAGAAAGTTTATAATTAATTTGCAGTGTTCAGAATTTTTATTTCTAGAAAATATTTACATCTTAATACTAAATTTTATTGTGATGTCAGTCTTAATTTACATCATTTACAGGAGTCATTTACTTTATACCTCCTATGCCATTACATACATACATTTCCATTCCCAATACCTTATCCAACACATTGAAGGTTTAACCGTGTAGATAGACACAGCCAGTTCTGTAGCCTCCTCTTAACTTGTGCACAACTATAATGAAAGAAGTGTTTGCATATGGTACACTCAATCATTTTACCAAACTCTGGCTTTTCATAGGTGTTACAAAGTACTGGTGGTTGAAGGGCAGGATCTTGGCTGCGGGTTAGAAGTTCTGGCAGAATGAAAGATACAAAACATTGCTTCGCTTTAGGTAAATCCTTCTGCAAGAGCTCTTTGTCTCTTGGGATGCGATTTACAACCAGCTCCTGAGTTGTCCACACCACAAAATCACAGTACTATACATTGCAGTAGAACATGTGCAATTGAACCTGGTGGTAGTGCTGGTGTGTCTTCTTTAGTTGGAATGTTTGGTCAAGGCAGAAATTCTCACTGACTGTCACACCCTGTAGGCCTTCCCTGTATTTATATGGGCATTTGATTTCCAAGACCCCTTCCGCCCAGAGCGGGAGCACACAACTTTCCCATCTAGAGATGCGCCTAGGTGCGGTTCATCAGGTTGAATCAGGTTGAAGGCGGTTCATGCAGATAGTCACCTTTACATACAGTATAAAATGTTGTGCTGTTAATCCTGCCTGCCCTGTGAGTGTGCCAGTCTTGGGACTTTGCCTGCAGTTTTGTGATGGACTCAAGTTTCTCACACTGATCAGGGTCGATGTTTCTTCTCATGTTGAGATAGGCTTCCTCACATTTATCTCTGATGTCCCCATGTGTGTGCTGTCTGAGCGTGGGGTAATACAAGGCTGTGAGTGGCTCTGGCAACTCTGGAGGATGCTCTAGCTCTAGCTCAGACTCAGACGCTGTGTCAGTGTCACTGGTTTCTATGCTGGTCAGAACAGCAGCGTAAGGGGTAATCAAATACAGTTCCTGGATGTTTTCATCTGTGAGCTCTAGAAGATGAAATAGGACAACAATATTTAACACACATTCATTTAGATGATTGGCATCTTATGAATATACAGCTAAATGAACATGCAAAGTGGGTGCATTCGGTTTAGTAAAAGTAACAACACACTGACAATACTCCACAACAAGTAAAGGTCCTGCATTCAAAAACATTCTATGTAAGTAGTAAGAATTATCAGTAAAATATAGTCACAGTTCTTAAGTAATAGTACTGTACAATAGTACCTACTGTGCAATAAAATCGTCCCTGTCAGTGTTTTACTATTATATCTGATGTCCTGGATTAATAGAACTGCTGCATTAATGTGTGTTGCTTTTTTTTAGAGGTTTAAGGCTGAACTACTTTACAGCTACAGCAGCATCTACGGCAATTCATCATTTTCTATGAGATCATTATTATTTTGTAGTATGGCTGTAGGGTGAGAACCACGCTTCTCTATAAAGTCCGAAAAGGAACACTCCATCCGATATTGTATTGCTTTCTTGGTTGTCTCATATCTGGTAATTGTGTTGTATGTAAAATGTGTTGAGATTCAACTAAGCACTTACAATTTTGAATGGACACTTGAGAGTGAACCCACACCTAGCAGTATAGCTCTGACCTGGTCAGTTAGTAATTGCAGCTTAATTCTATCTTAAATCACTTTGTTTCTCTTGCCAAAGTAACAAAGCCTCATCTACTCTGGTACATGCCTCTAGCACTGCTACTGATCCTCCTGACTTTGGCTGGAACTGCTGCTGTCAACTGTCTTTTAGGCCTCTGGAAGTTGATCTCACTAACTCTGGCTGGTTTGACCTCTCTCTTTGTCTGTTTCCAGAGACATTCTCCTGATGTGCCTGCTGGCTGCTCGGTCCTCCCCATCCTAACATACAGCTCTACCTTAAACAGCACTGCGGCTGCATGGCTGCAGCAAGACCCTAGACTTATGTCAGATGGAAAATTAAACTGATAACTTGTGATAACTTGTTGCTCATCTCATAGCATAGCTAACACAACAACATAGTTAACACAACAACATCACTAACACACCAACATAGTTAACAAAAGATAATGTTAGCTAACATAACTGTTAACAACAAAAGTGTTTTTTCATTTAAATTCAATATCAAATGTGAGCTTTCTAATCTGATATTAGCTACTCACCCAGCCATGCAAGTGCAGTTCGCCGTCAAGATGTAGTTGTTTCTTCTGTTTACAATGACCCAAGCCTGGTACATGGTCATCTTCTGGCCTTGGCACTGGCTAGGCAGAACTTCGGATCGTACGACACAAAACTCATCTGTTAAATCTTTGTATTTTAAGTCTTGTACCTGACCATTCAGTACGTAGTTATAAGCGTCTAAGGATTTATACCCCCTCAGTTTCTCTTTACTATAAACACTCGGTTTCTCTATCAGGTAAGTGTAGATGTCAGGGGCGCGACACGTGAAGGGGGCATTATTTTTATTCCGCTAGGTGCCACTTGTGTTGCAGAAACTCACCTTTAAATGCATATCAAAACTCATTAATTATATTTTTAGCAACTTTTTGTTCGAGACTAACTTGCAATGTTTTTTGCCCTCAGCTTAGGCACATGCCCAGAACTGTTGCTCTCACATTATGCCTACTTCTCTGATATATAGTAGCACAGTACATTAAAAAAAAGGTGTCTGAAAAGAGTACCATGTCTGAATTCATAGTATTCATAAAACAGTAGATGAAAAGTACATGGATGGCCTAATACTTCCACTGAGATTCTGAAAAATTGCACATTAAATGGACATTTTACTATCCCATGAGGCCATGGGAGATGATTGAGATGGTCCTCACTGCAGAACATGAAATCCACGGGGAGGAGTCGGATCCAGATCCAACTACTCCCACCTTACATATACCTAAACTTACCCATCTCCGCCCCCTGATCCCTAAACCCACCCCTAATCCTACCCATCTCCACCCCTTGGATCTTGATCCGACTCCTCCCCGTGGATCTCATGTACTGTATTGAGGTGCTACTGAGATGATTGGTGAATTACAGTGAAGCTACACAACTATGTTTGTAACCGTAAGTCACATGACAATGACAACATTGCGGACATAGTAAGTCCGGATTTTATTGATACTACACACATTCATAGTATATATAACATACTTTTTAACGATTGAAAGTAAGTTCTTATAATTCTATAGTAGTACCTACTCAGACAGTCTGTGTTTTCAAATGCAGCTATTGCGACTTGGTAGCGCTCACAAATGGAGAGTGACAGTGAATATCAGAGGGAGAACCTGGAATCGGGGTATGGGTATTGGACCGAATTTTTATTTGTGTTGGTGTAAACAGGCCTTTAACCTTAGCATCTGAATGTAATGTAACGACTTCATGTAGTCAAAACATAAGAAATCTATATGTTCACGTGATTTTAAACACAGTAAAGAACACAAGCAGTTTAAAGTATGAAATGGCCATTTTCTGTTTATGTCACATTAGGATATGGGCATGTTAGCATGTTATGTGATGGCTGCATATTTGACAAACAGCACAGATACGGTATAAGGCTGAAAGTGACTATACCGATGTTTGTGCTTTTCCCATGTGTGGAAGAGTGCATGTATATAAGAGCTGAATTAGTTATGGGCTGTTTCTGTGTATGTGTGTTATCTGGGAGATAGAAGTTTATTTGTGGCATGTTTTAGTAGGCGTGAGCATGAGAGCGCAGTGTGCATGGAGATAGGACATAGTTTATTTAAAGACATTCTTCCAATAGGATCCCTTACGTGGTATAACCCACTTTAACTCAGGGTCTGTTTAAGGGTGCTCTCAAGGGTAATGAGGGCAGTGCTTTTATATTTAGTACTAAACAGTCACAGTACAGTACCAGTTTGTAGATGTACAGTATATTATGCCTGTTCTCTAACATTGACCATCAAGGGATAGTTTTAAATTGAATTTACTCACTATGTCTTTCCAAACTTATGGGACACAGAAAGATAAATTATTAAGCATGCACTGGCTGCTCTTTTCTTTACAATTATTTTTTTTGGACTAAGCCATTGAAGCTTTAAAAAGACAAATGCATCATAAAAGTATCTTAAAAGGTATTCACTACAAAAGTAGCTTTAAAAAAACACAAATGCATCATAAAATAAAAGTCTCTTAAAAGTGATTCATGTGAGCATGAGCACAAAAATCAATTTCAGTATTCAATGATAGGCTACTAGGCTACTAACCTAAAACAACCTATTAACTGCTATAACCGGATCATTTAAAACAATGAACAAATCTATCAGACTGGTGAAGTGGATTAAAAGATCAAACCAGATCCAGAGATCTCTACTCTAATTACTTAAATTTAATTTTCTATGTCACACAAACTATTGTATAGCCTCTTTACATTATTCAAAAGTTCTTCTTCTGTGTTCTACAAAAGAAGCAAAGTCATTCATTTTGAAAAAAATATGAGTGTGCGAAATTATTTTTTGTGATCTTTAAGGATCAATCTCAATAACATATAATATAACAGAAGACATTGAAGAACCCATGCAGAGAAAGTAAGAGAGAAGGAGAAAAAAGAGAGGGATAATAAACATCCTGAAGAGCAGAAACACTAATTTCCAGCTCTCATTTCCCTCACAGACCTTATCAACGTGGCCTTTGTCTAAAAGCGGTTGATATGACCAAGCACACCACCTCCGAAGCACCTTCCGCTGAGTTGTCCTCCACCCTCAAGTTCACCTAATATCCGTCAAGCACTCACCTCTGACCTCTTTAACTTCCTGCATATACACATTGAAACTTGAAGACCTTGTTGTTCTTTCTCGCAAATGTTCCATATAGTGACTTGCTCACCAGCTTCAAACCAATGTCACCAAGAACTCTCAGCCTAGCTACAGTATCGGTACAGTATAAACATTTTGGATGATTGCATGCAATTACTTTGTGGTTCATAAACACACAGACACACAGACACACACAGACACACACAGACACACACACACACACACACACACACACACACACACACACACACACACACACACACACACACACACACACACACACACACACACACACACACACACACATACATGCTCCTCCACTCCATCATAAACCAACAGATCTCAAGGTTTTCTATTTGGGAGCTGAAAAACTGTTTACTCAGTAATAACGCAAATGAGTACAGTTATCTACGTCACGCTGCCAAGAAATTGTCGGAGTGTGTGCGCCAATTAAACGTCTTCAAATAAGGCTCCCACTTACGAGCATAAGCTGCTCGATTTTATGATCCACTGAATTTGTGTATGTTCAGAGCAAAGAGTGGGAGGTTGTGTTTACTTGCAAACTATTAGACCACCACACTGAAGCCGGTTTTCCACATTTTCTGGACATAAAATTGACTGTTTTGATATTGTAAATAGTTTACATAAGTGAATGTTACTCAATTCAGATTTGCACTGATCACCTGGCCAAACACAGTCTGATGGCTTTTTTTCTTCAAATTTTCTGCACTGATTTTGGGACAAAATCTGCTAAATTCTCAAGAATGGACATTATCATTTAAACACTGTGAAATTTGTTTAGCTGAGAGTATTACCCTTGTGTAAAGAAAAAAAAAACGTTCAAAGACTCATTTCTCAAAGTGTTTAAAAACACTTGATGGCAAAAAAGGTACGTAACCTTTATAAGGTCTTACATAAATGATCGCATAACACTTTCATGTTTAAGGGGTTATTTCATTTGATTAATGAAATTTTATTCAAATTAAAAATGTATTAAAACAAAACTGATTAAAACTAAATCCATAAGATGATCATATGATGGGACCCCTATAAGAGGGTCTATGAAGTGCCTGACAAAAACAGTTTAAGGTTTTATAACTTTTTCTTCTAGTTTACTCTAAGTACACATAAGTGATCTTTTATTTAATTACAGTTTTTCTCAATTGTTTACACACAAATTCTGGTACTTGAGACACAATAACCACAACATGTAACTCATTCACCAACCCCCTGAACCAATTCTGCTAAACTGCAAGCACAATTCCTGCTTTACTCTCAAATTGCAGTTCTAAAACACACTTTTTTCAAAACACTACACACAATTCTCTGCTTTTGGCACAATTTTCATGCAGAAAATATCTTGTTTTCACAAGGAACACACTGCCATTCAAATATGCACACTGACTCCTCACATGGGCAAACACCCGTCACACTATTTTACAATTAGCAATCAGAGCTTTAGCATAAAAGGGCAACAGGTGAGCTCTTCAATGGAGCAATGGATGCCAACATTGGAAACAGAGGCAGAGCCAGAGGTGTGAGAATAAGAGGAGGAGGACGAGGACCGTAATCTCTGATGAGATCCGAGTCACTTTGGTTGATCATGTGGTCAACCATGGTCTAACAATGAAGGAGGCTGGGCAAAGAGTACAGCCAAATCTGAGCAGGTACACTGTAGCATCCATCATCCGAACTTTCCGAAATGAGAATTGGTAAGAAATCTACTCCCACTAGAAAATTGCAGTACTGCATATCAATACAGTACTCAATGAGTACAGTATTGTATGTGGACTGTTCTGTAGGACTGTAAAAATACTGTAAAGTATGTTTCAAGTATTTAGGAAATGTATACCTACTTTGTATTTACATATTTTACTATTTGTTTGGCAGAACTGAAAGATTACCAACACAAGGTGGTCGGGAACGTGTTCTATCTCCTGAACAGGAAACTGAAATCATAAACATGGTCCTAGAAAACAACGCCATAACATTACAGCAAATACAAAGAAAAATAATAGAAAACGTCTCAGGTTACGACTGTAACCTATGTTCCCTGAGAACAGGGAACGAGACAATACGTCAACGACGCTATGGGGGAACGCCTCAGGCGTGACAGGTGTCTGAAATCACTATCAAATCACGTCAATCATATTGACCGGCGACAGCCCGTGAATCATTAGCGTGAATGATTAACGTGCGACCTGGAAGTGTAAAGGGGCGCCTTGCAAACATGACAAATCACCTTATCGTCTGAAGGGACTGTACGGTAGGCAAGCCCCGCGGCATGGCAGGGAGACGTATTGTCTCGTTCCCTGTTCTCAGGGAACATAGGTTACAGTCGTAACCTGAGACGTTCCCTTTCGAAGGGAACTCAACAATACGTCAACGACGCTATGGGGAACGATATACCAACGCCGCCATGCTAAGGGGAGTGCATGCCAAGTGGCAGTGACAACTGTCAGAACCAGCAACTTCAAATGAAATGCTAGAACCACTCACCCTCAGGTCACACTGGGCTGTCAGTGACAGCATTCCCTACGGTCATAGCCCAAGCTACAGCCTCACAGAAAAACCTTCATAAACATGGTTAAATGAAAGGTCTACCTGGGCCGGCTCCGGGCCTGGAACCTCAGCTTCCAATTAGAAGGGGTCCCTTCTAGGGAATGTGGCTAGGGAACCCAAGGGAACCCCAGCCAGTCACTATTCAGGGGAACGTATTCACCCCGAAATGCCACCAGGACGGCCTGACCTGGCGCCAGTACTTAGACACTAAGTCAGGCCAAATCCTGTCTGTCTGAAGACAGAGCCTCTGGACAAATGCCTTAAGTAAGGCATCCAACCCGAGGGACTGCGAAGCTGGCAGTGAACCACTCAGCCCGGATCTCAGAGACGGGATATCCCGGAGAGTATGACTCAGCATAGTGCTTTCCGACCCTTGCTAGCGAGGGGAGTTTCTCTACTCGATCCACGGATCAACCCAGTGTCTGTGTTTCAAAACACTGAGGAGGCCTGTGAAGGCCTAAGGGCTGATCTAACTGGGAGGCCTCACGAGAGGCCTACGACCGTCTGACCAGACTCAGGAAGCCGCATGCTCATAGAGACCCTCGTGAGGGGAGCACAAGGTCTGCCTGGTAGGCAAACCAGGCTGTAGGCAGAAAAGGTTCCGGGAGGGAACCTTTAGCAGAGAATGAACACTTTAGCGAGCCAGGGCGCAAGCTCGCCTTCAGCAGCTGCCTATTAAGGCTAGCTGAAACTGATAGCAAGAGACCACTAGCTTCATAAACCCAGCACCACTAGGGAGCGTTACAGGGAGGCCCGGAGAGGCCTACTACCTGATCCTTTAGGGAGGCACGTGAGGCCTACTACCTGATAACCACAGTACGTGGGAACTCACCTTCAGGGAGGCCCGGTGAGGCCTGCTACCCTACGACCACAGTATGTGGGGAGCTCACCTTCAGGGAGGCCTGGAGAGGCCTACTACCTGGTAACCACAAACTGTGGGAACTCACCTTCAGGGAGGCCTGGTGAGGCCTACTACCTGACCGTTCTCAATCAAGGAGGCCTGGAGGAGCCTACTACCTGATAACCCCAGTATGTGAGATGCTCACCTTCAGAGAGGCCAAGAGAGGCCTACTACCTGATAACCACAGTACGTGGGAACTCCTCCTTCAGGGAGGCCCGGTGAGGCCTGCTACCTTACAACCACAGTATGTGGGGAGCTCACCTTCAGGGAGGCCTGGTGAGGCCTACTACCTGGTCACCACTATCTGTGGGAACTCACCTTCAGGGAGGCCTGGTGAGGCCTACTACCTGACCGTTCTCATTCAAGGAGGCCTGGAGGAGCCTACTACCTGATAATCACAGCATGTGGGAACTCACCTTCAGGGAGGCCTGGTGAGGCCTACTACCTGACAGCCAAAATATTTGGGAGCCCACATCCAGGGAGGCCCAGAGCGGCCTACTACCTGACAGCCACAATATTTGGGAGCTCACATTCAGGGAGGCCCAGAGAGGCCTACTACCTGATAGCCAACGTAAGTGGGAATTCGCCTTCAGGGCGGCCGGGTGAGGCCTACTACCTGATAACCATCTTAAGTGGGAATTAACCTTCAGGGAGGCCTGAGTGGCCTACTACCTGATAACCACTGGTAGCTTTGAGCCCTGAGTCCGGGTGAAAGTATAAGGTGGCCTGCTAAGGCCAGCCAGCTGGGGACTCGCCTATCAGGGAGGCCTGGTCGGGCCTACTAGCTAATAGCAAGTCATATTCTGCCATAAAGTACACTGTTGGAAACCATACTACACAGCATAATTCACTAATGGGCTTCCAGTAGCGCTATAAGGTATGTCCCACAATGTTGGGACTCACCTCCGAGGAGGCCTGTTTAAGGCCTACTACCCATCAGTGAGTCAACTGCCCGAACCACCAAGGCCAACCACGTAAAGTGAGCTGGCCTACAGTGCCCTCTGGGGGGCTGTCCAATCAAGGAGGCCTGCTGAGGCCTACTACCTAATGGCGCAGCCTTCGTTGGCAGAAAAACTGTTTACACAGCGCCTACAGCATCCTGGTGCCTAATCACATTGCCCATGGCAGTGTACTCCGCAAGAAAGCTAGCACCCTTAAAACAAGGGGAGTACAACATACGCCACTCTGCCTCAACGGAGGCCCCAGTTAGCCAGGGGCCTACCATCTATGCATGGGCGTCAGCTCAGGGCAATGCTCTGGCTTCAGGGGAGCGTACTTCGACCAAAGAAGAAGTGAAGCTTACTTCATACTCGACCCGAGCCATAGTGGTGCGAGGTGGGATAAAACAGAACTGGGAGTGAAGTGCTCAGACCTACCCTGTATCACAGGGGAATACTCACACCTCACCCTGAGGTTACCAGGGTGCGGGCCTGCCAGCGGCTCTAGGGGTGACAGAAATGTATCTGTGCCCAACCTAGGGGAGTGGGGCTTGAATGAAAGCCAACCACCTACAACCTAGCGCTCGAGCAGTAGCTCAGCGAGGTGAGTGAAGCCTAAACTGGCGGCCTAAATCCGTAGGCCAGTTCTGCATGGCAGGGTCGGGCAGGAAACCCAGTCTTCTTCGTGAAGCGAAAGACGGCCTAACCCTGCTCAATAAAGACATATATACCACGGAGGCCTGTTTGAGGCCTACCATGTCCTTACAAACCATCCTCAGCACCACGCTGCATTACTCTAGTCACCCCAGAATGCAGAGAAGGGGGCGGGCCTTGGCCTAACGACTCCCACGGGAGGAGGCTGTTTATACAGGGATGCTAGAAACCAACATTCACACAGTGAAGGGTCAGAGGAAGAAATGCTAAAATTTTTAGGAGAGCGCCTCTATTATCCCTGGCACAGCCTAGGCCAGCTACAGAGGCGGCCCTGGTAAGGGCCAGCCTGCAAGCATAGATCTATCTGAGGGCTCGGAGGAGCCACAGCCTTACTAAAGAATATAGTCTGTATTATTCCATACAAAGGGCTGCAGAATCGCTCAGCCTAATGAAAACCCAAACAGAGCTCAAGGGGCGACATACTCAGGAAGAAGTCAAACGGACCTGTGGGCCGGACATAAGATCTATCTGAAGCTCTAGCGTCAGTCAACACTCTAAATAAAACAATTTAAAGAGAGAGACCAACCACTCTACCCTGAGGTGGCTAGCAGCCCGAAGGCTAACACAGTTACCGTTCTGGCCACCTAACGGGGAACTTCAGGGCCCTGATAATCCAATAAAGTTCTCTTACCTTATTACCTTGACATGACCCCATGACTCTATACAGGGAACGAGGTCTGTAGAGAGATACATTTCGGAATTTTAATTCACAAAAATTTACTCTTGAAAAGACCAGACAGCTCACCTGCGGCGTGCGGAGTGAAGACTCGCCAGATAGTTCTTTATGAACCTGGGGTCCACCACTTTACATGCCTGAAAGAGGCGTTTCTACTAACCAAGACTAGGCGGGCCATTGGAACATCGTTCTTATCATAGGCCCAGCGCCAGGCCTGATGTAATGAACGTCTGGGGAGTCAGAAGAGAGGAGAGGGCTGGATTCTCTTTTTAATGAAGCCCTCCGGGGAGATTATCCATCAGCGACGCTGTATGCGCTTGTGCTGGATAACCTCCCTCAGATCCCTCTTCTAGCGGGAGTCACGCCTTTCCTGCGCCCTGTTCCTCCACAGAGGGGGCGCACGAGAGGCGACACTGGCTCTCTGGCCCTGTCTACGGTCCTCAGATCGTGAAGGGCCAGGCCCTCCCGCCTGCCTGGGCGTGGAACCGGATCTCAGCGGTATGTAGGTTTTTTCCTAAAAGCAGCTGAGCGCGCCTTCGCCTCCCTGAACTTCCCTAGCCCCGCCTCCACGGCGGGGCCAAAGAGTTCAGAGGGCGAAACCGACGAATCGAGGAGAAAGGCCTTCTCTTTCTCCTCAACGTCGGCCAGGTTTAACCAAAGCTGTCTCTCCGTGGCCACCATCGCCCGACTGATCGTGGCAGCAGTTTGTTTGGTGGCCCGGAGCGCAAGAGCCGTGGTTCGGCGCGGCTCAGTACTGCCTTAGGGGACAACCCTGCCCCCTGGTCGAGATCCTGCAGCAGGTCGGCCCGGTATGCCTGCAGCACCGCCATGGTGTGCAGGGAAGCACCAGCCTGAACTGCTGCCGTGTATGCTCTGCCATTCAAACGCGCTGTTGTCTTTAGCGGTTTGGATGGCAGAGTTGGAGCTCTCAGTGTCGACGCCTGCCCAGACACGAGATAGTTTGCAAACGACTCGTCAAATGGGCGGCATCGACACATACCCATGCTCTGCGATCCCATCAACATCAGCGAAATTAACCCGCTGATGTCAGTGAATACGGGCAGAGCATGGGCTCTTCCATGCCCTCTCGATCTCCGTGTGAAGATCAGGAAGGAATGGAAGGCTCCCTGAGCTGGTGGTGTATGGCCGGGGAGAAACCGATCGCCGAGCCTACCGCGAGCGGTCTCTCCTCTAGCGCGTTGACATGGCAGCTACAGCCCCACAACATCCACCAGACCTGCATACACGGGGCAGGGTGGCTGAGAGGGTTCAGGATCTACCTGATTATAAACCTCCTCAGCCATCTCCTGCTCGTCCTGAAGAGCAGCAACTGCAGGAAACCGTCGGTGAAAAATCCTCGTCATCGACCTGCAGTTCGCCCTCGTCAGCCGTCGAATCATCTGAGAGGTTTACAGCACTCTCAAGATGATCGACGAGCTCTATCTGGAAGCCCATGATGCAAGTCGCCGCTCTGCCTCGGCACGAGCGGGACCATGAGAACCAGACATTGAACCCCCTTCACTCGAGAAGAGGGCCAGACGAGAGCGAGCGTTTTAAGAGAAAAACGCTCACAGTTCACACAGAGGATTCCCTCGAGAATCTCCCGTGCGCGCTCTTCTCCCAGGCAAGAAAAGCACACTCGTGTGCTGTACATTTAATTTTCTTACCGTTTCATTGAATAGCGTTTTCAAACAGACAGTCCCTGAAGACGATGAGATGGTTTGTCATGTTTGCAAGGCGCCCCTTTATACTTCCAGGTCGCACGTTAATCATTCACGCTAATGATTCACGGGCTGTCGCCGGTCAATATGATTGACGTGATTTGATAGTGATTTCAGACACCTGTCACGCCTGAGGCGTTCCCCCATAGCGTCGTTGACGTATTGTTGAGTTCCCTTCGAAAGGGAACAATGACAAATTTCAAAATATTGATAGGGTAAGCTAATCAACACTGGACCGTGTCTTGTGCAGAAATCATCTCAGGATGAAGCAGGTCTACAGGGTGCCATTTGAATGCAATTCAGAAAGAGTCAAAGAATTGCGATATAATTATGTGCAAGTGAGTCCCACAATTGATGCATACTCTCAACATTGTATACAGTAAATTATACATATTTCAATATTGTAATCATAATGATTGTGCTTCACAATAGTGACAACTCCATGTCTATTTCTGATATTGTCATGTGTGTTTCAGAGAGTCCTTGAGCTAGAGGTGGCTGCAGTGGAGCACCAGTTCATCTTCATTGATGAGGTTGGGTTCAACCTCACAAAGAGACGAAAGAGGGGAAGGAATATCATCGGCCAGCGTGCCATTGTTGAAGTCCCTGGCCAGCGCGGAGGGAACATCACAATGTGTGCAGCAATTACCCACCACGGCGTCATCCATCACCACGCTACTCTTGGCCCCTACAACACCGCCCATCTGATCACATTCCTGGACACCCTACACAACACACTCATTCCACCAGATCAGGTAGATGGCCCAGAGCAGCTCAGGTACGTTGTCATTTGGGACAACGTAAGTTTCCACAGGGCTGCTCTGGTTCGTAATTGGTTCACTGCCCACCCACGCTTATTAGTTGTTTATCTCCCTCCATATTCTCCATTCCTCAATCCTATTGAGAAATTTTTTTCTGCCTGGAGATGGAAAGTGTATGACCGTAATCCACAAACGCGTATACCTCTTCTCCAAGCTATGGAGGACGCATGTGGAGATATAGCAGCTGATGCTTTTCATGGCTGGAATCGCCATGCTAGTTGATATTTCCCCTGCTGCTTGGCCAGGGAAAACATTGCTTGTGCTGTGGCCAGACCGCAACAGAAGAGAGGATGCAGCATAGTTTTTTGTTAGTTTTTTTTTTTTTACTGTAACTGTGTACAGTAAATTCTTCTGTTGTTTTGTATGTAGTGTATGTGCAACTTTGTGTTGGTTGGGAATGGGATGAACAGTACATTGTTTTTGTGGGGAAAATAAAATATATTTGTTAGTGTGTATTTGTGTGTTCTGAGTATAAAAACAATATTCTCTAATATTTTACAACACAGTTATGTATGTACTGTCTGTAGTAAGTGTAACACTGAACAAAAAAAAAGGCCTAAATCATTATGATGAATGGAGAAGTGTTTTCCATTCATCATAGTGTTTTACATTGAGCACATCAGTGTTCAAATGGTTCTTATTAATGTCTATTCATATGATGGTTTGTGTGTGTCATTTGAAAACAAAATACCATTTTGAGAAGAAATAACATTGTTTTGAATGTAAAGTTTCATTTTGCAGGAGAATTGAGGGGTTTTGCCAATTGTGTGTGTGTTTTTTGATTTGTGTGTAGAGTTCTGAGAATATGAGGCATTCTTTCAGAAAATGTGTGTAAACAATCGAGAAAAACTGTAATATTTTATTATATATATTAGTATACTTTTAAACTGCAAGTGGATACTACAAGTGCACATTCAATTTAATTAAGCACACTTCTATGGTCTTCATGATATTTAATAAACTCGCCAGGGGAATGTGTATAACTCTGTGCATGACAAATGTTCTAATTTCGGCCTGACAATCACGAAGTTAATAATAATAAAAAAGTTATTAATTTAAAACATAACATTAATAATGAAACCTTAACAATCTAACTGGGACTACGTTAATATAAACAGTAGGCTACATATATTCATATCTTTCTGACTGTCCATTTGAAACGCAAATAAAGGTTCCTGGAGGTCTTAGTGCACAAGAAGCATTGCATAAAAAATAAAATAAATAAATAAATAAATAAATATACAGTATATTCCAAACTGCATATTAGGTCTATTTTGGAGCCCCATTCCCAGTTTTCCATAGTCTGTTTGTCTCGACCTCAGCAGGAACATCTTGACCAGCACTCAAGACAATGACAAAGACAATGAGAAGTCATGGGGAAGTCTGGCCAAACAACAAAGGAGCTTTCCGGTTGAAGGGGAATTACTGGATCAAACTCATTTTGGGCATACACTTAAGTAACACTTTATTTTCGATGGTCCACTTTAGATATTATGATAAATACAGTATAAGTAACTTTGCAACTAGATGTTAACTAACAGTCATTAGAGTATTAGTGTACAGTCTGCTTAATATCTGGGACTAGGCCTTGTCTGTGAAACATTTAAAATCATAATTTTTGCTAAATTATATTTTATATTTTACAATATCATATCGTAAATGATATTGTACAATCATTGTTTTTGATAAATACTTAAAAGTACTGTATTTGTCTTTTAAAATAAATCTATATTATGTTATATAAATCAGTGACATTTACATGTTAAGTGGCTTCAGTGTCCAAACTCCATTTGGAGCCACTTTATGAGTTTTCGATGTTTAGGTTTTTTTGTTTTTTTTATTGGCATGAATAACCTGGTTCATCTTCTTTCCTTAATCCCAGGCTTTTTTTAGACCAGTTCATTAAAGTGAACAACATAACTGATAGAGCTACACCCATATAATTGAATCACAGTTCAGGGAGCAATCTGAGTAATTATCTAGCACAAAGGAGTGTATATACACACATCTTCACCATCATTATTGGCAACGGTAATGCGTACACAGCTCACATTCACATGAGCATGAACAACTTTAAGAGCAGCATGTGATATATGGCGGTTATATTATGGCATATAATTCTCTGAGGTGATGTGTCCAGTTTCAGAAAACTGAGAGGTGAATAACTCAAGCAGAGATACACACTCTACTGGACTTATTCTACCCTTTATGGATGTTGTCTTTGCTAGTCCTCCGTCTGCTGGCCTGTAACCAATGACCTCCCGGACATGACGAGTAAATATTTGCAATTTTGTGAAATAGTGAAGGGTCATGGACAAACTGCACCTTTCATGCAAAGGCAGCAGGATTTCCCTGAAGGTTTTTTTTTTTCTTGTGGGGATTTTTAATTTCAATTAATTGTTACTTTGCAAAGCAAATATTTTGAAAACTAAAGGCTGTTTGGAATGAAATATCAGTGTAGCAATAAATTCTAAGCAGCATATGCTGACCTCATCGCATTGCATGTTCAGTAATTGGTGTCCAGTCATCGTTTTGGAACTAATAACAAATATTTTATATTATGTAATTTGATCTTGTGTTTTTAAAACAATGCTTTTCATTCATCACACAGGAAATGACAAATCAAATTGAGAACAGCTCATTGTAAGATCAGAACAATTTTAAGGTTTTCAGTTTAAAGAATTTTGAAGGTTTTAAGGCCATGCACCTGATAGACAGACAGACAGACAGACAGACAGACAGACAGAAGGATTGATAGATATATAGATAGATGGATGGGTAGACATGTACATACTGTATATACATACACAGACAGACAGACAGATCACAGATAGATAGATAGATAGATAGATAGATAGATAGATAGATAGATAGATAGATAGATAGATAGATAGATAGATAGATAGATAGATAGATAGATAGATAGATAGATAGATAGATAGATCGATAGATAGGTAGATGGATGGGTAGATAGATATGTAGATATATAGATGCAGTCAGAAAATGTAGTCTCATAATAATAATAAAATGTTTAAATATAATATCAATAAGCCCTTTTGTTTGCATGAGATCAGTGTTTTTATGAATCCGGCACTCCCTCATTCTCCAACTTTTCCTGTTAAACACACTGAGACACAAATAGAAACTTTCAGAATGCCTGACTGACTAAACCAATAAAGATGACAAAACCAGCAGGAGAGAGGCTGGAAATGGGAGGAACTGGGTCTTTCCTGCAACAATCAGAAGTCAGAGCATTTCCTGTCATTGTAGGAACTCCAGCGCATTTAGCACTCTGACACACAAACATACACACTCAACCATCTGCATTCACACATATAAGACAAAGCGTATGGATTTACAACTCTGAGGTGAGGCACTTTCACGACACACATTCCTGACCGACGACTGGAGAAACAGATCACGGCCCATTTGGCACTAATCAACTCGCTCTGGGTTTTGATAAATATTGGGTTTGATCATAAAATCAATAGTGAAACTTTATAAATATTTGCCCACTGTTATCTTTCTTCATTTATATATGAATTCAGTGGTGGTGATAGCTTTTATCAGATACCATAGTCACTGCAGTGCTTCAAAACACTGGCAAAAACAAACAGCATTGAATGACTAAACCAAATCAAGGTCGCATGAATGCCCTGCAATGTCTGTTGTGTACTACAGAAACCAACCTGAGCTACATCTAAGACTGCATGAGTGTGTGTCATGGTCATTTATGAATGGTGAGCAATGTGTGAATGGCACCATACTAAATCTTCTCAGCCTTTTTTTTATGAAGGAACAGTCATATTCTTCTATTTTATTTAAGGAAACACTGTGTTATGCAAATGCTATCAAAAAAACAAAGAAAGAAAACATGTCATGATTCATGTATTGTTTGAAATATGCATTGAGCAAGCTTTGACACTGCATACACATGAGTTCAGACTTAGCCATGGAGAACAAAACTACTAGGTTGGGAAAGCCATATAACTCCTCTCTCTGGCAGCAAAGCATGCAGACAGAATGCAGACCACTGCAGTCAGACTCAACCTCAACATGCAGAAGCTGTCAGGGTTCATGCGAGTCAGGAGAGAGATTGTTTTCAGGGAAAAACTAGAATAGAAAAGGCTCGAGTGAGCTTTAAGAGCTAATACACAAGTATGACTTGCAAAAGAGCTCCAATTTTTCAATGAAAAGCACATGGACTACAATCCAACATTTAAAAAATTTTTTTTTCAAAATCATTTTATTGGGAGAACTACAAAAAAAATGTACAGTATAAAGTTAACAGTCTCACACGCAATTTGTAGTGAACTGACTCCCCGATAACAAACGTTACAAATCCTGTTGTGTTTGTCTTTCCCCCCCCCCATTACATTCAAAAAGCTTTACTTCTGATAAAGTAGTCAAAAAAAGGTACATAGTGCGAATCCCCTGTACCTACTATGTACAAACTAAAATGTGTTCAAACTCTTCCCCGTCCAGCAAGTTTGGAAGATTCAGACCATTACCATATCATAGGAAAGCAAGAGAACAAACAAAAAGGCAAAACAATGCAAGGAACAGGGAGTAATAGAAAGGAAAATACAACTCAGATTGTTACTCTAAGCCTCTATTCCTCTCCGTCGATAAGTGGTAACAACCTTCCAAGAAATTTAAATTACAAACTACATTCATTTCCTCTTGTTGCAAAACAATAACATGTATGAAAATACTTTATTTGGTTAATCATAAGGCAATGTAAAATTGTGAATCCCCACAGGCACTAGGCAGTAATACTGGGGCACTTGACTGCTACATTCTCATGCACGTGGCTTCCGTGCGTTTTACATATACGTGTATATATATATATATATAAAAATAAAAGAGGACAAAATACTTTTTGGTTAACCGATGTACTTGGGATCTTTGAAATCTGCTTTCTATGAAAATCTAAGGCGTTTGGACGGTCCTCTGCCAAATACAGTTTATACATTCTAAAGACATCTAAAAAGGGACACGTCTAATAATTCTCCAAAACAATCAAAAAACCCTACTAAAAAGTAACATCCCAACAAACAGCAAAAATCACACAAACTTTTTTTAATGAACGTAAACAAAATTAATGAAATAAATATCACATACAATCTCTTAAATTAAGATTTTTTTTACTCATTTACAATAAAATAAAGTAAAGTTACAAAAAAAGAGACCAAACAAATATATATATATATATATATTACTGTGAAAAGAACATACACTCCACTTTATGCAGATTAATAATGGCGATCTTAATTTAAACATAGAAGAATATCTATCTATTGCTTCATCATACTCGATAAATACAGTATGCACACAATTAACAATGTAGCCTATACTTTTCACAAGATAAAATAAATAAGTTAAATAGGTTATAGCCAGTTATGCACTGCTATGTAATCGCACAAATCAGCTAAAAAAGGGATATATTCTACCATCAGCAGTGATTTCGCAACAAACCAAACGAGTTTCAAACTGCACAAACCAACCAAACCACTGGGTGGCGCCGCGAAACTGGATACACTTTTGGAATGGAAGTACATACTTTGAAAACTAGCATACTTTGTGTCAAGGCATATTCTTGGCAAGATAGAAGGAAAATATGAAACCGCTCTGTCGTTCACGTTCAAAAAAGTCTTTTGTACAAATCTGGAAAGTAGCTGGTCCAAAAAGACCAAGAGAATGCAACAAACTGCACCGGTGGAATGCCATCAAGCAGTTCAAATAGACGAATATCATGTCAAGATTCTGACAAACAAATCCATCTCCCTCGATATTAAAGTCTATTGCTGAATTGCATACAGTTATCTAACGGGAGGATCGCGAGAGAAAACGAATCCAAAATTCACTATAAAAGTGAATTAATCATCGGAAATCGACAGCCTGCTGAAGATTGGCAAACGTTTCCCGCCGTCCAGACTGGGAGACTCGGAGCCGCTGAGGCTTCCGGAGGAGCTGAGTGAGCCGCTAGCGTAGCTCTCCCGGTCCGATATGCTGTCCGGCGGGCTGGGGGGCGAGTCGAACACCGGCGACTCCGACAGGCGGTGGAGGGACTGCAAGTGGCCGAGGCCGTCGCCCATGTTGACCTGCATGTTCCCATAGTAACCGTTGTGCGTGTGCACGGCCAGCGGCGCAAACAGGGTTTTGAGGTCTTGGTCAGGGAAAGAGAAGGCACTGTTGCCAAGGCAACGATTTGACGAGAGAACGTCTTCGTAGAAGTTAGTGGTGCAGGAGGAACCATTGGAAGATGGTGGTGGGGGAGTGCGGGACGTGGGGCTTTCGAGAAGGGGCGAGTCGAGTTCGTGGTGGTGGTGGCGGCTGGAGAAACCCGAGAAACTAAGGCTGTGGTGGAGTTTCGGTCGGTCCCTGAAAGATCCCGCCGCCTGCTGTTGGTGCTGCTGCCTGTAGCCGCACACCGACTCCCCCCTGGCGGGCTTGGTGGACTCTCCCTGCATACTGTTGGCGTTGGTCGGTGCTGGTCTGCGTTCGTCGGCATTATGTATGAAGTGGCAGCGCGGGCCGTACGGACAGAAGCCGATGGTGTGGAAAGTGCGACAAGGCTCGGTTTTGTACTTTGGGTGGCGAGACAGGCTTCTTAGCTCGTGGTAGCCGTGCGCGAACTGGCACTTTTCGCCGTATTTGCACACGCCGTTTTCCTCGAATGGTCTGCAGAGCTCCGTCTTGTAGCGGGTGGAGTTGATCTGCGAGCCCGGTTTCTGCTGCAGGATTTGCAGCTGCTGCTGGCCGCCGCGCTCACAGCTCTCGCTGCTGTAGGCTCGGTCGCGAAACTTGTTCTCCTTATTCATTATGGCGTTCTCCTTCATGTTGCTGTAAGAGCTGGCGGGGCACTTGTTGCCGTTCGTCATGGACTCCATGTTGCTGGTGGAGTTTCGACGGAAGAATCCTGACGCGTACAAGTTGCAGTTGTTGGCGCAACTGCTGGAGGTTGTTACCGGGGCCCCGACGGCTTTCTTATCCAGCATGCTGTTAATGTGAATGGCGTTCATGTTGAGGCTCTTCTCTTGCTGTGCAGAGAGGTAGAAAGAGAAACAGTTAAAAATCAATGCATAGTAGTTGCAAAACTATTTATGTATAAGTTTCCCGTTTCAGTCATGCATTAAGTTCTTTATACAGGTAAAACTTATCGAAACGTCTTAAAGTCACAGCAGAGATATGATACAAGTAGTTGTGGGTTAAATTAGCAAAGTAACGTTGTAACCTTGTACAGCATGTCGATGTCGTAGAAAGCGGATAGGATGGTTGCAGACATTTCTATTTCTTCGGAAGAAGATAGTCTCAGATGATCTCTCATTTGCGGACCGACCTGGATCCTTAGGAGGATGCAAATGTTTTAGTTTGCCACTGGCTCCGGGTTTGTGCAAGAGATACGGAATTTAAAATGCTAGTCTCAGAAGTTATCTGAAACTCAGAAAAGGAAGGCTTAGTTCCTAGTTGCGTGTTTTGTTGTTAATGTCTTCTCCCCCCGTGCATTGCCGAGCCAGAACAGTAGAGTCTGCTTCACTGTCCCGCAAATATAAGCTCGTGGTCAGCGCGTAAAGAGGAGGAGCTCTCAAACTTACTGTGAAAGTTGCATCAAAGTTACGCCCTGCTTTTCAAGTGTCGCCGGGACTCAGATCTCATTGGTCGATCTCTGCACCCCTCGTGCAGTGCACACACCGTTTTACAGCCCTACTCAGACACAGCACAACCTACAAGGTTATTTTTATTCATGGTTTTAAGGTTTAGTGGTGTATTTTAAAACCAGAAAATAAATACTCAAATATAATACTCAAATATAATATATACACACTACCATAGCAAATGAAGTTTGTAATAAAAGTTAATATATATATTGCATTTAGTAAAGCACAGGACCACAGTTTAAAATTACATAACTGTTTTAATAGTTTGCTCATCAATTTGTTCTTATTAATAAATTTATTTTTGTATTGTTTTTTGCATTATATAAAAAAAAGTATTGCATGTAATTTGTAACTGGGAAATATGAATGGAAGTGTCTTAGAAGGATATCCAGTCACACGAACAATATTGTTGACTTTGTTGACGCCTGCAGACTGGTCGCTCTGATATCAGGAAATGTTTAGTAGGATTGCATAATCTAGGCCGAGAGGCCAAACTTTGAAGCTGTGCCAGATCTGATGCACGGAGTGAGAAACCATGACGATTATCTGCACGTGACAAAGTTTTCCCCTGCTCATTTCTTTCTCTGTATAAACAAATATACATACAGTTGGTTATTTATGCATTATTTTTGCGTTGTGTCCTTTATTTAAACAGAAAATGCACATAATAAGAACCTTTTACTAGGCTGCTTCGTAACACTGAAAATCAAATCACTCCAAGAAATAAGTTAATAAAAACTTTACAATACTGCCCCCGAACGGGCTCAATGCTTATAGTCGTTTAGAAAGGTTTGGTCGCCACCTACAGGCGAAAATATAATAGTAAAAAATATAATTCACTTCACAGTGCATGCTGTGCTTTTCCTCCTCCAGTTTCCATTGCATATCTCTGCAGTACTATTATAGAATTTAAATTCCATTGTCACGGTTTCAGCAAAGCATGTCTATGAAAAACCCTCCTGATCCTGGTGAGGGGAATGGTATACGTGATTTTACCCACCCCATGTGTGGGAGGAATAGGCTGCTGACATTCCTAAAATATTACATAATTTTACAGTAAAAAAGGGAACATTGCAACTGCAGGTCCCTGAAGACAGCCAGACTGTTGTGTTCTATTGCATCACATAACACAGTAATCTAGTTTCATAACATGCACAATTCATTTTAGTAAAAAAAAGTTGTCCATTGAATTCAACAGTTTGCTCAAATACCACAATGTGTGAAAATGTGACATTGAAAAGACAGCAGAGGAAAGTAAAACCTCATTCAAATAAGCATAATAAACTATTTAAATAAATAAAAAATAGTGGTCATGCCTGCATGCAAACCGGAGAGCAACTGTGAGATTAAAATAGATTCCTAATACACAACCCCTGTGTTATGTATATTTCATAGTCATCCAAGTGTTTCTAGCAGACTCTGAGCGAGTGATGTTCTCTCTTTCAGCAGTGTTGTCTTGCAATACACAATGGTGGCTGAGAACTGGAACAGTGCAGGGAGGGCTTTCATTGAGCTCTGAGCAGTGAGGAAATTGCTGTTTGCAATAGCTGACAGTCGGTCCAGCTCGGTGGCTTTTACGCCAGGTGAATATGCCACTCTTAAGAGCGCAGAGAGGTGTCCGTGCAACATCCGTACCCACAACAAAGGCTCTGCCCACAGGTTAAGATCTCCCTTCTCAAAGAGGAACTCTTCATCCTGGATAAAGAAGAAAATTAGAACAACCTTCATTTTTAAACTAGATGTTCTCAAGACAATGTGAGCAGGGTTTGCATGTGCACCAGTTGGCACCAAAAAGCCAGGGCTTGCTATGCAGTTGCTAAGGTGTTCTCTGTATGGTGTTCTGGGTAATATCTAGGGTGTCAATAAATAAAAGCGTAGTAGCGGAAGTCCTGGTGAAAAGCCACATGCCTGCTCATAAATAAATTGTTTTATATTTTTTCCAGTCTTTTTTAATTCAATTTTCACTCACAATGCTTCATGGGATTGTAGTTCTTTCCCTCATTACAGCTGTTAAGTAGTGTCTTGTACATTGGTCTTTTTGTCCCATTTTTCAAATACCTTTCTACTTAGGGTACATTTACACGACAAAGATATGCTTAAAACGGATACGTTTTTCCCTTGAGTTTTTCCCATAAAGACGACACCATTGACAAAACGATCCCCAGTCAAACAGATCCGCGCAAACGACTAAAACCCCTGTATTCTGCTACCAGGTCATTAGATGGCAATGAAACACTATAGAAGAGCACCGTCCTTCGAATGAGACGTTAAACCGAGATCTTGACTCTCTGTGGTCACAAAGAATCCCAGGATGTCTTTCGAAAGGTTAGGGGTGTAACCTCGGCCTAATTTGCCCTGTGGCCTCTATCCATCATGGCCTCATAATCATCCCTATATATATATATATATATATATATATATATATAAATACTAATTGGGTTCATCACTGTCTCCTCTCCACCAATAAGCTGGTGTGTGTGGTGGCCGTTCTGGCGCAAAATCGCTGCCGTCACATCATCCAGGTGGTTACGTTTTTGTTGCTTACACAGAGACCATTTTCAAAAGTTTGCGTTTTCAGGCACCCAAACGATGTTGTTGTGTAAATGAACGGCCAAAATGCATAAAAAGTTTTTAGTAGAATACGGTGTCGTGTAAATAGCCCCTTAGAATCAAAATTTGTAATGTTGTGAATCATCTTATAGCTGGTTGGTTTGGCTCATGGCCTACAACTATTTAACAAAGACTTTAAACATCCCTATGGGAAAAATTTACAGGAAAAATACTTCTGGAATCAATGCCATTGAAAAAGTGATTCTAAACATTCAAACTAAAAATGGCAGCCGTCTTTCTTATGTTAAAAATAAAGTGGATAGGCCCATCAATATAAGTCTATAGTATTTTCTGAGTTTTTTAATTTTTTAGGTTCCATTCTTGTCAATAATGGATTGCATAATGTTGTGTCCTGATTCCGACACGAATGGGGGAGTCATGTGCCGAAGGTTAAAAAGAAGCTAAACATGAGCAATATAGTGATCCGTTGAAAAATTACACAAAAACAGGAAAAGTGCTCCTTACCAAATCTGGTGATTCCGCACAATTTGTGTCCAATTGTTCTTCTCCCAGGAGCCATTCTATCAAGTTCACCACACCAGCAGCAACATGGTCCCACATCTGGAAGAGCTGGCACAAAAAACCCACCCCCATCTCCAGGGCAACCGGAGGAGAGACGGCACCCGCGGCAACACCTAGAAATGTGGCAGAACATAGAAGTCAAAAGTCAGACAGATTTTCCCTGAGCAACACAGGATTCAGCAAAATGAATGATTCTGGAACACATGTATGGAAAAATTGAAATAAATCAATTTAATGAGCAACGTCAATCTTAGTCTGGTTTCTTTAGTCTCCAAAGCATTACTGGGTTCATGCAGTGGAGGTGGTGCCTTGCCACAATGAAATCTGCTCCCAATCTGAGATTTGCCAGAGCGTTGGATGTAAAGCAACAGCCTGAGATTGATGCCTCGCTCTCTTTTTGTTCTCTAGACAGCGCGTTTCCATCTTCCTCTGGCATGAAACCCATTTGAGAGAAACAAAACTATAACTCACAGGCAAAACGTGCATATTGGAAACCACAACGTGCCATATGTGCACAGGCATTCAAGGTCATTTCTGACTCAATGATCTGGGAAGTTGAATCTAAGAATAGATTTAGACTTAAGATAAGGGAAGTGAGAAAACACAAGTATACTGAGCCCATCCAGGACTGCAGTCGACCTCCCTTTGGCTTTAACGACCCCAGTTGTTCAAGCTTCAAACCAGTAATGGGAGGAATATAATACAGAAAACTCCGGTTTCCCTCTATTGTCCCCCTTCCCCACCAGAAGATGACATGCAATTTACTTGGGTGACTTCAAAAGTCACCAGGAATTGCAAGTCAAAACCAAAAGAAAGAGCAAAGCAACACTTGTAAGGCTGCCCACCCACCCCTCCCCCAACAGAACTCTAGGAAAACACCTTCTGCACAAGAGTGAGCGGATCGGCTTTCCAATGCAACCTTAAGTAGAGTGCCATGAGCTGACATTACGAGAACATGGAAAGATATTGATTGTGTAGACTCAGAGGATGACATGGTCCTTTCTCTAAGTGATGTGTTGGGACGCCCCATCACTTGCTTTACCGGAGTCTGATGTCAGAGGTGATTTTCATGCATATAGGCTTTGGTGCTGGATGCCTTCCAGGGCCGAACAAACCGACACCCAGACATTAAGAAACAATAGGAAACTCAAGCTCTTTCCATTCCTTTTTTCTGTGGTTTAGCACTTCAAAAACATGATTTCTCAATCTCTTCAGTGCTTACTCAACAGGATGTTCTCTTCGTATCTGTGAAAGCGAGTGTTATTTTTCTTTAGGATCTCCTCAAATGTGTTAATTTGGATTTTGAGAACAATTTGTATAAGATACAGTTCCTTTAAATTCAAAATTGTAAAAAACAAATTGTACCTTTGGAGGTACAACAGCTTCTGAATCTCAATATCTTTGTCCATTTATCCTTAAAAGGTTCATATTTATCTATTAAGGTACATATTACCATATGGTACTAATAAGCATGTTTTAGGGGTAGATAAGGTGCAAAGTTGTCCTTTAAGGGAACTACTGCAGTGACAAGCTGTTGTACCTCTAATGGTAAAGTTTTATATCCTTTTTTTCCCCTGACAAATGTATGCAGCAATATGTTTAAGGCCTTGCTGGACTTAATGGTATAAGTTCACCCAAAAAAGAAAATGTAGTCATCATTTACTCACCCTTATGTCGTTTCACACCTGTATTTTCTGAGGACATTTTGAAGAATGTAGGTAACCAAACGTAATGTTTTGGTGAGCATTAACTTCCATTCTATGGACATAAAACGACTGAGACATTTTTCAAAATATCTTCATTTGTGTTCCACAGAAGAACAGTAAGTGCTACAGGTTGAAAACACAAGGGTGAGAAAATTACAGAATTTTAATTTCTCCGAACAATCCCTTTTACTTAACGTGAAGAAGCTTCTAGATATTGGCTGTAGATGTAACAGCAGAAATGTTTGTGAGGTGTTTCAGGGCAGTTCGCCCAGCCGGTTTGTGTCTAGGCGCACACAGTTGTGCTGAGATTCCACAAGGAAGAGGAGGGCAGTTTCATTCCCGTAATCGATCTGTGGGAGTCGTGGAACTGGAACTAATTAAAAAACTTTCTGAATAATGAGAGCAAGAAGAGCTTTAGTGTGTGGCAAATCTGGGATGTGAGTAAGCGCAGCTGGGCGAGTGTCGGGTATCCGGCGTTAGGGAAGGAGGGGTGGCGGGCGAGCGAGCGGGAAGATGGCCTGGATGAATAACACCACAACCTCTCTAACTCCTTATTTACATCTGGTTCTAGCCTACCCATAATGCAACTGGGGTCTCATAGTGGGTGAATTTCTTTCTTCACTGGAACACAAGATATTATTTTCTGAAGAATATTATGGCTGCTCTTTTCCATATAAAGATGGTAAATCAGGATGGGTGCTGTCCAGCTGTCAAAAAAAAAAACATTATTAAAGTACCATAAAAGTATCCATTTGACAACATCAGAAGCCATATGGTAGTCTTTTCTGTTTTACAGAATAAAGTCATACAGGGATGGAAAGACACAAGGCTTTCTATTAATTTTAATTAAGATTCTATATACATATCTCATCAACGTAAATCAAGTGTTACATTGATAAAAAAAAGAGCTTGAAACCATGTAGAGATTTCAGTGCATGTGGGAATGACCACATGTGCATCCGTGCATGCTCTCTCACACACATCCTAGCATATTTGGACACACACCCAGAACAAGGTGCAAGAAGTCTGTGGGCAGGAAGCATTGGTGTGGGCGAGAGTGGTGTCAAGGTGCAAAAACACACACACTTTTACAGCTCTAACTTCCTTCAGAGATCTATGAGAACCAAAGAATTAGAGGAGGCCCTTACCCAAACAAACACATGCAAAAAATACCATACGTACAAACTACAGACAGACAAGACTGACAAGACAAGAAAAATCATCTTCACCAAGTATATTCTAAACATAAGGGTTCTTTAATAATGTAATTATTTAAATCACTAACAACTTTGCACAAATATAATGGTATTAATAAAAATAATAACAATAATAGTGCAGTGCCGCTTACTTTCATGATTATAGCTCTGTCTGGATATTCAGCAGGCCATCAATATCAGGTGTAGCTCTGGAGACAGATATCATCTGACACATTTATGCCAAAACTGAAATGTCTGCTAGAGATCTTTAGTGTCCTTTACATCAACCTAACCTGTCTAACAGGAGTGTTACAGTATCACTCAGGTGTCTGCTGGTTAAAAGGCCTGGCACACAGTCACATGACTCTAAGACTGATGGAAAAGGACTCTGTAACACATGTGGTGCCTCACAATGCTTAGAATTCTTCCTGTGTCAATAGACTGTGATTGACCATTTTAAGTGGCCTTGGCTCAGCAAGCATTTTCCAATCATTTTATCTATAAGATTAGTAAAATTCTTCAAGAAAGATTTAGTAATCCATCCATCCATAGATTTTACTTCCAGCACATGTTGGTTAAGTTCTATCTACAAGCAAGGGCCAATATGACTAAACTATTACTGCCACAGACCTCTGCTTTAATGATTGAGCTCCCTTGCGCTACATTTGGACACTTATGCCGAGTTCAGACTACACGATTTTAGCCCCGATTTTGGCTCGCCGACAGGTTTTGAGAAATCGCAGACAAATGCCCGAAATCACAGGCAAATCGGTGCTCGTTCACGCGACTGACAATCACGCAGTGTGAATGAGCAAAGACTCGATCTGAGAGAATCGCCGACGAGTCACCAACGCCCGTGAGATATTTGGCATGCTAAATATCTAGACCTGTCGGCGATTCACAATCCTGCTGTGTGAAAAGTGTTCTGACTGAAAACTACATCGGCGATGACCGACAGCCAATGAGAGAGCAAGATACAGGACAGCAGGATGTTCAGGGAGGAGTTCTAGACCAGAATATCAGTATTTTAATAGATAGGCCTATATTTACAATTATATCAAACAGAAACAAAGCACAGTTGCATGACCAGCAGCAACAGCATGACATTTGTAAAATTATTTATTTACCCCCAACTCTCTTTGCAAAACACAGTCCTTGCTCCCCTCGTCTTCCCAACCATTTCCTCCTGCATAAACTGTTTATTTTTCTCATTTTCGCTGCAAATCAGCGCACAGACAATTTGGATCGCAATCTTCTTGTAGGCTATCATTTTTAATTACAAATTCAGTGTCGCGCGAGAACTCCGGTCTCACGCACGCGTGATCTTCCATTATTTCCTTATCACTTCTCGCGTTTGTTTGGTTGTAAAACGTAGTTTGCGGACCAGGGAGAAGTTGTCGGCGATTCTTTCTTTTGTAAAGTCATGCAGTGTGAAACCTCCTGTCGCTGATCCATCGTGCAGTGTGAACACACCAGCAACTGAATGTTACCCCAGATAGTCACGCAGTGTGAAAACAACAGTGGCACAATTATTTTGAAAATCATGCAGACTGAACTCGGCATTACTGGTTTAATGGATGAATGGATCCACGGATCAGTACAGACCTCTTCTTGTAATCCATTACATGAATGGCTAAGGGGCATCTACTGCTAAAGACATTGCACGGACAACGCTGGAGTTAGACATGAGCTGCCAATGGTGAGAACGTCCTCAAAATGAAACCAGATGGCCAAGAACAATACCAACTGGAGTAATGCGAGCAACAAATGTTTAAGGCTTTTCAAAACAGTTGAAATTATGTTGTACTTGGATATTACATGGGGGGAAAATCGTTGCAATTTACATGTAATATAATAGTAATATCACTTCATATTTAAATATGGCAAGGTAAAATGATTCGCTAGTGTAAAAAAAATAGCATTCACATTATGCTGACAAAAATACATCAAGGCAACATAATTAATGGTTCGGTTTAGGGATTCAAACAAACCCTTAACGCTAAGCATTTAACTTTGCTGCGCAGCACATGCAGTTTGAACTTCAGACATAAATGATGCCTCAAATCCAGAGGCTTGTTGAGTAAGGGTGTATTATTACTTCTACGCGCATGGTCAGAATGTAATTTTTATCTGGAAGATGAAAAAATTGGTAAAAAGTCCCTTACTTGCACTGTAGCTTTTCTGACTTGGGCCAGTAAGCAACACCCTAACAACCACCCAGTCACCCTAGAAACCACACATCAACAAGCTGGCAACCAAACACAAAAACCTAGCACTGTTGGTTGAAAAAATATTTACACATGTTCCAGGCTACATCTCTGTAACTGAGGTGAAAGCAAACCGGTCCCTAAAAAAAGCTGTCAAACGAGAGAAACTCGCTGAGCATTTCAGGAACAGTAATTGCATTTAAAATTCTTGAACACTTCGAGTTCATCCCCGTGAGAATAATGATCCTATTCCCTCTTAATGCTGTTATCAGATGTACCTCTAACCCTCCTAAAAGCCTCATCAAGTGAGCCTTGTCAAGGGGTTCTGATTTCCAACCTAATTTGTATTGAGATACCAGAGGAATAAAAGTGTTTAATTTGGTTTCGTGTACTGCACAAAGACTTCACTGTGACGGCGAGGATAAAAAGGGCCAAGTACAAAGCAGAAATGTGATTACAATGAGAGATCATGTTCGAGTTACTTGTATATATATGTATATATATATATATATATATATATATATATATATATATATATATATATATATGTGTATATGTATATATAATAAACTGCTTCCTCTTTCTCAGTCGAGTTTTTTTCTAATACTAGAAAAGTGTTAATAAATAAAAAAATAAATTGGGGTTTGTAAGATTTTTTTTTTTTACACAAAATACAGTAAGAAAAAATATTGTGAAATAGTATCACAATTCAAAATAACTTTTCTATTTTAATACATTTTAAAATGTAATTTATTATTCAAATATGATATGGTACACATGAAACATTTCTTTTTATCAACGTTAAAATGCTCTGCTGAATATTTTTTTTCTGGATTATTTGATTAATAGAGTTCAAAAGAACACGATTCATTCGACAATAGACATCTTTTGTAACATTATAAATGTCTTTTGATCATTTTTATGTGTGAAATTTGCTTAAAAAATATTAATAAAAAAAATCTTTCCCCAAACTTTTCATTTACATTTAATATAAAGTAACATTATACAATATTTACCGTATAGGTAATGAGTATTTATTTTCCCAAAATATTTAAACCACATTTTGCAGTTCACTTGTTTTTGTGAATATGTCAGGGATATTGTACAGTCAAACAGTCATCAAAAGCAAAATAAACCCTAATATATTGTGATAATGACTTGCTGACTACTGTTGAGATGATCATTATGTAATTTAAGTGTACAGTTTAAAAGTCCATAAACAAAAACATTATCAGAATTCAATGATCGACCAATCAGAATCAAGTGTTCCAAAGAGCCGTGTAATATGAGGTCATAAAACCTGCATGCATAACAGTTTTAGATCTTATTTAGATCAATTACAGCAGCTGTCACTATTTGAAAGTTCATGTCAAACGAGTAACATATTGTGGGTTGGAAACAAGAGAAGACACAAAGGATTGTTGGAAATGGCTTTCTCAGACTCTTCCCCCAACATGCTCATTTTTCTTGCCCATGTGAAGCAGGATATCAGCGCGTCACGGAATGTGGTAATGATGTGGTTTTGATGTGACTGATTTATGGGACGAAGGTGCTGTTCCTCTCTGCATCGCTGACCCACACACCTCCATTTCAAAGGCGCAGGGCTGCCATTCACCGCCTCTCCTCCACACCTCTCCTCTGTCACTCCATCGTAAACACTGACCTCCCCCCATCCCTCCAAAACACTCCCCTTCAAGCAATCTTCATCTGATCCCATTGAGTGAGTGTTGTTGTATTTGTCCTGTGTAGGCCATGTTTCCATTGATTTGAATCAATGGTCTGGGTTCAATACAAGTTAAGCACAGAATGTACAGCCTTAGTTAAAAAAAGCAGCAGCAAAATCATATGTACAGTAATGTACTTACAATGGTATAAATCGTTCTTTAAATGGTGAAAGTACTTTGAGGCACTTTTGGTCATGTGTTAGTTAATCCTGTAAACGAGTTTGTCTTATGCAAACAGTCCTAAACATTGAACATTACTTTTTTAGGTTATCAAGATATTTGATCATACTAGTTTCATGCTAACACATATGTTTAAGTCTTGTGGATATACTTCTGAAACAGAGTGCATTTTAATGCTTATTGCCTATTTTGGTGTACTTCTATGTGAGGGAGTTACTGTAACCATATATTTTTTAAAAGATTGTCTGTAGCAGGGTTTTCCAAACTGGGGTTCAAAAATTTAAATAAATAAATAAATAAATGGTTACAATTTATTTCGCAGAGTCCTTTTTACAGTGTGACTACATTTAAGTATTGAGTAATATTAATTAACATGTACTTACTATATAGTTAAAGATGGGGCTTGTTATAACAGCAAATTATGCATAATTACATGCAACTAACCCTCAACCAAATCCTAATCCTACCCTAACCCTATAGTAAGTACATGTAGTTGCTTAATATTACTTAGTACTTAAATATATAATTACACTGTAACAATGACACCTTAAAATAAAGTGTAACCCTTTATTTTAAGGTGTCTTTGTTACACTGTAATTATACATTTAAGTACTGAGTAATATAAAGTAACCGCATGTACTGTACTTACTATAGGGTTAGGATTAGGGTTTGTTGCATGTAATTATGCATACTTTAGTGTTATAACTACTATGTAACATGTAACAAGGGCTCTGCAAAATAAACTGTTACTAAATAAATCAACAAATCCAATCACAATAAAACGCTTAAATGAAATGAAATATTTTTTGTTTATCTGTATGTCATATGACCATTAACCAACACCAGAGAACATGTGAATGTGTTAAATTATTTATATATTTAATGGTAGCCATTATGTTTTTTATTGTTTTTATTTTATTTTAAAGAGACATGAACAAAAACAGAGTGTTCCAGGCAGAGAAAAGAGGTTAAAAGAGTGTGTACAGTGTGAGAAAAATTATGTTTTTTGAACTTTAAATCATATAAATGTGTTCTAGCAGACCCCGAAAATAAAATTATGAACTTGTAAAATAGCATAATACGGGCACTTTCATTTAAAAACTCAGGAGATACTTGAAGTAAATATTTTTACTTAAGTCAAAGGGGTTTGGCTGACAAAACAGCTAGGAAACCAATCAGTACTGCTGATAAGGCTTAACTTGCACTGAACCCAGAACATCCCTTTAATATGAGTGTATGTCTGTGTGTACCTGTGTTGTGCAAATGGGTTGGTATGTAGCAGGTGAAGTCAGCCGCCCCGTCCCTGACGTCCTGATCTTCGTCCTGTAATAATGTAAACAGACACTTCCATAGCGCCACAGTGTGTGTGATACCTATAAAAAACAAACACACACTGTAAGCTTCAGTTTAGATTCCTGCATTCTTGTTCTTGTCCACAGATGTACCCTCACCCAGAGGTAAAGCTGACGCCGTCAGTAAGGTGGGGACGGCCTTCACCAGCACCTCAGCTGACATGAGTTTGACTTCTGCAGGTTGTTGTTCTTCACAGCTTTGCAGGACCAGCACCCCCCATCTGCTCAGACAGACCACTGCAGCCTCACTGAGGTCCTGCTTTTTAACACAACCACATTACTGAAGGAAGATCAGCCATAACGCACAACTAAGTTGTTACTGTGGTGATACCACAGTACAGTGACATGGTAATGCCTTGGTACTTTGATGTATATCATATCAATGCATTGACAAAGATACACAAGATACTTCAAGGTGATTCATCTGATCAAAATCGGTACAATCTTTTCTTTTTTTATTAGTTTTACTTTTTTGAGCTTTTTTTTGCACTGATGCCAAACTTATCATTCATTTGTATATATGTATCCATTTAAATGTTGTTTATATGATGCAAAATATAATAACACATTTGGTTAATACATAAACATTTTTGAATTGAATTTCCAACAAACTAACTTTATCATGATATATATTGTTACTGTGATATGAGATTGTTCTTTGACTATATACACGTTTTTGAAAGAAGTCTCTTATGCTCACCAAGGCTGCATTTATTTGATCAAAAACAAAAAAAAACAACAAGTAAAAACAGTAATATTGTGACATTCTCAAAAAATTTGCATATTGTGATAAAGTTCATTATTTTCCATAATGTAGTGATAAAAATTAAACTTTCATATATTTTAGATTCATTGCACACCAACTGAAATATTTCAGGTCTTTTATTGTTTTAATACTGATGATTTTGGAATACAGCTCATGAAAACCCAAAATTCCTATCTCAAAAAATTAGCATATCATGAAAAGGGTCTCTAAACGAGCTATTAACCTAATCATCTGAATCAACTAATTAACTCTAAACACCTGCAAAAGACTCCTGAGGCTTTTGAAAACTCCTAGCCTGTTTCATTACTCAAAATCGCAATCATGGGTAAGACTGCCGACCTGTCTGCTGTCCAGAAGGCCATCATTGACACCCTCAAGCAAGAGGGTAAGACACAGAAAGAAATTTCTGAACAAATAGGCTGTTCCCAGAGTGCTGTATCAAGGCACCTCAGTGGGAAGTCTGTGGGAGGGAAAAAGTGTGGCAAAAAATGCTGCACAACGAGAAGAGGTGACCGGACCCTGAGGAAGATTGTGGAGAAGGATCGATTCCAGACCTTGGGGGACCTGCGGAAGCAGTGGACTGAGTCTGGAGTAGAAACATCCAGAGCCACCGTGCACAGGCGTGTGCAGGAAATGGGCTTCAGGTGCCGCATTCCCCAGGTCAAGCCACTTTTGAACCAGAAACAGCGGCAGAAGCGCCTGACCTGGGCTACAGAGAAGCAGCACTGGACTGTTGCTCAGTGGTCCAAAGTACTTTTTTCGGATGAAAGCAAATTTTGCATGTCATTCGGAAATCAAGGTGCCAGAGTCTGGAGGAAGACTGGGGAGAAGGAAATGCCAAAATGCCTGAAGTCCAGTGTCAAGTACCCACAGTCATTGATGTTCTGGGGTGCCATGTCAGCTGCTGGTGTTGGTCCACTGTGTTTTATCAAGGGCAGGGTCAATGCAGCTAGCTATCAGGAGATAAAGATCTGCTGAAAAGCTTTATGGAGATGAAGATTTCATTTTTCAGCACGACCTGGCACCTGCTCCCAGTGCCAAAACCACTGGTAAATGGTTTACTGACCATGTTATTACTGTGCTCAATTGGCCTGCCAACTCTCCTGACCTGAACCCCAAACAGAATCTGTGGGATATTGTGAAGAGAAAGTTGAGAGACGCAAGACCCAACACTCTGGATGAGCTTAAGGCCGCTATCGAAGCATCCTGGGCCTCCATAACACCTCAGCAGTGCCACAGGCTGATTGCCTCCATGCCACGCCGCATTGAAGCAGTCATTTCTGCAAAAGGATTCCCGACCAAGTATTGAGTACATAACTGAACATAATTATTTGAAGGTTGACTTTTTTTTTTGTATTAAAAACACTTCTTTTATTGGTCGGATGAAATATGCTAATTTTTTGAGATAGGAATTTTGGGTTTTCATGAGCTGTATTCCAAAATCATCAGTATTAAAACAATAAAAGACCTGAAATATTTCAGTTGGTGTGCAATGAATCTAAAATATATGAAAGTTTAATTTTTATCATTACATTATGGAAAATAATGAACTTTATCACAATATGCTAATTTTTTGAGACGGACCTGTATTACTACAATTAAAATAACTGTTTTTATGTTAATATATTTTAAAATGTAATTTATTAAGCTCAAGAGTGTAACTTTGGTTTGAGAAGTGTTGGGGGACAAAATGGGTGAACATTTTTTCAATTTGAATCCCATTTCCTGCATTTACATACATTTAGGGACTATGGTGATACAAAATCCAGGAAATAATTAAGTTGATTATAAAGATAAATTCTGACAAAAATAAAAGTAGGCTACTAAACTTTGTATAACAAAAAGATGTCTTACTTTTTTATTGTTTTATTGCCAAGGCTTGAGATAATCATTTTATAAAGTCAAAAATGTTTACCATTAATGTTTTGTTACTTTAAACAATTACGCCCGTGATTAATTTAATGGATAGCTGAATATTCAGCATCATTACTCCAGTCTTCAGTGTGACATTATTCATCAGAAATTATTCTAATATGCTGATTTGGTGCTCAAGAAACATTTCTTATGATCAGTGTTAAAAACAGTTGTGCTGTTTTTTTGTGATTTTTTTTTTAAGGATTATTTGATGAATTAAAAGTAAAAATCTTTTATAACATTATAAATATCTTTACGGTCAATCTAGATCAATTTAATGCTTCCGTGCAGAATAAAAGTATTAATAATAATATAAAAAAAATTGAATGGTAGTGTAACTGCTTTTATCTCTTTATGCCATTGAAATCACACTGTGAACTGAGAAAAATTATCTTGGGACCATAAACCTCATCACACTTAGTGGCTAATCGTCCAACGACCATTCACAAACATTTCAGCGACCTACAAACAACATTTACAGCTCTTAAAAACTTTCTGGAGCCTGTGGTAAAGCTAAAGCACCTATGCTCTTTTTTCCCAGGGATTGCCTTGTTTGTAGTGAGATGTGGCGGAATGTTAAGCCGCTATAAGGTTAAGTATCTGTAATCTGCTCCAGTCTAGATAGAGTGTCCAGTTAAACATGCTTGAGTCAGTCTGGAAACTTCCTACACAGTACACTCTTTCCTTTCTTAATTCTCATTTCTTTTCTTCTTCTTTACCTGTGGCATTGATTCAGCCAGGTGCACCACCAGTCGAGACGTTACGGAGAGAGTGGCACAGTAGAGCTCCACACTGAAACACACAGAAGAACATGTGCATACTTCAATCCATAACCAAAAACAAGAAGGGCTGGGTGATGCAACTAAAAATACATATTGATCAAGTCTAGAATGATAAGGTTCCCACACTTTTAGACCAATGAATTTCCTTGAATTAGAAATCATTTTACAGAGATGACTAAGCAAATTTCTATTTCTTCAATGTAAGATAACAATGTTTTGAATGAAAAATTTAAACAATTGTAATTATTATTGTACAAATGTTTCTCTACACAAGCTCTCAAAAAGAGCAGGACGTTTTCTCATTTTCATGAACTTTCCAGGACTGAAATAACCATTTTTTAATTTTCCTGATTTTTCCATGACAATCCATACCTTGATCAAAAATGCTGCCTAATCATGAATTGAAAACATACAATTGAAAACGACCGCCAGGCCGAGTCTAGAGGGGCGATTTTTTAACTTGATCTCAGAAGAACAGGTGTAATCCAGCATGTGTTGTCCAACAGAACACGGCTCCCAAAATACACTGAGCAAATGTGCCATTCCACAACACTGCAAGTGTCCCACTTCATTACACAATTGCAAAGACACAGCAAGTATTATGGTGTTTCTTAAATCACAGGATGACTGCTACAAAAGACAGATATCATGTCACACTGTACAAATAACAATACGCCATGAAGCATTTTCCAACACTGAACTTAAGAGGAGAGATTGAAAGCGTATAAGCGTTGCAGGGAGCGGGAGTCTTTGTAATGTAATACCGACGACCTGTCCACTGTTCACTGGGATGTGAAGGTGTCTGTTATTCTGAGGCCCCTACAGGCAACTAGAAGTAAAAAACAACAGACCAACTGCACCTGCTGCTACATAAACACATATTAAGACACGCACACAACCTCCAAGCATATACATACCCACAAATTGTAGGGAATAACCCTATGTAAAGGTATATTAACCCACTCTCTCAATTGAAAACACAGGTAGCTGCGGCCCTTTAATGTGTAAATCAATCTCTTTCCCGCCCTGCCGTAGGTATGAACGGATGATTGATGTACACGGGGCGGCTGGCGACCACAGGTATGTGTGGTTTCTTTTGTAGTCGGAGCCCACATCTGAAGCCATTACGCTTCCCTGCTAACAGCGCTAGCCACTCAACAGAGTACCTCTCGTCTCCCCAGAGGGATATACATATCACCCCAGACCACTGCTTCAACAATAAGGAGGTTTGTTGGAGTCCACAGATGCTGAGAACATGCTGTGTTTTTAGGGTGTCGGTGCAATGTTTTATGCAACATTAATAGTTTAAATTTGGTGTGGATCTTTCTGCACAACTGGATGCAAATGGAAAAAAAAATATGTTTATGCCTAAATCCCTAAAGGTTCACATTTACCATTGTTTGGTGAATTTTCAAAGGCGAAATCTGGTGATTTCAGTTCAGTTCGATGAAGAATTTCATGCGAGGGTTAAAGATTTCCACATGCAGATTTCGCTCGTGTTCAAGTTGGTCACGCAAATTCGCTGCTTTGACCAACAGAAAGCTGCTTGTTTTGAAATTTACTTCTGTGTGAGCTGTGCCTCATACATGCTACAATACTTACAATATACTGTACATGTACAGTATACATGCACATTAACTTTGACATCCCATTCTTAATCAGTAGGGTTTAATATGGAGTTGCAGCTCCCCACCCTTTGCACCCTTAACAGTTTAAACTCTTCTGGGAATTTTTGACAATTCTTCTAGGAGCACATTAGTGAGGTCAGGCACTGATGTTGGACGAAAAGGCCTGGCTCACAGTCTCCGCTCTAATTCATCCCAAAGGTGTTCTATCAGGTTGAGGTCAGTACTCTGTGCAGGCCAGTCAAGTTTCTCCAAACCAAACTCACTCATCCATGTCTTGATGGACCTTGCTTTGTACACTGTCATGTTGGAACAGGAAGCTCCCATAAAGTTGGGAGAATGAAATTGTCCAAAATGTCTTGGTATGCTGAAGCATTAAGCGTTCCTTTCACTGGAACTAAGGTGCCAAGCCCAACCCCTGAAAAACAACCCCACACCATAACCCCCCCTACACCAAACTTTACACTTGGCACAATGCAGTGAGGTAAGAACCGTTCTCCTGGCAACCACCAAACCCAAACTAGTCCATTGGAATTTCAGACACAGAAGCGTGATTCATCAGTCCAGAGAACACGTCTCCACTGCTCTAGAATCCAGTGGCGGTGTGTTTTACACCACTGCATCCGATACTTTGCATTGCACTTGGTGATGTAAGGCTTGGATGCAGCTGCTCGGCCATGGAAACCCATTCCTTGAAGCTCTCTACGCACTGTCCTTGAGCTAAACTGAAGGCCACATGAGGTATGAAGGTTTGGAGGTCTGTAGCTATTGACTCTGCAGAAAATTGGTGACTTCTTCGCACTGTGCGCCTCAGCATGCGCTGACCCCACTCTGTGATTTTACGTGGCCTACCACTTAGTGGCTGAGTAGCTGTGAATTCAAGCGTGTTATAATACCACTAACCACTAAAAGTTGACTGTAATATATTTAGTAGTGAGGAAATTTCACGAATGGACTTATTGCACAGATGGCAACCTATCACAGTACCACATTTGACTGAGAAGCAGTCTGCGTGCCTAGGTGCTTGATTTTATACAACTGTGGCCATGGAAAGTGATTGGAACACGTGAATTCAATGATTTGGAGGCGTGTCCCAATACTTTTGGCAATATAGTGTACATTAGATATTTTTTGCATGTGAAATGTTGCTAATGTAAACACTACCCGCATCTGCCATTGTTTCCACTAGTGGTCAACTGATGTCCTATGTTGTTGCTGATAGAGAGCTCGACGGTCAATACAATGCTGTGATATAGGCTACATAATACAATTTAATAACAGCAAATGAGATATACCAATAATAGATATAATGTGATAGGCTAAAATATTATTGGAGATTTGGGCTCGTTTAGATTTCCATGATTATCATTGAAACAGGCATCAATTATAGTAGTTCATCCACTAATGGTTTCATTGTCTCGAAATCAATGGGTTTTTTAAATAGGTGTTTGGCTAAATGTCTTACTCAAGCTCAAGATATTTCAATTTTATTCTATGAAAAAATATACAAATAACCACCCCTTTTGAAGTTTCTACCTCTCATTTATAGACTAACTTTAGCTCTCTCTTTTTTTCTCTTCTGTCGATTGTAATAAGGCTTCAAAATTCATACATTTGTGTTAATTTATGAAGACTATCATGATGAACAAAACTCGTAAGAATCAATAGCTTTTGTTTGTCACAGAGCTTATTTTCTGCAATAATTTAAAAGTCAATGGAAAAAATATAGATAATACAGTTTGATCTACATGGTTAACCTGTGTGTAGAGGTCTCAAGCAGTGTGAGGAGATGCTCTAGAACCTCCTGACAGCTCAAATACATCATCCCATCTCTCCAGGGCAGCAGGGAAGAAAGTGGGAGGACAGCAAGAACCTGCAAAACCTGTGAAACACCAAGAGAAATGGAGACTTTAGTCAGGGTAGACACCCTATTATACTGTTTTTTACAAAACAAGCTGTATTTTCTAAGTTGCATTGTTTGAACGATAAAGCATCATTTTCTGTTTCATGTCAAAATAAATATGGCATCTAACCTGACTGATCATATACAAAGAGCCAGAGACATAAAATGAGCTGAAGTCTGTCTAGAATGTTTTGTGAATATTCTCATTTGCCAACCACACTTTTCAACCCATATTCCTTTCATCCATATGAACATTCCCTTATTCCACCCTCCCGTCTGTCAGTAACATTCCTCCCTCCCTCCCAGTCCATCCATCTATCCCCCCATCCCCCTGCACATAAAACACATCTGGTTCAGCTCTGGCCCTCGGGTTTTCCCCCAAATACTCGCCTCAGAAGAGCGAGGGAGTTAACGGAAGACTTGTTTTTCTTTTCCTCAGACCCCCACCGTCTTTCCTTTCCTTTAACGTGACAGGCCTGGTAGCTCATAGGGGTTTGTTGACATTATTTAGACTTATTTAGGTTGATTATTATTTCTTGGGGTGCACAAAGCATTAAATAAGCATATTTTTAATGGTTCTCTATGGCATCCTTACTTGATTATATTATAGTATTTTATATTTTGGTAAGTTGGATCAGTGGTTCCCAACCCTGGTCCTGGAATACCCCCAGCACTGCACAGTTTAGATGTCTCCATAATCAAACACAGTTGACTCAACTCATCAGCTTGTTAGTAAAGATTCCAAGACCTCAGATGGGTGTGTTAGATAAGAGAAATATCCAAAATGTGCAGTGTTGGGAGGTACTCCAGGACTGGGGTTGGGAAACACTGCATTAAATTATATTGAAGTACATGATTAAACCAGTGTGGATTTAGTCCTAAGACGAAACCTGTAAAATGAATATTTTCAGAACAGATTTAAGCACTAGGCTGTAGTTCAATGCATATTTTCTTATTAGTGTAGCCACTTGAGCCCATAGAGGAAATTAGCCTAACTTTCCCAGAATGCTTTGGTGGAACATAAGACTTACCTTGGAAACCAGGCCATATCGAAAGTCTAGAGCCTAACAGCAGGACTTTAAACATTAACAGTTGGCCTATAAAACAGCTTTTAAGAACACACACACACACACACACACACACACACACACACACACACACACACACACACACACACACACACACACACACACACACACACACACACACACACACACACACACACACACACATACACATACACATACACATACACATACACATACACATACACACACACACACACACACATACACATACACATACACATACACATACACATACACACACACACACACACACACACACACACACACACACACACACACACACACACACACACACACACAGAAAAGCCTATTCCTGTCAGTTCGAACATTTCTTAATGATAGAAACGGCAAAACAGAAGGGTAATTGATGGTTGGTTGAGTGTTTATGAGGAATTGAAACATGAGCCCTTTTTGCTAAACAGGAAATCGTCTGCCATTTCACTTTGCAGGGCCAAAGAAATTTGTGTGTATGGAGTGAATGGAAATTAAATGACATTTAGCCGGTCTCATTCAGATACAGTTGTTAATAGCCCTTGTCCAGCAGGTTTTTACAGCGTAGACGTTTATTCAGCTAATCAGAGAATCCCTGTACAAAGGAATGTCATTTCTAGAGCTGAATTCACAAATCTCAGGGCCACAGAGTTCTATGATCAGTGTTTTTATGAATTTCAACATGGTGAAAATAACAATACAAAGGTTTCGGCTGCTAACCTGCATCAAGTTTGATTCACAAAAATTGTGAGATCCACAAATCAAACTTTCTAGTAATATTACATTTATATTTTGTAAAGATTTTTCCCTATTGGCTTTCCTATTATATTTTGTAAAGTGTTTTGTAGTGTTTGTTGTAAGGTTTTGGGGAGTATGTTAAAAGCTTTGTTAGGTTTCCGAATGAGTGGTAAAGTTTCTTGAAAATTATTGTAATTATATCAAATTAAAATGTATACTAGTACATTTTAATGGTGTAATAATTATTGGTCGTGTAAGAAATACACTTATTTTGATGTGTTGAGTAACACTAGCTAACCGTGGTGTGTTATTCGATTACATATAAAGTTAAATAATTTTAATTGTAATAAATTGAAATTTCATCAATGTAGATGCATAATTACAAATAGATTTAAAACATTACATACAAGTTTCAACAGAAAGGACATTACAGTATATTTTAGTCAACCATACATGCTTGTCAGTACATTGGACATTATTTAATCTTATTTCTAAGAAAATAGAAGTAATTGTGAAATTAAATGAAGTATAGAGATTCAGCTAATTTAATTTATTATACATTTAAAACAATACGTTCATTTAAATGCAATACACATGCAATTAAGTGTCCAAAAGCATTACACTCAGTAACTATATTCATACTCATTCGCTTAACTATATTCTTTTAAAGTATATTATTTCTGTACGCTGATAAAATGGGTCTAGAAACAATTTCCATTCAGAAATTGCTAGTAAATTTCACAGTTACAACTATGAAGCAAGATTGTTTCAAGATGTAACACAAATTGTGCAGTTTTTGTTCTTTTAATTTTGTTCAGTTAAGTTCTTTTAGTTTTAAAGTTTTGTAAAGTTGCAGTTTTTTCATATTGTGTGATAGTTTCTTTTTGTTATTTTTTTGCAGTGTGTTTTATTAGTTGTGCAGAGGATGACAACACAAAAGGGTGGTTTCCTCACCTTGGCTTGACACCCCGGGTATGTCTCATGAAGGGCCAAAGAGGTGAGGCTGGACACACTGAGTTCAAAGGGCAAGGGTCCCTGACCACAATGCTGAGACTTGTCCTCTGTCCTCTGAAGTCTCTTGAGGAACTGTTCCAGGGCAAACAGCCGAACCTCATAGTGTGGGCACTGAAGCAGCCGTTCCAGGAGGTCTCTCTGAAACCCGTCAGCCTCAGGACATTTCCAGAGGTGAGGTGATTCCACACAGACACTGATAGCTATGTGAGCCAGACTCTGCAGGTACTGTGTGGCTCCAGGGACTGAGAGGTCTATGTCGTCGTGTCCCTGAGGGGCCACAAGTTCTGAGGCCATAAGAATGTGCAGAGTTTCCTCACGTAGTTTCTTCAGCAGAGACTCTATGAACGTAGACAATGAATGTACTCCATTAGATGTGAGAGAAGATATTCTAAAATTAAAGCATAATTTATCTTGACATATCAAAGTGTACAATGCAATAAGAGAACTACTTTGACTAGTGTTTATTAGTAAAAGATGATCAACCTTTGAACTTGCACTACTAAATATTGATTCAGCTTCACTATGACACCACTATATGCTCTGCTGAAAGGCATCCTGGGAAATACAAGTGCTTCAGAGCCTCAAACATACTATTTTCCTTATTTAATTATTATGAACACAATATTCTTCTGAAGGCTAAATAAAGCTCACTTCTCCATCCAAGAAGTTCCAATGACTCATTCCAACTCCCACAATGCAACCCAATCCAGCACTGCACATGATTCAATGAGGAGTGGACCAGAGGGAATGCCATACTGCATTCCCCAAGAGACGGGCCCGGTTACCGTGACAGCAGAGCATGAAAAGAGCCCTCGTACACTTCTCGGAGCATGCTCAGATTGACCTAAAGCATCGAGTGTGTAGTGAGCTCTAATTTAGCAAAGTGTGAGAGGGGATTTTGTATGCGTGTATACTTGCCTGTCTCTTTAGGGCATGGACATTGCTCAACACCTGTTTCAACGATGTTAATTGTTGACATGTTCACACAGACCCAGACCATTATTATAAGAAGGGGGTGATGGGAAGGCATGTTTAAAACCAGGGTGGAGATGTTGACAAACATTGACAAACGACAAACATTGTAGTGATGAGAAGAGGAATATCTAATCTAATGTGGAAAATACCTCATCACCAGAACCCTGACACAGACATCGGCAACATAACGTCAACCCAAGAAACAGAGAGCAAGTTGTTTAAAGAGTCAGTCATTTATCATATATAAAATGTACACATGCTTTAGCTCATGTTTCGTTGCTTCACTCAGTCAGAGGCACAAACATCTGTAGACTATATGTTCCTTCAAAATCATCCAAAGTCAGTCTATTAAAAGTGGACAATGTACACATTTGATACACTATTACTATTACAAATTGTGTCTAATGCTCATCAAGGCATTTATTTGATCAAAATTACAGTTAAAATAGTATTATTAAATATTATAAAATACAAGTACAATTTAAACTGCTTTCTGTTTAAAAATCTTATTTATTACTGTGATGGCATAGGAAAAATGTCAACATCATTACTCCAGTCTTCAGTCTTGCCACACGAAATCATTCAGAAATTGTAACATGCTGATTTGCTGCTCAAGAAAAATTTCTTATTATCAGTGTTAAAAACAGTTGTGATACTAGCATTCTAGCATTTTAGCGTTTCGCAAATTTAAATGAATTTACACAAAATTGATTACAAACAGTTGACAATTTTCAAAGAGGCTAGCTTTGAAAGCATAAGATTCCATCCACCCTCCCTTCAGAGCGTCTCCAAAGCCACGCCTCCTTCAAAACACATGAATGTGTATAGCAAGGAGCATACAAATGCGTCACGAGACAAGAGACGGCGTTAAACTACCTCATGTCTCAAAGCACAAAAGAATACAATAATAATAAACAAACAACTTAAAGAGCACTGTCCAGTACCACCTGACTGCTGCAGATAAATTGCCATTGAAAAGCATAAATTCGAGTCACAAACTGCTCCGAATATAACGTCACAGTTTTCCATCTCTTCCAAATTACAGTAGTTATGGCGTGAACGCAACATAAGCTTGTTACTTTGGTTCAGGAGAAACCATAGCATGAAACGCACTAAAGACGTGAAATGCGCGGAGATATGAAAATACATAGGTTGACATGCAGGTAGGATTTTATGGTCCTGCGCCTTCCACAGATGAGATTATATATATTGTGACGGATCGTCTGCCTCTCCCTCGTAATTAGCGCCACCCCGTCCCTTAATTCGCCGTCCTTCACCAGGCTCCCGACTGGAGTGGTTGCGATTGGAGAGGAGGGGCGCTGATAAGGAGAATTGTGCGGCATGTGATGAGGCACACCTGACGAGAATGAACCCTCATCACCGCCACCTGTTAAATGCTGAGCACGCATCTCCTCGGGAGAGGGATTCCCGCGCTGCCAGAGCTGCGAGTCGCCGGACCCGCGGTCCAAGCCGAGAAGACGTGTGATGCCGGATGCCGAAGCCGCCGCCCCCACCCCCTCACGCCTCGACCCATGGAGATGAGGTAGACCGTCATCCGCCGGACACCGCCCGTTACCTGGACCCATCCCATCTCTTCACTACCCTTCCTTCACGACACCCCGGCACAACGAAGACACCAGATCCCTGTTTGTTTTAACACTTCATTTCCCCTGTTTTTTTGGACATTTTATGTTTATTTACTTTAATAAATGCCTCTCCGAGGCTTGACACCACTCCCACTGTGCCTGTCATTTGCTCTACCCGCCACAATATATATATATATATATATAGATACATTTATTTACAGTAAATGTGTGTATATACAGTATATACACACATTTAGACCACTTAACTAAGTGCTTGCCATCAGTATGGGAAGAGACTTTCAACCAGCATAACAAAACATGTTTCTGGAACAAATCACCAACCCTGCTTTTAAAATATTATTTTCATATTTAAAGGGGTCCTATTATGCCCTTTTACGTAATCTTGATTTAGTTTTTGGCGTGTACTAGAATATGCTTTCATGCTTGATTGTTCAAAAAACACATTACAAGATAACTGCACCACGCCGTTTAGTTCCGATTTCGATGAAGCCCCTCCTTCCGAAATATGAAATGTGCTGTGATTGGTTAGCTGGCCCAGTGTATTGTGATTGGCACCACTTAGCACGTGTTCGGGAAATGTCACGCCCCTTACCATAACCACGAGTTTCATCTGCTCAGATATAAATATTAAGGATGGCGTCAATTTCAAACCAATTCAAGCCTGATTACGAATTAAGAATGGTAACAAACAAAGAGGATCGTCCAGAACGGATTTCAGGCACGTTTCATAGTGGAATGTTTTTTTCCCATCATTTTCTTATACATTTTAGATACGATGTTATACACCATTTAATCATGATATTTGTCGAAAAACTATGGTAATACAATCAGTAATCGATCAGAAAACCATGGTTCATTTTCCTAAGGGGCGGTGAACACCCTTACAAAAGCGAGAGCTTACAAACACTACAGTAAACACTACATCAACACTGTTAGCAGGCTAGCAGAGGCAATCAACTTTGCCCTTTGCACATCATAGCAACTATAAAACTTATAATTGGAACTCTTAATAGAAAACGCAACTACAAATAATAAGACATACTTACAAGTTGTGATCCACAAACAACCAATTGTCCCGACAAAGTTGGAACTGGCTGCTCCGTTTCAGGAGAAGCTTTTGTGCGTAGCCTGCATTTTACTGTCTTATAGTTTCTGGAAGCGGTCTCCGTAAAATGTGCAGCGTACAGATAAACGTTGGAGTTACAGGTATGGGAGGAAAGCTTGCAGCGATAGTGCGACGTCTCTCATCGCAGATAGACAGCTTATGTGAAGGCGCCTCTCCAGGCTTGACCATAGGCCGGAGATGGGCCTGCCCTTGTAAAGGGCCCCCCCAACCTAGGTTGGAGGCGTCTGTTGAGATTACTTTCCTCTTTGAAATCAAGCCTATTCTTAAGTTGGTTTGGTACCAGCCGGCTGCTTTCCAAGGAGCCAGGGCTCTGATACAGCCGTGGTTCACTTTGATGCGTAAGTGGCCAGATCGGCACGCATGAGCCAGTACATAGGGTTTGAACGAGGCCTTAAGAGGATGCATGTACAGTAGACCCAGCTGGAGTACTGATGATGCTGAGACCATGAGACCTAACATCCTCTGAAATCTCTTGAGAGGCGTGCAAGCACCCGCTCTGAACGACGCTGCTAGGTGTTGAATGGTGAGTGCACACTCTGACGTAAGCCGCGCTCTCATTTGTATAGAGTTTATGACTGTTCCCAGGAAGGAAATGCTCTGGACTGGGAGACAGTGCGATTTTGGAAGCATTGATCCTGAGACCTAGGCACCCTAGATGAATGAGGAGCCAGGATCTGTGAATTATTAACTGCGCCTCCGATTGGGCTATAATCAGCCAATCGTCGAGGTTGTTTAACACTCGCACTCCCCGTTGTCTCAGGGGGGTGAGAGCTGCGTCCATGGATTAGGATTCTGGACAGAGCCAGGATTCGAACACGGGTCTCTGGTGCGAAAGCCTTAGATTCCACCACTGAGCAACAGGGGGGGAATGACATAAGACAGTTAACGCAAGCAGAGAAAAGAGCGGCATGTTCTCACCCGAGAACAGCCATCATGAGTGACGCAATTTCAGCAATTCACTGGCTTCAAATTCACTCATAGTGTCTGTCTGGGTCATACACAGAGCTCGAGAGGGCTCTGCATGACGTTTGAAACGTGCGCGAGGGTTGGGTAGCTCTTTTGAACGTAGAGAGAGCTAGCTGCAGGCGCGAGCGGCATACTCTCAAGCGAGAGCCACCGCCCGTGGAGAGTGCAGCTTCTACATTGCAGGTCCCAGGCACGAAGCTGTGAAACATATTCTTATGAACAGTGAGTCGCAGCGGCGAACACACTTTATGGTTTAAAGGATATAGCGCGCCGGATGGCACAGCAGAAGTTGAAAAACCAGGAAGCCGGTGTCCTCAGACTGTTTCGCAGGTCGCTCGTTCCGCTGAAAGGCTTTTCGGCGGCGGCGAAGAAGGCTTCTCAATCCAGAGGTCAGGGAAGTGGAGAGTTCGCTGATGGAGATTAAATCTGATTTTATGGCAGAAATGGGGGCTAATATAGCTATAAGCGCCATGCCCATTCTGGCGGGCTCTGACGCCTCTCCATAGGTTCGTGCAGTTGCCGCAGCAGCTGCACAGCGTTTTAAAAATTTGGCTTCAATATTCTCGAGGAAAGGAGTTTTTCCCACAGTGTAAGCTACTTACACAATACGAGAGACCGCTCGAAAGGGAACAGCATTTCCTTGAAATAGCAGCAGCTCAACCAGGCCTCGTCCTTTTTTTTGCGTATTCTGTGGGCGGGAATTATTTAAATGAGTAACACTGTGACTTCATTAAGCCCAGAAAAAAAACACGTAGTCCAAATCCGCACATCTTTTTTATGCTCAAAAACAGCAAAATTACACAGTATCTACTGTTGAAAAAGTGGAAAAGCATAATAGGACCCCTTTAAATTAAAGAAAAAGTCAAATAAATTATATTTAAAGAAAAATAAGTAAATGAATTAGAATTAGAACATTAGAATAACTACTTGCATTATGTAAATAAATTAACTGATACGAAAACAGGACCATTTATCGATCCTCATGAGTTTTTATCAGCAAATAGCTTCCCCTTGAAATGGCATATGGTGCAATTTATTAACACCTAAAGACATTATTTGCCTGATAGATGTTTAAAACCATACAGAAATTGTACTTTAACCCCTTGGGGTCGGCTATCGCGCCGGCGCGATAGTCTCGCTTTATTTCTTATCAGTGCAAAAGAAACTCAAATAACTCAAGTCGATTTTTGTCATACAGGCAAGTGTTATACATCATTAAAAACTGTTAAATGTCTTCTTTTATTTGTGTACACTAATAATAAAAACAAAAAGTTGTGTTTTTTGTAAAATAAAGAAAAAAAACATGATGCACGTTCTGTCTTCACGTTCACGTTCTGAAACGCGACAGAAAATGATCTGTAACTCAGCCAATACTTGCCACCCACACATGAAAGTAATGTCTTTACAAAGCTTGAAGTCTCCTTTTTTTTCTCGGTTTAAGAAATCCGTATGAAAGCAACGACATGTACAGTTTCTCCAGCCCGAGCTCATTTACTTTAATGTGACCACACCCCCCCGCGCGCGAGCTGTTCTCATTCAAATGATCCACGTGAAGGATCGTAGAGCTGTTAACGCCCTCATCAGCTCTAAACAAAGAATCAGCGACTCCAGTATTTCTCTGCTTTTCATCAGTTTGGAAGGCTTTGTGTGCTGTGGATGTACCTCAGAACACATTTTGATTATTAGAACAATTTTTAGGTAAGAGACATAATAGTAAGTGTTTTATTGTTGCATAAACTTTACATTGTAGCTACTAAACTGGGGCCAGCCTAAAATGTTATGAAATGAGATACAAGTAGCCTATGCTAGTATGAGTGTTTATTCTAATATGGTGAATATTTTAATGTTTAGACCTGTGTTTATTGTTAAATACTGTGTTTGTGGATATCTGCTCAAACGTAGATGTATAATGTAACAATAATGTTTCATAGTTTGGAGCGGCTTGATCGCTGCACGCGCTGAGTTTGGGTCTGAGTCACGCTGTGTTTGAAAAGCAAAACACGCCACACATTAGGCTTCACGCCAAACTCATCTCATTTCATAACGAATAGAAATATTTGAAGTAACATATGATAAACAATATATGTTTGTCTAGTGTAGTGTTACTGAAGTGTTAATTTTTAACGGTTTATAGGCTGCCTGCTATCTAGGCTATTGTTATTATTTTATGCAGCCCTACACATGCCTATATACAAGTGTTACGGTTGTGACGTAATGCAGCTATGTTGTTTCTGCTGTTGTTGCTGCTGTCTCCTTCTCCTTTAGGATTGGTCCTGGATCTAATGCAACGCTATGGGTGGTTGGATCAGAGAAGAGGCTTGGACTATAAATTCCCTGGAATTCCTGTAGAGGGTGCTCTCTGCCTCTTTGATTGCCCCGGTGTTGTACTGTGTGTTTGTCAGCCGGTGAAAATGTAGCCCGATTGTGTGATTTATGTGCTCTTAGCTTGTGTTAGCAGAGTGTTGTGTAACTACTTTGATACTGTGTGATCTGTACCCAGCACATCAGTGCCCGTGATCGTATCTGTATGTTTATAATTAATTTGAGAAGCCGTAGGGGGTGAGTGCCTTGTTTTCTTTGTAGGCCGAAAGGCCGTTATTTTTCTCCTGGTTATTGTGCTAGTTAAGGAGATAGGGTATTTCATTGTATGTTTTGTTTCTTTTTCTGGATTCACAGGAAAGGTAGTTTTCGTGGGAAAGTTAGTTCTGTTTGGTTTATTGTTTTGGCATTAGCTCACCCCTGAAGATCTTGCTTCCAATCTTTTCCCCTGCTTGTTTGATTATTTAATTCTGTATTTTCAAGATATTGTTTTATGAATGTCAACACAATGCGGCCCTGAAAACAACTCGGAGGGCAAGAAAATAGCAATAAACTCAAGCTAACTAAAGGAATTGGTTTTGTTGTTTATGTTACACCCTGACCTAGACCAGGGATCGTAACACAAGGCACAACAAACTAGGTGTTTGTATATATATTTACAAAATACATATACATATACATATATACACTGCCGTTCAAAAGTTTGGGGTCGGTAAGATTTTTAATGTTTTTAAAAGAAGTCACTTATGCTCACCAAGGCTGTATTTATTTGATTAAAAATACAAAACAAACCCAGTAATATTGTGAAATATTATTTCAATGTAAAACAGCTGTTTTCTATGTGAATATATAGTAAAAAGCGTAATTTATTCCTGTGATCAAAGCTGAATTTTCAGCATCATTACTCTTCAGTGTCACATGATCCTTCAGAAATCAATATAATATGATGATGTGATGCTCAAGAAACATTTATGATTATTATAAATGTTGAAAACAGTTGTGTCCCTTTTTTTAATTATTTGATGAACAAAGTTAAAAACAACAGCATTTATTTGAAATAGAATCTTTTGTAACATTATAAATGTCTTTACTGTCACTTTTGATCAATTTAATTCCTCCTTGATGAATAAAAGTATTAATCCATTTTATTTATTTCCCCCCAAAAATAAAATAAAAATTCTTTCTGACCCCAAAGTTTTGAACGGTAGTGTTTATTGTTACAAAAGATTATTTTTCAGATAAATACTGTTCTTTTGAACGTTCTATTCATCAAAGAATCCTGAAATAAAAATGTAAATAACTGTTTTCAACATTGATGATAATGAAAAATGTTTCTTGAGCATCAAATCATCATATTATACTTATTTCTGAATGATCATGTGACACTGAAGACTGGAGTAATGATGCTGAAAATTCAGCTTTGATCCCAGGAATAAATTACACTACTATATATTTACATAGAAAACAGCTGATTCACATTGAAATATTATTTCACAATATTACTGGGTTTGTTTTGTATTTTTAATCAAACAAATGCAGCCTTTGTGAGCATAAGTGACTTCTTTTAAACACATTAAAAATCATACTGACCCCAAACTTTTGAACGGTGTGTGTGTGTGTGTGTGTTGTGTGTGTGTGTGTGTGTGTGGTGTGTGGTGTGTGGTGTGTGGTGTGTGTGGTGTGTGGTGTGTGTGGTGTGTGTGGTGTGTGTGTGTGTGTGTGTGTGTGTGTGTGTGTGTGTGTGTGTGTGTGTGTGTGTGTGTGTGTGTGAGTGTGTGTGTGAAAAATCTAAAATGTATTCCATGATTCGTGCAGCCCTATAGTTTGTCTTGATATCAACATGTTTACAGGTGTTGATTTATTTATTTTTTAGAAAGTGACCAGATGCCACTGGATGAGTCCTGCTGACTTCAACATTCACATGAGTCTCTGTACATGAACATGGTAAAATGAAAAGTCAAACACCTTGGACATGACAGGTATGTAGGCTACTATGTCTCAGGAATGGCACAAAGGTGTGTGACTGTTTAAGTCTTTGTCTTTAGATCAGTGTGTTTACTAATGTGCTATTTGTCCTATTTTCTTTTTCTTGGATTATGTTGTGTTGTAAATAAATCCAGACAATCTAAAAGCCATTCTTTTTTAATTTCTCCTCATTCTTTGTGCAAGACTCCTCATAATGATCGGGCCTGATAACACCTGATAGGCCATTAGGGGAGGGTCTTTGTCTTTCTCAGGTGTAAAATGCATTCATATTAATGAGAGATTCACGCCTCCTCGCATAAAGCTTTCTCACACAAAACACGTCATACAAATTGTAAATCAATATATTGTTTTATCTAAATGAGTATACAGGATGATTTTCACATAGTTTTGGAGCAAATATTCTAGGCTACGTGATACAATTTTCAAAAGTCTTGTGAAGAAATAATCACTATGGGTTTTATGACCTTATTTCAGTGACATTTGTTTTTTGTTTTTTCACAAACCACGCATAAACATTATTATCTTAAAAATACAAACGTTTACATACATGCTGCTGACATATTACTGTAGCACAGTTTGTGCTGAATACAATGAATAAGACTTTAGCAATGAAAATGTCACAAGTAACAGAAATAAGCACAAATGTCAGAGCATGTCAGAACACCTCAGACACCAGAGGGTTAACAAACACTTTTCCAGAATCTAAACGTTTTATATAACAACTCCCCACAGGTTCCAATAAATAAACCAAAAATGCCACAGCTATTCAGAGTGAGAGAATAGTGAAATGAAGTAAAAACAAAACTGTAGTGGGTCATAAGAGGAGTGATGGTAACCCTTTTTCAAGCCTTTAAACTCAGGCCAAGTACTCATTACCACAAAACAACACACGAGGAGAAAAACATCATTAACAAAGGGAGGGAGACGAGAACAAGTCAGTCATGAGACAGACTTTGGTTAACAATGCTGATTTATTTCCCTTTTACACCATGTCTGTTTTCCTCCAACACACAGAGACAGAAACACAGAACGGGGAAGAAAGAGGAAATGAGAGCGAAGAGGGTGTGCGGTGGAGAGAAAGGACGCTTTCGCTATGGCATTTATTAACATTGTTGGCCCTCTGGTGAGATGGAGGACCACTGTAATGATTACTCTCGGAAATGAAAGGCATTTCTCAGCAGGTCAGACTGTGGAAGATAATATGTGTGTGAGTTTGGAGACAGTAGTTCTAGGGATGTGCTGGAATCTTTATGAAAACCTAAACAGCCCAGTTAAACATCCAAGGCATTACATACAAACACACCCGCCACCTCAGCATGACTCAGAGAAAACAGTGGTTCCATCAATGCCACGACCACCAAGTCTCAGTGACCAGATTTTGCTCTCTCATAAAAATAGCAATGTTACAGTCACTGGTAATAGAAAATAAAGCCCATTGCAGTGAAATCAAACACTGGCAAAACACATACACAACCTGGAGAGGCTGTTCTCGTTTGAACCTCTCAGCTAAAAAAAAAAAAAAAATGCGTTTTTTGTTCCGAGTAGCACAAGTCAAATTTGATTTACAACAGTTAAATAAATTATAAGTTAGACCCAATATATTAGTCTACCTATAACTGTTGTGCTTTTTCCAGTGCAGGTGTTCGACTTGAAGCGGTGCTGCGCAGACCAATCGGTGTATCGTATGACATCAAAGGACCTTGAGAGCGATTAGATTAGACTTTCATTCTAAAAGTCTACATATGCACAAAAGCTAGAACCTGTGCAAAATTCCTTTTTAAATCCCAGTCAGCGGAAGATTGTACGTACATGCATCTCCACCCCGTCTCCTCCCCGAAATAACCATATATGGAGCTTAATACCTAGTTTTACTATGCATTTACTATGCATCTTTTTCCATGCATATTCCCATTGATGTGATACCAAGTTTAACAGTACAAGACATTAGGAAAATATGAGATACAGACTATATGCCGTCACATTACATTGCTTAAAATCATTCAATTTCCTTTCCTTTCCTTCTCTGAAAATACATTTCAGAGAAAAAAAAGACGAGTTATTCTCAATCTTTTCCACTGGCCAAATTGTATTTTTAATTGCTATAAGCAAATCAAATCTATGCAATTTTGCCTATAAGGTAAACATATTTTAGGATGTATATGTATTTTTAATAGAAACCGATACGTCTACTTATTTTTTGCAGTGTAAATAATTATCTGACTCAGCGTGTTACTGACTACATTTTAAAAATAAAACGTGCACATGTTACCGTTTCCTTCAAATTCTGTCCTTCAAATACAATGCTCTTTTTCATAATATTGTAAAGACGCAGGGAATGAGGGTGAGTAAAAATAGGGCTGGGTAATAAAACATACATACATACATGTATATATACATACATATATATATATATATGTATATAAATGATATATATATATCTATATATATACACAAATATATGTATATATATATATATATATACACTGTATACGTATATATATATATATATATATACACACACACATATATATATACACACACATATATGTGTGTGTGTGTGTGTGTGTGTGTGTGTATGTATAATCAGGTACATTATGTCAATTTTTCTTAAGGAACAAAGTCTCTCTAAATTAAAGCTGTGAACTATATATGAAACACTAAAATACTACAATAGAATACAATGCTACAATATTAAAGGTGCTCTAAGCGATGTCATTCGTTTTTTAGGCCGAAACATTTTGTGTCACATACAGCAAACATCTCCTCACTATCCGCCAGTCCCCTGAGTCTCTGTAGACAGCCCTGGCTTCACAAATGGCAACAAAAACAACCTGGTCCAACCTGGACCACGAAACATAACAAACAGTGTTCCAGCCAATAACCGAAATGAATGAATTGGGGGTGGGGGTTGGGGGGTTAGGAGGTTAGTGCGCGTGCAATGGAAGGGAGGGGACGGGATGAGGAAGAGGGAGGGTCGAGCTAGCCTCCGTTTTGTTTGACAATACTTCGAACGTCAACAAGAAGAATTCCAGACTATTACATTTATTTGCTATTTATTTTTAAATGCAATAAAAAAACCCTGAATTGCACACAAACATTTAAAACATTTGTTTAGTGAAGATTTGTTCACACATCAACAGAAAACAGCATAGGGAGATCGATAGAGATCGATCTTGGGATTTAAGAATCCAAACCGGTTCATAAAAATGAGAATAGATTAAAATCCAATTACTGATATTGTCAACCCTGCCCTAGTAAATGATTACATACATATCAGTCCCTTAAGTTATTCATAACACTTCCTCACTTTATATAAGATGGAACACTTTAATAATTATGTGAATTACAGTACTACAGCCCGAGTAACTTTACAACGCAAAAGTTGTTAAAGTACATGTGCAATCTTTTTTTTTTTAAGTGTTCAGATAGATTTTATGGTGCAGGAAAACAGTCGGCCGTCTGTACTCACTACAGTAGTAAACACAGTCCGATACACACAAGCGGCAACGTGCTCGAACACATGGATTTTACATCATGCTCTGCCATCATTACCCAAACTGTGAAAAACAAAACCCAGACGACTGAGGAACGTGCAGAGCAGATGTGAGCATGCTTTCCCACAGTGAACGACCCCTACGCTGCCAACCACCTACTGACGAGTGTGTGCACGTTAGCCACAATTTCTTCATTCACCCAGGAGATAGAAATATGGGGAATACAGTACAATTTGTGCCAAAATTATGGTTTTAATGGCCATCAGAGAGAGAGAATGTGTGTTGGTTGTATGTTGAGGGAGCATTTCTCATGCGGTAGTGTTTGATCCACACAGACTTGTAAACCCGTTCCTCTCATGCCCATCGCCAGTAAAAACACCATCACAATCTCTGCTTAGAGTCTCAGAGCCAAACTACTAAGAGCACTTGGCCTCAAACCCACCTAACACACACACACACACACACACACACACACACACACACACACACACACACACACACACACACACACACACACACACACACACACACACACACACACACACACACACACAGTGAGGAGTGCATTAGGATGGGAATGCATGCAAAAACTGCCCAGAAACTTTCCGCTCCTACTTAGTACCAAGACGAATGAAAAAGCAGATTGTTAAAGTCATTCTGTCAAGTTTGAAGTGTTAGTGACAAATTCTAATAATTTCTTCACTGAGGTTACAAACACCTGTGACCAGTGCACTTTAGATAGGAGACAGTGAGGGACATACAGACAGAAAATAAGAAAAAAAAGTGTGGGAGGGTGAATCACTTTATTTTAAGGTGTCTTTGTTACTGTGTAATAACTCAAATACCTACTATGTAATATTAACTTTATGTACTTATTATGGAATTAGGGTTAGTTGCTTGTAATTATGCATAATTTACTGTTATTAATATAGCATGTATTTGTAATATACAACAAGGGTCCTGTAAAATAAAGTGTTACTAAAATGAGGGCAATTTTTTAGGGAACATAAATATATATATATTTTATTACTTTTTTATTAAAATAAGTGAATTAAATATTAAATCAATAGTCAAAATGCCTTCCTCCACACAATGTCTCATTACCATGATGCGTCCATATGTTTTATTTATGTTTGGTAAAAGTTATGTTTAGTGTAACTCATTATCTTTAATGGCAATTCTCATAACTGTAATACATTAGGGTTAATGAATTACAGTAAATATGCTGTGATGTATATATATTGCTTCTTTGAATCCGTTTTTAAATTAAAATGTAAAGTTTTCTTTTCATTACAGTCATTAAAATGACATGCAAAACAATCATAATGTTCTTATCTTCATGGTTGCTCCAATGGCACATTACTTTCTTCTGGATAACAAAAAAAAAAATTCTGTATTTTGATGTTTCTCATACAAAGCTGTCATATGACCTCAGAAAACATGGAATATAGAGACTACTTTTATAGTTGTTGTTTTCTTTGTATTTTTTTAATATGCCAGCTCTTTTTTGTCATCTGCTTTCAAAGTACGGCAAAGAACAGCGTAAACATTCAGCAATCTCTTTTTGCGTTATCCAGAAGAAAATAAGACATGTGGCTTTGACAAAGTCTGTTGACAGTTTTTATTTATAGGTGATTCCTTAAACTGAGAGAGGAAAACACCAGACAGAGTGTAAAATGTAGAGATAGATGGAATACAATTTATGTTAAGAGAAATGAAAGGAAAGGTAGACAGAGATTAAAAGGGTGTTAAGACTGAGAGTACAGGGCAGAGTGTAAAAATAAATCTCTGCACAGCACAAGGTGTGTGTGTGTGTGTGTGTGTGTGTACCCATCGTTTGTTATGTAAGTGATGGTAGGTGGGTGGGATTGTAAGAGTATGCTTGTTTTAAAATGATAAACACCGCCACCATGCCCACATGTGTGCAACACATGGGGCCCGCAAACATGCAGGGGCCGCCCCTTTTAACTGGGTCACACGGGCACCATCCGTCAGAGACGCAGGCCTCTAGCACACTCAAAATAACACTCACTCAAGCACACCAAATTTACTTGGTAGATTTGGAAACAAGCACTTACTTTGCTAAATATGGTGTTTTGAGCTCTTACCTGACACAGGAACTGGAATACATCCACAAAGACAGCCCAGCAGGTCTAGAAACGCACCACGTGTTACCAGACACAAATTCCGCCTGTTAATTTGTGTGTGAGAGATTAAGTTTGATGATTATTTCATACTTCATAGCATTTCATTGCATTTGTACAGAAACAACACTTTATTTTTCAAGTGTTATATATACATGGTGCGATAAAAAAAAAAACAGATGGGATATTTGAAGGAAAATGTCAATTCAATTTTATAGTAGAAATTTAGGCAAATACAGAAAGTTTAATTCACATAAAATGAACAGTAAAAATACAGATTTTTTTGTTAGCATTTAAATAATTTTAACAATTAACTTAATTTATTAATAAAATTTACAGGCCCCAAGGTAGATAAGCTACTGTACATTTTGAACATATTTCAGCAAAACAATATTAATCCAATTACGGTTGGTCTCAGAAGGATCTCTAATGCATGATTTATGCCTAGGAGAACAATCACCATCTACTGTCAAAAAAGAGAAATCCATCCCGTCTGACCAGAAGTTTAGCTATATTAAAACAAAAGGCAAGGAAATTGGCATATGTGTCAAAACACTTTTGAGTCACTATATTATTGTCAAAGTGACTGATAATGCACTGATAATGCTGACTGCAATAGCGAGCAGTACAATTAAGTTCACACTGATTCTGAGGATAAAGCATCATATTTGCTGCCCATGGGCACAAAGGGAATTTAGGGCCCTGTATCTCACACCAACTGCAGGGTAACATTTGTGGGAGAGGGTGTATATGTTTGTGGATAGAAACTGTGGTGAGTATATGGAAGAGTAAATCAGTTGTGTGTGTGTGTGTGTACGCTCATGGGCATGGACGAGAACAAGAGGGCCAGTGTTTAGGGCTGACGTCAGTATTTCATCACTGAGATATTAATAACACAAACTCTCCAGCTCTTTGAATGCCTAGCTTCATCTTTTTGTGTCCCTCTGTTGCTCTTTAAACACAAATTATTACTCAGAATTCAACAAATTACCAAGCTAAGGATTATAGGGATATATGGTCAGATGTTTGGGATCTCTGTCAATTCACCTTTATCCCTCCATCTCCAGTTTCTCTTTCATTCTTCTGGCATTTAAATCTCTTCAATTCATATGTTTGGAAAGGTATACTACCATACTAGCCTTATTAGAAATGCAGTATGCAGTATGTACAAACTGTGAACATTTTCTGCATGGAGCAATTGGATAAACCTACTACATTTGCCAAATTGTGCAATATACAAGAGCATAATTCATGCCAGTATCCCAATATGCACTCAACTTCACACTCCCTTTCCAGTATTAGGAATAAATCAGAAACTACATAATTCATCTCCTTCTTGACTATTTGATTTAACTTCTGAAAGGTTAGTCATTTTACAGAAAACTGGGTTAAAAATAAAAATTATAATAATAATAAAATAACCAACCAACCATGTTGGTTTTAATGTCTATATAGCTCTTATGCATTTTTATTTAAGTTTTAGTTTAAGCTATTTTTGACATTAAGTTAAAAGTCCCCCTGTAGTCGATAATTTTATCCCTTAAAACTCCCCTGCTTCACGGCATAGTAATGATGATGTGCTAAGCCCGCCCTCACGTTGACGTGATTGGTTACACGTTAGTTTGTGACGTCAGAAACACCAGCGATTAAAAACTGTGTTCTTGAGACAGGCTTTGGTTCACTGCAGCTTTAAGTAGAAAATACTCAGCCATGGTGTTGACTTATGAATTTGCACATGGTTTGTCTGAAAGAATATTAAAAACACCACATAGACATACAAACAACACCACAACCTGATTAGGACACTACTCACTGAATGAAACACTACATAGCACTGTCATGAGACAATGTAGAATACAATTGTTTGAAATGTTTATTGTTGTATGCTGTTCCATCTTACTCAACTCTCCTAAAAATGTGTCTGGCTCATTAAGGAGTTTGTTATAAAGCATCAGTATGGATCAGTATCAAAGGGCACGTGGCCGTGTGACTCTTCCTGCAGCGCTGGGTCAGTAAGTAGAGAGCAACACGAGCTCAGAACACCGAGAGCTCAATTAATACACCAATGAGTTGCAATGTTATTTTGTAAAAGAATATTATTAGCAAAAGCCAAACCAAAAATTGCTTGTACGCACACTGTTTTTGCTAATATATATGCAAATAATGAAAGTGGTGACCAGTGTTTAAACCCTTACAGTACCCACCTTGTGGCGAGCCACAGCCGTGGAAAAATGGCACTGGAAAGGACACAGTCCTGCGTATTTTCTGACTGGGGTCTGTGTGTGTCCGTCAGGTAGGAACGCAACAACGACAGCACCTGAGTAGGAGATGGAACACCTTTAATATGAGAATAAGTTGGAGAGAAAGAGACAACATATACAGAAAAGCAAAACATATACAGAAGGATACTTAGCCAACCAAAGAGTTTAGACAGAAAGATATAAGACATAAATCAGATAGACATGAGATGGAAATCAAAGACAGATATCAGATCCATGAATCAGATATCAGAAAAATAAATAACAGGGATCAGACTGAGGAATCAGTAAGAGTTTAGAAAGAGATCAAAGAGAGAATTCAGAAGGATAATTCAGAGAGAGATCAGACAGGAGACATCTGACAGAATCAAAGAGTGGAACATAAAGGAATAATTTATCATATTTAGGGATTTATCGGCAACCATATCGGAAAATTTGGTTGATAAATTAAAGCTGATAAATAATGTATTATTTCCTTCAGCTGAGACACTTTTCACAATGCACTGTTCGCAATGATGGTTCTCTTACGATAGGTTCTCTCGTATTGCGTAAGTTTAGCTTACATTACGGGAAAGATTCATCTTCTCGAGATATTGAAGCCAAAAAATTATCCTTAATTTATTAAGTATTCATTGTCAACGCAGTGCAGCAGCTAGCAGACCTAGAGCAGGCCATCTCGCGTGCTCATTGGCTGCCCTGCGGGCAACTGCTGCAGCCTACCAGTGAGCCCGGCGTGACGTCACGCCCAATGAAGGGCGCCCGCGCCTTCATAGCGTCACAGCCCGCCGGAATGGGCGTGGCTTAGCGTATAAAAGTAGGGGCTGTAGGCTGACTTCCCTGATTTTTCATCTCTTCAGCAAGCTCTTCGCATCGCTGGATCTGAGAGAAGCCACCGCTGCCGCCGCACAGCGAACAGCCAGCTTAGGACAGCGCTGAGGAAGCCGGCGGTCTTCGCCACCTTCAGCCATCCGTACGAGCTACGCTATCCGGCAACGTATCCTTTACCTTGCTAACCTATTCTAAAAGAGCAGCGAGTGTCTTTTTAAAGATGACTCGCGCTTCCTGCGGCTTGTGTAGAGCCCCGCTCAGCGCCGGAGACCGCCACTTGATCTGCGCTCTCTGCCTGGGCCTGGAACATGCAGAGGTCGCACTAGCGTCCGGGGGCTGCTAGCTCTGTGAAGCGCTTCCGCTGTCGACCCTGCGGGCTCGACTCGAAGCCTTCAACACCGCAGCAGTCACTCCGCCCTCTGTGGGACCGCGCAGGAAGAAGCGCAGTTCCCTGAGACAGCCGGAACCTGTGGCCACAGCGACGCGCTCGCCGGAGAACCTCCCTCGAGCCTCGCTTTCGCCTTCGCCGCCCCCCCTCACCGACGCGCAGCTGCCGCTCACGAGCCTCACTGCCGTCGCATCTGAGGATGAGGCCGGGGGACACGCCACGAGAGACTGCTGCTCCATCCTGGCATCAGACAGCGAGGAATGGTCGCTTCACTCCGCCTCCTCGTCGATCCAGGAATCCACCCGTACCCGCGCTGGAGCTGATGCGGAACTGAGGCGCCTGCTGACGCAAGACTTCAGTCCCAGGCCTCCGCGTCGCTCTCCCAAGTGGACGGCGCCGCCGAGAAAGGGTACACGGCTATTCCCCCCCTGTGGAAGAGGCGGTCGCAGCACACCTTTGCCCGCCCTCTGCCAGATGGCGGTCACGGTCAGCCCTCGCGTCAAAAGCCTGCAGAGCCACTTCCGCCTTGGTCGGTCGCGCATATGCCGCCTCCGGCCAGGCCGCGTCTGCTCTCCACTCCATGGCTGTGCTACAGATCCTGCAAGCCGACCTCCTCCGTGAATGGGATGAGAAGGGCCGGGATCCAGCTGCGGTTACAGACCTGAGAAGTGCGACGGATCTCTCTCTCTCTCCGCGCCACTAAAACCGCAGCTCAAGCCATTGGATGTGCCATGGCCGCGTTGACTGTAACAGAGAGGCACCTCTGGTTGACGCTCGCGGATATGAGGGAAACTGAGCGAGCAACTTTCCTGAACGCGCCGCTCTCCCCCACTGGTCTCTTCGGCCCAGCGGTGAACGGGATCGTTGACCGTTTTTCTGAGGTACAGAAGACCACGCAGGCCATGAACCTCTTCCTGTCGCAACGCGAGAGACAAAAGCTAGCCTCCTGTGCGAGCCAGCGCCCAGCGTCCAGCACAGCCTCAGCCTTCGCAGCGATGTCAGGGCGGCCGCCCTAGGTCGCGCTCAGACAGCCGTCACAGACCGCCGCCCCCCAGAGGGCTTCGGCAGAAGATCACGCTGAAGTCTGAGCACGCAAAGCCCTCCTAACAAAGAGAGAGAAAAGACGTGCGTGTCCCGCTGGGGCCGGACCGCCGTCAAAGTTTATTTACCTGTCAGTCCCCTTCAAACAGGCTACTGCAGTGGTTCATTTAGCAGCCATCGAGCCGGTTTGTTCACCCTCTCGCCTGCACACAAATGCCGTTTTTACGGCGACCCAGAGAAATCTCAAAAAGAGTATAATGTCTGGTCCGGCTCACGCTGTCGGTGTTTTAAGTGTCGTGAAAGTGCCCACGCCCCAGTGTTCACCCCTACACACAAGCACCTCGAATCTCGTGTCACTCATAGAGCACACTCTCATAAAGCGCAGAAAAGCCGCTCGAGTGTTGAATGTAAGAAATGTGTCCACAGGTCTGTGCCCACTATCTGCCCGCTCTGTTACACGATCAAAAAAGCAGGTTATGAATGTAAGTCTCGTGCCCGCCATAGAGTGTTCACGCTTGCTAACACAAACCACCCCCCGGGCTCCGCCCGCACGTTTAAGTGTTATCACAAAACGCAGGGCATTAATAAGACGCTCCCCATCCATTATGATCGGGGCGTCAAATACACTTGTAAGTCTCGTGCCCGCGCACACACTTACAGGAAGCTTTTCCGCCCGTAGCGCGGCTCGCGCGTCAAAAAGTGAAAAAAAGAATGTTCCCCATCCCTTATGATTGGGACATCTTACATAAATCAGCCGGTTTCGGCTTTCAGCGAGCAGGCATTGCCCAGTACTGAGAGCGCGCGCGCCGCGCTTTCGGCTCCGGTTCAGTTTACAAGCCCGCAAATGGCGGCGATCTGAACCCGGAGGCCATTCGCCCCCTAGCGGCTCACATAGCTGTGTGGGAAACTATCCCAGTGATTTCAGAATAGGTGCTGAGCACAATAAAGCAGGGCTATACACTTCAATTCATTCGCCGTCCCCCGCGCTTTCAAAGCCCGGACCGCGACGATAGTGAATGCGTAAGTAGCACACCTACTTCACGCAGAAATAGCAGAGCATCTGCTGTGCAAAGGGGCTATAGAAAAGGTACCGTCTTCTCTGAGCGAGTCAGGTTTTTACAGCCGATATTTTCTCATACCCAAGAAGGACTGGGCCTTCAGACCTATCCTAGATCTGAGACACTTGAACATGATGCTTACGACCAGGAAAATCCTCGCGCACGTTCGCCTGAGGGACTGGTTTATTTCTCTAGATCTGAAGGATTTTCAGATTCAGATAATACCCCGTCACAGGCAATTTTTGAGATTCACCTTTGACCGGTCAGGTATATCAATACAACGTCCTGCCGTTCGGCCTGTCCCTAGCACCCCGTACATTTACGAAGTGCATGGACGCGGCGCTCGCCCCCCTGAGAAGTCAGGGGCTGCGAATAATGAACTATCTGGACGATTGGCTGATATTGGCACAGTCAGAGACAGAACTGCTATCTCACAGAAAAGTGCTTCTCAGTCACCTGGAAAGCTTGGGTCTCACGGTCAACTGGAACAAGAGCTCATTACTGCCCAGCCAGTCAATTTCCTTTTTAAGAATAGAACTGGACTCGGTGACCATGACGGTTCGTTTATCGACACAGCGCGCGCGCCGTGTTCTCCACCTAGCCGCATCTTTCCAGAAGGGCAGCTTTCTCCCTTTGAAAACATTTCAAAGGATGTTGGGCTGTATGGCATCAGCTGGGCCTACTGTGCATGCGCCCGCTCCAACGCTGGTTGAATGCTCGCGCGTCCCGCCTAGCCTGGGTTTCTGGCAGCCAGAAAATCAGAGTGACTCAGACCTGCATAGCGGCTCTGCAGCCCTGGTTAGTAGCCGACTGGTACCAGCAGGGAGTGATGATGGGAACCATCTCTTATCGGAAAGTCATTTCGACAGACGCATCCAACTCGGGTTGGGGCGCGCTGTTCGAGGGCATACCGGTCTTCGGCCTGTGGTCAGACCAAGAGAAGTGTTTTCACATAAACTGTCTGGAAATGATAGCGGTCGAGAACTTCCTTCCGTTCATACAGGACCAACATGTTCTTGTTCATGTTCATGTTCCGCTCGAACAACATGTCTGTGGTATCCTATGTAAACCGTCAGGGCGGTGTCAGATCCAGAAATCTCTGCAATCTGACGGAACGCCTCCTTATTTGGTCTCAGATGCACCTGCGTTCGCTGAGGGCGGCGCATGTGCCTGGCCATTTGAACGACGGCCCAGACAAACTGTCCAGGGACAATGTTCCCCCAGGGGAATGGTCCCTGCACCCCCAAACGGTCCAGAAGCTGTGGCGCCTATTCGGCAGAGCGGAAGTCGACCTATTTGCGTCAAGACAACGCTCAATGCCCGACGTTCTTCTCGAAGGACGAGGACGCGCTGGCCCAGGTTTGGCCCAGCCTCCCGCTATAAGCTTTCCCTCCGGTCTCTCTTTTACCACAGGTGATCAAGAGAATCAGGGAAACGCGCCACTCGGTGCTCCTCATAGCCCCGCATTGGGATAATCAGATTTGGTTCCCGGAACTAGCACGGCTGTCACTTACAGCTCCGTGGCCGATTCCGGTGAGGGCAGATCTTCTCTCTCAGGATCGCGGCGCAATCTGGCAGCCCCATCCAGAGCGCTGGTCTCTGCATGCATGGTTGATCAACGGGTACTCGTTGCCCTGCCAGAAGGAGTGATGAACAGGATCACGCAGTCTAGAGCTCCTTCCACGAGAAGGCTCTACGTGTCTAAATGGTCGGAGTTCTCCGGATGGTGCACCGACAGAGGTCTGGACCCACGGACATGCGGGGTTCGCAGAATCGACGCACGGCCAGTCACTGGGAAGACATGAGTTGGTCATCCGCTTCCTTAGAGGAGCTAGAAGGATGAACCCGCCGCGCCCCCCGTAGGTTCCTATGTGGGATCTTTCATTGGTCCTCGAGGCCCTGAAAGCCTTTCCATTTGAACCACTAGACACCGTGGGGTTGAAGTATCTATCACTGAAAACCGTCTTTCTGACTGCACTGTCGTCAGTAAAACGTGTGGGGGACCTGCATGCGCGTTCTGTCAGTGCGTCGTGTCTTGAGTTCGGGCCGAATGACTCTAAAGTCATCCTCAGACCTAGACATGGCTATGTTCCTAAAGTGATGGGCACTCCATTCAGAGCGCAAGTTATTTTGCTGTCAGCTCTGCCAGCATCTGACAGCGAAAGTGAGGTGAATCTCCTCTGCCCTGTCAGGGCGCTGAGATTTTACATTACGCGCTCCGCCTCCTTCAGGCGTTCAGAACAGCTTTTTGTTTCGTTTGGTGGGCGAATCAAGAGTCTCGCCTCCTCGAAACAGAGCCTGTCCAGATGGATAGTGGACGCTATAGCAGCTGCTTACGCGTCAAAAGGTCTGCAATGCCCTCTGGGCATCAGGGCTCATTCCACGAGAGGCGTTGCCTAGTTGTGGGCGTGGTCCAGTGGGATTTCTATCCATGACATATGTGTAGCGGCGGGCAAGTGATGGCCCGCGTGGCTGGACACCTTATTTTTTCCCCTTATGGGGTTCCCCTGAAAGTTCGGGGTCTCATGGTGGATGCTTGGTGCGCACAGCGTTGACAAAGTGTTCCCGTAGCGTAAGCTAAACTTACGCAATACGAGAGAACCTCTCGTAAGAGAACGATACTCTGTTACTAAACGTAACCTCGGCTCTCTCTAGAGAGGGAACGAGTATTGCGGAACCGGCCGTGCTCGCGCCACGAGCGACTTCGCTTCAGTCGACGCAAAACCAGGGAAGTCAGCCTACAGCCCCTACTTTTATACGCTAAGCACACCCATTCCGGCGGGCTGTGACGCAATGAAGGCGCGGGCGCCCTTCATTGGGCGTGACGTCACTCCGGGCTCACTGGTAGGCTGCAGCAGTTGCCCGCAGGGCAGCCAATGAGCACGCGAGATGGCCTGCTCTAGGTCTGCTAGATGCTGCACTGCGTTGACGATGAATACAAAATTAAGGATAATTTTTTGGCTTCTTTCCCGTAGCGTAAGCTAAACTTACGCAATACTCGTTCCCTCTCTAGAGAGAACCGAGGTTATGTTTAGTAAGCGAGTATTGTTTTGAATTGCTTGAAATATGATTGGAATCACAGTTAAGTGCAACATGTGAACCTGAAGACTTTCATAAAGGCTATTTAAATTATCATGAGCACATTATAATTGTGTGCTTGGGACATGCATTTTAATGGTGAAACTTGTTTTTGTGGTCAGGCTCTTCAAATTATATAAAAATTTGGATTAAGATTAATCGGCCAATATATGGGTAATCGGCTTTCAAATGTAAGGAATTATCATGAAAAAAATTTCATTTCGGTGCATCACTAATCATCATATGATTAGACAAATCAGAAAGACGGATCAGCTTCTTCATTAGTTAATCTTTACAATCTGAAAGATATCTGACAGAAATCAAGCTAGTTTCTTCTTTAGGTCTTCTTTCTTAGTTCAATTAACATCCTTGCATAACAGTCTATAGGGAGAGAAATAAAATGAAGGAGGGTAGATGGCTCTATGCAGGCCCGGTTAAAGAGAGTATACAGAAAGCTGAAATAGTCTCTTTACTGGTTTACAGCCGCATTGTGGAAGCCACTCATTATGCCCCGGGAGGGAGAGGCACAGGGCAAAACAAGTCTGACCATGAAATACCAGGCCTGGCCTTCAAGCTGCGGACACCCCCAACACTAGCGGCCCACACCCTGTATCCCACACATCTAGCCCAGGCCTGCTTTCCCTGTCGGGTGGGAAGGCCCATGATGGCCGGCCTCGGAAGGAAAGTGTGTGTATTTATACTGACGAACTACACAACTTGAGACTGACCAAAAACCGATGGCAGCGGCTAAGGGCAAGAATAAACACCCCAAGAGGTCCATAATTCAGCGTACAGAGAGTCGTGCACAAATTTAGAAAAGAAACATGCACAAACAAACACCAGCACACGGCCTGAATGCAGTGCTAGATGCTTACCTTTGACACAGAAAGGCCTTTGGGTCGACTGTCAAGTGTTTTAAAAGCCAACCTGTGGGCGGATGCATTATGAAAAGATTCGGAAAGTCTGTATCCAATCTGAATCTACTTAAGCTAATTTGTCTCATCAGTTTGATTTTTTGTTTTATAGAATTTTTCTTAAAGAAGAAATAAAGCTTGTGTGAGTGGGTGTTTCAAGGCCGATTGAAGCAATCAGTACATCCAGACCTTTGGCAGCAATGCACAAAAGAGGAACGAACGAACTAACACACACGTAGTGTTTCCATGTTTTATGGGGACTTTCCATAGACATAATGATTTTTATACTGTACAAACTGTATATTCTATTCCCTTACACTAACCCTACCCCTAAACCTACCCATCACAGAAAACTTTCTGCATTTTTACATTTTCAAAACACATCACTTGATTGATATGATTTATAAGCTGTTTTCCTCATGGGGACCAAAAAATGTCCCCACACGAACAAGGATTTCAGATATTGCCATCCTTATGGGGACATTTTGTCCCCATAAGGTAGGGTTTACCAGGCCACACACACACACACACACACACACACACACACACACACACACACACACACACACACACACACACACACACACACACACACACACACACACACACACACACACACACACACACACACACACACACACACACACACACACACACACACAACACAAACACACACACGCACACACACAGTCCTAACCAGATGGGATGACATTTTACTGTGACAAAAAAATAATTGGCTTGTTAATACTGAAAGCAAAAATCAGGAAAGATTAATACTCTCATAGCAAATCAGGACGTACCAAAAATGTTTCATACAAAGTTATGCAGAGTGGTATTTTAGACCAATGAGGTCTCACTGTGGGTGGAACTACCAGCACAAAAAATATGTGAGGAAAAGTAATATATGAATTAACGGGGGTTTGGGGGTTGAGAGAGAGAGAAAAGTAAAAGAGCAGAACCATTACACAAATACACCTCTGTCTGGTGTCTTTATATTAATTGAACATTTATTTGAAATGCACTTATATTATTAGTTGACATTTTAAAATCTAATTTCTAATTTGTAAGTAAATTTGGTTACACTTTATTTTAAGGTGTCATTGTTACTGTGTAATTATATATTTTTCTACTGAGTAATATTAAGCAATAACATGTACTTACTACTTAGGGTTAGTATTATTATTTTTGGTTGAGGGTTAGTTGCATGTAATTATGCATAATTTACTGTTATTACTATAGTAAGTACATGTAAAATATGTAACAAGGACACTGTAAAATAAAGTGTTACCCAACATTTTCTTTGTCACCAAAGATAAATAAATAAACAGGCTGTTCTCCATTTTCAAAACGAAACAAAAAACAAAAATAAAAAATAATCAGACAGGGACTGCTACCAAAAAAAAAAAAACTTAATATAAAAATGTAATAAAATGCAATTTAAAAAATACAAACAAATATTGGACTGCTCTCAGTTACAGTAACAACAAAAGACATGCACACAATTTTAAGACAATGGTTAGGAGGCTGAGTCAGTATACTTCACCTCGAGAGTGTGTGTGTGTGAATGTGGAAGACCCACATTGACTGCAGTATGTCTGCTGATCTGATTTAATGTTTTCAAAACACAGTGAATTCATTTCCCCGTGGAACCTGGATGTTACCTAGGGCTTTTTAAAAAAAAAAGAAGAAGCTGTTTCTGAGGTGTCAGGTTAGGTTAGTGCTGCTCAATCTGTTTCCCTCATTAGCCGGCGTCTAAAGGGAACCAGTCAGTTGTGTCAACAGTGAACTCTGCTGGGTTCAAGCGTTTTACTCAGCAGAGCAGGTTTTGTAATCAAAATGGCACTTTGAAACACTGTGCTGACACATTTCTTCATTTCATCCTGGTATCAACACTGTGTAATGCAAATCAATGATTGTGGTTGTGTTGAGGAAGGTGTACATACAGTGAAGCTATTTTTATGTAGGCTTACACATATCCGTTTCAACAAAAACAAAAAGTCTTTAATTCAGGCCACATCTATTCCTCCCACTCACACCTTTTTTTTTTTTTTTTTTTTGCATTTCACTTTCTCTTGCCATTTCTCTTTTCGGTTGAAACAAACACACAGTAACATTTGCTTATGGTCAGTAATGTCCAAAGGAAAGTTAATTAATCATTTGTACTACAGAGATGTTTACACCTCAAAATTTGATAAGACTTTTCTGGTGGGTGATATCTAGAAGCTGGAATATCAATAGAAACTTGAGGAAAGGGGTCTTTTGACTCAAATTAGAACAATCTACTTTATGTAACAAACATTAAAAAAAAAGTTATGACCATTATTATGACGGGGACAGACTACACGATATCAGTTAGATTTTGGCACAATCCGTTTGATGTAGGCTGTCATGGTGATTCATAAACCACAATGGGATGCAATAATCTATCATTTTATCTCATATAGTGTGTCATAGGCTGCATCCCAAAACTTAGGCATCTGACTTGTTGCCTTGCTGCCTTATTAGGAATTGACCAGCGTTTGCTGGTACCTCACGAAACTGATTTCAGATAGACTTCTGAGGCTGCACGGTTTAATGATCTACAGCAAAATAGAGAGGTCTTTGGCGATCGAATATTTAATTAGAGTAGTAGTAGTTTAATTAAGACTAGTCTAAGCAGTTTAGGTAACCAGCTATGTTTGCCATGATGAAACCGCCCAGTAAAAATCCTAAACACCGTACTAACCACCTAACAATGGCCTAGAAACCACTGAGAACATCCTAGAAATAGAACTCAGAACACCTTAGCAACTGAAAAGCAATTCCCTAGCAACCAACCTACATTAATAACATGGTGGTAAGTTTTGCAAGTCCCATTCACATTTTCTAAAGGAAAAAATTAAAGTCTAGAATATAGTAGTTATTTTTTGCCACTCTCACAGCACATAAAAGACTCACAAGAGATCACAAAAACAAAAATTCTGAAAATATGTTAAGTCTTATGGGTTTTGAACGACATGAGAGTGAGTAAATGATGATGAAATAAAATATTTTGGGTGAACTATGCCTTTAAGGATTTTATAACGAACACAGACACAAAAACAAAGCCATGCATAGGCAGTGTCATCTCTTAGCTGATGCTGCGGTACACACGTACACCACTCCTGCATGCAGTTCAGGTATTCGCATCAGATAGCAGCATGAGGGCAGTTCTCCAATAAAAACGTTACATTATCACTAGCTGATCTGAACATACTTAACACCATAATCCACCCCCACTCCCCAGTCCCCCATCACACACATGGACAAGATGTGCAGCGTCTGTTATCGGTTTCTAATCTGGTCATACACACAAACATCCAGAATTTCCATATTCAAAGAGTCACGAGAGAGTCAGTGTGACTCAGTGAATCGAAATCGACAACATAGATACAGGAAAATAAAGAGCCCTTTCACTATCCATTTCCCTTTCTTTTGTTGTCTATTTCATAGTTCATGCAATTATCTTTATTTATTTGAGATATATGCTTGTTTATTGGTCTTTTGCAACTCCATGTCAACTAACTCTCAGAGTATTAGCAGACCAGTAGACTAGTAGAGTGTTAGGTGTTAGGGTTCAGGTTAGTAGAAAAAGGTGACATGTAGTTGTAAAGCTACTTAGCAGAATGTCTCAAGTGGATTATTGAAACAAAGTGTTAGCAATACATTTGATAAATAAATAAAAAATACAAATACAAAATAGTGTATATATAAAATTATCCCTGCCGTTAAAAATTTTGGGGTCAGTAAAATGTTTTTAATGTTCTTGAAAAGTCTCTTAATGCTTAACAGTGACGTTTGTCTGCTTGTCCTGGAAAAAAATAGGGATGCACCGACCGATATGAAAATGTTGTCCGATAATGATAATTCTTTATATTTGAAAGCCGATGACCAATATATTGAGTGATAAAAATCCAAAATTTGATTTCATTTTTAAAAGCCTGATAACAAAAATAAAAGTCTCACCATTAAAAGCCATGTCCGAAGCACACAATTATAATCTTCTCATGATAATTTTATGTAGCCTATATGACATACTTGTGCTGTGCATGTATTTTTGTTTTTTTTTAAGTGATTCCAATCAAATTTCAAGCAATTGAAAACCATCATGGCAAACAGTGCGCATCTGAAGTTTCTCAGCTGAAGGAAATAATTATTTATCAGCTTTAACATATCGCCCAAATTATCTTATCGGGCCGATAACGATAACATCAAAAATTAACATACATCGGTCGATACCGATATGGTGGCCGATATATCTTGCATCCTTGATTTTTTTTTTACTTGCCCAATGAGACGAATAGCATGATTAAAACATCAATTACAAAAAATAACTAAGGAAGCCCTGAAACTTTACCAACAAAAAATGTTTTGTGTGAGAATGATTCTGATCTTATTACATTCAGCGTAAATGGCGAATGATATGGAAAATGGATAATGTAGTGACGTAATAAGGTTGCGCCAGTTGAGGCTTGTGCCAAAATCTGTGTTTCTCGTGGAAAAATCAAAACCAATGAGAGCAATAGCACACACAAAGAAACTCACAGGAGCTTATAGAAACATACTGTGGTATTTTTTAGGACTTCTCGCTAATAGTCGACAAATAAAAGGCTGAGGCTGAATCCGAAATCGCCCCCATAACCCTCAATCACTATTCCCTACGTTAGTCCACTAACACAGTTCACTTGAAGGAGTGAATGAAAACGAGTGAGCAAATTCAGGCAGCCGTTGCTCACGTGCATTTGTTATTATAGGAGTCGGCAAACTTTATCGTGTGGATATATGTCTACAAAGGTGGGTAATACATCATACACATTGAGGGCGGCGTGTGTGTTTATGCCGTAAAGCAGTTTGTGTTTCTCGCTCGTTCTCGCTTCTCACGAGACTTCCTATTTCCAACTTACCATGTTGCAAGGTTGGTTTTCGCCTGGGAACGCTGGGGGGAGCGGGGAAAGTCACCATTCTCACTGGAACAGGATATTAAACCATCCAAATGATTTCTAAACGGTTTTATTAAGTTGATATAGTTGCCGAATGGCCCTTTAATACTAACAGATGAATGTACGATAATATTAGCCACATTTACAAGTGTTTTGCGGAGTGTGGAAGCTAAATTAATACCCTGCTTACTGCTGTGTACCCTGCTTACTGTTCAGTTTGCTGTGTTTTTATTTATTCATTTGCTTATAATTTCGATTTATGTCCAACATAAAAAAAAAAATCGTGAAATTTCAGGGGTATTTTTTCTTAAAGAAAAGGTTGTTATTTATATTTTAGTTGGTTTGTTTGCTTGTGTTCTGATCGCAGAAAAGGTCATGCGATGTTTGCAGCTTGAGCACTTAATTTATATTTCAAATGCTTATTAATATGGTTTAGTATTTCTTTAGGGCAGCCCTAAATTCTGTTAAATATTTATAACATATTACATAATATAGTTGAGCAACATCACACGGATGGATGGATGACGCTCCACACACATATGCTCGCAGACAATTCCAGTTTCATGCACAGAAACCTTAGCCTGACGTCGTCATACTCAGGTTCTAGTCAGAATGCGAGTCTGATACTGCTCCATTAGGCTGTGATTATGGGGCGTGTCAACCAAACCAGGAAATAAAAGGCCACTGCACTCAATTGGATAGACCTAGAACCAATCAGAGCAACGGAGTAAGTGACGTCTGTTGAGAGATAGATTAAAGTTGATAGATTAAACTTTTTCCGAATCCCGTAGGAAGGACGGCAAAAACATCTTTCCCATCGACAAATGCCTTGAAATCAAATGCCTCAAATATTCTCTGTTCCTCTTCTAAAATGAATGCAGTCTATATCTTCTATAACACACGCGATAGCGGAATATACACAACTCAATTCTCCAGCGGCAGCCATGAATTCAACCCAAGTGCTCTGATGACGTGGATGGTTACGTTACCGTTGCTCACATAGATATGATGTCTATGGTTGCTCATCTGTCCATCATCGTATAAAGCCCGCCCTGACAATTTGATTGGTCCGAACAATTTTTGTTCGGGCATAATAGCTCCTCAACGGATCGAGTCCAGACTGAACTTCCCGACCAAAAAATGTTGTGGGCAGGGTTCGGCCTGGCATCCAGGCTACAGAAACCTGCTTTAATGTCAAAACTACAACATCTCACTATCTCGATCCACAATTATCTCTTAAGCTTCTAGGTTTTATGGTGATGCTGTTTTATCACTTAAATTTCCCTTTGGGGTTCAATTATCCATGTCTATCAATTCTATCAAATAATATATATTATGTCAGAGGCGTGGCTTAGTGGTTAGAGAAAATGCTGACACACATTGAACTGTGGCGTTAATGTGAGTGAAGCAAGTTTGAATCGAGCATGCAACATTCCTAAATGCTGTTTCCATTGTTTGCCCCCATTGATTGTGTACCAACAATAAAAGTTTTTCTATTATTAAATATTTCTGCAGCAACAACAACAACAAAACACTTGCAATGAAGTTAACACGAACATGTATGAATATGTTTCAAAGGAGAATAATTCAAGAATTAGCATCTTTCAGAAAAAAAGCATATTGGACAGTTTAAAGCTAATTTATAACGAATCATTTAAAATGGGTTTAAAGATAATTTATTTTTCTAAAATACTTTATACTCTTGTAGATCCTGCTTATGTAATGTTACACAACTTAATGGATTGCTGTAGAGTGCATGTGACTAGGGAGGATTCACACACCTGAAGCAATGTTCCATGTATGTGGTTTTGTTGGATTCCTGGTCCAGGTACTTCAGGCAGCTCCTCCAGTAGAGTTTGGATAGTGGAGGGAACTTGAGTCACCAGAACGAAAGGAACCAGGGCTCTCGCAGCCATTTCACGTGTGCGGTACACTGCTGAGCGACCACACCTACAAGAAAACCACAGTACAACAGACAACAGGTTCACAATTATATTTCATCTGCTTCATGAACTCTTCAACTCCGAGTAACTGCATGGCATGGTAAGACATAGATTTTGAGGAGGTTCTGGTGAAAGAGTGAGACTTATTTTAGGAATTAAACTCTCAAACTGCATCTTCTTGAGAGTCGCCATTCAAGATTATAACTGTCCACACTCATTCCTTCAACTTCATGAGTTGCATCCTGGGATGCTTTAAAACGGCATTGAAAGAGTTCACATGTACTGTAAACAGTAAAAAACTGTACACAGGAAAAACAGCAATGTTGTAAAATATTACAATTTAAAATAACTCTTTTCTATTTTAATACATTGTGAGGGCAAAGCTACAATTTCAGCATCATTACTCCAGTCTTCAGTGTCACATGATCCTTCTATTCTATTCTATTATGCTTATTTGGTGTTCAAGAAACATTACATACTATTATTAACATTGATAAGTTATTTTTTGTGCTGCTTAAAATTTTTGTGGAAACCATGAAACATTTTTCCAGGATTCTTTGATAAATAGAAATTCCAAAAGCACAGCATTTATCTAGAATACACATTTTGTAACAATGTAAAAGTCTTTACTGCCCCTTTTGATCAATTTAATGCATCCTCGGTGAATAAAAGTATTAATTGAAAAAACAAAACAAAAAATCCTACCGACCGTAAATGTTTAAACTGCACTGAAAGTTCTTATTTTGCAAATAAATTGATACATAGGCAAAATGCATAGCTGCTTACTAAACTAACATAAAACATTAAAACATGAGTAAAAGCTTTAAAGTCCATTAAAAGTCTTTAAAGTCTAATATCAGAAGGACTTTAAAGTCATGAGAAACACAAATTCATTCAAATGTGTTCAAACTTTGATGCTACTATATCTGTATGTAAAAGTCATTTTAAAGATTCCTGGAAGTTGTACTGAACTCTTTTAGACTGGTAGTAGAGTGAGGGGTTGGAGACTTGGTCAATTCATTTCCAGAGCAGCCCCCTGATGACTGAGATGACTGCTTTACGAGCACTACATCTAAAAAGTTCTGGAAACTCCCCCCAGAAACTCCAGAGACACGGAATAGAAAATATCCATCCATCAAACAGAGGGGGGCAGGAAAAAGAAAAATGATGTAGCGATCATGCCTGTAGATAAATTAATGGATGTTCAACAGATGAATAGATAGAAACAACAAATAAACTTTAGCTAGACTTGGGAAGCTGTGATTGGGATCTGCTGACAGCAGATGAGAGCGAGCATGATGGAGGTATGAGTTTGTGTTAACATTTGCATTCTCTCCAAGACCTAACTGCAGCTAGAGGGCACAGCTCACTGACATTACTGACCTCAAACCATAAATGACATATGGATTCTGAAAGGGACACGTTAATCTGTACGATAACAACGTCTGGGGAGGTTAATGAAACCCATGTCATAACAAATGAAACTTTAAATTACATATAACTACTGTTCACAGGAAAGAGACAAGGTAAAACACTTGACTACAGGATATTGTGCACTTGCGTAAACTGCTTAAACACATGGGTGTCACATTGACAACATTCATATTGTCAGAGCTTGAATAATCAAGCTCCTTTTTGATTCTTGAAATAGTCATGAAGAGCACCTGTAACCATAGTGACAATGGGCCTGTCCCTATAACAGCACTTGATGTCTTTGAATTTGACCACTTGTCACTAACATATGTCCTGTATTTTTGTTTTTTGGTCCAAGTGTTTAAGTGGACGTGAATACCGCAAGAGTGTGTAGAACATTGTGATCACCCGATGGGACACACTTACAACATAGTGTTATAAAAATGCAAGTAAAGTTTTACAGAGCTTTTACACATTCTGATTTTCAATACTTTGCACTAACTTCTATTAATTCCTATGTAACAGACGACACAATTTAATAATTGTGTAGCTTCTAAATAAGTTGAAAAGCAGTTGCAAACATTTTTACAAAATACACACTCATCTTTGTACCGATAAAAGTGCAACATTTTACTACCAAATTATATGTAATAGCTAATTCAACTTACACTAGAACATTGTCTCACGATTTCAGCGTATGTGAGTTCCAGAACATGATGAATGATGGGATGCGGTTAGCCTCAAATACCGCTCTGAAGCAGTATTCAATACTGTCTGCGTTAAAGGCACTGAGGTTTGACATTTTTAAGATCTGGGCAGTAGAGGCCTTTGCTATATTTCATCTGTTTCACTTGAAACGGGCCTCACAACAGGCCGGCTTGAGCTCGAAAAAGTGCCCTGCCCTGCCATTACACACCAAGGACAAAAAATGGTAAATGGATAATTTATTGACGTAATAAGGTTGTGCCAGTTGAGGCTTGTGAGGCCTGTTTCTGTGTGAGGCAGATTCTCGTGGAGAAATCAAAACCAATGCGAGCAAAAATAGCAAAAATGCTAACAAAATGAATAAAAATGCCCCCAAAACTCAAGATAAAAAAATGTCTCTGTATGTGTTCTTGTTTTTAATATTTATAACAGGATATACCTGTTATAAGCATATAAGCTGATATTAAGCAATACCACACAAGCAAGTGCATGCTGTTTTCTCAAATATTAGCACGATTGCACATATGATATTGATTTTATACAACAGTTCAATAAACTAGAAACTAATATCAGGTGACTTACATTTTAGACTCAGAACATTGTCTATTTTTGCTTTTTTACCAATGAAAATAGTTCCAAAAAAATCCACAGTAGAGCCATTGCGCATCTCTGAGCAACACTTCATTTTTTTGTAACTGAATAAATTCACGTTGAATGAATGACTCAATCGTTAAGGCAATGATTTGCTGCCAAGTACTGTCGGTTTTAGTTTCATATTTAAAAGTGTAATTTCCTCTTTTTTCCCTTTTTTTTAAATGAAAAAAACAGAGACATTTATCAAAATATCTTTTTATGCTCCGCAGAAGTCTTGGAACTCTTTACATACACTCTAACAGTTTACATACACATGGCACATGATAATATAGAAAGAGACGGTGGGGCATGTCATAAATAACTGTCTGATGACCACTGGTATATGTGCTGTACACACACTCTACATGGGACAGAAAGAAAGCAGGAGACGCCAGCAACAGACAGCCAGACATGTGAACCTTCACCTGCTGGGTTTAAATTGTACCAACATACAGACATCCCCATTAACCCCCATGACATACATGTTGCCTTCAGCATTCACAGCATGACAACAGTCCACAGACACAGCTGGTCACATGACGCAAGGACAGAGACCTATTTATGGCTGTAAATATAGGAGACACAAAAATTGTGTACTTAAAATATGCCAAAAGTTCCCAAAGATTTTTAATTTCAGAGAAATTCCAATTTTAAATAATGGCTCATCCCGGACTCCATTCTCTTGTCGCCTGTCAATGACATAATATCCGCGCTATCCCTGGTTTCGGCTTGTACTGCCATAGTAACCATGGCGACAGACGTGGACAACAGCATTACGTCTAGCGGCACGCTCACGCTGTTGTTCTCGTTTTGTTCAATCATTATGGATCATAGCAAGCAGACTTTGGGACAAAAGGAGAACTAAAACGGGGATCAATATCAGCGTGGCGTTTTCGAGATGCCGAAAGCTCCATGTCCGTGACAAACTTCGACTTGACAGAGCTCTTGCATGTACTTTATTAGACAGCTAAGCAAATGTACATAAAACTAATCAAAGTTATATAGTTCAACATGATGAAATGTTACTTTATGATCAGTATGTTATTCTAATGTTGATCTAGCTTACAGCTATTCTCATACAGCCAACAAACTAACACATAGAATAACATTATAACTTTCAACACACTCAAATGCAGTTTAGTGTGATAGTGTAACGTTAGACCAAGTGAAACAGCGCTGCGTTACCTCACAAGTTTCATTCATCTAATAAACTGACCTGTGCGAGTATTAATTCAGCACTTGCGGGTAGTTCGGTAGAATGAAATGTCCTCATCCCTTTATATCCGCGGGACTCGCGTGTGGCTCTGATATCTGTCTCTCATTGGCAATCGCGACATGCTTCATACCACAGTCATGGTAAAAAACATGAATGTTTTCACTCTATTTATATACATTATTAGATCCATCAGCATGATGGCAAGTTCTATGATTCCGCTTATCACTGCGTTATCAACCTACACCTTTGTTATTGTAAGAGGTTAGCGACCCCTAGCGGCAAAAAAAAATTACATATTGTAGCTTTAAAGTAATAGTTTACTCAAAAATCATTAAAGGAACACTCCACCGTTTTTTGAAATGGGGCTTATTCACAGTCTCCCCTACAGTAAGATACGTGGACAAACGCACATTTGTCTCAGTGCATGCATTGTCTTAGTTTGGCAGTGCTGACGCTGGCTTAGTTTAGCATAATGAATGGAATCCTATGTTGTCAGGTAGCATGTCGTGAGTAAAAGTGATAAAAAAAATATATAAAAAAAAACCTAATTACTTCTTGTGGTCTGTACAAACGAGTACAAGTACGAGTACAAATAGCAATTCAGATTAAGACTAGGCGATTTCCTAGGCATATATTGCGAATCACAGGCGAAGCACTGCTACTTGGGCACAGTCATAAGTAGCATGACGCGCTGAATTCATACTGAAATCCCCTATGGAAATCCCCCAACTTCTGTCAACATACTGGCGTGAATAGTAGCTAGCTATGTTTCCTACACTTGACATAGTGAATGGCGATGACCATGGCGGATTTTGCGAGAGATGAAAAGGTTGACTTCTCAGCCATTCAACCTTTCCAGAACCATACCTCTACGAACCAGAGAATTTCAGAAGAGGAGCTGCATGCTTTGGATATAGAATGAAAGGAGGAGGTTGCGATCGCTCAACAGACAGAGGACGTGAGGATGAGAGCCAACATGAACTGGTGGTGTGAGTGTATGTCCTTTGCTTGTTCTCACAACATTTTGCTATGCAGGCAATTACCATGTTTGCTGTAACTGTAGCTGTAACTTCTCAAACTCAACACAATCCAAAAGCGAAGATACTCGGTGCAGGGATTTCAGGTGTTGCGTGATATCTCTGCGCCCAAGTAGCAGTGCTTCGTCTGTGCTTCCCCCCAATATAGTCCCAAGTCAATATCTGCCTAGGAAATCGCCTAGTCTTAATCTGCATTGCTATTTGTACTCGTTGTGAATACGCAGGCCACAAGAAATAATTCGAATTTTTATTTTTTTATTTATCACTTTTACTCACGACATGCTCCCTGACAACATAGGATTCCATTCATTCTGCTAAGCTAAGCTAGCGTCGGGGCTGCCAAACTAAGACAATGCATGCACTGAGACAAAAATTCTTTTGCCCACCTATCTTAATGTAGGGGAGACTGTGAATAAGCCATATTTCAAAACACGGTGGAGTGTTCCTTTAACTAAACCTGATGTCATATTCCAAACCTGAATATTGTAAGCAAATACAGTATCAAAACATTGCACAACATAGGCCTACTGAGCAAACCCATACAATCTCTAAATAATGTACATATGCATTGAAACTAATTTATGTAGTAATATATCAATACATATAATTTAGAGGTTGATCAATATCGGATTTTGCTGATAATGTGTTTAAATAAAGGAAACAGTATTGTGCTGATACTAGTTAAATCTTTACACTGAATGTGTAAAATAATGTTCTTAGTTTTCCTTCCTATGATGGGGCACAAGAAAATACAAGAGTTTAACTGCCAGCTACAGTTTATTTTATTGTGTTAGCATCAAAATACCAATGCTATCCAGAAAAAAAAAATATGTATGCATAATGAGGGACTTTTATACACCCAATTTTATATGGGTGCACCTCCAAATAAATATGTATATGTCTTTATACAAGCCAAAAATACACCAGTACTCTTATTTTGAAATGTCTTTGCTTTACTAGTTCAACTCATTCTGACGAGCCAGATTAAATATATACACTGTTACAACATATTACAATATATAAATATATATGAAGTAAATATTATCAAAAGTGGATCACAAGCAATTGCTTGGCATAAATTTACAGTATTTATTGATTGTAAATTGCTCTGAAATCACGTGCAACAGCCCCACATTTTGAAGTTGAATGCGCAGCACTAACATTTATTTAAATCATCGCCTTTTGAAAGTTAATAATCACATTAGGCCATTTCTCGGATTATTGTTTTTCCTTCCCCAAATTTAAGACCTCTTAACATTTAAGCTTTTTAATGGCGTTAACTTTGATCCACCATAATTTAAGACTTTTAAGGACCTAAGGGCTACCCTGTGGCCAGTGCATTATTAAAATTGTGTCTTTTCTGTGCCACAGATGAAAGGAGGTCATACAGATTTGGTGAACTATTTCATTAATCTAAATAAAGAACTAGAAAAACATACTTAAACATACAGCATAAGCATCTCAGAAACATATTTCGATCTAATGACTGCCAAAGTCTGTACTGTTCCCCCTTTCTGGCCTCATATGTTAACTATCAGTGCTAATTTGTCCCATTAAAAGTCTTTGGAGAGGAAATGACAGTTTGGAAGGGTGTAATTTTAGAAACATAGCAGTCTGAGGCGAGTCATCTCCAGGGGGCTTTCTCAGTCTCGACCCACCATTACGGCTCAAAGGCCATCTGGCTCTTATTAGGCACGGTGGTACAGTTTCCCTGAGTATGACTCGGCAGTCTGCAAGCACCAAACAAACCTAATCTTAGTCTGGCTCAAAAACAACAGGCAGAGACGGCGTTGGACAGCACCTGGCGAGAGCGCCATAACACAACTTGTTTATTCGAGTTCGTCTGGCTCTTGAGGCGCACTGGAGAAATTAAATGAGAAAGAGTACATGCAGTTCCATCACACGCTCCAGAAAGCACATCAGTGTATAAACGCACTTGATTTTTTCTGAGCTGCATATTGCTCCACCTAAAACAAGTTTAAAGTCGACCAGAATTAAAAAAAAATTATTTAAAGTTGCGATGTAACGAAAATAGTAACAAATCTTCCTTCTTGTGATGCACATCTTAATGAAACTGTTTTATCTATCGGTTGTTGATTGGATTAAGGCAGATCTGAAAAGGAAAGGTTTAACTGGGCTAAATGTTTAGAGAAACTAAAGCAATTAAAAATGTTAAAATGTTTTAAAATTTTGGTGATTAAAACTGAAATAAAATATAAATATATGAATAACAATGTTTCGAAACGAAATGTTTCCTTGGCAAGTTTAAGATAGATACATTTGAGCTAAATAAAAATAATAAAAACAACAAACTAAAAATGCCAGAAGCACATTTTAGTAAAACTAAAATGAAAACTGAAAATATAAAAAAGGCAATTAAATTATTATTATAGCTTTTAATAATACTAAAATAACACTGCTTTTCAGATGGCGTCATCTCGGCCACATAAGTGGCAAACATAATGTCCATAAACAACTGTAAAGCCTTAAATTTAAAATCTTTAAAGGACAAGTTTGGTATTTTACACTTAAAGCCCTGTTTTATGATCGTTTCTGATGAAATAGAACGGTTAAGATTGAAATTTGGACAAATGCTGCTGTCCTAAGAATTTTCGGTTTCTGTGTTAGCACCCCCCCACCTCCACAATGGTTTCATAGGGGCACTGGACCAATCATTCATAAAACGCATTAAACTTTAGTTTACAAAGACGTGAAACTCACCAAGTGGTCTGGGGCGTTCACTGATATGCTCACACAAAAATTGCTGCAAAATATGCTACATGTTAGAGATAAATATAGACAACATCCAAAAGAATGCTTCTAGGAACCCAATGCCAATGTAGCCTACTAGATAAACGCATGCTTGCACTGGAAACACAATGACAGAAATGCTAAGCTGTTAGCTAAATACACTGACCTCGTGTCTTACCTGGCACAATAACATCCGAATTATCAGTCTGCTGGAACTAATAGTGGGGGCCAGTCCATCAGTCTTCTTCTTACAACCCTTTTGAGGTCCTGTGAGATTCTTCTCTGACTTGCAATTTAGTCATCTATTTTTTTAGTCTTTAAAAGACTGGTCATAACTATAAATCAGTTCTTTAAAAAAACAAAATGACACACACCTCTTAACTCTTCTTATAAGTTTATACAACTGGGAAGAGGCTGATGGCCATTGCCAGCTTCATCATTACCAACACAATCATTAGCATATTATTCTAGTGTGGAAAATGTTGGCTTTAAAAACAGGAATTCAGGGCAGCCTCCTTTTTCCTGTGAATCATATGCAAGACAACTATTATGTTATTTGTAGGTTGATTCCACCATAAACTGTAAACACAGTGTGGCTCTTTAACGCTATTTAAACATTGTTTAGTTTGTTCGATTTTCATTCACCCACTCTTTTTAATTACCTGTTCTCTCCATCCAGTTTTGATCCTGCATTTGGTCTGTCAATGCCCCCACCAAAATGAATGGTCTTGATCTATGCTAGAAATGGGTACTAATCATTTTCAGCACTATCTGCTACCCAACTGTCACACATACAGCATTACAAAACTAATTTACGTTATTCATAACCTAATTAGATCCCTCCAAATCCCTCTTGGGAACACGTTTTAGGAATTTCCAACTTGGAAGACCAGTCGTTTGACATTGTGGATCTGATGCACTCCTCATCCATATGTGCCAGGCACAATCTACTATAGATGTAATTTCCAGCCAACCACTTACATATGTTCTGGACATGCCTGTGGCTGAAAGACTTTGGTCAAGGTTATTTGTCACACTTTAGCAAGTCATCAACCCTTGTTTGGCATTTCCCCAAGACCAGACATGCCAGCTTCAGCATGCTATTTCCTTCATAGCCATGCAAGCGATTCACATGTGTCTTCTTTTCAAAATGGATGTATCTTTATTTTAAATGCAAGCGTAGAACGTGGAAACAAGAGTGAAGGGAAAAACAGCATAAGTGTACAAAAAATTTAAATATGTGCAGAAAACATGATTTTGCATGCAATTTGAATAACTTTGAAGTTTCAGTTTTGTGCAAAATAATTTTAAAATGAGTTTAGTTTTGATTTTTCCTTTTTTAGATGCATTTTGGCGTCAAACTTTTTTTTTTATCTGTGACCGCGTTGTTTGCTTTTCTGATAATTTAGCATTTTTTTCAGTTTTGTGTACGTATTGTTTTTAAATGCGTTTTTACATTTTTGATGCATGCTCATTTTTATTTATCTATGACCTGTGTACTGACCTAGTCTTAGCATCAGGGTTTCCTGTCACCTCTCTCATGGAGATTGTGCAAACCCATGTTTACTTAGCGTGTAACTATGTTAACCAATGGATTTTTAAAGTAGGGAAAGCTTTTCCTGTAGCTCAAACAGTAGAGTCGCTTGCAACGCCAAGGTCATGGGTTCGATTCCCAGGGAAAGCAAGAACTGATAAATGTGTACTTTGAAATGCAATGCAAGTAGTTTCTGCCAAATCTATAAATGGTAAATGGAAACTCTAATCTGGGGAGGGTATATTTCAGATGTATTTGAATATAAAAACTTCGATAATCTATAATAATATGAAACTAAATTAAGTGAACTAAATCAAATGATACTGCTTTGTGTACAGAGGTTACCGAGGAAACGGTTCTACTTCTGCTGTTACATAAGCGCCATCTACTGTCAGAGAATGAGTTTGCATTTTTATTCAGCCCGTTGCTGTCAATCGAAAATCACCCCACATTTTTACGCAGCATACACGCAATGTTGTAAATGGTAACCGGTGGATTGAAAATTAATGTGCATTCTAAATTTGTAAATAATTATCCAACTAGACATCATTAGACAGGGTTTAAATTAAATTAGATGAAATCTGGATCATTTCAGATATGTAAACACAGTTTTATCTATACCAAATTTTGTTTTATCACATCTTTTAAAGTAACGATATCTGTTCAGATTTTAGTCCAAAATCTCGGGTTATCCCAGTTAATTTAGCTGAAGTTTTAATTTAGCTGTTCAGATAAACGGTTCTGTGAGGCCGCACACTGATTGAGTAGAGCTGTCAAAATGGCTAAAAAAAAAAATTGGAATTTTTTACTTAATTACTAATATTCAAATTATATTCTATTTTAAAATGCGTTATGTCAGTTAGGGGAAAAAAACACTTAACTTTTCTCCTGAGGATGAACAATGCAGGAGCACATCTAGTAGGTTCAACTGGATAGACTAACACAAACATTAAACGCAACTACCATACATCATCATCGCATCTTGAGCCACTGATAAGGCTGCCTGACGCACACCTAAAATATATTTTTTAATTGGTCTACGTTTTTGTGACCATTTCCATAAAATGGTATGATTGCAATAAAGATGAATATTACTTATATAATTTACTTTCTTGGAATGTAGCTTGTTGCGGTAAAAATATTCCACAGACAGGATCTTAACATATCTACCCCGTCAGGTTTTCGGGGTTAGGCAAACAACACAAATTCACAGTGCGCCCAGCAAATATATCAGATCTCTTTGATTTATAACTAAGCTGACAACGCTGTGGGTCTACTGAAAACAACCCTGAAAGAAGAATTCAGCACTGATTGTGTAACAGAATCACAGTCTACTCAGGTAACTAATAATGGTTGCCTCGTATTTCAACCAGCACAATAATTAACATCACAGATTCCTCAAGTGTTTTGCTGAGAACCCTTGTGTTATTGTAAAGAGGCCTGATCTCCACCGGACACCCAGACACACACAAATACACGCCTAGGGGAGAGGAGGGGGCCGTGGCAGCCAGAACAGAGCTATATTTAACATCATCTACATGTGGGCTTCATTTGAGTGAATGTGCCTGCATACTTCCACTGAAAAGAACCAGGCAGACCCCAATCCTCTAGTCCCTTAACCCCTGCGTGACAGCGTTGTGAAAGGCTGAACTGTTGACTAGGACCCTTCTATCAATCTGTTCATTCATCCATGAGGTCTGACACTCCCTCCATAATATCTTGATATGACAAGGTTTAATGAAAGAGGGAGTGGTCTTGTGCGAGTCTGTTATTTGTGGTGGCTGGGCACTAGCTGTGGCGTTCATCAATCTGTGTTATCTGTGTTCCAGCCCCAAGGCCTTGAACTAGTCCTTTCTCCAGCCCCTCCACACCTCTGCTCTGCTCCAGATGTCTGTTGCACACACATGGGCTCATAACACACTTATGATACCATACAGGCACTTAAACACATACATTGTTCTAGAGCTTCCAAAATTCAATTAAATAAATGTTTAACACTGTTAAAGCAATAAAGTCACTATCATATCAGGACACTTGCAACACTGATATTTATCTCATTCCAAAAAAAGGTAGAAAAAAAAATTAAGCAGCTTAGCAAAATCTTTTATTATTATAAAAAAGAAGTGAATCAGTTAAAATATCGAACATATTTTAAAACTTTTACTCAAAATAGGATAATCTGATTTAATTGTAAAGCAAGGTTAGTTTAGGTTGTAAACGCTTAATGATATTTATCATTCAAACATTTTAAAATATTTGTAAAAATATTTTTACTTGGAAAACTTGAAGACAAAAATGCTTAAATGAAAAAGTGAATGCGTATTCTAGGCCTGCACAATTAATCACAATAAAACTGAAACCATGTTATGGCTTAGTGCAATTATCAAATCATAAAGGCTATGATTTAATTAAATAAATATATGTGCTGCATAATTCAGATTAAAGTACAAAACTCTTTTCTTACACATGAGCAGCTCATGATCAGCCGGTGTTTGCAGGGTCGCCGAGGGGCTCAGTTCAAAATAAATCCTGGCGGTTTTAAATCAAAATAAAGAAAACTAAGAAATTAAATATTAATTTTACAGTGCTACAGTTGCAATGAAAAATAAAATTATAATTATTATGTTATTATATAGTGAAAGGAGGAAAATATGTTATTACTTTTCTACTTGGCTTCACCATATTGCTTCTTTTTTTTTAAAAACGGAATATTTAAAAAATCTTTTTTTTAATCAAATGAAACCAATGTAAATACAAAAAGTACATTTACAGTAACAAGCACATGCATGTCAAAATAGATTTTTAAGATTTTCCATTTTCTTTACTGAAACACTTAAATATCAGTAACCCAACAAATCTTTGTAAAGTCTCACATGTAAGATCTAGTCCATAAAGTGTTGGGAAAATTGTTATACCTCGTTACAGATATGCACTAAAAGTAGACTAAAAAGAGGAATAAAAAAATTATCTTTTAGAAATTGATATTACTGCCTTAATTAAAAAAATGAGGAAAAATCCAACCTTTAAGGACAACAATTTTCTTTGTGAATGAATAATGTATCATAAATAAATGTTCTTCCTTAAAATACAGGATGCATAAGTCAGTACACCCCTATGTTAAATTCCCATAGAGGCAGGCAGATTTTTATTTTTAAAGGCCAGTTGTTTCATGGATCCAGGATAATATGCATATGTAGGTGCATACTATACTATGCACCTCATTTTTTAAATTAAGGCATTAAGATCAATTTCCAAAATATGATTTTTTGTTCCTCTTTTTAGTAAACTTTGGCATTGGTTTATTCACTTATGCACTGTATATCCATGTCAATTAATTGCACATATTATGAACAAAACTATACAATTATCAATATTCATTTAAAATTAATATTCATTAAACTAAACATTTAATAACAGCTCTTATATGTTCCGTTTAGATTCCATTTAGAAAACCGGCCACAACAGCTCACTTCACATGTAAGCCAAAAATGTTTTTTCTTTACACTTTCTCACTAGTTTGAATACCCACAAAAGCACAAAAAATTAAAAAAAAACATGCAACTCTGTGCTAAAAGAAAAAGGCGGCAAAACCCCAATCACATCAGAGTATGAGAATGGTAGACGGAATATTCCTGGCATAAACACGGGTGAGAATAATGTCACAGAGGGGAAACTGCTGAGAGTCCAAGGCTTTTGTTCACCAAACGAAAAGCCGTCAGCAACAGTTGTGCACATTCACACACCTGTACAGAATATGCTCATGTGACTATTACCTAATGTGCTCAGCTCATCAGTTTCAAATGAAGTTCTCTTCCACTGGATCTTCACCATATCAGTTAATATCAAGATATTTGTACTCAAGCAGAATAAGTATTTTGCCGGCGCCGTTTCTGCAGCAAATGCATTTGCAGCTTTTGACTGCTAAAGTTGCGCTAACCACAGACTTCTCCAAGTTATCAGACAAATTAATCAAAGCACAGTTTTGTGAGTAGCTGTCAACCTTGCCTTGCCAATGGGTTAGATTTGACTGTTACAGTCGGCAGAAAATCCAAGAAAAAACACTTCATAGTCACAGGAGAATATGGGCAAAGTTAGTACTCTTGAACTTGTGTAGACTATGCATTTGTTATTTAAAATGAATTGAAGCACAACATTAAATGTCAAGACTGTGAGACTATGCTACGTAAAACTGCAGGCTACACACTGTTTTTTTTTGTTGCACATTTAACAGGTCGGCAGTATTATTTATATAATTGAATGTTATGTTACATATAAACACAATGCATTTCAACAGATCACGCATGTACTATAGGCCTATGTATTGTCTGTCCTTTTTTTAACGACAAATATTAATGCACATAATATGCAGAAGGTCTATATATATATCTGTCCATGAATTAAGAAATCATTTTTAAGAGCACTTTTTTATTAATTCCATGCTTTATTTTAGTTAAAATGTAAGCACATTGTATTATAGTGAGTAAATGAAGACTGAATTTTCATTCAACTATCCCTTTAAGCATTTATATGATAAATAATTAGTCAAATTTAAACTTTACAATTCTATATTATTATTAGCAATTTATTGCATTATTTTCTCTTCATTTACAAATGAAAATGTCACAATTCCAGCCTTACTGAGCAATGATGCCAAGTGTCCCTTTGTGCCTGAAAGAGTTTCACATGTGACAGTTGTATTTAACTCCAAATACATTTTAATTGACTAACTGTTTATCACAATCAAAAAACAAAACAACAACATAATTTTTGGTGGTACTGAAATAATTCTCTAAATTATGATTATGAACTCTTTGCATGTGAACTAGAGTAACAACAAACTTCAAAAAGTTGTTGAATATGAAACTGGTGTTGATTTGTAAACATCAGAAACCACAAGTTAAAGGCCCAATGAAGTGCCTTGGAACGCGCAGCTTTGTATGATGCGTTGACGTAATTTCCACTGAAACAGGAAGCTAAGGCGGGACATATTGAATGGGTCCTCCCCCTTTTCAAATAGCCAATAGCATTTAGTTTACCTCACAGACTACAATTCGTACTTGAAAGCACCATGGAAGCGAAGCCAAGCGTTGATGATACGTTGGATTCAATAGTAGAGGTGTGAATAAATTCTAGCCATTTCATTCTTAACCAACGTACAGTTGGAAAACAGAATAAAACTCGAGCGTTTGAGCAACCGAACACACATCTCCAACCCATATTGCTCTGTGACGTGTCAACGGTGGCTTTGGCCCGGTGGTATTTATAGCATAGGGAGGGGGACGCTTTAGATTTTAGAGAGCTTTTGTTTGGACAGAAGATGTGATGAGAAGCTGAAGTCCGCAATGATGTCTTAAAAATCCATGATCCATTTTAGCGAAAGTGAGATACTAAGTTTTGAATGCTTATATATCTTAAATGCGAACTTTGTCATTGATTTGGAACACACCAGCTTATTCATATCCTTAAGGCTAACATATTCATTTTAAAAGCAAAAAACTTTTTTAAATCAAAAAATGTTGATTTTAGGGGGCTTTTAATGTGCTCATGGTATTATAGTAAATGTAGCATATGAATGTAGCATAATTTGTATAAATAGACTGAGATGGAGCTTGTCTATATGTCTACATAGTAGGTCACACTCTTATTTATAAAAAAAGAAAGATCCTGATGCATTATGGCTATATTCCAAACCTAGAGAGTTTGCAGTCTACTGTCTACATAGGCAGGTAATTTATAAGGCAACTGGAAAACTCTACATAGGCAGAAAATGTGTGCTAGATAAAAGTGCTTTTCACACTGTGCTTAACCCCGGATTATCATTGTTCTAAACCCCACTTTTATCCTCGGGTGAAGGAGCGTTTCACACTTGTAATTTAGAAGTGGGGTTAGCACCTATGAAGGCAGCTGCAATTGTATCGTTTCACTTGAAAACGCAGAGGAAGCTCTAAAATGCAAATCTACATACAGAGTTCTAAATGAGATTTTAAGATTTCAAATGGTTTTTCGGTCATGTGTGTAGCACGCAGAGTCAGGAGCTGTGTTATCAGAAGCAGCAGAGGGAGCAAGACTTCTCCACCCTTATTTTGAGCCAAAACAAACACCATCCTGCTATTGTTTCTTTCATCCGAATAGATCTATTGCTCCCCAGCTGGAGGAACACAATGTTCTGTGACACAAATGGGAGGGGAAATGATTACTCCTGGCTCTGGGATCACAACTGAGACATATCCCTCACTCTCTCTCTGTGTGTGTGTGTGTGTGTGGTGTGTGTGTGGTGTGTGTGTGGTGTGTGTGTAGTGTGTGTGTAGTGTGTGTGTAGTGTGTGTGTAGTGTGTGTGTAGTGTGTGTGTGTGTGTGTAGTGTGTGTGTGTGTGTGTAGTGTGTGTGTGTGTGTGTAGTGTGTGTGTGTGTGTGTGTGTGTGTGTGTGTGTGTGTGTGTGTGTGTGTGTGTGTGTGTGTGTGTGTGTGTGTGTGTGTGTGTGTGTGTTGGATTCCACTAAGGTACTTGCAGTATATGTTCCAATAATATTTTTCCAACTTTGTCTAAATAATGCAAAAAATGTGTGAACGGACACAGCAATGGAAAGTAGCACGTCTAAAGCATTACAAATGATAAGAGAAGAAAAAATATGTAGTCAGAGGAAAAAAAATCTATTACAGGAAAGGATGGACTGCGTTGAAGGATGGGATGATATGCACAGGAAGCAGCCTTAGACACCAGAGGGTTTACAAATAGTCACCTGAATCAAACCAATATTTTATTTTCAGTGATTTTACATCAAGATCTTATATCCCTTGTCCAGCATTGCATTTAAAAAAGTGATCGGAATGTCTAAACTTACCTGATGATTAAGGGCATAAATGGAGCTAAACCCAGAGGAGATGATGAACCATCCATAGGAGATGGGTAGAGACGACCCAAAACCAACAACAACAAGAAAAGACTGGGGTGCAGTTTCACCTGTCCTGAATCGCTGGAAAAAAAAAAAAAAAACAGAGAAGTGCATTACATTCACCTACTTTCCTAAAATTCTTGACTAGTGTAACTTGTTACTTACAAACTTATTTACAAGTCTAAAGTCATGCGTAAATAATGTGTAAATGTAAATGTTTCTGACTACCTTAACTGACAAGTTAACTTCCAACTTTACTAATGCAACCAACAAAGGCATTCACTTGCTAACATACTGTATATAACTAACAGAACTATCCTTACTAACCTGTATGAAACTTCATAAGTTTACTAACTTATTTAGCATAACATTAACATTTGTCACTTTCTAACATAGACCTATAACTTAATGAACAAACCTACCTGACTGACTTGTATATGACTTAATAACTTCTTTTCCCAACTTATTTAACTAGTATAACTTGCTTAAAGGGGTTATGAACTGCATTTTTTAAATATAATTTTCTCTGAGGTCCACTTATAATGTTATAAAGATTTTTTTCATCAAAAACATTCTAGTGTAGAATAAGCCATTTTTTATCCTGTTTTGATAGGAATGTCGCATTCAAGAGTTGTTGGAAGTAAACGCCCACTGCTATGATTGGGTAAAAGTTTTGTATATCAAAATAATTTTCAAAGTCACCGCCATTTCATGTGTGGGGTTGTTTTAAAACCTCCCAATGTTGAAAAATATCTTGTTACATAGTTGAAACATTTGCCAACAATAACAAATGTTTATGGCTATTACATATGCTTTATAAGTCTTAGTTGTGGCAAATAAAGTTTAAGTACTTTAAGTAATTACCACAGTTATAATTGACAAAGGATGACTTATGTTTTTTTTTTTTGTGTAAACAGAAATATGATTGAATGTACCATTGTTTGTCACACTGTCATTCTTCAATTATGCATCAGGAAAAAATGCCATATATAAAAATTGCCTGATGTGTTATTGTTCCCATTATTTATTTGTTGTCCTGGATGGAGTTAAACTGGGGTCAATGAACTGTGTATTTGACTGTATAAGCTTGGTTTCATATGTAAAAAAATGAAATTCAGGTTGTTGATTTTTTTTTTTGTGTGCAATGTGGCATTTGTAATTGTTCCCAACATTTTATCTAATCATTATATACTGTTCCATATGGACTGAAGTCTATGGAGTAATTATTTGATTGTTTAACTATGATCACGCTCACCTGAAGACCTGCAGCGTGCTTTCTATTATTAAGAAGTAGTCAAATTGTCACACTGACGAAGGCAAAGAGCAAAACGTTTGTATAATCTTTATCTCCTGTTTGTAATAAAGTATTTTTAGAGTGCAGCGCTTTGGATAAAACTAACTCTATATCGCGAATCATATCGTTTACATCAACTTTACATATCGTTGCCTTTTTACACTCACCTAAAGGATTATTAGGAACACCATACTAATACTGTGTTTGACCCCCTTTCGCCTTCAGAACTGCCTTAATTCTACGTGGCATTGATTCAACAAGGTGCTGAATTGTGAGCAGATTGTGAAATACTCAGATCGGCCCGTCTGGCACCAACAACCATGCCACGCTCAAAATTGCTTAAATCGTCTTTCTTTCCCATTCTGACATTCAGTTTGGAGTACAGGAGATTGTCTTGACCAGGACCACACCCCTAAATGCATTGAAGCAACTGCCATGTGATTGGTTGATTAGATAATTCCATTAATGAGAAATTGAACAGGTAGTTGAACTGCTAATAATCCTTTAGGTGAGTGTATATTAAATATCTTGATATAATACTGTATCGTTAAACCCTTACCTCTTATGTCGAAAGATCATGGAAAATTTGATACTAACTTTAACTTTTTAAACCTTTGTTGCCATTGGCTTGGCTTGCTTAATTGGGGACATTAAATTTAACATTTAATTTAATATTCAACAATAATATTGATCTGCCTGCATTGACACTATTATACAAGAACTGAGCTGGACGATGACATCACAGTTTACTCTAGAGCAGCTATATATATATATATATATATATAAATAAATAAATATAAATGATTTAAATTAATAACTTTTTAAAAACAAAAATTAAACATCACTGAACTTAAGCTGGACTGTGACACTATTTACTTCTGGAAACAAACTTTTTGTGCATTATTTTCCTGTTATCTCTGTAAAGCTTCTTTGAAACAATCTGTATTGTAAATAGCGTTATATAAATAAATGTGACGACTTGACTAACATAACTTTCGCAACATAACTCAACTAAACTACAGTAAATAGCGTACCTGTACATTATAATTGAACTTGACTATCATAGCCCTGTTACCATAAGGAAGTTCAGTTAGAGGTAATATCAGCTGAAGTGTGGTTCACACGGCAGGATAATTAGGCCGATTTTAGCCCCGATTTACCCCTTCCGACAATATTAAGTATGCTCCGATTATGGTAAATTAATCTGATCAGATATTCCTGCCGTGTGTGGTGTGTTAAGAGTGCTCTCGTCTGCTCGGAAGGACATCGCTCGCATCTGAAATCGGGGATATCCAACATGTTGGATTTTTTTGACACGATTTCTCCTCGTGTGTGGTGTTCCTCGGGGACAAACGAGCATGCAGCCTGTGGACTGTTGCGTGTAGCCAATCAGAAAGCAAGGTGACGAGGCACAGAGGAAGCACCGGGAAACAAAATCTAGCCGTTCATGCTCGCGTTGTCTCCACTTCTTTGACCATCGCCTTTTCTTTTGATAAAGTTTTTTTTTCAGTTAAAAACAAACTACAAATTATCGCCACTGCATCCTCTTCGTCTGCCCTGATTGTTTACTCTGAAGTCACGTTTGATCTCGACGGATTTTTAGAGATTTTCCGTCTGACCTGGGAATGCTCGGGAGTCAAATCGGTTGGTGTGTGATGTGTTGATTTTGCTGTATGTCTGCGCACCACACACTGTACGACCAAAACTTTTAGACCCGTGATTTTTTATATCCGTGTGTGGGGTCTCTCAGATTTGGAAAATCGGCCAACAATTTTAAAATCGTCCCATGTGAACCAGGCTTGAGGGGTTCAGAATTAGTGACCAGCCACCAAACACATTCAGCTACAAACACAGTTAAAAATGACAAGATGAACACATGTACACATGGCCACTATTACAAAACCTCCATTTCCTTTCTCTTTTACTACATTTCTGCACATGATTTGTGCACATGCTTTTCTGTCAGCCCAGTGGAAACTCAAGACTTTTGCCAGAGTAACCACAAAAAAACAGACAGAAAAACACACAAATATAAATTACTCATATCTTTCTATTACTCTGAAAGGGCCAAAATCTGTTCTGTTCTCTATAGGCTGTGAGCTTTCCACGGTACAGCTGCCAGCTGTGGATACGCTTGTCATTATTACATCAAACATGGCCAAACTCACCACCAAGGGGTCCCAGGAGCCCGTAGACCCTGGGCCAGAGTGCAGGAAATGCTATTTTGCTAATCATGGCCTGGGTAATGCATTTAGAGTCTGATTTCAGTCAAACACAATGTGGGAGAGCCAAGAACTTGAGATCATCCCTAAGCCCAGGGAGATTGAAGTGTTAAACTTCATCCACATTCATGAAAAAAGCTGAAAGGGGAGTGCGAGAAAGAACCAATGAAATACAATAAATTAAAGGAATGGTCAAACACGCTAAAAAGAGCGAAAAAGTGCAGCCAGGGTGAGGAGGTGATAAGACTGGAAGAAAATGTGAGATTAGTTCAGTCTTGGCTTCATTTGCCCCAGTCTTTTCATCTCATTTCATATCTGGTGCATGTCCAATCAAACCCTCTCGACACTCATTTCCCATGTTAAACATTTAAAATTGTTATAAACCTCTCACGCTGAGACAAATCATTCATCACGATTTTGTCCGTGCTCATGAAATCTTCATATCTCAAACTGGATTACAAATTGCAAGAGGGTCAATGAACCGTATTCCAGGAATCCCACAGCCTGCTTTCCAGATAAAAGAAACGTTCTGGATTGAACTTCAATAGCAAAAACTTCTCAAATCACATTAAATTACATACTCCCCCCTAGATATCCCATGATGCTCTATTCGTATTTGGTAAAGGTGGGTGGCGCAAGGATGCTGATGATTTTTAAACCTCTTTCGCACTTCTCTCTACCCTTATTTATATGAGAAATGATTTATTGGCAGTATAAAATACGAGCGTTGCGGAGTCCGATTGGCTTGGCAAGCGGGACGCGAAGACTAGGCCGTGGGAAAGAGTCAGACCACTCTTAGCTAAAAGGAGAGAACGCCAGACTGAAAACGCATTAAAATAATTTGATACATATTAAGATAATATTGGCTCAAGGGCCTCTTGCACAATGTGAGTGCTATTTGGAAGACTAGCTCATCAGTCTGTGGAGAAATTAAATGAGGGAGATAAGAGACTAACATGTTCTCACAGTGCAGAGTGCAGCCTGGATCCAACATGGCTGATACTCCCACATGCGGTTTACTTATCTGAGGCATCTCAGCTAGGAATCTGTCCATCAGTGTGGTCAAGAATGCTTAATAGGTCTAAAGAGACTTGATGAGGCACTTAAACATTCTTAAATAAGGGCCTCGGAGAAATTAAAGAAGGGTGAGAAGAAATGCACCCATTTAGTGAACGCTGGGATCATTCAACTCTTTAACAACATCCGACACAAATCGCACACACATTGCAGGGTCTTTTGTTGGGACATTCTCACCTGTTCACAGAGGCTGCAGCTTCCTGTAGCTGACTAAGAAGGAAAGGATAGAGGGCAGGAAAACGAGTGAAAAACTCTCGGCCGGTCATCCTGTTAAGAGAAGAGAGAGAGATTAAAGTGACAGTATGTGTAGTATTACACAATCAGATGAGAAATGACAAATGAATGTAATGTATCGCAAGTGAGACTTTTAATTTGACAGTGCAGATGCACAGGAAACCCTTTCCTCAGTCTTCATTAGTTTACTGTGTTACAGTTCTGTCTAATAATTAAAAGGCAAATGCTATGACACTTTTTTTCACACACTGTCGGCATTCAACAAATACACATTTTAAACAAGTCTTTAAATAATAAACATTTAATGGCAAAAACTTTGAGCTGTTAGATCTTCTGTCCATTGCTTGCATAAATGCGAGGAGTTATGCTCTTAATTGAGACGTGTGAGCAATCAACTTTAAATCATTTAAAAAATCAGAGAACGTCAGTAAGTTTGACCGAGACAAAATCCAGTCTTTTCTATAGGAATCCATGAGATTGAGAATTTCACATGTGGGTGAAAGATTTCCCCACACAGATTTCACATTGGATTCAAGCAGCATTGTGACTTCTGTGTGAGCTGTGCTTCATACATTGTTACACTATTGACAATAGACATTGGACCTTTTTGCCTTAAATTTCTCTAATGTGATTTCAGCTTTAGGCCTGGATATTCTTCAATTTCCACGTTCCCCACAGTCGTGACCGCACAGCTTTACAGTATACACAACAGCTTTTTTATACTCTACCAGATGTCAGAGGGCAGCACTGAGTCATGTAATTTACAAGACATTCACCCGGAAGGATAGAAAAAGAATAGTAGCGGATCCAGTGATGCCAACTTGGCAATTTTGTTACTAGATTTAGCAACTTTTCAGACTACACCAGCAACTTTTTCTTTCAAAAAGCACTTAATAAAAACAATAAGCTATAACTGAGGGTCAATAGCAAAACACAACCTCCAAATACATCTGCATTAACCCATGCTCGCTCTGTCTCTCGCAGTGCGTGCACATGGCGCTGCGTCTTCAATTAATTCCTATGGAAGTTGAGCCTCACCCTCACACACGAGCAAGAAGCTCAACTTCCCTAATACCTTATTAATAATAGAAAAATTAAGTTCTCTGTAGACAGCCCAGGCTCCAAAAAACGGCAACAAAAACAAACTGGGCTAACCCGCACCACGAAACATAAACTGTTCCAGCCAATAACCGACAAGAAGGATTAGGGGGTGTGGTTTGGGGGGTTAGTGCGCAGATGAGAAGGAGGGAGGGTCGAGCTAGCCTCTGTTTTGTTTGGCAATACTTCAAACGTCAACAAGAAGTGACGTCACCCAACATCGCTTTAGAGGACCTTTTTCAGATTTTTATATTATGTTTCTGGGGGTTAGCTTACAAAGTTTGCATCAAAAAAGTTCAAATACATGGAAAAATAATTCACCACCCCCATCTCCATACACAAACACTTAAATTCAAGGGTGAGGGTGCTCAGATTAGGATTCCGATCACTTAAATTCAAGGGTGAGGGTGCTCAGATTAGGATTCCGATCACTAATAATACGGATGGTGTTCCCTGAAAAAAGGAAACCGTTACACAACTTTCTCAACTATTAACTTAAGACAAAACCAACCGTTTATGTGTATACTAGTCAAGACGGTAATTTTGTACATACATTTGTGTGTACTTGACCATTTAAGTGCAATTCGGTGCGGTGCTCACAAGCTGTCTGTGAAGCGTCTTTATGTGTGTGCTTTGTTTGCATGAGCACTCCTAGAGCGCGCGAGAGCTGAGTGGTTTAAACACTGGCAAGACTCGCAAATTGCAATGCAAATTATAAACTTTGGTGACGATGCGACACTGCCTTGATTGTGCAAGTGACAACTCCTGTGTCAACTGTGCAGCATCCAGCTCGCTTATAGTGCAGATGCGATGTGGTGATGGGAAGCCATTTGCGCATTTTAAGAGGGAAACAGAGAGCACGCAGTAATTCACTCATGCTGTTTGAGTCCGATTAAAATGAACCAATGCAAACAACGATTGCCTTGAAAGCAAAATCCTTGGCACTGAAGTAGCTGTCAAAACAAGATATTTAGAAAACTCATATGAGATGAACAAATTAAAACATTCTTGTTTAACCGCTCGGACACAAATTAAAAATACACTTCAGCCATGCATTTCTAATTAGGCCTACTCGACATTAGTATCACTCTGAGTCTTGTGATTGACAGACAGACATGAGAGGTTAAGAACACGCCTCCATTTACATGTTATCGGGTGTGTAGAAGAAAATCATGCCATCTTCATAGTGCATTATGAGATCAATTTTCTGCCAATTCTGCCAAAGGTGGGTATTTCCTTTTGGAACATACTTGGTGTCAGGAGTGTGCTGCCTACGTAGGCAGCCATCTAGATTTTGGAAAAGAGCCTAAGTGACATGGAGAGGAGAGAGAGACTGCAACCTTTAAAGCTCTGGTTTGCAAACCACTTCCTTAAGTCTGAGCTCTATAAAGCTCTCATTAGCTCTGCCTCTGATGGAGCACTGCAGGGACAAACGGCTCACAGTCCCTGTTTGTTTATTCCTTAGAAAGCACAGTGGCTGGGAATCTCACTCGAGACAAATGCATAAGTGTTAAGAGAGGGCAAGACAGACAGCAAAATTGTATGCGTGTGTGACACACATAAACGTATCTTTATTTAGCTAAGCCTCAGTGTTTAGGATAGGCCTTCCAAAAAAAGTTGTTGTTTTTTCTCATCTTATTCATGTAACTGAAACAGCCCCATACAGGGCTAACTTTAGCTCAAGAGCCAATTTCTCAAACACAGTTGTGACTTTGGCTATGTGAAATCCACACACAAACACACCACATCCTGTTTCAACCACTAATGCACATAGTCTGGTCTGAACTTAGGCCAGGACGCTGTCATGGTAACAAGGTGGGTCATCTACGTCTGTCACATGCCCACATGCTAGCCACACACACACACACACACACACACACACACACACACACACACACACACACACACACACACACACACACACACACACACACACACACACACACACACACACACAAATGAGCTCTGATGTGGGCAAATGTGGTTACAGTTAAGCTCAACACAACCCTGCATTTTTTTTAGTATGGATTAGTATCTTCCTGACAAAACGCTTCCAAGATGTCCATAAATGCAGCTCGTCAAGCTTAAACCATCTTTAACCGATTTTCGTTCGTCATTACTTAAATTCACAAATGTATGTAAACTGATAAGTAAGCAGATTATGTGTAATGCACTTGAGTGTGTTGCATAGGGTCATAACCACAAACGACGACGGCACACAAACAAACGTATTTCTTCAGCTTATTTGTTTACTGTTTGAATGTAAAGTACGTTCAGAACATCATGAAAACAGGAAACAAACCTCTTTTTTTCCCTATTGTGTACTAGCTGACTGAGGTCAGCCAATGTAGGTCTAAAGAACAAGCAAACATCTCTGATCATAATCTTACATTTTTGGGGGGTTTTGTGAAAGTACTGAAGCAAGTTACTAAAACATGTAAATGTTTAAAGAGGCTGGCAACTTTGTTGGTCTAGTTTACAAGCTTGCACACAACTGAAGTATTACTTATCATAATAGTTTTTTTTTTAAATAATGGTTTGAAGACTTTCATTTGTTTCATTTCAATGTTTAACTAAGACGTGTATCATTCAATTTTAAAACTGTGATTTGACTCATTTGATCTAGTCCAAATAGACCAACGGAAACATTACTCTGTATGCTTTGTTTTGACCAAAATCATTGGTATAATAAGTGAAAAAAAAATAAAATAATTTTTTTAAAAGTTACGCGAACATAAAAGCTAATGTAAAACACGTGTTTAAACAGCACATCAATCCAAGATAAATAGACAAACACCACTTATATTAATGCATGCTACTAAAATTCTGATTTGATAAATTAAAGAATGTACAACTATTTGTGATTTATGATTTGGGTATTTAGGAGTCTGATTTCATGTATAAGTTTATTTGTACATGATTAAGTTTAAAAGGACACAGTATTTTTTTTCTTCCCTTTGTCTATTTTCAAAATGGAGTTTTTACTTACTGTGCAGTACACTGCCTACTATTTTTAAGAACTGCGTGTGAACCTGAAAAGTTTATGCAATGCTAAACATCTCAAACAGCAGTGAAAACAACATAGCGTGACCTCATTATGATGTGTTGCTTATATGTTATGTAAAAACATTATGCATGTTTTCGTACGGTTATTATTTTATCAAAATGCCAAAGGTGAGTCAATGCAGTAGTTAAAAATGTTTAAATGCTCACACAAAAATCGCTGCAAAAGATGCTTTCCAACAGGTGTTTTACCACTCGTTGTAAAACTGTGGACCTATTTTTCCAAATGCGATAATGCAGCTTTGCCAATGTTTGGATAGCATAGCCTACGATACCGCGACTGCATAAGACTACAGGAACAATCCTTTCCAACCCCATTTCCATTTCCGGCGGCGGAGTAATACCGTACCTCACAGAACATCCAATACAAGTCAATGGAGTTGGACAAAAACTAATAAAACCTGTTGGAAAGCATCTTTTGCAGCGATTTTTTGTGTGAGCATACCAGTGAACTAGGGGTGACCCCGAACAGTCGAAGATTCGATGCATCGATAGGAGGAGCCTGGTTCGACTACCAATCTCACAGTCGAATCTTCGCAGAGGTTATAAGGGTGCTCAATGTCTTATTTCACATAGAACTGCTGGTTTTCTGTCAATACGTTAATATAGGATCCTATTATGATAATGCTGTAAATACAAATGTGCAAGAAAAAGGAAGGAAGGAAGCTTTAAATAATTATTTTTACCGTGCATGAATAAATCCAAACACCCCGTGACAGATTTAAGTTTCACTTTCGATACGTGACCGATAGAGGAGCGTTTTGGCGGCAGGGATTTCAATCTTTAAAAATGTCTGGGATAAGAAAATCTAAAGAGTGGATGCACACCATCAGAAAGGATATTTTCCCAGACTGGATTTAGCATCAGGAAACCATGATCGCACTTCTGCAGGCCAACGTTAACAAGTTGGTTTTCCTCTGGACATTCTAAAACGCTTAACGTAAAAAAAGCTTTTAAAACGCTAGGGCACTTTTGGTTTAATTAAAGTATAGTAGGCTACCTCATTAAGAAACCATACAATGTGCAGATAAGCAGATGAACCCAGAATATGAACGCAACGTGTTCCTCCAAAGTCACGTAAAGCGGTTTCTTTATAATAACGGTTTTCAATGGGAGGAAAATTAGCGTTTAATTAAACGCGTTGCGTTCATATTCTGGGCTCATCTGCTTTTCTGTAGGCTATACAGTATGCTTTATTAATAAGGTGTGTATAGAATTTGATCTTTTAATATAACTGTCTTAGGACATTAAGCCGTTAAACGTTTTCATGTTAAGCGTTTTAGAATGTATTTTATCCACGGACACAATTTGAAAAGATTCAAACGGACACAGAGACACAGACAGAGTGAAAGACTAGATTTTTTTCTCTCTCGATCAGGTAGGGTACAAGTTATTTCAAAACATTTCAGCCGGTTCTAATTTGATTTTTGGATGCTGTGAACATGTTTAGATAAACTGTCACTCAAGTTCAGCGTTTATTGTTGTTTCTGCAGTTAAAAAGACAAAGTTGACCATTTTGGCTATACTTTAGATATTTTAATAATAAATATATATATTTTTTTTTATTTATTGATCACTCAGGGTAATCTAATTTAACTATTTGTGGCTTGTGTTTTGAATATGTTCCCCTGCACTTTAGGCACTTTGCACACATTTGTTCTGCATCTTGTGACTTGATTCAGACTTATTTCGTTTTTTTTTGTTTTTTTTTTTTAAAGGTATATTCTGTTCTAATTGAATTCTGTAAATTAATTGTTGATTATTTTTCGGTGCATAGATGTTGCGCTCGGTAGGTACTTAGAGCCTGCCCGTACAGGCAATTTAGCCGATTTAATTTGATTTGCATGCGAAATGCAAATCCTGTCTACAGTGTGTCCTTTCTGGAGTTATTCATGTTATTTCTTAGTTGTATTGATCCGAAACGTTTTTTCTACAGTTTTTTCTATATCTTTGTGTGATGTTCTGTACATCGCGGCTTTAAAATGTTAAAGCCCCGCCCCCTCCCTAACCCCACACACACACGATTTGACTATTAGTCGACTATAAGGAAGACTTGACGATTATGGTTAGACTATGAAAATCCTTAGTAGGGGACACCCCTACAGTGAACACCCCAGACCACTCGGGGAGTTTCACGTCCAGTGCCCCTATGAAACCATTGTGGAGGTGGGGGGTTGCTAACACAGAAACCGAAAATTCTCGGGACAGCAGCATTTGACCAAATTTCAATCTTAAACGTTCTATTTCATCAGAAACGATCTTAAAACAGGGCTTTAAGTGTAAAATACCGAACTTGTCCTTTAAGCACTGGCCATTTTTTCTCAAGGAAGCGAAATTTTAAATGCTCTACTAATACTACAAAATAGTACAGAATAGTATGCGAAATGGGACACACCTTTCATTTTGGAAAATGCAGGCAGTTTTCTGGGGTAACACACAAAGATAATTTGCATACTGAGCCCAGTATACATATTCTACACTGCAGAAATATCATTAGTATGATAGTATGCTATTGTGAACACAGCCTATAAAAGTACACACACACAGATTGTAAATCAAAATGTCCCCGAAAAGTCATAACAGAGAACAGCCTGTCAAAATGTTTAATAAGTGTTTGTCAGCACACAAATCCCAAGACTCACAAAAAACACTTGCACACAGGAAGAGGCAATAAACAAAATAACATTAAGCAACAGTTGAGAGACCCGCAGGATCAAGATGTCTGCCATAAACACATAAATCTAAAGACAAACACATTGAGCTGTTATCCTGAAAGTAAACGATCCTGACTATGGGTGTTCAGAGCGCAGGAGCCAGATCGACGTGTCAGCGTTATTTCAGTACGATTATGACAAAGCTCTGCTGAGTTTCAGTGACCTCTTAAGATTCAGCATCTCTTTAGAAAATCCGTTGGTAATCTTGGAGTGAAATGCCACTGTCAGCTGACCTGGGACCACATGGGCTCTTTGAAGTGTGAGGTATTCCAACACACCGGGTTGTGTCAATATGGCCTGCTCGATTTTCCAATTAAGTCCAATCAGCACGCCGATTAATCATAACAAACCATGATCTCATGAGTGAGCCATCATTGTTCTTCAACGAGGTCAGTGCCACTCCTATTTAGTCATTCGCCACTCCATCCGTGACCTCTCTGTGTTCAACCCCAGAATGCATCAGGACATTCTTGCAACAGCTCACGCTCCACTGGTTTGGATGAGATTAGGGAGCTGACGCAGAGCAGTCTCTGCAGCAGGAGGTCCCATCACAGCCCACCCTCCCCGTTCTGTGGTGGCCAGGGATCAGAGGTCACGGTCAACCCGGCAGCAATCTAGAGGATGTGAATGAGTGCCAGAAGTGTGTCAACGTTTGTGCGTGTTGAGGCAAGATGTTGTTAGCATTCTCTCTACCAAGTACCAGATAAATACGCGTTGAAGTGCGTTAACCCCTGTGCGTCAACTAAAATGCCTGTCAAAAATTTGAGGTTATCAGCAAAAGGGAAGAGTTGAAACTGTGAGCAAAAGAGTAAGTCTTTGCAAGGGTGGACAAACGTGGGTTGAGGATAGAACACAAACAAACAAAGGCCAAAAGGGAGTTAGGAGGAACATCCAGAACATTTAAGGGCCTGGAAGATGTCCATGCACCGTAGCTCAACATACGGAAAAGATTAATGGGTGGAATGAAAGATTCGAAGGTGAAAAAGCATAGAGCTTCAGTGACCCCTAGTGAACAACCCCTGACAGAGCAGGGTCACTCTGAACTGTTGCTCATCAATGAGATCTATTCACGCCAAGTGAACGCTGTGACAAGCCTTAAATCGAAACAATGTATTCCAATGGAAGCCTTGCATTAAAAGTCTTAAAAAATATTTGAGTACAATGTAATAACGGTCTTTTTCATCTGAAACGCCTTTTCTTTTCGGTTGTTGTCCCAAATCTCTCTTTTCAACCTTTCCTCTACAACAATCTCGTTCCTTTCTGCAAAGTTACAGCCACTTTGGAAGGATAAAATGAAGTCCTGACTTTACATTGTCTCTCGTTTGAAAATATGTGAATGGGTTGCAAAGCACAAACTGAAGCTTTTTTGTAGGGACAGTGAAGGTATTAAGTCACAGATGACAGGACAGGTACAGTGTAAAAAATACATCTAATATTCTGTCAGAAAAACTCTGAAACTCTGACTGAACTATTTCATGTGAGAAAAGTTGCCAATACAATTTTTTTTTTAAATTAAGTTAACTTTTAAGCCATTTAGTATGAGAAATTTAAAATTTTAAACAGCAAGAACTTGATAATTGACAACTGACTTTGGCGATGTCAAGTTTGGTAAAGAGGGCTGCGGAGTATGTTCAGTTTGATCACTGATCAACCATAATCCTTTTTGAACTTGAATAATTTGTGTTTTTGGTATGAGGACATATGAGCACATGCACATTTGTATTATTCAAAATGCATTATTTTTAATTCAAATTAAAATGTGCGTTTTGTTTCGTCACCATTGGTTAGTGTTCCCTATATTAAGTTCTACACACTTGTTTTGGTGCAGAGAGGGAACTATGTCCATCGGAGTTTGTGCAACTAACTGATACACAAGTTGAGCAAACTTTAATTGTTCAGTGGAAAGGTCTGCCAAAAATAAGAACGTTTCACATTAATAGTCTACAATATTTCTCCTCATTTTGAATAATGATCATTTTAAATTCAAAATGAACTTACTGAACTTCCACAATTATGAATCATGTAAATTATTGTATTATGTTTACTGAAAGACAGACCAAATTTTTCCATAAGTTGAGAAAACTTAAAAAAGACCTGAACTGGTCGCTAAAAAGTTTTAGAATTTTCTCAACTTCTGATTTTGTTTAGTGTAGTTGTGAATGGTAAATAAAACAACTGAAGTTCCACCTGTTCTTTTTGGAGTGCTCATCTTTTCCCTTCTTCACCCCGAATATCCGTGTAATCAGAGTGCTGAACAGGAGAGTCGAGGAGTTCCTCACCTAGAAAGAGGACAGGTTGGAGAAACTGATGTTAGAGCAAACCTTCCTTCCATGTAGATTTATCATTTGACCTTTGGCAAATTGGTGCTTGAAATCTTAAAAATGTGGTGCTCATTGATATATACAGCCAGTTTTTCTAAGGTCTATGCAATGATTTATTAGTCTGTCACAATTATATAGTCTAATGTCTTTGATCATCTTTAAATGGGGGCCTTTTTTTAGCAAAAATATTGGTTAATACTGCAGACTTTATTTCTTATTGTTTCCTATTTTACTTGTGAAGTAGTTTCTTACATAAGAGGCTTACAGTTAAGTATAGTTTTTAAGATGCAGTCACATTTATCACTGTTCAGGAAATTGTTTGATAAAACAAACAAAAAAAGTAAATGGAAAAAGTGGGAAAAAAATACATTTAGACAGTTTTTCATGCAAACACACTTTTGAAGAAAATGGTTAGTTTACCCAAAAATATGCAATTCTGATTTACACATCCTTATGTTGTTCCAAATCTGTTAAGACTTTATTTTTTTTTTACATTGGCACATCAATTAAATTATTCTGAAAAATGGCTCAGTGATTGTGTTCATACAATGGAAGTCATTGAGCTTCTCTGTAGTTTGGCTTCCAAAGTTCTTCAATTATCTTCTGTGTTCCGCAGAATAGAGATATGCACACAGTTTTGGAACAACATGAGGGTGAGCAAATGATGACAGAATTTTCATTTTTGAGTGAACTATCCATTTAAATGGACCTCAGGGGGATTTGACATGAGAGAGTAGTGAGTCAGAACTCATGATGATGGCCCTCGAGACGATTACAGTGCAGAAATTGGTCTTGCAGCTCAAGGGTGTACAAGAAAAACAAAGCCAACGGCACTCATTCATTGGAGTTATAACTTAACATAAGAAGCCAAATTTGCAGGGTCTGATGACATCTTGATTTCTAAGAACACCAAAATGCCTTCAAATCACAATCTTATGTGGCCAAAGTAATGCTGTACACACCAAACCTCAGTGTTACCAGCTCATAACTTTGATCACATTTTTATGTCAGCTTAAGAAACATTGCTCACAGACTACAAGAAAACTGTGTGTTCTCTGTGTCTGACTGCTGAATTGTGGGAAGGATTAGGCTTACTGTACTCTCCACAGTAAAGCCTGCTGGCTTGAGCTCTACCATTTAGAGAGAAAACGGCAACAGAAGCAGATCTTTTGACATCCTGTGAGTATACGGAATAAATGTGAGGAGAAAAAAGGACTCGAAAGGAATGAACTGATAAGAAAATGAAGTGAGGAGAGATGTATGAAAGAGACGTAAAGGCAGATAGACAGGTATGAGTGAGGAGAGCACAGGAATGTGACCTAGAGTTGTCGCCACCATGACCTGTAGGAGCCGTGTCACCCATGTGGAGGTGATCAAAGCAAGCAATCCAGGGCAACCAGCCAGGACCACCGCACAGCTGTGTGTGTGTGACCGCACGTACTGCCCCTGTCCCTTGTGTTCTCTTTCACTTTAATTATTAACCTGTCAGTGTCTCAGCAACTTCTATGGTCTGACAGGGTGGTGTACGTGAGAAACAGTGAACAAATGAGTGTGAGAAAGGCAAAAGAGACAAGCGACTCTTTATACCTAGTGTTTAACTACATACACAATATTCTCTTTATAAAAAAATTATTAACCTTAAGCCCTCCTTCTCATAAAAAAAAAGTGAAATATGTTTAGTGTGTGCAATGCATGCGTATGTATGTACATCTGGATGGTTAAAGTTAAACAAATGTCATTACATTAAATACAAAATATCAAACCAAATGGCAACTGCAAACAATTTTTTTTTTAACGATCCAACTGATTCAGACGGAGTATGCTACATTTTGTGAAGTTTTCATCGTAGAAACAGATATGGTTATAATATATATGTTGTGGTACTGAATTATTACCATATACATAAACCATGTTATTTACATGACACTTCATAAAGTAGCATTGTATTAAAGGGGTTCTTGATTATGATTTTACTTTTTTTAACTTTAGTTAGTGTGTAATGTTGTTAGGGTTAGGGTTAGGGTAAGCCCAACCCGGGCTTCTTACCGGGTTGGTGACATCACGAACCCTAAAGTTCAGTATCCCCGTCCCCTCTGATTCAAGCACGACAAGTAGTAGGTAAAAAACAGACGCTAACATTTGATCGAGCAACTAAGCAATAAACATTGCTGTGAAGTGCCAGGTTGTGGAAAAACACAGTAGCTGCATTGGATTTGCAGAGAGCCTGAAATTTAAAAACGATGCATTACCTACTATATTAGATCCGACAGGAACAGCACAACACATTTATGCAAGTAAAAAAATTTTACTGTGTCATTTTGCATTGTTACAGATCGCTTGATATGTACGGTTTCTGTGTTAAAATCACCAGTGACCAGTGATTTCTGGTATGTAATGATTTATGTAGGACATCAGTCAGATGTTTTTGTCACAAAATCGTTTATTGTCAGTAACTTAACATTGTTTCTCTTAGTAAATAATAAAATAATCTGTTATTTAAACTGTGATTAAATTATTAATTGAAAACGATCAAAGAACGATCCCTTTACAATCGCTGGAACTGTCAATCAAAAAGCGCAAATGTTCTGGACTCTCGCCAAAACCACAGTTAGAATCAACAAATATCTTATTTATTTTGTGTTTTCACTGTTCATTTTTATGAAAGCAGAAATCGACTTGCATTAATGCGCTAAACATGTCTGTGATTGGCTACAATGCTCATCCAATGCAACCTTTCGTGCCACAATCTAAATATGATGCTATAATCAACACTTTTCACGGTTAGTAAACCTTGAAAATTGTAATAGTAAAAACATGCTAAACGTTTTTGAGAGAATTCCACATGTAATACTAGCTATTGCATATGCAAAGATGTTAGCCAATCACAGCATTGGCCGTTTACACTGAAGTCTCACAGCAGAAACGCCCCTTAGAACAGAGTGTTTAAATCCGAAGCTAATATCAGGGCAGGAAAAATGCCTTTTATTTCTGAATTATGACCATTTTTGATGTATCATATCATATGATGTAAATCATATTCACAATATAAATGCACCCCAGGAAACATTCTAAAAAAATAAAATAATGCAGTTCATGACTTTTTTGTTGATGAAGGAAGTGACAAACAGGAAATCAGAAAAGGAATTATTATTATTATTATTATTATTATTATTATTATTATTATTATTATTATTATTATTATTATTATTATTATACACTCACGGCCCACACAGGAGAAGTGAAACCTAGGATAGCAGCTTGCATGCCCTCTGACACAAACGGCACAATGTTCTCCCCCAGACGCGCGTCTCGATACAAAGCCCTCAGAATGTTCAGAGCATGGACCTGTATGTGCATAAAAACAATCAATTAAAAAAGACCCATTAAACATGTCTGATCTTATTCATAGTTTATTCAGAGTAAAGCAAGTGTGTGTTTGTGTGTGTGTCCACCTGTGGCACAGTGCTGCTTTCAGTAGCTCCATCATTAGACGGCATGGCCAATGCCGTCAGAAATCTCATGGTCATCTTCAGGAGTCCACAGCTGGATGATTTAGGCTCAGAGGACAGCAAGGCCTACACAGAGATTTATTACACTTATCGCTTACAATGGATGATTAACAGGCAAGTTCCCACACTTTTGACATGGTTTGGAATGACATGAGGGCCAGTAAATAATGACAGAATTTTCATTTTTGGATAAACTATCCTTTAAGTTGTTTTTAAGACAGCACATTCCTATGAGACTGGGACAGTGAATGACAGCATGGCAGTGGAAAAATGACTCACAGTATGTAACCGAATAGTCTCTGGAGTTCTTTTGTCCCTGTGCCAAAGGGTGTGAACTCATCGCGCAAGACCACCTTTTCCCAGACATACCGCAGGAATGTGTGCTCATGCCAAGGTGTTGAGTTTATCCATCCTCTCTCTGTCTTATTCTTCCCTAAAACCCTCTCATTGTCTTGTGTTTCAGAACCAAAACCCATTCTTCCTTGACTTCAGTGTTCAGCTATTTTGACCTTTCAGAGGACTGTCCACTGGGGAAGATCTCCATCATAAAAAACTATAAGGAATCAATTACCAATTCACAGATGTTCATATAAAACTAATGAAAGTGTGAAATCTTCAGAGATTGTCAGATTATTGCATATTTGTAAAATAACAAATGTTTTGAAGGTACTATACATCAGAATATTACACACATTAGTGGTAAATGTTAGGCTATGCTCAGACTGCAGGCTGCAATAGTGGCCCAAATCATATATTTTTTCTCATACAAGACTCGGATCTGTTTTGTTCATAACAGTGTTAACCATATGGAATCTGATCTTTTAGAATCTAATGTGGGCCACTTCCATATGTGGTCCTTAATCAGATATAGGTCTGATGTTTTGCAATGCAACCTCAGTATAACCAGTCAAATCAGAATACATGCAACTTTTACGTCTGCACTCATCACTTCATTAGGTACACCTTGCTAGTACCATGTTGGGCGCTTTCGAAACTGCCTTGATTCTTTGTGGCATAGATTCAACAAGGTTCTCGAAACATTCCTCAGAGATTTTTGTCCCTATTTCAAATCATATCACGCAGTTGCTGCAGATTTGTTGGCTGCACATTCATGATGCAAATCTCCGGTTCCACCACATCCTAAAGGTGCTCTAATGGATTGAGATCTGGTGACTGGAGAGGCCATTTGATTATAGTTAACTTACTGTCATGTTCAAGAAACCCGTTTGAGATGATTTTATCTTAGTGACATGGTGTGTTATCCTGCTGGAAGTAACTATCAGAGGATGGGGACACTGTGGTCATAAAGGGATGGACAGGGTCAGAAACAATACTCAGGTAGGCTGTGGCAATTCAAACAATGCTCAATTGGTACTTTCCAAAGTGTGCCAAGAAAATATTCTCCACATCATTACACCACCAGCACAGCCTGAACCATTGATACAAGGCAGGATGGAATCATGCTTTCATGTTGTTTAAGTCAAATTCTGATCCTAACATCTGAATGTTGCAGCAGCAATCGAGACTTGAGACCAGGCAACGTTTTTCCAATCTTCTATTGTCCAATTTTGGTGAGCCATTGGTGTAGCCTCAATTTCCTGTTCTTAGCTGACAGGAGTGGCACCCGGTGTGTTCTTCTGCTGCTGTCCATTTGCTTCAAGGTTTGACGAGTTTTGAGTTCAGAGATGCTCTTCTGCAGATCTTGGTTGTAACAAGTGGTTGTTTGAGTTACTTTTGCCTTTCTATCAGCTCGAACCAGTCTGGAAATTCTCCTCCGACATTAACAAGGCATTTTTTCCCACAGAACTGACTTTTTCTAATCATTCTCTGTAAACCATAAATATGGTTGTGATTGAAAATCCCAATAGATCAGCAGTTTCTGAAATACTCTGACAGCCCGTCTGGCACCAACATCCATGCCACGCTCAAAGTCACTTAAATCACCTTACTTTCTTATTATGATGCTCAGTCTGAACTTCAGCAGATCATCTTGACCATGTCAACTACATGGCTAAATGCAAAAGAAAAATGCTAAAGTTGCTGCCATGTAATTGGATGATTGTGTTAAAAAGCAGTTGAATAGGTGGAACATAATAAAGTGAATGGCAAAACTGAACATACAATCTAAAAAGCAATTTGGGGGACCTGCAATCCCAACTCAAAACATTTTTTGAATTTAGTTAAACTCATCTAGTATATTAGTATTGTAATGTTCATTAAATTAACTTAATATTGTGTATAATTTAAACTAAAATTTCTGAGTTATTTGAATTATTTTTTTAATTAAGTACAACTTTGTAAATTGGGTAGTGGATTTGTACTTCCCAGCATGCTTTGCATAGGACAGGATACAAGTTATTTCTATAATTGTTTAGTGTATGCATGGATAAATTGTTCACAAAATTAATATCATCCATTTATTAAATAACTAGGGTTATTTTAGGGTTAAGTTTCATTTCATGCTGACTTTGAATATAGAAATTTATAGTTTCTATTTTTATTACATTTTTCATAGAAATTAAAAAAAAAAAAACGATGTATTTATTAGGAATGTAAGGTGTTCATTTTGGGGGAAGAAATTGGTCATTGCTGTACATAGAGTACTAACCTGGATATAAAAGGGTATTCCTGCACTGCGGCGGGTCGCACACAGTTTAGAGGAGGGGTCACTGGATTTTACTTCCTCAAGGACCTCCTTCAGCCAGTGTGCTGGCAGCTGCTGGAGTGTAGCACTCCCACTCCTGACACACACACACACACAGAGAGAGAGAGAGATTACAGACAAACCCACATAATAGCTTGTTGTGGAATTATGAACAAGACATTGGCTCCCATGACTGTGGTCCTCCAATTTTATGTGGTTCCCAGTTTCTCTAAGACATTTTTACTTATTCTCAGATTTGATATTATCCAAGGTTTTCAAAGCAATCTGAAAATAAAATCACATCCAAATGTGATAAAGCAGAGACTATAAAATAATTGAATTTGAACAGTCATTTGAGGAAAATGTCAAGCTAGAGCCAAGTTACATTAGAGCAGAAAAGTTGTGAAGATAAACATTGATTCTTTGTGGACTGTTGTCAAGAGATCCAGTGTAGGACCATATGACACTTTCAGATACAACAGAATGAGAATTACACATCACTTTTAGGTCCTATTAGCCCTGGGATATACACTACCGTTCAAAAGTTTGGAAGAAAAAAAAGTTTATTCATGGATGCATTCAATTGATTAAGAAAATAAATCTCAAAAAGCTGCATGATTTGAGGAATCATTCGTGTCTGTAGCACAAACAGAATGGGATGAGATACACAACAAAGTTTAATACTTCAGGTTCAGAGTTTATTCAAATCCCTATTCCAAAAGTATGAGCAGTAATAATATAGATGCTTGCCTAAGCAAGCACTGTAATTACACTGCAAACCTCGGATGAATACACACACACAAACACATAGCAGGAGCTGCCCAAGCGTGTGCAGAACGCCCACTTTGAGAGCGGAGAAAAATGCGAGGCTCTCGTTATGAAAAGTACCGTTGTACCAGATGCGCTGGACTGAGCAGGCCAGATCAAACAATCCAAACCACACAGCAAGCGCCCACGCACACACACACCTCACTCAGTAATACACTACCCCAAACACAACGCGATACCTTCAAGAGGCAGCCGATGAACACCCACAATCAACACCTCGTAACGGGCATAGCGGTTGCCGGTGGAGGCGTGTAATCACACAGCAATGCTTTTTCTCCAGAAGCACCTCTGAGACTCAATACGGACACAAATGTTAATACAGGCCGATCCACCACAAACACACTCTACTGCTTTCTCAGGGATTTCAAGAAAAGTTCATCTCAGGACTAATCATATGTTTGCACGCACGTTTTTGGATGTTTTGCACCTTATTGATAGGGATGCCAGAAACATGACAGGAAATAATAGGGAAAAGAGACAAACCAGACTCAAACCCAAATCACCCACTTGAGCACGTCTCAATGGCTATGCATAAACATATTTACTAAATGTGTCTGGCTTAATTATGGTATGTAATACCCACTTTCCAATCAATCAATGGCTTAATTATGGTATGTAATACCCACTTTCCAATCAATCAATTCCTTATTAATAAGTTTCATCCATTCTTACTCATGGCATATCATGTTTCCCTTTGAAATAAGTCACAATAAGAAATACAATGAATTGTGAACATGGATTCAACTTCTATTCTAGTTTGTGCTTCTTACATTCTTAGATGTCCAGCCCAAAAACTCTCCAGTTTAATCCAGTTCAGTTATTGACTTTCTCCTCTGCCTGCCTAAAAGCCCATGATACACTTACTTCCCACCATTTATCATAACCTGGAGAGATTGAGAACACTTTTAACATACTAATTAACAGCAAAGACTAACTTGTGAAGGGCAAAAAATTAGTTGAGATTTATATAGCACACAATAACAGAACTTACTTTCAAATTTAAGTTCTTCTTGATAAATTTAAGTTCTTCTTATCTTCTTGATAATGTAAGGGAGTCACATGTTTTTTTCAACAGAGAACACTAATTTTTTTTTTATCAAGTCAAATTTTATTTCTATAGCACATTTAAAAGCAACATAGTTGCACCAAAGTGCTGTATAACAAAACGTTGAGCATATAAAAAGAAATCATTAAAGGAAAACATGCAGCGTACAAAATATAAACACATTAAATAAAATACAATTAGAAAACGTCAAGATAAAACTCTTAAACTACTCCTAATCAAAAGCCATAGAGAACAAATAAGATTTAAGAGCTGATTTAAAACTGGCTAGTGAAGGAGCAAACGTCACATTTACGGGCAAACAGTTCCAAAGTTTAGGTGCTACAGAAGAGAAGGCCAGACCACCTTTAGTTTTACAGGGAAAAAGTGGGACAGTTAAGAGAAGCTGACAACTAGACCTAAGTGTTCTTTGGGGAGAGTAAGGAATCAGAAGGTCACTAATGTGTTTTGGTGCGACACCAGATAAAATTTTTGTACACAAAAACTTTAATTTTAAAATCAATTCTAAACTTTATAGGAAGCCAATGTAAAGTCGCTAAAATGTGAGAAATGTGATCCCTCTTTTTTGTTCCGGTAAGAAGTCTCACTGGAGCATTTTGGACAATTTGCAGGTGAGAGATCGCAGTTTGAGGCAAGCCACAGTACAGGGAATTAGTCAAGGCGTGATGTTATGAGAGCGTGGATTATAGTCTCCAAATCTTTCAGGGGTAGAAACGGTTTTAATTTTGCAACCGATCTCAGATGAAAGAAACTGCCCGTTACCACTGTACTGATTTGTTTCTCAAAATTTTGTGACGAATCAAATGTAACCCCAAGATTCCTTACAAGAGGTTGAACACTGGAAAGAGAAAGAGAACCTAAATTAAAAACAGATTGAGACTTGGAGGTCTCCTAAAATCTGAATTTCATTTAATTGCAAAAAATTATTATTATTATTTTCCATCCAACATTTGACCTCCTCAAAACAGTCGCAAAGCGAAGCATCCAAAGAATCACTACTGTCAGTTTTATCTGGTAGATAAAATTGTGTATTGTCAGCATAGCAGTGGTAGGAGATCTTATATTTCTTAAAAATGGCACCCAAGGGGAACACATAAAGTGAAAAGAGAAGAGGGCCTAAAATGGACCCTTGGGGCACACGCATAATAGGGGAACCGACGAAGAAGAAAACTTCCCAATGCTCACTGAGAAGGTTCTGTCTTTGAGGTAAGTCTTTGTCTTTGAACTGCAGAATAATATGATCAATTGTATCGAATGCAGCTTTTAAATCCAATATTAATAACTTTATCACTTCTAATAGACCAGACAACAGCTATGAATTTTATTTTAGTATTATTTACTTTACTGTTATTACTTACTATTTGTTAAGGCCCTGTCTTCCACTTTTCATCAGAATGTGATTGGCAAGAGACATCAATTTATGGGTGGAGAGTATACAAGTTTGTAGTAATCTGCTCACCAGTAATTCTTCCTCTGGTGGAACGTAGCTCTCCAGAGAAGTCTTTTGCTCCAACTCTTTTTCTTTAAGTTTGTTTATTATTTATCAACATTCATCAACTCATTCGTTTGCATACGTGATCCTCTGATATGATGGTTGAAAACGAGATGCCATTCATGGATGCATTTATGCATACAATGAATGAATAAAATGTCAATGTATTTGGTCTTGGCGGAATAAATCTGCTACACTGGTGCTACTTCAGAGCAAGTGCCGAGACTTACTACTGTGAATAACTTCACAGACATGCTGTGAGCATGTAAGACATGCTGCTGCTGCTGCAAATGTAACAGACATTATTTAACCCTGTAGCAGATCTACACTGGTGGAGCTGGGAAAGAGGAAGGGTTCTGAAAGCGCACTGCAGACTGAAACAGCAAACAATACCAAGTATTTGAATGTTTGAGCAGCAAGCTTATTGGCAACTGCTGAAACAGCAATCAATCAGCTGTGTTATGTAGATAACAACATGATTGCTACCAATAAGTTAAATACCTATCAGCCTGCACCATTCAGAGTTTCATGCCAGTACTATGTAATACTGCAACAAACTAAACCAAAAATAGAAATATTGCCTTGGCAACTAACTGAAATTTTTATATTTTAATGTAACATTTCTAATGAAAAATTCTAATGAAATGTAGCCATTTCAATGTGGGGTGGTGATGGCGCAGTGGATAAGACACATGCCTTTGGTGTGAGAGACCCGGGTTCGAATCCACTGTGAGACACCAATGTGTCCCTGAGCAAGACACTTAACCCCTAGTGCTCCAGAGGCGTGCGACCTCTAACATATCTAGCAATTGTAAGTCGCTCTGGATAGCTAAATGAATAAATGTAAATGTAAATATATGACCGTTTTTATTTCATAAAAAAAGAGAACTGCAGAAGTTAATTAAATTTATAAGAGGCTCCCTCAGTAACTCCACAACAGCAGAACCGATGTGATGTCCTATTCATGTCACTGTTGTGAAAGCGAGCGAGTCAATTTCCTTAACTTCTGCACAGAGGCCACATTTCAAAGCTCATTAAATCTCACATTTCCAGATGTTAGCAGTTTTCAAACTTCTTGATTATTTGCAGCTTGTTTTCCACAAGCTGAGAGGTAGCAGGGATGGAGGGGGCTGGACTCATTCAGGTATGAAACATGGTAGCCAAGCAAAACATTAGGGGCTCTGGTGTAGCAGTCCTCATGACTCCCTCATCTAAAGATCCACACTTGTTCTGTCTGAGGACTTTGGGTTGAAAACATCTTGAATTTGTGTAATGACAAGGGAGCTATTTTACTGGATAGCGAGTTGACAAGTCAGTATGTGTTTTCATCAATATTATATAATTGTTGGGGTCAGTCAAACAATCTGATAAGAGTTTGATCTCTCACCTGCAGAGCATCTCATTAAGCCGAACAAATCCCACATAGGCCAGTTCAAACGCCCCCCTGTGACGAGACTGCAGCAGCTGCTCCCTAAAGTACTTCCCCACACCTTCCACCTGAGAGAAACACAGACAGACATATTGACTAAATGGATATGAGAAGACACATATTGACTAAATGGATATGAGAAGACACTCAAACTAAAAAGTTTGAATTTTGTGCATGCTGCCAAAATAAAATATAGTAAACATCAAAAATAAAATCTAGATGGACACAACACCTTTATATCTGGTCCAACTTATATTCTTATGGGTTCGAAAAATTTTACTCAGGCAGTCACTTAACTCCATATTAATGTCTATGTATTTAGAACGCAATGTCATTACATATATAGTAGTGGCCAAAAGTGATACCCGACCTAGGAAAATTCCCTTCTTTTCACTTCATTCAAACTTATTACATTTTTTTTTCCTATTCTTTATGCATGATGTGAAGTTGTGCTTGGAGTATAAAACTAATGTATGTGTTTCAGGTTCTAATTGTATTATTTGACATGATGCAATGACACATACCAAGCTTGCAGTCATTATGCCCAGTCTTTAATTCAATAAATCACTATGTGGCCAGTATTAGCTATAATATTAGAAGATGTTATTTTGGAAGGAGCTGTTCCTGCAACCATATTGTCTGATCCAGCATTTTTGGATATTGCTCACATGCAAGATGTGAATAGTCACAATGTCCAGAAAGCACAGTGACATCACTACCATGCAGAATGTGAAGAGCTGTGGCTGGTCAGGGAAGACCAGGGAGTTTTGACCGCAGGATGAAAATCAACTGAATGTGGGACCACGTCAAAACAGCTAGGAGGAACCTCCAATTTCATTTTGAACTTTATCCAACAGGCTGGATTGAGAGGTTTTGTACCAGTAAAGAAACCATTTATTAGCTGTATCTACTGCAAAATAACACCTTGCATTTGCCAAAGAACATATGGACTGAAGTGTGGAAGATTGGAGCAATGTTTTGCAGTCCAACAAGTCAAAACAACCTAGCATTGGATGGTGTCAGGTGTGTTCATAGGAGAAACTGGAGTGATTTAATGCCAAATGCAATCGTGGTGCCATTAAGCACAGCAGGGGAAACATAATGGTATTGGGGACGCATGTCTGCAGCAGGTGCTGGAAGGATCTACAAAGTTGCTGGCACTTTAAAAATGGACCAATATTGGAAATCCTGATGAACGCATAGTCAAGTATGGAGTTCAAATGTGTATTTTCCACAATCATAACGATCCCAAACACACCAGGATTGCAACAAAGTTGCATGCAATAAATAATACTGTTTTTTGTACCACAATCAAAATTCAGAAATTTAATCTGAATTTAAATAGCCCCCTCATTTTATTGGTGGTTAACAGTGGTTACAGTGGTTAAGGAGCAACTGTTTACTCCAAACGCTTTAGTTTCAGTAGGACTTTATTTAACAAACACTTCCTATTTGCAACTTCACCAGCAAATCCCCCTCCCCCACCCGACTCCAAAACCACCACCACCAAACTTTGCATACGCTCCACGTGCACTGAGAAAATTACCAACACGACCAGCTAATTACTGTCAGGGTCAGTGACCTAAATAGCAGCTTTCTCTGCATGTCTAACACTAAGAGGGGTTAATGCAAGTCTAATGCTGTTGGTCTTAATTCCAATAACTCAAATTCTGGTTAAATAGCTATTGAGAAAGAAAAGAAATACAATGAAATACTACAGACAGTGCAATCAAACGTCGAGCGTTGTGGCGCTCTCGTGAACTCACGTAAGGGGCCCACACGGAAGAAAATGAATAGTTGAATAAAGTCATTATGTTTGTTTTTTTACGCATAAAAAGTATTCTCGTCGCTTATTAAACTTAAGATTGAGCCACTGTAGTCACTTGGACTATTTTAACAATGTCTTTACTAACTTTCTGGGCCGGCAGATGGAATTACCTAGCAGCCTATGAAGGAGTGAGACAGCTCTCAGATTTCATCAAAAATATCTCATTTTGTGTTCCGAAGATGAACAAAGTCTTTCGGGGTTGGAACAACATGAGGGTGAGTAATTACTGACATCATTTTTATTTTTGGGTGAACTAACCCATTAAATACATGAAGGATAATAGTGTGGTCGTATTAGCAAAATTTTGCTGGCAAAAAAAAAAATGTCCATTGTCAGTTGTGTACCAATGTACTGTATGAAGCAATGCTCAAACAGTAGTCAAACATTTTAGTATTATTGATATACTTATAAAGTAGCTTTTATATTTCGTTTTCATTTTTTGTTTTTGTATTTTTGTTATTCTTTTGTTGTGCTTTTCATTTTTATTAGTTTTTTTAAATCTATTTATATTTAGCTTTCATTTATTTTTATTTCTGTTTTAATTTCAGTAATTATTTAATTTCAGTTAGTTGCCAAAGCAACATTTCAAATGTTCTACATTTGTTTAAAGTTGAAGTATGTAGTTCCTGCGACTCTAGTGGCACAACATTTCCTAAATCGTTGCTACACGACTAGAGAAAAAGAAAAAAAGGCTGTTGTCTTCCCTTTTGGCAAATAGGTAGGAAAACTGCAACAACCATAATGCACCGGCAATAATGTTGCCGTCGAAGGTCACTCCCACCAGTCCGCTATGAATATGTCTGACCGGAGTCAAATACTGCCTTGCTTTAGTAGGAAATAATACTTAGCAAACTTTTAGTTATAATGGTGTCAACTTTTAGTTACAATGGTGTAAAACGTTGTCACGTACAGGTAAGAAACCTGTTGAAATAGTGCTTCCTTTTTACCTTAATGCTGTTTAAAAAGCAGACAAAGTACGATACAATCTTCAGTGATAAACCTACCCTTCCAATAACTATTCTGTTAATAACCCTCTGTTGATCTGACAGTCCGTGTACGGGGATACAAAAATGCGGAAGTATAATCTGTAGTATTCACGAAAGCCCTGGACCTGTCAAAAGTCTTTGGCTGACAAATAAAGGTGATCTTTTTAGTTCAGGTAGCACATAGAACGAGTAAACATTGTTCATTTACATATACTACTGACATTGTAACAATACAAAGCGAGTTGAAAATCTGCAAAGTTACACTTTAACAATGTTTCAAACCAAGCAGAATTTTGTGGGTCAACATGGTGAACCCGCTGTGGAATCTGCAAGGGGAAATCGTTCACCCGCAGGAGAAATTCCAGATAGCATTGATACCTATTGAATTGCCAGGATTTTGCTGACGAAAATTTGCCAAACAACAGTATATGTAAAAATGTAGAGTTAAATATCAGCTCTAAAAACATTTCAAGCTAATGTATCTAACTAGTAAACGGAGTACAGTATCTTAATTTTTATAATCCAGTGGCCGTCATAAGTTTGTCACAACTCTCTCAGCTAATGCGGAGTTCACAATGAATGATTTTAGGCCGATTTTCACTCGCCAACACATTTTACGAAATCACTGACAAATGCCCGGAATCGGAGGCAAATCTATCCAAACTAAACATGCAAGAAGATCTTGAGAAATGTGTAGGCCCTTAATTTCACAGCAACGATCTACTCAATACAAACTGGCAGATTTTACTTTAAAGAGCACTTGATGGTCAAATGACCGGAGTACGACTTCTTTGGGTACCACAATGATGGTGAAAAGCATACCCTACTGAGAAGCGGTTTACTCTTAACTAAAGGAATTATACAACATCAAGATGTGACTAACTGCTTGCAGTTGCCATGGCGCCTCCACAGTCTGAAAACATGTGCCGTGTTTCCACAGCGACGGAGGACATAACAGGATGCAGGACACACACGTTTGGGAAACAGAACCTTCACTATCATAAACACACGCTCGGTCCGAACCCTCTGATGAAATGCGGTCTGGAAAAAGATGTTGTATGAGGCATAAACACAAACCGCAAACACAAGCCATGTGGACCCCGGCAGCATCGTTAGATCATCCTTTACATAACAGGCGAATATGCCATGGTAACCACACCAATGACATCACTGAATAACTTCACTCCATCTGTTAATGCACTGAAGTCATTTTAGCAGGACAGAGCGGTGAAAATAACAATCATACTGACACATTAACGCATTCACAGAGGTCGCTGGCTGATCAACACGAATTCCCAATCTGAAACCTTCTCACAGATATCAAGTAACTGCTCTAATGATATATTACTTCATTACTTCAGCGCAAAAAATGTTGCAAGGTCTGCTCCCTCCCTTGCTAATTTCTGGATTTGGAATCTACAGCGATCTATCAAGAAAACAAAGTGGGAACATTTGATCAAGCTGTCTGGCCTTGGCCGAAGTTACGCTCTTAGCTTAATACATCAAAAACTAATTTAAGAGTTTAAACCTTCTGCCTCTCAACTGCCATGCAAAATCTGCTCTCCACAGGATGTTAACCTAAAAAGAACCTAAACTTTAAACCTTAATATTCTCTTCTGAAGGCATACAATAGTTTTGTGTGAGAACATAGCCTGCACTTTACCTCTAAATCTCTTTTTCAATTCTGCATTTTCACTTCATTAGTTAGAAGATACCGTGCTTAACAAATTTATTAGACCACCAGTCATAATAAAGAGAAAACAAAATATTTTAGGAATCTGTTAAAAAATAGTTTAAAACTAAACATTTTATTGTCATTTATTAGGCAAATAACAAACTGAAACATTCACACATAACCAAAAAATTCAATACTTTTAAGCTGTCCTTTGACCTTGATAACAGCTTGTTTTTATATGCAGTGCTTTTCCAAAGTCTCTGTTGTTATTGACTTCCAAATAGTTTTCTAGTTGTTCCCAAAGACATACTTTTGATTAAACTTTTGTGCGATCCATCTTTGAATCCACTAAATCCCTAATTTGTTCAATAGGATGCAAGTCCAGACTTTGACTTGGCCAACTGTGACTAAAGACCTACACATACTGGTGGTTTAACCATTTCAGAAACATAAAAAATTATTTTGGTAATTACCAATACTGTTAGTTTAGGGCAGCTGTGGCACAAATCTTACATTGGGTGGTGGTCTAATACATTTATTAGACACTATGTTAATTCACTGAAATCCAACCTTTGTGACTCATCTTCATGTAGTATGTAAGGAACACTTGAAGACGGGCCATTGAATTACAAGTCAAGTCACCTTTATTTACAGTATATAGCGCTTTTTACAATGCAGATTGCCTCAAAGCAGCTTTACAGAGATAACAAGAAAATAATGTTGTAATAATATTGTTGAATATAAAATTAAATGTCCCCAACTAAGCAAGCCAGAAGCCAATGGCGACAAAGGCAAAGAAGGTGAAGAAAGGCGAAAAAGGCGACAGGTAGGGCTGGGTATCGTAACAAAATTTTCGATACCGGTACCGATACCGATACCTTGACTTCGATACCGGTTCCTGAACAATACTTTTTACGATACCAAATTTATCAATATAACATTACCTAAAAAAAAAAACTTTTATTTTTTCAGTTTGTTGACTTTTTTTACACTCATATTTTGAGTCTGTAAAAAAGCACCAATGCTAAAGTGTTCTATGTTTCCTAATCATTTAACAACATGTATTCTTTACTTCAATGAGCTCATTGTTTCTGCCTTAACTTAATGCATTGTTTAACAATGAAACTGAATGAAAATTAATTGAAATGCATTACACACAGTCACCCCTGATAACAGATCACTCTAAATTGTAATTTAGACACATGCATTTTCTGTAAAGCTCCTTTGAAACGATATGTATTGTGAAAAATGCTATACAAATACATGTGAATTGAATTAAATATAGGCTACTGGGGTGCGGGATATATGCCTCGCGCTCCGCACACATGAAGCTTGCGCAAAGCACTGGCAAAAGTCCCCTAATGATTATGGATATGTCGGGAAACGATAGCAAGGAGATATTTTAATTGTTTATTAATGAATAAGTGTTTACTAAACATGTAAACTAGTGTTTGTCCGCCACAGCCAATCATGCTGCATGTTTATTGTTTCACTGACGTTGACGAGATTAACCACTTAGGTACCGAAACTTGGTACCGAAAAACAAGACATGTTTCGATACTCGGTAGTATCGAGGCAATTCGGTCGGTACCTAAAAAGTACCGAACTCGGTGCCCAGCCCTAGCGACAGTAGAAAGGAACCAAAACTCCATCAGTCACAGAATGGAGAAAAAACCTTGGGAGAAACCAGGCTCAGTTAGGGGGCCAGTTCTCTGGCCAACGAACGCGTATGATGATTCAGGCAGCATTACAGGTCAGAGGTCAGATTGGATCGGAACATTATATTATGCAGTTCATCTGTTTGAAGACCGGAGTCATCATGCGCGTATGGGGACAAGTTTGAGGAGGATCAGTGCTGATGATATAAGAAAATAAGATATAGGAAATCTTATTTCTTATAAAAATAAAATATAAGAAATAAGATATAAGAAAATAATGCACACCGAAGGTGGTAATGCTGCCACGACATAAAACGAGTGTGCATTATTTTCTAATAATTCAACAGACCGTAGTCAATTATTCCACTAATACTATGTTTACCAAACCTCAAGACATTGTTCAGATATTGCATTTCAAGAAATTTTTCAGGTTTTTGTCCATAAAAAGCTCTTGTGTGTAGGACTAATTTCCTGCGCTTCTCATCCCATGCCTCCATGGCCAATTCCAAAACATCAACATCAACATAACAGAAGCTTGAGCCACTGAACAAGAACAGTGCCGATTTCGGATGCAGCCACGGTGTTAGACTACATAGTGCATTGCTTCGGTAGAGGGTAGATGAAAACTAAAAACCTTTTTGTTAACTGACAAATACATTTTCATGATTCCAAATAAAAGAAATGAAGTTTACAAATTAATGTAAATTTCTGATAAACATGCATAAACATGCAATAACACTGGAGTGCGCTGCAGGGCTCCGAAACAAACACAATTTTAACAGGAACATAAACAAAAATTAAATCAAGTTTAAACATTCTGAACAGAAACACTTCTTTGAAATGACCATTAACCGTTTAATAATGCTATTTTATCATTCTGTTTAAGATTTTAATTAAAGTCAGTCAATAAATCATGAATTCAAATAGTACAGCCTAAGCAAATGTGACTTTGACACATCCAACGTAAGAGAAATGCCTGCGCTCACTTGTCAAGTATTCCTAATTAATATGATTAGCGTTTGGCTTGACTACATTATCAAACAGCTATATGTGTTGCTAATGTTACACAAACCATGTGGAGCCACTGTATGAGGTTTTGCTGACAGTTTGAGGATCAACTCGAGTTACGAGGTTTAGTCACAAGCCCTTAGTATAATGTTCAATTCAAGCTCTGGTATAAAGTACAACAACCTTATTTACCAGAATATTTATAATAAATCCCTTTTTGGTACGATAATGTTATAAAAGAAATGCACGAAGAGAAACGTTAAAATACTGATTCTGAATCTTTTTTTTAAGCCCTGCTGTGCTGAGAAATTTAATACTTTTTTAATGATACCAGTTAATGAATTAAGTTAGGCATCTCTAAAATCTGAGATATACTGAAATGAAATAAACTGAAAGCCAAAAAAAGCCAAAATAGCGGATAAAAAAATTAATAAAATAAAACTACATAATACAATTATAGAGAGAAAAAAAATTTAAAATCTAAAAAAGATTATTATATATACACACCCTTTTATGTTTTTGTTTTGTTTTTGACTAATATTGACAAATAATACTTGCTTTAAACAGAAAAAGTCTTTTTTGTATAAGTCAAGGTTTGTATAAACATGAGGTTGAGTAAGTGTTGGGTAATCTATTCGCTAGGCCAGCCCAGTAGGTTTTAGTACAAGCCCATTTGAGGGAATTTTCACTTTACGCCTCAAGCTATTTTTTAGCTTGGTTCAATGTAGAGTAGAATGTACACAGACACTGTTACAAACAAATGTTCATATTGTACTGAAAGTGCTCACGGCTTTAAGTCAGGGAGGTTTTGAATATATACCAGGATGTAGGAAACATTCATGTTTATATATCATATTGGCACATAGGACCGAGATGCTGCCAGAACAACCGCTACAAGAGTCTCAGGTGTAAAAACCTGGTGAATGAGTTCTGTGTGATGTGGTTCAGCTCTTCAGGGAAAAAGGAAGCTATTTGAAAAGAATGCAGGATAGGAAAGGTAGTCGGCCCATTAAACAGCAGGCTGGTCTGAAATTAAAGCACTATGCTAAGAGGGCATATGCTAATTGAAGACGGGCACAGCAGGAGACAACATATACATTTACATGGTTTAAACAACTGCCGACGGAAAATAACTGCCCTGCTAAACACAGGCAGCTGGCACGGTTCATGTTGAATTAGAGTCCAGCACGGCTCCAAACCCTAGTAAGCAGCATACCTAGCCACCATCTAGAAACATCATAAGTACACTTCTGTCCTGAAGCATTGGGAGCAAAATTATGCTTCCTTCAAACATACCTCATTTTAGCCACATACGTAAGCAGTATCGCATGTATCCTTCACAAATAAGGCAATCCCAGAATGCACTGCGACAAGTGAAAAAAAATTATCCAATATGAAACCGCTCTTTTGACTTAAAGGTAAGAACTACTGTATTAAAGGGTTATATCTGAATAAAAGCCTAAATTAAATCTGTGTATCATATAAAGTGTGATTGTGTCTATTCAGACAGGGGCGTAGCCATCTCAGAAGTGAGCAGGAAAGAAATTTCAAGAGCAATACCAGTTTTTTTTCTGACCTTTGTCTAATTGACAGGTTTTATTTTTCTTATCTCTTGCATTTAATTGGCTAAGAAATCAAATACACTGCTGAATAATAACCACTAATTTGGAAATTTGTATTCTATAATATTTTTCCCTATATTTTCCTTATGACATTTTGATGATTGGTGTATGTACCACACACACCTGTGCATTAAGTCATCATGGATTTTATACAAGGTAAAAATCCTCATATTCTCATCACAGAATTTTCCACACGAGGGTCCCCTCCGGCTTCCAGCATGAATAAAACAGACTTTACATGGGAGTGTTTAAGCGCTCCATAATGCTCACATCGCCTCAGGCTTCAGGACATGCATAGAATTCTTGTTTGTTTGAAATAAAATCTAGATTCATTCACATTGGCCCATGAAAACCCCTACGTGAATACACTTGCCCGAAAAAAGTGCACGGGGCGAATTTATGTCTTATTAAAACTGCGGGGACACATCCCAACTCATTTCCCATTTATTCTACGCTCATGTCTTCAGAAATTGACTAAACCTCTCAATTAAAATGGATTAGTTTTATAATTTCTTTATAAACTTTTTCAAATAAAATGTAATTAAATTTGATTTTGGTATTTGTGGGTTTGGTTGCTGAGAGATTTATAAACGAATACAATTTTAAAATCAATTCTGTATCGGACTGGTAACCAATGCAAAGAACGTAGGATTGGGGTGATGTGATCTCGTTTGGACTATTTAGAGACGAGAGATGGAAGAGAGAGGTAACCCGACATATGAGTTACAGTAGCCGAGTCGTGTTGAAATAAAAGCGTGAATAACTGTTTCAAAGCTACCCCTGTTTAAAAATGGTTTGACTGGCTAACCGCTTTTGAAGCGTCAAAGTGTTAGTTGCATGGAATGTCAATTGTAATTTCTCAGATTACATTAAAATATCTTAATTTGTGTTTTAAAGATGAACTAAAATCTTACGGGTTAGGAACGACATGGAGTAAACGATAACAGAATTAAAATTTTTGGGTGAACAAACCCTTTTTCTGACAGTTTTTTCATGACAATGACAATGTTGTATATTCCCATTATTGTAAATGGAGATTCTCAGATTACAATTACTATAATTTAGTAATGAAACAAATCATTAAGATTTAATATACAGCAAATATACGATTTGACAACTATAAATCGAAAAAAACATACATTATTTTTTAAAAGAAGTGTATAAACCATATTAACGGTAAAGGAATGTAAAAATGCCATGGTAAAAACCTGTTCATTGGTTAACAATACGTCCCCTTACTATATACAGTCTAATCTACAGGACAGTAAAATACTGTTAAATTTAGAATTTAGGGAAGTGAAAATAAACATCTATATATTATAGTGAAAAATGCAATTGGTATTGAATTCCCAGTGTGACACTCCACATTGGATAGTGTTTCATTGGAATGACTGTTTCTTTCTAGGTATTTGTTTTTTGTTTTGTCTGTAAATTTAAAGGGGCCATATGTACGAATTTTCATCTATTAATTGCTTTTTGTTTGCCAATGTGTGAACAGCTTGTAAAGATACTTAAAAAAAAATTAGACCTTCCCTCACTTCCTAGGTTTTCTATGAAAGCATGTGATTGATTTTTAAATGAAGGACTTGGGACATTTTTGCCAGGAAAATCAAAAGGATGTGACCTTTACGTACACTCACTAGAGCCTTTCTGCTGTTGAAAGACACATGAAACGAATGCTTATGCAATGTTCAGGATAATGCCGAAAGAGCTATCCTGTACTTTAATGTCAATGTGTCATGCAAAGAAGAGGGATTAATTCAAACTATAGTCTCACATAGCCAGATCTAGGCTACGTTTACACGTGGCAGGCTATTTTACTAAACTTACATTTCACCCTCTTCATTTTCGAAAATAACATTGTGCACACCTGTCAGTTTTCAGAAAAGTATTCGTTTACACGAGCCCGTGTTTATATGCCGTCAAGGGCATGCCAAACCTGTAGGTGTAACGAGAAGCTCAAGCCCACGTTAGCCAATCAGAATCCAGAAAATAGCAACAACAGCAACGAATCACTTCCTCTTTCTTTTTGGAACAAAGAGGTCACACTTTTGATGCAGGTGCAAGTTCTGTCGCATACTGTGACGTCGGATGCCTAAAACTCAGTTTTTCTCAGTTTACATGCAAACAAAGTTTTCCAAAATCTCCACTCTGGACGGAGTTTTTAGAAAGAATCGTTTTCAGAGGCGAATTCTCCATTTGCGTGTAAACGAAGGGCACAAACAAAGGGAAATGTCTCAGTTTTTCAAAATAACCACGGGGTCCTATAGTCTATACCAGGGGTGCCTAATCCTGCTCCTGCTAGTGATCCTAAAGAGCTTAATTGGTTGCTTCAGGTGTGTTTGATTAGGGTTGGAGATGTGCAGGGCAGTCGATCGGCAGGAGCAGGATTGGGGACCCCTGGTCTATACTATCAAATATACTTTATATTCAAACTATCATAACAGTGTGATTTTAATGACCTCATCTGTTGACATGATGCCGGTGAATTTCAGAGCTAGTGCAAACATATCCACATCACTACGATCAGATGGCAGATCAGCTTTCTTATCTGCTGCTTTTTCACTGCTGTGTGCTTATTTTGTTATGGAAAGTAAGGCACACAGCATTTACATATTTTTTTCCCCTGTAAATAAATTATTGTTTCCTAACAATAAAGCAAAGAAGCTCCATATGGGATAGGATTCCACCTTTGAAGGAAGCCTGCTATGAAGAGAGTTAGACACTGAGGCAGCTCCCTAGGGATTAGAACAGAGTCTTTAAGTCTGTACTGGAAATATGTTTGACATTTTCTTTTCAATGGGCGCCAGGCTCAGCCTTATGGCAAATAAAGTTGTATTCACCATGATCACATTTCCTGATGCCTCTTCAGGAGCTGTTCGCTAGATTTAAGTCTGTATTAGCTATTACGATAATGTCTCATCTCTTAGGCCTGAACTCAAAAAGATCAGCTTACTGGTAAAAGTCTCCACACTACAGTATGAGGTACAGTTCTCCATTATATCTCACAAGCTTATGTAACCAAGATCTTGGCTTTAGGGAGAGCCTTCAGCGAGGAGTGTGTGTATGCATGTCAGACAGTGAATAGTAGATCAGGTGACACCTGACAAGCATCTAACCTGGTCCTCCGTGATGACTCCTCTGCTGTCAGAATGTGTGAAAGGACAGTACAGGGTCATGCTCTGACACAGATGACCCAGTAACATAGACACCTCTTTCATGGTCCTCCAGCAACACACCAGCACCATCTGAGCGGTGACTCGATAGGCCTCTCCATCACTGACACCTAGACAACAGAGTAGTATGAAGCTGCAGACTCGGAACCTGCAGTTCCAGTCCCCCACCCAGAGTCCCGCATTCTCAGACCCCTCGTTTTTCGAGACAGCGCCTCCTATCAAATTGTATCGGATAAACATGTGAAGAACTTAGGCCAAAACGTGAGTATCTTCAATTTTATTTAGCGAATCATACTCATTTGATTTCTTCTTTTTTTTAATCAAACTACTTTATAGCTCATCGATACACCAACATATGAATAGTCCATTTAATATTTGTAAAGATAGTTTGTAACAAAATTTGAGCCGTTATTGTATGTTTTTTCGCCTTTTTTCCCCGAAAATATTTTGATAGCCAACTTTAGCCTTCAACCTATGATTTTTTGTAGACAAGCCATTGTAAAAATTTGATTAAAATTAGTTGACATTAAAGTAGACCAATTAAATACATTAAGTGTGTAAATATCAAAGAATGTCATCATTAATTATTTAATCAGATTTACCGTTTGACCTTTTTTTAATTACCAGACCTTTCTCCTAAAACTATAAATTGAATTAATTAATGCTGGAGTAATTATTTTACTTTATATAATTTATGTAGACTACTTAAATTAGTTCTTATAAAACGTAAGTATTAAAATGAATCAATATTAATTTAACTGTGATAGGAAGTTGTTGCCAGCCATTTACAACTCATACAATTGCCTATTAATCAAATTTACTATGCCTTCACTATGTATTAACCAGTCTATGGTATTAACATGTAAGCTGGAATGTGTCATAGGTATGCTTGCATTTGCAACAAAATTTTTTTTATTTATTATTACAAAATATTTTTGACAATGGCATTCAGTGAAGTCGAGGAATTTGACAGAGCGATTGCAAAAATAATGAAAAAAGAAGGAACATTCGCCTACAAGAAAGTAATTATTTTACCTTATGCATTTACATTACATTTTACATTTATTCATTTAGCAGACGCTTTTATCCAAAGCGACTTATAAATGAGGATTTTTTTTAATGCAATTCAATTCTAACACAATTCTTTCTTCCTTTTTTCTTTGCTTTGTCCTATTTACAGCAAGATGATGTTTAGGTGATCGTTAAATAAAGTACAGAATTGTTTATTATTGGTGTTTTGTCTATTCTTATTTGAGTTTTGCTTCGCATTCAAAATATCAAAAAACAGGTTCTGTAATATTAGCATGGTATAATGTTAATTAGACCATTATAGGTTGAACTGAAAGAAAAATTGGAATTTGAATTAAAAAAAAACATTGTAGCAATATAATATCACATAATATTATTCAGAAGATAGTTCAATCTGTAATTATATCCCTTCCATCAGTAATTTTCTTTCAATTACACCCACGCTCAAAAAATAACTACTGGGTAATTTGTTAGTCAGAGAACACAATGACTTTTTTTGGCACATGCATTAAGCAGGGAACGCAAATATTTATTTGGTTTGCTTAAGACTTAATAACGAGACCATAATATTGCATCCTATTGTTTTCAATGGCATTTGGATAATGGCAATCTTCCGAACAGCAGGAGGCGCTGTCTCGAAAAACGAGGGGTCTGAAAATGCGGGACTCTGGGTGGGGGACTGTAACTGCAGGCTCAGAGTCTGCAGCTTCATAATATTGAGACAACATACACACAAATAAGCACTCGGAAAACACATCTAATGTCGCCCTCTTATGGACAAGACGTGTATTACAGCAACACATCATTTGAAATAAATTATGACTAAAAGTATGATGTTTAAAATATCAGTATGGTTACTATATGCATCATACTAATGGAATTAATAACATGCCTCAATGCATGTAATTTCAAAATGAGCTTTTTTGATACAGATACTATGGTAAAGGGCAATAAGGTGGAGGAACTGTATCTAGTGATGGGCAAATGTGTTCATACCAATGTTACAGATTTGTTGTTTATGAACGTTGTTCTCCCCCTCTTTCTGCTCACTGTTATGGCTGGTCTCACTGGGGTCCAGCTCTCTGGCAGTGGTGAAAAAGTCATTTGAGTCACGAGGTTGAATCTCCTGCAGGATTTTCTGTAGGTCAGCAGAGGTCTCTGTGGAGAGGGAAACTATGTAATGTAATAACACGTATACAACTGAATACAAAGTAAATAAAGTGTCCTGACTCTGAACTGCCCTGATTCTGTGCTCCAGTAACCATGTCACAAAGAATGCATCACAGAACCACAGAAGTGTAAAATAAATAAAAGGTCTGTGTCATAAAGAACAACAAGTCTATTCCAACGCTTGCATTTTTCGAAATTACTTGCTGGTGTGCCACAACAACATTTTTTTCCTCACTTTTTCTTACCAAAAAGGAGATGTGTATGTGTCCGACAGTTCAGTGAGCTTTAAAGCTTAGAGAAAATGGTGGATAACAAGGCTTCTCAGCACAGCGATTTGATTGGCTATTTGGGCTGTCAGTCATGTGTCTGTCATAAGGTCAATTGTGACAAGTGATGTAGCAGAGTACAAATATCAAATCAAAAACTGCAATTTAATTAAGTAAATAGTATGTTGAACTACGCGTTTCAGAGAGAAGAGTGGCATTATGTTCATTTACATGCAACCAATTCATCATCTGGTATTTTTGGAGTCAGAGTGTTTGAATGCTTGAAAGTGAAGAGTCCCCCATTATGCTTTTTCACATATTACATTTCAAGCAGTGTTTCATATACAGTAGCTGTTTGTGAAAGTAAAAGGTCTGCAAAATTTAAAAAATCAGTGTCGTTATTATCTCCCGAAAGAAAGAACCGATTCTAAACTGCCTGAAACAAGTCGTCAGCAATTTCAGTCTTAAATCCTGCACAAACCTATGTAGGTTTGTAACTAAATTGCATGATGCCAGCCTATGATCGTCATTGGCTTCCCGTGAAAAAAGGGACTGAATTTATAGAGTTTATAGAGACTGAATCCTTTATCAAACTGTTTTAGACACTGTGAGAAAAGAGATGATGCTGTTCTTCCTCGCCTTGATACATCCTGCTCTCCATTTTCATACTATTCCATGTTTTTCCATGTGTAAGTAATGTAAAACAGTTCTACCCATTAACAGTCACAGAAATATATCCATCACAGTATAAACAGCATAACAGTCGGTTGATGCATTTGTACTTTCACACGATACATATCACCCACTTAGGACAGATGAGGGGCTTCCTCAAGCAAATCAAGGGGACTACTTGTGCAATACTTGGCATAGTAACAGCTGGTTAAGACTCACTTAGTTAGGACAGTGTTAAATGCATTTACCAGACTCAGTATCCATGGGAATGAGGCCCTCGGGGGAAGAGCTCTGAACCACAGGTGACACAACATCAGACATCCTGTAGCACAGGCCGATGAGCTCTGACACAACAGCCCTCCATTGAGACAGCAGTGCAAGTGATCTGAACACAGACATATATCAACCACATGAACACCAGTCAAAATAAATGCCAAGACCTCTGTAAGTAGATGATTAAAGGTTAAGTGTGTGTGTGTGTGTGTGTGTGTGTGTGTGTGTGTGTGTGTGTGTGTGTGTGTGTGTGTGGAAGTACCCAGTGTTGAGCTGTTGGAGTACTGCAGTGATGCAGTGAGCTCTGCCATATAAAGGGCAGCAAGCAGAAGCCTGCAGAAGAGACGACTCTGCCTTCAAAATCTCTTCTTTCAGACAAATCATCAGCCACTGCACCACTGAAACATCACAAACACTTTCTTACATTTAGATACCAATATGCAGAGGTAAAAAAGTTACTCATTTTGTATTTGAAAGTGGGCATCTTTGATTTTTTTTACAAATAACCATTGATCAACACATGCAATTAGCACATCCAATATGAAAAAAGAAGAAGCTCAACAGTACTTAACATACGAGAACAAAACTCTTTTATTCTTGCAAAGCTCAGATGCGCTTGCATGACAAGAAAACAAACCTCATTGGTTTATTTATTATTTATGCATCAGGCAAATATATTTGAGCTTGTTTACCATGTAAACCATTTGATATGCTCTGTGTATTTGCACTGGAGGGAGCCTAAATTATGAACTTTTAAGAAAGGACAAGTGGTTTTTGAAGTGTTGAACATGCGTTTACGTTCACAATTAAATTATGGAAAGTCTGGAGATTCTTCAAAAAAACTGACATCCTGCTTACATCTGCAATCTTTCAGATAGCATTTTGGATCATACCTCCACCCATCAGTGATGTTAATCTAACACCAAGGACGGATTACAACACCGTGGGCACAGACTTGTCTAAACATCCCCCTGCGTAGCAATTTTTTTTGTTTAGGCGGTGTGGGGTGGGGGTTTGGGCTGCAGCTCTCAGATTTCACATACAGCAGGGGTGGGGGGGTTGGGGTGTTGCTATCCGTTTTCAGGTGCCTTGGCATGAGCCTGGTAGGCCAGTGCATTAATACGTTCCTGTCTAGTATACCTGCCAAGGTGTTCTGCTCCAGAGTGGAAGCCTCAGACACCTGGGACTGGTTCAGTGCTGGTGGCCGGAGAGGGATGTTCTGCTCTTGAATACAGCCGTGTAACGCGTCCTGTAGACCTGGCTGGTGCAGGAGCAGATTGAGAAGATGAGCAGCAGTGATGCTGTCGAAGGGTTTGGTGCTGGTGCTGAGGTTCAGAGCGACCTGAAGCAAAGACTGCAGCCTCTCCGGCTCCTACACAGATGAGGAAAAGCATTCATATTCATTTGAGCATTACTTAATACTAGTCTCATACTCTTTTCTTCACACTGACCTGAAGTCGCACTGCTGCTGGGGGTAGTTTTTGTAAGAGGTTGCAGGCGAGCTGTTTGACTTCAAGAAAGTTGTTTGCAAGGCAGTACAGCACAGCTTGGGCATGAGCTACACTTACTGACTCTCCAAGAGCAAAGCCAACAGAGCCTGAAAGAAAGAGTTGAACAGATAATGAGTATAATAGAGGTGACTAGTTGTTGATCAATGCAAATTTTTTGATGGCTGATACCAATATCTTGAAGAGCAGGGTGGCCAATGGCTTATATAAAGCTGTCTATATGATATACAACTTAATTTAAAGGTAGTAAATAACACATACACAAGTTTAGCTATTAAAATTATATTTTACATAATATTTACTAAAATAACAAGAAATAAATTATTTGCAAATAAATCGATTTGAAAAAAAAGATCACCTTAAAACCTGTAAAAAAAAAAAAAATTATATATATATATATATATATGTTATTTAGATAATAATTTCTTGATTCTGTAACCCAATTATAATATTTTTCACAAATAAATAAGATTTTAAAAAACATAAATAAACACTTCAATGGTCTACTCAGTAATCTGGTCTGAGTGCACTGGGAATCATATTTGCTCAAAAAAAGACCAGGTAACAAATTACACACAGTGCAAAGTGAACATGACAGTGGCAAACTAGATATAGCGCAGCATAGGTTTGAAATTAAGTCTCACTATTGCATAACCATTCAAATCAAATGGAAGGATCGTCATGAACAGAGTACAATTTTTTTTAAGCAGGCTAGAAGATCTAACATTAGAAGATCTAACAGTTGGATTTGCAGAATTTTGCAAGGTTTGTGGCATTAAATGTTTATTAGATGTTCAAAGATTTTCATATAACACGTATTTGCTGAATATTAAATTTTTAGACGGAACTGTTAAAAACCAATGAAGTCGGAGAAAGGGCGCTTCCTCTTTGTGCTGTTGCACTAAATAAAATAAAAAAACGTATCGCCTGATTCAAGTAACTGAAACAATTACAAATATCGTTCATTAATATTACCCTTGGCTGTGTCGGTCAACCACTAGAGGTGACATCCTTCTGAGTGAAATTGAAAAAAATATATATGAAAAGTCATCATCAGACTAGTGTTATAGCAGGTTTTACAAGGTAAGATTGGGTAATACCTGTGTTAAAGGTAAAATGTTCAGCGATCAGCAGCAGCAGCTGCAGAGCCATCAAACACCTGGAAAACGAGGCTCCTGGATGAAGCACCTGGAATAGAGTTTCACAGAACCAGCGCAGGAACTCCTGATGATGATAAAAAGATAAATAATTTTATATAATATATATATATATATATATATATATATATATATATATATATATATCTTGGCTATAGGCTAAGATATGTCCAGTATATCTGTTGTAATTATGACAAAGCTGCTTATTTTCAACTTTTTTTTTATTAACAGAAACTCTGTTGATAAATTAATTCATTTAGATTCATATTGGTTCCAAACATTGAGGACTGTATGTTGTTTAATAAAAACAATAGAGTGCTGCAGTAATGTTTTTTTCTAGGCCAACCAGGAAGTTAGCATCACCCTGGTTCCCTCGCCAAAAAGTCAATTGAATTTTCAAATGGCTTTTGGATAACTGCAGAAAATAAGCTCTGTGGCCAATAAAAGTTTATGATTCTTACTCATTTTGTTCAAGATAATCAACTGTTGTGAATTCTAAAAACAATGGGTCTCATTCACCAAGCATTCGTATGTACAAATTTGTGTGTGAAATCTGTGTACGTTTTCACAGACAAATCATGATTCACCAAAAACTTTTGTACTAAAATATGTTTAGATTTATTTCTAAATTTCCCAAAAAATTTAGGAACAACTGAAACCACACATATGCAAAAAACATGATTATAAGGTTGCACAGAGAATGTGCTAAGTCGTAAGATTTAATCTCTATGACTCACCCAAACTAACAGAACTCCAGCTAATGAGAGCAGAACATTTTTCTTCTGTTATCTTAATGTTTATTGCTTCATGTGTGTCTCCTGTATTCAACACATTACTCAATGGTCGTCAGATGACTCTTATCTCTCTGTTCCCAATGTTCTTTGGCACTTCTTGCTGTTTAGATAAGCATTTCTAAATTCACTCCTTTAACTATATTTTCCAAGCTGTTTTTTTGGTATTACTTATGCAAGTTTCAAATGCAAAAATGCCTATTGAGTAAAATCATTTGCAAAGACAAGGATTGAAGATCAATACAAGTACTGTCTGTGAAGTTTATCATAATTGTATCACAGTTCTACCAGGTACATGCTGAGGACTTGCTGATCTTTGTCGTTCTCATGCTGTTCCTGTCTCTTTTGCAGAAGCTGAGCACTGTCCTTCACCCTACACAAGAGCTGACAACAAAACAGACATGAGTCAATCAGAACACACTTACAAGGTCCTCAGACCAATCAAAGCTTGAACTGACATTGGTTTCTACCTTCTTTAACAGACTGACGGTCTGCTGTCTGACACCTGGTGACTGACTGTTCAGATTAAAAGGCAAGAAGTGGCGGATCAGCTCCATTTCTTGTCTGGACAGTTTTTCCGTGCTACGATGGCTCTCACATAGCAAACCCAGAGCATCCATTCGCACCTGAAATGACATAAATAGCCACAATTTCCCTTTTGGTATTCTAGTGCCACAGAAATGACACACTTTAACATTGACATTAATTATTAAAGGTTCAGTAAAATGTAACATGGTTCCAGTTAACCTGATCATGTTTGTGCACCAGAGCCTGTCGCATTAGTGGGAGGGACACCAAGCCACCCCACAGTTCTTCCTCATCAGACTTGAGAACCCCCTGAGACCGGGCAGCACGCAGACACGTCATTAGAGCCCCCAACGCACCTCTGCTACCAGCCCCTGAGGAACAAACATACTTGACACTTAAAGGCACACCATGTCATTTTTTCGCCACTAGAGGTTGTTTATTCAAAAAAAGGCGTAGCTTAATGACGCCTTGATTTTTTGAAATCATGGGAGAGTTGTTGTCTTCACCTCTACAGCCGGTGGAGAATACGAAGGGACTCGGGCGGAAATCATACTCATGGACGACCGGTAATGTATTAAAGATTTATTAACGTTACGAAAGCCGTGGGAGCGGAACGAGGTGGCTCGAGCGATTGCTAATGAGATACAAACACGATACACTCTGTGCTTTCGCACGGCGGTTACTATATGAGACACTTGGTGCACACTGCAGTGAGCTAGATCGATATTAGGCATGGTAAATACGGTACTCGCAGTAAATCAAGAAGACGAGATTTAAACAAAAAGACTAAATGTGTTGAGCTGTATAACAATGATTAGTTTTCTGTCGATGAATGTATCCAAACAGTTGCCTAACTGTCTAATAAAACACATAATATATTATAGCGTCTTTGTTGTTTCTAAGGTTTCTACAAAATAAAACCGGATATCGAGGGTAACTCGGGTATGATGTCATTGATAGGCGGATACGATCCGTGTCCTGGTTAAAACTGCTTATTTCTCTGGATTTAAATATTCTTAGAAACATTTGGGAATGTGTAAGTACACATATTAACAAAATATATAACATTGTTCTAGTGTTTTTTGGATATTTTGATGCCTTTAAAGGTGCTCTAAGAGATGTCATGCGTTTTTTAGGCCAAAACAGTTTTTTTGTCACATAGTACAGCAAACATCTCCTCACTATCCGCTAGCTGCCTGTCCCCTGAACACACTGTAAAAAAATGTGGTCTCTGTAGACAGCCCAGGCTCCAAAAACGGCAACAAAAACACACTGGGCTAACCTGCACCACGAAACATAACAAACTGTTCCAGCCAATAACCGACAAGAAGGATTAGGGGGTGGGGTTTGGGGGGTTAGTGCGCGGATGAGGAGGAGGGAGGGTCGAGCTAGCATCTGTTTTGTTTGACAATACTTCGAACGTCAACAAGAAGTGAGGTCACCCAACATCGCTTAGAGCACCTTTAAATATATATATATATATATATACATATATATATATATATATATACATATATATATATATATATGACCCTGGATCACAAAACCAGTCACAAGTCGCACAGGTATATTTGTTGCAATAGCCAACAATACATTGTATGGGTCAAAATTATCAATTTTTCTTTTATTCCAAAAATCATGATGATATTAAGTAAAGATCATGTTCCATGAAGATATTTTGTCAATTTCCTACCGTAAATATATAAAACATTTATTTTTGTGAAAGAATACAGCACAATCACGAACATAAATGGACAACTTTAAAGGCGATTTTCTCAATGTGTCGATTTTTTTTTCACCCTCAGATTCCAGATTTTCAAATAGTTGTATTTTGGCCAAATATTGTCCTATCCTAACAAACCATACATCAATGGAAAGCTTATTTATTCAGAGAGATAATAAATCTCAATTTCAAAAAATGTTGGCCTACCCATGTGACTTGTTTTGTGTTCCAGGGTCACATATATACACATCAACATCAGTCCTATACAATATGCCTTTCTATAATTCAATGTCACCCATTTTCTAATTATCATTTCAAATACACTAATTTTATACACATTTAGGCAATTATGTGAATATTGCAATAAAAATTACGGTACAGATTAAAATACGCAGATTTTTTTTCTTTCTAATTTTACCTTTTTTAGGATTGTTTGATGAATAGAAATAGAATAGCAGCATTTATTTGAAACTGAAATCTTTTGTAACATTATAATGTTTTTACGATCACTTTTTGCTTTTTGCATCAATGCTGAATAAAATAATGAATATATTTTTTTTAAATCATACTGAGCCCAAACTTGAGGTAGTATATCCAAAAGTGTACATATAAATTATAAACACGTATCTGTATATATTACATTGCAGGTTAAAAGTCTCTTACCCTCAGCGCAAGACGGCATCTCCTGTAGGGCCTGTACCATGTGGCTAAGGCTGGAAGGGTTGCAGCGTAGCAGTTTGGGCAGGAAGTAGTCTAGTATATAAGTTGTTTGATCCAATCGGGCTGTACACAGTACCTGCAGCAGAGGCGTCACCCAAACCTCGTGCCATCCATCTATCCACGCATACCCATCCCTAAATCGGGCACATAGCTGGACCTTATGACAGACAAACAACTTCTCCAGAAGGTCACTGGCGTACGGTGCCAGCGTCTGATCCCCCATCAGACCCAGCAGCCTGGATGGAAGTCCACCATCAAGCTTGAGTAGATACTCCGCACCCAAGTGCTCCACCAGGCAGGCCAGTGTGCCGTACTTCCCTTTCATATGCCACTCCAGTGTTAGAAGGTCCCGGGTGAGCTGGCTGATGTAAGGGTCGCTGGCGGGATCGGACTTGTGATCACTGCAATGCTGGTGGATCTTGAGAAGGTTCTGGAACAGGGTGCGCGTCTGGTGGCGGACCCCATCCAGCGGGTGCTCCCAGTGGGCATAGATGTGGTGGTGAAGGCGTGCGATAAGAGGAGAGCCTCCGACCAGAGACGAGCGAAGGAGAGGGGGACACGTGTCGACCAGAGATGAGCGAAGGAGAGGTGGACACGTGTCGACCTGGACGCAGTCAACCGCTGCTCCGCTCCAGAGAGTCAAAACCCGAGCCACTACCATCACTGTACTGGACTCCTTCACTCTGAGAGAGATTTATGTTAGAGAGCAGATTAAATGGAAATCAAGGCTGATCAACTTTAACTAGTTACTTTAACCAAATTAAGTAAGAACAGTTTTACAATGTGAAATAGAGTGAATTCAGAGATGCAACTTCTCTGAGAGAAACAATTGTATTATTACTCTTTCATGTTGCTTTCTGTCAAATGAAATGCTGTTGTCTGATATTTTTTCATTTATTATTGATAACCAATTTGACCAATAAGAAATGTGAAAATAAAAGAATGTATTTCTAATTTATTTTTATTTGGTTAAGTTTTTGGTTTATATTGTGGTGCATCTTTATAAAGACTTTTTATGTATTTATTTGTATTATTTGTATTATTTTTTTTATTTTATTTTTTTATTAATGATGAATATAGTCTTCCATTTAAAAGTTTGATTAATTAAATTGATCAAAAGTGACAGTTATAAAATATCCGTACATATCAAAAAAGTAAATATCATATTAAACAAAAAAATATATTCAGATGCTAGGGGGGGATTTCCAGAAAAATATTAACCAGCAAATACTGTTTTCAACATTGATGATAATAATGCTAAATGTTTCCTGAGCAGTGAATCTGCACATCAGAATGATTTCTGAAGGGTCATGTGACTGAAGTTTATCGTATGATAAGTATAAGTTTAAGTTCAAGTATGAGTACAAGTATGAGATAAGTATGAAATATATTGTACTCATCAACCAGATATCTGATATGATCTAATTTTGTCTGAGCTTCGCTAGCTTTAATCTAAATCACTATCGCTAGCCTTCAGCAAGCCTGTTAATCTGTCATCCGTGACTGTCCTCACTCAATGGCTGGCTGTCTAAGTGGTGCCCGCAGAATAATATAGGGTTCATAGACAATTGGAAAAGTTTTTGGGCAGACCTGACCTGTTGAAAAGAGATGGTATTCATCCCTCCGGGGATGGTGCGGCTCTGCTCTCTAGTAATATGGAATATAGTCTTAGACCTCAAACATGACAATCTGGGGCTCAGGTCAGGAAGCAGACAAACTGGCTAAACCGACCGTCTGCTAGCTGTCTCACGTCACTGAGGTCAGATAAATCCCATCACATAGAGACTCTTTCACCTAGATATCATCATATAGAGACTGTGTCTGTTCCCTGAACTAGGAAATACAAAAAACTATCAAACCCATTTAATGGTAAAAATTTAATTTATTTTTATCAAATAAAAAACAGATATAATACAGACGAACAAATGATAAAGCTGTATATTTGCTGAATATTAGATCCCTTTCTACAAAATCACTCTTTGTAAATGATATGATTGGTAGTCTTTGTAACGTTATCTAGCGTAAGTGATAAATCCCGTTCGACATTTGTGCTGGCTACTGTATACAGGCAACCAGGGTACCATGCAGACTTTACCAAAGAATTTGCTGATTTTCTATCAGAGTTAGTACTGGCTGCAGATAAAGTTCTTATTGTTGGTAACTTTAATATCCATGTAGATAATGAAAAAGACGCATTGGGATTAGCATTGTCGTAATCATACTTTAGATCTCATGTATACTTAATTTAGCCAAGGTTGCAAAGACGACTCTGTGTTATAAATATGGTAGAACTATCACCTCTGCCACTAAAGATTGCTTTATAAATAATCTTCCTGACCACTTTCTCATCTCATCAGTATCCCATATAGCTTAGAAGAACTCGATGTTGCAACATAAATTGACTCTCTCTTTTCCAGCAATTTAGACACAGTTGCTCCATTGCGGTTAAAGAAGATTAAAGAAAATAATCCAACACCATGGTACAACGAGCACACTCGGGCCCTAAAGAGAGCAGCCAGAAAATGGAGAGTAGCTAATTTTTTTAAAAAAAAATTAGATTTGTTTTCCCCATTCCGTGGAGAGAGCACGATTGCTTACAGAAAGGCCTTAAAAACAGCTAGATCTGCTTATTTTTCAACACTCTTAGAAGAAAACAAACACAACCCTAGGTATTTATTTGAAACAGTAGCTAAATTAACAAAAAATAAAACTTTGACACCCGAAGTTTCCAAACAGCACAGCAGTAATGACTTTATGAACTTCTTTACTTACAATATGCTATCCAAAAATATATGTTATGCAACCATCTACTACAGTATCACATCAGACAGTGCATTGTAGTCTCCCCGACAAACAATTTCATTCATGAATTGCTATAGGAAAGCGTTAAATCATCTAAATCAACAACGTGTATGTTAGACCCTATACCGACTAAGCAACTGAAAGAGATTCTTCCAGAGGTCATAGATCCTCTTCTTAATATCATTCATTCATTTTTGTCACTAGGATATGTACCGAAAACTTTTAAGGCTATTATTTAAAAAAACGCAACTTGATCCTAGAGAATTAATCAATTACAGGCCGATCTTTTCTGTCAAAATTACTAGAAAAGGCAGTATCCTCACAACTATGTTCCTTATTAGAAAGAAATGGTATCTGTAAGGATTTCCAGTCAGGATTTAGACCGTATCATAGTACTGAGACAGCTCTTATTAGAGTTACAAATGATTTGCTCTTAGCATCAGACCGTGGTTGTATCTCTCTATTAGTGTTACTAGATCTTAGTGCTGCATTTGATACCAGACCACAACATTCTTTTGAATAGACTCGAAAATTATGTTGGTATTAGTGGAATTGCACTAGCATGGTTCAAATCATACTTATCTGATGATACAGAAATGTAAATAATACATTTCTATTATTCAAATAAGTTAAATGATTATTAGGCTGCATAGATTAGTTCAGCCGGAACCGGGGACACTTCCTATAACACCCGATGTACTCGTTAAATCATAAGAAGAATGGCATCTACGCTAATGTTAGCCTTTCCGTTTATTCCAAGGTTTACTGAAGTCAGCCGGATCCGGGCCGTATCCAGATCAGATGGTGGACCTGCGCCTGGACACAACCACAACGCATCCCTGAAGTGCCAGCCTCATCAGCCCTGTGAAGGCCTCATGGACACCTCAACAAACTCGTCTCCATAGCGGCGTGATGACTCCGACCCCCAACCAGATGGAACTGGATAAATATCGTGAATGTTCTGATCCAATCTGACTTCTGACCTGTAATGCTGCCTAAATCATGATCATACACTATTTATTCGTTGGCCAGAGGAGAACTGGCCCCCCGACTGAGCCTGATTTCTCGCAAGAAATTTTCAGAGAATTTTCTCTATTCTGTCACCTGATGGAGTTTTGGTTCCTTGCCACTGTTGCCTTGGCTTTTGGCAACTGAAATAAATTACATTTTCAATATATTAAAATAGAAAACAATTATTTAAAATTGTAATAGTATTTAACAATAGCCAAATAAATCCATCCTTGGTGAGCATAAAAGAGTTCTTACAAAAACTTTTTTTAATCTAACAGATTCCAACCTTTAGAATGGTAACGTTCACAAATTTGAGTGCAAAGAAAAAAAGTCTTATAATCCGGTTTATACATATAACTGTGGGGAGGGAAACAATACACAAACAAATCCCTCGTTCAGTTAACCCACTGACTAGTCAATTGTTAAATTATGTATTTTAACCATATCCTTGTGTGAATGCATTTGGCATCTTCAATACCTTGAATCTAGAGACAGGAGCACTTCAGGTATGAGCAGCAGCAGTTTCTCTGTCTGTGGACTGTGAGTCTTTCCTCTCCAGCTGAGCATAGCCAGAGCTCCATGACTCAGATACAGAGCTACCGCTGCAGGCCTGCTGCTGTCATACAGACCTGCACAGCTCTGCCTCAACCACTGGGGGACGGTGTCGCCTGCATCCACTGAACACTGCAGGAGACCGGCAACCTACAATCACATTTCACACACAGCCAGGAATGCGTTCAAATGCAGCTCAAGTTGAGATCATTTATTCAAACTGAACAATTATAGTACAAAATACAATGCTGGACTCTTAATCCTGGGAAGAAGGAACGCTCACTTACTATAACTGGTACATCATCTCCATTCCCCATTATAGATCTAATGAACAAAACAACAGCCATCCCAGCAGTGCTCTGGACCGTCTGAAGAAACTCCTCTGGATGGGAGAATAAAGGCAAGAACTTAAATATAATACAAAAATAAATACAATATGCAACAACAACAAAATTGTAAATGCAAACAAAACCTCATTGTCAATTGCATATGAAGAATACATTGGTCTTAACAATACCATCAGTCAAGATACATGTATAGCAGTTGAGTAGTCCAGAGAGAACTTGAGGCAGATCAGATAGGTCATTTGAAGCTGAAAGCACTGCAGAACTAATGGGTTCCTGAGATCTCTGAACCACCAGCATTGAGGCCTTCACCACTGCCAGACAGGACTGCATCAGCTGAGCCTGGGCAACATGACGACCCGCCAGACCACTGAAAAACATATCAAATGTAAATATTCAACATTAAACAATGTTACAAACAATTTTCAAGGATTATGAATAATAGGAACAAGATGTCAACATTTTCATCCATGCATACAGCACATTATTCAATACACAAGTGAACAGTTTACCTGTTCTGCTCCACATAATAATTCAAAGTCCTTTGGAAGTACTGGAGGACTATGAGAGAGAGAAAAAAAATCAGTGACTGTATTTGCAAAACAGAGCTTAGAAAGCTAAAGGTATGCCATTCAATTATTAACTTGTTTTCTAACCTTCTGTTAGCAATCGATGAACACATTTCTCACCTGTAAATCAAGAAGAACTAATTAAAATTATATTACACCCATTTACACTACCTCTAAAAAGTTTGAGGTCTTTAAGATTTAAAAAAAATTATAATAATAATAAAATAAGTCTCTTATGCTCACCAAGGTTGCATTTACTTGATAAAAAAAAAACCAGAAAAACGGTAATATTGTGTGACGTTATTACAAATTAAAATAATTCCTTGAGTAGCATTTATTTAAAATCATATGTAAAATTAGGGTTGAGTATCGTTTGAATTTTAACGATTCCGATTTAGATTCTGCTCATCTATTCTGATTCTTATCCATTCCTAATTTTGTTGCCAAGGTAAAAAAAAAAAAAAACTTAGATCATTCACATTTATTAAGTCTTATTCCAAAACATTTAATTGTAGCTGAATACCATGAACAAAAATCAACGGGCTCAAGAACTTATGCCTATGTTTTAAAAACACCATAGCAAAAACAACTAGCCTAGCTAATATGCATTTTAAACATTAGTAAAGAAAAGTAAACACTTAGTAATTAAAAAAGAACAAATAAAAAAAATAGCTAAATATATATTGGACTGAAATAAACAGTGTTATAAGATGTTCAGATATTCAGGTACAGAAACTGTAATCAAATGTAAAATAACACTGCACTTTATAAATAAAATGTACATTACAAATATAGTTACAAAAGTTATTCAGTCAAGAACAGCAAGTGACTTTTCTCTTTGTGTTTCGTTGCTTTATTATTAATATTAGGCTGCTGTCACTTTAAGAGCTGCACGGATCCAATATACTTTTTTATTAATATGTTTTATACTTCATATTAGGCTGCTGTCACTTTAAGAGCTGCACGGATCCAATATACTTTTTTATTAATATGTTTTATACTTCATATTAGGCTGCTGTCACTTTAAGAGCTGCATGGATCCAATATACTTTTACACACACCGTTTTCGTTTGTCAACTGTTTATGTTCACTTAAAGTGGACCTATTATGCCCCTTTTTACAAGATGTAACTAAAGTATCTGATGTCCCCAGAGTGTGTAGGTGGAGTTTAGGTTCAAAATACCCCACAGAGCATTTTTTATAGCATGTTAAAATTGCCACTTTTTGGTGGTGTTTTTGTGTGTGTCCCTTTATATGCAAATGAGCTGCTGCTCCCGGCCCCCTTTCAATAAGAGGGCAGATATTCTACAACAAAACAGGACAATCTCACACACTGTGTGTGCGCACAAGTGCACTTAGGACGTGTCCAAATCCACTTTTGCTAGTTTAACTACGGGAAAAATGGGCGTATGGTCTAAAAGGATTGTCCCTATTCTCTTAATGAGTAATAGGTGTGTTGTGGTCATAATATGCAATAAACCAATCAGTCTCATCTCCCATTCCCTTTAAAACCCAGTTGCGCTCACGCCATGGCGGATTCGCTATTTACGTGGCGGAATTTGCAAGCGGAAAAAAACTGAACGCTTCTCTAGAGAGGAAACAAATCTGCTCGTGCGCGAGCATAGCATCTACGAGACAAAGTGTAATACTCAATACTTTTTTTTTTTTAAAGTCAATACTTTTTATGCGCAAAATAATAATGACTATTCAGCAATTTCTCTTCTTCAATCTCTGACGCCGTTCACGCGAGCACTTTAAAGGGATAGTTCCCTCAAAAAGGAAAATTCTGTCATTACTTAGGCTACTCGCCCTCATGTCGTTCCAAACCTGTAAGACTTCGTTCATCATCGAAACACAAATAAATATATTTGATGAAATCTTTCTGTCCTTCCATTGACAGCTACGCAACTACAAATATGATACTTCAAAAAGTTCATAGAGATCATAAAACTAATCCATATGTATTGAGTGGTTTAGTCTTAATGAAATTTTTGAAGCATCAGTGAGGTATTTGCTTAGTCAATGGAGGGACAGAAAGCGCTCATTAAAAAACTAAATTTGTGTTCCGAAGAAGAAAGAAAGTCTTACAGATTTGGAACAACATGAGGGTAACATGATGAGTAAATGACAGAATTTTCATTTTTGGGTGAACTATCCCTTTAAGATATATAACTTTGTTTAGATGGAAAGGATCTCAAGCTGACTAGCGGAAGATGTTACTGTAGCTATACCCACTAATAGACACGGTACTTCCAAAATAATGCTTCAATGAAGCGTCATCTCCTTTTACAATATTTCAAATCTCTCAGTTCTCACCATCTCCAAAAAGCCAAGCCAAGATTCTAAAACAAAAACACTTTTTTAAAATGAAGGATTGATGTATTGACGCATTTAAATTTAGTTAATTTTGAAAAAAGTTACATAGTGTACATTTAATGTATTGTCGTAATTATGAACACTGGTTTGTAGCACAAATATTTTTACCATTTACAGCAATTGTGTCATTCACCTATAGCAGCTAATGAATCAGATGTCTCACACATTCACAAAAATAGCTTACTTGCGCATTGCAAAATAATTAGGTGGATATCTACTATTATTTATGATACCGTCTAATACAATTATATCACTTATACGTACCAATTTTAAAGACATCCAGACAGGAAGTAATGCTATCTGTTAGGTGTGAGAAGTGATCTGTGTTCGTAGAGGAGAGAGAAGAAGACAGGCACTCAGACAGGCATCCAACTGTTTTCTCCTCCAGCCAATCTGGGCCACTACATAGTGCACTGGTGGAAAAGAAAAGGAATATGCCCTTGTGTTAAATAAACTAAGTGCCCAGAAGTCATTAAAAAGAGTTGTTGATTTCCAGTCACATGAGTGATAGTGAAATGTGGGTACTTCTAACCTTGCTACAGCTCTCTTAAGTGGGTTCTTAGCTGGCAGTGTGGTATACAGGAACGCTAGTGTGCTCAGGCAGGCATGCAGTAAAGGACCTGTAGAGGATTCATCCTCTTTCAACTGCTCCAACATGAAGCCTGCCTGCAGTCAGCATGCAAACCAATGAATTAAAAGTGTTAAGCAATTACATACAGTATACTTATTTGATTAATGTGATGCAAACCGACCTTAGAGATGAGCTGGATCTGCTCAACCGGGTCAGGTGAAGATAAACTGTCCTTCAGCACCCGAGCAAGCTCTATTGATCTACTGTCCCCATCTACAGATAAGGAATCTGGGAGAAAACATGAGATATAAATAAACATTACAGGAAACTATAAGCATTGCAACCACAACACAACCGCTAAAGGTTGATATCTGTCACTGTCACTCACCTGTCAGGCTCTTCAGCTTGACATCATCCAAAACTACAGCCTCCACTTTAGGTGTTTTTTTCTTCACAACCATGACTATTTCTGGGACATAAAATCAACTGCAGATTAATATCATACATGTATCGTTTAATTGTTTAAAAAGCTAATACAACAACTGCAGAAGATCAACTTTAAACAACAGCGCTTAGTGTAACGTTAACTTAACCTAGTGCTAACGTTAGTCACTTTATTGTTTCCGGCAGACATTTATATCAAACCGACGTTCTCCCACACCGTACACCCTATTTTACTGCACATTCAGAACACATTAAGGCATGGACATATATTGTCATACCTTTGCAATAAAGCAGGTACCGGTGAAAAGGTTCAATACTGCGTGTAGAAATCAGTAATTCCACAGGAACATAACATACACGTGTGACGCGTTAATTCCGGAGTCGCTATGAAATACCGCCATTCAAACATATGATTGGTCCAGACTCAACACTTCAGATGTGTGATTGGTCGTCAGGAAAGTCAATCTTTCATGACATCACAGTTCTCCAAAAAATCGTCCTAACCACACCTACAATGGTTTGATTGTGCGTACTCGTAAAAACACGCCCCCGAGCCCGCCTACTTCCACAGACGATGCTGGAGTGAAAACTTTGAGCTAGAAAACGCTCTTTATATCATAATTAGGTCATTAGTACCATAACAACTGGGACAACACGGAATAATATTTTTTATTATGGTGTGAAACCAGTGCCGTCTACAGCACTGTAACACTGAGTGTCGGGTAAGAGTAGAATCTTTAACTATTAACAAAAAGTATTAGTTGTTTTTGTTTCTTGTTAAAGTGAATAGGAGAGAATAATTGCTTAAATATAAAGTTTGTGTTGTTTGAAATACACTATTTGTTGATTGTATATGATTTAAATGTAGTTAGATTAATTCTGTTCTGTTTTCTGTAAATTTTCTGAAAACAACTCTAATTGTATTGCATCGTCATTCTTTCAACTGCAGTTAACTGATAGATCATTGTCGTTATGTACACACTTTTTATATCAAGATTTAGTTTAAAATTTGTATGAATATATACATTATGCTCAATATACTGGTTTCTATACCATATTCGTAATTTAAAACAAATATATTTTGCCTTAATTCATTCATCTCCAATGGCCCACTAATCTTTGAAAGTACAAATATTCCATAGTGCCTGAAAATGAGGCCAGCTGTCCAATCAAAAGATTTAACCTGTAATGTGGTCAATAATTACAGTTATGTGGAATCATTGTATAGCCTATTTGCTCTGTATTGTAGAGAAACTGTAGAGAACCTTTAATTGAGCCAAAGGACCACTGTCCATCTACTCCTGAGAAGCAAATTCCTACCACAATTCCCAGATCATTGTATACATTTCTAGATATACATTTAATTACTTTGTTATCTACTTTGGCTCACTTTCCCTTAAATGTTTCACAGTAACATGTTGTTTTTATTCTCATCGGTTGAGATTCAAACCCTCAGTCTTATTTACCACAGCTTAATTGAGCTCAACACATGTTTGCACTCCCTTTGTGCTCATGCCAATGCTGTAATGACAGCTTATTATAACTAGAGAAGTTGTAGTGTAATGTGTTCACTCACACTTTTCTGTTGTGCTTTACAACACCTGATTTACATCAGTTAACACATGTTTTTCATAATTAAACTTTTACGATGGAAAAGCATCAGTGCTGGCTGGTTTGGTTTGTTTTTATAGTGGTGGTCAGTTTGTCCAGGGCTCTGCCTGGTCCTCGAACACTTTTGATGTTTTCACACAACAAATGCAGACGGTCTTTGCTGTTTATTTCCAATTATTATTGAAGTGAAAGTTTGTCTCTCTATTACAGTTAGTATTGGAATTGGGTAATTTTCTGGTTGTGCATGCACCATATAAATGTTTTGATTGGAGTAAACCATTTATTAATAAGATTCCCGTTTTTTAAATCCATAAAAGACAGCTGGCATATACCTGTATTAATCAGAATTTTGTGGCAAATAAACACCCTCTTCAGTATATTCACTGTTTATGTCTGTTTACATTTACATTGTGAATGCCCAAACAAACATAATTATGAGTTATATGACACATAGGTAGTTGTGAAAAGTCAAGTACGTTTCGAAGCGAAGTGGATACAGATTATTTTGTCTAAATGTTAATAAAACAAATTTTGCAGTTCATGATGATGAATAATCAACATGACGGGTCAAAGTTAAAACTGCAAATTAACAAAATGTTCCTTATCAATCATGGGTAAATGAATCTCAACATTAATTTACAAGTATTTTGATGACCTATTTACAACCATCAAACATTGTTCCAATGTTGTTTTTTAATTTTGAAACAACAACATAGCCTACAATTTTTTAACTAATTTCAAATGTCAGTTACATGCCTTCTGGTTTTGTTGGGCCATTAAGTTATCTGTCATTAGATAGTCAAATGTCATTAGACACACTTTGGTACTTAATTTCCATAGACCAGACTGTCCATTTCTGTGAATTGATTCATAACTCTGATTATTTACATTATCCAAAAATGTTTTTTTTTTACAGAAGTTCCTCCTGACATTTTTCATGTAGATAATGCATGTAGATAATTATGTGGAAACATGCCTAAGTTAAACTGGATTTTTACTGTTCTTTCTTGCATTTAAACATTTTGAAACAAATTGATCACAGGTGAATCAACGTCATGGATCAAGGTTAAATCACTGCTTATATTAGTTTCGATTTTATATATGGAATCACTGTTGATATTGCAACTTTGTTTCAACATCTTTTCAACATGAGCGAATGAACGTTGTTGATCTGGTATTTTGTCAACCTTTTTACATTGATTATTAAGTGTTATTTAAGTGTTTTTTCAATGTTATTTTAACCACATTTCAATGTTGAAATTATGCTGGTTGTTCATAATGATGGTTCCTCTGCACTCCTTAGAGAAAATATATAAATATTTGTTTTGCTACACATCACCCAGCCCTGCACCTGATTTATATTTGGACCTATGTTCATTAGCTTAAGTTCTTGAGTTTTTTTCTACTGCATGTTCTGTTTGTCCTTCTGCTTCAGTCTCATGCTGTGTATATAATATTGCAGAGCCTGAGGGGTGACGGCATGGCGGAGGGTGATGAATGCGCAGGCAGGGAGTGGAAAGACAAGTACATGGCCCTCGAGGCCCTGCTCTTCAAGTTCCGTGGGCAGATGAGCGTGATCCGAGAGCTCACGGCAGAAAAGGTCAGTTATACACACTATGCTATGCCTTTGTCCTTTCACTTCGACTGCTGTTTTACATTGGTGCTCTAGGATCTTTAAAAATCATTATATCAGACTGCATGCTGAGCAAGTAAAACCTACTTTACCGCTAGCCATCTTTTATTAAAATAATAACAGACCAGCATAAGATTTGTCTACAATATCACCGGCCCACTAATTCCTGTCTGTATTAATATAGGAGAGATACTTGATAGTGTGAATTCTAGGAAAAGCAAAAAAAGCCACCTATTAAACTATTTGCTCATTTCCATGTTGTGTGTGTGTGTGTGTGTGTGTGTGTGTGTGTGTGTGTGTGTGTGTGTGTGTGTGTGTGTGTGTGTGTGTGTGTGTGTGTGTGTGTGTGTGTGTGTGCGTGTGCGTGTGCGTGTGTGTGTGCGTGTGCGTGCGTGCCATGGCCTATTTCTTTGGCCTATCTCGAGGGAGAGCAGATTAGAGGTTAATATTTACAGACGCCTGACCACAGGGCTCCAGACTGCTGCATTCTGGGATAGCAGAATCATCTTTGAATTACAGACTCGAGATGTATTCGGGTGCTTTAAATGTCTTGCCTTTGTGGAGAGGTCAAGTTTAGGATTGTTTTTTTTACAAAATATATATTTATATTGTATGTTTTACATTACATTTCAACATTGAAGGTCAGTCACATGATATCTGGTTTAGTTTGGCCCTTAAGTTTCCTAAAGTTGATTATGTCATTAGACACATTTTGGTACTTCATTTCCATGGACCAGTTCAAGCTGTCCGTTTCAGTGAATTGATTCATAGTCAGCTCTTCAGTCTTGCTCATTTTTAAAGTTTTGGCTCCCGAAGTTTATAAAGTCCTATAATGTTTTTACTGCATTATCTCGCAATAATGCCCTATTGAAACCAGCATCACAACACCATTTGAGTTAAACCAAATAAGTGTTATGGACACAAAGTGACTTTTACAGAAACAGAGTTGGTTCACCAATTTCAAGTATTACTATTTTTTTCTATAATCTATCACCTGTGATTTATTTTTCCCTTCTCAATAACTTGTGTAATGAAAAAAAATTAATGATTCCATCATTTAGGAGTCTGTAATGGTTTCTCATAATGTAATGGTTTGAGGAAATGTCAGATATTAATCCTGTGGACTTCACATAGTATTCTGTGTTTCAAGTGAGATTCCAATTCAAAGGGACAATCCTTCTTAGTTATCTAGAGACAGATGTTGCGAATTAGCCATGGCTATAAACACTGATACAGGCATCGGATTGTTTCTTATGTAATAATCTGTTTTTTTCTTTGTATCTATCCCTATTCAAATAAACAACAAATAAATAATAAATAAATTATCCTTCCTAGTTAGTGGGTTGTCTGAGTCTCAAACTATTGTGAATTTGTTTTGAATTTTTTTTATAGTTTTGCACATGCCTTGTAGGATAATGAAGAGGTATAAGAGTGAAAGGGAAAGAGAGGGAGTGAAATGGGAGGAGAGAGACATATGAACAGAGTGGCAAAACAAACTATCCTTTAATCACTGAGACTCCCATGGGAGGAAATGCCTGGTTTCGTGCTATACAGGAAGTTAGCATCCTAAATACATACACAAACAAACTTGTATATGCTGATGCAAGTGTGGTTTGTTGGGAGAAATGTAGGTCATTTTCTCTCCTGCTTTGCATCCTGTTTTGTAAGGTTTGAAATGAATCAACCAAACATGGACAGCAACTGCTCATCATGCAAAGAAAATCAAAACAGTAACGAACATTTGCAGTGAGCCCTCCTCAAAGAATGTCACGAAGGATCACATGAAGAAAACTTCAGTGGCTCAACCATATCCTGCTTCTGAACTCATGCAAACCTTTCTTTTAAACCGTTATGGTAAAAATAAGAGCAGCTTTCAAGTGCAGTTAAACATGCATACTTTACTTGTGTTCTCACACAGAAAGCAAACTGTGCGAAGTCTGATTGTGTTGTAGGTTAATGCTCCGCTTCTCCTCGTGCCCAACAACCCTCAGATTGATTTCACGTTTAGTTTGGCAGCAATGGCCAGAGAGTACAGATATTGTTGTTATTGACATGTTACTGACATGTTCCCTAGTGCTCAGAGCTCAGAGCCCTCTCCTCGGACAGCACGCCAAATATGCATATTTTATACTATATCTGATTATATGTAAGTGTGAACTTGTGAATGATATGTATAATTTGTAACACTTTACAATGAGTTCCCATTCATTAACATTAGTTAAGGCATTAGCTAACATGAACTAACAATGATCATGAATACTGGATATTTCTTCAGGTTTTTCTTTTTTCCGTTTGCCCTAATGCTCCGTTCTAAACAACTCAGGATTCAGATTTTTCCCATGTCCTTATTGTAAATAACACCTGGAATGCTGTTTGATGTCATACATCTGACCTGTGAACTCGGGTCAAATGGATCAACCCAGACCTCAGTGAGACACGTCATTTGACGTCACTCACAAGATGGCGGAAAGTCCTGCTTCCAACAAGCATTGCGTGGAGCTATCCCCTATATCAAATGTAAAAACAAACGAACAATAAACATTAAGTTTATATAATGATACATTTAATTTTTCTTGTTGTTAGCTGTTTTTGATGTGAACGCATTTTGTTATTTTATTTTTTATTTTTTGCCAGATAATTGAAACAAATGCTCTCGTGTCGTTGTAACATCATGTATTCAACAAGTGAACATGATGTATGATTGACTGAAACACCAAATTGAATATTCCCAATTACAACCTCATTTCCCTCATTGAACACGGCATTAAAGTCTGTGTTTATTGTCTAGGTTTAAATGGAGACTACAAACACAAAGATTTATCAGATTTTCCATTGCAGTGTTCTCTCCATATTTGTGATTCCTTGCAACTTTTTGCAATGCACTGCCTATAACCTTTCACTCGAAACTGAAAATAACTCATTCCCGCTAAACGTTTACTCTATGGTTTCATACCACATAGACAGACAAGTTTTATTGAAAGCCCATTTTGCCAGCAGTGAAGTACCCCTTTAAATTAATTATTCTAAAATGTATGATTAAAATATTTTTCCTCTGAGAGAAAAACAAATATTATTATGATTTCTGCAGCAATGGACTCTACTTGAATAGAAATGTTAGCTTCTAGCACATTCCAAAGTGTATCCAATATACAGTGTGCTGCTGTTCCTCCTAAGTGTGTAGGACACAGATGAGTGGTGTGTGGAGCAGAGTCCGGGTGACGCTTGGGAATTTGGACTGGAGCTGTGGTGCAGGGGTGTCATACAGACAGGCTTTGTGAGCTGGGCTGTAGAGTAAGGCTGGATGAGGGGTGCAGGGCGGGCCGGCCACTGAAGGCCGTGGATGGAATTCATGGAATGGAAGAATGACTGTAGCCAGGACATATGGGGTGGAGAAGCTAGGAGGGATCGTAGTAGATTAAAGAAAACTATTGATCGAAATGTGGAGTTTACAGGTGCAAACTGATGAAAGCATGGAGGTTCTTAGTTTGTTTTGGTATAATGCAATCCCATTAACAGTCGCCCATCATGTCAATACTCATTTGAATTTATTTTTTATTTTTTATTCAACCATCAAATCATATTTTCTGTCAGAAAATAATCAGAACTAATAATACCCTTTTGTACAGTGCCCAAGTTTTATTCATTTGTTCCTTCGTTTTAGTTAAAATCATGGCTATATTCTTATTCATTTGTTTAATAATTTTAGTTAAATCATGGCCACTTTTTATTCATTTTTTCCCATTGTTTTATTACTTAAATCATAACCACAATGGAAATAATTAGTACAATGTGGCCACAATTTAATTGCAACTAAGGAACAAATTGTTATGTTTTGTGCAATTCTTAATTTGTAGCAACAATATATTTTTTCCCCCTTCATGTCATATGCAGTGCTCCATACTTTTGTGATGCTTATTTTCACTGAAATGGTCAAACATTTTAGCAAGATGTTCTGAATCAATTTTAGATTTCGGACTGCTCACTTTAGTACTGGATTGTTTGGAGTGCCATAGAATACCAAATAGGACCGGCACTGCAGATCAATCACAGACAAAACATAGTGGAATAGGCTATTTTACTTCTTTCAAAGGTTTTGAAATCTTTTGATATCTTTTAAACACAACATTGTTTCCAGGTGGACTCCAGCTAGACTAGATTACACGAGTGTTCAAAAGTTCAGGTTCAGTAAGATTTTGTAGCATTGTAAATGTCTGTCACTTTTTATTCATTCAATGCGGTGATTCTCAACTTCGTTCCTGGGGACAGACTTCTCTGCACATTTTGTATGTCTCTCTTATCTGACACAGGGGTGCATTACCCGTACAATGACGTACTTTACTGCTTAACCACCATAGAACAATGCATCGTTGTAGAAACTAAATATCTTGTCACAACTGTTTCTAGAAACTGGTCGTACCTCTGTTGTTTGAACCACGTTAGTTCAACAATATAGGACTGTTGTTAATGACGTTGCATGCAGGTGGTAGAGTAATAACTTTACATTATTAAAGGAATAGTTCACTTCAAAATAATTTACTCACCCTCAAGTAGTTTCAAACCTGTTTGAATTTCTTTCTTCCACTGAACACAAAAGATATTTTGAAGAATGTCTGGAACCAGACAATTGATGCGCCCCATTGACTTCTATAGTAGGTAAAAAATATTGTGGGTACAGTCAAAAGAGTACATCAACTGTTTGGTTACCGACATTCTTCAAAATATCTTCTTTATAGACGAAAGAAATTCATACAGGTTTGAAACAACTTGAGGGTGAGTAAATGATTCAATTCAATTCAAATTTATTTGTATGGCGCTTTTCACAATACATATTGTTTCAAAGCAGCTTTACAGAAAGTGCATTTCAGAAATGTACATAGAAAAATACAGTTAGTTAATCATGTATTTATTTAGGGCATAACATATCGCCGGCGTTGAGTCGTCTCTTCACAGGCGTCGAGTCGTTTCTTCACAGGCGTTTAGTCATCTCATCGCAGGTGTTCGGGCATTTGAAGTCTCTGTGAGAGGCTGGATACAAACTGGAGCTGACGAACGCTATTTACCTCGGGACTAGCGTCCCGAGATAACAGCAGAAAAGCAGATGGGAAATAATTAGCATAGCTGCTGTTCATAATATTAATGCATTCGATCTGATTCAACAGTAGTATAAAAGGTAAGCATTATGTGAATGCTTGGCTAAAGAGATGCGTCTTTAATCTAGTTTTAAACTGGGACAGCGAGTCTGAGTCTCGAACAATATCAGGAAGGCTATTCCAGAGTTTAGGAGCTAAATGTGAGAACGCCCTCCCTCCTTTAGTGGACTTAGATATAGGAATGACCAGAAGCCTCGATTTTAGTGATATTAAAGAACACGATGGATTGAAGGGTGATAGAAGGTCCATTAAATACACAGGAGCTAAACCATTTAGGGCTTTATAGGTGATATAAATGATGACAGAATTGTCATTTTGAAGTGAACTATTCCATTAAGTTAATGTACATAAACAATAGAAAGTCGTAAATGTTTTAAAAACTTTAACATGCTGTATTTGGCGTACACGTTACTCATGTAAACATGTGGTTCATTCAGTCAGCAGCTTTATCCTCGAACGTAATTTTTCTGACATTCTGCTGTAATGAACTGACGAATACTTCACTGTTTTTGTTCTATGTCGTTTTGCTTTATTTGATTTCATTCTTCGCTGGTTTCCTCATTTGTCATACTCCAGGGTTCCCTTACACATTTATGTACATGTGCACTCCTCAAAAACGGTGCTGACTGTTGACATGCTAAATATAAATTAAAATATATATTTAAATAGCATGAAATATATAGAGTTCAATTAAATTATTGTGCCCAGGAGCATGATCTATTTAGCTCCACGTGTCATTTTAAAAAGAAACTATGCTTCTCACCACAGCATCCAACAAATTTAATGATAAGCTTTAGAAAAAAGTACATGTTAATATGTACCATTAACCTGTGGCTCAACTAGTCAGAATCTGACTGGTTTGTGCAGCTGTTCTCAGAACAGTCTGTAATTACTCTGCTATTTTTTTATTTTCTATATCGGTTTCATTGGGCAGTGGTGGACCAGCTTGACCACAGATGAGGATGGGTGTATACACTATGTGTGTATGTGTGGTTGTTGTGGTATGAACATATCTGTAGTTAGTTACATATATATGTATGAATAGTCTGTGGGGTTAGTGGCTGTGTGTGAGGATGATATATAGATAATGAGTGTGTGTAGATTGTGTGATGTATTTCTGACCATCAGTGTGTTTTGGGGACACACCCTTTGGTTTAGTCTAGGAATTGGCTCACTAAACACTGAATAGCAATAGACTTTTATGATGGAAAACTAACCAGAGTCTTTCTAAATCTTTGTAACTTCCATCAGTGAATAACAGATTTATATCATTCATCAAGCTCTGACTAATGCACCATTAACAAATCCAACAAAATGTGCTTTACCTTAAGTCCAAGATAACTATAGCAGAAAAGGTTTACTTGAACTAGATCGTTCCATCAGAGTCATCATAATGACAGTTTTGTCAGTAGTCCGCTGTGCATTGAGCCTTATTAAACATCTTTAATGACGGAGGCTTGTAAACAAGAGAGGCTGTTAGAACGATCAGAATATCATTCAGTCATATAAGAATTGAGAAATGCTGTGCATTCTGTTGAGGAACGACAAGTCCCGAGAAGACAAAGGACCTTCCTGGAAATTAACATTTGACTCTCTCTTGATAAACTAGCATCCCCGAGTCAATCATCTCCCCCATGTTGTGTCTCTCTCAAGCTGAGATCACCTGGTATTCACCCAAAAATCTATATGGTTTAGTGTAAATAATTATCATACAGTATTATAGTACATGTTTGGTATCATTTGAAATGTCTCAGTGTGACTGGTACAAATGTCTCATCAAATTCATTCATTCATCATTGTTAGCAAATGTTTCCATTTGATTGAAGTTTCTGTCTATATAAAGAAATGCAACAAGAAGCTCAGGGTGATTCTGTAACTCAGATCAGCCCATAATGTTGAAGGATCTCAAATACTTCAGCATTATGTATTTTTCAAAATGTCTGGTTTAACCTACATCTTTTACTCTTTATCTCTGAGCATTTGATGTTATTGTAATGATTATCTTTGAACTGATTATGAAATCGGCATGATACTTATACCTGACAATAAATTACGTTTGATTTTATTCCGACTGACTCTGAAATTGTTTTCCCAAGTAGATTAAACAGATTTGTATGTTACCGCAAGTTTTGCGTCAGATTAGTGACGACTAATATTTGACTCTAATTCAAGTGTACGTGGTTTGCAAAGACAAGAAGTGAATTTCCGTTTAGAACAGCAAAAATGCTGCTTGACTAATCTAAATTTGGGTGTGTCTTACCTCTGTTTTAATTTAATTTAACTTTAGATAAGTGTACGTGGGAAACCACGGCATGGCCAATCCAAAGCTATTATAAGAGAAGTAATGTTGGTCAGCTTATATCTGTAATAGTGTCCATACCTCTCCTGTACTAAAGGAAACGTTACTTTAATGTCAAGTTTATGCAACCACGGGGGCTATACCAAAGTATCTTTGATCGTGTAAGCGTGAATGTGACCAATCTCAGGTATATAGCAATTACCTCTGTTTGGTGACCAAAACTGACGGGCTTGTGATCGTGACACCCGCGTTAAGCAGAAGGCGTGAGGACCTCAGAGTGACATAGCTTCCTATTATGAACGGGTAAAATATAAGTCAAGAGTTGAAAAGATTAATCAAAGATTAATGCGCTGCTAAACTACTATTTATTTGACCAATAACCAATTGGCAATCTAACCTAAATTTGAGACTGTGATAAAGAGTCAGATATAAAATGCAGTCAGATAAAAGCTTAAATGGAATTAAATTACTTTGCCACGCGGGAAGACAGTAACGTGCAGAGACCTTCACCCGTTCTATCGGATGCCTCCATTGGGCTGATCTAGATGGGCTTACAGTCACATACTGTACACACAACTGCATAGAACACTTTTGTGTGGTGTTCATTGGAAAATATGAGTGCAGCAGCAGTAACTATTAGTAGTGTGTTAGGTCATATTTGTCTGTTCTCCTTTGGGAACTCTGTGAAAAGAAACAGGTTGCAGATGGAGCTCATGCCAAAGTAGAAACAAGCAAATTGTTCCAGCGAATAACACCCACACATGAATCTCATGAATTTAACTCCAAAATCAAAAAGATATAATTAAGAAAAGACCCCAAAAACACTTAAAAGGAAGCTAACCTAACCCTTTTTTTGACAGTTAGGCATACTGTAAATTCGAATGACCGTAATCCAATAAAAATGACATTCTCGATACTAATATTTAATTATAAAGTATACTCCAAAAATTGTATTAGCAAAAAAATATACACTTTTTACCTATATATATATATATTTAGTTTTTATTTAAAAATGAATAATTTTTTAAGCAGAATTTCTCAGTTACTTTTGAACCCTGTTGTCCTCTCAACTTAATTTATATGCCATAAAATTAATAAGAGATAATTGAGATTGTGCTCTTAGATGTATAGGTTACTAATCAAATAACTTCATTATTGACCAAAACTTTTTTTTCATTTACATTATTTACACTGGTAATTTAATTTGAATTTAAAAAAAAATTTACTCAATTAAATAAAATGTAAGAATAATATGCACAATATAATTATATGCACAATATAAGCATTTTCACACAGGGTCTTCATTAGATTTCCAAGAGCCATTCAGCAAACTCCAATCTGATGGGCTCAACTAGTGTATAAGACTGGCAAGAGGAATATGGAATTTATATCAGAGCTCAACTAGAAAGTATGAGGATTCTGAATAAAGTGGTCAAAATTCCCTGGAATTTATGTTAATAAATGATGACAGTAAAGTCACCAAAATGACCAGCTACTGAATCAATAGTCGCGTTTCCACTGTCTGGCCAGGGCTAACAGCGAGCCGAGCCGGGCCAGTGGCCTCGGGCCTCAAGCACCGGGCTTGCGTTTCCATTGCCGGGCCAGTAGCCCCACAGCGCTGCCCTAAACCCCGCCTTTAACACGCCTTCCTGGATCAAACGTCATACAACCCCACCCATTTCAGCGGGGAACTTCATTTCATGAAGTTCATTCAGGCAGGACACTAGCTTGCTAAAATCACACAACGAGCGAGATGGAGAGGACCAAAGCATCTGTTTGTTTGCTCTTTTTGGTGTTTGGTTGGTGGAAGATGAGGCAGCAAATCCAAGATAAGAAGATGGAGGATCAGCGGCGAAAACGCCGAAACCACTAGTTTACCACAGAACTCAAACTCTATTTCATTTCAATGTAACACAGCTTCAGAACTTTGGCAAATGTTTTTGCTTGGATAGTAGTTTTTGCATTCCCTAACTTTCTAAAAGAAAGTCTCATGGTCTTCTCATCCAAGAAAATAAAAATAAAAGACTTGATGGAATGTTTCGGTAATAAAGCATGGCATTCCTGCTTTGGTAAAAATATTTGAAAATGGACATGCTGCATTCCTCACAATACTACGCTATTAGAGTAATACTAGCTCAGAGAATATTTGTTTACAAAACCAGCTGGCTTTTTTCCTTAGTAATGCATGGAATATGTTATGCATAGAGTGTAATAGTAATACTTGTTTATTCTGACCTTTATCTAATTGACAGGTTTTATTTTTCTTATCTCTTGCTTTTAATTAGCTAAGAAATGAAATGCGCTGCTGAACAATAACCAATCATTTTAATGTTCTAAAATATTTTTACTAGCTCATATTTTCCTAATGACAATTTATAATTTGTTTATGTAGGCCTAATACAAACACTTGTACATTAAGTCATCATGAATTTTATACAATGTTAAAAAAAAGGAATAGCATATGTTCACTCTAAAGGACCGTTCACACCAAGGGTGATAACTATAAATATAACAATAAAGATACTGTTCTAAAAATCTTTCTCAATATTAAAGAATGGCAGTGTTTACACCACAGCTATACCGATAACGGCACAGAAAAACTAAGTATTTTATCCAGCTGATGGATGATAAAAACATTGAAAGCCAATCAGAATCAATCCTGCTTTAAAGAGCTTAAACATTTAAAGCGACAGACAAGCACACGCTTAGAATAAACTGAATGATACCGTCCGCTGGTGTGTGTACACTAATATAGATATTTTATAGATATCTTTATAGTTATCGTTCTTGGTTTGAACGGCCTTAACACTTAATGAAACGTTTTATTGCAGAATAAGGCAGAAAATATATTTTATAATTTCTACTGATATAAAGGCGATTGTTATGTAACTTTATTGTTATGTAAATAACCCGAAATGGCTTGAAAAACACACATAACCCATATATTGTCGCAATCATGAATTTATTGTCTTCACGTTTCATCAGTCAAAACGTTTCTGCTTTTTATTCAGCTATAGTAATAGCTGGATGCCTTTTTCCACATAATGGATTTCCAAGAATGTCATAAGTGTAATGACTTCTATGAGTCTCACTTGCAAGTGGTGCTTGCCTGGGTTGACCTTGACCTAGTCCAGCTCCACCTCTGTGGATCTAATGTGTGGAGGGATAGAGTTATGGGTTCATCTATCTTCACCCATTACACTTAAATTACATCCTCTCCTCACTTCCATTCTTTTTGCATGAGGGCACCCTCCGACTTCTAGTATGTAAGAAATAGACTTTAGCGTTCCATAATGCTGACATTGACTCATTTTGGATTACAATAAAGTGTCAGGTCATGCATAGACTATCTTGAATCTTTATATATATATTGGATTTATTCATATTGGTCCATGAAAACCTCTATGTGAACACACTTGGCCGAAAAAAGTGCAGAGGACGAATTTACGTTTTATTAAGATTCCCCTGCTTATTCTATGTCGATGGCATAGAGGAAAAATGAAAGCAGACTTTCATATGAATAATTATCATGTGCATGCATACATGCAAAAAAACAGCACCTTTGCGCATTCATTTATAGTTCTTGCTCTCTCAGATGCAGCAGTTGGAGAAGCAGGTGTTGGAAGCAGAGCGTCGGGCATATGAAGGCAACCAGCAGGTAAATACTAGTAACACTCTGGTGGATATTTAATCAAATATTAGGGATGTACTGTTGGTATTAGATTTAGCTGAATGATGATTCTGTTCTTAAAGGGACATTCAAACACCAAAACACATTATTAAACACACAGGTTATTAACAGTAAAGATGGCACATCTTTGAAAACGTGGTCTCGTTCTTGTCACGGCCTTGACAGTCTTTGGTCTTGGTCTTGTCTTGGTCTCGGACCTCTCGGTCTTGTCTAGGTCTCTCTTTCTCAGACCAACATAGTGGTCGGAGGATTTAGCTATATATATATATATATATATATCTATATATATATCGATAATGCAACAGTATTTGAATTTTCGTGTGACTCGTTTCGCCTATTTGCACAATGTATCTTAATGGTCCAGTGTCAGAATTTTCGCCAACCGTGCCAGAAGTTCTGGGTTCTAATCCGCACTCTATAGTTTTTTTTTTCTCATCAAAACCGATTATGTTCATCAGTGGTTGTATATCAAGCAGGGACACGTTTTTGTGCATTATGTTGTGTGATTTCACCAGAACGAATAGAGAGTAGTACACTAGCAGTGTTGTGCCTGAACGCGTTCATACTACTCGACCTCAGTGCTGCATTTGACACTGTCGATCACAACATACTTCTCGACAGGCTGGAAAACTGGGTCGGGCTTTCTGGGATAGTCCTAAAATGGTTCAGGTCATACTTGGTAGGGAGAGGTTATTATGTGAGTATTGGAGAACATAAGTCAGAGTGGACACCCATTACATGCGGAGTCCCTCAAGGCTCAATTCTTGCGCCACTCCTATTCAACCTGTACATGCTCCCAATGAGCCAAATAATGAGAAATAACCAAATCGCTTACCACAGCTATGCAGACGATACGCAGCTCTACTTACCCCTATCGCCTAACGATTACAGCCCCATTAACTCTCTGTTCCAATGCATGGATGAAGTAAACAATTGGATGTGCCAAAACTTTCTTCAGTTAAACAAAGACAAAACTGAAGTCATTGCGTTTGGAAACAATGATGAAGTTCTCAAGGTGAACGCATACCTTCAGTCTAGGGGTCAAAGAGTCAGACCTTAGTTTCAGTAGTCATGTCAAAGCAGTAACTAAATCAGCATACTATCACCTGAAAAATGTTGCAAGAATTAGATGCTATGTTTCCAGTCAAGACTTAGAGAAACTTGTGAATGTTTTCATCACCAATAGGGTGGATTATTGTAATGGACTCCTCACTGGCCTTCCCAAAAAGACCATAAGACAGTTGCAGCTCATACTGAACGCTGCTGCTAGGATTCTGAGCAGAACCAGAAAATATGAACATATCACACATGTCCTCAGGTCTTTACACTGGCTGCCAGTTACATATAGGATTGATTTTAAAGTATTATTACTGGTATATAAATCATTCGATGGCCTAGGTCCTCAATACATTGCAGATATGCTCACTGAATATAAACCCAACAGATCACTCAGATCATTAGGATCAAATCAGCTAGAAATACCAAGGGTTCACTCTAAGCATGGCGAGTCTGCTTTTAGCTACTATAACAGCCGCAGCTGGAACCAGCTTCCAGAAGAGATCAGATGTGCTCCTACAGTAGTCACATGCAAATCCAGACTCAAAACACAGCTGTTTAGCTGTGCATTCACTGAATGAGCACTGTACCACTGTTCGCCCGACTATTCGTACTGTATTTTATTTTATGTTTTAATTATTCTGATTTTTTTTGATTATTTCTGTATTTTATCTTTTATTCTAAACTGTTTTAATTATTCTGATTTCTTTTGATTATTTTAATTTCTTCTATGTAAAGCACTTTGAATTACCATTGTGTATGAAATGTGCTATATAAATAAACTTGCCTTGCCTTGCCTTGCCTTGTCTTGCCTTGCCCTGAATGATAGTTCATGAACTCGTTCATATTTTGGGCGAACGTGAACTGAACGTACTGTATTACTGACTGGTGAACGTTACTGTGAACTAGTTCATTCTGGTGTCTGTGAATGGCGCGCGGCGCGCTTTCAGTTTAACTTCGTTCAATAGGGTGCCAGATTTCTACAGAGCCTTCCAGGCGAAAACCCGGCTAAAACACACTGTAAAACGTCCTTAATATGTAGCGGAAAAGACACCCAATCTGGCAACACCAGCCACCAGCGTCGCACCGCCGCATGCGTGATCAAAACAAAATGCAGCAAGGAAGCGTCGTATGATCATTTAAACGAGTTTTATGACAAGGTCGGTGAGGATGGGAAAAATCGTACATTTCTGTACAAACTTTGCCCGCCGATAAAATAACTGCTGTCTGTAGTTCTATATGGGCTGTGGCAATCATTTTGAAAAATAATAGCTCGTAGCAACATTATGGAAAAAAAGAACTATGAATGAACTAGTTCAAAATTTTAAAGTGTGAACTGAACTGAACTAGTTCATTTTAAAATTTGTGAACTGACTTTAAACTAGTTCATGTAGAAAGTGAACTTTCCCAACACTGTACACTAGTCTGTTTTTTTCCCTCCGGTCAAGACTTGGTCTCGTCTTGGTCTCGACTTGGTCTGTCTTGGTCTTGGTCTTGGTCTTGTCTTGGTCTCGATACCCTCTGGTCTTGGTAGTGTCTTGGTCTCGGTGTAGGCGGTCTTGACTACAAGTCTACTAGAGAGGGAACGAGTACTGCGTAATATTTACGCTATGGGGAAAACCTCTTTTCCACGAGATATTGAAGCCAAAAATTATCCTTAATTTTGAATCAATGTAAAACGCGTTGCATCAGCATGCAGACATAGGCAAGACGGCTCGCGTGCCTATTGGCTGACCTGCGGCAACAGCAGCAGCCTATCGAGAGAGGCCCTGCGTGACACCATATCCAATGGGGGCGCTTCGCGCCCATTACGTAACGTCCCGCCAGGATATGCGTGGCCTTGGCCTATAAATATAGCTCGATAGGCTGATACAAACTGGTTTTCATCGCCGAAGCGAAACAAGAGCATGTTGTAAGCTCGGCAAGATACGCAGTACTCGTTCCCTCTCTAGAGAGAACCGAGGTTACGTTAGTAACCGAGTACCTTCTCTTACGAGAGTATCTCTCATACTGCGTAATATCTTACGCTATGGGGAACACAGTGTAACACGCCGTGCGTACTGGGATCCAACACCAAAGTCCCAAGGGCAGAAGCCCGGGGCTCATATATTGCATAATCACCATATTCTCACAGAGAGTCAAGGAAGAGAGGCTAGAAGCGTCGCGGGGCAGATAGTACTGAATTCTAGACCGACAGAAGCTTGGCCTGTAAGGCTGGAACCTCTAGGTTATAAAACCTTATAAATGTAGACGGCGAGGCCCAGCCTGCCGCCTTACAGATTTCTTGCAAGGTAATCCCGCTAGACCACGCCCACGACGAGGCCACGCCTCTCGTGGAGTGCGCTCTGACACCCAAAGGCAGGGATTAAAGTGAAAAAAATTCTTCTGACTGAATTTTTTTTTCAGGCCAAGTTATATTCCTTTAACTATATTTAAATAGTCGAGACCAATAGCGTTTTAAGGGGAGATGTTTTAAACCGCTTTAATATTGCCAGTTTGCATATTTTAAAAGCTATTTTAATCTATGAAAAAAAATTACTTAGCTTGACAAATAATCAACCATCTACATAACTTTTCAGTGCATGTTTTTATTTATCTTATAAGACCAAACAATGCTAAATTATATTAATATATAGTGTGTTTCATGGCAAATCGTTTTGGCTGAGGGCAAAGTGAAGTTTCATAACTTTATATATTAAGGCTATTTAACTTTAACTTTGTAGCCTATTAGAGAGCTGACTTATGTTTGACTGAATTGTTTGCTTTATTTCTCATTGTATAGCTTCTTATAGCCTACCTATTAGGCTACTTATAGTTTTATACTGGATATTATTATCATTTAAAACTGACATTTAACAAAAGGAGACAGGGTTGTGTAATGGTATATATTCTAAAATATATAAAATATTCTTTATATATTTTACTATGCATTCTCTTGTGTGTGTACATGCATAATAAAATAAAACGATACAACCCTGTCTCTGTTTGTTAAATATCAGTTTTAATGATCAATAATGTTTCATATTTTTAAAATGAAAACAAAAAGAAGCAGGGTTGTGTTTTATATTTCGTGTTATAAATATATGGAGTGAAGATAATCAATGTGCATTGTCGGAACCACATTTGTGTGGCCCTATAGGCCTAATATGTTTATGATAAAATGTTCATTTATAAATGAAAAGATGTGTTTTGTATATATTTTTTATTATTTTATTGCCTAAAATATACATAAAGAGATAACCGGAGTAGCCAGAGCGAGCTGAGTGACGCGATCAAGAACGCCGCGGTTCAGTTTGCAGAATAACCGGACTCTCGTCCTAGGGTTCATTCTCCTGAGTCGAACTTGGCAAGTCCGAACTATCAAGGACGCAAGTCCGAAGTTTGCGTATTGGCATTGAGAAACGGCCAATATTGACCCGCGTTCTGTTTTCTATCATGCGCTGTGCACGTTTGCGATGACGTAATATGCACGCAAACGCACCAGGGTTCGATAGAATTAAGTTGAATGTGAAACCAGACCAACGCTGCGGGGGGCGCAGGGAACAAACGTGCTCGGATTCGGACCGCAGCAAACCAGCTGTAGCCTGACATGCACTTCTCCAAAACTAAGATTAATTGAGTGAACACGGAGCAGTTTTTCCGTGAGCGGGAATTGAAGACGTCGGACTGGACCATAAGCGAAGTGATTACAGAATGTTAGAGTGGAGAAAGGAACGTGCTTTCGCTCCAATCCAGGCTTTATCACATCCCCCTCAGTAGGGTGAATACATCTCATCTTTCCTTAATTTAAGACCTATTCAAACTAAAATTAAGACATTTATCACACTATTTGAGAAATGAAAGCCTATTTACGGCCTTAACATTATGAAAAGTGAATTTAAGACATTAAGGACAGACGGGAACCCTGCAATTGATGGAAATCCGTCATAGACTTGCTGCAATTAACGGAAATCCGTCGTAGCGACGGAGAACTTTAATCCCTGCAAAGGACACTGCAGGCCCTTAGAAGTGTAAGCCAGCGCTATGGCATCGACTATCCATCTGGATAGGCTGTTTTGATGCGGCCAGTCCCTTAGAACGTCCGCATGACTGGCCAGACATCGGTTTTGTAAACACCGCTATGGCCGCCACATATACTTTGAGCGTGGATGGGGTTCTGCCCTTATCCAGCAGCTCTTGAAGGAAGGAGAGTACTTCCGTAACCCCGCAGTCTACGGGTGAAAAGCCCTGAGCTTGACACCAGGCAGAGAACACAGACCATTTCGAGGAATAGAGCCGTCTAGTAGACGGGGCCCTAGCCTGCGTGATCGTGTTTAACACTCCCTCCGGGAGGATAGCAGGTACCCGTTGATGGCCCATGCATGTAGGGACCATAGATCTGGGCGAGGATGCCAAATCGAGCCCTTTGCCTGAGAGAGGAGGTCTTTCCTCAACGGTATAGGCCACAGGGCAGTGCTGGTCAGCTGCATCAGGACTGGGAACCAAGTCTGGTTTGTCCAGAGCGGAGCAACGAGCAGCACTGGTCATCTGTTTTCCCTGATTCGTTCCAACACCTGAGGCAGGAGCGAGACGGGGGGAAAAGCATAGAGGGGGCAGCGGGGCCAGACGTGGGCCAGCGCCACCCTGCTCTTGGAGAAAAGTTCGGACAGTGAGTGTTTTCTTTGGACGCGAACAGGTCCACCTGCGCTCTGCCGAATGTCTCCCACAGCAGTCGGATCCTCTGCAGCGACCATTCTCCTGCTGGAACATTGTTTCTGGACAGTCTGTCTGGTCCCAGATTCAGGTGACCAGGCAAATGCGCTGCTTTCAGTGAAAGCAGGTTGTGCTGAGCCCAGACCAGGAGGCTTTCGTCAGCTTGTAAAGGTTTCGGGACCTGATGCCGCCCTGGTGATTTATGTATGCCACCACTGACATGTTGTCTCTACCGGACCAAGACGTGGTGACCTTTTATCTGGGGACAGAAGCGCCGTAGCGCGTTGTCGACTGCCATCATTTCCATACAGTTTATGTGTAGAAGCTTTTCCCGTTCTGACCACTGGCCAAAGAACGGTCTGCCCTCGAGCAGCGCTCCCCGTCCCGAGTTGGAGGCGTCCGTGGACACCACCTTCACACTCGAGGAAGTCCCCAGACTCACACCTGACTGATACCAGTCGGTTACTTTCCAAGGTTCCAGAGCTGAGACGCATTTTAGACCGACCTTGAGGCGAAACAGACCAGAGGTCCATGCCCGGGGTGGAACTCGCGCTCTCAGCCACAACTTCAGTGGGCGCATGCGAAGCATACCCAGCTGGAGTACCGAAGATGCTGAGGCCATGAGGCCCAGCATTTTCTGAAACCTTTTGAGCGGGACTATAGAGCCGTGGCGGAAGGATTTCACGGCGCGCTGAATGTCCAGCACTGTTCCCAGAAAAGAAATTTTCTGGCTGGGAGACAGCGAGCTCTTCGCCCAATTGACTGAGAGACCCAGATTCTCGAGATGCTCGAGTAATGTGGTCCTGTGTTCTATGAGCTCTGTGCTCTGAGTGTTATCGAGCTAGGATCAGGCGATGCCCCGAAGTCTCAGGGGTGCGAGAGCCGCGTCCATGCACTTCGTAAATGTACGGGGTGCCAGGGACAGGCCGAACGGTAGGACTGTGTATTGATATGGCCCTCGAAGGCGAATCTCAAGAATCGCCTGTGACTTGACGCTATTTGTATATGGAAATAGGCGTCTTTCAGATCTATTGACATAAACCAGTCCTCCTGGCGAACTTGCGCAATGATTTTCCTAGTTGTAAGCATTCTGAACTGGCGTTTCACAAGCACTCTGTTCAGCTGTCGCAGATCTAGAATGGGTCTGAGACCCCCGTCTTTTTCCGGTACCAAAAAATATCTGCTGTATAGATCCCCTTCGCTCTGAGATAAAGGTTTTATGGCCCCTTTGCTCAGTAGTTTTGCTATTTCGGCTCGAAGTAGATGAGTTACTTCGTTTTTTACCGTAGTTTCGACTCGCGCCGTGTAACAGCGGGGACGTCGAGCGAACTGCAGCGGATAGCCATTTTTTTTAGGGTTCAGCACCCATTTTGATACCCCGGGAAGCTTTGCCCACGCATCTGCATGAAAATCTAGAGGTAGAATGAAATCTGGGCTCTGGCCGCGGCATAGCGGCGGCCGGAGAGCTCCGGTGTGCTGAGAATAAACACTGTGTTTGCAGTGTACGAGGCGGGGGGCGCGCTGATCACAGCGGGCAGCCTGGCAGCGCTCGACTTCTCTATGACAGATGGCGAGCGGGACGAACCCCGTGGGGTCTAGCATGTCTCTGAGGGAATGAGGGCACGGGACAGCGGGCACACTCACTGCACTGAGAACACCGTTGGCCTTAGCTGACTGAATGTGTGCTGGTTTCGTTTTTACAGAAACAGTGGGACATGCATCGTGTAGTGTTTGTGGGCACTGTGTCGTGGGCACATTCACTACATTTAATGCACAATCGACATGAGTCGATTTTATTCGTGCTAGCCCTGTACTGTGGTGGGCTGTGTCTGTGTGTGGAAATGGGCACTGAGACGTGGGCATTCTTACAACACTCATAACACCATCGGCCGTGGCTGGAATACCAGAAAATACACTCTTTTTGGGATTTATCTGGGTCCCCGTAAAAATGGCGTTTGTGTGCAGGCAAGCGGGCTGTGGTACCGGCTTGTTTACTGCGAAATACACTGGAACAGTCACATTGTTTGGAACTGAACGAGCGAGAAGTTTCGGTGGAGTTTGGCCGCAGCGAGACTTAAACACCGTCGTTTTCCTAGTAGGCTAGGAAGACTCTGAGCTGACTGTATGTGTGTTGGATTCGTTTTACAGAAACCGTGATACATGCAGTGTGTAGTGTTTGTGGGCACTGGGTTGTGGGCACATTCACTACATTTAATGCACAATTGACATGAGTCGATCTCATTTGTGCGAGCCCTGCACTGTGGCGGGCTGTGTTTGTGTGTAGAAATGAACACTGGGCTGTGGGCATTTTTATTACACTCATAACACCATCGGCTGTGGCCGGAATACCAGAAAATACACTGCTTATATGATTTTTCTGGGTCGCCGTGGAAACGGCATTTGTGTGCAGGCAAGCGGGCCATGGTACCGGCTTGTTTACTGCACAATACACTGGAACAGTCGCATTTCCTGGAACTGAACGAGCGAAAAGTTTCGGTGGAAGTCTGGCCACGGCGAGACTAAATTTTATTTGCTGCGAGAGCTGGGATCGAACGCGGGTCTCTCCTGCGAAGGCTTTGGGTTTCGACACTGAGCCACAGGTGGAAATGATATAAGCTTAAATTAGCTCGAGCAGATAAGAGAGCTTCATCACAGTTTTGTGTGTGTCGGCGTTTGTTTGCAGGCGTGCGTGTTATACAACAGGCTCATTGCTGCAATATTGACATTTTCAGCCGCTCAAACTAAGAGGAGCTGAGAAATGTTTGAGAAATGGAGATTGGTCCTGCCTCGGCAGGACTAAATCACACTCTTTCCTCATTTCGCCGGTGACGCACGCCCACGGGGGGCTGGGGCGGGCTAGCTTTCTTATAACGTACCGTTTCCCTGACGACTCGTGGGCAGAAGGGGGAGGTCCACAGAGCTCGCCCAATCCTCACTCTCCGACGCCAGGATAGAGCAGCTGGCCTTCTCTACAGATGCAGTTATCTCGTTGTAATAATCCTTACCCAGGTGGGAAACGCAGATGAAATGGCGTTCCCCGTCGCTGAGTGCGGCTCGGCACGAGCCACAGGAACAAAGCATCTTTAAAAAGACGCTGCTCTTTTAGATAAAGAGAGAGAGAGAGTGAGTCGCGACGGCGAACACACACTCTCAGCAGAGCAAAAGGATATTGACGCCGGAAAGCGTAGCAGGTACGGTGACTGAAGGTGGCGAGGTGAAGGCCAGTGACTTCAGGTTCAAGGCTCGTCCCGCAGAAGGCTTGTTCTCGATGGCGCGGCTTCTCACTCTGGATCCAGCGATGTGTGAGCTTTGCTGAAGAGATGAAAATCAGTTTGTATCAGCCTATCGAGCCATATTTATAGGCCAAGGCCATGCCTATCCTGGCGGGACGTGACGTAATGGGCGCGAAGCGCCCCCATTGGATATGGTGTCACGCAGGGCCTCTCTCGATAGGCTGCTGCTGTTGCCGCAGGTCAGCCAATAGGCACGCGAGCCGTCTTGCCTATGTCTGCATGCTGCCGCAACGCGTTTTACATTGATTCAAAATTAAGGATAATTTTTGGCTTCAATATCTCCTGGAAATGAGGTTTTCCCCGTAGCGTAAATATTACGCAGTACGAGAGATAATCTCGTAAGAGAACAATGGTAGCACTTATTATGTTTATTATAAAAGAGTTTTCTTGATAATAAGGCTCCAACTCAGTACTAATATATATATATATATATATATATATATATATACATACATACATACATACATACATACACACACACACACACACACACACACACACACACACACACACACACATACATATATATATATATATATATATATATATATATATATAATTCTTCATGGCATAGATTCAACAAGGTTTTGAGATTTTGGTCCATATTCGCATGATTTTTTGTCTGCAGGCAACGTTTTTCAAATGTTTTCATTTGACAAGCTTTGAGTTCAGAGATGCTCTTCTGCAGACCTCGGTTGAAACGAGTGGTTGTTTGAGTTACTGTTGCCTTTCTATCAGTTCGAACCAGTCTGGAAATTCTCCTATGACATCAACAAGGCATTTTTCCCCACAGAACTCACGCTCATTTCTCTTTTCGGGCCATTCTCTGTAAACACTAGAGATGGTTGTGTATGAAAATCCCAGTAGATCAGCAGTTTCTGAAATACGCAGACCAGCCCGTCCAGCACGAACAACTATGCCATGCTCAAAGTCACTTAAATCACTTTACTTTCTTATTCTGATGCTCAGTCTGAACTTCAGCAGATCATCTTAACCATGTCTACATGCCTAAATGCATTGAGTTGCTGCCATGTGATTGTCTGATTAGATATTTGCGTTGTTGAACTGGTGTGGCCTGTGATTGTCTATATATATATTTTTGGTATATAATCATATAACATTTATTAGCACTGTGTATATGTGCATGTGTTTGTTGCAGGTGCAGTGGATGGAAGAGCGTTTAAAGACTTCAGATATCCAGTCGAGTGATTCAGAGCTGCAGCTTTTCAGGCGCTGTCAAACTCTTCAAGCGGGACTGAAGGAGAAAGATGAGCTTATTGACACCCTAGAGCAGCAGCTGGAGGAACAGGTCAGTCATACCTCCAGTCATTAAAAACATCAGGTTTGCATCAGTATACAAAAACGCCTATTTAAATCCATTAAAAAGAAAAATGTGATCCATTACGTTTTACACCTTCAGAAACAGAACCGCATCCAAGATGCCAGGACAGTGGAAGAAAAAGCAGCTAAGATCAAAGAATGGGTCATGCGGAAGTTGAATGAAGTATGTTCATGTTCTTTGTATGTATTTGTGTTTTAGAAAGAGATAAATATGTGGGGGAGTGTGTGAACGTTTGTGATCACAATCATCATTCTTGTAGTTTGATATAGAGAATGCCTCTCTGAGAGAGATCAACCAACAACAGGAACATAAGATACGAGACCTACGAAGACAACTGCAAGGTAAAATTATGCATGTGATATAGTAGATTAAATCATGGCTATGTTCACAATAACATTCTACCATAATAATCCTGCTAGTTCTGCAGTATGTACAGTGTTATACTGATGAAAACATGTTGACAAGTTTTTTTTTATCAATGATATTGAAGATTAAACTGAGCAACATTAAAAATCAACATTTTTATCAACTTTGACTATCACAAAAAAACTCTAAAAGTATGTAGCATGCAAATTTTACAGTATTGAATAGACAACACTTCATGGAATCCTTTATTTTATATAATATATATATATATATATATATATATATATATATATATTCAGAAAACGTTCTTTTTTTATTGTTTTAAGCTGTTAAGTGTCATGTTGTTGTGTTGTTTTAGTCATGGAGCAGACTTTGGGTTCTGGTGGCCCAGTCCAGCCCAGTGTGGGTGAGGCCCAGCGACTCAGCAGTCTGACTTTTGGCTGTTTCCAAAACAGAGGGAAGATCCCACAGGTACTGACGGGCCCAGAACCGTCCCAGAAGAGCATCGACACCCTGCCGGATCGTGACCACACACACATGGATTGCAGGAGACCCCCTACTGGTCAGAAGACTAATATGATATCTTCAGTTGTTTGACCGAGTGTAATAGTTCATATTTGGCTGAGTTTGATTGAGATGCAACAGGGCTGGGAAGAAATAAAGAAATTATTACAAAATAAAATTGATCAAAAGTGGCATTAAAGATATTTCCCAGCAAGCAATTTTGCGATTAAAAGACGTCTAATAGCCGTTCAGACACAGGCCTGATGTACACCTATAGTAAGTGTTTATCTTCTGACTATTTTAGACTCCACTGTGGAGTAGCCCAGTACCTGCGTGACTCGTCATAGACTTAAACAGAGAGAAGGAGCTCTGGCTACAATGTTATTCCGCAAGGCGCATGTAGTTCTGTTTATTAACCGCTAGAGCGCCAAAAGTTACTGGCTGAAGCTTTAAATAAAAGCTGTCCTTTTTAACTTTCTGTTCATCAAAGAATCTTGTAAAAAAAAAAACTATCACAGTTTCCACAAAAATGTTAAGCAGCAAAACTGCAGTTAATAATGAATCTGATGTTATAGAATGATATTAGAATGACTTCTGAAGCATCATGTGACACTGAAGATTCGACTAATGGATGACATTTTAAAATACATTTAAAAATATATATTTTTTATTTCACAATATTACTGTTTTTAATGTATTCTTGATTCAATAAATGCAGTATTGGTGAGTATAAGAGACTTCATAAAAAAACATTTGAACAGTATATAACATTTAATTGAAAGAAAAAGGAAAAATCTCATTTTGATCATCCAGTTTTAAATGTCTCTACAAAACATCTAGAAAAGGAAAGTTTCTCAAAACGTATTTCCTAATCTGGAAATTCAAAAATGTTTAAATTAAGCAACATGACAGCATAACATTGTGATTCACAGTATCATTGTGATTCATGTTTTTGATTCAGAGGAACCAACTCATAAAAGTCATTTGTTCAGGAATCATACTGCACTGGTTGCGATGACTACATTTTGATTCACTAAAAGACCTGCTCAAATGAGTCATGTTTGGTAATGAGTCTGATTCAGTGAAATGGATGGCTTGACAATGGTTTGCAAAATATTTACTATTTGTATTCATGCATTTACCAAGTCTGTGTGTTTGGTCCAATCCAGATTCTGGAATAAAACAAAACCGCCCAGAAACAGAGTGTGTTGGCCGTTGCTCTAAGGGGGGATCTGAAGACGAGGGTGAGCGGGACAGTCCCGGAGGTGTCTCCTCTATCCTGTCCAGCGCTGCCTCTGAGGTAGAGAGGAGTCTGTTTGGAGGTTTGCAATTCAGCCGACCCACAAGTGAGACATACCACACTGCCTCTGATGACAGCAGCTCGCTGTTTGATGATGACATGCAGCGTGTGGACTGCACCAGACTTTGTCTCCCTGGCACCAAGAACTCTTCAAAGAAAGATCCTGAAGACGGATCCTCAGATGAGTTAAATAAGCGCTTCCAGTCGCAATGTCTGGATTCTTCGTCCTCCTCCAGTGACACAAACACCTCCAGTCCAGTCCTAACTCCAGCTCTCGCACCAAAGTGGCCCACCCCGTCTCAGGACACCCAAGAAACCCCAGCTTCCCCCAAACAGCCCCGATTGCGCAATCCAAATGCATTTAATGTCAGTTTGGCATTGGCTAAGAAGCATATGAGTCAGCCTCCATTGTACAGTGAAGCCGCCCACGGGCGGACTCGAAATGCTATCAGCATGCTACGTCCTCTGCGGCCTCAAGAAACTGACATGGACCAAGATCCAAAGATGGAGACTGGTGAAAGAGAACATACTGATGTGCCTTCAGCTGAAGTGCAACCTGAGGAACCCCAAACACCCGACGCCTCTGCAGCTGTTCCCGGGAGTAAACCCCCGACCCCTCCACTGCACAGGCTGCCCTCTTGGGTGAGTCCCGGAGCTAATAGTTGAACTAATATGAATTGCTGTTGTTTTAGCTTATGTGCTAAACCTGTGTTTTCATGTTATCTGCAGGAGAGCAGAATATATGCTGTGGCAAAATCAGGAATTCGTCTGTCAGAGACGTCATGTACAGATGAAGATAATAAAGGTGTGTTTTAGATCATTTTTTTGTATTTGCATTTTTTTCTTCTTCCATCCAGCTGCCCTTCATTCATCTCTCTTCCTCTTATATCTTCATTATCATTCACATGCATTTCGTTCATGTTATTTTCTGTCCATGGACATTTTTCCTATTTCCAGGGTTCAACTTCAGTTGCATAGTTGGGTAAACTTTTATAGTGGGGAGCGTAAACCACAACAATTTTTTGCGTTTCCATTTGCTCTAATAGCAAAAGAAAAAATCCATGATAATGTTTGTATAACTTTACAAAAGAGGAAACAAATATTGAGTGATTGATTATGTTGGTCAGAAGAGAGAAAGCTGTTTAATTTGCCACCATTCCCTTAGCTATTGTATTAGAAAAATTATAATTTACATTAAAGAATAGCAATGCTATTTTAAGACAGTTTATTTATTTTTTTTGCATTGTGACTGTATTTTTATGGCAATTATATACATTTCTTCCAAGATTCCATTTACCAAAATGCAAATAATTTAATTAATTTTAAAATGAGCATAAAATAAATACTCTTGACAAATTTATGTTACTATTTAAAGAAAAAATAAATTAAGGATTTTTCCATCACATTATAAATCTTTTTTTTTTTTTTTTTTTTTTTTTTTTTTTTTTTTTTTTTTTTTTGCATTATGGGCTTAGAATTGTGGGAAAGGGATTTAATTTTTTTAAATTAATAATTTAAAAATGTTACATTTAAAAAAATCTTAACAATAGAGTTCAAATAGAAATGTTCTTGACAAATTTCCCAGATATTCACCAAAATTCCCCTGAACAATTACAGTTCATTCACAGATTAAAGGGTCGAATTATTTTGTTTTAGGGCTGGGTTTAGAGATTTAAACAATAATCTTATTTACTTGTATAAACCCTTTAATTTTAAAAGCTGTAGTTTTAAGTTATGGCTATATAATGATGTTTGGCCAATGATTGTTGCATAGAAATGTAAATATTAGTCCAGCAAAGTAATCAAGGAACATTTCTTACTTGCCTAAATCATATTGTGCATTTACTGACAGTTAGGGATGTCCTATCCTCCTCTTCCAGACTCCTCCCACCCATTCTCATGCCCCTCCTACATGCTCTACACATCCCTCATCTACAGGAACACAAATACACCCGTCTTCACCTCAATGAAAGGGGTAGGGACCTGTGTGTGTGTCTTTATCTGTCTGTTGGAGTGTGTGGCTGTCTCACTGTAAGACTGTGATGCTCAGCAGTGTTAATTGTAGAAATTGTTTTTGCATGGGAGTCTGCATTTCTATCAGTAATAGAAGCAAATCTTTTTAATTACTCTCATAGAAGGCGACTTTGTTATGCAACATTCAGTTCTCTGAGGAGTCGTGTAGTTCTGAGGAGGACAGTTCGGAGGAGTGTCAGTCTAACTCTGGAGAGGAGGAAAACTGTCAGACCTCTGGATCAGAATCACACAAGAGCAGCAGCCGAGGAAGTCCTCGATCATTTAAGCGAGGTACATGCATTATGCAGCAGTTATTAAAGATCAGGGTTGGTAACCAAACACCTGCAGGTTTGAACCCTGCAAGTACCAATCCATGAGTTATCACCCATTGTACCTTTGAGCAAGACCTTCAATCACAGCTACTCAGGGGGTCTGTCCTCGTAAAAATTACACTGGAACATTGCTTTAAAATACGTATTCTTTATGATTACAGTCTCTACAAAAAACATCCAATGATTATTAAGGACCCGAGCATTCATGGAAAAACCAATTAAATTGTTTTAACAGACAGAATCATAGAATCCAGTCATGGAATTTGGAATTTACTACATAATATTTAATGTCATGGAATTTAAACATTTTGGATTAATAATTCAAAATTAGGGCTCTAAAAATTAACCTAATTGTGATATAGTGTCTGAATATTAAACCACAAACAGACTGTTATTTAATTATGAAGTCTGCATGTTTCACGTGTCTCAGAGTAAATAAGACTACACATACTCGAGGACGTGCAAAGCTCATGGTGTCTTACGCATCTGCTGACACTCCACGTGAACTTCATCGCCAGAGCTGCTCTGAGAGTTCACTTGATCCTCAAATACGACACAGACACTCAAAGGTCTTTACTACAAACTGCCAATGTTTTAATTAGAAGAAATTTTGACAGAATTAAATTATTTTTACTAAGTACAGTATGTACATTATATGGACAAAAGTATTGTAACACCTGACCATTACACGAAGAGGGACTGTAATGGCATCGCATTCTAAATACATAGGGCCAGATTTACTATACAGTGCAAATTAGCATGAGAGTGCAATTCCAAAAAAGCGCAGATGGGAGTGGAGAGTTTTGCGCGTGAACTACTGACTCCGATTAAACGCACAGATTAAAAATAATTAATCATTTTCATAATGACCAATGCAATCTGTCCAGAGCAGCGCAAATTAGCGTCTAGTTTAAGACATGCTTTTTGGGTGTTAAAGGAACACGCCGCCGTTTTTTTTAAATTCACCGTCTCCCCCTTACATTTAGATAGGTGGGCAAATGCATTTTTGTCTCAGTGCATGATTTGTCTTATGGCGCTTTTCCATTGCATGGTACGGTTCGGTACGGCACGCTTTGGCGCTTTTCCAATGCATGGTACGGTACGGCTCGGCTCGGTACGGCTCACTTGTGGCGCTTTTCCACTGCATGGTACGGTACGGTACGGCTCGCTTTAAATGGTACCACCTCTGTTGAGGTTCCAAGCGTACCGTACCAATACTAAAATGTGACGTGAAAACACTGCAGATCACTGATTGGTCAGACAGACAGAATTGTCACTACCAGCGTCATTGTATTTGCGAGACATCAAACCCGCTAGATTTAAATAGCCAGTAACAGCCACCGCTGTAGCACCTGTTTTAAAACTACTTGCTTGACTTGCTTGAAGAAAAAAAAGTTCCAAAGAAGAAATGGCTGAATCGTGGTCAGTGGACGAGAACCGCAGACGTTCCTCTTGTTGGTTGCCGAGGAGCGGATAAACTATAACGATCAGTCATAATCCCACCCACTTTGAAGCGCTACTTACTGCAGTGGAAAAGCAACCGAGCTAAAGCGAACCGAGCCGGACTGTGCCAAGCCGAGTCGTACCACGCAGTGGAAAAGCAAAACGAGCCGAACCGTACTGAGCCGTACTGAGCCATACCATGCAGTGGAAAAGCACCATTAGTTTGGCAGCGCCGAAGCTAGCTTATCTTAGCATAATGAATGGAATAATTTGTTGCCAGATAGCATGTCGTGAGTAAAAGTGATTAAAAAAAAAAACTAATTACCTCTTGTGGCCTGCGTATTCACAACGAGTACAAATAGCAATGCAGATTAAGACTAGGCAGTTTCCTAGGCAGATATTGACTTGGGACTATATTGGGGTGAAGCACAAGCGAAGCACTGCTACTTGGGCGCAGTGATATCACGGCATCTCAGCATCTAGCTTACAACTGAATAAAGACACAGATTCATGTAAGGAAGAGTAATAAAAGACAACTTACTTGTGCAAGTTTTTTTAAGTTACATGTCCAAACTAAGACAATGCATGCACTGAGACAAAAATGCGTTTGCCCACTTATCTAAATGTAGGGGAGACGGTGAATAACCCCTATTTCAAAAAACGGTGGTATGTTAATTTAAATAATGGTGCAAATACCAGTAAATTGACTAGCGCAAAACACAAACCTTAGTAAATCAACTTGCATGGTTCATTTAAATACTCTCCTTCCATAAATGTTGCATCTGAAAGAGAAAAAAAATGCATATGCAATAAGGTCAGCCACAAAATTAACCCTGTCCACACCTTTTCAGCACAATTTTTTCACTGCGTTTCTGTAGTAAATCCTGACTGTAGTTTTTTAAACCCAAAAGAAGGTTTGCACTGGTGCAAGCTGTTAGTAAATCTGGCCCATATACATTAATATTGTCAGGGGTGTTTGCAGGAAGGCAGACGAAGATGAAGAATAAAGTTTCAATAAGAAGTTTAATGAGGGTAATACTAGCTGTTTTGGCGGACCACTCTTAGCTGGGACGTATTGCTAAACCTCTTTGACAAGCTATCCAACACAGAGAAACTTGAATTGTACCTTTTTTGCGGTGGATGAGATGGAAATTCCAGTAGGTAGGGAAATAGGTTGGTAAGCAGAGCAAGGCAGGCAAGTAGGTTGGTAGTAGCAGACAAAGCATGGACTCCAGTAATCCAACAAACGATTGGTAAGTGATTGAAGAATGGTGGTTAAAAGGCACAACTTAATATCAAAAATAATGTCCAAATAGTTCAATAGCGATTCAATAGCGATGTAAAGAACTGTATGCTTAAAACGTTCCAACAGCTTCCTTGTTCTTTTTCTTGTGTTTGAAAAAGTGAGAGGCTGCCATCTTTTTATTCAAACATTCTCACCAACTGTCAAAATAAAAGTCCCTACAAAAATAAAAGATCCTAAATCTAACAAAACATACCAGTGCTCCAATAGCACAACAATTTAGATTAACCTAAACACAAATGGCTCCTACATAGCTGGCCCCTTATAGCTATGGCAGAAGGCAAGCTATAACTAACTAAATGTAATTTTCCAAGGAGCTATATATTATTTCCTTAAACTCATTATGCATTATTCACAAGAATAAATGAGTGCAAAGATTCAGTGTATGCATCTGTATGACAGTGTATGCACTGCGCAAGTTCATTTAAGTCTCACTCTGGCATTCTACTAGCAAGCAGATCTTACTGATAGGTCTTTCAAGTTGGCTTGTTTTAGTTTGAAGCCGTACACTGCGGACCAAGCCTTTCGAGTCAGGAAAGGCTTCAGTGACTCTAGCCAACATCCATGATCCTCTTGGCGCCGTGCTATCGGCTACTAGCACAACGTCTCCTGGACAGAATATGCGTCTGACACGAGACCATTTTTGCCGTGTTTGTAGAAGAGGAAGGTACTCTCGGACCCAGCGTTTCCAAAATAAGTCGGCAATGTACTGGATCTGTCTCCAACGATGTCTGGTGTAAAGATCTTCCTTTACGAACAAACCTGGAGGTAGAACAGGATGCACCTTAAGCTGCAGTATATGATTAGGCGTTAACGGCTCCAAGTCACTTGGGTTATTAGAAACAGTCGTGAGTGGACGGCTATTGAGAATGGACTCAACCTCACACATTACTGTCTGAAGCCCCTCATCATCCAGATATTGCAAGCTGGTGACTGACCGTAACGTCGTTTTGATCATGCGAATCAACCTCTCCCATATCCCCCCACAATGGGCACCATGGGGAGGGTTGAATGTCCATTTTACCCCCTTTTGGCGCAGACTTTTTTCAATTTGTTGCATGTTCCAAGATTTCAAGGACTCCTTTAGTTCCTTTTCAGTTGCAACAAAGTTTGTTCCATTGTCTGACCGCAACTCAGACACTGGCCCTCTTCTGGCAATGAAACGTCTGAATGCATGAATGCAAGAGTCAGTATCAAGTGAATGTGCAACTTCCAAGTGTATAGCACGGCTGGTAAGACATGTGAAAATCACGCCGTACCGTTTTACAATGCTGCGGCCTCGTTTTACCTCTAATGGCCCAAAATAATCAACCCCTACATGCGTGAAGGGTGGAAGGTCAGGGGTCAACCTGTCAACTGGCAAATCTGCCATTTTCTGTTCACCTGCACTCTTCTGCACTTTTCTGACCAGAGTGTTGGCGCAAGGAATCCAATATCTTTGTCTGAGTTTGGAGAGCATGAAATTTCTTCCACTGTGCCCAACTTCTTCATGGATGTGCTGAAGTAAGAGTTTGGAAACGTGATGGTCCTTAGGGAGAATAGCAGGGTGTTTCTGCTCAGTGGGCATTGCCATTTTACTCAGACGTCCACCCACCCGTAAGATGCCATTGGCCAGAAGAGGATCTAACCTGTAGATGGAGCTGTTTCTGTTTACATTTTGCATGCCTTTCTGCAAACAGGCTATTTCTTGTGGGAATCCCTACCTTTGGCAAAATTGTAAGATTGCGACCTCAGCATCCTCTAGATCACTGATTGATAGAACATATGGACCTGTCTTTTCATGTTTTCCTTTTCTTGTGGTCATGATATGTCTACTTAGATCTTTCTTGCCATTCTCAAGTAATTTCAACAGAACAGACCTCCTTTGAACCTCAGGAACCATGCCACAGCTTTCTTGAGGCTCATCCAAGTTGAGAAATAATTCATGAGGTAAGTAGTGGCGTCACAGCTTTCCTTCACAGCAACATTGACAGTGACAACTCCTTTTCTTAATTCAGGGTCATCTTGAGAGAGAATGGGTTCAGATGGAAGCGCTGGCCAGCAATGAGGTGGTTCCTTCAGAAAGTCTGGGCCATTGATCCATGTTGTTCTTTTCAAGAATGTGTTAACATGTAGTCCCCGGGAGGCGTAATCAGCAGGATTGAGTTTTGTGCCTATATACTTCCATTGGGATACATCTGTCGCACTTCTGATGACATTAACACGGTTTGCCATGAAGGTTAGGAATCTTCTGCTTTCATTCCGGATGTACCTTAGAACAGTCATGCTATCTGTCCAAAACAGAGACCTTTCCAATTCCATATGCAACTCCTCAGATAGCATCTTGTCCATTCGTACGGCCAAAACTGCAGCAGTGAGCTCCATTCGTGGTGTGGTCATCAGTTTTAAGGGAGCAACTCGGGCCTTTCCCATTATAAAGGTGACGTGGACCTTGTTGCTGCTCATCAGCCTAAGATAGGTAACTGTTCCATACCCAAGGTCACTCGCATCACAGAAGTGGTGCATCTGTGCTGTTTTGACATCTCCATAGTTGTTTGGTATAAGACATCGGTTGACCTTGAACTCCCTTACTTTTGGAAGATCTTTCCACCATTGCTTCCAGGCTTGAGCGTGGACCTCTGGCAATTCTTCATCCCATCCAATGTTCTGCTTGCATAACTCTTGCAAGATGTGTTTTGCCGGAAAGGTGAGAGGTGCAAGGAATCCAAGAGGGTCATATATAGAACTGACCATGGACAGAATCCCACGTCTGGTGCATGGACGCTCCTTTATGGTCACCTGGAATGTGAAGGTGTCTTCCTTAACACACCATTGCACCCCGAGAGCTCTTTCAACTGGCAAATCTTCTATGTCAAGGTCGAGATTCTTTTGGTTCTTGGCCCTCTCAGGCTCTGGAATGGAGTCCAAGACAGCTCTGTTGTTGCTAACCCATTTGGTCAACCTATAGCCTCCAGTTGCACAGAGTAATTTCAGCTCTTTACAAAGTCTAATGGCATTGCCCTCTGTGTCCACAGCCTTCAGCAAATCATCCACATAGAAGTTGTTTTTGACTGCGCTAGTTGCATCAGCCGAGAAGCACCCTTCGTTATCCTCCGCTGTCCTCTTTAACGCATAACTTGCACAGCTAGCTGATGATGTTGCGCCAAAAAGATGTACGATCATCCTGTACTCTTTCAGTGCCTGACTAACGTCCCCATCTGGCCACCAAAGGAAGCGCAAGAAGTTCACATGGTGAGATGGGACCTTTACTTGATAGTACATTTTCTCTACATCAGCCATGATAGCGATGTTGTCCAGACGAAAACGGACTAAGACCCCAATTAAGCTGTTAGTAAGATTGGGACCTTGAACGAGTTCAGTGTTCAGTGAGGCACCCTGATAAGATGCAGAGCAGTCAAATACCACACGCAAGCTCCCCTTCTTTGGGTGAAACACACCATGGTGTGGAATATACCACACTTTTCCATTTTCCTGCATCAACTGGTCTTGGGGTACAAGTTCAGCATGTCCGTATGATAGGACCGTTTCCATAAATGCCCCATATTCCTTATGAAAGTCATCATTCTTTTGAAACTTTCTTTTTAAAGACAATGCTCGTTGCTCTGTCATATGACGGTTGTTTGGCATCATAGGATTATCTTTCTTGAATGGCAAAGGCAATTGATAATGTCCAGCCACTATTTCAACAGAGCTGTCCATTACCTGCATGAATTTGTGGTCTTCCACCGACATTTGTTTCTTTTCCTCAAAACTCTTTTCTGGGAAATCATGGTTGTATTGCTGAATCAAAAGTTCACTCAGGTTATCAACGGAAATCCGATGTGCATGAACATATTTCTGACCTTGCTTGCTGATGCGTGCATCCTCAGTGTGGAGAAGTCCTTTCACTGCCCAGCCTAGCAGTGTTTTAACAGCACAGGGTCCATTTCCTTGGCTATTGATAATTCTCCACGGTTCCATCAATTTGGGTGCATTAATCCCAATCAGAAGGTCTATCCCAGCATTAATGTTGGGAATATCAACATCTTGAAGATAAGGCCATTTTCGTATATCTTCTCGTCTGGGGATGTGTTCCCTGTTGACTGGAATTTCCTGTTGAGTGTAAACTTCTGGTAATTGTATGAATTCCTTTCCGTCCAGGCTGCACACTTCCAGGCCCTTGGCTACCATGCTGTTAACAGATTTCTTTTGCCCCATAGTGCGCAGAAGTATTTGTTGATGTTTCCCATTAGCATTCAAGTTCCTCCTAAGTTGTTCTGTGCAAAATGTTGCCGAACTCCCTGGGTCAAGGAAAGCATATGTCTGCACTACATGATTTGAATTACTCATTTTGACTTGAACTGGTATTATTGCAAGTGTAAAATGTTTATTACTACAATCAAGTACCTCAGTTTTCAGTGAAACCAACCCGCTGCTCACTGCCTTTTTGTCTGAAGGACCTGCATTACTCTGCTCTCCTGTTACATTTTGAGGTATATGCAAGATAGTGGGATGTAATTTTGAACAAATTGAACAGGTTTGTCTACTTTTGCAGGTCATACTCATGTGTCCTTTAGCAAGACAACCAAAGCAGACACCTTTAGCCTTTAGCAGCTCAACTCGTGCGTTGTGAGACTTCTTCATCAGCTCTTGACATGACACAATCTCATGCTCACCATTACAGGCAGGACAAAGTTTTGATGAACTGTTTTTGGGCACATTGAATACTTGCATTGTGCTCTCTGTGTTGTTCTTGGGTGCAATTGCTACTGTTGTGGCGAAACTGCTCCCTCTGCTCTTCTGCATGGAACTCGTTGGCTTGCTACTGATAGCAGCTGTTTTTGGTGACCTTCTGTTTGAGGAGCCGTCTTGGAGGTTACCAAAAACTGGGTCTTGTAAAATCCTGGCCTGCCTTTCCAGGAAGAGGACAAGATCAGCAAACTCAGCTCTTGCTCCTGTTCGTTCCCTGATGTCAAAAGCATATGATCTCCATTTTTCTTTCACTTTATACGGCACCTTGGAGATTAGAAGCCTCTGGTTTAATGGAAGATTCAGCTCATCCATGTACCTTAAGGTACGCATTACATTACAGCATCCCCGGAGGAAAAGAGCATAACTGTACAGAGCTTCTCCATTGTCTGATGGAATATTATTCCAATTTAAGGCTTTATCCATATAAGCATTAGTAATTTTAAATTCATCCCCAAAATGAAGTTCCATTAGCCGTTTTGCCTCTGCATACCCTCTATCTGCATCCATATGAAGACAACTTCTGACCAGCTCCTTAGGTTGGCCAGAGGTGTATTGTTCAAGGTAATACAGTCTGTCTTGGCTATTGCTGGTGTTTTTCTCAATACAGTGTTCGAATGCCTGCATAAATGGTCTGAAGTTCAGAGGTTCACCGTTAAACATGGGAAGGTGCCTAGTTGGAAGTAAAGTCATTTTCTGTTGCTGTGCAATAAGATCGGCAACAGCACCCAGGTTGCTGGTATCTGAACTTAAAGGTGCATGTGGAAAGGAAGTACCTGCAGCTGCTTGACTGGTCAGATTTGATTGTAAGGTCTGGACAGGCCTTTGTGACCTCTTGGCTCTTGTATCCTGTGTTAAAACCTTTTGCAATGGTGTTTTGGGAACAGCAGAGATTCTGGCATATTCCACTGGTGAGGGTTCTGGATGAACATGTTCCTTGATACTGTCATATTTGCTCTCCAGATACGCATTCATGCCATCTCCTGGCAATTTTGAAACTGCTGTCGACATGAGTCTAGTGTTCATAGATTCAGCATCAATGCTCTGTAACACTTGCACCTTTGCATTAGCTGCAGCCAATTCTGTTTCAAGTTCAACCTTTTCCATTGCATTTTGCATTTTAATTCTTTCCATTTCCAAGGCGTGTTTTTTTCTTCAGTCCTTCAGTACGTTGCAAAAGAGCTGCCCTTTCAGCTTCAGCCTTTAAACGCGCGGAAACGTAAACACAAATGGCTCCTACACTAGCAATAAATAGACAGGAAGGGCAACACACACTAAATGCATTGTAGACTGAACAAGGAGTGCAGGAGAAGGAACACCTTAAGTAGTGAACACAAACGAGGATGATTAATTACACACAGCTGACACATATGAACTAATAATGACGGTGACCAAGGAGACAGAGTAGTGGCAATCTGAACAAGGAAACAGGTGACAATGAACAAACTGAAAGTCCATGAACAAAAGTTGATGGTGACAAATATGGAGTTGGTTTCCCCTTTTGTAGCTACTGTATAGCAGATTCCACTTTTATGGGAAGTCTTTACACAAGATTTTTGAGTGTTTCTGTGGGAAGTTTTATAGAGTATTAGTGTGGTCCGGCACTGATGTTGGACAAGAAGACCTGGCTTACAATCTCTGTTCCAGTTCATCCCAAAAGTGTTCTATGGGGTTGAGGTCAGGGCTCTGTGCTGGCCTGTCTAGTTCTTCCACACCAAACTCACTCATCCATGTATTTGTGAGCACAACGCAAGGTCCATACTCATGCTGGAATTAAAAAGGCCCTTTCTTCTGCATACCGGATGTGAGCATGTAATGGTTTACTCTCAGTTAAGGACCTGTGTGAAGAGGGGGTGTTTTCATCCTACTTATCTCTGTCTACAAAGTTTAATCTCCCCAATAGTCACCTATTTTATCTTTTCTTTTCTTTTTTTTTCTCAGATCAGACAATTTGTGCAGAAACTGTTCCCTAATTTCCCTTAAACCCAAACCAAACCCTGACAAATCAGAAGTCAAAGTAATAATTATGTTATGACTGAGATAAGATGTTTATTATCTTATCTCAGTCATAACATAAATAATTTAGTTATAATTAAATTAAGTAAGTAAAATTATCAATAAGTAAATTATTACTTTGACTTCTGATTTCGTGAGCTTAGAATTATACAGTTCTATCTCCGTTTAGGGTAGTTCTGAGATATTGAGCATCAAAGAGCATCATTTTTTTTATAAAAATAACACCACACAGGCATTAATAAACACCTAATGGATAAAATTATGTCAAAAACTCAATTTCGACCAAAAGTGGAGATAGAACGACATAATTCTAAGCTCATAATTTGTCAAAGCTTTTGAAGGAGACTTGGGAACAAGACATTTCTACTCTCACTTCAAATGACCAGTGGGCATTTAATCTTAAATCGGGTCCACTCTTCATCAGTTTGTGCCAGGTTGCACACCATGCACCTCAGCACTCTTTAACCTGAGTGCACTTTTTTGTGACTTTATGGTCTTCCGCTTTGTGGCTGAGTTGTTACTGTCCCTAAATGCATCCACTTTCCATTAATACCACTTACAGTTGACCATGAAATATCTAGCAGGGATGAAATTTCACAAACTGGCTTTTTGCAAAGGTGGCATCCTATTAGTGATGTGATATTTCAAACCGAGGCAAGCATAAATGGGCATGTCAGATGAAGTCGCAATTCGAGGCTTGTGCTGTTAACTTAGAAATCAGAAATTTTTGAACCCACAGATATTACATTACGAGTGAGTTTTCATTCAGACTTATTCAATTACATTTTTAAATACCCAGTTATACAATAATATAAATATACAAATTATTACAGAAAAATAAAATATTTGCCATATTAATTTTGTGTACAATATTCTTCTATTACATCATATTGATTTGATATTCACAGTCTTTAAATGCCACTTTTTTGTTAACTTTTTTTTTTTTTTGACAAAAAAAGGAAAGAACAACAGACAGACAGACCAAGGAACAGCAGACAGATATGTCATGGATTAAAATAAATGCTCAACATCATGTAAAACAGGGAGAAAAAAAACAAGACATATACATCTCAATTTGTATTCAGATAAGATACCCATTTTTTCCAATATGCTTCACATTAATCCTGGTATGTCTCAGAGAGAAAGTCAGATGTTCCATAACAAATTTCCCAAACTATTTCTATCCATTCAGCAATTGTCGGGGATTCTTTACTTAGCCATTTCCTAGTTATTGCTTTCTTGCTACCTGCTAAAAGTATTTGTAACAAATATCTATCTGCCTTTCTCAGCCCTGTTGGTAGATTTCCTAAATACATAACGCTGAAATTAAACTCAAGCTCTGAGCCGATTATAAACTGAATTGCCGTCACCACCTCTACCCAATACAAAGAAATAATAGGACACTCCCAAAAGATATGAAAATTACCAGCCGACATATAACCACACATTCTCCAACACTGACTATGCTCAGGATTATTGCTCTCTGACTTTTTTATATTGGGGGTTATAAAGAATCTTAGTGTTTTTCCAAGTGAATTCCCTCCACAGACCTGAACTAGAGGTGGTAGACTGTGTTCTGCATATGTTCAACCAGTCATCCCCACTTATCTTTATGTTAGCTTCTTTTTCCCACCTCATTTTTACATACATTGTTGAGAGTCCCCTGTCCAACTGTAAATATGAATATAACTTGGAAATCAGTTTTCTGCTAGTATTACCCTTATATGCGTTGATGATTATTGTAATCAGGTCTGTTCCCTTCTCTCCAGTAATTTTAATATGTTTATCAAAGTGGTGTCTCAATTAAAGGTATCTGAAGAAATCTTCCTTCCCTAAATAGTATGTATCTATGAGTTTTTTAAAGGCATCCAAAACATCAGTGGAGGATGTCATACGGTATGAAGTGATACCTGAATTAGTCCAGAGCTTGAATCTAGTGTCCAGACCAGCTGGTGCAAATTCTGTATCATATTTCACCCAACGTAATATTCGTAAATTTCTTTCAAATTCCTTATTTTTAAGTATTTGTGCCAGACGTTAAAAGGGGCTGCCATCCAATTAGTTAGTACTTGTTCAGATGTTTCTTCAGGAGAGTTTTTTCACCCAGTATAGATTGAAGAGGTATGCTTATTTGACTTCGCTCTAAGTCCTTCCATTTGGCATCACACTCAGGGTCACACCAACAAACCAGAGAACGTAACTGTGTATAGGGAGTTCAAACATCTAATTACCTGGTCATCAAAACCAAAGTGCTTAAGGACCAAATATAAATATTCACATTGGACAGAGTCAAAAGCCTTTTTTAGCGTCAAGACTTATAACCACTTATAACCACCATATTCCATGTCACTGTTTCTCATTATGATCAATGAGGTGGAGAGCCCGTCTCATATTGTCCTGGGTTTGCCTGTTTTTTTACAAAGCCTGTCTGGTCTGTGTCTATCAGATCCGGGATTATGTTTTCCAATCGTTTTAAATACCACATTTTAATGGTTAAATTAATTTTTCACAGAGAGCAATTCAATACACACACGCACTTTTAGGCTTTTATTTGTGCACGTAACATGAAACTATCTAGGGAATGTGTGGTGGCTGCTTCATCCAACGAAGCTTCTTTCACAGGTTGGCTGCTTTATTTTTTGCTAAACACCAGATGCCGCTGTTTTCAACACTCTCGTAGCTTTGAATCTATTCCCGAAACAATCAGGGGAATGCCTCAGTGCTTCATTTGCCCATCCCTACATCATATCACAGTACCACGCTTGACTTCACTGAGCTCTTCAGAAAAAAAAATTTTTTTCACAAATGTTTGTAAATGCAGATTGCATGGCTAGGTGCTTGATTTTATACACCTGTTGCAATACGTAGGTCTAATTGAAACTTTTGAATTCACTAATTAAATGAGTGTGTCTCAATACTTTTGTCCATAAAAGCTGCATTCCAATTCTGAGGCTGCATCCTTCGAAGGCCGCATTCAAAGGTCGATTGCATCGCAGGCCTTCCGATTGCAAAGGAGGCTGTCCCAATTCGATGGCTCCTTCAAATGTGGCCTCCAAATGCGTCCTTCGTTTCCCGTGCAATGAAGGATACAGCAGATGGATCCTTCGCAACCTACCCCAGAATTCATTAAATTCACAACAAAATATCAAAATTATTATTATATTATAAATATACATTATTATATACAGAAATGGACCATGGTGAACATATTTAGACAGTTTGTGAACCCTGTTTTGTTCTCAGACAGTTTAATATAACTTTCAAAAAAGTCCAGTACAAACGTTACTATCACTCATCAATGGTAGCTGTCACAGTTGCTAGGCGACAAGAACAATCCTCCGTAGGCTAGACCGTCCCATTTTACAATGCTCGTTCTGACCTTCATGGCCTTCGAAGGATGCAGCCTCTGAACTGGGATGCAGCTACTGTATAGTGTCCATTAATTTTATCTAAATACTAATTACATATAATTATATTAATAATGTATTTCATAATATGATGTTATTATTATATTATCAATTTATTTATTAATATATGTAATTTATTATAAAACATTATAAAAGAAGGCCCTTTGTTGTGCAGCACTTTATTTGGCCAAAGAAAATTTAGTAACACTTTATTTTACAGTGTCCTTGTTACATATGTTACATGTACTTACCATATTAATAGCAGTAAATTATGCATATTTGCATGCAACTAACCCTCAACCAAATCCTAATCCTAACCTAACCCTATAGTTAGTACATGTAGTTACTTAATATTACTCAGTATTAAATATATATAATTACACTGTAACAATGACATCTTAAAATAAAGTGTAACCAAATGTTTTATATTTTGTAAAGAAATTGTTATTTTTACATTTGATAACATTTTTTAAAATTACATTTTAAAGGTTTATGAATTAAATTGATTATACATGCTTTTTGCTTTAAAAAAAGGCCCATTAAAAATTGTATAGGGCTTTACTGACACACACACCTTAATGAATGTGTTGTGTTTTGCGTAGCTGTGTCATTATCTTCTATGACATCTGAGTGTGACTATGCCATTCCTCCTGACGCTTACTCCACTGATACGGAGTACTCTGAACCTGAAAACAAACTACCAAAGACCTGCTCCTCCAACAGTGACAACGGCAAGACTGTAAGTCACAAGTACACATGCACACATTTGTGCTTTTCAGTGAGTCACACCTGTGAGACCAAATGAGAATGTGTTGTATCTCAGGAGTCTATGGAGAAGTCTGGGTACCTTCTCAAGATGGTAAAGACATGGAAGAAAACATGGAAGAGGCACTGGTTTGTTCTGAAGGATGGGGAGCTTCTCTACTACAAATCACCAGTCAGTTTAAATGGCTTGTGTATCTCTTAATACTTTAAATTTGTTTGTTGTCCTATTTTACTCTCTTGTTTTACTTTCATTGTTTCTTTATTTCTTTCACAAAATTGTCATATTTTTTTAATTGTACGTTTTCTTTAAAGCACTTTCTAAACACTTTTTAATGTATGCTATATATGCTATTTATGCTATTTTGTTTCATAGAGTGACGTCATCCATAAGCCCCAAGGCCAGATTGATCTGAACGCATGTAGCACTATAGCACGTGGTGATGGAAAACAGATGCTTCAGGTAAAGTGAGAGAGAGAGAGAGAGAGAGAGAGAGAGAGAGAGAGAGAGAGAGATTGTTCATACATCTCAGATATAGGAGCATGTTATTTCACATGACTGCCCATGTTGATGTGTCCCCTCAGGTGGTGACAGGTAAAAGTGTGTGTAATCTGAAAGCAGATTCCCCAAACCTCCTGGAGGAGTGGCTGAGGGTTCTGCAGAGCGTCCTGAGGATCAAAGCTGCTAGTCCACTGTTCACACACCCAGATGTACGGCCCATTATGAAAGGACACCTGACAAAGGTATTCTGTAGGAAAGAAAAATCATTTGTATTCTGTTTTTGATTCAGTTTTCATTGTGTTTACTGTGTTAGCTAGCAGTTAGTTGATTAATTGGTTCAGTTCTCCTCAATTCCCTGCATGTTTGTTTCTATGGTTACAGATTGATTTGAGACCTAAGTTCAGGTGTGTTTCATTAATTATCTCGTAAGCTCCTTTGTTTGCCCTTGTACTTAAGTCCACACTTTGTGTTAGTTTCTTGTGCATTGTTGGATGTCAGTGTGTTCATAGTTGTTTCCTCTTAGGGGCTGTTTATATGACACCGTTTTCAACTAAAAACTTCCTATGCGCTCTGGCCGTTCGTTTACACGACAACGGCGTTTTGGGTGCCTGAAAACTAGAGGGTGACACGGGAGTGGATTTTCAAACCTCTCCCGTCCCACTCCCACAAAAAAAATCCTGTCCCGTCCCAATCCCGTGATACATAGTGATTTTGTTTCCCATCCCGTGGGATTCCCGAAAAAATGTCAGCCTCTAGTGTGGAGCACGTCATTACTTTACCAGCCACACCAAAGCAAACAGGAGAGCATAAAGAGACGGAGCAAAATGAATTTAGTACAAAATTTAAATATGGAGTTTATTTATAGAAACTGTATATTTGTGTATAAAGTTGGGCATCAGTTTTATTACGATTCCCGGTCCCGCCCACTCCCGCTGACATTTTTTCCTTTCCCGTCCTAATCCCGTGATACATAGTGATTTTCGCGGGATTCCCGTGACCCGCGGGATTCCCGAAAAATTGTCAGCCTCTACTGAAAACGTAAAGTTTTGAAAACGGGTTTCAAAGTGCAAGTATTTGTAAAACAACAAAAACGCAAATCTCTGAAGACGATGACGTCATGCACATGCATATTACATGTTCAGTCTATAATGTTTCATCGCCATCTAACGGCCTGGCTGCAGAAAACAGGGTTTTTAGTCATTTTAGCAGATCCGTGTGAATGGGGATCGTTTTGACAATGATGTCGTCTGTACGTGGAAAACTCCAAGGAAAACGTCTCCGTTTTAAGCATATCATTGTCGTGTAAACGTACCCTTACTTATTCTCCTGGTTATTATTTTGAATCTTAGAATAAAGATTTATTTTGAGTATCTCCTTTGTCTTGCACTTAATGTTGTGCACTTAATGTCATGACACGACCATGACACACTACTGTTCAAAAGTTTGTGGTTAGATTTTTTTATGTTTTTAATGTTATTAAAGAAAGCTACATTTTCAGTAGTTTCCATTACTCCAGTTTCATATGTTCCTTCAGAAATCATTCTAATATGCTGATTTGGTGCTCAAGAAACATTTTCTTTTATTATGTTCAATGTTCATTATTTTCTGCTTCATATTTTTATGGACACTGTGAAACATTTTTTCTGGAATCATTGATTAATAAGTTGAAAAGAACAGAATTTATATGAAATTGTAATGTTTTGTAACATAACAAATGTATATACTGTCACTAATGATAAATTTAATGAATCCTTGCTGAATAAACAAATTTTTTTTTTTAAGTTGTAGACGTTTATAACTTGTTGGCTGTGTGTTATATGTTGTCTCTGACTCTTTAAGGTGAAACATGGCTACTCTAAGCATGTGTGGTGTGTGCTTTTTGGGAAGATTCTCTACTACTTCAGAAGTCAAGAGGACAAGGTCTTTTGTCTCCTTAAATCAGAGTCATCTTGCACAAGACATGTGTATGTGTGCATGTACTAATATTGTATTTCCCTACCAAGTTTCCCCTAGGTCAGATCAAACTGTGGGATGCTTGTGTGGAGGAAGTGCATAAGTCATGTGACTTAGCTGAAGTCTCTGCTCAGTATACCCTGTCCATTCAGTCAGTCAGCCAGGGCCCGACATACCTGCTCATCGACTCACCTCATGAGAAGGTACAGTAGGAAAGCCATACTGAATTATACTTCAATACAACCACAAATACCTCTTGCACATCCCTTGTGAAAGGGACAGTAAGTGTACTTAAAGAGAGTATTTTCTAAACTAGACTTGTTTTATTTTTATATTATTATAAGACAACAAAATATTGTCTCTTCATTTTAAATGGACAGCATATATATTTAATCAAACCTTCTGTGCTTGGACCCCTAAATAATGAAATTAAATATAAAGATGTACTAGTACTACTTAAGTGGGTCAAAAAACTCTCTTAATTTTGACTAATTTGTTCTGTTTATAATAATAACTAATGTTTTTATTTAATTGTAAATAAATGTTAACTGTCCAAAAACATTACATTCAGTTCGCTCTTAAATATATAATTGTAAAGTATGTTATTTCCATAAATAAGTGCTCTTTTTAAAAGTATGCTTTAGTAAGTGTACTTCTTTTTCACAAGGGATCTTATTTCATTACGGCATAGAAAAGGTATAAATTCAAAGATAATCCTAAATGTTTGAGTAGTTTATGGTGAAACAAAACCTCATTGTTGCTTGTGTATGTGTCCTTCTCCTGTAGACAGCCTGGTTTTACCATCTGTCTGTGGCAGCAGGCACTACAGTGGGGCAGGTGGGAACTGAGTTTGAGCAGCTGGTTGGTAAACTTCTCAACATGCAGGGAGACCCAGGTAAGAAACTAACTGCAAGATTCTGTATGATCGTGTTATTAATTTTATATATTTCATTGTGGTGGAGTGTCCTACATCAGAGATGTGCGGTAGAAGGACAAGACATGCCTCCGTCGGATGTTTAAAACTGGTATAAAAGTCTTGTCCACCATGTAGCTTATTCTGCCCAAGAACCACCAACTTAGACAGGAAGAGACATTTACTGTAAATGACCAACCACTATTGATCATGCTAGTCAAGTCAAGTCAAGTCACCTTTATTTATATAGCGCTTTTTACAATACAGATTGTATCAAAGCAGCTTCACAGTGATTATATTTGTGATGCTACAACAATAGGATGACACAAAAACATGAATTCAAAAATAATGAAGTTATTAAATCTCTGTGATTGGCTCCCAGTAGTTGCGTAGATCTACTGTGCATTAGATGGTCTGTGGACACAAGGAGGGATGTGATTTTTCCATATTTATAAGGCTTACTGCTCATGATCCAGTATTTTCGATGTTTTGGAGTAGCTTTGTTCACAGTAAATGCTGCTTCATGCAAACTCCATCCCTGCAAGTGATTTGGGTCGCTTATAACCTGCATTTGAAAATGCAAGACACATCAACCATCTTCCTTAACTTGTAATGATAAGCTCTTATAAATCTGTTGTCAACAAATGAAAAGGTTTAAAGGGGACATATCATGCTTTTAAATCGTTCCTTTTTCCATATAAATCATACATTTGTGGTCTATATAAAGCAGAACTGCAATGTTTGGGTCTGAATTCCTCATTATTATAGCTCCACAGGCCCCTTTTCTACCCCTTTTCTGATGTGCGTCTGAGAGCAACTCGTTTTGGTGCGGTCTCTTTAAATGCAAAGGTTGCAGAAGTCACACTCGTTTCAACTCCACCCCGTTCGGCCATTTTTGTAGTTTGATAGCAGAGATACGATTATTTAGCTAGCGGCACAGAAACTTTTTATTCACACGTTATTAACAAAATGTCAACAACGGAAGACTTGTCCATCAAGCCTTACATGTTCGAGCCAGAACCGGACCCGGAGCGAGATGAAAATGAAGACGATGAACCTGCAGAACAACGTCTTCATATGAATGTACCGCAATGGTATTTTGCTGTATTTACTGTAACTTCTCCATCCATGCCCACTACTACAATACTGCATGTTTTACAACGACTATTTAACACTCACAAAACAAAATATAAGTTATATTATAAACAATTAAAGAAAAGCACGTTATTATTGCACATAAAAACGTTATTTACAGCTTACCGAAGTGCTCTGTTCGTCGTCTCCAAAGATAGAAGGAATTGACCCCTCAATAGAGATCGCTAAGACATGTGACCAACTGGGTGGCAACGTCATCAGAACGCAAAGAATTATGGGTATGTTTGGCCCGTTTACATGGGCTGGCATAGCAGGCTAGTGTTTTGGCATGAAAAAAAAAATAGCGTGAAAAAAAGAATATAGGCTAATCCTACAAAATGCAGTGGGCTGAAGAAAACATTGTCGGACCATACAAGAAAACTGTCGTCCGTTCAAAAGTAATGTTTTAAGCACCACACTCCTCGCTCTCTCTCATCTATCTGCATGCAGTCAGAATTCATGTCAAGAGAGACGCGATCGAACTGTGTGTGTGTGTGTGTGTGTGTGTGTGTGTGTGTGTGTGTGTGTGTGTGTGTGTGTGTGTGTGTGTGTGTGTGTGTGTGTGTGTGTGTGTGTGTGTGTGTGTGTGTGTGTGTGAGAGAGAGAGAGAGAGAGGGAGAGGCGCGGGCGCGATCGAACAGTGGAAGTTGGAAACATAAAAAAAACATACGCCGTCATTTTGTTCATAGAGGTTATCATTCAAACTGCAAAGTGTTTACTTATTTTTGTGTAACTTACACTCGCAATAAAACACAACATTGTGCTTTTGTCACGCCCTAAACTCTGGTCAAGCTGTAACATACAACTGTCACCCAAACACACACAGTTTCAAAAGCAACATATTTATCCAACCCCATTTCAAAACAGTCTGTGGGTTACATCTTTTGGACATTAATCATATCGCATTGCTTTTCATTTCTTGTCTTCAGAGCAGTTACATATTCTACATTGATTAAAAAGAAAATCAAATTTGTTTTTAATGGTAGTATTATTTTATACAAAAAATCAATTATTTACCATTCAGATAAGAATAAAGTCAGGGTTAATTAAAATTAAGGAAAACAAATATATTGATCTGTTCTTAAAGGATAATCAGGTATTTCGCACTTTGAGTCTATTTTCTAGTTTGTTTTGGATGAACTACGCTAGAGTGGTGGGTAGAATTTTGACGATAGGTCCTGTCTCGACTTTTTGAATCTTTCAGAATCACCTCTGACCGCTTCAGAGTGGCTGTCTACGAGCATACACAAACATGTCCTTAAAACAACCCTTAACGTTCATTTTCAAAACTGTGCAAGAAGGACTATTGCAGTTTATAACACAGCAGGTAGACGGCATCTTGAACACTGCGTTCTTCCCTCCATACAATCTAGTCTGGCGCCTTCTGTATGTGCCGCGGATTCCCAAAATGCTTTGCGTTCACCACTGGCAATGCGTCACGATGACGTCACATTAGCAATCTCTATAAGACGAAGTCTATCGGCAAATGCTTCTTTATACTGGCGGAGGTTGTTGAAGTAGTTATCCTTGAAGTGCTTTGTTCGTGCACACAAAAATGACTTTAACCACAGATGTGGGTAACAGTTACATTTCCATGAAAAATAAAATTCAACCAGGCACTTCGAAGAGGTTCTGATGCTGGGAGACGGTGTAATGAAGTTACTACATGCATATGGGTTACTACATCCAACAACCAAACATTTTGACTTACCCTCTCGTAACTTCTGCATCCTTGAGCTTGTACTATAAAATCGCAGCGAGAAATTAAAATGGTGGATTGCTCGAAGTGTCGGGCCGGTAGTCGATGTCCTTATTTGGCAGTTCCGCTGCAAATACTGTCAGTAATTGTTCATAAAACGGAACAGGTTGCAAAATATGACCAAAACAGAATATAAAGATATCAACGAAGCACCTGAATAGATTAATTTTAGCATTTCTGTACTTATAAACACTCCAATTATACAACAAAATGCATTTACGGGCTAAAAAAGTGGATTTAGCATGATATGTCCCCTTTAAAGGGTAACTCTACCCTTTAAAGAAATTACAGATTACTGGGTGTTAGATTTTTAGAGTCACTTATTTGCTTTAAAAAGTCTTTTAAAATGTCAATGACGTCATACAAATCGCACGACCAGAGAATGCACCTGAGACCTGAGTCTCAAAAGTTTGTAGGCAAACTTACTTCACGCAATACCACAACATCCAATTGGAAAATTCAACTGCAGTAGCCACCGTTCAAACTGAAGAGGGCAGCATTCAGACGTTTTTACACCATATGTTGTAGAATTAAAATACTTTATACCCAAATGTCAAAAAATTTACTCGAATCAATGAACAGCATTAATAAAGCCCCAGTCTTACAGATCATTAACTAAAAAAGTTGTTTTAGGGTTTAGTTACACTTTAACCTCCTGAGACCTGAGAGTTTCCCTGGTGTGCATTTTATAATTGTTCTTGCTATTTGGGATAAGTAGGACCTAATAAGTATAATAACTAAAATTTGTTTTTGTACAGGAAGTAGTTTTTGCATAAAATGATGTCCTCATGCGAGGACAGTGGGTCTATCTTAAATTTATACTCCTGAGACCAATGCATATAATAACCAGATATTATCTTTGAACATGAAGCATTTTTTGAAAAAAATGATGTGCACATATGTGGACACTGGGTAAACAATCAATACACCATTGTGTAACAAAGTGCAAATCTCTTTTATTTACAGCCTGAGCACTGTGCCTGAACATTTTCCGTTGTTACTCTTGCATGTATAAATTCTGAACATTGATATGGAAAAACAAAATTAATATAATAATAAAATATAATATCCATAATAATATATAATATCCAAATAAAAAACATCCATAAAACTTGAAAATTTGCTTTCTTTTTTGTATCACTCCAAAACTTCTGCTTCTCCAAACTAGGAATGTTCTTTTTATCTGTGGGAACAGTGGATCAAACTTAACTGGTGTAAAAGACTGTGTAACAGTTGCCCCTGAACCCACCATGGGCTTTCTTCGAGCCCAGGAGAAGTACGCCATGACTGGGATGCTCTTTTCAGAAAAATAAGACCGTCTTTTCCTAGAGGTTTTATGATTTTCAGAGCTCCAGGGAGGTCTGAGGCCCCGTCCACACTACTACGTTTTAGTTTAGAAACGCAGACCTTTTGCTACGTTTGCACCTCCCGTCCACACTAAAACGGCAAAAACGAAGACCTAAAACAGAGAAGTTTAGAAACGCTGCCAACCCCGTTTTGAATCTCTGGAGGGCGTTTTAGTGTAGACGGGTCGAAACGGAGGACTTTATAAACGATGACGCAGAGGCTCAGGCTTGGATGTCATACAATGGAAGAAAACGCACAACAACAGCCTGGACTACCAGTTATGTTAGTGCCAGTAAATTCTGCCTTTCACAATGCTATAACTGCCTACATGCGCCGGAGGCAAGCTATTATTCCAGCGATCTGACAGTTCCCGTGTGCAGCGGCGGTATCGACCGTACATGGAGCGTCGGTTTTGAGTTAGGCCGGGAAGAACCAGCGCATGGTGGGATAATTTTATCAATGAAATTGTAGTCAGTGATGTGACATTTGAACCGAGGCGTCAGAGCTTGCGTCGAGAAAAAATGGGCGTGCCAGATGAAGCCGCGATTCGAGGCTTGTGTTGTTAACGTAAAAATCACGTGACCAATGACAAACGAGGCCTCGGTTTGTGTGGATACGTCATCGGTTCGGTCTGAGTGTCGTTACGGATAAAGGGGATTCGAAACTCGCGCCACCTTGTGGGTGTTGTTAGGAGTAGTAGAAGCAGTTGTAGTAGTGTCAGAGAGTCAAAGAACTCTCATTGTTATTGTCGTTATTGAGTCATATATGTGTTAGGGCTGTAATAATATACAGGCTGTATATTATTACATTATATAGAATATGTAATATTCTTTTTTTTATTTATATGTTCTATTATGTAGAATATGTTTATTATTATTATTAATTATAGTAGCTATATTATAGTCTTGTTATATTAATGAGATAAGATTATTTGGATTTTTGGATCTGGACTGCTTTTTGTTTTGGATCGCCCTTTTGGATTTGTTTGCTTTTTGCGACTCTTCCTTTTTCCTGGTAATGGAGCTAGCTAGAAAGAGGAAATCCTCCCCCTGTCTGGGCTCAAAAGAAGCATCAGTATCCTCATTTATACCAACTGGCACTGGCATTTTTATGTTCCTCTGCATCCTCTGTTCCTTGTGAAAGGATTTTTTCCAAGGCTGGAGAGGTTTTGTCCAAGAAGAGGAATCGTCTAAACCCCAACACACTTAAAAAAATTCTGTTTCTCAATAAAATCTATTGTAATCCTTCCTTCACCCACCCCAAACTGCAGTGTTGCAGTTTGCTCCTCTAAATCCCCAGTCCCATAAGCACAACACTGCACTAAATCGAGTAACAGTTCACTGCACAAAACACCCCAGAAACAATTCTTAACTTTTTTCCACCCCATACTATTCTGTTGCATTTTACTTTATTACACTCCCTCCACCATAAGCACTGCACTCAACACAGTGTCACTTCTGTTGTTCACTATCCAAACAATTTATGAATAATTAATTAACTGTCTGTGTGACAGTTGTCTCTGCACAAGTAAATTCAGACAGAGAAAGATAGGCTACATCTTTTATTTTATACCCAGGCAATGGACACATGTCTGCCCAGGTCTTTTTATTATTGCTAATGAAAGGTTACAGACATTAACGGTGAGAAGAAAATAAATAAATAAAATATCACCTGAATTTTTAAGATATTGCACTAAACAGTGGGAGTATTGCACTTACAGGCATATGCCTTGGGAGATATGTTAACTGTTCAGAAGGGAGATGGCCTGTGGGAAGAAACTGTTCCTGTGCCGAGATGTTCTAGTGGCCAGTGATCTGAGTAGCCGTCTTGACGGTAACAGTTCAAACAGGAGGTGTCCAGGGTGATTGGAGTCTGTGATGATTTTACCTGCTCTCTTCCTCACTCTGGAAGAGTACAGGTCCTGGAGGGATGGCAGGGGGGCACCAATAATCCTCTCCGCAGTCCGGACTGTCCGTTGTAGTCTCCTGATGTCTGATTTGGTAGCTGAACCAAACCAGACAGTGATGGAAGTGCATAAGACAGACTCAATAACGGCTGAGTAGAACTGAATAAGCAGCTCCTGTGGCAAGTTGAACTTCCTCAGCTGGCGAAGGAAGTACAGTCTCTGCTGGGCCTTTTTCACAGTGGAGTCAATGTGATTGTCCCACTTCAGGTCCTGAGAGATGATAGTGCCCAGGAACCTGAATGACTCCACTGCTTCCACAGTGCTGCTCATGATGGTGAGTGGGGGGAGTGCTGCGCTGTTCCTCCTGAAGTCCACGATCATCTCCACTGTTTCGAGCGTGTTCAGCTCAAGGTTGTTATAACTGCACCAGACAGCCAGCTGTTCAACCTCCAGTCTGTAAGCAGACTCGTCACCGTTTTGGATGAGACCGATGACAGTGGTGTCGTCTGCAAATTTCAGGAGCTTGACAGTGTGGTCTTTAGAAGTGCAGTCATTAGTGTACAGGGAGAAGAGCAGTGGGGAGAGAACGCACCCTTGGGGAGCGCCAGTGGTGATTGTGAGTGTCTTGGATATGTGTTTCCCCAGTCTCACTCGCTGCTGCCGGTCCTGTCAGGAAGCTGGTGATCCACTGACAGATCGAGGATGCCATGGAAAGCTGGGTCAGTTTGGCTGTGAGAAGACCAGGCATGATGGTATTGAAGGCCGAACTGAAGTCCACAAAGAGGATCCTTGCATAAGTCCCTGGTCTGTCGAGATGTTGCAGAATATATTGCAGTCCCATGTTGACTGCATCATCCACAGACCTGTTTGCTCTGTAAGCAAACTGAAAGGGATCCAGCAGGGGTCCGGTGATGTTCTTCAGGTGGGCCAGCACCAGTCTTTCAAACGACTTCATGACCACAGACGTGAGAGCGACAGGTCTGTAGTCATTATGTCCAGTGATTTTGGGTTTTTTGGGGACAGGAATGATAGTGGAGCGTTTGAAGCAGCAGGGAACTTCACACTGCTCCAATGATCTATTGAAGATCTGCTCGAAGACCTGGGCCAGTTGGTCAGCGCAGGCTTTTAAACAAGCAGATGAGATGCCGTCTGGGCCTGAGGCTTTCCTAGTCTTCTGTTTTTTGAAGACTCTGCTCACGTCCTCCATACAGACCTTAAGCTCAGGTAGGATGGCAGGAGGGGGGAGTAAGGGGAGAGCAGGAGGTGATGGTGAATGTGTGAAGTGCAGATCAGACCGGGTGTGTGGTGTGAATGAGGGCTTTTCAAACCGGCAGTAAAATTAATTTAAATCGTCAGCCAGGTGTTGATTGTCCACAGATCGGGGGGATGGTGACTTGTAGTTGGTGATCTTCCTCAGGCCATTCCAGACTGATGATGGGTCGTTGGATGAAAACTGTTTTTTCAGTTTATCAGAGTAGTTCCTTTTAGCAACTCTGATCTCCTTTGTCAATCGGTTTCTGGCCTGGTTATACAAGATTTTATCCCCACTTCTTTAAGCATCCTCTTTGGCATGACGAAGGTGTTTGAGTTTCCCAGTAAACCATGGTTTATAATTAGTGAATGATAAGAATGTCCTGGTAGGAATGCATGTATCCTCACAGAAACTTATATATGATGTTAAAGTATCTGTGAGCTCATCCAGATCGTTGGTAGCAGCTTCAAAAACAGTCCAATCAGTGCAATCAAAGCAGGCCTGTAGATTCTGCTCTGCTTCATTAATCCATCTTTTTACAGTCCTTATTACAGGTTTAGCTGATTTCAGTTTCTGCCTGTAGGTCGGTATGAGATGAACCAAACAGTGATCAGAGAGCCCCAAAGCTGCTCGTGGGACCGAGTGATACGCATATCTTATTGTGGTGTAACACTGGTCCAGTATATTACTGTCTCTGGTGGGACATGTAACGTGCTGTCTGTATTTTGGTAGTTCACGGGAAAGATTTGCTTTGTTAAAATCCCCAAGAATGATTAAAAGAGAGTCTGGGTAGCTTTGTTCCGTTTCAGCTATTTGTTCAGCCAGCTGTTGTAGCGCCGCACTCACACACGTGTCTGGAGGGATGTAAACATTCACGAGAATGAAAGAGGAAAATTCCCGAGGCGAGTAGAAGGGTTTACAGTTTATGAAATGTGCCTCTAAATTAGAAGAGCACATCTTCTTCAGTGTTGTTACATCTGAACATCAACTTTCGTTAATGTAGAAACACAATCCACCACCTCTCGTTTTCCCCGTTAGCTCCGCGATGCGATCCGCTCGGAACAGCTGGAAGCCCGGCAGATGTATTGCGTTGTCCGGTATGGCTTCACTCAGCCAGGTTTCAGTGAAGCACAAACCAGCAGAGTTTAAAAAATCCTTGTTAGTGTGGGTGAGGAGAAGAAGTTCATCCGTTTTGTTAGGAAGGGATCGGAGATTCGCGAGATGAATACTGGGGAGTGCAGTGCGCAGGCCGCGCTCGCGGAGTTTAACCAGCGTGCCGGCACGCTTCCTGCGTTTGCGTCTGAACGCGCGTTTGAACAACACCGCTGCCCCTCCGACGAGAATGTCCAGCAAAGCATCAGAATAATCAAAACCTGTAGAAAAGGTTTCTGGTGTGTGTTTCCTAATGTCCAGTAGTTCGTCTTTGGTGAAACTGATAGGAAAAGAATGACTAAACGCAGAACAAACAATCAAAAACAACACAATAGCTGGAGAGCTCCACACCTAGGCAGCCATCCGCGGCACCATCTTGAATGTTTTTATACGCAGCTAAAACGCTGATGTGGACGGAGATCGTATTCGTTTTAATTCTCCGTTTCTAAACTAAAATGCAGTAGTGTGGATGGGGCCTGAGAGCATGGAGCTCTGAACCCACCGCAGCTTTTTGGACTTTGTCATTATTAAGAGCTTGGCTTCAGAGTCAACATCACCATGGGCTTTGCACTTTTCAGAAATATCAGCCCGTCTTTTCCTGAAGGTTTCATGTTTTTCAGAGCTCCACCACGGTGGAGATTCAACTCACTCCCCAGCCAGAGTGCATTTCTCTCCGGCCTGGGTCACAGCCATTGAGGCCCTGGAGGTTTGAACCTGTGTAAAGCCCAATTTATACTTCTGCGTTGAACTCACGCCCTAGCTACGTCATAAGCCTGATTTATGCTTCTGCGTCGAATCGACAGCGTACCCCCCCAGACCCCTCTGCGTCGCCGCGAACCCCTCCGCCGTAGCTCGACGTGCACCTCCAAAAAATTGTAACTACGCGTCGAGGCGACGCAGTCCACAAGGGCTGTGATTGATCAGATGCACCGCGATGCAACTCAACCTGACGCAGGACCATAAAACGGCCACGACGCCGTAGGAGTGACGGCGTAGGTACGCCGTGGAGTTGACGCAGAGGCATAATGAGGCCTATAGGCTGTGTGTAGCGCGCGTACCCTTCGGTGTACCCTGACGTGCACCTCTCCAAAAATGTAACAATGCGCTCCCTCTGCGTGCGTCAACCATGCGTCAACGCGGACAACGATGCAGAAGTATAAATTAAAACCAATGCGTAGTCTACGGCGTAGAGGTTCCAGCGTAGGTCCGACGCAGAAGTATTTAAATCAGCCTTAACAGAGCGTGTGTGTGCGCGCGCGATCGCGATTGAGCAAGAGTGTGTGTTTGTGTGTGATCGCTATCGAGCAAGAGACAGTGTGTGTATGCGCGCACGATCGCGAGTGATCGAGAGAGAGAGTGTGTGTGTGTGTGTGTGTGCGCGCGCGCGCTCGAGTGAGTGAGCCAGTGTGCGTCACGAAGCTCAATGCCACTACAAATTTTTTTTTTTTTGCTAACATCTTATACAGTTTCAACAAAGCTAAAGTCCCATTGTCCTCATATGTGGACATCAACTTTAGCAGCATAGTAAATCGTTATTGTTACAAAAGTTTGTCAAATGTGCATGCCATTTTAATCATACAACACTACTATGCATAACTTAACAAAGAATCAACAATGAAATGTTTTTAGATTTTTTTATATTGTGGACGTTTTGGTCTGGTGTGGCTGCGTGACATGTGACCTGTGTTCTCCGCCATCTTATTTATGTTAATTTTTTCTCTCTTCTGACCCCACCAGATGGCAGTGTAAGTGTCCTCGTTTGTGAAAAACATGTTTCAGTTACACAGAACTAAGTATTATGCTCCACACAACCAAAAATGTGATGTCCTCATATGAGGTTGCACGGTCTTGTGGTCTTCCAGCGGTTTTCTGCCTAAATAGAACCTCTATAGTTTTGCACTTGAAAGCAAAGAAATTAAGACAGCCACACATATTAATATTGTAATTTTACTGTTGTCCTAACCCTAATCATGAAAATAATTATTATTATATAGACAGATTGAGTTTATTATCTGTATTAAATAAATGCAGTGACTAATTGATTTATTCAGTGGCTTATGGCCAGCAGGGGGCCCCAGATCTCAAAGGCCCCAAGCATTTGTGTGGTGGTTAATATTAATGAAAGGACTGTGGCATGTGGGTGTAGTGCTCGAGGCGGAGATGTTATTAAAATGTAACCATGGCAAACATTATATCATACATTTACTTTATTCTCAAGTTCATTTTGACCTCATGCTGCCCTTTTAAACTGTAGCTGTATAAAAACAGTTTAATGTCCATATTTGTCCGACTCCTTCTCAGGGTCTCCTCTCTGGAGACACCCAATGCTGTGTTTCACTAAGGAAGGACTGTCTTCTCCACTCACCACCCTGCCTTCAAAGGCTCTACAAACTGAAGCCATCAAGCTATTTAAGGTGTGTGTTCATTCATTACAAATTTGGGGAGCATAGCCCCAAAACACAGGCAAAAACACTATTTTTTCTCTTCTTTACAGACATGTCAGCTCTTCATTAATGTGGCCATTGACACTCCAGCCATAGATTATCACGTGACTCTTGCCCAATGTGCTCTACAAGTGTGTCTCACCCACCCAGAGTTGCAAAACGAGATCTACTGCCAGCTTATCAAACAGACACAGAAGAGGCAACCACACGGAGCGCATGGAAGCCTGCAGGTAAGAAAATCACATGCTTGTGATGTAAACACACACCACTAGGGGGGGTGCTTGGCTTTTTGTGTTTCTCGCCAACTTGGGAGTGATTTATGAGTATGTCCATGACTTGTTTACATTTTCTCTAACACAGGGGTGGCAGTTTCTGGCTCTGTGTGTTGGTCTTTTCCTGCCCACACACCCCACTCTTTGGTATTTGCAAGTTCATCTCAAAAGATATGGAGATTCAAGGTAGATCAGATAAATTATCATACTTTTCCATGAAGCACATTCCACTCACTTAATTTGACAGTTGCTCAATCTCTGAATTGTTCCCAGGACAGAGGTGGGGAAGTATGCAATTTATTGCCAGCGTTCACTGGAGCGGACGCAGCAGAAAGGGGATCGGCAAGCCCGATCTTCACGTATGGAGATCTTATCAATCTTACTCAGGAACCCTTACCACCACTCTTTGCCCTTCAGCGTACCTGTACACTTCCTTAACAATACCTACCAGGTCCACACATTTCCAAAACACTTTATGATAAAGGAACAGTTCATCAAGAAATTAACATTGATCTGTCATTATTTACTCATCCTGATGTTCTTTTAAATCTTCATGCAGCTCATTTCAATATGAGTGACCAAAAAAAAGTACATGGATGATTTAAAACTGTTTATTGTGCTTTCTGGATCTTGACATGGTCTCTATGAGTCATCGTGTGGTGTTTTTGTAGCTTGAATGGTAAAGCCTGACTTTAACAACAACATCTTGGGTTTGCTATCCAAAAAATGCAAAACATGCAAGTATCTTTTCAGTATCTACCAACTGCATGACTGTATAGAAAACAGCTGCATGAAAATTCTTTAAAAAGGATTCCCATGGGCAAGTAAAACTTGAACATTTCAGGAAAATTTAATTGAATGTAATAAATGTTTATTATAGTGAATAAACATTAAACATCAAATAAAGTGTGGAGGAAAACTGTCTGTTATGAGACTTATTGGAGATAATTCCTTCAAAATTATTGATAACTAAAAAAAAAGGTTTTTGAAATAATATCTTATGCTCACCATGGCTGCATTTATTTAATAAAAAATACATTAAAAAAATTATATTGTAAAATATTAGTGCAATATATTAAACTATTAAAATGTAATTTATTCCTGTGATGGCAAAGCTGAATTTTTCAGCATCATTACTCCAGTCTTCAGTGTCACATGATCCTTCTGATATCATTCTGTGCTGATTTGGTGCTCAAGAAACACTCCCTAATTATTAAATAAAAATAACCCTGAAAATCTAAGAAAAAGTTTTGCAAAATGTGTAATTTAGTAATTTGCAAAAAGTCTGGGAAAAGAGGTTCTCTTTTTATACTCCACGGAACAAAAATAACAGTTTAGAACATCATGAAGGTGAATAAATAATGTGGGAATTTTTATTTTTTGGAAGAACTGTTTCTTTAAAAATCACATTACGAACTATTGGTAATTGACCATCTACTTGTCTAAGCTAACAGTCTGTCTTTGTATGGCAGGTTGTTGGTTTTGATGCTTCATCCACAGTGGAGGAATTTCAGAGTCGGCTGAACCAGGACACAGGCATGAGGAAAACTGGTCAGTCCGGTTTCAGTCTTTATTCTGATGACCCCACTGGCAAAGACCTTGAGCACTGTCTTCAGGGAAACCTGAAGGTCAGACACTCACACACACTCTACAGGACAGTGACTTATTGTACTTTGTAGCCATTTTTATCGTAAAACCAAAGTCCTGTGTCCTTAGATCTGTGACATCATTGCAAAATGGGAGCAGGCCTCGAAGGAGCAGCACACAGGCAAATCTGAGAATGCCAGGACGGTGAAACTCACTTATAAGAACAGGTAGAGTAAAGGGGTCGGATTCAAGAAAATTCTTAAGATAAATTCTAAGTTCGTAAGAATGTCCCTTAATGCATTTCTTGAAAAATTCTTAAGTTCTCAAATATTAAGAAAACGAAAGGCTTTGCTGTTATTTAATTTTATTGCTGAAGACACGTTGAATGAAAAAATCACCTCAAATCAAATCTTTGTGGGCTGCCTGCAGATTCCGTAGTTATAATAAGCGCTCAGACTAAGTTGTTCTAACTTTAAGAAGTTATTTACGATTATTTTAAGAACATTCTTTTCAGGAATATGAATGCTTCTTAAATGTTGTCTTAAGAACAATCTTAAAGGTCCCATATTGTAAAACTTTCTGAAGTTTTATTTTAGGTTTTGATGTCCTTAAAAATATATATTTGTGGTATAAGTACCAAAAACCATCTCAATATGTTTTTACAGCTCCTTTCTCAGGAGCTCTGCCAAGAACAGGTCAATTTTGGCCTGTCTACTTAATATTCATGAGCCTCTCTTCTGATTGGCCTGTTGTTTGAGTGACCCACCATTGGTGGGGTTGGTGACTGAAGGCGGTGATGACTGAGTAGTTCTGACATCACATTTATACGGAAGTCACAACAGCTCATGAAAAGGCACAGCTACGTGCAGGCTTTGTGCGTTTGTCTGTGGATCGACTGTTTTGAAACTTATATGGTAGTTTCATAGCCCCAGACCTCTATTATCATGAAAAAAGCCAGGAAATTTCAGGGACCTTTAAGAAAAAAGATAAGAACCTTTTTAGGAAAAGGTTTTGAGATTACAAAATATTCTTATCTTTTTTCTTAAGTTAGAAAATAAGAAGAAAATAGCAGTTTTAAGAAGTAAAGAAGAATTTTATTCTTAGATTTCAGATTCTGAAACAGAACATCATCAACAAGCCTACATCCAACAGGCTGCAATTTGTGTCTGTTTCCTGTAGGTTGTACTTCTCCCAGCAGATGAGAGGAGAGACCGAGAGAGAGCGGTTGCTTCTGGCATACCAAACAAATGAGGAGATTACAGCTGGTCATTTCCCTGTCAACAAAGAGCTTGCTTTAGAGATGGCCACCCTGCTAGCTCAGGTACTCGGTGCTGCTCCTATTATATTACTGGAGAAATCTTACAAACCTGTCAAGACATGTTCAGGGTCTTACTGTATTTCTCAACTACTTTGGCAATGAATTAAACAGCCCACTACATTTCTTCGACCCCACACCCTCTCTCCAAAATGCACACCGGCCAAACCGATGTCAGCAAATTCAAATGCAAATAATGAGGCCCAGTGGATCTGATCACTTAAAGCACCTCTGAAGAAAATTAGCTCAGTTTTGGCTACCATTAATTAAAAAATTTTTATATTGTTACATTTTCATGACAATTAATCAAAACCAATAAAAAAAACAAATTATTGTAATTTGTGTAAAAATCATATAAATATTTTTAACGTGATACATAATGAATTATTATTTAACTTTTTGTTTAGACTGTCATAGTTTCAAACATGTAATTAATATTTAATCAATAGATTCCTGTATTTTAAGTCTAGAACAAATAGTGAAACAATGAAATCTATGCATAAAAGACATTTGAAAAGCAGCCAAAACAAATCACGATGGCATGGTGAAACTTCTATCCACATTTTTAAAGAGCCTCCTAAGAAAATGAGCTCTATTTTAGGTATCATACATTTTTTGTATATTTTTACATTATAATGATGTCAATTAATCAAAACCAATTTTCATTTCCATAATTCTGGGGTGGTGATGGCGCAGTGGATAAGACACATGCCTCTGGTGTGAGAGACCCGGGTTCGAATCCACTGTGAGACACCAATGTTTCCCTGAGCAAGACACTTAACCCCTAGTTGCTCCAGAGGCGTGCGACCTCTGAAATATATAGCAATTGTAAGTCGCTTTGGATAAAAGCGTCAGCTAAATGAATAAATGTAAATGTATTTCGAAATAAATCAGTGTCATTACTGTAAGGTCAAAAAAATTTTCTAAAAAATGTATAGAATTTAAATACAATAGTATTTGTTTTACTGCTTTAAATTCATGCTCATTAAAGTAAATATTGTATTATAGTAATTTGTTAATGGAGAATAATGGCAGTTAATAAAAAAATGTCTGAACACAATGCGGTAATGAGAATTTGGGGAGAAAATATCCTTAATTTTCACTGAAATAATGCCATAATCCAAAACATCTTAATGCTCCTAAAATAGGCTTCATTTTCTTTAAGTACGTAAACCTAATGGGTTTTGTGTCATGCAGGTGGAGTTTGGGGACTTTGAGCGCCCATTTTCTAGTCCAAGTGGTTCAGGAGCTGCACAGACTAAGTCCAACCAGAGCCTCAAACAGGTTCTAGAGCGTTTCTACCCGAAGCATTACAGACACACCTCCACCGAGGATCAAATGAGGTATTTATGCCTCCAGTGAAACAAACTAATATATGAATGCAAATAATTTGTTTGGCTTGCCAACTGAAATGCATGCATTCTCAGGCAGTTGCTGCAGAAACTCTCTACCCGCTGGGCATCTCTGAGGGGACGGAGTTCTTCAGAGTGCATACGAATCTACCTGACAGTGGCCCGGAAGTGGTCATTTTTTGGAGCCAAACTATTTGAGGCTGAGGTAAGTTAAGGCCCCTTCACACCAAGAACGATAAATATAAAGATAACGATACAGTTCTAAAAATCATTCTAAATATAAAAGAATAGCAGAGTTCACACTTCAACTATAACAATAACAGCCCAGAGAAACAAGATTTTTTTCCAGCTGGTAAACAATAAAAACATTGGCAGCCAATCAGATTCCATCCTGCTTTAAAGAGCTCGAGAATTTAAAGTGGCAGACGACAAAACTGCAGGCACGTGGTTATAATAAACAGAGCGATATTGTGCTCTGATATAGTTATCTTTATAGTTGTCGTTCTTGGTGTAAATGGGCCTTTAGTCTCCGTGTAAGACTAATGGCGATGTGTAAAATCTTTCAATATTTAAATACTCAAAAAAGTGTAAATGAGTCATTCCATGAAACCGGTACGATTTGGACTTACACATTTTTAGATTTTTTACCAATAAATATTACTTTTATGAACAGCCCACAACATTAATGACATATTTAACTTCCAGAAAAACATATTTTCCCACCTCAGGCATCAAATCCCTATTATTATTGGTTATTATTTTAAGATATGGGCACTATTAGTCTTCAACCCCGTTATGGACAATATATGAGCTCTTTGAATATGATTATAAAATGTATTTGTAATGAAATCAACATTTTCCTATTAATCAGATGTCCCTCACACTAATTGAGTAATTGCAAATATAAAAGTTACATAAAATCTCACACTTTTGCTATACTAAAGCCTGAAATGGGCACTTTTTGTGACAGCAACCTCATAATTTTTTATCAAAGATGTGGCTAAACTTCAGAATTTTAACTAAAATCAGTATTCTTATGATTGCTCTAAACATTCTAGACTAAGTTCAACAAACATTAAATTACTTTTTCATAAACATAAAAAAATAATTAATAAAAACTTACGTGTGACAGGGTTGAGACTAGGGTAACGGGGTTGAAGATGGTAACGGGGTTGAAGAGACAAATACAGCTTAACATATAAATAGTTGTTTTTTGCTCAAATTGACTGTAACACACAACGGAATGCTTCTTTAAACGTTGGCACCTCTTTTTGTATTTTTCTTTCTGTTTTCTTTCTTTGTCCAGTCTTTCCTGAAGTTGTTCTATTTTCTTCTTCAGCCTGTTTCTTTCTTTTCTTACCTTTTTCTTCCCCTCCACATGTTGCCTACAAACACAATCAATAAATTAGTCAATTAATGATGAGAAAAGGATATGATGTGATAACAGGGGAAAGAACACTATGGAAAAGGATGAAAGAAATCAGGGCTCTGTAGAAGGGTAAAAATGAATCCGGTTGATGGCTGCCAAAACAGCGAGCAGCCATCAACCGGATGTTTTTTCAGTCAGTAAACCTATCACATGCAACCTAAACAACTAATAGTAGGTTACTTTTATTAACTATACTTTGAATTTTCTAACACTTTCTAACACATCCTAGTCATTTTCTAAAACTCTTAACTGCTCACTGTTGCTCTACCTTGAAGATCCTGGCGGTGGATGGGGCATGATCTGGGGGATGATCTCTTGGGCATGATCTGGACTTTGTGGAGGAGTGGTTATGTTTTTCAGTGCCTCTCTCCTCTCCTTGCTTCTTTTGTAAGCTTCTCTCCACTTTCTACGCTTCAGCCGCTGTTGTCTTTTACTTAATTTATTGATACCTTTCTTTTTTCCTGTCTCTACATTTATTCTCCATCTCTGGCGTTCATTTTGCAGATATTTCTCCCTTTTTTCAGGATCAGCTTTTAGCTGTGCACGATACTGCCTCTGCCTTTCTGCCGCTGTTGTCGGTGCCATCACAGACTCATAGATGTCTGTAGATGTTTAATTTGATATAATTAAATAAACATTCTTTCAGAGCAATTTACTTAACACTGAGATATGGAAATATAGGCAGTTGTATAATAATTCATTTAAATTACTGGATAACTTCAGAACCAAAGTGTTAAAAACACAACCCCATCACAATCTCACAACCCCGTTATGATCAAAGAAGTAACGGGGTTGAGTGTGACGGGGTTGTGATTTTTTGCTCAAAATGGCCACTGCTCTATATGTAGTGAATAAAAGGAGAGCACATGGCATGCATGATATTAAGGAATTGTGTATATTGTTGAAATAGCAAAGATAAATTTCACAAGTAATAGTTTTCTATCTTTATTTGATGTAACGGGGTTGAGTCGTTGAGCTTGACAACCACAATATCACAATATATAAATAAGTTATAAGTATAAAAGAAGGGGGTAACTTGCCTGTGTCTGCATTGAATGTTGTTCTGAAGACTTCAATGATGTCACTTCCTGTTATTGATGCCACATAAGGATCAGTCCATTATTTTTATGGGGGGAGAATGATGTGCGTAACGGGGTTGAGGGGTTACTGAGGTACGGGACTAAATAATGTGATTTTAATGAATAATCATGAACTTACTTATTAACAGCAAAAAAGCACAGATAGATATTTATGGGACTGCCAATATGTATGGACTTTTTTCTAATTTTATTGTTCATATCCCAAGTACACTTTCATAGAAGGCCATGAGGGACATGACAAAATAGGTAGTGTCAACTGAAAAAAAGGAGATAATTTCTAATATAAAGATAAAAAGTATGTCATGTTTTCAAGCTTTATTAAAGGAGACATTTCAATTGATACAAAAAACTTTTTAAAATACATTTTGGTGACCCAATAGATAAAATACTCTTAAAAAGATCAGAGGGACTCAAATCATACCGGTTTCGTGTAATGACTCAAATGCTGTGGCATTGTTACTTAGTCATACTCTCTTTCTCCCTGTAGCCCGTAACTTCCTCTCCACAGAAGAATGTGCGTGCTTGGCTGGCAGTACATGAAGATGGAGTCAGCACATTGGAGTTTAACTCTATAGTAAGTGAACATGTTCTTTTCAGAGCTGCAGCAATTTTTCATGTTGTTTCAAAACAATTCATATTTGTGAAGGGCTAAGATGAGTATTCACCTTGTATCTTCTAGAAAGTCCTTGGATCTTACCCTTATAAAAGCATATTGACATTTGGAGCATGTGGTCAAGACTTTATGCTGGAAGTAGCTCTAAGTTCTGGCACCAACACATCCAAAGATAAGTCTACAGAGAAGCATCTGTTTGCTATGACTCCATCTAAGGTAGGTATTGTGCTCTTAAATTAGTGTGGGGGGGGGGGGGGGGGGGTTGTTAAAAAGAAAAAAGTTGTTATGGAAATGACAATTGTGGGACAGCTATTTCTTTTTGACAGCTTTATTTGTGTAAATAAAAAATCATAATTTTCACATGATAAATATTGAGATGTTTTACACTAGGCTACAATCAAATGTTTAGGGTCAGTAAGATTTTTTATTTTTTTTTAAAGAAATTTACACTTTTATTCAGGATAACGATGCATTAAACTGATCAAAAGTGACAGTAATAATACTGATAATGATTTATACTTAAAAAAAAGTTGGGTAACAATATTTTAAGGTGACATAGTTACACGTTACTACATGTACTATAGTAATAACAGTAAATTATGCATATTTACAAGTAACTAAGGTAACACTTCATTTTGATGGTCCCTTTTGAACATTCTGTTGACTATAAGCAGGCCCACACGGAATACGCGCCCGCAGACTTACGCAGAAACCTCCGCAGATTTCCGCAGATTGAAGTAGTGCCCGACCATCATTGACAAGTACAACTTGCGCGTGTGGGATTGTGAGGGGTAGTAGGCTGCGCTGATTGATGTTTCATTTTTTTATGATAAAGCGAATGTTTAAAATGCCTAAAATAAAACTGAACGGGGAGGAATTAAGGAAACGTCACTTGTCTGCAAAAATCACAGCACAGGACAGAGCAAAATAATTTGCGAACGTTTTTTATGAGAATGGGGGAGTTATGTTTTGTAAAGACTGTCAACTCTACAGTATGTTGATTACCTGAGGTGACAGACAGCACTGGAGCATTTCAAATCCGCTTGCCATAAGAACAGAAAGGGAAAATGAGCGCCGTAGGTTTGTGTACTATACATACTCAAGTACGCGCTCATCTCCAGCATTTCATCGTCAGATACACTCAGAAACCCGTCAAAATAAAAGTTCTATTAGCATTTGTATTGTGAACCTCAAATAAAAGTTAAGTGAATATTTTGTAATGTTTTCATTTCTAATACTCTAAGATCTTTTTAACAAATTTAAAATAATTCCACAGATTTTTCCAAAAATGCAAACAAAAAAATGCTAAAAAAAAGTCATATATATATATATTGCTATAAACAATAATATATTTTATTGTGTATATATATATATATATATAAATACATACATACAATTATTAAAACCATTCTGCATAATTCTGCAGATTTTTCCAAAAATTCAAACAAAAAAATGCTAAAAAAAAGTCATATATATATATATATTGCTATAAACAATAATATATTTTATTGTATATATATATATATATATATATATATATATATATACATACATTCAATTATTAAAACCATTCCGCATAATTCTGCAGATTTTTCCAAAAATTCAGCACAGAAATCAGAAAAAAAGTCCGCAGATTGCGTGTGGCCCTGACTATAAGTAACTTTTTAACTGTCAACTTATTCTACTAACCATAACCCTACAAATACTAATACTCTAATACTCTAATGGCGCTTTTCCACTGCATGGTACGGTTCGGTACGGCACGCTTTGGCATTTTTCTACTGCATGGTACGGTACGGCTCGCTTCGGCTCACTTTAAATGGTACCACCTCTGTTGAGGTTCCAAGCGTACCGTACCGAATACTAAAATGTGACGTGGAAGCACTGTAGATCACTGATTGGTCAGACAGACAGAATCGTCACTACCAGCGTCATTGTATTTGCGAGACATCAAACCCGCTAGATTTAAATAGCCAGTAACCTATTTTTGGCCTAGCCTCCAATGTTTTAAAACTACTTGCTTGACTTGCTTGAAGAAAAAAAACTTCCAAAAAAGAAATGGCTGAATCGTGGTCAGTGGACGAGAACCGCAGACGTTCCTCTTGTTGGTTGCCGAGGAGCGGATAAACTATAACGATCAGTCATAATCCCACCCACTTTGAAGCAGTACTAACTGCAGTGGAAAAGCAACCGAGCTAAAGCGAACCGAGCCGTGCCGCGCCGAGCCGAGTCGTACCACGCAGTGGAAAAGCAAAGCGAGCCGAACCATGCCGCGCCTCGCCGAGCCGTACCATCCAGTGGAAAAGCGGCATAATAACACTCTAATGAGAGATCGTAGATGCATGTAGGTGCAGCGTTACTTATAGTCAACAGAATGTGTTAAAGGGACCATCAAAATAAAGTGAAACCGTAATTAACCCTAAACCAAACTCTATAGTAATAAAATGTATTTATTAATTTATAATTTTATTTTAAGTACAATGTAACTGTCACCTTAAAATAAAGTATAGCAAAATGCTGTTTAATTTTCTATTTATTCAAGAATCCTGAAAAAAAATTATCTAATTTTCTACAAAAATATTAACACTTTTTTTAAGACTATAAATGTTTTTTGAGCAGCAAATCAGCATATTAGAATAATTTCTGAAGGATCATGTGAGACTGAAGACTGGAGTAATGATGCGGAATATTCAGGAATAAATTACATTTTAAAATATATGAAAATAGAAACAGTTATTTTAAATTGTAATAATATTTCACAATGTGAAATGTTTCTCAAATGTTTTTAATGTATTTTTTTATCAAATAATTTCAACCTTGGTGAGCATAAGACATGTCTTTCAAAAACATTAACATCTTACTGACCGCAAACTTGAACGGTGGTGTAGATTACGTAACTTTTGGTTTAGGCCGTCATAGTTTTTTAAACATAATAATTAATACATAAAAGTCATTTGAAAAGTAGCCTGCAGTTGAAGAAACAAAGAGAACACAAACACCAAAGAACACAGAAACACAGCCTGATGAATACTTCTGTTTGCCGTTCATGAACATTATATTTCTTACAACTAACATTTCATATGCCGCTAGAGAACTGACTGAAATGCTGCTACAGCAAACATACATGCACATTGTACAAAGCGTATCTCACTGCATTTCTCTGTTTCCTTTGTGTTTTTCAGGTTCGAGACCTGACACTGCTCATAGCCAGCTACATTAACTGCACACAACAACAAAAAGCAGTGGTGCACCACCTGTCGGCCCCAGCCCTGCTTCTGGCCCTTTCTGGAGAGATGAAGAACAAGGAATCAAGGAGCAAGTCTCCTCCTGCTGCCTGCAGACCCAGCAAAACACCCACCCTGCTTTAATACATCCCTGCTGGGCCATGTGTGCTGGTGTTCACTCAGTAATGAATTAGGCTGTATCTAAGTTATAAGCTAGTGCCCAAAACCATCTTTACAATATACTGATTTACATCAAAGGGAATCTGGACATGAAATGAGAGACATATCTATAAAAGGGCAAGACTATAAAGAGACATCAGAAAAATTATTTATTGATTAAATTGATACAATTTAGTGCGTTTTTTTTGTTTGTTTTTTAAACATGACTTTCATTTTTGATTTTAATGTTTTTATCCTGTATACTGAAGCAACTTGGGTTGACTTGATTATTCATACACAATTTTTTAATGTAAAAAAAAAAAATCTTTTGAAATGTGATCATGTTAATGAATGCTGATGTATAAATATACTCAACAAAAAGCACATATATATGTACACACACATACATATAAACAAGTTTGAATGTATTTTTTTTTTGGAGTATCATATTTTACACACACACACGTATACATCAGGCTTTTATGGCTCATATATGCAATGCATTACAAATAAATGATAATTAAGGGATTAGTTCACTTTAAAAAAAAAACTTTTGCTGATAATTTACTAGTGAAACGATCGGTCATTTCAAAAATAATTAAAAAAGTTTAAGTTTTATAAGCACAAATGCTTGCCTTGCTCTGTTCTGTGATGCGCGTTCGTTTCAAAGTAATTGCGTATTACGTGACGTCACGAATGCGCATCACAGAACAGAGCAAGGCCAGCATTTGTGCTTATAAAACTTAAACTTTTTTATTTTGTTTTTAAATGACCGATCGTTTCACTAGATAAGACCCTTATTCATCGTCTGGTTTCTTTTAAAGCCCTTTGATGCTGCACTGAAACTGTCATTTGGACCATGAACTGTTTGGTTCCCATTGAAGTCCATTATATGGAGAAAAATCCTGGAATGTTTTCATCAAAAACCTTAATTTCTTTTCGACTGAAGAAAGAAATACATGGACATCTTGGATGACATGGGGGTGAGTAAATTATCAGCAAAAGTTTTTTTAAAAGTGAACTCATCCTTTAAGAGAAGGAAAATGTTCCCCACAAGCCTGTGGTGTCATATTTCACATTTACATTAACATGTCAAAATAATTTTTAACATTAAAAGATAATGTATGAATAATCAAGTGAACCCAAGTTGCATCATTCCAGTAAATGTTTATCTTGCATTTACTTTATAAAAATCATTAATGATTTCTGAGCAAAAAGGACTTTACTTGATTAAAAAAAAAAAGTAGGAGCTATCATTCAGAGGACAGAAGACAGGAAGTAGATTGTGTGCAGGAGTTTTTTCTGCAAAGTTTTGGTCATGCTAATAATTTATAGACCCTAGAAATTTGCGTATTAAATATGATAAAATAAGCTAATATATTCTCATAAATAGGCATTATACTTATTATTAAACAGAATTTTACAAAGAATGTTTAGTTTAAGTTATGAAAGAGTAAATGTTTTAAAATGTTTACTAAAAATGTTGTAACAGGCATTGCCAAATAAGTATTATTTTTCTCAGTTAATTTATAGCCCCTGGGAGTGACGTATTCTGGGGATACAAACATTTACAGGCAGATTATATATATAAGTTTTTTGTAATTAATAACATTTCAACATAAACGTAATACATACGTATACACAACAACTTTTTAAACATGTAAGTCCCCTCCAAATATTGCAAATATTTTAAATATATCAACTTTTATCTGAAGGTGAGTAAATTTCTATTTCCCACTATAGATGGCCATGTTTTTATTAAATGCTACCCATGAGCTAAACAAAGAATGTATGAACAAAGTCACCAGATCTACATATTCACAACAAAACACCCTTTCAACATGAAACCAATTTGGGGTTTGATTTTGATAAAATCACTTTATGAAATAAATGTTTTTCTCCAAAACATGTTGGCCACAATTATTGACACCAGAGATATTTTACTCATAAAAAATTCTAGGGAAGTATATTTTCATGAATATTAAAAAAAGAATTATCACACCAGGGTGACTAAACGTGAATTTTTGTAGCTATGATTGTTTGTTTCACAGGAGTTTAAATATGAGGTAACCAAAGGCCAAATTCCCTTAATCATTCATCACAATGGGTAAAACCAAAGAATATAGTTCTGATGTGCATCAAAAGATTGTTGAGCTTCACAAAATAGAAAGTGGCTGTAAGCTAAAGAATTGAAAATCCCCATTTTGACCATCAGGGCAAAAATTAAGAAGTTCCAATCAACTAAAGCTGTTACGAATCTGCCAGTAAGAGGACGTGTGTCTATATTGTCTCAATCAGTGCTCCGTTGTGCCGAATTTTGACCCCCGCCAAATTATTACCCCCCTAGCATGAGATATATCCAGCTGCAGACCCGCAGCACCACCAGTTTCAGAACCACAGCCCCAGAACCGGAAGTGAGGGAGGGGCGGAATTATTATTATTGCATTGTAGTTATTTTTGCAAGAATGTAAGGACAAAATTGGCCTGAGAGTGAGTTCCTCATTTGATACATTTTAAGTTAAATTTATACAGGATTGTTGTGATAAAATGGGCCTAGGGGTGAATTGGTCAATTGTTTTATAAATTTTTATTGTTTCTTTTAAAACAATGCCGAATTTTCTCTCTCTTTTTTTTTTTATTTTTGACATTATTATTTTACATAAAGAAAAATGCATGCTGGACGTTCTTGTGAAATAAAGTATATTTTATATAAAATGCCCATATGTTTTTTTTGTTTTTTAATTAAACAATCAAAACCAGGCATTACAAATTCATATTAACAATACATACCTTCAATATCAAAACAATTTAAACATTTTGTAAACACAATAAATAAATAAATAGAACATAAAATATCAGAGGTCTAATCAGTTATCAAATTCAAAGCTTTCTTATACAGAGTTAACTCCTTCATAAAAACCAAAAACAAAGGTCTTACCTTCATAAATCTACATAAACTGCTTAGCTAAAATAATTAAACTGTTATACATTAAAATGCCCATAAGTTTCAAGCATTATTTTTCACCATCATGATCAGGAAGTAACTCTCATAATACAATGAAACGGATCACTATATACAATTATATTACAAAAAATCAATGTTTTAAAATGCTTATTGTACTGTTCCTTAATGTATCATTATAACATACGTATAAAGTTTGACGTTTCGTGTGTAATAAAAGCATGCCGTTTCGTGTCTAAGCAAATTACGCTCCAAAACGTTAGGTGGCGTTACTCGGTTTCGAACGTAAGCTCCGCCCCTCACTTCCGGTCCTGGCGCTGGTGTTAGAACGTAAGCTCCGCCCCTTACTTCCGGTTCTGGCGCTGGGGTTCTGAAACTAGTGGTGCTGCGGGTCTGCAGCATAGGTCTGCAGCTGGATACTATAGGCTAGCATTGGTAGGTTTAGGTTTAGGATTAGTTGTGGGGGAGGGGTTAGGATTAGGCAATCAGGTAGTGACTTCAACGAGGGGGGTAATAATTTGGCAGGGGGTCGAAATTCGACACAACACCGGCACTTCTATATTTTACTCTTAAGCGTACCTGCACTTTTTCTTGCGTACCGCTACTTCTCGCATGTAGCCAGTAATCGACCACTGACAGAAAAGCGTCAGTGTCACGCCCGTTTCACATATACTCCATTTGCAGTGCGTATGTGGTGCGTGTTTTTTCCTCACCCATGTTAACAGTTTAGAGCTTTCATACTGCACGCGGATGCGGTCCGTCAATGCTCAGTGCAGTGATCGTTCCGAGTCTATTTTTGCTGTGCTGCACGCGCTGAATTAAAGTGACAGCGAATGGTTTGTGGTCAAAATACAGTTTGACATGAAAATATAATAATCTCACCATAAATGCATTTAATTAAATAAAATGTATTAATCTCACCATAAATGTATTTTGCACTTACAGACTTGGAGGAGTTCCGTTTTCACATGCACGCACACACACACACGCGCACGACTTGTTTTAATACATTTATGTTATCTCACATGCCATGATTTGCCAATGCAAGAGAGTACCGGCACCTTTCTTTTCCCACGTCAAGCACTGGTCTTAATGGACGGTGAGGAGGAAAGTTTGACTGGCTAAAGACTCTTTAAGGATCACAGATGGAGAATTGCAGAGATTACTTGAGTCTTGGGGTCAAAAAGCCTTAAAAAAAAATCAAACCCCTACATCACCACATGTTGTATGGGAGGGTTTCAAGAAAAATCCTCCTCACTCGTCCAAAAACAAACTCCAGCAAATTCAGTTGTCAGACACGACTGGATCTTCAAAAGGTACCAGGTTCTGTGGTCAGATGAAACTAAAAAAATATCTTTTTGGCAGCAAAGCCACCAGATGGGTTTGGTGCTAACAGGGATAAAAAGTACCCCATGCCCACGGTTAAATATACTGCTGGATCTTTAATGTTGTCGGCCTATTTTTTAGCTGGAGGTCCTGAACTTCATGGATTCCAGCAAATACCAACAGATAAAAAATCAAAACCTGATAGTCTCTGCTAGAAATCTTATAATGGGCCATGGTTGGATCTTCCATCAGGACAACGATCCAAAACAAACATCAAAATGAAGCTTCTGCCATGACCGTCCCAGGACCCTGACCTGAACCCTATAGAAGATGAGTGGGGTGAATTGAAGAGAAGAATTGCCAACATGGATCTGGGAATCTGAAGGATCTGGAGAGATTCTGTATGGAGGAATGGTCTCTGATCTCTTGTCAGTTCATCTCATCAGGCATTATAGGAGAAATCTCAGAGCTGTTATCTTGGAAAAAGGAAGTTGCAAAAAGACAATAATTAATAAAAGGGTGCCAATAATTATGGCCAACGTGTTTTGGAGAAAAACATATATTTCATAATGTGATCCCCCCCCCCCCCCCCCCCCACACACACACAGACACAATATGTATATATATATATATGTGTGTGTGTGTGTTTGTGGTATACATACACATATGTAGGCTATATATACTAAAACAGCATAATTTAAACTCTTTCTGTACAGTATTGTTGCTTTTTTAAAATCCAATCTGATTTTGCATCAGTAATGCAACTTTGCGTGGAAATGTGCATAATTTTTTCATGAAAATAACGTCAAAGAAGCAAATAATCTCTTTTTTTATGATTTGGGGATGAAATATGGCCAGAACTGTTCTTTGACAAGTTTTATGAGATTCTAAGTACACTTTTGTCATGCCATGGTATTCTAATACTTATATAAGAACCTTTTATGGTTTTCAGGCTCTGGCAACAATCTAATTTCAAAGAAATATTTAAACTCGAAAAATGAACTAAACACGTTTTCTTACACTCAAAAGGTAGGCTATACATTGTTCAGGCATGTGTTGGCTTACTGGAGTTTACTCAAACGAAACTGGAAGTAAATCATGATTGCAGAATGAGAAGTACTACAGTTATATTCCTCCTCTCTGAATCTTACCTCATCTTTGCATGTTTAAGCTTGCAGCGAAAGAATGTAAGGATCACGATACAACAGGAAATATATTGAGAGGATGTGTGTTTTTTGTTGAAGAAGCCAGCATGGAGTCATTGGGTGGTTGCAGTATTTTAGAGTGTATGTACCGGTGGACTGAACTGGGAGTGTGAGATTCATAAAGATATTCAATGCAGGAGATTTTTCTAAAGCCAAAGCATTATATTTCATCATTCAACAAGGGACACTAAGACAGATTACGTCATAGTAAATTGTATGTATTTTTCCTGTGTGTTTTCTATAAATATTATCTATTATGCAAATTTTAAATAAATATCTTTAAAATTACTCAAAAAAAACAAAAATTGAATCTGTTTTTAAAATAGAAATTCATCATAAGTTAGTATTAGTATTTTGTGAAAGAGTTTTATGAAAAAAATCTCTATTCACCTATAGGCCGCATTTTTTTGATCAAAGTAAATACCGTAAAAAGTAATATTGTGAAATATTATTACAATTTAAAATAAATATTTTACATTTTAAAATGTAATTTTTTTATGTGATGCAAAGCTGAATTTTCATAGCTTCATAGTTTTTGTTAAAACCTTTATACATTTTTTGTTTCAGGATTCTTTAATGAATAGACTGTTCAAAAGAACAGCTTTTGTGACGTGTGAATCTTTTGCGTCTTTACTGTCACTTTTGATCAATTTAATTTGTTCTTTCTGGATAAGAGTATTAAATTCTTTAATAAAAAATCTTACCGACCCTAAACGTGAATGTTAGTGTACCTACTGTATATAATGCGTACTGTTCAGGAATACAAGACAGCTACACTTCACCTAATTATTATGTGTATGATACAATCTCTTTTAATCCACATATCAATAAGAAACTAGTTTTGCATTATACCAAAGGTTTGTTCTGACTTGCTGACTCAGTTGGTTGGTTTTTTGCTACACTTCCTTCCCAAACCAGTGGAATTAAAAACAAACATACAGGTATTTTCCCCATGTCTCATCTTTCCACTTGGCAGCTGTTTTTCTTTGTGTTGTTAAAGTTTTTATTTGTTCTACTGGCAGACTCCCTCCCTTCATTACACTGAATCAAATACTTGTTTTTATTACTTTGGTATGTTACTTGGAAACATTTACCCTTCAATTCAAACAAGTCATTATTATTCTTAAAGCAGGAATGCAGAGCCAAGTGATCTAGATAAACACCTGATACTTGAAAACTATGTATGGTGACTTCACTTGTATACTTTAAAGCCAAGGATGTAACAAAATTAGATTGCTTTGCTACATTTGATCATAACCGAATCACGTGTTTTTTAAGTATCGTCGATAATGTGAACCGAAACACAGGTGAGGAGTGAACCATCCTCATGAAAATGTCCCTCCCCACTGTGACCCACACTCATCTGACAAGCTTTGTTATTTAATCCCTCCTTTTCTGCCATGGAAACGCAGAATGACACCCAACTCAGGTTTGAGCACGGTTGGGGGAGGGCAACATGTGATCCACCTAAACCTGTCTAAACTAGTCTGAGAAACAAATGCTCGAAGCTTTTCTGGGAAAGCAAGGGAGTGCCAGCCAAGCTTTTGTGTGAAGATATATCTTAAAAAAAAAAAAGTCTGATTTGGTCTTTTGCCACTCTCTCTTTGGCAAGGTGTTTGCTATTTTTGCACAAATTGTGTGATTTCTACTAAGCAAGTGTGGGAAAGTTTTTCGTTAATTGGTCATTTATTAATGTGCCTGTTGAAACCTGACAGACTTGTCTACCAAAAACAGAATTTGAGTAAACGCTGCTTCCTGGTTCGTGAGAGGAGGTTGAGGTTGAGTCAGAAATTTGCATTAGTCATACCACAATGAGAAACTTTGTGGCCTGAAACATGAGCAACAGGTCTGACAGGTTTCTCAAAAAGCCCAATGCACAGCTCTCTCATGGGTTTAATTATTAGTCCTTCACTGAATGGTCAACAGTTTGAGTTAATAAACAGCCCTGGTTCTAAATTCTGAAAGTCAGACTTGTACAAATTTAAGTTTAAGAGGTGTACAAGTAGACACTTGCATTTACAACCTTTTATTTACCTTAAGAGCAAGCACTGCCACTTGCCAACTGAACGCATCTCATTTATAGCTACTTTAAAAAGTTCATTATGCTGCTGGATATTGCAAACTGGTTTTGTTACACTTATTGTAATTCAAAAACATTGGTTTGTAGCATAATTGGTTTTACCATTTTCTGCACTTTGTTATTTACCTATACATAGTCTCAGAAATGGATTCATTTCCCAAACCAAACAGTGTAAAGTCTTCTCTAGCTAAAACTGGCCTTTTAAACAAGTTGTATTGACTTTGAATAATGTTTACTTCTGTAATGAATCTCATGTGACAAACAGCCCTGGGCTAAAAAGGACAATCAAATCCTTTGCTCACAAAAAAGCAGATAATTGTTTTGCAGTAGGACTGTTCTTTTCATTGAAACCAATATACATTTAGTTGAATTACTATTTAAATTAGCATATGGCAGATAACTTGGGAATACAGTAGACTTAAACCATGACATTTAACAAATTTTATTAAAAACATAGTCACACAAACTGTACAAAGTTAAAATGTTGATCCAATGAAAATGAGCCCTCATTAAATAGCAAAACGTAACAGCAACATTGCTTAAAAACAACTGTAGCAAGCATGTAACAGACACAATTTTCCCAATATGAAAGTGTCACATGTAATGCACATAACAGGTCTATGCTTCAGCATGGGGAACGTCCCAGTATCAGATTCAAGTACATGGGACATCATTAACAGCTTTAAGACATGGTCTCCATCTCTCTGGGCTGCAAGAACAGAAGGAAATGTGTTAAAACAGAAGCTTGCTCATTTTAGGAAGGAAAAAAAAACAAACACCAGTTTGGAAAAGTAAGAGAGAACTAACCTGTGCTTTACTGTACCGGGCCTTCTGCCGCCGTGCAACGAAGAACTAAAATAAGAGGAACAGTTAGACAAGCATGCACACATACTTCATTTAAAAGTGAATCTACATACACACTTACCAGAGTAAGAAGTCCTGCGATCACAATCAAGCTGACCACCACAATGACAGCAATGATGCCACCGGTCAACCTCTGCATGGTGAAAGTAGGCGCTGTTTCATCTACATAGTAGACCAGGATATTCTCCATGGACACCTTTGATCCCTCAACACTGACCTCAAATGGTTTAGGGTCACTAAACAGGGGCAGAACTTTGACCTATGGAAGACGTATGAATTTCACAAGTTACAAACATAAAACCAGGCATTAAAATTACAAGAAAAGTCGCAAGGAGTCTTACATCCTTCTCCATGTAATAAGACATGCGGGACAGGTCTGGAAGTTGTTGTCCCTTCTCCTTTTTGACATCCACAACAATGAGACGGGCATCTTTATCATACTGGAGATGAAGGGGGGGGGGGGGGGGGGGGGTGTTAGGTTCTGTACCACAAGCAGAAGAGTTGAGGGGTTGCATTACAATGCCAATGTCTTACCTGAACAGCAGACACAAATTTCTTCTCCAACGTGTAACGCTCCAGCAAAGCATTCTCAATCCCACTGTAAAAACAGGAACAAATTAGCATAACACTTCAAAAGCAGGTCCATATTCCACGATCTAGCAAAGAACTAGAAATCAATTGTAACATACGTCTTCAGTTTGGGGACATCAAGTATAACACCCGCTACATCTTTATGCTTCAATTCCAGGCGAACCCAACTACAGGAGAAAGAAAAAAAAAGGCATTGCCAGACTAAAATTTTGCTTCCTTCCACAAACAGTCGTACAATATAGACCACACCTCATACTGGGTGTGTCAGTCAGAAGAGTGTCCCGGTTACATGCTTAAGTGCACTCACATAGTCTCCACAGGCTCACACTTGATGTTCTTGTCTCCTTTGTCACTCCTGCGTACACCAGCACTGTTCACACACCAGCACACATCAGTTTTGTTACACTGGACAGCCTTGAACTTCCCATCGCTCTCACATTCTGGGTCATAGATGCCATCATTGTCCACAAAGGCAGTCTCTACTGGCTTCCCACCAATTGATCTTGTGGTCAGGTTTCTCCTGGCACGATACATCTCCGCTTTCATGAGGAAGCACTTGGGAATCACTGAGGGGAGAGACAATTGAAAAACCACTTATTACACTTAAGAAAAGACAATTAAACCTTCCTGGTTTGTCTCAGCTAAGCAAGTTGGTGCTCAGCTAATTTAGGTGGGGTTTTCAAATTCAGTTAAGCCAGCAAACTAGGCTGTTATACTTTTAATATAGGCTAGGCCAGGTTAGAGCCTAAGGTACAGATGTCAAAAACGACCCCTAAAACATTAAGTTCTTTAAATAACTCAAGAGCAAATTTAGAGGAAAACTCACACTTTGTACAATCCATTGGACGCTTCTCATCATCAGCAAACTGAAGCGTGCACTGGCATGGGGTTCCATCACATACAGCCCATTTCATACTGTTACAAGTACCTGTTGGATTTAAATAAATATAAGTATATAGTGTTGGTTTAAACAACAAATTTGTTGGAAAACAGGATTCAATTTAAAAACGTATATAACCCCAGGCAAGCAGAGTTTGTGCCCCCCCCCCCTCCCCCGCCGCTGCTGCTGAACCACACCCAGGATCTCTTTGTTTGCCTTCTAACTACCAAGTTGATGACGACAGGATTAAACAATTTAACCCAATTTGCATTCACTTTGTAATGTACATTTAAAAATTTAAATTAAATAAATAAAACTACTTACATTGTGAGGCGACCATATCCACAAATACCACAACAAACAAAGCGATTAAAACCTTCATCGTGGGTATAACTGAAAAACAAACACCAACAGTAACGTTACCGGCATTATAAATCACTCCGTTTGAGGAAATTATGCGTAAGCCTATGTTAATATCCAAATGCGCACTTTAACTATTCTTTAATTAATAAAACAGCTTTTTACCCAAAGAAGCTCAGCTAGCTAGCCTTGAAAACGAGAACAAAATCCGTCCAAAGTGAGTTATTCCGCTTGTTAGACTGTAGACTCTTGAGCTTTATAAAGATTAGATCCAGCAGATATCCTCTCTCTCTCTCTCTCTCTACCCCGCCAAACGACTGATGTTAACGCGCAACAGGTGACTAATTATGTATACCTGTTTGAGTGACGACGTCAGGTGGAAGTGGGCGGGACTAATTCTTAACAGACTCACCCTTTTCCGGACATGACCATATCTGGCAATTTGACGCATCGAGAATAAACGCAAAACTTCATCTCTCCATTTTGGAAATGAAAAGCGTCAACATAGATTTTCGGTTGAAACTCGACACATGCAAACCCTGATACCTATCAAGTGAAACTGCAGTATAGCTGCAAGTTTTAGCCTATATGACAACGGCTACCGGAGTGAAACAAACACAAGGTGACTAACACGCTTGCACTTACAGATGTAGCATAAGGCAAGGCAAGTTTATTTATATAATTTAAAATGAGCAGCTTTTACATTTCATACACAATTGTGATTCAAAGTTCATAATAAAGAGGGAGAGAGATAAAGACAAACATGTAGTAATATTGAGTTTTAAAATAATTTAAGACCATACAAATGATGCTTTAAAAATGTTAAATGAATTAAAATGAATAAAAAGTAGGCTACTGTCACCAAGTATTAAGAATAACATAAATGCGTACATAAGAGAATGGAGAAAGTGGGAAGTATAACACAATCAGTTTAAATATTTGATTTGAATTAAAGCTTAAGCTTTACTACTTAAGCTTTCTGGGTGGAATCATTATCATACATGACCATTAGCCCCCTGAGGTGACAGTAGAACCTGTTGGCTACAAATATAGACGATTTACAAGAAAACAAACTATTTTTGTGTAAGAAAGTAATTTTAATTCTAATGATTTGATTTTAAATTATTGTAGTTAATACATTTGGAAAGACACTGGTAGCCTATATAAAGCAGCATATTCTCTAGTCTAATGTGATTTACTGTATAATACAAGCTTTTCATTTATATGTTAAAAGCTAATAATATCATGCCTAACTAGGCAAGAAGGGCTGTAACCCACAAAAAACAAACAAATGGGACAGTATAGACATTTTTGACATAGGCTAATTGTCAAAGTGCCATTCTGTTATGTTTTTCGAATTGTTAGGATGTTTTTTTTTTAATATTATTATTTATTTATTTTATTTGTCTTTTTGAATGATAATGTTTACCATCTGTTTTATCATTTGAATTAAAATTTTTAAATTACATGACGTAGGATGTTGGTGACATGGAACGGCATAGTAATTCTTAAAAAAAAGTACACCTACAATGAATTGCCACAATAAGTTTACACGCAGCATTTAAAACACCAATTCTTCGATTAATTTAAACACGTGTCATGCCAATTAGAATCTGAAAAGGGCAGGAATGACAATCACAACAATATGACAGAGACACATACAGTACTGTTAATGGTCAGTGTTGGGACATCAGCGTTACAGGTAAAGTCATTCAACTAGGCATCAACACTCAGACTCTCTCTGTCTCTCAGAAAATACAGTGAAAACCAGGCGAACAAGTTTGGACAGAAGTGGCCCAACCGCCAACCACTACTTTCTGAGCATTTCACAGTCTGGACATTTTCTGTAAACTATTGCTTAGACTCCTTAAAGCAATTCTGTGGACACAAAATTTTGGATTGTGTCGAAATTTCATCTTTGTCTTGTGTTTGTCCTCATGAGAAGCACAGCACTGTCAAAGCTGAGAAATTAGTCAAATAGACACACCCTTCCAGACTGATACCCACAACAACATCGAAACTGACATCATACTCTCTGTATGTAGTGGTATCTTAAACAACATCTCATGGACAATTTCATATCATAGACATACAATGGATTTGTGTTTGTCTTCTTGTTATTTGGCTCTAAAATGTATATATTTATGTTTATACGTGTTTTATATAGCTGTGGTCATGTGGATCTGAAACCTTATTTATACAGCTATATGGTGGTAAAACCTTTTCCTAATGAAATAATGTCTTAGTCTAAACCATGTTTGGTTTAGACTAAGACTAAAGGACAACAATCCTTTGTTTGTTTGTTTGATTGTTGCAAGGACAACAATATGTGAATCCAATTTAAAGTTGCAGTCAGCATATTTATCACACTCTTTGTATATATATTGAAAAAAAGATCTCAAGATGGCAGACATATTGGTCTGGTCTGCATTGCTTGTGTTGAATAAAAATATGTAATAACTGACAACTGAATACATTTAAAAGTTGTTTCTCTTTGTCATTTTTCCACATTGCCACTTGATGGTGCTCTTATAGGCTTTTCTACAATTATACTGTGTGTTCTATTTTTTGTTTACACCCTGATCTACATTTTCAAATGTCCAGAATTGCAGTTCCAAAAGTATGACTGGATTCTGCAACTATTAATGACAGACACTACAGGTCATTTTTTATTTTGTTTTTAGTTGTAAGCAATTGTATTTTGCCCATTTTAGTTTTCAGTTTCTTAACCGGTTTATATTCGTAAACAGGTCATGGAAACAATACAAATGCACTAAAAACATCTAAATTTAGGTTTTTTTAAACCATTTTACATCAATATTTTTATTTCTCTACACCTAAAATCAACAATAAAAGGTCTCATCCACGAGAATACAACCATCTTACTTAAATTAAAAGTGAGTGTTACTGAATAAAGCTAAATTCTCTCTATAATTACTTAGGTTTCTCAAACTTTATTAAACATTGGGATACATTTAAATTACGTGTGCTCATATACAAAGTTTAAAAGCAATTATTTGTTACAGCTTCTATTTTTTTCTAGTCAGCTTTACCTGAAGATAGTTGATGAACCAGTTAACTTAAGAAACTGCTGATAAATTGTATCCTTTTGTACTACTTTACAGACATGCTCAGAATTAATGGCACCCCTGGTAAATATGATCAAAACTGGCTGTAAAAAAGAAATTGGTTATCCTTTTGATCTTTCATTCAAAAAATTGCCAAAAATCGAACCTTTCATTGAAGTAAAAGAATTGAAAGTGGGGGGCTAAATCACATTATGAAATAAATGTTTTTCTCCAAAACACTTTGGCCACAATTATTGGTACCCCTAGAATTGTTTACGTGTAAAATATCTCTGAAGTATATTCCCATTAATGTTTACCTTTTTTAGCACACCAGGGTGACTAGGAACATGAAATTGTCCAGCCATGACTTCTTGTTTCACAGGAGATTAAATATGAGGAAACACGAAGGCCAAATTCCCTTAATCATCCATCACAATGAGTAACACCAAATTCTTTAATCTATATTAAAGAATATAGTTCTGATGTGCAGCAAAAGATTGGTGAGCATCACAAAATAGAAAGTGGCTGTAAGAAAATAGCTAAAGAATTGAAAATCCCCATTTTGACCATCAGGGCAATACTTAAGCAGTTCCAATCAACTAAAGATGTTATGAATCTGCCAGGAAGAGGACGTGTGTCTATATTGCCTTAATGGACGGTGAGGAGGAAAGTTTGAGTGGCCAAAGACTCTTCAAGGATCACAGATGGAGAATTGCAGAGATTAGTTGAGTCTTGGGGTCAGAAAGCCTATTTAAAAAAAAATCAAACAACCCCTACATCACCACATGTTTTTTGTTCAAGTAAAATCCTCTTCGCTCCTCCAAAAACAAACTCCAGCAAATTCAGTTGTCAGACACGACTGGAACTTTAAACGGCACAGGGTTCTGTGGTCAGATGAAACTAGAAAAATAGCTTTTTGGCAGCAAACACGCTAGATGGGTTTGGTGCACACAAGGATAAGTACTCCATGTGAACAATTGAATATACCATTGGATCTGTAATGTTGTGAGCATATTTTTCTGCTGGAGGTCCTGGACTTCTTGTTCAGATACATGGCATTGTGGATTCTATCAAATATCAACAGATAAAAAATCAAAACCTGACAGCCTCTGCTAGAAATCTTATTATGGGCTGTGGTTGGATCTTCCATCAGGACAACGATCCAAAACAAACATCAAAATCAACACAAAAATTTGTTACGGAGCACAAAATGAAGCTTCTACCATGACCGTCCCAGTACCCTGACCTGATGAGTGGGGTGACCTTAAGAGAAGAAGCACCAACATGGATCTGGGAATCTGGAGGAATGGTCTCTGATCTCTTGTTAGTTGTTCTCCAAACTCATCAGGCATTATAGGAGAAAACGCAGAGCTGTTATCTTGTCAAAAGGAGGTTGCAAAAAGTATTTAATTAAAGGGTGCCAATTGTGGCCAACGTGTTTTGGAGAAAAACATTTATTTCATAATGTGATTTCCCCCCCACTTTTAATTATTTTACTTCAATGAAAGGTTAGATTTTTGGCAATTTTTTGAATGAAAGATCAAAAGGATAAATGATGCAGATTTCTTTTTTACAGACAGTTTTGATCGTATTTTCCAGGGGTGCCATTAATTCTGAGCACGACTGTATTCCTTTCTCAGCAGTTTCTTAACCGGTTAATATTCGTAAACAGGTCATGGAAACAATACAAATGCACTAAAAACATCTAAATTTAGGTTTTTTTTAACAATCTTTGTCTAATGAAATCTACTCACCTGAACTTCACAAATATTTTGTAATTAGGATAGAATCAACTCCGTCTCCACAACTTTTTTATTTAAATGAACACAGATGTTGGCTGCAACTTCCTATTTAGCTGTTCTGACCACAGAGGCCAGGTGTGGTTTGAAAGTGGCACATCAAGATTTTTTCAAATGATTAACTAAATAGAAGCATGATAAAAGGGCTACTTTGCATTACAAAGTACAACATATTCCACCAGAAAAACTCCCAAGCAGAGGTAACCTTTGCAATACTGATATTTTACTAGTTAAATACTTCTAGCATATTTTTTTATCTTATGAAAGTATGCTTTGAAGTACAACTGTATATACTCTCAGTGAACTAGTTTATTATTTGCACTTGAATGTGGGTACGTTTTGTTTTTTTAAAGCATCATTTTAAACAAAATGCTAATTTTGTAAAAAACATTTTTGTCAACCTCTACGTCAGATTCAGCAATCTACGGATTTAGAAGTATGATCAAAACATAGGTCGAGTAGATAGTTTCCATCAACTCCCCCAAATCTTATTTCATCCTGTAACTCTTCTTGGCTTGACATTTCATTTGTTAACTTTTGGCAGTTTTGATTTATATGCGATTTATGTTTGATGATCATGTTAGCTTACATGAGTGTAAAAAATGCTTTCAGATCTTATAGCCCCGCCCCTTATCAGTGCTGTGCTCGTTATGTTCTGTCTTCCGGTTTGTATTTCCACAGCGTGAAGGTAAGATCTTATGTATTTATGAATGAACCGCTCGTTTTGAAATCTTCCCGGTTTACTGACCATTGTTATGACATCTGCTTCAAACAATACCCATGATAACTTTCGTTAACTCCATAATAATCACTTCAACAGATAATTACTCTTCGACAGCGATGAGAAATATACAGAGCTAAAAACGGAAGTTCAAAGACAAAATTCTAAAGATGGCTTGTTTCTCTGGCAGGGCTGTATCCAAATTCGAAGGCTTCAACTTTCGAAGCACTCTGACTTCAAAGTCCATCGTTGTTAAATGGGTTGTGCTGCGTCCCAATTCGCCTACTTATGCTACACCCTAAAAGTATGTACTCTTTTTGTGAAGAAAAAGTACATACTTTTGAGTGTGTTGCAAAAGAGTAGGCAAGCTTTGGGAAATACTACTTCATCATATTTAACTGACAGATCTGTTGCGTGCATCCTGTCACCGTAAACTGCCCTGACGATGGCCAAGTCCCAATTCGCATACTATCCATCCTAAATAGTATTCGAAAATAGAATTAGTACGTCCCAAATCGTAGTATGTTGAAATGAGTGTTCCAAAGAGACCCGGATTGTCTACTATTTCCGGTCAGAATCCGAAGTGCAGATCGATGCACACTCTAACGGCTAATATTGCCCACAACCCATTACGCGTTGGACGAGGATTCGGTTAGAACTACAAACACGAGTGAAAAGGGTTAAAAAACTACAGACATGGAGTTTTTGGCAGCAAACACGCTAGATGGGTTGCGAGTCCGGCGGTTATGTAGAGAGTTTAGATAAAGGGGTTTGAGTGATTAATTATCAGTGTCTAACCTGACGAAAATGTTTTTATTCAACGTTGTCTTATATTGCATCTGCAGCAGCATTGTGAACTTTTGTAAAGATATATTTAGCCATTACCTTTTAAATGCATCATTATATTCAAATTGCAAACACATGAGGAGAGTCTCCGCATGAAAGACCCACAACTGGCAGACCCACGGTACTGTCTGGTGGCTGGTTTCTACCGCGCTTAGGTAGCATTTCACCGCAAACCTATATATCTGCTTAGATTGTATATATTATATCTTAGATTTATCGGGTACACACTGTCTTGCTAGTTATTGTATGCCACGTGGTTCTATCCAAAGGCAGATTTGACTTTCACATGTGATTGTGTTTTCATGTTATAAACCTTTTGGTTCTATCCGAACATTTAATCGATCTTTCTGAGTGCGTGTTATCACAGTTTTGAGTGCCTACGGTTCTAACCAAGGACGTGTTATTAAAGGAGTCATGGATCATAGCTCTATCATCTCTGTTTCAAGTTACAAATTGTGTCCGAATACGCTTCTTTCCGACGACGGACACGATCAATGCCTATCATGTTTAGGCATTCAACATCTGAAGGAGGCTCTGACTGATCCGTGTTTGCAATGTAGTTTGCTACCATTGTCAGAGAGACAGCTTCGCCTTGCTGAGTTAGGCACTAACTCGTCTGTTAGCCTCGCACAACAGCCACGGCGCACTCAAAAGTGTTGCACGGCAGCAGCTGAAATCTGTACCACAGACAGAAACTTCAGAACATTTCCTATCGAAGACTGTAGCTACTCTCTCTTCAAAACTGCTGGAGGTGAAACGTCTTCTTCAGTCTCTACATCTACCAGTGTCGGCTGCACATACTGATAACACACCAGTGGATGAGAGTGATTCCCAACCTCCACATGCTATAGATTTACAATCTCTCTATGAGCGTGTATAATTCACATTTTCTTGGTGAAGAATAGGTGTAACCTGCCATGCAACCCACCCTACCACATGATGTTTTCTCCAACCGATCTGCTGCAGGAGGTTCGAGTGGTGGGTCTGTACATTCATCGGGCGCAGGCCCATCGTCTCCAGATCTGTTATGCAGATGTCGGTGGCTTGTTTGGGTCTTGACAAATCGCCTGTCCAGTCCATTCAAACCAATCTGTTCTTAAGACAATCTGCTGATAGTAATGTGTTTGCAATGCCACCATGTAAGGATTTTGTGACAGAATTCTCCAGTCACTTACAAGTCCCAATGTGCCTAGAAGGAGGTCAAAGACAGCCCGCACTATTGCCTCCATGGCCGAGACTGACTCCATTGGGGTAGGACGGGCGCCTAAAATTGAACAACATTAGCAACATTAGTGGGTTTCACTTTATTTTGATGGTCCCTTTAACACATTCTGTCTCTTATAAGTAACATTGCACCTACATGTCTACTAACTCTCATTAGAGTATTAGTAGACTGGTAGTGTTAGGGTTAGAATAACATGTAGTTGCAAAGTTACTTATTGTCAGTAGAGTGTCTGTTGGAGGACCATCACAATAAAGAGTTAGCAGATATTAAGCAGACTGTACACTAATACTCTAATGAGAGTTATTTGGAGAGAGGGAGAGGGAGGAGGAAGAAAGGGTGCGACCCATCAGCCGCACAATAGACTGTTCACGTCACGTCTGCCGAGCCAGAGACTGTTCACTCCAGGTCAGCCACGCCAGTGTCTCCGGACAAGGTGGCTGCCGCCAAGCCAGTGTCCCCGGACAAGATGGTCATTCCGGTGTCTGTTCCTGAGCCGGTGTCTGTTCCTGAGCCGGTGTCTGTTCCTGAGCCTGTGTCTGTTCCTGAGCCTGTGTCTGTTCCTGAGCCGGTGTCTGTTCCTGAGCCGGTGTCTGTTCCTGAGCCGGTGTCTGCTCCTGAGCCGTTGTCTGTTCCTGAGCCGGTGGCTGCACCTGAACTGCCTGGCCCACCCTGGCCGCCTGAAATGCCTGGTCCACCCTGGCCACTTGAACCCCCTGGACCACCCTGAATGCCTACCAGGCCTGCTTCGCCCTGGCCGCCTGCTCAGCCGACACCACCCTGGCCCTAAGCCAGGACTCCTGACCCGCCTGATGTCAAAAAAAGCATTGCAGTAAATCGCGCTGATTAAATCTAACGATCGCTTATCATATCACGTCAACCCGTGCAAATTATACTTTGTTCTCAAATTGTTAATGTTAACAACATCAGCATTGCGTGACTACATTTAATGCCCTTCCGATATTTATCCTTGTTTTCGCATGGGCCCGGTTGCAGTCTCTTTTTTTTTCTGTAGCCACTCCGAAGTCTGAAGTCTTTTGCATTTTACAATGGATGAATCTCCAGTTGTCACTGGTGATTGTCATTTGAACCTTTCTTGATCGGCCATCTAATTGATAACTTTAATTATATCAAGTGATGTGAGAAAAGGCTATAAATCTCCACCTCCAACATCTTCACACGCAATAGAGCCTACTAGCCAAGACTCCTTCTTTATGTGTAGAGATGTGACATAATGACGCAAAGACATGCCCGAATTTCCCACGGATATCCACCAGTACTGCTGGAATTAAAAACATTATTACAAGCTTACCGTTTTGAATCGAGCTAAGGCAAGCAGATCTTTTTGAACTCTGGCTGGTTATGTACTTGCTCAAACATTTATTTTGGATAATTATTAACCCCAAAAAGTTACGGAATGCTATAATGCTATACAGCTATAATGTTCTCCATGTTTACTTCCATTTGACAGCAATGCTGCGTAATGTCTTTTTGTCGCTCTTTTGCGCATGCGGGGGAGTTCAGGACCATGATCTGTTCGCACTGGAATCTGATATTTGCCACATTTAAAACTACGTGAACAGCTATACAAAAAAAAAAAAAATCTGATCTGAGCAATAAATCGGAATTGAGCACTAAGGCTCACAGTGTGAATGTAGCCATAGCCTATGGAAGTGGCCCAAATCAGAATTGAAAAGATAAGATTCCATGTGGTTTGTGCTGTTCACATTGCCATGACAAAAGCAGTCACATAAAAGCATCTTTTAAAAAAAATTCAATATACAATATCAAATACACAAATTCTGATCACACAGTTAGGTTTCCAAATTCTTCTAAATTATCTCTTATTGTACTCAAATATATTTTTAGGCAGAGCAAGGCAAATCAAGTTTATTCTAGCACATTTCATGCTGAACACTTAAGAAAACTGGTTTTGAATAGTTTGAATAATTAAGTAATTAAGTAAAGTCTCTCATGCTCGCCAAGGCTGCAATTGTTTGATCAAAAATATAGTAAAACAGTAAAGTTCGGAAATATTATTACAATATAATATTAAATGTTAAAATAGCAGTTTTCAATTAATACATTTTAAAATGTAATTTATTTAATTTTCAGCAGTCATTACTTCATTGTTCAGTGTCAGATATCTTATGTGATCAGATACCTCTCATACATTCTTCTGAGGTAAATCAGTCACACGCTTGTGCTTTTCTAAACAGCCTCTTTACTTTTTCACTTTAACACATTTCCAACCACATCCGGTTACATCATGCATGGTACTCTCACATCTTAAAGATACAGACCATCATTGCAACTGTGCTAAGTTTCTCATATATTGTTATCATTGTTCACAACTTATAATATTTACACAATGAGCTCATTGTTTCTGCCATAAATCAACTAACTGCATGATTTGTATATGTACATTTCTGAAATCCATTACTTAGACAATCACCTCTGATAACAGATCACTCTTAATTGTTCTGTAGACACATGCATTTTCTGTAAATCTGCTTAGAAACTTTGTATTGTGAAAAGCACTATGCAAATAAATGTGAATTTAATTTAATCGTATCATTCTAGTACATGACAATGCCATATTTTGCCAAAATCCTGTAAAACTTTGGAGGCATACAATGAGTCAATATAAATATTTACTTTCTGATTCTTGTGCAACTGACAGGCTCGACTAGCTCGACTGACTGAGAAATTTGAAAAGAATAGAATATGCTTCTAACACCTTCTTGGGTAGCTCACAGACAGCATACCACAGTTAAAGGTGTCATCTCAAGGTGCAAGGTTCTTCATTTGACACATACATCTTACATATGTGTGATATAATGTAGTAAAAAGTTTTCTCCAGTTTCCTGTCCCACAATGCAACACAATCTTGTGGTTTTTAACAGTAACCATTCACAAACACATGCACCCAAACCCCCTGCCCTCCCACCCCTATGAGGAACCTCTTTTAGGTCCATTCTAGAGGTTTCTTGTATTCTGACTCTTAAAATCCATGTTTGTGAGCATGCATTGCAATATGGCTGCTGGGTTTGGGGTTGAAGCAAATCAATAAGGCAAATTGTATGGGTAATTACATTTTCAACTTACTTTTAGTGTAATGTTGCTGTTGGAATGTGAAAAACATTTGCAAAGTTACAAAGCACAAAGTCACTCCAAAATGAGTTATTATATCAGTAAGCACTGTTTCTAAACTCTCTGAAATGCCTTGATTATGGTCTTGAATTTTTCTTAGGGATAGTACTGGTCACAATATTCTTAATTTAAATAATGAATGCACAAGTCATATGCAAAAAAAAAGGGACAAGGCCTGGTTGAGTTGGGTTTGTAGCATGTGCAAACTCACGGTCATGGTAAGGGGCATGACATTTGCGAAACACACTCAAAGCGGTTCATCACAACAGATTCATCCAGCTGACCAAAGAGAGCACATTGCACAAACTAAATAGTGTTGGGTTTCCCGTACAACAATGTAACTCGCTGCTTAACTACCATAGTATGATGCATTGTTGAAGAATTCAACTAACTAGTCAAGACTTTTTCCCATAACAGTATCGTCGCAAATTTGTCGTTCAACCATTTTGGTTGATGTCATGATGGTAGAGTAATAAATTCTTTAAATTAATCAGTTTGAGATTGAATTAATGCCAGATTTTTCTACATTATAAATTGTCATTGCATCTGAGGATCATTCTCATTTTTCTCAGTTATTTTGCTTTATTTCCAGATTCAATCTTATCTGAAACCCCCTCGAAAACGAGATGTTTCATCTCAAGGGGTTATCCTCTAATAAAATGAAATGAAATAAAATAAAATGAAATATATAGAGTGTATTGAACATCAGCTTGCTTATTTTGCTCAAGATTTAAGTTTCATACAAACAAGAAACTATGCTTCTAACCACAGGTTGAGAGCTGGCCACAGGTAATTTCCAACCACACAAATTTGCGATGTTGTTTGGAACTATGGTTCTCTTACGAGAGGTTCTCTCGTACTGCTTAAGTTGCTTACGCTACGGGTAAAGTCATCTTTTCTCGAGATATGAAGCCAAAAATTATCCTTAATTTTGTATTTATTGTCAACGCAGTGCAGCAGCCAGCAGACCTAGATCAGGCTGTCTAGCATGCTCATTGGCTGCCCTGCGGCAACTGCAGCAGCCTACCACTGAGCTTTGCGCCCTCTACACGTCACAGCCCGCTCACGCTTACTAACGAACAGTTCTAAGTGATCACAAAACGTTCCCCATTCAATGCAATCGGGACGTCACATATGAAACGGCCAGCCACTGCTGGCAGCGAGCCGCCGTATTCAAGCACCGAGGGCGCACGCGCCGCGCCCAGACCTCCGGTTCAGTTTCCCGAGCCCACGAAGTGCGGCGATCGGAACCCAGAGGCCATTCTGCCCCTAGCTATACATGTAAAAACATAGGAAGCGATTCCAGGGATATCAGAGTGGGTGCTAAGCACAATAAGACAAGGCTATTCACTACATTTCGCTCGCGGTCCCCCACGCTTTCATGCACGGACCGAGGTGAAAGTGGAAGTAGCACATCTACTTCGCGCAGAAATAGCCAAGCTGCTGTGCAAAGGGGCCATAGAACCAGTACCTCATTCTCTGAGTGAGTCAGGCTTTTACAGGTGTTATTTTCTCGTGCCCAAGAAGGACGGAGCTCTCAGACCTATCTTAGATCTGAGATATTTGAACAAAGCTCTCATGAGAAGACCGTTCAAAATGCTCACGACCTGACAAATTCTTGCGCAAATTGGCCCGACGGACTGGTTTATCTCTCTCGATCTAAAAGATGCCTACTTTCAGATTCAGATAATACCCCGTCACAGGCCATTCTTGAGATTCAGTCAGGTATATCAATACACCATCTTCCCGTTCAGCCTGTCTTTAGCACCCCGTACATTTATGAAGTACATGGACGCATCTCTCGCCCCCTTGAGAAATCAGGGCATGCGGATTCTGAACTATTTGGACGATTGGCTGATTCTGGCAGAGTCAGAGATAGAACTCCTATCACACAGAAAAGTGCTCCTCAGGCATCTGGAAAGCCTGGGTCTCACTGGACCAAGAGCTCATTACTGCCCAGTCAGTCAGTTTCCTTTCTGGGGATAGAACTGGACTCTGTGGCTATGACGGCTCGCTTATCGACACAGGTGCCTCACCGTGCTTGGGCGTCCGGCTGCAGACAAATCAGAGTGACTCAGAGCTGTGTTTCAGCTCTGCAGCCCTGGTTAGCGGCTGACTGGTACCAGCGGGGAGTGACGATGGGGGCTGTTTCATACCGAAAGGTCATCTCGACGGACGCCTCCAACTTAGGTTGGGGCGCTCCCTTCGAGGGCAGACGGGTTTTTGGCCTGTGGTCAGACAGAGAGAAAAACCTTCATATAAACTGTCTGGAGATGATAGTGGTCGAGAACGCGCTGAATCGCTTCCTCTCGTTCATACGAGACCACCACGTTCTAGTCCGGTCAGACAACATGTCTGTGGAGTCCTACGTGAACCGTCACGGCGGTTTCAGATCCAGGAATCTCTGGGATCTGACAGAACACCTCCTCGTATGGTCTCAGCACTTTCTGCACTCGTTGAGAGCTGCGCATGTGCCAGGCCACCTGTACGACGACCCAGACAGACTGTCCAGGGACAACGTTCCCCCAGGGAAATGGTCCCTGCACCCCCAGACAGTCCAGTTGCTATGGCGCCTTTTCGCCAAAGTGGAGGTCGACCTGTTTGCGTCAAAAGACAGCGCTCGTTGCCCGATGTTCTTTTCAAAGAACGAGGACGTGCTGGCCCAAATCTGGCCCAGGCTCCCGCTTTATGCTTTCCCTCCGGTCTCACTGTTGCCACAGGTAATCAAGAGAATCAGGGAAATGCGCCACTCGGTGCTCCTTATAGCCTCGCGATGGGAGTACCAAGTCTGGTTCCCGGAGCTGACGCGGCTGTCTCGTACAGCCCCTTGGCCGATTCCGGTGAGGAGAGATCTCCTCTCTCAAGCCGCGGTTCAATCTGGCATCCCCATCCAGAGGGCTGGTCTCTGCACATATGGTTAATCAACGGATACCTGTTGTCTTGCCAGAAGGAGTTATAAACACAATCACACAGTCCAGAGCTCCCTCTACGAGGCGGCTCTATGCGTCTAAATGGTCTGTGTTCACCAAATGGTTTGCCGACAGAAATCTGGACCCACGAAAGTGTGGGGTATCGTGGTTACTAAGCTTCCTTCAAGAGCTGTTGGACTGGGGCAGGTCCCCCTCCGCGCTTAAAGTATATGTGGCGGCCATCGCAGCGTTCGCTGAGTCGACACAAAGCCAGTCAATAGGAAGGAACGAGCTGGTCATCCGCTTTCTTAGGGGAGCCAGGAGGATGAACCCCCCGCGACCCCCGTTGGTTCCTATATGGGATCTTTCTTTGATCCTAGAGGCCCTGAAAGCATACCCCTTTGAACCTCTAGTTTCTGTGGACCTAAAGTACCTATCGCTCAAAACCTTTTTTCTGACAGCTCTGTCATCAGTCAAACGTGTGGGGGATTTGCACGCGCTACCCACTAGCGCTGCGTGTCTTGAGTTTGGGCCAAATGATTCTAAAGTCATCCTTAAACCTAGACATGGTTATGTCCCTAAGGTGCTGGGCACTCCCTTCAGAGCGCAGGTCATTTCTTTATCGGCTCTGCCAGCATCCAATAATGAGAGCGGTGTTAGTCTCCTCTAACCTTACATTACGCGCTCCGCCCCCTTTAGGCGCTGGGAGCAGCTCTTCATTTCGTTTGGTGGGCGCACCAAAGGTCTCGCCACCCCGAAACAGACTCTGTCCAGATGGATAGTGGACGCTATAGCGAATGCTTATGTGTCTACAGGTCTGCAATGCCCCTTGTAGTGTTGTCAAAAATATCGATATTTCGATAAATATCGATACTGAAATATCTGAACGGTACCAATACTAATTTCCCGAAGTATCGATACACCAATACTAGCCGAGCAGTCACTTTCACTTCTCTCCAAAGGCGCGTTGACAAACACCACACGTGACGCACTCGTCTCATTCGCTCTGGTTAAATAGCAAAAGTGAATGGAAAGATGGCGAGTGCGATCGGCTTTGGTTGGTTGATTGATAAAGAACACCGCGAGCGGGCATGTCGGAGTCGGAGAATGGCGTGGACAGGACACGCGCTACACACCGCGAGCGGGCATGTCGGAGAATAGCGCGGACACGCGCTTCACACTGCGAGCGGGCTGCGGGCACCCAAAAGATTGTTTGACTATCAATATCCCTCTCATCACTCATTTTGTAAAATTATTTTATAGATGAAAACAGACTTAAGGAATTGGCTCCAGGGGTACCATTTAGCAGCATATGCTCAGCATCAGGGGTGTTTGTTTTTTGGACAGACCTGCACCACTGCTAAAAACATCCTAACACTGTAACTCTTCTCATTTTAACTTTTCTGAAACATTAACCAAGATGGCCTAGTATTGTTGTTGATATGAGTCTGTGTTTCGTTTTTTCACTGTAATTCTTAAAGTTAACATAATCTGACTGAGGAATCGTAGACAAGTAAATATTGTAACTGTGGTCAGATGTAAATTAACTTGTGTCTGTTTAACTTTATTCAAAAATTATTATTTAATTCTGCAATTTGCCTTCATTAGCGATTATCATCAATTTGATTACACATATACTAATTAAACTAAACTGAGCTAGACAATGGCATGTCTGAATTCAATAATGAAATGCCTTTAACTGAAAATTGAATGTTTAACCCTATTATTATACATTACTGACACTCTATCCTCCAATTTGATACAGTTAAGTGTTTCGACACAATCTGTATTATTAAAAGCAATATATAAATAAAGGCAACTTGACTAGATGCTGATCCAGTGAGCATTGTTTCCGCGTGTGATGCACACACGTTTGCGTTTAAATCTGTTCATCAAATTAAGTTAATGTATTAACCAGCATTTATGACCGATGACCAATGCATTTGTTACAGTATATTTTAATCTTTGATAACAGTAGGTAATAAAAACACAACGGATCATGTTAGCTCTGGTCCAATGAAAAAATATTAACAGATAGAACTCAGGACATTTTTGTTCATGTAAAATATACCTCATTGTCATGTTCTAGACTTGTAATATTTAGCTTTAAATAAAAAAAAGACCCCCTTAATATTGTGGCAGTTTTTTTCTCTGTGGTATCGAAAATGGTATCGAATATCGATATTTTTCAAGGTATCGTATCGAAGTTAGAAATTCTAGTATCGTGACAACACTAGCCCCTTGGGCATCAGGGCTCATTCCACTAGAGGCGTTGCCTCGTCGTGGGCTTGGTCCAGCGGGATTTCCATTCATGACATTTGTGAGGCGGCGGGCTGGGCCTCCCCATCCACATTTGTTAAGTTTTATAACCTGGAAGTTCCCGCCTTGCAGGCTAGACTTCTGTCAGTATGAGTGGGTTGTACGTTCTGCCCAGATCTGATCGTGCACAGACTACTCTCATGTGACTCAGCTCTCCTGGTTGAGCTGCACTATATGGGTTGATATGTTTATATAGACCGGCAGCGCCGCTCTGTATTCCCTATGAGTGCTTATGTATATGTGCTGGCCCGCGTTGCTGGCCACCTTATTCCCACTTATCTATGTTCCCCGGGATTCCCTGGGACTCATGTAGTGGATGCTTGGCGCGCACGGCGTTGACAAAGGGTTCCCGTAGCGTAAGCAACTTACGCAATACGAGAGAACCTCTCGTAAGAGAACGTACTCGGTTACGTATGTAACCTCGGTTCTCTCTAGAAGAGGGAATGAGTATTGTGTAACCTGGCGTGCTCGCCCCACGAGCGACTTCCGCTTCAGTCGATGAAAACCAGAGAGGCAGCATCTGAGCCTTACTTTTATACACTAAGCCACACCCATTCTGGCGGGCTGTGATGCGTAGAGGGCGCGAACCGCCCTCACTGGGCGTGACGTCATGCCAGGCTCAGTGGTAGGCTGCTGCAGCTACCGCAGGGCAGCCAATGAGCACGCTAGACAGCCTGCTCTAGGTCTGCTGGCTGCTGCACTGCGTTGACAATAAATACAAAATTAAGGATAAATTTTGGCTTCATTTCTCGAGAAAAGATGATTTTACCCGTAGCGTAAGCAACTTACGCAATACTCGTTCCCTCTTCTAGAGAGAACCGAGGTTACGTACGTAACTGAGTATGTTTTGGGAAACACCAACTTGTTGAACTCTGCTGATAATGACAGAACATGGGACCAGAGTTGCCTAATGATGCTTTTGGGAAATGTATAACTAAAGATAACTAATTCTACATTCTGGCATTTATGTGCTGCCTGCTTCCACTTAATTTATTTAGTCAACTAATATATAATGTTAAATATTCAATGTTTTTTTTTCTGTTGCAGGTTTTTGAAACAGATCCTACAGTCGAACTAAAAAATTTTGAAGAATGCATTGATTATATAAAATTCAATGAAGGTTGACTAATCTTTGAGCTAGGTAGTTATTTACAACATGCCTCATCCATGAGGATGCAATGATGGAGAACAAGCTTTTGTGGGTTTTATGAACCAGAATCAAGCTGTCTGAGGAAATTGAACTACAGAGTGAGCTCCTTTTCTCTTAATATGCCTGGAGTTGAGGAATAAGACTAAATTGTCAAATTTACGAATGATCTATGCACCACCATCTTAAATACAATTAAGTACACAAAAAGGGGCTTTCGCACTGGGTAGTTCGAGAAACTTAGTTAGGAACTAAGTTGCGCCTGCTTAGTATCCCGCGATAACTAAATTCTCCTCTAGGAACATTTTCCTGGTTGCTTTAGGATCTCTGCAGTAACGTAAGTGACGTTGTTGTTGAGACTTTTCTGCGCTGAGAATGCCAGAGCCTGAGCACACAGCTCTCACCGTCTTCATTAGTTTATTATCTGTTTAACAGTTCTGTCTAATACTGTACATTATTAGATACAACTGTATAAAACGAAAGGAGACATTATATGAAAAAATATTAGCATTTGCCGTGTGGTTGATGCCCTATGTCGTAAGCTGAGCAGAAAAACATAATCATGTTTCGCTTGGTCCCCTCAAAGTCGCTTTGGATTTTCCCCTTAGCGTAAAGGTTGAGAGGTCTATCTATCACGGTTTTCCATGTTCATAGAGTTAGTTTGTGGAGTAAATATAGGCTATAATCTGTGTGTGTACACAGCTTTTTTTTAAAAGTGAGAGCTGGTGTTTCACATGCGTTCAGCCAATCAGCGTACACTTACATCCCTGGTAGTTTCTATTGTGTTGGGTTAGACTCTACTCTGAAGTAGGAGCTAATTTAGTTCCCCTAAAAAGCGTTCCTAAAGTCGTTCGAAGTTCCTGCAGTCGAACACACCAAAAAGCGGGCACTTCTGCCATAAGTACTAGGCACTCCCCCAATTAATTGTATTCAGTTGTGTTGTAGGCATTAAAACAATCCAGTACTTTGCAGTGAAACAAATTTTTACGTTGAAAAAATTCTGTGCCACCCGGCTGGTTGCTGCCCCCTGGCTGGCCGCCCCTGCGAAAATATCCTGGCTCCTCCACTATTCTTGTTCACAGTAATAATAAAACTGATTAAAGATTAAAAGATAAGATAAAAAAATGATTGGACAATTGCCCCATATGTGGTAAATGGTGATATGCACTGAAAAATGTACATCAACATTAAACAAAAGAAGAAGAAATATGGACGGCCAAAATGTTTTTAGTTGAAAACATTGTGTAAATTGCAACAGTGTCACGGTATACTCATTCTCTGGTTCCTTCTCGTCTTGTGTGTATGTTGTTGTATGAATGCAAGTGTGTAGTGGGCGTGAGAGTGTTGTGTCATTACCTGATCTGCTCCAGCTGATCATTGTATCATCACCAGCTGCAGCCCATTTCCTCAACCTTATAAATACTCACCGGTTTTTGTCCTCTTTGTCAGATCGTTGTTTGATGTCTGTTTGATGTCTCCTGTGTCGGTGTTCCAGTCCTGTCTTCCAGCTCGTCCGGTGTTCGTGTTTTTCGTGGATACTTTTTCGTGGATTATCGTTGGTGTTGGATTATCGTTTTCTTTGTGTGGATTCCGTCGTCATTGTCTCACCTCTTGTGTTCCTGTCTTCACCATCGACCATCGAAGTCCCTGCGCCATCCTTCCACGCCCGTGTCATTGTTCTTGTTATCTGTTAAAGTCCAATAAACTGAGTAACTCGCTTTTGCTTCCTGATCTATTATTCACCAGCATGACAGAACGATCTGACCAGACCATGGAAGCAGCGAGTGTTTCATCGACGGCGTTGGAGGATTTCATTCATCACAGCATACGAAGGATGGATTCCCAAGAAAGGAATTTTATTGCCCCTGATTCTTCACGTCAGTTCGTGGTGGAGGTTGATATGTCAGAGGTGGGGGTAGGTGCATTGCTATCCCAACGTTCTTCAAACAGACAAAAAGATGCATCCCTGCGCATTTTTGTCTCATCGCTTATCCCCTTATAAATCCGAACGTAATTACGACATCGGTAACAGAGAGTTGTTGGCAGTCAAAGTAGCGTTGGAAGAGTGGCGTCACTGGTTAGAAGGGTCCGGGGTACATTTTATCGTCTGGACTGATCATAAGAATCTAGAATACATCAGAACTGCCAAAAGATTAAACTCCAGGCAGGCTCGGTGGGCACTTTTTTTCGGTCGCTCTGATTTTACTCTCTCGTACCGCCCGGGTTCCAAGAATATCAAACCCGATTCTTTATCTCGTATTTTTGATCATTCCGAACGCCCGTCTACTCCCGATTGAATTTTAACCGAAACCTTATTTGTTTCCACACTCACATGGGAGGTCGAATCGAAGGTCAAGACGGCCTTAGAAGGAGTAACGCCTCCGCCCGGTTGTCCACCAAATCGCTTATTTGTGCCGGAGAGATTACGGTCCGACGTTATTCAGTGGGGTCATTGCTCCAACGTGGCTTGCCATCCAGGAGTTAACCGAACCAGTTTTTTGGTCAAGCTACGATTCTGGTGGCCACTTATGGCTAGTGACATTCACAGTTTTGTTTTGGCTTGCTCAGTTTGTGCCACTGTTAAGACTTCCAATCGACCCCCAGATGGGTTACTCCAACCGCTACCAGTCCCTTCAAGACCCTGGTCCCACATCGCTCTAGATTTTATTACCGCCCTCCCGCCCTCTCAGGGCAACACAGTCATTTTGACCGTGGTGGACCGGTTCTCGAAGGCGGCTCACTTGATTCCCTTACCCAAATTACCCTCAGCTAAGGATACAGCGTTGACCGTCGTAGACCACGTCTTTCGCTTACATGGCCTTCCGATGGACGTGGTCTCCGACAGGGGACCCCAGTTTGTGTCCAAATTTTGGCGAGAGTTTTGTAGATTACTGGGTGCGTCGGTTAGTCTGTCCTCAGGGTTTCATCCCCAGAGCAATGGCCAAACTGAGAGAGCCAACCAAGATCTGGAGAGAGTGTTACGATGTTTGGTCACCAAGAACCCTTCCTCATGGAGCCAACAACTTTCTATGGTGGAGTACGCCCACAACACGCTACCGGTGTCGGCCATGGGCCTTTCTCCGTTTAAGTGTAGTTTAGGTTACCAGCCACCGATTTTTCCCAGTCTGGAATCCGAGGTCGTGGTCCCCTCTGCTCACGCCTTTGTCCAGAGGTGTCACCGTACCTGGACTAGAGCCCGCGAGACTCTACTCCAGGTGGGGGCGTGCACCAAGGCCAAGGCCGATCGCCATCAGTCAAGGCCTCCCGTATATATCGTCAGTCAAAAAGTGTGGCTTTCTACTAGAAACATTCCTCTCCGCTCCGTCTCCAATAAGCTTGCTCCCAAATTCACTGGCCCATTCACTGTCACCAAGATCATTAGTCTTGTCTAATCTTGAGTCTTGAGGCAGTCCGCCTCAATTTACCTCCAGCGTACAGGAGGGTTCATCCCGTCTTCCATGTGTCCAAAATTAAGCCTGTTTTTCATTCTCACATTAATCCGCCTGTCCCGGTTCCCCCCCCTGCCGCGACTCGTTGATGGGGAGAGCACTTATTCGGTCAACCGAATAATTCGGTCAAAGAGAGAAGTTGGATACCTGCTAGAGACATCCTGGATCACTCCCTTATTGATGATTACAATCGACAGGTAAGAGGATCTGAGAACGCCAGGAGGTGTTCTTAGGAGGAGGGGTATTGTCAAGGTAAACTCATTTTCTGGTTCCTTCTTGTCTTGTGTTTATGTTGTTGTATGAATGCACGTGTGTAGGGGGCGTGAGAGTGTTGTGTCAAATCCGGATCCGCTCCAGCTGATCATCCTATCATCACCAGCTGCAGCCCATTTCCTTACCTTATAAATACTCACCGGTTTTTGTCCTCTTTGTCAGATCGTTGTTTGATGTCTCCTGTTTCGGTGTTCCAGTCCTGTCTTCCCGCTCGTCTGGTGTTCGTGTTTTTCGTGGATTATTGTTGGTGTTGGATTATCGTTGTCTTTGTGTGGATTCCGTCGTCATTGTCTCACCTCTTCTGAATCTGAATCAATCAAAGGCTAGTTTTTACGCAGATTATACAATTTTGTACACCTCTGCTCCGTAATTGAAGGAAGCAATTCATCATTTACAGTCTGCCTTTAGTCAGGTACAAAAATCTTTGGCAGAATTAAAGTTGGTATTAAATGCTAAAAAAACTAAATCAATGGTACTGTGTCCTTGCCGGAAACCAGACTGAGTGGAACTAAAAATACAGTTGTCAGTTAAAAGATGTTTTAGTTGCTCATTTATAAGAGACTCAAACAGTTTAGCCAAGTCAGATAGTCTGGAGATTGGTCGATAATTGTCTTAGACCAACGAGTCTCCACTTTTTAATAGTGGGAGAACAAATGCAGATTTCCATGACTTAGGGATAGAACCACTGTATAGACTAAGATTAGAAATGGAGGAGATAGGATCAGCAATCAAATTTGCAGCAGTTTTGATGAAATATGGCTCAATCTGGTCTGGCCCAGCAGACTTTTTACAGTCCAGGCCTAACAATGCCTTTCGTACTTCAGAGACAGATATAGGAGTAAAGTTAAAATTATTCAAACTTACATTAGACAAGTTTGTGATACAGGTTACACTATCTGTGGAGTTGAGTGGCAGTGTCAACAGAGTAACTATTCCTGCATTAATAAAGTGCTTGTTGAAAGTATCTACTATATTTTGTTTACCCCTTACTTCACCTTGGCTCTGGATTATTGCCTATTATAACTTCAGGGATAGTGGGAGATGGCACGTCACCCAAAGAAGATTTAATTGCTTTCCAAAATTTTTTGGGGTCATTGAGGTTTTCATTTATTAAATTCAGATAATGTTCACTTTTTGAACTTTTTATTAGACTTGTACATTTGTTTCTTAATACCCTATAATTTAACCAACATTTATCATTATTATTTCTTTTTGCTTGGATCCATGCTTTATTCCGTTCTCTAATAGCTGTGGCAATTGAGTCATTAAACCACAGATTAGCTCTGCCCATCTTCTAATAGGGGAATGTTTGTCAACTATGACTAAAAAGGTCTTTTTAAAATAATTCCAGGCCAGCTCAACATCATCCATATCACATACTAAGTTTAAATCACTCTGATAAATTTCATGAAGGAAAGCTTGTTCATTAAAACATTTGTAATTTTGTTTAAAAATAAACCGTGGCTTGGTTTTAGTCAATTTGTAATTTCTAACACAGGCAACCTAGGTGTCACGGTTCGTATCTTCACTGGATCTTCCTTGTCTCGTGGCTTTGTTATTGTGCATGTGTGTATGGGCGTGGTCACTCATCACTACCGCTGATCAACAGTTTCAGCTGCATCTCATCTTCGGCGCCAGCTACTGCTGATCAGTGGTGCCTAAATATACTCACTGTTTTTGTCTTATCTTTGTCAGATCATTATGGTATGTTCCCGGTTGTGTTCCTGTTCCGTTTGGCGTTGCACCTGATCTCTGTTCCTGTTGGATGTATCGTGTCATGTCTTCGTTTCTAGTGACCATCAGTACACTTCTACTAACACGGATTATCACATCACCTGTCATCCATCATCAACCTGGTTGCCCGTCTAAATAGTTCCTGGATCATTTCCCGGGCCTGTGTTTGTGGATTACTGTGTACATCTGACCAGCTCTTTTTATTGTTAATAAACATTATTTTCACCTGCTTTTGCCTTCGCTAGCGTTCATTGTGACAGAACGATCTGACCAACATGGAGGCAGCAGGTGATTCGGGGATCAGCATGGAGGAGTTTATCGCTCGCAGCCTCGAACGTATGGACACTCAAGAGGAGAGCATCTCCAACACAGGGTGGGCGGTACAAGTTCTAATGGCGTAGGTATCTGAGCTCACCCAGCAATTCCAACACCTGAGGGGTCCCACTGCGCTACCGACACCGCCCGTTCAGCCCACACCTCCTGGACCGGCTCCCCTGTCAAAGCCTTTACTTCCTCTCCCGGAAGCATACTCCGGTGAACCCACGTTCTTCAGGGCATTCTTGACGAGATGCACCATGCATTTTTCACTTCAACCTCGGACTTCCCGGCAATGAAAGATCTAAGGTGGCTTTTGTCCTGACGCTGCTGACTGGGAGAGCGGCACTATGGGGAACGGCGGTGTGGAAAAAAACAGGATCCATGCTGTGACTCGTTCCAGGCACTCGGCAATAAGATGAAAAGGGTATTCGACAGATCGATGGCAGGTAGAGAAGTGGACAGAGTTCTCGCTGACCTGCAACAAGGTGATAGATCTGTTTCGGATTACTCCATTGAATTCCGTACACTGGCGGTTGAGTGTCAATGGAACGAGGAGGCGCAGAGGGATGTGTTCCTGCGTGGGCTGGCTGACCGTGTCCAGAGAGAGATCTACGGCCTGACCTTCCCACAAGCTTGAATGGGCTCATTCAGCTGGCGCTTCGAGTGGATGTTGGATGTATCGTGTCGTGCCTTCGTTTCCTGTGACCATCAGCACACTTCTACTACCACGGATTATCACATCACCCGTCATCCATCAACCCGGTTGCCCATCTAAGTTCCTGCGTCATTTCCCCGTCCTGTGTTTGTGGATTACTGTGGACACCTGACCAGCTCTGTTTATTGTTAATAAACATTATTTTCACCTGCTTTTCGCTAGCGTTCATTGTGACAATAGGTCTCTTAACGCCAAGGAAGTCAATAGCCAGTCCCAGTTCAGGTCTCCTAGGACAATATACTTGTTGGACAGTTTATGCAAAAAGTCAGACAGTAGGGTAGTTGCTCGAGCTGCAGCTGAAGGTGGACGTTAGCATCCTACCACAGTTAAAAAAGTGCCATTGGGGAGATTTAATTTCTTCTGAAAGAGTACAGAATCTCCGGTTCCAAAAACATGCAAATGTTACCGTCCTCAGACCTAGGTGAATCTGGGCAGGTACAAAGCCACAGGCTGGATAGCACTGTGGGTTGGAAAGAAGTGGAGATACAGAATGTATGTCTTTCTCAAGCGCTGTATGTTTATTTCTGCTCAGTCCAATATCTCAATAATACTATGAGATCATAAACCGTAACTTTAGCCATTACATGGACTATATAATATAGAAATGGCCTATAACTATACTGAATACAATAAACAAACCAATATGTAAAGCTTTGGAATATATCAGATAAAATACAAAAAAAAAAATAATAATAACATATTGTAAAATAGTCTTACTGTATAATATATCAAATATACATTGCAATATAAACAACCTTTTCATAGATCAAATACCAAGAATACTATAATATTTAAACTGTTCATGTGACTGTGTGATAATCAATCACCAACACAACACATTGGTCTGCCGTTTGCGTGTGTCTACAGGCACTCGCACATTAACTGTCGGCGACATAGCCTCCATAGAACATTGACCGGCTCTGGTAAACAAACATACTGGACAGAGCACCGGCAATACAAACAAAATGATACGAAGTACAGAGACTTAATAGACATTACATATTACACTTTAAACATACATATGTTCACTCGACTCAACTGTTTACAGTCCGTCCAAAAAGACGAGAGAATGGAACCTTCACCCACTAGCTAAAGCTGCTAGCAAATACATACCATACAAACACTGCATAATACCCTTTCTACACGGAACATAACAACATACATCACCTAGACAACCGTACTCTTGCAATTCTTTTTAATAGAGATTGGAAAGTTTTTTATGTCTTTCTCAAGCGCTGTATGTTTATTTGTGAGCGCTCAAGCTACCGTTTCCACAGCAACCCACTACGGTGAAGCAGTGCAACCGCGCCATTTACCGGCATGAAGCGTAATACATGGGAATGTTAGCTTACATGTAATAAAAGTAAAAGAATAGGAGGTAACTGTTTTCTTCAATTAAACTCATATGTGATACCATTTTCTCTACCATTACACAAAGAAGAACCAGAAACAAGCGATAGAAGCATTGCTTACACACATGTAAGCTGAAGTGATCATCAAACATTAAACAGCTTATAAATCAAAAAGTTTCAAAGCTGCCTCATTTTACCGAATGAAATATTGAACCCACGAAGACGTAAAGAACTGTTCCAGCTTTTGAGGCTGTTGATGGGCTTAATCTACTCCATTTTTGATAATCTGTCACAGTCTTCGTCTCCACCTGTCTTTCTTAGTCTCTTCACTACACTTCCCAGAATCCTCCTCGTCTCCACACCTGAACTCACTCCCTCACTTACCAGCCTGTTCCTCGTTATCATCATCTGTGTCACCTGTCTTCACATCATTAGGGTTAATTTGTCTCTGTATTTAGTTAGCCTCGGTTCATTCAGTCTTGGTCGGTCGTTGTTGTTATCAATGTGAATGTTAGCACATGTTGAGTGTATGCTGTGTTTCTCGTGGATCTTCAACCCTTCTACCTGCCTGTACCATTTTGTTTCATTTTTATTAAGTAAACGTTTGTATTGGACTTCTGCCTATTGATTCATCCTTGAACCAGCACCTCAACCCTGACAGAACGACCGACCGCCCCAAGATGGACAATGGGGTCACAATTATCGCCCTGGTTGAGAGATGCCACCACTTCCTCTCGTTCGCCGAGGGTTTCATCCGGATTGCCCTCCACAGCACCCTCGACGACGAGAGGTTGTGTATCCTGTTCCGGATCGGGGCCACCTTTCACCACCGGATCGACCTCCCAGACACCACCAGTCTGAACTGGAGGGAAACCGTTCTCCGGTGTCTGGAGAGTGTCGATCCCCGATCTGGAACACTACCTTCCCGCTCAGATCCTTCACCGCTGGTCCCGTCCAGCACAGATCCTTCACCGCTGGTCCCGTCCAGCACAGAGCCTTCACCGCTGGTCCCGTCCAGCACAGAGCCTTCACCGTTGGTCCCGTGCAGCACAGAGGCTTCACTGCTGGTCCCATCCAGCACAGAGCCTTCACCGTTGGTCCCGTCAAGCACAGAGCCCGTTGTTCCTGCGCCAGAGCCCGTTGTTCCTGCGCCAGAGCCCGTTGTTCCTGCGCCAGAGCCCGTTGTTCCTGCGCCAGAGCCCGTTGTTCCTGCGCCAGAGCCCGTTGTTCCTGCGCCAGAGCCCGTTGTTCCTGCGCCAGAGCCCGTTGTTCCTGCGCCAGAGCCCGTTGTTCCTGCGCCAGAGCCCGTTGTTCCTGCGCCAGAGCCCGTTGTTCCTGCGCCAGAGCCCGTTGTTCCTGCGCCAGAGCCCGTTGTTCCTGCGCCAGAGCCCGTTGTTCCTGCGCCAGAGCCCGTTGTTCCTGCGCCAGAGCCCGTTGTTCCTGCGCCAGAGCCCGTTGTTCCTGCGCCAGAGCCCGTTGTTCCTGCGCCAGAGCCCGTTGTTCCTGCGCCAGAGCCCGTTGTTCCTGCGCCAGAGCCCGTTGTTCCTGCGCCAGAGCCCGTTGTTCCTGCGCCAGAGCCCGTTGTTCCTGCGCCAGAGCCCGTTGTTCCTGCGCCAGAGCCCTTGCCGCTGACGCCGTGCAGCCCAGAGCCCTCGCCGCTGACGCAGTGCAGCCCAGAGCCCTCACCGCCGTGGCCGCCCGAAGGGTCCTCACCGCCGTGGCCGCCCGAAGGGTCCTCACCGCCGTGGCCGCCCGAAGGGTCCTCACCGCCGTGGCCGCCCGAAGGGTCCTCACCGCCGTGGCCGCCCGAAGGGTCCTCACCGCCGTGGCCGCCCGAAGGGTCCTCACCGCCGTGGCCGCCCGAAGGGTCCTCACCGCCGTGGCCGCCCGAAGGGTCCTCACCGCCGTGGCCGCCCGAAGGGTCCTCACCGCCGTGGCCGCCCGAAGGGTCCTCACCGCCGTGGCCGCCCGAAGGGTCCTCACCGCCGTGGCCGCCCGAAGGGTCCTCACCGCCGTGGCCGCCCGCAGGTCCTGCTCCGCCCTGGACGCCCGCAGGTCCTGTTCCGGCCTGGCTGCCTACAGGTCCTGCTCCGCCCTGGCAGCCTGCACGTCCTGTTCCGCCCACCCCTCCCACCCCACTGATGTTCTACGGCGCGAGGTCGCGCCTGTTTGAAGGGGGGCGTTCTGTCACAGTCTTCGTCTGCACCTGTCTGTCTTAGTCTCTTCACTACACTTCCCAGAATCCTCTTCGTCTCACTCCCTCCCTTACCAGCCTGTTCCTTGTTATCATCATCTGTGTCACCTGTCTTCACATCATTAGGGTTAATTTGTCTCTGTATTTAGTTAGCCTCGGTTCATTCAGTCTTGGTCGGTCGTTGTTGTTATCAATGTGAATGTTAGCACATGTTGAGTGTATGCTGTGTTTCTCGTGGATCTTCAACCCTTCTACCTGCCTGTACCATTTTGTTTCATTTTTATCAAGTAAACGTTTGTATTGGACTTTTGCCTATTGATTCATCCTTCAACCAGCACCTCAACCCTGACATCATCGGTCTGAATCCGTTCCGGAAGTAGTCTTATACAAAAAATAGATTTTTCTCATTTTTGTTCAAAATTTTCTTTTTTATGAAACTTACCCACATTCAAGTGTTGATAAAAAAAAAAAAAGAATGCATGAAGCTAGAATTAATTTCTTTCTTTTTGTAAAGCAAAGGCTCTGTACTTTATTTTGATACATTGCATGTAATGATCAAAAATGATGGTTCTGGCTGGCAACTTAAAAACAACAACAAAAATGTTTTTCTATAGGCAAGTTGCTCTATAGGCAATGAGAAATCGAACTAAAGTAAGACTAACCTAGTTATGTTTCAGCTAAATTGTAAGAAAGCACTTAACATAGGGCTATAGAAATATATTTACACTATATGATTGTACATTGCGCCAACTACATTGTATTATACAGTATTTGTGCGACGCTCATACTAGGGGTTGTGATGGGCTGTGAAGCTATATGAATCCAGGGCTGATTTTTAGTCCCAGTCCATCTCTTGTAATAATAATCTATTATTTGTGCATGAGGTAAAAGTACCCTCAACACAAAACACTAACTATTGTATGTTCTTTATTGTCTCGTCCTTTATTTTACACCTGGAGGGAAGTTGAAGCCCAATGGGAGTAGTACACTTACTAGGAGAGAGAAACATAATCATAGCAATATTATATGGGTGTTCCCTATTATGCTGGTTTAGGATGTCTGAGATGGGTCATTATGCTTTGTACCAGGATGAAAAAAGTGTTGTAACTTGGCCAGAAGAGTCCATAGAGAAGGGAAGTCACACACCTCCCTAAGCCTGAAAGCCCACTTGCTCTGTATCTTAATGTCAGCCTTATAGGACAACCAGCCACCTGTCAGATATGCTGTAAGTACTCATTTAAATTTATCATTTTATTTCTCAGGTTTAAATTTCTTGTTTTTTCCTTTACAGTAACAATGGAAATTTAGCTTGTTTCTGTACAAGTACTAAGCGCTAAGCACTAAATATGTTTTATCCGTGAAGTGAAGTTATCACTCATGATTTATTTCCAAACAAATATGGAATTGAGCAATTTAACCTAATGATACTGTCATATGAGTTCAAGATTTACATTCTGATACATATAAACTATTTCTCAATATGAATGTTCTGAATGCTGATAAAATTCAATTTGATATATATATATATATATATATATATATATATATATATATATATACGGACAGTCTAGGAAGATTTAAAAAAATGCTTTTTATATTGTTACATAACAAATGGTCTCAAAATTGTTTTAATGGTTAATTTTAGTTGAAACATAATTGAAATCTGTTGCGATAAATGTGACTTTTGGGCTGTGTTGTTCAGGATTGATGTGATGTTGAGAAGGATGTTCTGTCCAGTAAATTCTTTGTAAGCTAGAGACACATCTTGATGTAATTTGATTCTGACACACAACACAGATTTCTAGAGATACCATCAACCAGACATCAATGGCTGAATCTGACACAGGGAGGTCAAATATCCAGCATGTAATATAGTCAGAGATCAAGGATTATCATCATATTTTTTCTTATTAAGGGCACCATTCATATTGACTTCAGTTACCAAACTTGAGAAATTCTTTATCTCACACTGACTAGGTTTACATGCAGCCAATAACCCATTCAAAACCAGGATATTAGCAATAACCCAGTCACGCTGGTTGTAATGTAAACACTGGCAAAAACCCGAATATGCTCATATCCCGGATTTTAAAAACCCGGATATGATACCTGGGGTACCCCTTTTCTAACCCGAATTATCCCCATAATGATTTGTGTTCTGCGCATTATTCGCAAGGAATCTTGGTCTTTTGAGTAGAGGAACTTCTCGGCGCATACAAAAACCCCCGTGCAGTATACCGGAAGTAAACATGGCAAGACACAGCACAGCATACTTTTGAAGCGAGGTCAGCACCAGCACCAAAGCGCAAACAAAGGCGATCGCTATCTGCCCCGAACTATTCATTATCCACGTGCTGCTGCTGTTGTTGTTGTCTTTGGATACAGGAAGAAGAATCGGAAATGACGCATATTGGGTCTACGTCCAGACGCTAACCGTGCGTCGCCGTTTACATCGGGATATTGCAATTCCATGTATACAGGAGTAACTGTCTCTGCTCACGCACCCGAATAGTGACCTTAACCCGACCATAACCCAAATATTGGCTGCATGTTAACGTAGTCACTATTTTCTCAATGATGCCAGCCGTTATTTAATATAGAACTCTCCAAACATAATCAAGGCAATACATTAACACAGTTTTAGGGAACTATGCTATAATCAGAAATACCAGAATCTGAAATTTACTTAAAGAAAAAGCAGAGATGTTGACTGGTTATAAAAGATGACAAAATAATGGAATAAATTACTGCTTTTGAAACAGTAGGATGACTTTCTTTGAGTCTAATAAAGTTCTTTTGATTTGGAATAATTAGGTCCTTTGAGCCTATCCATCCCTTTTTGGTTTCATGAAATGAGGCTTAGGACAAAGTAACCACAATACCTCTGTTTTTGTTATGGGTGCACTTGTTTGACTTGATAGATGTAACTCTATAGATGTAAAGATATACACACATATAGGTAGGAAGTCACCTAATTACTCGGACCAGGAAGTTGTGAGTCATAGCCAGGGATAAAAAAATATATACAGGTGCTGGTCATATAATTAGAATATCATCAAAAAGTTGATTTTATTTCAGTAATTCCATTAAAAAAGTTAAACTTGTATAGTTTATAGACTCATTACATGCAAAATGAGATATCTCAAGCCTTTATTTGTTGTAATTTTGATGATTATGGCTTACAGCTTGTGAAAACCACAAAATCAAAATCTCAGAAAATTAGAATTTTACATGAAATCACACAGTAATTACACAGTAATCCCATGGTCATTGAACCAGGTTTTGGTTCTTTTGGCAGTGTGGGCAGGTGCAAATCCTGCTGGAAAATGAAATCAGCATGAAGTGCTCTGAAAATGTCCTGGTAGACGGCTGCGTTGACTCTGGATTTAATAAAGCACAGTGGACCAAAGTCCTCTTTTCTGATGAGAGCAAATTTTGCATCTCATTTGGAAACCAAGGTCCCAGAGTCTGGAGGAAGAATGGAGAGGCACACAATCCAAGATGATTGAAGTCCAGTGTGAAGTTTCCACAGTCTGTGTTGGTTTTGGGAGCCATGTCATCGGCTGGTGTTGGTCCACTGTGCTGTCCACTCAACACAGCCGTTTACCACAACATTTTCAGAGCACTTCATGCTTCCTTCAGTAGACAAGCTTTATGGAGATGCTGACTTCATTTTCCAGCTGGATTTGCACCTGCCTACACTGCCAAAATAACTAAAACCTGGTTCAATGACCATGGGATTACTGTGTAATTACTGTGTGATTTTCATGTACTATTCTAATTTTCTGAGATTTTGTGGTTTTCACAAGCTGTAAGCCATAATGATCAAAATTATAACAAATAAAGGCTTGAAATATCTCACTTTGCATGTAATGAGTCTATATAATATACAAGTTTCACTTTTCGAATGGAATAACTGAAATAAATCATCTTTTTGATGATATTCTAATTATATGACCAGCACCTGTATAATTTACAATAATTTATGGTTTTTGAGTTTCATTTTGTGTGTATCTTTACACTGAGCTGTGGTGCTAAATTAATCAATAATCATGGACACAACTGAAATTTAGCTTTTGTATTTTCTGAGGAAATATTTTGGATCAAATGCGAGCGAAACAATGACACATAATGGTCACTGCACGGTCACAAAAGCTCATGGAATTATCAACTTAGCAGTAAGTTGAGTCACTGGAGTTGCTAAAACTCCTTTGCTGGGGAATGCATCTGTGTTCACTGTATCTTCATATTTGTTTCCTTCTTTTGCAGGTATCTGCTGCTGGACCTTCTGTGCCTGTGTACTGTGTTCAGGTACACAACTGCAGGTGAGTAACAGTCTAGATCAGAGTCTATGATTGATCAACTCAAAGCACAGAATAGAGTCACTTATTGCCAGACTAACCGATCTCTTATCAATTCTGTCTATACAGTTGCAGATCTCAGTGACTGTGCAGCTGCAGGCACCATATGCCACACCAATGCAGATTGCTTCAAAACACGTGATGAGAAGTTTGTCTGCATGTGCCAAATTGGGTACCGGGGCAATGGAGAGCAGTGTCTGGACATTGATGAATGTACTACTGGTCTACACAGCTGCCATGGAAAAGCAATCTGCAGTAACACTCTGGGCAGTTACACCTGTTCATGTCAAAATGGTTATTTTGGTGATGGTTTCCAATGCCAAGATATTAATGAGTGTCAAACTAATAATGGTGCCTGCCATGTCAATGCGCTTTGCACGAACAGAGATGGAGGAAGGGACTGCAGTTGTAAGTCTGGTTTCAGTGGAAATGGATTTCAGTGCACTGATAATAATGAGTGCACAAGACCAGGAATCTGCCACTGGAATGCCACTTGCACAAACAACCCTGGATCCTACGTATGCACATGCAATACTGGCTACAAAGGCAATGGAAATTATCTCTGCCTAGACATTGATGAGTGTTCAGAGACTCCTAGTGTATGCTCTGCTTTCTTTGGGTACAAAGGTTGCAAAAACCTCCCAGGAACCTACACCTGCCTTTGCAACAGTGGCTACCAAAGCAATGGACAGACATGTGAGGACATCAATGAATGTGAAATCAACATCTGCAGCTCATTTGCTGATTGTACAAACATGCCAGGATCTTTTCGTTGTACCTGTCCTGAAGGATTTGCAGGAAATGGCTTGGCATGCGTGGACATTAATGAGTGTGATAGAAAGAACGACTGTGACCCCAACGCAATATGTACCAATTTGCTAGGAAGCTACGAATGTTCCTGCCGCTTTGGCTTCGTGGGCACGGGTACAAAGTGTACTGACATTAACGAATGTATCACCAGTAACATTTGCCCAGACAATGCTGCATGTGTCAACACAGCAGGTTCATTCTTCTGTGACTGTGGTCAAGGCTACAACTTTAGTAAAAACCAGTGTATGGATGTGGATGAATGTGCCATAAAGCATTGCAGTCCTTACGCCTCTTGTGAAAACTTACCTGGTTCATTCATCTGCTCATGCCTAGCTGGTTTCGAAGGTGATGGATTAGTATGCAATGATGTGGATGAGTGTGCCATAGAAACGCGTTGCCATGTTAATGCACTCTGTATTAATGTACCGGGAAAATTCAACTGCAGCTGTATGGTGGGATATACAGGGGATGGTGTGTTGCAGTGCATAGATGTGAATGAGTGCCTTGTTGATAATGGTGGCTGCAGAAACAGAGCAACATGTGTCAACAGTAAGGGGTCTTTTTCTTGCATCTGCCCCTCAGGCTTTCAGCTAGTCAATCGTACCACCTGCCAGGATATAGATGAATGCCAGCTACTTGAAAAGGCTTGCGGCACCAATGAACAGTGCTCAAACATAGAAGGGTCATATACATGCCAGTGTAAAGCAGGCTTCAGTCGGATCAGTGATGATTTAGACTGCTCTGATATTGATGAATGTGAAAATCTGAAATCTTGTCACCAGAATGCCACATGCTTGAATTTAGCTGGCTCCTTCTCATGTACCTGCAAACATGGCTTCTCAGGAAATGGTGTAACATGTGAGGATATAAATGAATGTGCAAACAAGGATATGTGCCATCTACATGCCAATTGCTTCAATTATCCTGGAGAATATTTGTGTACATGCCACCGGGGCTTTACAGGAGATGGTTTCACCTGTACAGACATAAATGAATGTGTCCTTTCCAATTATACTTGCCCAGATATCTCTGTATGTGTGAATTCCCCTGGAGCATATATCTGTTCTTGTCTGAATGGCACAGTAGCATACAACAACAGCTGTGTCCTTCCTAGTCGTGAATGTGATCCTGCCTGCCATACACATGGACTTTGTCATCCTTCACCTTCAGGGTATCAGTGTGTGTGTGATGTGGGATTCAAAGGGGATGGACTCATTTGCTCAGACATTGATGAATGTAAAGAAAATGTGTGCCCAAAGAAAGAGACACAGTGTGTCAATAAACCAGGATCCTTTGACTGCGTGTGCAAAGTGGGTTACACTCTTAATGAAACAGAATGCACAGGTATGTGCAATTCACATGTCATTTTCCAGGAAATGTACAAACTAATACAATATTTACCTTGAATGCACTTTAAGTAATTTTGGATAAAAGTGTCTACCAGATGCCTAAATGTAATCTTTCAGTCTTCTCTTTTCATGTTATTCTTGTTCCTACCTTATAGATGTGGATGAATGTGAATCTGGAGTCAATAGCTGCAGCAAGTTTGCACAGTGTATCAACACCATTGGGAGTCACCTATGCTTCTGTCGCAATGGCTTCACTGGGGATGGAAAAAACTGCTCTGGTAAGTCTTTCTCCCTTTTCAAAATTAAATTGTGCATTTCTTTGCTTGCTTGAGGACTCTCTTCTCAGTCTTTTAGGGATTTTTTTCCTGACCCTGTCCCATTTTGGATGACTTATAGACATTAATGAGTGCCAATCCCAACATGGAGGATGCCATCCAGCTGCCAGATGCACTAACTCCCCTGGTTCCTACAAGTGTACCTGTCCCATTGGCATGACTGGGTCTGGGTTTGATTGCCAAGATGTGAACGAGTGTAATGAAAACACAACTTTGCCTAATAACTGCAGCCTTCTCGCCATGTGCAACAACACAGAGGGCTCCTACATTTGCAATTGCATCGACGGATATCGGGGAGATGGGTTTACTTGTGAGGATATGGATGAGTGCTTGCTACCTTCAATCTGCAGGAACAACATGACCTGCCAAAACTTTCCTGGAACATATACCTGCACATGCACCGTTGGTCTGGTCTATGATCTGGGTACCTGTGTGAATGAAAAGGACTGTAAGAATGTAACGAATGCGTGCAACAGCCATGCTGAGTGCAAACACATCCGTGGGTCAAACTATTGCTCCTGCATTAAAGGGTTCCTTGGAAATGGTAGAGATTGCCGGGATATAGATGAATGTTCACAAACAGGAGCTTGCCCAAAGTTGTCCAACTGTTTCAACACAGAAGGGTCCTTTCATTGTGACTGCTGGGAAGGTTACCAGTACAATGGGACATACTGTGAAGACATAAATGAGTGCAGTGTAGGAAACTTTATTTGCCCAGACAACAGCACATGCGACAATAAAGAGGGAGGGTATAATTGTTCATGTAACAATGGCTTCCTCTACCTTAACAACTCTCTCTGTTTGGATGTTGATGAATGTGCCACAGGGAAAGCACAGTGCCCAAATGCTTCCAACTGCCAAAACACAGTGGGATGGTATTTTTGTGAATGCTTGGATGGGTATACAGGTAATCAGACAGTCTGTGAGGATGTCGATGAATGCCTGAACAATTCTGCATGTTCAGACAACAGTATCTGTGTCAATACTGAAGGTTCATTTTGGTGCCTTTGTGATGATGGATTCTCCTCTAATGGTGCCAGTAGTACCCTGTGTGAGGACATAGATGAGTGCTCACACCCAGAGTTTGGGGCACTCTGCACTTATGGGACTTGTATTAACACAATTGGCTCATTCCACTGTGTTTGTGACATGGGATTCTGGAGCAATGACACCAGGTGTCTTGACATAGATGAGTGTTCAGGATCAAAGAATGAATCCATATGTCAACCTCACTCTACATGTGTCAACATCCCTGGGTCTTACAAATGTAACTGCAAATCGGGGTTCCTTCTAAACAAAACAGAGTGTCAAGACATTGATGAATGCCTGGCAGATGAAAGTCCCTGCACTGCCAACGCTGTATGTGTGAACTCACCAGGGTATTTTCAGTGTCCATGCACATCTGGTTTTGAGGCCCAAGGCCCAAAGTGTACAGATATCAATGAATGCCTTTCAAACATAACTTGTCGCCCCGATCAGGTGTGCATCAATAAACCTGGATCATACCAGTGCTCCTGTCCACTGGGACATCATGAGGAAAATGGTACCTGCATAGACAACAATGAATGTGCAAATAACACTACCTGCCACCCCTTGGCAAGATGCTGGAATACAGTGGGGTCTTTCACATGCCAGTGTCGCTTAGGTTACGCTGGGAATGGGACATACTGTAAAGACATTGATGAGTGTTCCACATCGTCCTTACGTTGCCACAAGTCAAGCCAATGCATCAATACCCCTGGGTCTTATGTATGTGTATGTGCACCAGGTCTTATTGGATTAGGGTCTTTTTGTGTAGATCTAGATGAATGTCAGTCTAGCAGGGGTGGATGCCATCCTGCTGCCACATGCTACAACTCTGTAGGTGGGTTTCAGTGCAAGTGTGGCAATGGATGGGATGCCTCAGTCAGAAATGGGCAAGGATTGGGTGGATGCATAGACCGGAATGAATGTCTTTCACCTGACGTATGTTATAGCAACAGAACATGCACCAATTTGATAGGATCTTACAGCTGTTCCTGCTCTACCGGAGATACTGACTGCCCACAGCTGTCACAAATGGGTGGGGTACTTTATTACCGTCATGAAAAATAATCTATGTAAAATTATACATCTATATACACCTATACTTTATTTCTTATTCTCCATCTCTTTATGTGTTTTTAATATGTAGTATTCACAAATCACAGGAATAATTTAGTAATTGAAGAAATACTAAAATAATACTGTTGATGCACTAAATTCACACTCACTTCACATGAAGACTCCAGTCATATCAGGACTCCCTCTTAATGTTGCTCCTTTATGTTGGGAGTTACTCTCTTATGGTGACTGTCATTTTGATATCACATGACCATCAAACCAGAGTTAATAAACATAAGTTTAAAACAAACTCACATCAAACGAATTTTCCCGACATAGAACTCCAAATTTTTATGTTTTTCTCTGGTCAACCTAAATGCACATATTATTATTATTATTTTTATTTATTTATTTATTTTTTGGTGACCAGAAGGTGTTTTTATGACATCTACCAGTAGTGGCTAACTGCTCATGCTAACCAGCCAAACCTTGTCCCCTTTGGGTGCATTTTGTATATATTTTTACAGAAAGTTACCTGTATCCATTTGGAGAGGAAGTAGGTGATGCTGAGTTACCAATTTCAGTGGCAGATGGAAATTCTCCATACATCACTCCTCCTGCAGGCTTTCCATTCATGGGCAAACTATATGAGCGGCTGTTTGTAAGCATGCACATTTAACTGTTCACACTTTAATAGCAATTTAATGGTGAGCAGGCTAATCTGAAATGTCAACATTAATAAACCATAAATATCTCAGGAAACAATTTGGCTACTGGCCTTACCTCTGTTCACATTTTAAAAGTTAATAGAGTCTTGATATATGAACTTTTTCAGTTTTCAGATAACGGCTTGGTGCAGTTCCAATCGGTCAGTGAGAATGAGAAACTGTTGTTCCCTTCTCCAATCCCAGGGGGTTTCCATGGTAATGAGGGTCTTCCCATGTTGGCAGTGTTTTGGGATGATGCTGACCTTACCCTTGGAGATGGAAGACTGCTATATCAGGTTAGCATTGCAATTAATAATGCAAAATTTAGCGGTCTTGCTTCTACTATGATGGGTTTTTTTTAAATTATTTTTTAATAAAAAATGTATTGAAATTCAGTTGAATGACCTGGCTTTAAACGTGCTTCTCCAGTAAAATAATTACTTTTTCAAACAGGTTTCACAAACATTTCACCTGTCTGCCAGTGGTTCTATAGTCTCACCCTAAACACGGGTTAAAAGGTGAAAAGAGCCACAGTGTTTACACTTTTCAGGAGACTCACTATGCAAATGGTGTGCATATTGTTTTCTATGCACGTTAAATTGAGATTAACATAAAAAATATTTAAGTTTTACTTTAGTGAACATTCCCCTATTTTGTAGAAGTACTACAACCACATATTTTTGCGGTAATTACCCTGTTGACAAATCCAGCATAAACTCAACATAAAATCCATTTTGTCCAGGCTGGTTTACGCTGCTTAAAGCTGGTATAGTGCTGGTCTAGCTGGTGGCCTGCTTCCAATACTGGGGACCAGCAACCAGCATCCTATGCTGGTTCCAGTATACAAAACATACCTTATGCTCAGAGTTGGGAAAGTTACTTTGAAAATGTAATAGGTTACAGATTACAAGTAACTCTATTTAAAATGTAATAAGTAGTGTAACGATTTCAATTACTTTATTAAAGTAATGTAACTGATTACATTTGATTACTTTTTGATTACTTATCTAAGTTTCTTACCAATGTTTTCAACTGTTAATCATTTTCAAACATTTAAATCAGGCAGGGTTAATCATACAGTAGTACTCAACACTGATTATTGTCAGACTTTCAAAATCCTTCATCTCTTCAATTAACCACAAAATCAGACTTGAGCACCTCTTTACTTTGAAATTGTTCTGAGGTTAAATACAGATATCTGGATGAAATTATTTTTTAATTTCAAGCAAAGGAACGCATTTTTATCACTCGCCATGGTGGCACCTCTCATACAGGTTGTAGCCTAAAGCTTTCAGCGGCAATGTGGATTGACGTGGTGCGCCGCATATTCAAACAAGAGAACCAACCAAAACCAAAAGCATCAGAATAGCATCACTTAACTAAACAGCCTTTAAATGACAGGAGGCATCGTGCACATCAAAAATAGATGAAGCAACAAATTCATATTATTCAACGTATCCTAGCTTTTTACAGAAAATATTCAGATGTAATGTTAATCGTTAATATTTTCATAATTAACTGTAGACTTTATTAAAAAAAAAAATTCTCTGTAAAAGATTACAGTTAAGTTTATTTTTTAATCAAATTATGTAACTCGATTACATGTAACTAGTTACTCCCCTACGCTGCTTATGTTGTTGACTAGCAATGCTGGATTTTTCAGCAGGGTACCATGAAGGAAATCTTGAACATTCTCCTTTTCTGTCCAACAGGAATACAGTATGCTCAGTATATCTGACATCTACGCTGAGACAGTATTCAACCGAACAGCACAAGATGTTAGCAGATTTGAGACTCAAAGGGGCAACCCCCCCTTTACTCCATCGTGGATAGTGAAAATCACATGGGATCACGTTTTGCCTGTGTCTTACCAAAAGATAAACTTGTCTGAGGTGATTATTATTTTTCTAAGCAATCAGTTGTATTATTTTTTCCTGGAAGATGATATAATTGGTGAAAAATTCCATTAACTACATAAACATGAATTTAAAGTTAAATCATATCTAGACGGTAGAATATCATAGAGACTTGGAAGCAGACTCTTTTGACTTTTGACTTTTGACCAAAAAGCAAACACATAGGAGACAGAACACCCAGGCAACCACACTTAGCAACATTCTGACAACCAACCACATATGAATTTAAAATGAAATTGTAAGGCAAATTAGAAAATAGAAAGGCATAATACAGAACATAAACATGCAAAGTTATTTCAGGCAATAGAGAAAAACTTGTGGGTTATAGTCTCATTTTACAGGAAATGAAAGCCACATCCTTTCTCAGTCTCACTAGTTCCTGATATGCATAGTAAAAAGATGTGCTTGGTGTAGTGTTGCCGCCTCCACCCTAACCCCCACTCTCTGCCCTTGTTTGTATTGGTAGCCAAATGAAGAGTTTTTGCAATGACTAAGGCTCTGTTTACACCTGGTATTAAGATGTGTTTTGGTCGATCAGATCACAAGTAGAAGAGAGAGGCACTTACCCGTTTACACCTGGTCCTTTTTAGGCCCTGTCCACACGGATACGCATTTACCTGTAATTGTACAAATTTTGTATCATATTGGCGTTTTGTCCAGACGGATCCGGCATTTTGGGACACTGAAACCGCTATTTTCAGAGTGGATAAATCTAAAAACGACACCTTTGCGTTTTCGTGTGTGCGGCCAATCCGTGCATTTTGTGAAACGATGATGTCATCACAACACGTGTAAGCATTAGTCACAAACCAATGTCTTGTTGGGTTCGTATAGAGCGCGCAAGGTTGTGCGCATGCTCCAAGTCTTCTTCTCCTTGTTAAGTGTATCTCTGTGGCAGAATTACAGCACCACATACTGGTCTGGCATGTATACGACATTGTTTTCAGTCGGTTTCAGTAGTTTTGTTTGTACGCATATATTTCTTGAGACGGCGCCGTGTTTAGGAAAAAAAAATCAGAATGAGGAAAAAAAATAAAATCGGATAGGGAAAGCTCTGGCTTTGTGTGGATGTGGCCTTGATCTGTTTCTTTTGTCCACTTTCGCCACTTTTGTCCTGATTTCAATGAATGAAGGTCTATGGGCAGGTAAATATATGGGCTTTTTCAGATCTTTCGATCTAATGGACAACATAAGCTTGCACAATTTACTCATGAACGCGACCGGAGACGACGGAAAAAGATACAGAGAGTAGCAGCTTTCATTTCTGTTCTGACAGCCGCAAGACCAAGCCGAATGTGGTGAGTGCATGTTAGAAATCAGTTATGGCGAGAGAAAATTACGCTTGGCACGTTTTTCAAATTTGTGTCTTCAACCGACAAAGTGTAAATTCCATCTGGCTTGCACGCTACTCACCATTATGTACCCATTAAGTCAGTAGGGGGAGAGTAGGGGGACTTTTGCGGCTGTTCGAACACATTCGACCACATGAGCATTTACACTAGGAAAGCAATCTGTTCTAATGCGTTTTCGACTACCTCTGACAGTGATCGAAAGTGGACAAGCTCAAAACATTTTAGACCCCGTTTACACCTGTATTTAGCATCATCCACTTGTGATCCAAGCGACCAGAATGCATCTTAATACAGGTGTAAACAGGGCCTAAGAGGCCATTCACACAGGTCGCGTACAGAATGGAACAGACCATTGGGGTCTTGAGACACATTTTCTAAAGTTGACATACTTTAAAGGACAAGTTCGGTATTTTACACTTAAAGCCCTTTTTAAAGATAATTTCTGATGAAATAGAACGGTTAAGATTGAAATTTGGACAAATGCTGCTGTCCAGAGAATTTTAGGTTTCTGTGTTAGCACCCCCCCACCTACACAATGGTTTCATAGGGGCACTGGAACAATCATTCATAAAACCCATTAAACTTTAGTTTACAAAGACGTGAAACTCACCGAGTGGTCTGGGGTGTTCACTGATATGCTCACACAAAAATCGCTGCAAAAGATGCTTAAAAAGTTTAGTTTAATAGGTTTTATGAATGATTCTCCCAGTGCCCCGGGGGTGGTTGTTGTGTGCTAATACAGAAACCGAAAATTCTCGGGACAGCAGCATTTGTCCAAATTTCAATCTTAACCGTTCTATTTCATTAGAAACGATCTTAAAAGAGGGCTTTAAGTGTAAAATACCGAACTTTGTCCTTTAAAACGAAACTGAAAAAACAGTGCAAGAGCAGATCGTATGTAAACTGCTCTTGAAAGCTCATCTTAGTAATAATCATCCTAATGTCATTCGCAGACCAACACCTTCCAGAGCATTCTGACCACAGATGGACTACGTTCATTTGCTCTGCTCCGCTACAGTGACATGAACTGGGGTCCAGGACAGAGGACCGATCATAACGCTGTTATTGGCTATACTGATGGCAAGAATAACTTCCATAATGAGATTCCAAAGCAACCCAACAACCTGTTTGGCCCAGGAGGGCGCTATCGTCCCCAGACTGTCACTGGTAACACAGGCAAACTGGGGCAGCTGGTGTATGACCTGGCAGGATCTAATGAAATCAGTTCAGATCCTCAGAGGCAATGCCAGATATGGGCCTTCAACGAGCCAGATCCTAAAGAATGGGCATTAGGACTGGCATCATGTCCCTGCACCCGTGTTCAGGCACAGGAGGATTTGGCCTTTGGCCCTGAGACTCTACCATCAGAACAGATGGCACATGTGAGGGATCTGAGATCTCTTAGGTGGGGTGGCAGCAGAAGCCGTGTTTTTCAGTCCATCCTCTTTAACAAACAAAAGGCAGGAAAGAGATGTGTGTATGATCCAGAGGGCCCCCTGCTGGCTGGATACAGTGAACGGTTCTTTACTGAGGACAAGACCCAACAACATATAGGTAAAGCCATTCCAGATATAATTTTCTTTAATGAAGTTTGCAAAGGCATTGTAAGTTGAACATGTCTTACCTGATTTATTTCTATTGATTTGATTTCATGCTGTCTTTGTTTCTAGACAAGGATCTATTACCCTTCCAGTGGTGCTGTGTTCAATCCCCTCTGTGTAATATTTACTTGGAAAAGAGACCACTAGATCGGTGCCAAGGATATAGCTGGAACAGCTCTGACAGCAGTATACCTGGGAACAGGGGAGCACCAGGCATTGGTAAGGGCTTTTGGCCTCGCTAGCTCCCTTATGCATGACTACCAGCGGTGTATTTGATTTGATTAGGGATCCATACAAATTTATGTAAAGCATCAATAAATCTAATATTTAATCACAATTTGGTGACATCTGTTTGAATTATTATGGGGCAATTTAAAATTATTTTCAAATTGTAGAGGCACAACACTGAAACTAGATTGGGGATCTGAGTTTGAAAGACTTAAACAACTGAAAGTAGTTCAGGAAGTGTACTCTGGAAAACAAATTAACATGCAATACATTAAGTATAATGGATCATTATTTGGTATACAAAATATTACATTTTGACTGGTACCGATAAGCCAATAATTATTGTCATATTATGGGCAGTAAACGATTATTGTGTGATATTATAATTCTATACTGCTGTCTAAAAAAAATCAAACACTAAGTAAAAGCTAAAATCAATTATTTTAAATTCTACACATTTATTTAGGCATCACAACATTATACAGTATGAACAATGGATATTAATTTTGAGATTTGCAAAACATTACATTTAAAGGTGTTATTAAATTTACAATGTTAATTTCTTTAGATTACAGCAAAGTTAATCTAAATGTAAAAGGGCTAATGAGCATGCTTAACCAATATTGTACCTATATTTTATGCAGCATTAACTATCATAAATTCCATAATCGATGCATTGAATTTTCTTTGTCCCATTTGTTAATTTTTACACACCCAATGACTACTGATTGAAAAAATATTAATTTGAAGCTGATGTTTACAAGGAAGTTGCTTGTCTGTTCCACTCTCTGCTTTCATCCAGGCATGGTATACGGAAGTCTTCACTTTATCACCTTTGACGGAAGTGAGTATACCTTCAAAGCCTTGGGTGAGTACGTCATAGTTCGCCTCTCCACCAGCACGGGATCAAACATCTTCACCCTGCAGGGACAAACAGCTGCTCTAGTGGTCAACGGGCAGCCCAGACTTGTGCCTGCTCTGGTGCGATTAGCCGCCTTCTTTCAGGGTGCTGGAAAGGTGAGTTTGACATTTGAAACATAAAATGTAGATGTAAAATACATGCATAAATGAATGTGCCACAATTTAGAGAATGTAAATTGATTTCTTGAAAGGTGGAGTGGCGATGTGCTGAATCTGGAAATGGTCTTAAGGTCTTGGTCAATGGTGTGGTCATTCCTTTGTCTGTTGGTAAGAACGAATTTAAAGGTTTTCAAATGCTCAGGCAAAGAAATAACACTGGTATCCTTCTATTTACAATACTAGTCAAAAAGTTGAAAAAAACTCCTTTATTATTGCTGTTTTTCATATTTTAGAATAAGTCATCATGCCTATAAAATAACACTAATAGACATACTATATGCATCATCGTTATTTTATTTTTTGTTTCCATCCTTCCAAGCTCTTTCCTCAATGCTTTTTCTTTGACTGTCAGCTACAACTTATCCATTAAAGTCTTAGTTTTGCAAAGAAATTCTTACAGTAAACACACAATTTTGATTCAAGTTCAGAGAAAAATTAACTCTGTCAATTGTGTCCACACAAGTGTGTGAGTGTGACGGGTTGTTTATAAAACCTGATAACAGATAAGGCTAAATGGAAAGGTGTTCGAAATGGCATGCTCTCTAAGTATACTTCTTTTGAATAAGTAATTACTTTGTGACCATTAAAAAAGTATATTCTATATAGCATTAATGCGTGTAATGTAATGTAATCCGGACGTACTATATTCACAATGGTGTCATTGTCATGCACACTACCAATGTCAGATGCATTACCTCACTGCCGTTCGCAAATCCTCTCCGGCCTCATGGGATAGTAAAGTGTCCATTATGCATACTTCAGAATCTTGCCCGAAGTAGCATGTCATATCGCCTACTGTTTTATGAATACTGTGAATGTTTGGACATACTACACTTTTCACATACTGTTTTTCAGCTACTAAATTGTAAGGAAGTATGTGATTTCAGATGCAGTCCATGTTTTAGCTTGAACCTAACACCCTCTGCTGTTCTGACAGGAGTGATACATGTAGAGGAGCAAGGCTTTGCAGTGCGCTGTACCTCTACGAGTCGCTGCGCAGTGGTGTATTCCGAGGGCCTGTACGTGGTGGTGTGGAGAGGCGATGGTGGGAGGCTGACCGCTCTGGTGGAGGTTCCTCAGAGGTTCTACAACCGTACACTGGGTTTGCTGGGCCACTGGAACTCCAACAGGACAGATGACTTCCTGCTTTCCAATGGCCGTCTGGTGCCTTCTCTAAATAACAACATCCCCTCTGAACAGAGTCTGCTTCCCTTCGGACAGTCATGTGCGTGTACTCTTCAGCTGGATTCAGTATTTGTGAGAGAATATGAAATATTGTAGATACTGAAACTTAACTACAAAATTAACAACTAATATGTATTTACTAGTACTGAACTGGCATTCTTCTTTTTTAACTAGGGTACCACTGTCTTGTTAGAATCATAATTTGAATAATTCCAATTCCTGTTAGTTCCTACTGAATTTAGTTCCTACTGAATAAACAGGAACGTACAGAACTTGCTGCTGGACAGTTTCACAATGGCAAATGTCTTTGCGATCAGTGGCATTTTATCCTTCACTTTTAAAAATGCAGGTTCTAAAAGGGGGTTTCTTCATGAAACCAGATGCCAATTAAGAACCTGTTTAAATAGCAAAGGCATTTGCTCGGTGGGGGGCTGTGATAAGAAAAGCGATACTGTATATATTAATTTAAGATTTATTGACTTTTTTTCCACAGGGGCTGTTCCTGCTCCAGAAAGTCTTCTATTCTCAGAGCCTCCTAGTGCTTCATTCAGTCCCATCACGACAGAGCAACTGATGTCCTCAGTGAGCCCAGATGTGCTGGCCAAACACAGTCAGACCTGCCAGGGCAGCATGCAGTGTGTGCATGACATCCTAGCCACAGGAAACACAAACCTCGGCCTGGATGTTCTGAAAGACCAGCAGCAACTTCAGAACCGAACGCAAATCTACGGTTAGATGCTCATCCACATTAACTGAGCTAACACAAAAACTATCTTAACCAAACTAAAAACTTGCCTAGAGTAAAAAACATACACTTCTGTTCAAAAGTTTGGGGTTGGTAAGCCTTTTTAATGTTTTTTTAAGAATTCTCTTATGCTCATCAAAGCTGCATTTATTTTGATCACGAATACAGTAAAAACAGTAAAAGTGTGAAATAGCTTATTATTACAATTAAAATTACTGTTTCTATTTGGATATAATGTAATTTATTTCTGTTGCAAATCTGAATTTTCAGCATCATTACTCCAGTCTTCAGTCACATGATCCTTCAGAAATCATTCTAATATACTGATTTGCTCTAGAAACATGAGCAAATTTGCTCAAGAAACATATTATTAATGTTGAAAACAGTTGTGCTGCTTAATATTTTTGTAGATTAATAGGTAGTTCAAAAGAACAGCATTTAGTATTTGACATGTAAAGTCATAAATGCCTTTACATTATTGATAAATCACATGCATCCTCAGTAAGAATCAGTTTCTTAAAAAAAATGTTTTACTTACTCAAACTTTTGAACGGTGCTGTATTTTATGCTTATCACTTTAAAAAAAGGAATTGCAAAAGAAAAATATATTTAATGAGAATAAATGGAGAGCAAATTGAGACTTAAAGTCCCCCTGTAGTCATTCGTTTTATGCCTTTGTTCAGCAAAATTACATATTTAAAAGTTTTTTCCTTGAAAAAAAATTCTTCATGCCTTAATATAGCTTGAATGTAACTTTACACCCTTGACACATTTAGTACACACTGATCTATGAATATGCAATAGCCCCACCTCCACTCACTCACAGAGATCCACTCGTTGACGATCGAACGTGGACGTGATTGGTTACAGGGTAGATTGTGACATCAAAAACACCTGCATTTTTTCAAACCGTGTTTTTGAGACTGTCTTTGATTCACTGCAGTTTTAAGTAGAAAATACTCAGTAATGGTGCTGACTTGTGAATTTTCACATGGTTTGTCTGAAAGCATATTAAAAACAACACAAAGGCATATAAACAACATTAAAAGTTTGATTTTCACCACAGGGGGACTTAAAGTCACTTGTAACAATGTTACAAACTCTCCTCAGATTTGACAAGATTACGAAAGAGATCTCAAGGTGAACTCTTTAATTCTTCACATTTGTGTATAATAATCCTCCCTCTGCTTGTTTTCAACAGGTAACCTGCCGCCCATTGTGACAGAGCCGACTGTTATCATGTGTAAGGTCAATAGTACAGTTAGAGTTCAGTTCAAAGCCCAGGATCCAAACAGAGACCAAATCACCTTCTCCCTGGCCTTACCACGCCCTCCACGGATCACCATTGGCAGCAGTAAGATTTACTGCAAAGCTTTCTATTTACAAACTTAGCCTGCTTACATGTCTGAGAGATCATCTGTTAAATCTCTCTCTAGAGCTTTATCCTCTGTTAACTCTAATACTTATAAAACATTGCTCTACATTTTGGTGCATTGATATATCACAACTCAATTCTTTTTTTTGCGTGTGTGTCTTGAAGGTGATGGTATCCTCGTGTGGTCTCCTTCCAGTATTCAGCCAGTGAATCTGACAATTCAAGCGAGTGATCAAATATCCAGCTCCTTGATCACCCCTGTTCTGCAGCTCTGTAACTGTATGAATGGAGGAAGCTGCCAATACAACAGTGTGGCTGAGAACCTTCTGCTGGGAAAGTTTCAGGTACACGGCGTCTTTAACCCTGCACACGGATACAGTACTTGTTTGCTGAGAAACTTCAGCTTTGTGTGAGGATACCACCCGTTGGGAGCATATATGGTCAAAAATACAATAAATACAGTTTTCTATTTGAATAGATTTTAAAATGTAATTTATTCATATGATGGCAAGGCTGAATTTTCAGGATCATTAATCCAGTCCTCAGTGTCTGTCACATGATCCTTCAGATATCATTCTAATATTCTGATTTGCTGCTCAAGAAACATTTATTATTATTATCAGTGTTGAAAACAGTTGTGCTGATTACTATCTTTTATGTGGAAATGGTTATACATCAAGAAGTTTTGAAGAATAGAATGGCTAAAAAAAGGTCCGCATTTATTTGAAATAGACATCTTTTGAAACATTATAAATGTCTTATTTATGCAATTTCAACAAAAGTATAGTACAAAATATTTGCAGGAAAAAATGTGTATTTGACTATTATATTTAGCTACAGCTTCATGAAGTGTCAAGTGAATTCTATGGTATTCAGTTGTGTACAGTGGTGTTGAGGGTAATTTGTACACACAGACATGTACAGTAATGCTTCCTAAACATAGACAAATGTGTTTTTCTGTATGTATACATCTAGGTTGTGGGATGTCTGTGTCCACCGGGTTTCAGTGGCAAGTACTGTAATAACAGAACAGATGTGTGTAAAGGTAAACCCTGTTTTCGTGGTGTGGAATGCATCAGACAACAAGAAGCAGAGCTCTTCACATGTGGACAGTGCCCTCCTCCGACTGTATACAAGGACAAACAAGGATACAAATGCTTTGAAAATGGTCAGTAGATACTTAAAAGGCCCACTTAGTATTTTATTGTGCTATTTTTCATTGCAACAGTTTTAAATGCTGTGCATCCAATGAGATTCAAGAAATAGAATTTTAAAGTTAATCTAACTCTGTCCCACAGACTTCTGCCTCCCTCCGTTCCCCTTCCCCTGCCATGAGATGGCAGACTGCACCAGCACTGGCTACAACTATACATGTAAATGTAAGCGTGGCTATGCTGGCAATGGAAAAGAGTGCTCAGGTATGCCACATGGATTCATAGGCTCACAGGCATTCTTTAAGACACACTTGCACTCAAGTATGTTTTATTCTACCCACAGATATTGATGAGTGTCTGAACCCCTCAGCCTGTCCCAGTGCTAAGTTTGAATGTGTGAACATGCCAGGATCAGTGCGGTGCTTATGCCGTTATCAGAACACCACAGATACTGATGGCTGTGGTAAGTGGTTTGAATCAGTAATATCTCAAAAATCATCATTTCTTGAGTCATCAACACAATTTGAACTTTACATTTACCATGCCCAGGTACTGTAAGTGATTGAAGAAACAAACATTTTGAGTCTTCGAATCAGTTTAAACAATTGATTTGTATCATGATAGACAAAACAACGCACCTTGAGCACATCTGCTGCTCAACATGTGTTAATGCTTTAGAGGTTATTGCAATGTAATAATAATATTTTAATAAAGGGCATATGCACAAATATATTTAATACATTAAGCAAGATTTTTATGATTATATTAAACTAGGATTATATCAGTTTTTATATTTTTGGTGTCAAATATTAATACAATAATTTGTATTTTATTTGTATACTGAAAAATAATATTTATAAGTTATATTTACATTTTATAGCATCTATGTAAAAAATATGCAAAACTTTTGTTTACTTTTTTTAGGTGAATCTGCTAATCCTACAGGTAAGACTGTATATTATTTCACTTTTAATATTATAATATATATTATATTATACTAAATTATATATATAATATAAATATTATAGGTTTCATCAGGGTGGTATTTGTTAAAAGATTAGGGGGTGAATATTTGAGTTAGAATGCCATCATTGAAATTGTAATGTAGGAATTTAGACAATGTAGAAATACAGTGTAATTTTCGTGGTTTCTATAACTGTTATCTCATAAACTAAGTTTATGAGAATTGTTTTTTTTTTTTTTTAACAATTAACTTGCTATACATTTATTTATAAAAAATACAGGCCCCAAGAGGTATTAAGATAAGCTGTTAAACATTTTAACACATTTCAACCCTCTATCCCAATACATTTGTATTATCTTTCTGTCTTAATCTAGGATTAGTAATAGTATCACACTTTATCAGCTGTAAAAAACACAAGATAAAATGAAAATCTGTTTTGGTCTCTTGAAAGAGTGGTGGCAGTGACATGGTTTGTGCTGACTATAGAAATTCTCGTGTCCTGTCGAGGATGGCAATGGCTAGTAAAACTGTTAACCTGCCATTTAAATAAATTAAACCTAAAATGATAACATAATATTAAAGGTACAACATGCAAGGATTTTTCGCCAGCAGGGGTCGCTAACCTCTTACAATAACAAAGGCGTATACTGATGACGTATATTCCACATTAAACTGAATTATGGATCTTGAGGTAAAGCTGATGGATCTTTTATGGATGAGTGAATATACATTGATGTTTTTAACATGACTGTGGTATGAAGCAGGGCGCGATTGCTAGACGTATACCAGCGCCACACGCAATGCGAGTCCTGCAGATATAAAAAATAAGGACATTTCATTCTACCGAACTACACGCAAGTGCTGAATTAATACTCACACAGGTCAGTTTATTAGACGAATCAAACCCGAGGTAACGCAGCGCTGTTTCACATGCTCTAACAGTTACACTATCACACTAAACGGCATTTGAGTGTGTTTAATGTTGTTAGTTAGGTTGTGTGTTGGCTGTATGAGACTAGGTACGTTAAGCTAGATCAACATTAGAATAACATACAGATCATATTCTAACATTTCATCATGTTGAATTAAATAACATTGATTAACATTGATTACATTTATTTATGTACATTTGCTCACCTGTCTAAAAGTACATGCAACACTCTGTCAAGTCGAAGTCAAGTCCTCTGTCAAGTCGAAGTTAGTCGCAGACGTGGAGCTCTCGGCATCTCGAAAGATGTTGATCTTCGTTTTAATCCTCTTTTTGTCTCAAAGTCTGCTTGCCATGGTCCAAAATGTTTGAACAAAACAACAACCGCGTGAGCATCCTGCTAGGCATAACGGGCCAGTTGTTAACGTCTGTCGCCATGATTACTATGGCAGTACGAGGTCAAACCTGGCGGCATCAGAGGCTAACGCGGATATGACGTCATTGACTGGCGACTTCTCACCCCTTCTCACATGCCCCGTTTCCTTGGTTAAAATCGCAATTTTCTCACGATTTACAAATTGTTTGAAACATTTGGGATATTGTAAGTAATCAACTAAACAAAATATTTAACACTATCCTAGTGGTTTTTGGATATTTTACTGCAAAAATCCTACATAGTGTACCTTTAATCCAATTATTTACCATTCCACTTGGAAGAGTTTGTAGTATAGGATGTCCAATCCTGCTCCTGCCAGGCCGACGTCCTGCAGAGTTTAGCTGCGACCTGTTCCAACACACCTGCCTAAAAGACTTAATAGGTCCTGAAGACCTTGATTCGGGTGTGTTTGGAGCCAAACTCACCAGGACTGTAGCCCTCCAGAAGCAGGATTGGACATCCCAGCTATCCACCTTTTTCCTAACACACTTATTGCATTTTAGAAAATGGGAGGCACTTCCAGTTTGTGGAAAGTTCCACTCAAAAAGACTTAAACAAATCATTTCAAATCATAAGATTGTACTACAAATAATCATTATCCGTCAGTTTCACTGAATGAGCTGTAAAAATGTCTTTCATGTTCTATTTTCAGATGTCAGGAGAATAATGTAGCGCTTGACATTTGAATGTGACATGAGTTAACAAGAATATCTATGGCAAGAGCTCTTTTCAGTCGCTGCATTCTTTTCCTCCTGAATCTTTTCTTTTTTTAGTAGACCACAGACCACACTATGAAAAAAAGAACATACTGCGCAAATTTACGATATATCCCATGAATAATTCACTCGAATGCAGTAGAATGCAAGAATCTCTCGTTTTTTTAAAGTAATACAGACATATATTACTACAATGATAATTAACACGTCCGTAATAATGCTTTGGAAAGAATCAAGCTTTTGGGGTTATTCATTGTCTGTTGTAGTAATTTGTTAATGCTTTTAAATTCCTTTTAATGTTCAATGGTTGAAGGGTGAATAGAATAATATAATTTCATTGTTTCCAAAATTATTAATATTGAATTCACTGAGTGAACCTTTCGCTGATTGTTTACCGTTTAACAAAAGTTACTCCCATAATTCACCCAAAGCATTATGGGGCATAGGAAAAAGGTGGATAGTGCTTTTATTATAAGCCGGTAGGAAAACTTACCTCGCCATATTACCAAAAGCAGAGGCAGGGAAATCCTTCCCACCGGCAAATCACACCCTGGATTTCATATTTTAGGAGAGACCAACATCAATGTCTTTTTTTTTCCAGGATGGAATGTTTTTAACGTGTCCATGGACTGGGGAAATCAGGAGTCTGGACAGGGACTGAGTCTGGTCAGTGTGTGGATAAATCAGATAAATGTCAGATAAATTCAAAGACATGTCATGCCATAAACTCTGCAGCTCAGATTAACTTCATCTGTGTTTAGTGTTAACTTTTCTGCATTCTCTGCAGCTGGTGAAGATCCTGTCACTGGGTTTCCAGAATAAGTTCTACAATGCCAGTGCTATAGCTCCTGATTCAGCATTAGCAGGCGGGCTGAGCGAGTATAGGATCAATGTGTCCAGCGACACGCCGCACTGGTATGTCATGGACTACCTTTCCAGAGTCCGACAGTACTACGGCATCCGGTCAGCTTATGTGGAGGGTAAGAAAATGAAATATGTTATTTTCACTTATTACACAGTTCTGTGGAACACTTATAATGTTCTGTGGAATCACATTATATATTTAATCAGACCTGACATTCAGCCTTATTGTGAGTGATATTTCTTTTATAGATGAATTCAATAAACAAGTTTTTGTTGTGAATATTGAAGTTAACAATGAATAGCTTTATATTTTAGACACAGTATTGCCAAGTACTTGGTCTATTTTTAATTTGCCAATGGAAAAAAGGCCAGAGTAGGATTAACTGCAGCGTGTCTCAAAGCAACTGATACCCCTTTTCCACCAAAAAAGAACTGGTTCGGAACTGGTGCTGGTTCAAAGTTGGTTCAGAACTGGTTCAACTTGCGAACCTTCTCAGAACCTGTTTGTTTTTCCACGGACTAGAGAGCCAGCGAAATGAGCGAACAACGTTGTTACGTCACTGTGTACGTCGCCATACTAGAAACGCTTGTTGCGCCAACTTCAAGCATAACAATTACAATGGTGGACCTCATCGTCTTCCTGCAAATTAGCTCTTTTCCAAAACGCTATAAATCCATTTCAATAGTTCAGGAAAATTACATTTTTTACCTAGACCCACACATTTTGTGAATATTCAATTAATCCTGTTAAAATGTTTTTGTTTTTTTCATTCTGAACACGTTGAACAATGATTATTAAATCAAACAACAATATTGTTTATGATAAATTCAATGTTAATTTTGTTTTTTTCCAAACGCTATAAATCCATCCATTTTTTTCAAAAATGTATGGTTTGTTTTAAAAGAAAAACAAGAGAACAAGCAAACATATAATCAGGGGCTCATACTATAAATTAATATAAATTAAATTTAGTAACACATCTAGGCTAATAGTCATTCGGTCGTTAAGTTATTTAGTAATACATTCAGAGTCATTTTTAGTAAAGTATCAAACCTGTAACAAGTAGGACCAATTTGTCCTCTACATATGCATGAAAAACATATTATTAAAAATATTCAATAATGATAACGATATTCAAAAGTAGGGATGGGCATTTCAAGCAAAAATAATATTCGAAGATCGCTGGGTATTATTCTATTATTATTCGAAAATCGGAAAACATTTGGAATGGGTCAGATATGATTTTGACCACTAATTAAGTTTTGTTTAGTAGAAAGCCTTTCATTAAAGTGAATTTCGTTTTTTATAAATTGTATCTTAATTTTAATCAATGTTTCATCAACAAATTGACTGGATTAATAAATAAGAAGCAAGACAGGACACGGAGGCGCAGGCGCGTGAACCGGAGCGCGTCTCATAAATGAAACCGAAACACAGCGATACTTGCCTCACAGACCTGAGAATTATAGAAAGCTTGAAATTTTTACTTCTAAACAAACAAAAACGAAAAGAAATTGGCAACTCTCTGCTTATGTAGGCTAATTCGTATGAAGTGTGCATTTCTCTCTAGGCGCGTTCACTACTGCGAAGATGGCGAGTCAGCATCATCAACTTTATCTTTTCAGTCGATACTGACAGAAAACACTAGTTTATTAATAAACAATTAAAATGTTTCATGCATAATCATTAATTTTGCCGGTTCTTTGTGGCAAGTTCTTTGCTGGATTGCGTAGAACGTTCACCGAATTCTGATTAGTCAATAGGATCTATCATGTTTAGGCTAAAAACAGGTTCGGTGCTTATCCCGGTTTGGAAAGGAACTGCATCTTGCAGTACATTTTAAACAAGGAAATATAGCGGTTTGGCATGAAACGTTCATGGAGCAGTGAATAGGTTCAGTACACTTTTTTTTTTTTTTCAAGGCGTTTATCGCGTTTTGGAAAAGAGCTCTTTAAATGTTTCTCCTGGCTTTGCGATCCTATATTGGGGTCAGAAGACGTTTAGAACACATCTAAACCCCGCTGCCAGCTCCCGACGTAAGCATGACGTGGTAAAAGAACGGTTCTAGTCCAGCAAAGAGTTGGTGCCGCTTTGGAACCAGTTTTCCTGGCCGAGAACCGGTTCTTTGGCTGTCGAAACACAAAGAATTGGTATGCGAGTAGGCACCGGCTCCGAACCGGCTCTCAAAATGCTTTGGTGGAAAAGGGGTATGAGAGTAGTGTTGTTTCTGAATGAATCAGTATTGTTGAACGGTTTGAGAACATAACTTTTGTTCCTGAATGAATGGTTGTTTTTGAATAAATCGGTTGAGTGAATGATTCAACGACTCCCTCATAAAGAAAATATTTTTTGTTCCTGAATGAATCTGTGTTTTTGAACAAATCGTTCGAGTGTTTTAATTAGTCTTTTATGAAGACTGCACCCGAAATCACATACTTCACTACTATATAGTAGGTGAAAAACAGTATGTGCAAAGAGTAGTATGTCTAAATTCACAGTACTCATAAAAGAGTAGGCAAAAAGTACCCGGGTGACCCAATACTTCCGGCGAGATTTTGAATTGCATATACAATGGGCACTTTACCATCCCATGAGACCACAGGAAAGAATTGTTTAATGGCAGTGAAATGATGCAATTGACACTGTTATGTTATGATCACATGATAATGACAACATGGCGAATATACATGTAGTGTGTCTGTATTACATTCCAACTACACACATTCATGTTTTAATAGAACATGCTTATTCAAAATAAGTACCTACTCAGAGAGTATATGATTTTGGATGCAACCATAGTGTTTTTAAATGAACCGCTTGAGTGAAAGATTCAATGACTCACTCATTAACACATTAATTTTTCCCCACCTTCTGGCGTAAAAAATATAAGATTTACTGAAAAATCCCCACCACTAACACCACTAATTCTCTGGAACACAGAAAAAAACATTGCTAACAGGCCACAGTGCTGTTGAACTGTATTATCTTGAAACATTGTTTAACCAATCATATTTGGGGACCGAATTAATTGTGGTATTGTATTAGATATAAGACGTGAACCTCTAATTCCACTGTGCTTATGACTGCTTAAGTTCTACTCCTTGTCTTTAGACTTTGTATTCCTTGTTTTATTTAGACCTTGATGAATGCAAGACAAATGAGGCTCCATGTTCAAAAACATCCCAGTGTGTAAACACCTATGGTGGCTACAGGTGTGTGTGCAATGGCACTGATCTAAAGAAGGGGTCACAGTCATGCATATTTGGTAAGAGCATCACCAGAGAAAAGTCTTCAGACCTTGAATCTACTCATTAGATTGTCATAAAAATGTGTGTTTTTTTCCATCCTCCTCCACCTTCTCAGACAGGAACAGTGTTAACAGCACAGACCCGTCCAGTGGTAAGACTATGGAAGATAAAAAGGCATTAATTTTGGGTCTGGTCCTGGGCATCGGTATCCCCCTCCTGCTGCTGCTGTTGTTGGCGGCCCTCGCCTGTTTCTGCTGCTGCTCACGAAAGAAAACCATCACTGGGGAGTGAGTGTCCTCATCACACATTCAATGACATTGTGGAGGATTTTTTAAAGCAATCTTAAGTCAAGTCACCTTCATTTATATACCTTTGAAACAATATAATATATATTATTTTAAAGTAGCTCTACAGTGATAATAGCAAATTAAAGTAACAGAGATTGTTTTGGCTTTACAGCAGTTCTAGAATAACGTTATTGTCCAGCCAAAGTTAGTTTTGATTGAATCACTTCCGTTGCAAAGATCATTAGTTATTATCTTAGGGGCCGGTAACACGACACCGTTCTAACAGAAAACCCTTAAGAGCTCCGGCCGCTCATTTGCACAACAACAGTGCCTGGTGGCTCGAGAACTCAAACCATGAAATAAGTTCCAAAGTGCAAGTGTTGATTTTTTTTAAACGTTATCATTTCCGCGTAAACTTCAAAAAACGTGAATCTGCGCACATGCGTATTACGTGTTTAGTCTATAGCGTGTCTATAAGTGTGTCTATATGCACGTTTGAATATATATGTGCACAGGTGTGTAGTCTTTCTTTACAAATTGACCTCAACAAATTACTTGTCTGGCCTTAAAAATTCATAATACAGAATTTTAGTACTTGCTTCTTATTATAATTAAGCATATAAACCAACCAGTCTGTGTCCTTGCAGTGCATCCACTGTGAATGCTGGATCTGAACTTTCTCTCTTTCTTTCTCTCTCTCTCTCTCTCTCTCTCTCGCCATCAAGTATTCCTCACCTGCTGCCCGAGTACATTCAGGAGCAGTTCAACCCTCCGTTCAACTTTGAAGATCCCTCCCTGCAATATAACACCCATTGCAGCCCACGTATCCTTGACAACCTCACACCACGACAGAAGCGTCGGTATCGATAACACAGGCCCAGTGCGCTTGTGTTGTCTGGTTCATCCAGCATTAATGCAGATGCAGTACATTTGTGTTTAAAGGTAATCCCAATACAGTAATATTTTTACTAAAAAGAGACTGGTGACTTTTAAAGTCCCATGTGAGAGTGAAAGAGTGCCAAACATATGCAGAAGAAGAAGAAAAAAAATATGCAATGATCTCACTAAAATTATCAACTGACGCACATTAGTTGCACTTCTGTGGCACTGACCTTAAAAAGAAGCTATGGTTTAAAAATAGTCAAATAAGAGGAGAAACATCTGAACACCAGTGGCAGGTATTGCTGGAAATAAGGATACATTTGGAGAAAATAAGCCCGTTTTAGGACCATTCAAAATTTTAAAAAGGTCTGGGTGCATTATAGTAATATGAATTGTGGTAAAATGTGTTTAAATGCCATTAAATAATGTTAAATGTGTCTAATATTTGTTTTTCCCTCTTTGTTTTGGGGATGAATTATTACATTTTTATGTGATTCTTTTACAGAATGTGAAATAATGGTCAATAATATATTGCACATTAGTCAAAGATCTTATATGTATTTCTGGTCAAACATATGGCATCATTAAACCACTCAAATGTTGTCAAATACTTTGTATCGGTTATGATATTTGTACACCCAAAGGTACTTTTCCTTAAATAAAATGAACAAAAATCACCTTTTTTAACAGAGTTATGGACGTAAACTGATTATAAGCTGGTTTAAGGAAACATGATTTTTACAACAGTGGGCTCTAAAAGCATGAGACCACTTGTGAATATACTTCAATTTTTCATTCATTGCAACTTTTTAACATGGTCTCAGAATTTTTGTCCCCACTGTAAATGAGCATGTGTTAGCCTACTGAATAAGTGATTATGTATTAGTGTTGTGAAAGTGTAGTGTGTACATTTCACCCCTGGGTGGCAGCAGTATGTTTCTGTCCTTTTAGGGCAGACAGTCAATCACAACAGGCACCAGGCAGACACCTGCACTTGTGCACTGTGTTGTGTTGTGTGTGTGTGTGTGTGTGTGTGTGTGTGTGTGTGTGTGTGTGTGTGTGTGTGTGTGTGTGTGTGTGTTGTGAGTGTGTGCATTGTGTGTGTTGTGTATGTGTGTTGTGTGTGTGTGTGTGTGTGTGTGTGTGTGTGTGTGTGTGTGTGTGTGTGTGTGTGTGTGTGTGTGTGTGCATTGTGAGTGTGTGCATTGTGAGTGTGTGCATTGTGTGTGTTGTGTATGTGTGTTGTGAGTGTGTGCGTGTGTGTGTGTGTTGTGTGTGTGTGTGTGTGTGTGTGTGTGTGTGCATTGTGAGTGTGTGCATTGTGTGTGTTGTGTATGTGTGTTGTGAGTGTGTGTGTGTGTGTGTGTGTGTGTGTGTGTGTGTGTGTGTGTGTTGTGACTGTGTGAGTGTGTGAGTGTGTGCGTGTGTGCGTGTGTGTGTGTGTGTGTGTGTGTGTGTGTGTGTGTGTGTGTGTTGTGAGTGTGTGCGTGTGTGCGTGTGTGTGTGTGTGTGTGTGTGCGTGTGTGCGTGTGCGTGTGTGTGTGTGTGTGTGTGTGTGTGTGTGTGTGTGTGTGCGCCCTGCAAGATGAGATCATCAGTTGTTTGCAGCCCTGCACTGCAGATTAAGGACCGCACAGGGAGAGGGGGTCAAGAGCAGGGCAGCAGCCTCATGCACACTTTCCTTTCTCCCTCCCTTTATACCCCACCTCCTCTCTCAACCATCCTTATCACTAACCCTTCCCATCCTCTTCAACAGTAATTGTTGTCATAAACCAATTCAATTCTCCCCATCAGCAGATCAGCCCCTCACTACCTTCATTTGACTTTCATTTTCCTCTATTAGCCTTGCAAAACTTGTTTTTTATTTGTTTAAAAACTCTACAGCCTATTTCTTTAGGTAACACCAACATTCTGGCTTTAGGAATGAATGTTGGGTGTTAATGCATAGCATTAACACACTAAACTTAAATATGTAACCCTCGTATTCATTTGTGGACTCTTAGGGCTTCTATATTGTTGTGACTGACTTTATAAATACAATATTAGCTTGTAAAAAAATATTTTGAGATTAATTTTATTTTACCTCCAGGTCCTTTTAATTCGGTCTTCTGAATAGAGTAGTCAGACATTATTGACAGTTACCCATCAGTTGTATCACAAAGCAGACATGAACTTTTCAAAAATGTTTTCAGTATAGTAACTGTTTCTGTTTGAGGTCAGTTAATTCAAATTCAGATATTTGCATTTATTCATCTTTTATATTTAGTCTTTAAGACGCCAAGCAAAAATAATGTAATGGGCCCTATCATACATCCGGCCCAATGCGGTGCCAGGCGCGACCCAAGTGTTTTTTGCTCATTTCAGCCCAACTTTCACATCCTACACCACGTTGGTTAAATAGCAAATGCATTTGCGCCCATCTGTGTGATGGTCTGAAAACGAGGTGTGTTCAGGCGCATTGTTGGTGCTTTGCTATTTTGAGGCAACTGAAAAAGACAACATTGACCAACAAAAACCTGGTCTAAAGTCGTCAATGTTATATTTTTGTTATTTAAAGGGCGCATTAGGAATATGAGCCTATATGCGGGTGCACACACAGGGACGCACCGCAGCACACAAACTATCCAAATATTAAAAATAAAAGGATTACAATGTAAAATATTAATATTGTGTACATAAAGATATGGTGGAATCCGGCATGTCCTGTAGATGGTCTGCTTGCGCGCTTTAACCTCGCGCATGAGCTGATCCGTTTCCCGCTAGAGAAGCGTTCAGTCTTTCCGCTTGCAAATTCCGCCATGTAGCCTAAATAGCGAATCCGCCATGGCGCGAGCACAACTTGCTTTTAAAGGTAATGGGAGATGAGACTGTATTTTTGGTTTATTTCACGTTACATCCAAAACACACCCATTACTCATTAAGAGAATAGGGACAACCCTATTAGACCATACGTTGGCTGCGCCGACCATTTTTCCCGTCGTTAAACTAGCAAAAGTGGATTCGGACACTCTCTAAGTGCATGTGCGCCCTGCGCTTTAGACCATGCACTTAGGCCACGTCCACACGAAGCCAGAGCTGTCCCTATCCGATCTTTTTTTTTCTCGTTCTAAAAAAAAATTCCGCAAACACGGCGTCGTCTCAAGAAATATTTGCGTACACACGAAACCACTGAAACCGACTCAAACCGATGTAGTATACATGCCAGACCAGTATGAGGCGCTGTATTTCTGACACAGATACACTAAAAACAGAGAAGAAGACTTGCGCATAAACCTTTCGTGCTCTATACCCATGTGTATACCATAGACATCATATAGATACAATAACATTCAGTATGTAATATTAGGCACAGTAGCTTCTTTTCTTTTTTTACCAAGAACTTTATTGAACAATATGAAAAACCATAAATGGCCTGGTACAAAATAGAGATGAGTCACGATATTCGATAAGCCTAGTTAGCTAAAGCATAAAGCTTGCCACAAATAACCGGCAAATAGCCTAATCATTATAAATGTGTCAAATATAGCAAGGGGACATTTTAATTGTTTATTAGTAAACTAGTGTTTTCTGTGACGATGCTGACTCGCCACCTTCGCAGTATTGTGAAGGTGCCTATAAAAAATGCGCACTTCATATGGATTATTAGAGTTGTCTGTTTCTTTTCGTTTTGAATTGTTTTGTTTAAAAGTAGACATTTCAAGCTTAGATATGTTTCTCAGTTTCTGTTCATTTATGAGACAAGCTCCAGTTCACGTGCGATGCAAGTTATATCGCGTCGGCGCCTCCATGTCCTAGGCTGCTATATTTGCTTCTTATTTATTAAATCCAGGAAATTGGTTGATGAAACATTGATTAAAATTAAGATACAATTTATACAAAATGAAATTCACTTTAAAGAAAAGCTTTATACAAAACAAAACTTAATGAAGTGGTCAAAATGATGCGTCTCGATATTGCGCATCTTATGATTAGGCTACTCACGCTGTTAACTTTTCATATAATCAACATTTTATTTCATATTAATCATATATTATATGAAATGGACAAAAATAACATAATATTTAAACATAAATATGAAACTAACTTTTCTTAATGGCAACAATATGTAGGCCTACAGTACAGAGAAATTTAATGTCGGAGCGAACGCCGTGTTACCGTTGAGCATGGGGGGGGCAGGGTGCGTTTTTTTAATAATAATCAAATAATTCCCAGCGATCGTTGAATATTATTTTTGCTTGAAATGCCCATCCCTACAAAATCCGAAATGTCTTAATCAGACAAAATACAAGCATCATATCATAGAAATAAATAGAAATAAATAAAGAAGTAAAATTAAGAAATAAATATACATTAAAGTAGGCCTAAATAATAAATAAAGAAATGAGGCTCAGTAGCTTCTGCAGCATGAACTCAAGCAAGTAGTCCCAGTTGTTGTTGATGTTAGGCTACTGATTTAGCGCGTCTGAGTAGTCGACACGTGGGGTGTTGACATCATCGTTTCACAAAATATAAGGATTGGCCGTACACACGAAGACGCAAGGGTGTCGTTTTCAGATTTATCCACCCTGGGACCCGGTTTCAAAAAATAGCGGTTTCAGTCTCCCAAAACGCCGGATCCGTCTGGATGAAACGCCGATCCGATAAAAAATTTGTATAGCCTATAGGCCTACAGCTAAACGCGTCTCCGTGTGGACAGGGCCTTAGATCGTTAAAATAGGGCCCAATGTTTTCATGGAGGTTTTTGACGTGTGCTATCAAGATTAGGAAGTTTCAACCTAATACTTCAATGTCAAGTATGATATATGAGCCATCCAAACAGCCTGAAACCCAAAAGAGAACATGAGCTTCTAACTTTTCTGAGAGGAGAGAGGCTTTTACATGCAAATCTATCGTTGTATTGCATAACATAAGAGGTGTAATCGGGGCGGAGGACTGTCATTCTATGTTCCAGCTTTTCAGGTTACCTAAACAATGCCTTTTATACACAACCCTTTTTTCCATTCAGTAAGACTCAATATTTTGTGTCTTGTTGACTCCCATTCTCTCTCTTTTTTTTTTTTTTTTTTTTTTTTTTTTTTTTTGTAGTGACATTGGTAATGGCATGACATTATATCACCTGGGAGAGACGCCTTGTTGAATCTGTAGCATTTGCCACACAGAAGCAGTAAACTCTTAAAGAAAAGAGCTATCAGCTGCCCTTAAGGTCCTGCCTTTGGACTCTGCACTTTGCTAGCGTTTATCTCCCAGTCATAAAACTATAAAGTTTAGGATGTGAACTAAGCTCTTTCATGCTCTGGCCTTATCTCCCCTTTACGTCATTTCTGCAAGCCCTCGACTTGCTTTTTGCCAACAATTTAATCCAGAATTGGGCTCCAAGTAATGCTGAGTACAGCTTTTCAATCTAAGTATAACAGTGCAGTTCAGAAACTGCATGAATCCAACAACATCTGGCTGTAAATCTTTACTGAACTCAAGGGTGAAAATACTTATGCTGTTTTAAATGACCCACAAGGTTATTTGACGCACAAGAGTTTAATGGGATTAATAGACTCTCACAACTCTTGAATTGTAAGCAGGCATATCAATGACAAAAAGTATGTGTTTTTGTAAAGAGTTTTGTAGATATCAAGACCACAAATTAAGAATTAATTCCCACAACCTCTTTTAGTTACAATGTGGCAACGTTGTAGTAATTTGTTCCTAATTTTAGGTAAATCGTGGCCATTTTGTAGTAATTATGTCCCTCGTTTTAGTTACAACATGATCACATTCTAGTAATTTGTTTCTTTATTTTAGTTTATTTTAGTTCTCATTTTAATCTGGTAACTGTAAGTCTTGGCCATGATTTAAATTGCCCCTATTATGCTATTTTAAAGGTTCCTAATTTTGTTTTGGAGGTCACCTACAAGAGGTTTACTTGCCTCCAAGTTTAATTTTCTCATAATATACATTGCAGCATCACCTCATTTCTCAAAGAGTCTTAAAATGGTTCGTTCATAATCTCTAAATCCCTCCTTTCCATGGGCCTACTCTGCTCTGATTGGTCAGACGTCTTCTCTACATGAACAACATGAACCAAACTCTTCCAGGCCTCTAATGTGTTTGAGGGTGGGTCAAAGTAGATGTTGTGTCATTAGGCTGGCATTATGCAAATGTGTTACATTGTCACGTTGAACTGGAAACAAGTTTGTTGTGCACTTTGATCTTCGAAACTTTGCAGTCCTTTTACATTCATAAACATCTATATTACACACTGCATGGAAGGTAATATTCAAAAAAGCATAATGGGGCACTTTAACTAAAACATGCAACAACTGAGCTAAATAAGTTCCCACCTAAATTGTTCGCTCGTTTTAGTTTAGTTATTGTAAGTCGTGGCCATGATTTAACTAAACAAGGGAACAAATTAGTGCAACATGTACCTAAAATGAGGGAACAAATGAATAATTCCAATGGATTGCATATTAAAATTAGTCATTGGCTAAGTATGTTACATAGCATCAATTGAACGCCTTTATTGTACATGGTCCCCTCCAAATAAATAAATTAATAAAAAATAGGTCATGTGAATGAATTCTTAATTCTTGGCCACAATATCTTTTTTGTCGCCTGCAATTTCATCCATATTTGGTCCATATTTTTGAGACATTGTACCAAGGTATTCTTGGAGTTGTCACGTTCTGCCTATGTTAACGTTAATTTTCATGGACTTTAGTTTGTTTCTCTAATTTACCTGTTTCCTGTGTTCCTTTGTTCCCCCAAGTCATTAGTTGCCATGGATATTTATTTCACGATCACTCCTACACCGGTTAGTCCTTGAGTTCATTATCATTGTGTATCTAAGTTCTTGATTTCTTTCTGTTCATTGTTGTGTTAGTGCTACTAAAATGTAGGAGAGGTATGTTAATAAATACCATGCCACATGAATATCTAAATAATTTGATACCATGGTACAAACATGTACAAAAGTGCCATGCTATACCATCAGAACACTGTATGTTCCTGCAAAAGCTGAACATCCTCATACGCCCCTGAAAACCAACTCTATCCCCTCCAGCATGGGCAGGCTTCATAAATTAAAGACGACACAACCTCCAGTTACACAAGCAGATATCTACACCCAGACTCCTGCTCTGGCCTCAGTATCCACACCCACAGCCCTTAGTTGAAGACTCCAGCAGTGAACAGAACCAAGTGCACCATATAGTTCTCAGCATTCGCCCTTAAGAGAAGTCCGCTGCATATTTCCTGTAAAGAGGTGTTCTGCAATGTCTTTTGAATGCCTTGCCCTGCATAGACTTGCCTTGACTTGCCTCGTAACGCTCAAGGTATGAGGGTTGTCTTTTGAGCTAAAGATCTGGAATGTTCTAAGGCAGATAAAGCCTCCTTTCACTGAAGTGCCACATTTCTACATGCTTTACAAGAGTGCTGAGTGAAAGAATATGCTTGAAAAACAGGGAAGAGTGAGTCATTTCAGGAGAACAACACATTTAGAGAAGTATATACATAAACGCCTTGCCTTCACACTCCTGCCCACGTATGGTGCCATCACTCATGCACTATCCAAAACGATTGTAGGGCAAACACGTCATGTAGGTTTATGTTCAAACATGCTCACTGCTCACTATATTAACTTGAAATAGCACAAGATTGGTATTCTTAACACCCACAATTGGCTCCTTCATGACAATATTGCTCTCAAAAGCATAACTTTGACAGATATTAGATTTTTTATTTATCATTATATTATCTTCAGACAGTAATTAATAGAGTCACTAATACGGGTGTTGTTGCGCAGCGACAGGGTGCCTGCAGCCCTTTCAGTCATGACTATATTTTTATAGGCCTATTAAAGTCAGAATGAAATGAAAATTCACAATATCTATTTTCTAATTATCTTAAAGTAAAAAATCAATGCATATATTTATTTTTTAAAACATTTTGTTGACCTGATTTTTTGTAATAACTTAATCGTCCATTATGCTGCACTTCACATACACCCCTCTAATCATTTTGTTTGCTTAAACCCGTCCCTCTCTTACAACTAACTCTAAGCTGGCATTCAGCCTTCATCCAATCAACAACCAATTGATAGGACATTTTCTTCTTTTTTGATAATTTGTTTGACTTGGGTGTACATCACAATAAAAAAAGAAAATATCTTTGGCTACTTCCGTTTCATCGTTACTCTAAGGGCATTTTCATTAAATCTTTATTTTATTAAGTAAATCCATTCGAAGATATAATCCCTGATATGTAATCTAAGGTCAATAATTGGTCTATATGAGGAATGATGCAATGGAATGCTGTGCTGACTAATCAGCATTCAGAAACAGAACATTCAAATGTATAAATAAGAAAAGTCTCATTAAAAAGAGTTGTTTAGTAGCAGCAAAGTTACTATATTCACAATTCAGCACAACCTTGAGTGTGTCACAATGATGAAGACTGAATGAAAAATTATAAATGAGGTTTAATAAGTAAGCAGTGTGTCCAACACAAACAACAACCGAAAATGTAAAGGTCATCCAGGTGTGCGTTTCCCGTACAACAACGTAACTCGCTGCTTAACTATAGTACGTTGCATCGTTGAAGAAATCAACTAGCTAATGACGACTGTTTCCCGAAACCATATTGTCGAAAATTGGTCGTTCAACCACGTTGGTTAAAGATGTCACGCAGGTGATGGAGTAATAACTTATTTTAATGAATCTGTTGAGATTGAATTAATGGTAGATGTTTTACTACAAATTACGGACATGGCATCTGAGGACTTTTTCTGAGTTATTTTTCTCTATTTCCAGATTCAATCAGAGGCTCGTTCTTATATGGTAGAGAAGAGTGCACACGCGCACTCTTCAAAAACAGTAAATCTCTTGACAAACTAAAATACATAAATTACATTTGTATGTATTCTAGATAAAGACACAGATTGCAACTAATGCCAGCTTGCTTATTTTGCTCAAGACAAGGATTTATAAAGTCCACATGTCAGGCAAACAAGAAACTATGCTTCTAACCAAAGGTCAAGAGCTGTCGTTCAAACCACACAACTTTGCGATGCTGTTTGCGAATGTTCATTAGAACTATGTTTTCAGGGAACACGACTCTACGGAACTTGCGAACAAAGTTGGCTAACGATGCTTTTGGGAAATGCACCCTAGGGCAATTTAAATACACAGTGATAATGAGATGATTATGAACAGGTGATGATTAAATGAGTGTCCATGACAACTAATGACTGGCGGGAAACTAGGACAAATAAACACGTGTGATTAATGAAAACAAGCTAAAAGTCCATGAAAACTGAAACTTAAACGTGACAGAGTGCCTTATTGCTTTTATAAAATTGTTAGGCTACTACATTAGAAATTATTAAAGACAAATTTTCCATTAAATAAGTTAATTTAAGACACTTATGCATGTGTTAACAAATTCAGTGGCATCTTTCGTTGGCCACATTGTGCTAATTCATTCCCTTGTTTTAGTAAAATAAAGGCCACAATTTAACAAAATATTTGAATTAATAGGTACGTTGGCAACAGTTTACTTAAAATTAACAAATTAATTACACAAATTAATAAATCGTGGGAACTCATTATACATTTGTTGCTATACAATAACCCAGAAAAAAAAAAACCTGTAAAGTGCAAGGCTCTGTACAACAACATATAAAAAATGATTGACTTGAATTGTCTCGGATTGTTTCTTATGTACAAATAGAGTTTAAAAGCTTATTTTTCTAACAGATGATGCAGCAACAACATGATTTTACCAATTGGCTCTATAGCCACCATGTTGCGTGTTGCAGTTTCTCCCATTCATAGTTATAGTATATGAGGGATCCATTTTGGTAATATAAAGTCTTATCATGGGTTTTAGCAAGGTTAAAAAGCTGTATTGACTAATCACAAGGCAGGACCAGTTTAATAATGCTATTCTGGATTATATAGTCCTTTGGTATAAAGATGCTGATTTCATGGACCGATTATATACATCCATTTAGGTATTTTCACATTTCTTAAACTCTAATTTATGTCTATGTCTGACCTAAAATATGGTTTTCCTGAGAGACCTAAGAAGGTAGCTGCTATTTTTTAGAAGATTCAAAGTGATGGAAAAAATGATTACATCTTAATATTTAACAAGAGAAAATTTACACAGAAAGCCTTTGTACACACTAACATGCAGCCATTGTCACAAACATGTTTGTTTCTTCTTCTTAAAGACCATGCATTCATGCTCAGTCTGAATCCAGTTTATCTCCCCCTTGTGATTAATAGCAAGGCCCTTATGATGTTTCTCCTTTCTTTGTCGAATAATCTTCTCTATGAGTTGTAATCCCAGAGTAGAAAAGCAGATTTGAATGAATAGACGCCACTGTGTTAAGGATTAGACAGCAGAGACGGTGGCAAGTGCCAAGTATACACTGAAGCAGTTACTTATAAGGATCTCTAAATGGTGCGCTTGTGTGTGTGTTTGTGCATATGGCTGGGTGCGGATGGTATGCTTCCTGTTTGTGTGTGAATGTCTGCATCCATTTACGATTTAACGTTAATTGTGTAATGGGAACACACTGCGGTCAGTCTAAAGGGAAAGTTCAGCCAAAACTGAAAATTCTCATGATTTAATCACTCTCAGAACACAGAATACATATTTTGACTATTTAGTGAAAGTCAATGGTGACCAGAACAACACTGGACCCCACTGACTTTTATTGCATGGGCCAAAAATCTATGAACCCACATTATTTTGCTGAGAGGACTGGAGCCTGTTGTGTTATTCTTAAACTGAACCCTCTCCCACCTGCAACTTCACTGGGTTTGGTCCAGAGACAGGTGGCCAGTGGGAGAGAGAGACAGGCAGCCAAGCATAGAGAAGCAGGCCATCAGATACTCATGCATTCAGTGAGTACATACAGGCCTAGCATCTACTGCACGTGTGCCCACAAACCTGCTGCTCCTTATGCCACATCTGACATATCGCTAGATGAGCCTGTCTCAGCTGATGTTACACTCCATTGCGCGCACACAACACACCAAAAGCATACAAACAGTCACTGTCTGTGCATAACCTGTTATGCCGAACTATGGATCTAATACAGTGTATGAAATGTCTCCAAAATCGTTTGGTTTATTTGCAATCAAGCCAAATTGTCTTCTAATTCAGGTGATTCATGTACAGTATTAATGGGATCTGAATCATCGCGGGGGCTTCTAAATGCTTTATTCTTCTTGTCGTATATAAGACATTGGAAGCAGACATTCTGTAAAGCTTGCAACAGGCCAGCCTTGCCAAATCAATCTGATGAAGAAATTAAGTGGATTGCACTCCATAACTAATGTTCAAATCCTTTTAACGGAGCGAGAGCGGGTCAACCATTTGTTTTATTTCATTGATTGCATTGAAGGCATAATATTACACGTAATGCTCAGTCTAAACATATGCCCCAGCATGTCCATTATGTTAATTTTTCTGCATGGTGCTGTAACAACTATTGAGTGTGACATGCACCCCACAATATTTACTAGGCTATATATTAGTGGTTAGCCTATATTATTTTTGCTGGTTTATTTATAATGATTTATTACATTTGGTCCTGCCAATCCTGAATATATGGTGACATTCTTGCATAATGATTGTAATGAATTTTTTAATTTGCTCAAATTTAACCAACTTTTTTTCATTATTATTAATTGCTTTGGTGGTATCATCAAAATCAAAATCAAAAACCTCTAAACACTTCTTAGATCACTTGATGCTTAAATGCTTCACTATCTCTACATGAATCCCACTTGCTTTAAAGTGCATCATGCAGTGTCAGAAATGTTTGTAATCAGTGTTTTTTAAATATATTTATTAATAATTTAATTGTGATTCATTTATTATTTATTAATGGGCATTCGACTATTTGGGCATTGACTTTCAAGAGCCGTTTTCATAGCATCCTGTCAAATATGTCCAGTACTTTAACAAATATTTAATATTGTCTAGGCCAATAAATATTTTATATCAAATGTCACATAACAGATAAACAAATGCAGAATTTACTTCAGGGAATTTTTTTTGCCCAAATATTTTAAATAGTTGCACACATTTATCACTTTCCATGGCATTCCCGCCTTGAGCCCTGGTTAATAACTGACCCTGATGTGTAGTGATTGAGTCTAGTATTCTGGAATGCAGCTCTCCTCGGATCTTAGCGAGTGACGCATTGCGGGTACAAATGGACCAATCAGAAGCCGCCTCTCCTTGCCATAACGTCCAGTACTGCGATTGACGCATCACACTTTAGCAGAATGTATGACTCCGCCGGTTAGCTAGTTCCACTCAAAACACCCCCCCCCCCCCCCCCCCCCTCTCTGCCAAGCATACATATTCGCGATTTGAAGACGTCGCTATCGTATAAAATCCATCGTACTCTTTACTGTACGCTTACGCATCACAATTGTGACATTTTTGACGATCGTTCCTGATAGGGAAGGAAGTGTGTTGGCGGATGGAGATAAAGCAGGGGGAGGGGTTTATAACCGACCATTAAAGGCGCGTCAGGCACTGTATGATTGCATCCTGTTTTTTTGCCAGCTGCGGACTGTAGTTCTGTGTGGAAATACATCTGTTAAAACAGCGCGATGGTGAGTAAAAACTGTTATGTGTTAACGTGACTGTTTATTTGGTGCAAAATGATGTTATTATAGACTACATATATAAAATAATGCGCGTTACAGTCAGTATACAGTTCGTTGGTATTGAATAGTTATGCATAACGTTATTATTGTATTATTTTTCATTGGATGTATGGGAGTGTTATGGTTTAATGACTGGTAGTGTTCTTCTTGTGTTTTATATATGCGTATTCTTTTTAATTCCATAGGGTAATATCAGTTAAATATTCAATTCTTGCTTTTACATTAAATAATTTAAAGCAACAGCTTGGAAAAGCTTCATTGATAGCCAATATTTAAGGGGCACGTCAGCTGCAAATATGGTGCATTTCTCTTGCACACGCTTATGCTTGAATATCTGCTCATTATCAAACAATCGTATGGAAAGCATTGGACGTCTGTTGTTCTTTAATTCAACGTTCACATGAATCATGAATAAAGTAGTACAAAGCTTTTATGAGCTGTGGAGAAGGGACTGCGCCACCTTCTGCAGTTAGCATTAAAGGGAAAGTTCACCCCAAATTGAAAATGCTTTTCATGGAAACCCATACAACTGGTTGACTTTCTTCTTTAGGACACAAAGGGTGATGTTAGGCACTGACAGTCTCAGTCGACGTTTACTTAAGTTCCATCTGTTTCCCCTCATAATGAAAGTGAATGGAGACTGATGCTGTCATTCTGTCCAACATGAAATTTTGGGGTGAATAGTTCCTTTAAATAGAAGTGAATCAAATCCTTTATGATGCCTAGGTTTTAAACCCCTAGACATGCCACCACCAATATTTAAATTAATGGTTGACCAATATGGGTTTAATGGTTGGTTCCTAAATGATTAGATTTGTTTCCACCAGTGCTTTATATGCATAATTGTTCTCAATGTACGTGTTCTCTTTTTCTCTGCAGGCCGACCAGTTGACAGAAGAACAGATTGCCGGTAAGACATTGCCACCTCCCTTCTATTGGCACATGGTCAGTGGTGTGGATTCCCTGGGTTTTCGTTCTCTCTCTCTCTCTCTCTCTCTCTCTCTCTCTCTCTCTCTCTCTCTCTCTCTCTCTCTCTCTCTCTCTCTCTCTCTCTCTCTCCGTGGATTTATACTATTTCCTTTTATGGCAAACCCTGAGACTTGGTCGGGACACATTCCTCAAATTAATGGACAGGTTGTTGTGGTGGGAATCGCGTAACGTCAGGCTTTAAAACTAAGTGACTGAGTAATTTCCTGGGGCTAGATGTAGATTTCGATGAACACACCCTTCTCTGTTGGAGAGAGTTAGTAACTGCAGGCACTGAGGAACAAGGGTGTGTCCCCTGCTCAGTATCAATGGCTTTGACATGAAGTTACAGTTTCATTGGCTGCTGGTTTGTATTGAGTCATTTCTGACCGGCTATTCCAGATTCTAGCTCATGATGGACTTATATGCGTTACTTTATTGGGACATGATGTTCTTGATGTCTTTATAATATGTTTCCTTGGTGTTTTGGATCCTTAGGGTAATTTCAATGGTTTATAGGAATGCACTTATCTCTTTGCCTCAAATGGAATTGCGTATGTGCTAGAATTGTGCTATGACAACAGATTATTTGTTTCATTTTAGGTGATCTGAGATTCATATTTCTGGTATCGCGTGCAAAGACCACCCTGCAAGATTAATGTTATTTTCAATATGTTGGAGGAAAATAATATGAAAACCTCATGCTTTCAGGATCAATTTGTTTTTTGACTAATGGATCTGATCATGGTTGTGCTATTACAATGAAGAAACTCAAACAGAAATGCTCTGATACCATTTAGGTCATTGTGGTCTGTCTCCATAGCGACAGTGAGGTCATGGTGGTTTATCCATCGAGACATAGTCTCAAAAGTGTTTCCCTGGAGATTGTGTGAGGTCACAGCAGTGTTTCCATACTGCTCTGAAATCTAGATCCTATATTCGCTCAATGGGGTCACATCACTGGATCTCCATATGGTTCAGTGGGTCTCCATAGGAACAGAGTGAGGTCACAGTGCTGGATCTCCATAGAAACGGTGCCTTGGAGTTGATAGTTTGCATAGAAGCAGGGTAAGGTTTCATTTCTGCGAGGGGAGGACAGGCAGTTGTAGCAGCCAGTGGCGTTTTTACATAAACAGATGTCACATTTCTTTTTAGAGGGATTGATATCTTGGACTTTTTCCATTGTAGTTGTTCAAGCCTGTTCTAGTTTGGGTGTCACGTGTTTTTCGTGTGCCTTGCGTAATAAACTGGTAATTACAGACTGCAGACTTTTTCCCATTATACAGTGACTCTTCGCAGTGTTCATTATAAGTAAGGACAAACTGCTTTTTAAAGACTGCCTAACTTGTTGTGCTCTTGTGGTCTCGGGCCCTGAATTTTGAAGCCAACGTGAGACTTAATTTGCAACCTTTTTTTTTTTTTTTTTTTTTTTCTGAGTGCAGCAGCGAGAGGAAATGTATACGCCAGGACATGTTGCTAATTAGTAATTGGTTGCACTGTAAAAGTAGCTGTTACTTTTCGGAATGAAGCCTGGTAGTTGAAAAAGAGAGGATTCATTACGGCAGCTAAAAAGCAGAATAGTTTCATGGCTATTGCATTTTAATAAAAGATTATAATGGATTTTTTGTTGTTGTTCTTTCAGAATAACGCACCGATTATTCGTTCATTTTGACCTGGAAACACGCGTTAAAGTAAATGGGGTCAATCTTAGTTTACTTTAAAAGCTCTATGGTTGAGCTCAAGGTTCTTTTGCATTAATGTCTGAAAGAGCTTGTTTTGAAATTGAGTGTAAAGTGTATTTGGGCTTCCCTTCTTTGGAACTGGCCCCACTGGTTCCTCTGTGTGTCTTTTGTGTTCAGTGTTTGTTTATCTTTGGGAGACTCTGTCAATACTAGATCCTATTACATTTATTTGTCACCCTTCACAGAATTCAAAGAGGCTTTCTCACTCTTTGACAAGGACGGCGATGGCACCATCACAACCAAAGAGCTGGGCACTGTCATGCGCTCGCTCGGACAGAACCCGACAGAGGCCGAGCTGCAAGACATGATCAATGAAGTGGACGCTGATGGTAAGGACGACCACGTGCATCCTCAACCCAAGTGAATGGTAAAAGTTGGGCTTTGTCTGAATTCTTTCTCTTTCTACATAGGAAATGGGACGATAGACTTCCCCGAGTTCCTGACCATGATGGCGAGGAAGATGAAGGACACCGACAGCGAGGAGGAGATCAGAGAAGCATTCCGTGTCTTTGATAAGGTGAAGCTCGTCTAGTTCCAAAATAAGACACAGAATAGTGCCACACAAATTCACGTGCAGTCACTGACCTGGACATCTTGTGCTTCAGGATGGCAATGGTTACATCAGCGCAGCTGAATTGCGTCACGTAATGACAAACCTTGGAGAGAAGTTGACCGACGAGGAGGTTGATGAGATGATCCGAGAAGCAGACATTGACGGAGACGGACAGGTTAACTACGAAGGTGAGTTGACTGAAAAGTTGTTTTAGAACTCATTGTTTGTTAGATCGTGTCCTCAATAAAACGTACAACCACAGCCTATCGGAACATGGTTTGTTTAATATACTGTTATGTGGAGTAGGATTGTTGGACCACTAAGATTCCAGCACATCACAGAAACCAAGCAACCAACAAAATGTCACTAGGCGCAGTCGTGGCTGGTTAGGATATGGTGTCAGCGGGCATCTTGAGTTCATGTTAGAAATCTTTTCATCGTTCAGAAACGGACTAACCCGTCCTATTTCTCCACAGAATTTGTACAGATGATGACGGCGAAATGAAGGCCTTGTACAGATCCTCTCTCTTCTATAAATAATTTGCCTTTTTCTGTTTAATTTATCTGTAAAATGTTAAGTCCCCTCCCCTTCCTCCTCCCGGCTGTCCAAAGGAACTGCATGTAAACTGCATAGGATCTTCAGTCCTCATGTCCCTTTCTTTTGCTGTCATCGTGTTTTTGGAGTGGCGGTGCGGTTACACGGTCAGGTGCTTGTTGCCGCGAAGAGGGGGTTGTGACGTGCAAAAACGTACACGTCACGTCTGTCTGCCCCCCTCATGCGTAGCAAGAGTGGAGACCTGCCAGCTGGTTGTCTTCTGGCAGCGACGCTGGCACGGCAACAATGTAGAGGAGTAACTCTGCATGGACTATGGACAAAGTATATTTTATATATATATATATATATATATATATATATATAATATATATATGAAATTTCTCAGCATTGCACTACTGCAAAAAAAAAAAGACACGGGTGTTTCTACAAGATACTCGTACATAAACTCTTTTTGTATCTGCTGTTCTATACTAAGAACTTGTTTGAATCTTACAGTGCTTTTTAATGTTTTAATCACTTATTCACATGATTTTTTTTATTTCTTTACTTTTTCTTTCTTTTTTTTTAAGCCGCTTAATGGCATTGTCATGCCTCAGATAGTCCATTCCAAGTTGTATATTTGTTTTCCAATAAAATTTGACTATTTACCCATAAAAGTTTCTTTGTTTGCGAAGCATCATTTAGCCTCTGATTAAAAGCCCTTCTGTTAATCATTATGCATCCCAGAGCTGGTTTTTTATAAGTTTGAAATCTTTAAATACTTTACTTAACCGAGTTGTACTCTATTTATTGTAATAGTTCAGATTATTCATTTGTACATCATTATACGATGCATCTCTGAGTCAGCTGGACAAAGTGCTATGTGTTCACAGGATTGGATTGGGGCGAGGCCTCTGTAAAAAAAAAAAAAAAGAGCTCATTAAAGTAATCTTGGATGACAATTGTTGTAAAAGTCATCCTTTTCCTTGTGAGAATACATCTGTTCTGTTCAGAAGTTTGGCCATGTTTATTGAAGACTAGATGCGTTTTAATGCATGTTTGGAGTATGTATACTGTACAAAGATGTAGTATTAGTTATAATATAGTTAATACACAGCTATAAAGTATCATTCATGCACCTCTCCACGTTAGGTAAGCTTTTCAGGCAATCCAGGACAAAAGTATACTATATATATATGTATTTTATTTTTATTTTTTCTCAAGAGCTTATTACAGCGACAGCAGTACACTGAAGCATAGCTTGGTTATTCACGGTATGTCAGTGTTGAAGTGCACTGGTACAGGAGATGGCTCTGACAAACAGTGGACACTGGGCCCTTCAATTGCTTGTTAGAAGCATGTGTTCCTGGTTGCCTAGAAACCGAGCAGAACATTCTGCCATAAACTCCCAGAGAGAGGCTTTCACTGCTTCTGCTGTGCTATTTTTCTGTGTCAAACACTTGTGTCATATGCCTCTTACATACAACAAATTATTATATGAAAAATACAACTCACTTTATATTGTGTCGTAATCCCTTTTAAAGCTTGGGAGATTTATTTTAGAACTTTAAATTGTAGTTTAATTAAAACAGACACAACAATAGTTGTGGGTTGCACCTCGGATAACTTATACAAATTATAAGAAGTGTCTTGAATTCACATTTATATTTTTGATCAGAGAATTTGATGAACAAACTCATTGAGACATTTTTTTTCTCAATGGGTAACAAAATCAGTAAATGTAAATAATAAATACAAAAGCAAACATATAGCAGAAACTTGTGTATCCAGTACTCTCGATTAATAGTTAAATAGTTTTAGTATCTAAGCGACGCCTCTTGTTGTAGAGGTGTCTGTTACAGAAAACAAACAGGAACGACAGAACTATGGCCACGGGAAGAGAGAAAACATTACCCAAAGGGAAATGTATAGATGGGGTAAGTTTTTATATTTGTTGTGGTGGAAGGTTGGTGCATAAGAATTACACAAGAACTATTTCTTTATAGTGCAGGGATCTTCTGCACCCATTTTTGACACAACCACTCAAAGGTTTGAGGGTCGGTAAGATTATATATATATATATATATAGAGATATTCTCTATTTATATATATATTATATCAGATATTTATATTGATAAAAAAGGTTTTTGTTTTCAAATAAATGCGTTTTTTAAATATTTCTAGTCATCAAAGATTCCTGTTTTTAATATTGATGATAATGATAAATGTTTCTTGAGCACCAAATCAGTATATTAGAATGATTTCTGAAGAATCATGTGACACTAAAGACTGGAGTAATGATGAAAATTCAGCTTTGCATCACAGGAATAAATTACATTAAAAAAACAGTTATTTTAAATTGTTATAATATTTTACAATATTACTGTTTTTCACTTTATTTTTGATAAAATAAATCCAGCCTTGGGTGAACACAACAGAATCTTACCAACCACAAATGTCTTTTTTTCTTCTTTTCAGAAACAGAAAGAAGAAATGTACACTGACAGAAGTGGTTGGTGGAGAAACACTATTAAGGCAGGTGATATTTTGAAAAAGATCCAGCAAACAGAAGTAAAAGTAACAGTTGTTCTGCAACAAATATAAGTCATGACAAACACAATATGAAGTGTACTTTACAAATAGCTCCTGTTTCACACCGCACAGGAAAGCAGCTTGTATAATTTTGATGCTCATATTAACAGGTTTCTGCTTTCACACTGCCTGCATAAGCAGCAATGTGTAACCACAGCTTCAACTACAACCTATTTTTGTAGTGAAAAGATATGCATTATGAAAATGCACAAATGCACTTTAAATCTATTCATCATTATGCTTTTAGTCCAGATGAAATAAGCAGTTTATTACACGTTGGGCTCCGTTCTATAATGATTAACAGCCATTCGGGTGATTTCACAATGTTTAAGTGTGTTGTAATAAACAATGACTTCACTCAATAACCATGTTATACTTTGGCTGTTACTAAAGGACATACTCTGTGTAGTATGCCAGAAATGATGTAAGGTGTGAAACAGCCGTAAAAAAGAGGTCTCCTCTTCCTACCATCAGAACTACCCCATTCCAGGCAGTTACCACATCCGAGACTTCATAGAGGAGACAGGACTCAACCCGGTGCCGAGGACGTACAGCTTCAAAGGCCCCGCGCGAAACACCCTCATGTGGACTGTGCGTCCGGGTGGGGATCTGCTTTTGCCTGGGGCGTATAACTTTACTGATTCAACCAATGAGGCTCTGCGGCGCCAAGCAACTTACTCTTTCAAAAACTGCCCCAGACCTGACAACCTCACTTTAGGCCTCAGGGATAAGGTCAGTCAATCACAATGATATATAGGCGTATAAATGCAAGGTGCCTTGAGATCAGTTCAACATTCTGTCTTACATTCCATATGATGTGGGAGAGAGGGGCACAACCTTACACTTTTTGACTTTCTCAGTTTGTGTAAATCCACTAGGGTTCAGAGAATTTATTTTTTCCCCATATTAATTTCACACGTCTAGTACAATTATGGGGTTTTGTTTCATTAATACAGTGTGTACTTTTTTCTTGATTTACCCCGAAAGAATGGAAGTGAAACGTGACAACGTGCTCCATAGGTGGGGTACATTGCAACACGACAGCTTAAAATGTTATCTGATCTAATCAAAAAAATATACTAAACTAAAATATTTTGTGAATAAAATACAATTATTAACTTTTTCATATAAAATAATGGCATTTTTTTAATAATTAAAAATAAAGTAATTTTTGAGTTTGACATCAAACACTGCAAAACACAGCTATAGCATAGTTCAAAGCATCATAATAATTAATAATTTCTGAACATTGACTCTCAGTCTTTATTCACCCTTTTCTCATGGTTTCTCAGTAGAATTCATACAGGTAAAAAATAGCATAGTTCTAATATAATAGTAACGCAGTGTTAGAATGTTCCCCACCTGCGCAACTGTGATTTAAACCCTGCTAGGGTCTTCTGGTGGTTAGATCAGCATTAAAGAACTTCCTCAACTGTGAAATAACAGATTTAAGATTAAAATAATATCAGATTTATCTAATTTTAAATAAACATAATAAAAAACTGATGAAAAATCAACTTAAGTAAGAAATTTACTTTTGTTTAAAGTAATGTTCAGTGATATCTTCCAAAGTTTTTTTTTAATTTTGGCTAAAAAAAAAATCTCTATATAGTGTTGGTATGGCAATTAGTAAGTACACTAAGTTTCGTCATGCTAGCATGTGTGGAAAGTTTTAAACAATGTGTGTTACAACTAGCCCCACATTAGGTTGTGCCCCGCTCACAACTACAAATCAGTTTAATGTAGCACACAATACGATGACTTTTTTTTTTTTTTTTGGTGACTGACACTAAAAACAAAAGCAAACTATTTATCTGATATCAGTAGCTGGAGTAAAGCTTTTACCTTTGAGTATATGAATGAGTATGTCAAAACAATTGTTTGATGTATTAGTTTGTGTGTGTGTGTGTGTGTGTGTGTGTGTGTGTGTGTGTGTGTGTGTGTGTGTGTGTGTGTGTGTGTGTGTGTGTGTGTGTTTGTGTGTGTGTGTGTGTGTTTGTGTGTGTGTGTGTGTGTGTGTGTGTGTTTGTGTGTGTGTGTGTGTGTGTGTGTGTGTGTGTGTGTGTGTGTTTAACGCAGGACATTAACCTCTCTCCTGGTCATTATGATGTTACGGAGAAGCCTGTCCCCAAATCACCCTGCAAGTGAGTAGGCCACACGCTCAGCACGCTTTCACAAATGTCAAGTCAGAGAACGTCTGTACACACTGCAGCTCGGCAATGTTTTTCCATCTCATTCTCAGTTTCTTCCTTTACCTCAAGCAGTTCACAGAACTGCTCTCAGATGCTTTAATACTGGCCTTAACAATAAGGATGGTCCAAAGACCAGGGTCAGTGTCAGAGAGTTTGTGACTTTCCCTTGCCTTTACTGGGTACTTGTTGCTCAAATACATGTTTCAAAACAGACTCAACATTTGGCTTCCTGTGATGTACTGTACTTAGCTGAACACTGTTCTTGCAAATTCTGCTGATTTAAAACTTAATCAATGTGAATTTATCAGGTTGGTTGATATAGATGTGGTTTTGTTGAACTTGTGACAATGAATCTAGAGATTGAAGCATTAATAAGAAGGGGTTTTAAATTGTAATCACAGTCATTGTCTTCCAGTAAAAGTTTAGCCGGTACCGATAGCCGATTATTCAGAATGATATCTGCCGATGCCGATAGTTTGATTTTCTTAAGAAAAAAAAAATCTCTCCCAAATAATGCTGTAAACTAAACAGGGAACCCTCTCATTTGGTACATTACTAAAATATGAGGTTAAATGAACAACAAAAATATTATATTCAACTCGCATTTATTTTCAGATATAATAATTACACACAAATAAAAACTGAAAGGTTAACATAAGTTAGTTTTCATAAACTTTTGTCTTCATGACAAATTTATTCAAGCATACATACTCTTCAGTTTTATATATTTATTATACTTTTTCTTGTATGTATTTGATTATATATTTTTCTATAGCTAAACTTAAAAAATATGAACACTGGATAACTTTCCTGAGGTAAATGCAACGTTAAGTGGCACATTGTTCACAAGCTGTTTTATTGATGTTTTATTGATGTCTTTCCATGGCTGATGTAGAAGCACCTAACCCTGGTTATAAGCCGAAACTTGACATAAACTGTAAGCTTGTCCCTCAAATCTGTTTGGTTGATTGGAATGTTGTTCCAGGATCAACAAAGATATTGATTTAGCAATATTTTGCACTTGGTGAAATCAGGTTCTGCTGACAATCCTGGCTTGAACTAATGGTGATTCATAGGATCAAAATGAGCCTGCTTTAACTGTGCTATTTTTTTTTTTGTTAATGCGTTATTGTTGCGTTAACTTGCCCTAAATTCAACACAAGACAGATTTTCTTCATACGCAGTGTGGGTTGCAGTCTGAACAATTTTTTTCCCGCCCCCTTTTGATTGACAGGAAATATTTGGCCCTGATCACCGGCTCTTGTTAAACAATCGGCCAATGGCTTTTATCAGCCGATACCGATTATTGGCCAATACATTGATGCATCTCTAGTAGCTATCTTAGGTCATGTACCTTGTCACTATTTTTATCTCAACATCACACTGCACTAAGTACTTATACCCCCCAGTTTCACAGACTAGTCCCAGACTAAAATGTATGCATGAGCTGTTTTAACTGAAAGCAACTTGCACTGAGATATCTCAAAATATGTCAGTGCCATTGTTTTGTCTCAAGATGCACACCAGTAATGTTTTTTGAGGCATATTTATCAAAGCTACTTACGTCCTAATTGAACTAAGGACTAATCCTTAGCCCTGTCTGTTAAACAAGCCACACACTTATACACAAGACTAAAGATAACCATTACAATACAGCCTTGTTTTAGATTAATTCTAAAACAGTGGTTCTATAAGAAATCAAAACAAGCTGTAAATTAAGCTAAAACAAATGAAAATCAAGGTATTTCTTATTTTAATTCAGCCCTCCAACCGTGGTTTTTGTCTTTGAAATAGCAGTATTCAAAGACTTGAAAAATCTGTACGAGAAGCCTTATTTCAAAAGTGTGATTTATAGACCTGGAAATTTCATGTAAATGAAAAAACTCTTTGTGTCACGATTCCCTGTTTCCCTGTGTTTCATGGGCTCTTATTTTGATATTATTTTGTCTTGTTGTGCCTATGTTCATATAGAATACAGGGTTTTTAGTCATTTTTGTGTATCTGTGTAAATGCGAAGCGTTTTGACAATAGTCAATGGTGTTGTCTGTACACGGAAAACTCAAAGGAAACGTATGGTTGTTGTGTAAACTAACTTACCCTTAGTTTCCAATGCAATCCTTGTTTGTTACCATAACAACTAATCACTTACACCTGTCCTTCATTTAGCTTCTTGTCATCTTGTGTATATAAACCCTCAGTTATTTCTGTTCTTCGTCTATGTCCGCTTTGACGTGTCCAGTTTAAACAGCTTGGAAAGTTGAAGTCTCTGTACAGACTTCAGAAGTATATCAGAGTCGGAAATAAGTGGATGGTTTATTTTAATTAGTGATGGGAAACCGAGGTTTTCTGAAGCATTTGAGGCTTTCATCAAATTGTGCTGAAAAAAGGTTCTTTTAACACAATGCGCATTAGTGACAGCTGGTGGTCACACTTGTTTTCTCCACCATATCTAATAAATCAGTGCAGAGCAGAAAAAGCACATGACCAAACAAAGCTTCGGAAGTCTGTGAGGTACAATAGTGTAATGCAGATAATGTAATGCAATAATAGAATAATGCTACCTATCAGATTGTGCTACCAACACTATATTTGCATTGTTTTAAAGGTAGGATTAGGGGTTTGTTCAGAGCATTTTGTTTTGTAAACGAGGCACAGTGTAATGGAGAGTTCGCAAGAAACTTTTGTTGATTAATAAACTGTATTGGATCTGACAGCAGATTTCTAGCTGGACCAGCTGTATTTTGTTTATTAAGCGTGCAGGGCAACCACCCATAATAGCATGACAATAATCTAGCCTTGATGTCATGAACGTATTGTTACTAATTGTTCCGCATTTGTCATTGAGAGCATATGACATAACTTAGATATATTTTTAAGATGGAAAAATGCAGTTCCCTTTCGTTGTCACTCCGAGTTACATCGGATGACGACGAATGGGGTTTCGCTTAGAACACCTATCGACTTCGAGTATTACAAAACGAGCCAATGGCAAAGAAATGCCATGGGTCTGCGGAATTTGCATAGCGTATCTCCGCCTTACCTCGTGGGTATAAAAGGAGGACGCCGGCAACATGCAGATATATTTTTCGCTTCGGAGCCAAGAATATTTCTTCACTCCACAGTCATCTCTTACTTCGGTCTACGAGACGAGCTTCTATCTCCGATGTTGGTGTGACGGCGATCTGCAGCGAGCTCAAAGTGCCTGCTGATCTGTGCAGGGATCTGCCAGTGTGTGTGTGTCTCCCTGTGTGCTTCAACATCGCGGAGTTTTTTTCTCCTCTCTTAAAAGAGCTTGCACGCGGCACGTCTTTTTAAAGACGGCTCGCCCATGCATCTCTGGTTGCAGCGGACTGGTATCGGACTCTGATGGGCACGAGCGCTGTCTAGTGTGTTTGGGCTTTGATCATGCTTGAACAGCGCTCGTGGATGACTCATGTTCTCTCTGGGAACGTGATCATCGCGTCATATATAGGTCGAGACTCGGTGAACTCGCAAGAGTGAGAGTCCCCTTATCCACCCCCTGATCTTCGGCTGGTGGCCAGGGTGACCTGAGGGTGTTGGTCTGGAACAAGGCGCCGACTCTGTGTACGCGACCCCAGCCCCCCTCTTTAATGGCGGTGCCCGCTAGCGAACTGATGATTCCATGAGTCTACCCTCGGGTGGCCCGTGTGTTTTCATTTGAAGCTACAGAGGATGATGCTGTGTCTGTAGCAGCATCACTAGGAGGGCTTAATTCTTCTGGAAATGACGACTCGTCACAGCTGCCACCCTCTGGTGTGCATACGGCTGTGCCTGAGTCTGACCCGGAGATGACGGCCATGCTTTCCCGGGACGATTGGTTTTTGGGTGAGGCCGCCGACCCGCGTCCACGGCAAACCCCAATATCTTTCCTCCCGGACGTGCGTGATGAGATCACGGGTCCGCTCGTTGGTCTCATCCGCCTTTCCTCCCCTCAGGGGCCGCTGCCCATGGGTACACTGGGGTCCCCCCGGTTGAACGCTCTGTTGCCATGCTACTGTGTCCTCAGAGTGCTTCCCGGCGCAATCCTAAGCACCCGTCCAAAGCCTGTAGTTCTTTTCGTCTACACTAATCTGTGGCGAAATCCTATAGTGCCACAGGACAGGCAGCCGCCTCACTGCATCCCATGACCGTTCTGCTGGTCTACCTGACCCAGATGCTCATGGACATGCAGGAGGGCGGGACTGACCCGAGGCTCTTCAGTGAGCTGCGCGCCGCCACTGACCTTGCTCTCCGAGCGACGAAAGTGGCCGTACGCTCTCGGAGTCAGGTGATAATCACCATTCTGGGGCTGACCGGTCTGATGTGCACAATGTCGGGCGGACCCGTCTGCCTGAAACCCCCATCTCCCAGGTCGGCCTCTTCGGCGGTGCGGTTGAGTGCTTCTGCCCAACAGTTCTCAACCGCCCATGAGCAGATTGAGGTTATTCTGCCCGACGGCTCCGCCGTCCGCTCAGATTCCTCAGTCTGCCCACCGCCGAAGGCGCCCTCCTACGGTTCCAACCCCGCCCGTTCACCCGGGCCTGGCTCTGGAAGACCGTAGGGGGGATGCCACAGCCCTCTCCAGCCCCGCCCCCCGCTAAACGCCGGGTTAAGCGGCACTTTTGAGATGGGCTGCTCAGAGATGAGACTCAGTTCTTTCCAGGAGTTGGTAGCAGGGCCACTCCTTTCCCCGGTGGAGGGCTGGCGAAGAATCCTTATTCAGAAAGAACTGACTCTCTCGTCTCTGAGCATATAGAGTTCTCGGACGACACAGAGCGCCGCCCACAAGCCGTGCTCTCCTCGTCCCCCTCTGTCCCAGAGGCGGTTAACACGGTGTGCCGTCCACGGACCGCTTCGCCCCTGTCCCCCTCTGTCGCCAGACCCCTGACAGAGCAGGCCCCAGTGGAACGCTGATACTTCCCTGGCCTCCTCTGTCAGGGTGCGGTTATGACCTTGCCCCCACACCGGGCCGCTATGCCGTCCACGTCTGGGCCGGTCATTCCACTTCGCTGCACCACCGGGGGGACGTCTGTGGTTCTTGACGCCGCTGGCACAGTTGGGAGCCTGCCTAGAGCTTCCTTTCTGTTCCGCTGGGTCACGCGAACCGTCGGCTCGGCTTGCGATTCAGTTCGCACGGTCTCCCCCCCAAGCTTCAGGGGAGTCTGCTCCACTTTTGTCGGGGGCTATGCCCCTATCATAGAGCGAAGTTTGCTACCCTACTGGCGATGGGTGCGATTGAGACTGTTCCTCCAGCCGAAATGAGGTCCGGGTTTACAGCCCCTACCTCATTGTCCCGGAGAAGACTGGTGGGTTACGGCCAATCCTGGACCTACGCATCTGAACCGCTCCCTTCACAGGCTGCCGTTCAAGATGCTCCTGGCCAAACGCATTTCTGGATGTGTGCGGCCACAGGATTGGTTTGCAGCTATCGACCTGAAGGACGCCTACTTTTATGTCTCCGTTCTCCTTCGACTCAGACCATACCTACGGTTTGCTGTCAGGGCACGCGCTTATCAGTACGCTGTTCTCCCATCCGGGCTAGCCCTGTCTCCTCGCGCCTTCACAAAGGTTGTTGAGGCAGCCCTTGTTCCTCCAGGGGAACACGGGGTTCGCATCCTGAACTATCTCGGTGACTGGCTTTCTTAACTCACTCCTGAGACCAGGTTTGCGAATACAGGGACCCAGTGCTCCGGCACCTAGCTCGTCTGGGCCTTCGGGTCAACTGGGAAAGGAGTAAACTTTGCCCCGTGCAGAGGAGCTCTTTTCTCGGTTTGGACTTGGTCGCCTTCTCCACTCAGCCATTGCTGACTTGCCTGAGACTATCAAGCGCAAGAGTGGGGTTCCACTGAAGTTTTTTCAGAGGCTCCTGGGGCATATGGCATCTGCTGCCGCGGTACGCTGCTCAGATTGCTTCATATGAGACCGCTTCAGCTTTGGCTTCGCGACCGAGTCCCGAGGTGGGCATGGCAACACGGCACCCTCCGAGTACCAGTTACTCCGACCTGCCGTCAGTACTCACCCCGTGGTCGAACCTCAGTTTTCTACGGGCCCGAATGCCCCTGGGACAAGCTTCCCGGCATGTTGTTGTCTCAACAGATGCCTCCACGGGCTGGGGCGCCAATTCGCAATGGACATGCTGTCACACTCTCATGTTGAGCAGAAATGCTCCTGAAAAATTCTGTGAGATTTATCACACCCAGGTGTTGAGCAGAAATGCTCCTGAAGTTCAGTGAATTTCTTCACACTTAGGTGTTGAGCAAGGTTGCTCCTGAAGCTCAGTGATTCTCGCATGTAGTGTTGAGCAGTATGGCATGTCTATTGCCTCGAGTTGCTGGCAGTACGCCTTGCCCTGCACCGCTTCCGGGCGTTGCTCAGGGGTCAACACGTACTAGTCCGATCAGACAGTACCGCCACAGTAGCGTACATCAACCGTCAAGGTGGTCTACGCTCGCGCCGTATGTCGCAACTCGCCCGCCACCTCCTCTTATGGAGCCAGAAGCATCTGAGGTCGCTTCGAGCCATTTTCATTCCCGGAGTCCTGAACTGTGCAGCCGACGAGCTCTCACGGCTTCAGCCCCTCCCTAGAGAATGGCGACTCCATCCCCAGTCGGTTCAGCTGATTTGGGACCAGTTCAGAGACGCACAGATAGATCTGTTTGCCTCTCACGACTCGACCCATTGCGACCTGTATTATTCCCTGACCGAGGGCACGCTCGGCACGGATGCACTGGCGCACAGCTGGCCGCGGGGCCGCAAATATGCATTCCCCCAGTGAGCCTTCTTGCGCAGACCTTGCGCAAGGTCGGGGAGGATGAGGAGCAGGTCATCCTGGTTGCCCCTTACTGGCCCAACCGGACCTGGTTCCCCGAACTAGTACTCCTCGCGACAGCACCTCCCTGGCCGATCCCTCTGAGGAAGAACCTTCTTCCTCAGGGACGGGGCACCCTATGGCACCCTCGTCCCGATCTCTGGAACCTCCACGTGTGGCTCCTCGATGGGACGAGGCAGGTTTGAGTACCCTACCACCAGCGGTGGTGGCTACCATCACTTCCGCTAGGGCATCGTCCACGAGACACGTCTATGCGTTGAAGTGGAACCTCTTCGTCAGCTGGTGCTCTTCTCACCGAGAAGACCCCCGGAGATGCTCGATCAGCGTTGTGCTTTCCTTCCTTCAACAGGGGCTGGAGCGAAGGCTGTCTCCCTCCACCCTGAAGGTCTATGTTGCCGCTGTTGCCGCACACCATGCTCTCATCGAAGGTAAGTCGGTGGGGAAGCACGACCTGGTCATCAGGTTCCTGAGAGGAGCGAGGAGACTAAATCCGCCTCGCCCTCCTCTCGTTCCCTCTTGGGACCTCTCAGGGTTTCTAACTGCCCTGAAGAGTGCTCCATTTGAGCCCCTGCAATCAGTCAAGCTTAAATTCCTTTCTATGAAGATAGCGCTCCTGGTTGCACTGGCCTCCATCAAAAGGGTAGGGGACCTGCATGCATTCTCTGTTGACGAAGCGTGCCTGGAATTCGGGCCGGCTTACTCTCACGTGTTCTTGAGACCCCGGCCTGGATATGTGCCCAAGGTTCCTACCACTCCCTTCCGGGACCAGGTGGTGAACCTGCAAGCGCTGCCCCTGGAGGAGGCAGACCCAGCCTTGGCACTGCTCTGTCCAGTACGCGCTCTCCGCGCCTATGTAGACAGAACCAGTGTTTCAGGACCTCAGACCAGCTCTTTGTCTGTTATGGTGGGAAGCTGAAGGTAAAGGCTCTATCCAAGCAAAGGTTGTCTCACTGGATAGTGGACGCAATTGCTTTGGCTTACCAGCAGCAGGGTCGATCGTGCCCCCTTGGTGTGACTGCCCACTCCACCCGGAATGTGGCGTCCTCTTGGGCTCTAGCGCATGGCACCTCGCTAACAGACATCTGCAGAGCTGCAGGCTGGGCGACACCTAACACATTCGCCAGATTCTACAATCTCAGAGTGGAGCCATTGTCCTCTCATGTACTCGCTTCAACCAGCTAGTACTGGACCCGCTCAGGTGTCTGCGCTTGCTCGCCATTCCACTCCACGGACTGGATACGTGCGATTTCTCCTCAGGTGAGCTTCTCCGAAAGCCCTGAGTTCCTCCAGCACTCCTGACGTCGGCGCCAGTGTCTATTGCCTGCGCGTCGGCTAGGTGCCTCCCGTGTGCATGGTCCCTCCTCTGAGCGACCGCCACATGTGTATTTCCACTGTAAGCCTCTCTGAGCATGTGTCTTTCCCTTGGCAAGCCACCTTGCCACCCCTGGGGTTGAAATATTCCACCTGTGGCTGGATACCCCAGTGTTCTCCATATGTTTCCTTTGGGTCATGTGTATTCTCTAAGTCCCCCCCCAATGGGGGTTGGCATTAATTGCATACTTCCCCTAGCTTGGGATATGCTTCCCAGTGTACCTTGGTATTCCTGTGATAAATGGAGTCCTTCGTCCAGTCTACGACAGGGATCTCGATTTACGCAGGGCAGCTGAGAAGGTGGCGTGATTAGACTGGTAACCCCATTCGTTGTCATCCGACGTAACTCGGAGTGACAACGAAAGGGAACGTCTTTGGTTACGTATGTAACCCTCGTTCCCTGAGTAGGGAACGTAGACGTTACGTCTTCCTGCCACTTTCCGCTGTACCGCGGGGATCGCCTGAGCTCAGTCTTGGCTCCTCAGCGAAGAAACATATCTGCATGTTGCCGGCGTCCTCCTTTTATACCCATGAGGTAAGGCGGAGATACGCTATGCAAATTCCGCAGACCCATGGCATTTCTTTGCCATTGGCTCGTTTTGTAATACTCGAAGTCGATAGGTGTTCTAAGCGAAACCCCATTCGTCGTCATCCGACGTAACGTCTCCGTTCCCTACTCAGGGAACGAGGGTTACATACCTAACCAAACACGTTTTACAGATACTAGAAACGTGACTTTCAAATGAAAGATTGGTATCAAAGAGCACACCCAGGTTACTAAACCATCAAGTGTTAGACAGTATTCTAGGTTATTACGTGAAAGAAGTTTTTGTCCAATAATTTGAATCTCTGTTTTTTCAGAATTAAGTAGTAGGAAATTACTAGTCATCCATTTTTTAAAATCAGCTATGCATTCCGTTAATTATAGAGCTGTGTATCATCAGCATAACAGTGAAAACTAATGCCATGCTTCCTAATGATATCTACTAAGGGTAGCATGTACAGAGTGAACAGCAAAGGTCCTAGCACTGAGCCTTGTGGTATGGCATACTGAACTTTTGTTCGATAAGAAATCTCTTCATTTACTGCTAACCAACATTACTGCTATTAAATGCAGCACTAAGATCGAGTAACACTAATAGCGAGATACAACCACAATCAGATGATACGAGCAAATCATTTGTGACTCTAATGAGAGCTTTTTCAGTTTTATGGTACGGTCTAAATCCTGACTGAAAATCCTTGCAGATTACATTTCTTTCTAAAAAGGATCATAGTTGTGAGGATACTGCCTTTTCTAGTATCTTTGACAGAAAAGGTAGATTTCGAGATCGGCCTGTAATTGACTAATTCTGTAGGATCAAGTTGATCAATACCTACAGATTGGCATGGGGTACTTTCCATAAGATAATCTCTCAATGCAAATCAAACCAGCTATTAGGCTAACTGAAATAAAACCATGCCAATCTCTAGGTATGGTGAAGGGAATGTGATGTTTGGGGCTGACTTATACCCCCAGTATTTTAAGAAGGAACATTTATTTATTTATTTATTTATTTATGATACATTATTCATTCACAAAGAAAATTGATGTTCTTAAAGGTTGGATTTTCCCTTATTTTTGTTAATTAAGGCATTAAGATCAATGTCCAAAAGATGATTTTTTATTCCTCTTTTTAGTCAACTTTAGCATGGGTGTGTTCACTTATGCTAAGCACTGTGTGTGTGTGTGTGTGTGCGTATATACTGTATATATATATATATATATATATATATATATATATATATATATATATATATATATATATATATATATATATATATTATTTTTATTTTATTTATATATATATATATATAATGTTTGTTTTTATTTTTGTGCAAAAACGTTATAAACATTATAAGTGAATCTTAAGAAACATGTTCAAATCAAATATCAACATAAATCAATGTATGATGGCCCCTTTAATTATTTGTTTTGTTTTAGTTACTTTATATAGTTATTGAGTATAGTTAGTACAGTAATTATTTCAATTGTTGTGTACAATTAATCATTTGAACATCAACATATCCAGCCAAAATACTTCAGTGAAAGTTTTTCTTTAGAAATGCATTTGAGTAAAAGTAGAAGTATCCAGTTGCAATACTAAAAGTTCCACAAAATAGTGTGAAATACATAATTTTTACACCCTTGTGAATTATTCTTTCTTACACAAATGAAAAACAAAATGAAATATTTTTGTAGTGGGGGCCAATGAAAGTATTAATAGAGCAAGTACAAATCTGAAGCCTGATTGAACAAATAGCCAGGTAAAAAAATAACAAATTATTGTTGAAGCCTGAAGTGTTTCACCTGTGTTTGTTGACTCTTTCCTCTCCTCCATCCTATTTGCACCATTTTATTGTCTTCTCTTATGACACTCGTTTCTTATTGCAGGCACGTGATGTTCCGCTCAGCTGTACAAAGGGTCAGCTTTCTCCCGGTAATTGTCCGGTTTCATTGTGAATAATATAGTCTAACCTATTATGTGTAGGCTATATTAAATGCTTTGCCTGTTTTCCCCCAGAATGGTTTAAAGCACGTAGATTCCTGTGAGAGAGTTTCACTGATGCACGTCAGTGTTGCACCGCACCGTGGCCTCAGTGGCTGGTTATTCGAGCTGTGCTGGCAGCTGTCTAGTGTTGACGGAAAAGTGAGGATGCTAAATCATCCTCTGGGTCTCTAGGGTGAACATTAGGGCTTTGTGCGGTTGTAGAAGGGTGTCGTTTCATGTCAGACAAGTGTTTTGTCAAAGGTTAAGTAGCAAAGAAACCTCAAGCTTATTCTTAAGATGACAGATCAACAGCAAACAGGAAAATTATATTACTCAGAGGCTGAAATTCCATAGTTTAAGGCTGGAATACAAACAAGACTGAAGACAATCTGAACAGATTTTAAAGCACTATGGCATCATATACTTGCAGACATAGATGGGTATAGAGAAACATTGGGCATCATACGCTAAATGACTGAGGATAACACACTAGCAGACTTTAAAGTTGTTCACAACAAAAGCCGCTTTTTCACCGTCTGGCTGAACGACTCTAAGAACTCTAAGACTCTAAACACAATTGGAGGAATATAAAAAAAATATCCTGGCTCTTGCAAGCTTTGTAATGGGAGTGAATAGAGCCTGTGATTTTGAAGCTCCAAAAAGCACATCATCCATTATAAAAGTAATCCACACGGCTCCAGAGGGTTAATAAAGACCTTCTGAAGTGAAGCGATGCGCTTTTGTAAAGAAAAATATCCATATTTATAATTTTTTAAACTATAATCACTTGCTTCTGGCAACAGCCATACGCGAGTCTAGTTCTGGTGGAAGAGTGACCTCTGAGTCTGACCCGACCCACCAGCCACTTATTAGGTACACCTGTTCAATTACTTTTTAATGCAAATATCTAATCAGCTAGACAAATGGCAGCAACTCAATACATTTAGGCATGGTCAAGACGATCTGCTGAAGTTCAAACTGAGCATCAGAATGGGAAAAAAATGTGATTTAAGTAACTTTGAAAATGGCATGGTTGTTGGTGCCAGACAGGCTGGTCAGAGTATTTCAGAAACTGATGATATTTTTACGCACAACCAGCTCTAGGGTATACAGAGGATGGTCCAAAAAAGAGGAAATACCCAGTGAGCGGCAGTTCTGTGGGTGAAAATGCCTTGTTGATGCCAGAGGTCAGAGGAGAATATCCAGACTGGTTCGAGCTAATAGAGTGGCAACAGTAACTCAAACAACCACTCATTACAACTGAGGTCTGCAGAACAGAACAATACATCAAACCTTGAAGCAGATGGGCTACAGCAGCAGAAGAACACACCGGGTTTTACTGTATATGCTAAAAAGTTGGCCAGTTTAGTTCCAAGTAGTATTGAAGTAGTAAGCTACCCTTACAAGTTTACTTCTACTAATACCAGTGTACTAGAACTTTGAACTTTTGATATTTGATATAGTACATTGATATTAGTATTCTTAAAATTCTTAAACAATACTTAAAATATACTTGAACTTTACTAAAGTGTATAATTACTAAAATTAACTTGAAGTATACTTATTATTCGTACAGGTAAGAACAGACTACAATTCACACAGGTTCACCAAAATTAGACAATAGAAGATTGGAAAAATGTTGCCTGGTCTCTTGAGTCTTGATTTCTGCTGCAGCGTTCAGATGTTAGGATCAGAATTTGGCATAAACAGCATGAAAGCATGGATCCATCCTGCCTTGTATCAATGATTCAGGCTGGTACTGATGTAATGGTGTGAAGGATTTCTTGGCACATTTTGGGCCCCTTACTATAATCAAATGGCCTCTACAGTCCAGATCTCATTCCAATAGATAGAGCACCTTTGGGATGGGGTAAAACGGGAGATTCCAGTCGAGAAATCTATAGCAGCTGCTTGATGCTATCAAGTCAATTTGACCAAAATCATTTCCAGCACCTAGTTGAGTCTATGCTATAAAGAATAAAGGCAGTTCTTAAGGCAAAAATGGGTTCAACCCGGTATTAGTAATGTGTGCCTAATAAAGTGGCCTATACTTCTTTTGTTTGTAGATAAATCTGCGTTTTTGAACAATCACTTGATTTAATGATTCAATGACTCACTCACCAGTTTAGCATTTAAAGCTATAAAAGGAATGTGGATCACATAGTTCATATTAATGTCTCTGGTATCCTGGCAGTTGTGAGCAGTGAGCCCAGTTTGATATCTTTTCTCTGAAACTCAAGTGAGATTTTTTATTCCTGTGTAGTTTTCACAGGTTTACCTTAAGGCATTTGAAAAGACAGAGAAAGCTTTTTTTGATATTGATATTTTCTTCGAGTTGTGAGTAGCTTGTTTTGGAAGGTGTTGAATATGGCTTTTCTGCACAGGAATCCCTTAATGAAATAATAAGCTCAGTGCCTCTTCAGACATGTGTAGTATGGCACAGCTATCCACTCTTGTCCAGGGGAATGCCGAGCTGGCTGGCTGTCCCATAGAAGAAGGGTGCAATGGCCTGATGCCTTTAAAACCAACAGAAGTTGACCTCATGAGCAAGCAGGCAGAGGGAAGTGAGTTCCACTGCAGCCAGCATTAACACCTCCAGCATAGTTCAACCTGCCACACACACCACTGCACAGGCCAGCTGGATCAAGTGAGGCTGCCGGTGGAATCAAATGGCATGTAATGATAGCAGACAGCTTCTGTAAGCAGTGAAAGCTCTTCTTCTCAGCTATGCTTTTGAAAGCACATAAATAGATCTATATCTGTGATTATAGAGTCAAGCAAAGGTTGATGAAGTGCTTTTTTGGAGAACACTAATTAGATTTTTTGATCTTCGACTCTAAAGGAATATTTCAGGCCGTGGAACACAAAAAGGCAAGTTTATCAGATTGTCCTTGCTGCTTTTTTAGCATATAATGAAAGTGGATTGCGATTTAAATTATTAAAGGTCCAAAAAAGACAAAAAAGCTCCATGAAAGTTTCATAAAAGTAGTTGACATGACAATTTTGGGGTGAACTATTACATGAACTGGTTAATTAAATAAAATTAGAATTTCACTTTTGTTGACTTGACTTCCATTAATGGATTTAGAAGGAAGGACCAGCGCCTGGACATTATAATCCAAGGCCAAGCACGGGCATTGCAGTCACTTCCTGCTTTAGGTCTACAGTACCACGGCTGTACAGTGTGCATTCGGTGAGCTCCATTTCCATCCCTGTTCGATAACAAGCTCTACAACCCTACATTAAGTCTTACAACAGCAAAGCTAGTCTTAGGGCCATCGATTTACAACACCAAAATCAGTGTATTGATTATCATAAATGGGATGAATGTGCATGTTATTAAGTAAAATGGGGCTAAAAGTCTTCGTTATTTTGCCTTTTATTGACAGGGAACTCCCGGACCAGGTGTGCATGAGCCCACATGGCACAAAGGTCAACGGCTCAGCACTAAGGGCAAAGTGGACTGGGCCTATGACCTCCTTTTTCGCAACACACCATGAACTTTGCCCTCTCTTTTGTCTGACTTTCCCACATGTATTCCTTCTAGTAATATTTCCCATTCTTTTGAAAGTAGGGTGTTGCCAACTAGTATGCGACTGACCTTGTTGAAAGGTGGTTGAAATAATGTCAGTTGTTGTTTTAACATTGAAGTATGTTAAAAACGTTTCATGCTGAATTTTTGCAAAAAGGTAAAGAAAATATGTATACATTTTAACAAGTTTTGTAAGATACGACATTGAAACAACATTGTAATATTAACATTGATTCAAGTTTAATAAAAATTCTATCCCTGCAATCTCTGTTATCTCTGTTATGTCATGAACCGACTGTGTGGCTGCCCATGTAATGAAAAAATCTTTGTGATGACTCTCACATTCACATAACTCATTCAGCCTGAACAAAGAGATCAGTGTCACACAAAAAAACGTCTTGGTTACTAATGTAACCCTCATTTCCTGAAGGAGGGAACGGGAGATGTAACGTCGACGTGACGATGTAATTGGGATCGCCTTGAGAGACCAATCTACTTCGAGAGTATTAAAATGAGCCCATGCACATTGGCATGCGATAATTGCATCAGCTGCTCTGCTTGCAGCGCAAGCATATAATGAAGAGCGGATGCGTTGCATATTGTTTTACGCTGAGGAGCCGAGACGTGTTCGGCCGTACAGCGATGGTCTGCAACCGTGGCAACGGGATGTTACGTCTCCCGTTCCCTCCTTCAGTGAACGAGGGTTACATTAGTAACCGAGACTTTCCCGTTCAGTTGCTCACATTCGACGTAAGGTCGACGTGACAACGTAATTGGGATCCCATAGAAAATGCCACGGTTGCTGCCACATCCAGCGCCCTACGCAAGACTCTCAGACCCCCAATTGGTTGGGGTGGAGGGCCTGCGTAGAGGGAGTTCGAACTGCTGTTCCATTATAACCCACACAGTGGAACTCTTGGATAACACTGGGAAAGCTTGCCGCTTCCACGCTCAACGTATATGTGGCAGCCAAAGTTTCAATATAATGCAACAAAGCTACGCAAAAGCTTCCACTTTTAAGTTACAGACACAGGCTCAGTAACAGAAAGCATGGTTATTTTCAGCCGCGTAAAAGAAACAGCAATTGCAGCAATAGGCTAGGCCTATAAAATGACCGTGGAGCTAGCATCATCATCATCATAACACAACGGTTATGGAAATTAGAATGAAAGTACTTTGAATTAAATTGCAATAAAGTTACAAACGATCCACAACATTAAAGACAATAGGCTCCGAAATAGATAAAATAAATAAAAAATCCTCACTCTCTCTTGGTCCCTCTCCTCCTTCGTGACTAAGAACTTTATTATAAGACGTCCCACTTGACAATTTCCCTGATTTCAGCCAGTTAAGCATATTTATAAAATATGGAATGGAATGAATGAAACGAGTTGGCACGCATATAGCTTAGCGGCTGCAGTGCATAAAAGAAGAGCAGTGCGTCTTCTTCTAGAAGACAGCAGCTGTCTTCTTCTACGTTTCTATCAAAAACTAATAAATTATAGTTTTTTTATTTAAAATAAAAGCGATTACAAAGGAAATGTTTACTGTTCATGTTTTTGTATTTTATTGTATGGAAAAATCACACTTAAAAAAACAGACCGCCATTAAATTTTTCCTCTCACGCACCCCTAGGGGTGCGCGTACCACACTTTGGGAATCCCTGGACTAGAGGTATGGCCACGTCATGGGTGTGGTCCTCTGGGTTTCCTATTCAGGACATTTGTGCGGCGGCCGGTTGGTCCTCGCCCTCCACATTTGTAAGGTTCTATAATATGGAGGTCCCTTCCCTGCAGGCGAAGGTCCTTTCTGTATGATTAGACTCGACAAGGTCCAGTCTCATCTATGTGTCAGGTCACTTTTCATAAGCACACTTGCTATAAACCAGCTTTGGCTGTTTTTTGTCCATATATATAATCAGACCCGAGGGTATCCGGTCTATTAGTATATTATTTTGGGGTACGAGCTTAGTGACATCACTATATATATGATTGAGACCATCAGTATATATATATATATATATATATATATATATATATATATACATACATATGAATTCTGGCTTGTTAGGAAGATGAACTCCCAATGGCAAATTCGGGTTCCCTTTATAGGCACTCTGATGTGTGTCTACGTGCTGATAGCTGATTGGCGCACACGTCAGAGGCGCCTTCGCCATTGGATGTGCAGTTGCTGCAGCAAAGCCAATCAGTCAGTCAGTCACTTTCCGTGGTCACTGTGCAGTTGCAATGCGTTTTACATATAAGCTTCAATTAATCTGAGGAAAGGAGTTTCTCAACTGTGTATAGCTACGCAATACGGAGTGACCTACTCTCAGGGAACTGTAACGACTGAGACAAATCAGACACAATTATTTGTTATAGTTAACAAATAATATTTAAAGCTCACTCTGGGATCTGTGGTCCCATCAACCCAACAAGGGCAAGAAGGGTCTTTGGTCACCTTGACTACGATCAGATAAGTTGGTTTTATTGCTGTTAAAAATGTGGTCAAGACAGAGAAGACAGAAACAGACTTTAAAACAGACTTTGCTGCATTAATCATATACGAACTGATCTATAAATGAACATGCATCCCATAAATTGTGTGAATGATTTACTGTCTTGTGTACTATGTATTTGATACTATTGTATGTATTTTATAATAGAACCAACGGTCAATGTAACCTCACCTATACCATGTTTGGTCTTTATAAATTGGTACTTTGAAGATTGAAATGATTGTGTATATGATATGTTGATAGCTGCACAACATATTAGCATTACAAGAATCGTTCATAGTTTCTTCATCAGCAACCGATCCAGCGGCACATGCAAATGAGCACGCTTGAAATAAAGACCCATAAATCAAATTCTCCCACCTGGAACTTCCAACTTTCTTATTGGCCGAGCCAACCCTGAGATGTGGGACCTCAGCAGGCCCCAGGGCCCAGGCCTTGACCAAACCAGCCATGTGCTCATTCAGGAGAGAGATGACACTCTCAACCACAACAGAATAAAGGACAACCTCAGGAGTTTGGCAAAACGTCTTCATTCAACGCGGAAGAAGTCCATCGCAACTCCCACCATTTGCTCTGCGTGGTCTCTCAGGCCCAGGGCCGGCAGGCCACAATCTGAACTCCAGCCATGAGAACAGAGTCGAACTAACCACGCAAGTTCATCATATCTTCTTCACCCAACGGAGAAGAAAACGATTGCAACTTCAACATTTGACACTCACAGAACCATCAACAACTTCAATTTTCAACAACTTCAAGAATTGTGTACACTGCAAAGGCCATGCAAGTATGCTTTTAAGAAGGTGCTTTGAAAATGATAATGTTGATGGTTCTTTTCATAGTTAAATGGATCTTTTCCATAGTTCCATTTCCTGCCTCCAGTTTCATTCTGTCACTTTAACCATCTACTTATGAATGCATGAATGAATGTGTAATTGTTTGTATGTTAGTTATGTTTTTGTTGATAAAACGTGTGCACAAGATGTATTTGGTTCTGATTCTCTGCTTGCATACAGAGTTTACTTTACGATTTAGATTGTGACTACATGCTCTTAATAGTACTGTACAGTAAGAAAGACATTTTTCCCTTCCTCGGAAATGAATATTTTTTAGAATTAATAAACAATTAACGGCGAGTGTTCACGGGACAAACAGGTGGGTTGATTGAAATATTAATTTTACTACATTAAGTTAATTATATTAACTGATCCAAATATTCATAATCAATTATAACCAGTTATTATTGATTATTAATATTTCATAGAGCTAATTTGCTACAGTGGGAATCTCTGTATATCTTATGCAGTGTGTGCTTGTCAAAATATTAAATCTGATTTAAAGCTTTTGACATATAAACTCGTGCATTAACCCTAAAAAATAATTTAGCGTTCATGTAAACACTATGTTCGGATTTATCAATCGAAATGATTTAATTCCAATTGAAACAAAAAGTGTCCATGTAAGCTTGGCTTATGTTTTGCCTGAGTTCTCATTTCATTGTTTGTTACTATAGTAGCTGTTCAGTTTCACACCTATTTCTTGTTCTGTTGATTGTCATCTCTGTATATAAGCCCTCAGTTTTCTAAGTTCCCTTTCGTTGTCACTCCGAGTTACGTCGGATGACGACGAATGGGGTTTCGCTTAGAAAGCCTATCAACTTCGAGTATTACAAAACGAGCCAATGGCAAAGAAATGCCATGGGTCTGCGGAATTTGCATGGCGTAACTCCGCCCCACCTCGTGGGTATAAAAGGAGGAAGCCGGCAGCAAGCAGATATGTTTTCGCTTCGGAGCCAAGTGTATTCTTCTCTCCACAAGCCATCTCTGAATTGTCAGCTTTACAAACGAGTACCTCGAGTGTTGGTGTGACGGCGATCTACGGCGAGAGCGTGCTTCCTGCTGATCTGTTGCAGTGGTCTGCCAGTCGGTGCGTTTCTCCCCGGGTGCTTCAACACTTGAGTTTTCTCTCACTAAAAGAGCTTACACGTGGCACGTCTTTTTAAAGATGTCTCGCCCGTGTACTTCTGGTTGCGGCAGATTGGTATCGGACTCTGATGGGCACGAGCGTTGCATAGTATGTTTGGGCATTGATCATGCTAGAGCAGCGCTCGTGGATGACTCATGTTCTCTCTGTGGGAACATGACCATCGCGTCATTACGGTCGAGACTCCGTGAACTCGCAAGAGTGAGAGTCCCCTCATCCACCCCCCGTCCTGCGGCTGGTGGCCAGGGTGATCTGAGGGTTACGGTCTGGAACAAGGCGCCGACTATGTGTCCGCGACCCCAGCCCCCCTCTCCAATGACGGTGCCCGCTAGTGAACTGCTGATTCCCGCGGGTCTACCCTCTGGTGGCCCGCGGGCTTCAGTTGAAGCTACAGAGGAAGATGCCATGTCTGTTGCAGCATCACTAGGCGGGTTTGACTCTTCTGGAAGTGAGGGCTCGTCACAGCTGCCACCTTCCGGTGTGCATACGGCTGTGCTCGAGTCTGATCCGGAGATGACGGCCATGCTTTCCCGGGCAGCCGCGAGCATCGGACTTGAGTGGAGGCCTCCACCCTGTCCTGAGCGCTCGCGGCTGGACGATTGGTTTTTGGGTAAGGCCGCCGACCCTCGTCCTCGGCAAACCCCAATACCTTTCTTCCCGGATGTGCATGATGAGATCTCGAAGTCCTGGAAGACCCCCCTGTCTTCTCGGGACCGCTCGCTGGTCTCATCCGCCTTTCCTCCCCTCGATGAGGCAGCTGCCCGTGGGTACACTGGGCTTCCCCCGGTTGAACGCTCTGTTGCCATGCAACTATGTCCTCAGAGTGCTTCTTCTCGGGGCGAGCCTAAGCACCCATCCAAAGCCTGTAGATTTTCGTCGACCCTGGTGGCGAAGTCTTACAGAGCGGCGGGACAGGCGGCTGCTTCACTGCATGCTATGGCCACTCTGCAGGTCTACCAGGCCCAGATGCTCAGAGACATGCACGAGGGTAGGACAAACCCAGGGCTCTTTGATGAGCTGCGCGCCGCGACCGACCTTGCTCTCCGGGCGACGAAGGTTACCGCGCGCTCCCTGGGTTTGGTGATGTCCACAGCTGTGGTCCAGGAGCGACATCTGTGGCTGAACCTGGCTGACATGCGGGACGCTGAGCGGACCCGTCTGCTTAGCGCCCCCTTGTCCCAGGCCGGCCTCTTCGGCGGTGCAGTTGAAGACTTTGCCCAACAGTTTTCAACTGCCCAGAAACAGACCGAGGCCATCAAACACATTCTGCCCCGCCGGCCCGCTGCTGCCTCCACCTTGCCGGCCGGGCAGACGCCTCGACCTGTTTCCCGCCGAGGGCGCCCTCCTGCGGCTCCCGCCCCTCCCGCCCGGACCACGCAGCAGCCTCCACCCAGGGCCGGTCGCGGAGGAAGCCGTAAGAAGGCGCCACAGCCCTCTCCTGCCCCGCCCCCCGCTAAACGCCGGGCCAAGCGGCGCTCCTGAGACGGGCTGCTCAGGGATGATGATTGTTTCTCAGGAGGTGGTAGCAGGACCACTCCTTCCCCCGGTGGAGGGCCGGGGGAGAATCTTTTGTTCTCCACTCCCCGCTGCTCACCCACGGGTGGGCAGCACCCTAATGTGGTTAAAGACAGAAACAATCCCCTCTTCCCTGAGCTCACAGAGTTCTCGGGCGACACAGAGCGCCGCCCACAAGCCGTGCTCTCCTCGCCCCCCTCTGTCCCAGAGGCGGTTGACACGGCGTGCCGTCCACGGACCGCTTCGCCCCTGTCCCCCTCTGTCGCCAGACCCCTGGCAGAGCAGGCCCCCGCGGGACGACCAGCCTGGTCCTCCCCTGGCCCCCTCTGCCAGGGTGCGGTTGCTAACTGTGCCCCCTCTCCGGGCCGCTATGCCGTCCACTTCTGGGCCAGTTACTCCGCCTCGCTGCCCCTCCGGGGGGACGCCTGTGGCTCGCATGATCCCGTTGGTTCAGTTCCTGGGAGCCTGGCTAGAGCTTCCCCGTCTGTCCCACTGGATCGCGCGTACCGTCAGGCTCGGCTATGCGATTCAGTTCGCACGGTCTCCTCCCCGCTTCAGGGGAGTCCGCTCCACTTTGGTCGGTGGCAATGCCCCTATCATGAGAGCAGAGATTGCCACCCTGCTGGCGAAGGGTGCAATCGAGACTGTCCCTCCAGCCGAGATGAGGTCCGGCTTCTACAGCCCCTACTTCATTGTCCCCAAGGAAACCGGTGGGTTACGGCCAATCCTGGACTTGCGCGTGCTGAACCGCTCCCTTCACCGGATGCCGTTCAAGATGCTCACCGCCAAACGCGTTTTCGAATGCATACGGCCCCAGGATTGGTTTGCAGCGTTCGACCTGAAGGACGCCTACTTTCATGTCTCCATTCTTCCTCGACACAGACCGTTCCTCCGGTTTGCTTTCGAGGGGCAGGCATACCAGTACGCGGTTCTCCCTTTCGGGCTAGCCCTGTCTCCTCGCATCTTCACGAAGGTCGTCGAGGCGGCCCTTGTTCCCCTTCGAGAGCAAGGGGTTCGCATCCTGAGTTATATCGACGACTGGCTGATCCTAGCTCACTCTCGAGATCAGGTTTGCGAACACAGGGACCTAGTGCTCCGGCACCTAGCCCGTCTGGGCCTTCGGGTCAACTGGGAGAAGAGCAAACTTTGCCCCGTGCAGAGGATCTCTTTTCTCGGTATGGACATCGACTCGGTCGCCATGTCCGCGCAGCTTACGAGCGAGCGCGCGCAGTCACTGCTGACTTGCCTAAGACAATTCGAGGGCAAGAGTGCGGTTCCACTGAAACTTTTTCAGAGGCTCCTGGGGCATATGGCATCTGCAGCCGCGGTCACGCCGCTCGGATTGCTTCATATGAGACCGCTTCAGCTTTGGCTTCGCGACCGAGTCCCGAGGTGGGCATGGCAACACGGCACGTTCCGAGTACCAGTTACTCCGACCTGCCGTCAGTTCTTCACCCCGTGGTCGAACCTCGATTTTCTCAGGGCCGGTGTCCCCCTGGCTCGAGCTTCCCGGCATGTTGTTGTCTCAACAGATGCCTCCACCACGGGCTGGGGCGCCATGTGCAATGGACATGCTGCTGCGGGCTCCTGGACAGGACCCCAGCGGCTGTGGCATGTCAATTGCCTCGAGTTGTTGGCAGTACGCCTTGCCCTGCACCGCTTCCGGGCGTTGCTCAGGGGTCAACACGTACTAGTCCGCTCAGACAATACCGCCACTGTAGCGTACATCAACCATCAAGGTGGTCTACGCTCCCGCCGTATGTCACAACTCGCTCGCCACCTCCTCCTATGGAGTCAGAAGCATCTGAGGTCGCTTCGAGCCATCTTCATTCCCGGAGCGCTGAACTGTGCAGCCGACGAGCTCTCACGGCTTCAGCCCCTCCCTGGAGAATGGCGACTCCATCCCCAGTCGGTTCAGCTGATTTGGGACCAGTTCGGGGACGCGCAGATAGATCTGTTTGCCTCTCACGACTCGACCCATTGCGCCCAGTTCTATTCCCTGACCGAGGGCACGCTCGGCACGGATGCTCTGGCGCACAGCTGGCCGCAGGGCCGCAAGTATGCGTTTCCCCCAGTGAGCCTTCTTGCGCACACTTTGCGCAAGGTCAGGGAGGACGAGGAGCAGGTCATTCTGGTTGCCCCTTACTGGCCCAACCGGACCTGGTTCCCCGAACTAGTACTCCTCGCGACAGCACCTCCCTGGCCGATCCCTCTGAGGAAGAACCTTCTTTCTCAGGGACGGGGCACCCTATGGCACCCTCGTCCCGATCTTTGGAACCTCCACGTGTGGCTCCTGGATGGGACGAGGCAGGTTTGAGTACCCTACCACCAGCGGTGGTGGCTACCATCACTTCCGCTAGAGCGTCGTCCACGAGACACGTCTATGCGTTGAAGTGGAACCTCTTCGTCAACTGGTGCTCTTCTCTCCGAGAAGACCCCCGGAGATGCTCGATCAGTGTTTTGCTTTCCTTCCTTCAACAGGGGCTGGAGCGAAGGCTGTCTCCCTCCACCCTGAGGGTCTATGTTGCCGCCATTGCCGCACATCATGACCTCATCGAAGGTAAGTCGGTGGGGAAGCACGACCTGATCATCAGGTTCCTGAGAGGAGCGAGGAGACTGAATCCTCCTCGTCCTCCTCTCGTTCCCTCTTGGGACCTCTCAGTGGTTCTAACTGCCCTGAAGAGTGCTCCCTTTGAGCCCCTGCAATCAGTTGAGCTTAAGTTCCTGTCTATGAAGACAGCGCTCCTGGTTGCACTGGCCTCCATCAAGAGGGTTGGGGACCTGCACGCATTCTCCGTTGACGAAGCGTGCCTGGAATTTGGGCCGGCTTACTCTCACGTGATCCTGAGACCCCGGCCTGGATATGTGCCCAAGGTTCCTACCACTCCCTTCCGGGACCAGGTGGTGAACCTGCAAGCGCTGCCCTCGGAGGAGGCAGACCCAGCCTTGGCACTGCTCTGTCCAGTACGCGCTCTCCGCGCCTATGTAGACAGAACGCAGTGTTTCAGGACCTCAGACCAGCTCTTTGTCTGTTATGGTGGGAAGCTGAAGGGAAAGGCTCTCTCCAAGCAAAGGTTGTCTCACTGGATAGTGGACACCATTGCCTTGGCTTACCAGCAGCAAGGTCGACCGTGCCCCCTTGGTGTGACTGCCCACTCCACCCGGAGTGTGGCGTCCTCTTGGGCTCTAGCGCATGGCGCCTCGCTAACAGACATCTGCAGAGCTGCAGGCTGGGCGACACCTAACACATTCGCCAGATTCTATAATCTCCGAGTGGAGCCTGTGTCCTCTCGTGTACTCGCTTCAACCAGCTAGTACCGGACCCGCTCAGGTGTCTTCGCTTGCTCGCCATTCCACTCCACGGACTGGATACGTGCGATATTTTTCTCAGGTGAGCTTCTCCGAAAGCCCTGAGCTCCTCCAGCACTCCTGACGTCGGCGCCAGTGTCTATTGCCTGTGCGTCGGCTAGGTGCCTCCCGTGTGCATGGTCCCTCCTCTGAGCGACCCCCACATGTGTATTTCCACTGTAAGCCTCTCTGAGCGTGTGTCTTTCCCTTGGCAAGCCACCTTGCCACCCCTGGGGTTGAAATATTCCACCTGCGGCTGGACACCCCAGTGTTTCCCATATGCTTCCTTCGGGTCATATGTGTATTCTCTAAGTCCCCCCCCTCCGGGCTGGCATTAATTGCATACTTCCCCTAGCTTGGGATATGCTTCCCAGTGTACCTTGGTATTCCTGTGTTATATGGAGTCCTTTGTCCAGGCTGACAGGGATCTCGATTTACGCAGGGCACTGGAAGACAGCTGAGAAGGTGGCGTGATTAGACTGGTAACCCCATTCGTCGTCATCCGACGTAACTCGGAGTGACAACGAAAGGGAACGTCTACGGTTACGTATGTAACCCTCGTTCCCTGAGTAGGGAACGGAGACGTTACGTCTGCCTGCCACTTTCCGCTGTACCGCGGGGATCGCCTGAGCTCAGTCTTGGCTCCTCAGCGAAGAAACATATCTGCTTGCTGCCGGCTTCCTCCTTTTATACCCACGAGGTGGGGCGGAGTTACGCCATGCAAATTCCGCAGACCCATGGCATTTCTTTGCCATTGGCTCGTTTTGTAATACTCGAAGTTGATAGGCTTTCTAAGCGAAACCCCATTCGTCGTCATCCGACGTAACGTCTCCGTTCCCTACTCAGGGAACGAGGGTTACATACGTAACCGTAGACGTTTTCTGTTCGGTGCTGTTCTCTGTATTCCTCGTCCATTCTGCATTAAACACTCTTTATTGGATTTATTTAAACATTTTTATATTGATGGTGCTGTCGTTTTATAAAAGGGAAACTATTGGTGTCAGTACAAAATTAGTGTGCACATACCCAAGATAAGTGAGTAATAAAATAATGGTGACCATTTTTTCCAAAATAGATTATGAAAGAGTAAGACTAGTGTCCAGTCAGGTGACGCTATATGCCTTTGTGCAATCACACAAGTCTTTTCTAACAGGGTCATGTTCAGAGTCAATAGCACGCTAGACAAAAGTGGCTGGAGGCCTAGTATCATTTTACATTGCAATGGACAGGTGCTGGTACTACATCGCAGGTCTATTATATGACTCATATTACTTTAAAGAGGATGGTTTGGGTTTGGGATCAGGGCAGTGGTTGATGTAGGCTACTATTTTTTGTGAAATATGAACAGAACAACAAACTTTTCCTTCCAGAGAAGATCAACTGATTGAGCACACCTAATGTGAGGGTGAATGCAAGGCGACCTTGAAAACTCATGTTGTGGTTGCTGAAGCTAATTCAGTGGCTAATAATACATTTAAAGTGGTCATATCGTATTTTTTTTAAAGTAGTTAATAATTATCAAGATTTTTCCCCGAAGCAAACCAGTGTTTTTAATGGCCCCTTTTCATCTTCTCCATTTTCTCTGCTATAATATGATATGCGGCTATGTTGTTGTGATTAAAAATGTTTTTTAACTGCCCCATTTTGTGTCATTTTGCATCATCATTCATTAGTACTTTCTTCATCAAAAAAGAAACCCATCAATCTATGGGCAGCCAGCTGTAACTCAGTCTGGACACCTGACCTTCCAGGACTCCAGAGTCCCACGTCAGTCTAAGCAGGAGTAGCAGGGACAGTCTCTCTCTGTCACACACACTCTCTCTCACACGCACACACACACACACACACACACACACACACACACACACACACACACACACACACACACACACACACACACACACACACACACACACACACACACACACACACACACACACACACACACACACACACACACACTCTCTCTCTCTCTCTCACACACACACACACACACACACACACACACACACACACACACACACACACACACACACACACACACACACACACACACACACTGAAGAGTGAATACCTAGAGAGGTTGCGCAAACGTTCCCTGGTGCTATTTTTTTCAGTTTCAGATAACAATTCCACCACAAACCAGGAAAAAACCTAGTCTAAAGTCAGTGGCGCGTTATTCAGATGCTATTTTAAGGGCGCATTCTTGCCAATAATGTAGCGTGTGCAACACAGACACACCAGTTCCCATTTTTGCAAACCATACATAATTACAAGGAAAAATATTACCACACAAGGGAAATCATTGTGGCGTCCATGAAGATGTGGAAAAATAGGCATAATTCTAGCTTACACATTTACCCAAATTATTATACAGCTGTTTAACCGAAGCTAATTTGGGAGGGTTTCTCCCATCCCCATACAATGTCACTCCTCTGTCTTTTACGGCCCTGACGAGAACGTCGGTCTCCTGCGCCTGGCAAATCCGCCATCATAATAGCAATCCACCATGGAACAAGCGCCCCTGCTTATAAAGGAAATGTGAGATGAAGCTCTGATTGGTTTATTTCACGTTACGCCAAAACCACAGCTATGAGTAATGTAGCTACTTCAGACCAACCAATTTTAGATTTGCGTCGGGCTCAAGAGTCATTTATCCCGAGATCCGCCCACAAAGTTACTTACGTTTAGCGTTTGACACTTGCGTTTCAGATCGTTAAAATAAGACCCTAAGAGTGTATGGAGACTTATTTATTTATTTGTCTTATTAGGGAGACTTATTAGAAATGTATTTTTCATTTGCAATGCTTCATGGGAGGGGGTGGTTGCTGCTGAGCTATGTAAAATTTATTTGGTAAAAGCATTTTCTTTTATTGGAGAATCTCTATTAAGGATTACGGGTAGCTTTTTAGTATTTGACAGATACTTTTGTTACTAAATTGGCCCCAAAATTTAAATGTTGCCAGGACCACTATCGTCAAAGATGATTGACAATTAGCATACAGTTTGGACTGGCGGTATGGTTCTGTTCTGGGCAAGAAATCCCAGTGCATCCATGCGGTGAACGTGATTTCACCAAGTACCACATGTTCCTGGAACAACATCTTTGTTGAGCCTGGAACAACTTTCAGATCAACCAATCAGATTTGAGAGACAAGTTTACAGTTTATGTCAAGTTTAGGCTTAGAACCAGGGTAAGGTGCTGTAGGATTACAAATTTTATTTAAATGTTTAATTGAGCTTCCAATACAATAGTATAGAAACTGAGAAAGTTTAGTAGACTGAATTTAGATATCAGAGTATCAGCAAGAGATTCATTGCAAGTCCTGTTCTCTCTATTGTAAGTTAAATTGGTCAGAGCACTGAGACTATCACCTTTTGTCTTTATGCGCTGCCTGGCTATTAAGATAATGTGAAGGTATCGGTGAAGAGTCTGGCTGATTGGATTAGGATATTTACATTACACTGTTATGCTGATTGGACTAGGATTGGTAACACTCTCAGTCTAGGGCACGTTCCTCATTTACATCCTTTTGTTTCAGAGTGTCTCCACCTTTATGTAACTCCTCCCCCTTAAATGGTATATGAACTACTGTATACTGCTTTTAGTTAGACTTGACTTGACTTGGGTAAGATTTTGGACCAAGCAGACTACAGCAAATAAAGAATCCTGCTTAAATAAGTCTCCTGGTTCTCGCTTCTGAGTTTTTCTACACTGAAGAAGGAAGAAGTTTACAACAGTGCTTCAACATCAGTGTTATTCACCTATCAATTCCCTCTGATTTAGAGAAAAGTTATGTGTAGGGTTTGGTTTAGGGGTAGGGATAGGGTAAGGACTAAATTTTTGGACAGGAATGTTGTTCCAGGATCAACAAAATATATTGATCCAGGAACATGTCCTACTTGGCAAAATCACGGTGACCGCATCCATGCAGCCTAGCATGGATAAGAGCAGGGAGAGCAGCAAGAGAGAAAAGAGAGCCGTGTGTCCAACAAAGTGTTTTTTTTTCACGCAGCTGGCGTATAATTCCAATTGTTTTCATGGGTTTTTTAAACGGCATGAGCGTAACGAGAAACTGAGCGTTTTTTCACGCTGAAGCGCTGAGCGCCCAGTGTTTTTTACTGGTCGTCGAGAGTTGAAGAATGTACAACTATGGGTAAAACGCAGCGTTCATCACTGTCACTTTTTACACAGCCGTACAATCACAGTGAAGGAGGGGCGGGACAAATACCGCACTGACCAACTGTCACAACATTCTTTCTGTACAACGACATCAACCAGCAGAGCTAACTGAATAAAATGGATAAAAAATAAATTTTAAGTATGAAACAAATTATCAGCGAAATCAGTTACAAGTAAACTATGCTGCGGATATTCTGTATCATTGCAACGAAGCGTCTCAACTGAAAAAATACAGCGCTGCCAAAACGCTCTCAAGTGCCCACAGCTAAGCGTTTTCAGCAGAGCGTCTAGCGTTTTAAGCTGGCTAAAAACGCTTTGGTGGACACGCGGCCTTAGGGTAAACAGAACAAAACCAACATAGATGTATTGCAAATATATTTAATGTTCAAGAATTTAATGTACAACACAATTCGAGAAAAATGAGTCTGATTTGAAGAGGAATATCAGAAGGCCAAGTCCTGACTGGACAAGAGGAGGAGCTGGGGATGGAGAAGGGTAAATAGCTCCTGAGCAACAAGATAAAGCAGCTGATAATACTGAAAGGACCTTCTTTAGGGATGTTGTAATAGACGTCGTATTCCTATAGGTAGATGTGGATCAGCTAAGAGTCAGCTTATGGGAGCTTGGCTGATGTGACCTGCCAGAACTAACTCTATGCTTGATTTCTGTCATGATCTATTCACCCTCATGTTCCAAACCGGTATGACTTTCTTTTTTAGGGGAACACAAAAGAAGATGTTTTGAAGAAAGTTGGCAATCAAAGAGTTTTGGTTTTCATTGAATTCCACAGTATTTTATGTATTAGTATTTTATAAATTAGTTATATATAAGTCACTAGCAACCGAAACTGGTTATATTCTTTAAAATATCTTCTTTTAGGTTCCAGAGAAGGAAGGAAGTCACAGGTTTGGAATGACATGAGGCTGAGTAAATGATGACAGAATTTATTATTTTTGGGTGAACTTGTCACAATCACGCCAAACTTACACAACAACATTGTACTAAAAATAGAAAAGTTTTCCCTTTGCATTTTTCACGTACAGATGACAACCTTGTCAAAACGATACCATTCACACGGATCCACGAAAATGCTGTATTATGCTGCCAGGCCAGTAGTTGGTGATGTCATCATGTTGTAAAGAAAAACTCAGAGCCTATAGACTAAACACGTAATACTCATACGCATGATGTCACCGTTTTCACAAAATTACGTTTTTGTAGTTTACACGGAGGCACTTTTGGTATCGCTTTCAAAAATGGTCTTTTCAGGCCCCAAAACCGCCATTTTTGTGTAAATGAACAACCAAAAGGCATAAAAAGTTTTCCGTTTTTTAGTTGAAAACAGTGTCGTGTAAATGGCCCATCAGCCTTCACAGTCTGAGTACTGATCAAGCACACATGTCACTCATCAGCCCTCATTACTTGCACTATAAAAAACACACATACACACCACCAGTAGTTGTCTGGCCTTGTCTGAAGAACACAGACTCATTGCCTGCAAACTTACCTTGGTTTTTCCTGTTCCATGTTGAAACCTAGTCATCCATCTGTGTGAGTGTATGTCTGGAAACCTGTAAGACAAAACCAGTAATCATCTTTCATAGACTCTATTGCTGTTTCTATTGATGCTCGCCATTACTTACTTGCATTGAATTGTGTTCTTGCTGCTTTTATAAATAAACGTACCTGTTCATTGTTCATCTGACTCTACCATCGTCATTGTGTCCAAGCCCTGTTATTATGACAGAACAATTCCTTTAACAATATCAAAGCTCATGGTAGTTCCGTCTTAAAAGGTTTGTGCATAATACAATCTATGGAGAGTTTTACTTCCGGAACCATGTTGTTGTGCTTCATTAAGTGATTAACTAAAAAAAATCCTAAAGGACAAGCTTCCACTTCAAAGGCCTCCATCTAATCATTCCCCTTTCTTTCAAATTTTGTGAAACATAATGAGCCCAGTTCTCTTGTGTGTGCCATACGGGAACTTTATGTTGGGACACTGGGGTCGGTGGCCTGGGGTGCGTTTCCCAAAAGTAACTTTTGTTGCAAGTTCTGTCATTGCGACCATAGTTGGCTAACAATGCTTTTGGGAAATGCATCTCTGGTCAGGATAATCATTCAGGCTGATGAATAGCATTAGCACTTTAGCATTAGGTGATGAACAGCATTCTTTATCAGTCACAACCTCTCCAAATAATCACATATATCACCACTACTGATCCTATACCGCTAGTGACAACCACTAACAGAGAGAGAAAATAAATCAATACTTGATAAAATATTTAAAAAAAGAAAAGTTATTATCATGTTATTTGAGTAAATCTTAGAACTTATATGTGACAATTAGGCACGTATAAAAAAAATCATTGTAACATTGTGTGTTTTTGACTGATTTTTTGACAAATCCCAATTTTGCATTTTGTTATTCCCATCATCCTCAATGGTGATTCTCATTAAACTCTCATTACTGTAATAATAATTTGTACTCTACACTATTAAATAATTAATACCAAGATAAAACTGTTGCTACATTATCATCATTATATATATACATTACCAGTCAAAAGTTTTGGATCTGTGTTTTTAAAAGAAGTTTCTTCTGCTCACCAAGGCTTTATTTAATTGTATTTAATAAAAAAACAAAAACAAAAAAACAGTTATATTGTTAAATATTTTGGCAATTTAAAATAACTGTTTTCTATTTTAATATATGTTGAAATGTAATTTATTCCAGTGATCAAAGCTGCATTTTCAGCATCATTACTCCAGGCTTTAGTGTCACATGATTCTTCAGAAATCATTCTAATATGATGTTTTGATGCTCAAAAAACAATCCATCTTGAAAACAGTGTACAATTTTTTTTAGGATTCTTTGATGAATAGAAAGTTCAAAAGAACAGCATTTATTTGAAATATAATATTTTGTAACATAAATGTCTTTACTGTAACATTTGATCAAATTAATTCATCCTTGATAAATAAAAGTATGTATTTATTTTATTTATTTCCCCCCAAAAAATTATTTATTTTTATAAAATAAAAATTCTCACTGACCCCAAACTTTTGAACGGTAGTGTTTAATGCTACAAAAGCTTTCTATTTTAGATAAATGCTGTTCTTTTGAACATTCTATTAATCAAATAATCCTGAAATAAAAATGTAAGTAACTGTTTTCAACATTGATATTAATGAGAAATGTTTCTTGAGCATTAAATCAGCATATTAGAATGACTCATTTTTAATCCATCTCTGCAAAACAGACTTCAGGATGGACTAAAAATGAACTCCCAAAACTCACTGCCATATTTTGGGAGTTTAATTCTTTAAACAGTGCTACAAGAGGATGTGCTGCTGGTCCTTCAAGAGTCACTCTCAATATTAATAAAACTCTCAATAAAACTATTTTAATATACTTCAGCTTGTGATTCTTATTAAGTGGGGGTCATTTTTTAGGATTCTTTACTTAACCTAAGTCTCTGAGATCCTGACAGCTTGCACTTCTGAAGACTCCAGGTAGGTTGCCGTTCTAGAAAATGGTGGTGCTAAAGGCTAAAGGGTTCCTGATGGTTTCACATTTAATTCTTCATCTTAGTTCTTTATTTATTTTGCAGTTAACATATGTCTTTTCTTCTCCACTTGTTTTTGTCTGATCCTGCTGACTCAATGAGCATTTCACTGTCCAATGGTCATGCCTTACATGCAATTTCAAGTATTGCATCCTTCTCATGGGCATTTAATAATTTTGACTTTACAGTCTGAGTAAAATCGGACTTGGCTTATTTTATCTGTAAAAGAAAACGTACCTAATAACTATATTTCGACTTTATTCTCGTAAGTTTCTATTTTTTTTAACAGATTTTGTTTTTTTACGTTGCACTTCAGGGCTTCCGTATGAAAATGCTTATTTTATAAAAAAAAAAAAACAGCTGCTATAACTGTCAAATATTAAATATAACCATGCAGCATCAACACATTTAAGATTTTTAAAATCAATAATATTAAGTAATATTAAGTTTATATTTGACAACCTGCAATAACCCAGCCATGCCATGAAAAACTTTTGCAAACAGATTCAACGTGAATGTGTATTTATATCGGTTGGAATTACATATTAATGTGTTTTAGAACAGAACAAGTATGTCATTGCCCCATTTAGTAAGACCTTCTTATTCCTGTAGTCAAGCATTTGAATTATGCATCAGCAATAGTTAAAACAGAGAAAGCTCTATAAAATATTATGTGGAAGTGATTCAAAACAATACTATGCCAAAACATGCAGAGAGGCCAGAAAGACCGGTTTCAAACAATAGAAATGGGAGGATAATAGAGATACAATTTCAAGAGCACTTGTTAAACTGTGCCAGGAGAAACAGTGGGCATGCATACTGTAGATGTGTGCAAGTAAACAAGAATCCCACTTATAACACTTACATAACCCAACTCAATGGTCTATGCATTTGTTCAATGCTCTCCCTAATTAACATCTTGATCCCATCATCAAACAGAACTGGCTAAAATAGCACAGCGCTGTTTTCCACGAGGCTTTAGACCCACGTGCTGAAGATACAACAGCCTCCCCAGTAACTCAAACAAGGCTCGGTTGCTAGGCAACCACAGCCGCCCCAGAGAAAGAGCAAGGGTTTCTCTACCAACAGCACTGGAAACGTTACATAAGATATGTAAGTGCTGTGGAGCTACAGGACCAAAACTGATAAGGAATGAAAACAACAGAAAACAAGGACACTGGGATTGCAAAAATCACTCTTTATAAGAAGAACAATCTTTAACCAACATACAGTACAGATGATTACCGGGTATATAAATACTAAAAGAATTTAAAATGAACTAAAGAATTCTACAATTTTGTCCCTGAAAACCAAGACTCAGTATCTGAACATGTTGTAGCACATGTGCAAAAAAATATTGCAGATAGAAAGAAAATGTTTTATGTGTTCAGTCATTCTGTCGTATATGTTGTAGTTATTTGAGAATATGGAAGTCCACACTACAACTGTCAAGATAAATAAGAACAATATTGTTGGAATCACTGACAGTCTATCAGAATCCACCTGAATATAAATAGTCCAAGCTTTTAAAGTTGCAATCGACAAAAATTGTAAAGTGTTCTTATAATTAATAAATAGTCTGTTGGTGTAGAAGGTAATATTATAGTTATAATTATCTTTATAGTTATCATTGTTGGTGTGAACAGGCTTTTGAAGGGATGGTTCACCCAAAAATAAACATTAGCCCATGATTTACTCACCCTCAAGTCATCTTAGGTGTTTATGACATTCTTCTTTCAGACGGATACAATCGGAGTCATATTAAAAATGGCCTGGGTCTTCCAAGCTTTACAATTTACTTTGTAATGTGTTAAATATGAATATTTTTCTTACACAAACGGATCAATTTGTTTAAGGCGGGCTTTATTAACCCCCCGGAGCAGTGTGGATTACTTTTATGAAGGATAGATGCACTTTTATGGGCTTCAAAACAGAAACAACAATTCACTGCCATTATAAAGCTTGGAAGACCCAGGACATTTTTTAATACAACTCCGATTGTATTTATCTGAAATAAGAATGTCATATACACCGAGGATGACTTGAGGGTGAGTAAATCATGGGCTAATTTTAATTTTTCAACTTCCCTTTAAGGTCACATTTTCTATTGCTCTGTAACATAGCGCAGACGTATCAATGGGAATTCTTGCAGTGTGGAATTTGCCACCTGGATTAACAGAAAGCTGGGTGAGCGGCGCTTCATGCAGCACTACTCTATTCACGACGGACCTTGCTTGCTCGTGAAATTTCACTAATGCGATCACGCTCCCTTTCAATTAAGAGTCAAAAGTGCAAAGTTTTTGTAATACAGTATGTGTCATTAAAGTGATTGAAAGCCAGCATTCCCTCCATATATAGGAGTGTCATAGATGTGTCAGAGTTCTCGTGGGATGATGGTGAAGGGCCGAATAGGGCAGCTGGACTCCAGCTCCAGTGCGGTGAGGAAGCAGTCGGGAGCCTGTGAGCAGCTTCTGCTCTGTAGCGCCTCCCCTAGGGCACTCCACGCCTCGTGTGCTGTGTTATGCACTTGTATCGCGTCCCTCAGCATCTTCTCCCCGAGACCCACGCGGCCTGTGCGCACCAACAACTTCCCCTGTGGACAGGAAGCGAGGGAGAGTTACGCTCTTTTTTGTTCTGATGCGTGATGTATTTTTGCAGAACTGTTCATTTTTTTACATATTCTAGATTAAAAATTAAAATGCTTGTGGGCAAGAAAAATATGAGTGTAGGGGGTTTGGGATGGTGTGCTGATGATGTACATTGCTCTATAAATAAAAGTGTTCATTTATAAGGATATGGGTAAAGTGGAAAGGGGTCAACTTGGAATCAGTACAAAATAGTTGAGCAGACTCAACTGATTTAAAAACAGGCCAGGCTCCAACTTTGAGATTCCTGGTGAGCCGGAGTTCATACATTATTTAATTGTTTCCCCATTACAGATTTTGCAACTTTACAAATTACAACCAATAGCAAAAATAAATACAATAGAACAAAGAGACAGATATGAGAGAGAGAGAGAGAGAAAGAGAAAGAGAAAGAGAAAGAGAGAGAGAAAGAGAAAGGGAGAGAGAGAGAGAAAGAGAGAGACAAAGAGAGAGAGAGAGAGAGAGAGATGAGACTATAATGTATAAATTAAATATATTAATCCTATTAAAGCTAAATAAGTTATTCAGTCAAGATCATAGACTGTAAAAAAATATGGATGTAGTGTCCGTGAAGTCACCCGTAGGTTTCTGAAGAGCATTTTTGAAACCCAAAGTGGGCGGAGCCTGCCATCGCCATCTTGGCCGTTATTTTAACGCAGTTAAAACAGGGCTTACGAGGATACTTACATCAAAAAGGCATTTTGATGTAGCTCAATTAGGGCCAGAGCACCGATAATGTGAGGACCCTATTGGAATAGTGCAGTTTATTTTTATTGTGTGTGTATTCGTCTGTTTAAGAGTGAGGAAAAGAGAACTCAGTTCGGTAATGGCGCGCTGTCTTGAGACGCAGCTCTCTGTGCGTGTCTTTTGTGTGTATGCGCACAGTACAGAGTGCGAGGGAACCGAATTGAGTTTCTTTTGCCTCTTGCGCTTGAATGGTTTAAAGGGGTCTTATATTGCCATTTTTGTACAAGTTAATATGAATCTTTAGGGTCTAGATGAAAACTTTGTAATATGCTTTTATTAAAAATTCTTATTAGTATTGTAAGAAAACACTTATTTTACCTGGTCAAAAACAGCTGTGTTTTGAGCACGGCGTTTCAGTGCATATGCATTTACATTTATTCATTTAGCTGACGCTTTTATCCAAAGCGACTTACAATTGCTTTATGTCAGAGGTCGCACGCCTCTGGAGCAACTAGGGGTTAAGTGTCTTGCTCAGGGACACATTGGTGTATCACAGTGGATTCGAACCCGGGTCTCTCACACCAAAGGCATGTGTCTTATCCACTGCGCCATCACCACCCATCACCACTGCGCCTTAAAAATGATAATGAGCTTTACTGACTCTGCCCCTCTGTTCTGTGGGGCGCTTTGACAACGCACGCAGAGTGTTGAGGGTATATTTTGGAACAAGAATGGCAGCGGGAGTCTCTGAGGACACATCTGTGCAACCGTATCAATTTGAACCGGAGTCGGACCCGGAACAAGATGACGGCCCCGAAGAAGTTCGACAATTAAGGCTCGAACAGGACGTTTCTGAATGGTTGGTTAACGCATTGTTCATTATAAACGTGGGATTATGAATTATATTGAGAACATCGTAACGTTACACAGAAAACGTCTCGGGTTATGACTATAACCCTTGTTCCCTGAGAAGGGAACGAGACACTGCGTCGAGAATCGACTCTTTGGGGACGCTCCCTTAGCGTGCGCCTCTGAAGTATGAATGAAACTATTCCAATCCTGATTGGTGTTGCTTATGTGACGGCATAACCGGATACATAAAAGCGACGCCGGCACACACACACACTAGCCTAGCGATGAAGCAAGACGCTCTCAGGCCCAGAGGGGCGTGGCAGGACGACGCAGTGTCTCGTTCCCTTCTCAGGGAACAAGGGTTATAGTCATAACCCGAGACGTTACCTTTCGAGGGAACTCAACACTGCGTCGAGAATCGATTCTTTGGGGAACGAATGCCCACTAGGCCACGCACCGAAAACAGGCCTGCCCAGGAGTGAAACTGATTCAGACACTCAGCAGGACGAGAGCACACATGCGCCAGGCGTACTGGGGAGGTGCAGACTATATACCTAATAAAAGTGTGTGGGGTAGCCCAACCGGCTGCCTCACAGATCTCCTGGAGGGGAACTCCCGAGAGGAGGGCCCAAGAGGACGCCATGCCTCTAGTAGAATGAGCCCTTATGGCCAGAGGTGAAGGCAAATTGCGCACCTCATAAGCCATGGCAATAGCCTGCACAATCCAATTACTAATGGTTTGCTTGGATGCCGGGAGCCCTCTCCTAGGTGACCCGAAACACACTAACAGTTGGTCCGACCTCCTTCAAGAAGAGGACCTCTCGAGATAAATACTCAAAGCTCTGACGGGGCAGAGCAAATGAAGCTTCTCTTCTTCAGCCGACACATGAGGTGGAGGATGGAAAGCCTGAAGGGTCGTAGACCAAGCCGTATTAGCAGGCACTTTAGGCACATAGCCCGGTCTCGGGTGCAAAAAGGCCTTAACCTTGCCTGGGGCAAACTCCAAGCAAGCTGGTGTCACTGCCAGGGCTTGGAGATCTCCTACCCTCTTAAGAGAGGTGATGGCTAAGAGAAAGACCAATTTGTAGGTAAGATCTTTAGGCGAAGCCGACTGAAGAGGTTCGAAGGGGGCCAGGGATAACCCTTCCAGAACCACTGCCAGGTCCCAGGCAGGAACCCTGGACCTGGTTGTCGGTCTCATCCTCCAAGTACCAAGGAGAAAACGAATGACCAGCTGGTGCCTCCCCAGAGGCCCATCACTTAATGGCGCGTGGAAAGCCGCAATGGCAGCCACGTACACCTTAAGCGTGGAAGGGGAGAGACCCGCAGAGAAACGATCTTGATGAAACTCCAGAACTGAAGCCACTGGGCAGTTAACTGGTTCTAAATTATGTTCTCTACACCAAGTGACGAAAACATTCCACTTGAGGCCATATAATCTCCTAGTAGACGAAGCCCTAGAGCTAAGTATGGTTTCAACCACCCCGGCTGATAGACCAGCGTTTAGGTACTGAACCACCTCAGAGGCCAGGCCCACAGTTTCCACAGCTCTGGGTGAGGGTGGAAGATTGTGCCCTCCACCTGAGACAATAGATCCCTCCTCAGAGGAATCTGCCATGGCTGAGCTATCAGGAGTGAAATTATGTCTGAAAACCATACTCGGGTCGGCCACATTGGGGCAACCAGAAGTAGACTGATGCCCTCCTGACGGACCCTCTCCAGGACTGCCGGAAGCAGAGCGATCGGGGGAAATGCGTACAGGCGAAGCCTCGGCCAGGCCTGTACCATGGCTGGATGTGAGAGGGAGAACCAAAGTTGGCAGTGGGACGTCTCTCGAGATGCGAATAGATCCACTTCCATGGGCCCAAACCTCTCCCATATCAACTTCACCTCTGAATGAAGTCTCCATTCCCCGAGCCTCAGCCCCTGCCTCGACAGGATGTCTGCTGCCTGATTCTGAACCCCCGGATTATACATAGCTCTGATATGAGAATAAGAGAATAACCTGATGCGCCATCCTGCACAGAGGGCACGATCTGAGTCCCCCTTGTCGGTTCAGATAAGCTACCACTGATGTATTGTCCGATCGTACTAGGACATAGTAACCCTTGATGTCTGGAAGGAAGCTCCTCAGAGCCCTGAACACAGCCAACATCTCTAGACAATTAATGTGCCAAAAATGATGATGGTCCTGCCACAGACCCCTGGCAAAGCGGCCGTCCATGACCGCGCCCCAGCCAGTGAGGGAGGCGTCTGTCGAAACGGTTTTCCGGCAACATGATGCTCCTAAAACTGGCCCTTGGGACAGGAACCAAGGTTTCTTCCATATTATTAGAGAACGAAAGCATCTGCGTGTTACTCTGATCATACGAAATGGATTCCCCTTGGGGGAAAACCCCTTGGCTTTCAGCCACCACTGAAGGGGCCTCATGTTTAGAAGGCCCAAAGGTATAATGTTGGATGCCGCTGCCATGAGGCCCAGCAGTCTTTGGAATTGCTTTACAGTAGTGGCCTGGCCTAGCTTTAACTTGGACACCATCGCCTGAATGGACTCGATACGCGCCGGAGACATGCGTGCCTGCATCGTAGTCGAGTTTCACACAACGCCTAGAAACGTTGTGGACTGGGACGGTTCTAACACACTCTTCTTTGTGTTGAGTCTCAACCACAATTTTTTAATGTGGCCAAGGACGACATCTTGATGCCGAACTGCCATTTCTCGAGACTGGGCCAGAATGAGCTAGTCGTCGATATAATTCAGTATGCGGATGCCCTGAAGTCTCAGTGGAGCAAGTGCTGCATCCATACATTTGGTGAATGTGCGGGGAGAGAGTGCTAGGCCGAACGGAAGAACCCAATAACTGACTTTATTATATGCAGGACTCATGCAGATATGTTGGGAAGATGATACCATGCCTCTACAAAATCTACTAAGGGAACCAGCCTCTCGAGACTGGCCTCTGGTGTTTTTCGAGCACCCTTCTCGACCCCCTGAAGCGGAAGACTGGCAGGCTGTAGTCGATACGGTTTTCGTGACCATAACTGATGCTCGTTTTTTATTTTTCGAGAAAAACGACTCACAGTGCGTTCGCTGGAATATGATGCGGCCTGAAGCGTCACCGACGGCGGGCAACTCACATCGTTTCCTTGAGGGCTCCGCTGTGAGAACAACCTCGGTTGTTCTACAACGGAGGGGACAGCCCTCATAGGTCCCACCACTCTGGCTAGGACCTCTTTCCTGAAGCCCTCCTAGCCTGAAGGACATCCCTTAAATCGCCCTTCTGGCTGGGGGGCTTCTGCTGGGAGCGTTTCCTCCGTTGCCAAGCTCCCGGAGGAGGGGCTCTAGAGGAAACACTCTCCCTTTGCTTTGCCCGGTGTGAGGAGCTGGTTGATGGCTGGGGCTTTGTGGAGATCGGGGAAAAACGGCAAACCCCGGCGCTGAGGCTGTGACCTGTGCCGCAGGAAACGCTCGTCTAACTTGCTTACGACTTGCGTTCCCTGCTCATCTTGTGGCCAGCTGATTTTAAGTCTGGCCACGGCACGAGTCACAACCTCCACCAGCTCCTCATAAGCCTGGCCGTGAACTGGCGCGCTCGACTCACGGTCATCCTCGCGGCTGATCACCTCTGCCTCCTCGGAAGCAGAGAGCTCAAGCACCGGGACCTGGTCGTGGGCAGAAGAAGCCGCAGCGCGGGCTTCTGCACCACTCACAGGGGCTTCAGGATCTTCAGATGAAGAATGAGAAAGTGCCGGAGCAGTCTCATTCTCATCTGCAAGATCCCGCTGCGAACCCCACGATCTGAGTCGCCGCGCCGCCTCAACGGACGCGGGACCGGAACCGAAGGGGGAACGCGAGCCTGACCGAGCTCATCAAAGCACACCAGCCGGGTGATTGTTGATTGTTGATTGTTGGGAATATTCCCTTCAAAAATAAAACAGCGGTTCGAATTTAGGAACACCAAAATGACTGCTGTGTTCCTTATTACAGCCAAGAACAGAACACCACAATCGTTAGACGCCATTCTGCTCCAGTGTATCAACAATGGCGGACTACGATGACAGCTCGCTCAGGGCGGGTCTGTGTTGAAACGCTGTTGTCATTTATCAATCGTGGGAGGGGCGTCCGATCTAGTGACGTCACAAGATCGAACGGCTCAATTTGAGGCAGGGGAAAACATATAAGGAGATTAAAACAAAAACACTGGATGGATTTTTATCATTATATGATGGTCGTGTACATGCTCGTTGTATCAGTTTTGTTGCTGTTAGTCTGAGCTATTGCTGTAGGGTGTATGCTTCCTCTACCAAACTACACTAGTTTATCAATAGTTCTGTGATTTATACAACATGCTTGTTGTATCAGTCTTCATGCCGCTAGTCCGAGCTAGTGCTGTAGGGTGTATGCTTCCCCTGCCAAACTACACTAGTTTTAGCAATAGTTCCACGATTCTACATGCTGCTTGTATCAGATTTTGCTGCCGCTAGGGGTGTAAGCTTCCCCCAATAGATCCCCAAAGAAACTGGAACTGGACTGTGGATATACAACCACAAGCAAGTATCTGATTAATTTTGATATCTCAATTTTCACTTCATTTCAGAAAGCATGTCATTCATGGCAATATGCCTGTTTACTGCTTAAAGATCAACTGAACTGAAATTTGAGAAAAGGTGATATAACAGATGTATTTTATTTATTCTCATTGGTACAATTATTAAAATGGCAGAATTTGTTAAAATGGTACGTTGAAAATGTTGTTTTTGCTACACGGGTGCCGCCATGTTGGATTTCAACATTCGGCTACGTCACTGGCATGGTAAGCTACTCCGTTGCCAACCAACACCAGCAGAGCAGCCGTAGCATGTAAATAGTCTGAGGCTAGCTGACATGGCTGAGGAAACAGAAACCAACAGCTCTAGGGGGGGTTCATACTGTATTGCCCCTGGCTGTAGTAATGAATTGTACAGGGCTAAGGCAGCTGGAGTTACGATACATTTTCACAATCCTTTGACACCTTTGACAAGGAAACCAGCCCTCAAGTCATGGCTAGCTGCCTTAAAACTGTCTAGCCCTCCGACAGCCCCTGGATTTCGAGTCTGTAGTGAGCATTTTTTAGCAACAGACTATTTAGAGATATGTACTTTCGTCAATGGGACATGAAGCGTCTGATAATGTCTGCATCAAATGTTTTATTTAGCCAAGTTACAAGTCCAATGCATAACGTTACTCAAATCCTTGATATTCGGCTGAGGGGAAAAGATCCCTGATGTAGTTCACTGCACAGCATGGGATCGTAATCCTATTCCTCCTTCCCAAATGCCCCCTCGCCCAAAGAGTGAACTGCCGGTACGCTGTTAACCTAAATAGTCTGAGAAAAGGATATAACAAGTTAACCTAGCCTAGCCCAGTCGCCAACACATAGAATACACTGTTACATACCTGCTACTTATGCGGCACTCCAGCGTCTTAGCTCGGACATCCATTATAGATAGCATAGCCACCTCCAACACGTCTCTCTCACCGCACAGCATCCGAAATGAATGATGAATGGTGATGCATTTTTCGCCGATCAATAAATTTTCCAGGTTGACCTCTCTGCAACAGATCGACTCTGGTGCAGTGTCCATGCTCCGGCAGCGCCCGCGCCCGCACCCACACCAGTCACTTCCCCCCAAATGATCCTGTACTGTATGTGGAGCCTGAAACTGGTCGTCATCCATGTGATGGTAGTCAGATACTACTGGCCTGTCCCTCACAGGCTCAAATGCGTAACCCATGCCCTTAAAATTACTCATTTTCGTGTGTGTATATAGGACCTGCAGCTGTTGCCTATATACCTTCGCGGGTCCTACCATGCCAGTGACGTCATCGAAATTGGCAGCGTTCTTATACTAACAAGCGCAATTTTTGTGTTGCTTAAAAAAAGCTATATGGCTATTTTTGATAAAATTTTTTACTGTAATTTACTTTTAATTGTCATAAACAACACGTTTTCAACATCAATTTTATTCAGTTCAGTTCATCTTTAAGCATTTCGGGTATTGACAACATGCTTGTTGCTATGGCTCATGCGGGTATTGGCAACATACTCGTTTAGGTCATCCAACATAAGGGCAACATACTTGTTGCTTAAGGCTTTCCATATTGTTGGTAACATGCTGTTGCTCAGGCTTTTCAGGTATTGGCAACATGCTTGTTGCCTTGGCTCACTCAGGTAACTGCAAAAGCATCCAGAATTACGCTGTCAGTTGGGTTTGGGGGATATTAGCATATGGTTTTGTTTTGGGGGTTATTGCTGCTCTCCCTGCTCTTATCCATGCTAGGCTGAGAACGCCCAGAACGGAACCATACCGCCAATCCAAACTGTATGCTAATTGTCAATCATATTTGACGATAGTGGTCCTGACAGAATTATGATTTCTCTGATTTAAAGGCAATTTGGAGGGCAAGTAGATAAATATCAAGATATATCAAATATGGTCAAAGGTTAAAATATATTTTTCAGAATTTTCAGGACAATACTACAGTTCAAACAGTAAAGCAATGTCATGGGTCCAATTCCCAGTGAATGCATGAACAAAACAAATGTGAAACTTTTTATTTTTGGGTTAAAAGCATCTGCCAAATACATAAATGTTATTGTAAATTACTGCCCAGTCCTAAACACGATTATCTAATTTGCAGCATAATATTACACATTTAAAATGTACAGTCTTAATTTCCTGGAAAATGAACCAGAAATATTGATGATAAATAAGACTTGTTTTGTAAATGTGTATGTGTATTTACTAATGCTTTGGCAACGTGAAGCTATTTCCACATTCCAACAAAGCTTCTTGAATCTGATATCTCAATATAATATATATTGTAAATCAATGGTATGAGGTGGAAAGTGGGTTTAGAACAACAGTGTATGTGCACAGTGAGTTGGTGGTTATGCCTAGAGTTAAATTGTGTTACTTTCCCCAATCCCACCAACAACACCATGATTTACCCATTGCAATTACATTTCATCTTTCAGCACACATGCAGTTGTATTACTGGGTTGCGGCACATGACTGCTGATTATGCAGGCACTTCAAAAGCACATCAGAGAGAATGACTCCACTGGGGAGAGAGAAAAGTGAGGCAGGAAATGAGGCTCTCACAGACACAAGTGGAAGAAGCAGCCACAGGCAGGGCATGTTTTGAAAGAATGATCATAACACAGCTGCAGGAATACACAGAATGACAAGCCTGTGGACCAATCACAGCTCAGTAAGAGGCTGTTCTGGTGAATCAGGTGTTTATGAGTCTTATAACTGGAGGACTGAACAGCAGAGCACAAGAAGGGGGGTTTAAAATATAAACAGATTTGAGGCTAGCACATTTGGGCATAAATTGCCTCATTTCCATATGGATGTAGCAGAGGTGGCACTTGAAAAACTGCTGTAGGGTCACGGCCCTGCATCTGAACTCTGCTAATCCAACAGAATGCTGATCCGATCCAGCTGGGACCAGCTATGATTACAAGTGTCAGCTACTAGGCAGAAAATACACACACAGTGTACAAACAATGCATGTGTTTGCAAGCAGACAACCCTAACATAGACAAACCATTGATTCATGTACAAACACAACTAGAATTACAGAAAAACACAAAGCCAGAACATTTACACATGCAGGGACTCATATTCTTGCAGTTCCTCTTGTAAGGCTGATCAATTAATCAAAATAAAATTGAAATCGCGATATGGCTCAGCATAATTATCAAAACTTTAATGCTAAAAAAATTTAATGAAATAAATGAGTCGCACATTTCAGAATGAAGCACTGTGTTTCCACAGCTCTTGATCTGGTGTTTGCTCCACACAAACTCATCTCTGCATCTGCTCTGAGGATGACCTGATTATTGCTTTGTTGCAGGTCAGCAGACTTGATTTTGCAGGACAATGTGGGACATGTGGTAGAACAATAACTTATTATTGTTATAATCATTTGATTTAATCTCTCTCTCATTAACCATTTCAGTCGTATCTGACTCTTGGTGATTCTATGGCCATCTCTTGCCATACGAGACTGACCATCAACTTTCTTGGCAATGGGGTAGGTTGCCAGGTCTTTCCCCAACCCTCTCCATTCCATGGATTGGGACTCACACACGCACATTCACACCTATGGTCACTCAAGTATAGCCACTTCACCTATACTGTATGTGTTTGGATTGTGGGGGAAAGTGAAACCGGAGCACCAGGAGGAAACCCAACCAGACAAAGGGAGGACATGCGAACTACACACAGAAAAGACTCGAACCGGGGACTTTCTTGCTGTGAGGCAACAGTGCTACCCACTGAGCCACTCTGCTATGTGAGTTTTATTTGTACTAGTTTTATTTGCAGTGACAACACACTACCAATTCAGTGTACTAAATATAATGAATTGAATATAAATTTCTTTAAGCAGTGAATAGGTTGTGCTACTTTATTAGACCATAAGATTGCATGCATTTTTTACCGGAGAACCATCTTGTAGATGTGGCGGTTGTGGCCTAATGCTTAGAGATTCTGATTTGTAACCCTGAAGGTCGCAGGTTCAATTCTCAATACCGGCAGAGTATTGAACGACTGAGGATGCCCTTGAGCGAGGCATCTAACCCCCAATTGCTCCCTGGGCGCCGCAGTGAATGATGCTGAGATTGGGTCACTTATAACGTGGACTTGGGAATGCAATATGTGCCTGCCATTACATCAGATTTATCATGAAAACATTTAAACCTGTTGTCAACAAAGGTGGAGCTCTCTACAGTTTTTTTGCCAAATTAAAAGCTAGATGATTTAACATTTGAAAATGACGAAATTAAAACATATATTTTCTTACTGTAATTTTACAGTAAAATTAAACCAAATATAGAAATGTTTTTTTTTGCAAACTTTAGCCAGGCTCGGATGAAGGGATGCCCTGTTCTTTATACAGTTTCTTTACTGTGTTCCATGGAATATCTAATCCCTTGGATTTTTTTTTGTAGCCCTGACTTGAGTTTGGGAGTGAATAAGCAGCCTTATCAAGTGGTTCCTTAAAATATAAAATACAATAAAAAGCATCCAGGGAGGCCGATTTCAACATGTTACATTGGTGACTTGAATGTACTTAATGAGCAAACCAACATCAGCTTGTGAAACCGTAAAGCTCACTCTGCCTCAACTGATTATAATGCATGCCACATCTAGTGTGAAACAGCCTTAACACTGGTTCTATGTCTCATTATCAGATCTCTTGCACCGTATGATACAATTGCCTGGTTGCTAGGCATCCCATAAAGGCCTGAGAAGGAGTGAAGTGTTATAAATAATGTATTTGCATTATCTAATCAACTGACAGAGCAATGGTAGCGAGCCAGAAAGAAGACAGCGAGAGAAAGAGGGAGGGAGAAAGCAATAGAAACACAGAGAAAGGACCCAGAGATTCAAAGAAGGCAGATGTATAGGCAGAAAGAGAAAATTATGATGTGCTGAGTCACAGCGCTCAGTGTGCTTAAACTCATATGACACGAGAACAGAGACAATGGGCCCTATCTTGCACCCGGCGCAAATGACTTTGTACACTGACGCATGTATCATTCCTATTTTGCACCTGCGGAAAGCGGACCTTTCCCTCCACAGACACACGTTGGATAACTAAGAAATACACTTGCACTCGCCGGGGCGGTTCAGCGCAAAGAGGCGTGTTCCGGCGCAAACTTTCCCTCATGCTATTTTGCTGTTCTATAAAACAATTGCGCCACTGACCAGAAAAAACCTAGTCTAAAGTCAGTGGCGCGTTGCGCGTACATTCAGATGGTATTTTAAGCGCGCATGCTTGGCCATAAAACAGAGTGTGAACAACGCGCATACACTGTAGATGATTCTCTCATCTACACATAATAATGTATCATTTGCAAAAAGTTAAATGCATCTAAGGAAAAATATTAAAACACGAGGGAAATCATTGTTGTATCCATGACGATGGGGAAAATAGGCATAAAGCTTACAGATTTACCCAAATTATTATATGCATGTTTAACCGTAGCTAATTTGGGTGGGTTTGTCCCATCCCCAATGTCACTTCTCTTTCTTTTACGGCCCTGACGAGAACATCGATCTCCTCGGCTGTGAACCGATTCTGAAGCGCGCCTGGTAAATGTGCCGTTATAATAGTATTGCGCCAAGGAACAAGTGCACCTCGTTCATCATGCTCTTAAAGGGAATGTGATATAAAGCTCTTATTGGTTTGTTTCCCGTTACGCCCAAACCACACCTATGAATAATGAAGCTACTTCAGACCAACCCCTTTTAGATTTGCGCCAGGCGCAAGAGGCATTTATCCCGCCGAGAAAATAGCAACAGCGCCGGGATCCGCCCACAAAGTTACTTGCGCTTTGACACTTGCGTTTCAGATCGTTAAAATAGGGCCCACTCACATCACCCTAACAAAAGGGTCCGTGTTTGACTCACATCAGCGGATATCCCTAAATGAAAAAATACCCATCCAGATGCCCTGAGCAATGACTCATACACACGTTCATATGTCCCCCACAGAAACAGATTAATATATGCTGTATTTTATTGTAAAAATCGCTATATAAATAAATGTGACTTGACTGTAATGTAAGCTTTCATGATGGCAACGCTGATTCTTGTAGCAATTACTCCAGTCCTCAGCGTCACATGATCATTCAGATATCCTTGTATTGTGCTAATTTGGTGCTCAAACAGTTCTTATTATGATTAATGTTGAAAACTGTAGTGCCGATTCATATTTCTGTAAAAAAAAGTGATTCACACTTTCAAGTAACACAAAAAGTGTATTTTTCATGATTCTTTGATTAATAGAAAATGAAACAGTATTTATTTAAAACAGAAATATTTTATAACATTTTTGACCAATTAAATGAACAAACAAACAAATACATTTAAATACTTTAAATTGTAAAGTATTTTTATATTATGTCAGTATTTTGTTTTACTCAAAGGGTTAAAGTTTAGGGTCACTGGTTAGCATGACCAAAAAAAATGCTAATGAATAACTTCCATTAACTTAATAGAAATTGTATTATAATGATGAGAATCTTTACAATAAATGAAAATTACAAAAAAGGTAAGACACCCAGAGGCATTACAGCAACGGAAATTTGGTCCTAAAATGAATCCATTTTCAATTTCTTTTGATTTTGAATTCAGAAATTCACTCTATTTTCTAAATACGTTATTGTGGCGAGGGGGGCGTGGTTCACCGAGGTCTGCAGCGGGAGAGAGAGAGACAGGAGACGAGCAGTGCATAAGTAGGTCAAGTGCAAAATGATAAACACCTGTGTCTTGTTGCAGTAATTGGCGTGGAGAGACCGGATACAGTCACTGGGAAACGGGAAGCTGGCAGAGAGAGACTGGACTGGGGACTCGTGCGAATGTCTGGAGACTAACTGCCGTCGCAAACGGAGATGCTGATTGCTTTGATCTTAAGTAAATACTGTTGATGCGTTTATTTTTGTTTTATTGAAAGAGTCAAATAAACGCACGTCTCAGTAAGCTGACCCTGTCTTCTTCCTTTCTTACTCGGAACATTATCACACTGGTGTAGAAACCCAGGAAGGAAGAAGAAAAGCCGCCGGCGTCATGACCATGCCCCGCCCACTCACATGCCTTTAACAAAGATGGGGCATGTGAGGAAGACCCAGAGGCTTTCACTCATCTCTTTGAGAGAACTGCGGAGGCATGTGAGTGGCCACAAGCCCACTAGCCAGTGCGCCTCATCCAGCCACTTTAGGGAGAGGCGCAAGTGGCAGCCAAGTAGCTGCCAGTCCAGAACCTCCTGCTCTATGAAGACCTAAAGCGAGCCATCCTACATTGGGTCGGCCTCAGCCCAGAGCAACAGCGCCAGCACTTCTGATCACTGGACCTGGTGGCCGGCCGTTCGTAATGGCTAGACAGCTCTGGGACGCGAGCCACAGATGGCTGTTTTCTGGGAGAAGCAGATCATCGACAGAGTGGTTATGGAGCAATTCATTTGCGCGACTGCCGAAAAGTGCAATCCTGAGAATCCTGTTGAAAGTGCCTTAGTTTTTTTTTGTTATCAAATTTTTATTGTTTAAACATGACATATAATGACGAAGACAAACAATCAGCAATTACCCCAGTATGAGAAAAAGAAAAAAGATACAAATAATAATAAATAAAAATGAATAAATCAATAATTAAGATAATACAAATTTAAAATAGATATATATAGGGCACTATATAAGTGGGATAACAAAGATACAGAAAAATTATATATAATGAATAAATAAACAAACATACAAAATATACTTCAAGATATACACAAATATATATAAGTACTACAGATTATTAAAAAAAAAATAATAATAATAATAATAAAATAAAATAAAAAAACCCACAGTAGCATAGAGCTGAGAGAAATCTACGACAGTTGAAATATATGATTAATAATAAGGAAAAAATAAACCAACCAGATGAACAAGAACAATAAAATAAGATAAAATTACCATAAAACCAGAGAGATAGGGAGGGGGGTATTAATTCAACTCAGTAAACCTTTGAGTTTTTCCAATGTTTGGGCCCAGAGTCTAATGGTGTCCTCTCTTGCGCCATGAATGCGTGCAGTGGACAATTCGAGATACACCACATCTATAAATGTGAGAACCCAATACTGCTTATTAAGAGAATGTGGAGGTTTCCATCTCGTTGCTACTATTTTCTTAGCGGCTGTCAAACCAGCTAAAAACACTCGTTTCTGAGTTTTGTTAAGCTGGATATCAGATAAATCATCTAAAATAAAAACAGATGGGGACAAAGGGGCCGAAACATTCAATAAAGTGGACAAACTTTCTTTAACCATATTCCAAAAGTAAGCAACCCCAGGGCATTCCCAAATCATGTGAAAAAAAGTACCAAATTCCCCTGTATGGCACAGCGTGCAATTAGGATCAGGTTTAAGCTTCATACTATAGAGTTTACGTGGAGTCAAATAAGTCCTATGAATAAAATTAAAATGGATTTGTTGATGATCCGGATTCCTTGAGGCATGCATTACCATCACCCAAACACTGTCCCAATTAAAACTGGGGGAAAGGTCCGGAATATCTGCCCGCCATGCAGAGTCTATTGTCAGAGGATGCTGCACTTTTTCCAGAAAAAAATTATATAATTTAGAAACCAAACCTCTTGTACCCCGAGTCTCAAGTAACACTTTAAGTAAATGGTGATCTTTAAGAGGAGCCAGCCAAGGAACCCCATAAGCCTTCATGGCTGCCCTCAACTGTAAGTAAAAGAAAAAGGTAGAGCTCTGAAGGTTAAATTGAATGGAAAGCTCTTCAAAGGAGTGAAGGCCTTTATCACCCATTAAATCACCCAATGAGTGAATTCCTTTGTCGAACCACTGTCGACACTGGCCAATCTTTATTGGGCGCTTACCAATTAGCAAACCATCATTATTAAAGATAGGAGAGTAGGGATTCCAATTAGAACGGATATTACAAGCTTTTTCAGCTGCTCTCCAAACCGACAGAGCATGGGACACTAAAGGACCAAAACGGAGCGTACACTTTTTTAGAGGAATATTGGCAAATAAAACTTCATCTAACTTCAGAGGAAGAACTAGATTTCCCTCCAAGGACCGCCAAGAAACATCCATTTTATCATTATACCAGCTAAGCAGGGGACGTAGTGTAAAAGCCCAGTGATACAGCTTAAAATTCGGAAGTGCAAGTCCACCCGCGAATCTATCTCGTTGCATCGTGGAAAGTTTAAGACATGGACGTTTGCCATTCCATACAAATTTGGTAATTACGCTCTGTAGCCTATCCCAAAACCGAGAAGGGGGAGGCAAGGGCAGCATAGAACTCACAAAGTTAATTCGAGGGAGTACATTCATTATGATAATCGAGATGCGCGATCTAAGAGAATTTGGAAGCGATGACCAATTATCCAAGTTACAAGAAATTTTAGACATGATGCCCTCATAGTTGGTCTTAGTTATATACTGCAATGAAGCACCAATCATAATGCCCAAATACTTAAATTGTTTGACCACTGGTATACCCGCGGGTAGTGCTGAGTTTCTCATTGCGTCATTTAGTGGAAGAAGTGCCGACTTTGTCCAATTTATTCTATATCCGGAAATCTCGCTAAAACTGGCAAAAATAGTTAAAATGTTAGGAATGGACTGCAGTGGATTGCCTAAAAAAAGAAGGATGTCATCTGCATACAAAGAAATAAGATGGTTGGTCCCACACATTGTGATTGGGGTGATACCTTTATCTATGCGTATTGTCTGGGTCAGTGGCTCTAGCGAGAGTGCAAAAAGAAGCGGGCTTAGAGGGCATCCCTGTCGAGAACCTCTGGCTATGCTGAACAGTGAAGAACAAGTCTTTCCTGTCAAAACCATGGCTGTGGGGTTCGCATACAGCACCTTGATCATATGAATGTAGGAGGACCCCAAAGCCATGAGCTTCAACACAGACCACAAATATGGCCATTCCAGACGATCAAAGGCTTTCATAGCATCTAGGGAAAGGACTGCGGTAGGAGGAGTCAACGAAGATGACCCATGTATTATATGGAGTAACCTCCTAACACTATCAGATGCTAATCTAGTCCTAATAAAGCCTGTCTGGTCACAGTTAACAAGCTTAGTCATGGCCGGCTGGAGCCTCCGCGCGAGCAATTTAGCATAAATTTTCAAGTCAGCATTTAGAAGTGACAGAGGCCTATAATTTGAACAATCATTGGGGTCCTTGTCTTTTTTGAGCAAAAGCGTAATGACTGCAATATTCACATCTCTGGAAAAGGACCCTCTCTCAATAGCGGCTTGAATCATATAAAAGAGTAGGGGGCCCAGACTGTCCCAGAACGTGGTGTAAAATTCTGGTGGAATTCCATCCAACCCAGGGGATTTACCGCTACACATATCAAAAGCAGCCTCTTTAAGCTCAACTAAAGTAATGGGGGTATTTAATTCTAGAGAGTCTTCCTCAGACAACTTAGGAAGCAGTGTTTTGTTTAGAAAATTGTCACAAGTATCCTGATTATGTGATATCTCAGAGCTATATAAATCAGCGTAAAAGCTACGGAAAGTAGCATTAACTTGAGAGGGTTCACTAAGAATATCACCATTTTTGGACTTAATTGTGCCGATATCTGCAAAATGTTCATTGGACCGCAATCTAAGGGCTAATAAACGGCTGGGTCTAGCCCCATTGAAATAGTACAACTGTCGCGTCCTATGAATTAAAAATTCGGCCCGCTGTTTCATAACAGCATTTATCTCTTTTTTAACAAGTTCAAATTGAAGCCTAACCTCCTCATCATAACTTTGTTGTAATAGGCTATCTAATGCTGATAATTTAGACTCTAAATTGTGTAATCTGGATGAACGATCTTTCCGTATGTTGGAGGCATAACATACAGTAAAATTCCTAATAAAACCTTTAACAGCATCCCAGACTGCCCTTGGGTCATCCACAGAGCCTTTATTTATATTTACAAAATCTGATAGTTGGCTTGAAAACTTGGTTTTAAATGCTTCATCTCGGAGTAGCGAGGCGTTAAAACGCCATCTAGGGGCCCGAGCTGGATTTGAATTTAACACCACAGAAGCAATCACTGCATTATGGTCAGAAAAAGCCACTGGTAATAAGTTAACAGTAACAATATTATAAAACAAGTCTCTAGAAGAAAAAATAAAGTCAATTCGAGAGGAAGATTTATGTCTTGATGAAAGATGGGTGAAGCCTTTAACACCAGGATTAAATACACGCCAGAGATCCACCACTCCAGTATCATTAATCCAGGAACGTAAAGCCTCAGAAGCATATTTTTGATCTACATTTTCGGAGTGTCCCGATCTATCAACTGAATAGTCAACAACAGCATTAAAATCAGCACCTATTACGAGTTTGAAGTCAGAGAGCTCCAGCAGTACCTTAGTGAGCTGTACATAAAATTCTTTTTCAAAAGTATTAGGGGCATAAATTGAGATGAAGGCAACATCTCTATTTTCTATATGAACTTTCGCAACTGTTATTCTGCCATTGCGATCTGCCCACGTATCCAACAACTTAAATCGCAAATTACGCTGACATATGATTGCAACCCCTTTCGATTTGTTTAAAGCTGACGAGCAGGCAATTACCCGGAAAAGGCGATTAGACATGCGATTTGTATCCCTTTTTAACAGATGAGTCTCTTGTAGGAAGGCTATATTAATTCTTTGTTTCCGCAAAAAGTCCAAAACAGCAACTCGTTTCACTGGGTTATTCAGGCCCCTTGCATTGAGGCTGAGAATATTCAACTTGGAACCATCAATCATTTAAAAAGTAATAGCCAGGTAAACTATGCAGTAAACAAGAAAAACAAACTTTCCATAGGGGAAAAAGATGGGGAGGAAATAGGAACTTCTCTGGTTCAGGCTTGAAAACATAACATTAGAACAAAACAAAAACAAAAACAGAACAAGGAGAAGATTGGCCGCACCCATGTCTATAACTCCTGTGAAACAAATGGAAAACTAGGATCTATTAATTATTAAAGGTACAGAAAAAAGATATGCACCTGTTCAATATCCCAGCTTAAATCAAAAACTTCACGATAATAACGGTATACACATGTGAAAACTCTCCCATTCCTTGGTAAACACCCATCATATAATAAACAAAACCGTTGCATCGGTCATTAACGTTACAGGTAAAACGAAAAGCCGAAAGAGTTCACAAATTACCGTCCATAAAGGCTTTGGCGTCTTTCGGGTCTCTGAAAGTTTTCTGCGTGCCGTTTGCTTTGAAGACCAACACGGCTGGGAAGTTCATTTGGAAGCGGATGCCTTTCTTAATAAGCTCAGCGCAGATCGGATTGAAGGCTCTCCTCGCGGCACGAACTGCAGGCGAAATGTCAGGAGCGATACGGAGAGGTTGATCCTCGTATTGAAGCTGACCTTTGCGTCTAGCAGCGGTCAGAATTGTAGCAACGTCTCTAGAACGATGGATCTTGATAATAAGGGCGAGGCCGACCATCCGAAGGAGTACCGAGCCCTCGGTGTGCGCGGTCAATTGCGATATTCGGGACTGACAACTCAAGCAGCTTTGGAATGAAAGTTTCAAAGAAAAGTATGGGGTCACTTCCTTCGACGGATTCCTTGAGGTTAAGGATTCTGATATTGTCCCGCCTGGAACGCCCCTCTAGATCCGTAACCTTCTCCGTAAGTGCCGAGTTAAGCTTCTCAAGTGCGGCCAATTTCCCTTTAAGTGGAGCAATGTCATCTTCCAGGACGGAGATACGAGTTTCTGCTTCAGCCTGGCGCGTCGCAAGGGAGTCGGTGGCTGCAGCAACCTCATCGATGCGTTTGATGATGCAATCAACTTTCACGTCCAGCCCCGACTCCAGCTTAACAAAAGAGTCATTCAGCATCTTTTGCGTGTGCCGCCCTTCTTCTGCAACGACTTCGGCAATGTGTTTCAACAAAGCCCCATGTGATATATCAGGTAACGAGCTCTCATTGCTAACCGCATGGCTACTGCTAGCACTAGCCTCGCTCGAGTCAGTACATTCCTCCGTAAAACCTCGGGAATGGTCCGGCTTGTTCTGTTTTGACGGCTTGGGCATGATAAAGAAGCAATAAAGCAACTAAATAGTGACTTTGAGAAAGATGGGTGAAGGTAGATAAAGAACAACAGGAACTTGGAACGGGAGAGTTGAAAACGCGACTGATCAGTCCGCAGCCATTACCGGAACCCCCGAAAGTGCCTTAGTTATTGGCGATTCTATTACACGGAACGTGAAAATAGAGACACCAGCCACCATACTTACATGTTTGCCGGGAGCCAGAGTGCCTGACATCAATGCAAATTTAAAAGTGCTTGCTAATGCTAATCGTAAATTCTCTAAGTCTATTATTCATGTTGGCACTAATGATGTTCGACTTCGCCAGTCGGAGATCACTAAAATTAACGTTAAAGAGGTGTGTGAAATCGCAAGTACGATGTCAGGCACTGTAATTTGCTCTGGCCCCCTTCCTGTTCGAAGGAGTGATGAGATAGTAAGTAGACGGACCTCACTCAAAGGCTGGCTGTCTAAGTGGTGTCCGCAAAATAATATAGAATTCATAGACAATTGGAAAAGTTTTTGGGACAGACCTCACCTGTTGAAAAGAGATGGTATTCATCCTTCTTGGCATGACAATCAGGGGCTCAGGTCAAGAAGCAGACAAACCGACCGTCTGCCAGCTGTCTCACGTCACTGAGGTCAGATAAATCCGATCACATAGAGACTCTTTCACCTAGATATCATCATATAGAGACTCTGTCTGTTCCCCGAATTAGGAAATACAATAAACTTCCAAACCCATCAAAGGGGAAAAATTTACTATTTTTGTACTAAAAAATGTACTAAAAGGGAGTATATAAGCACAAGAGTTAACAAGGGAACTAAATGGGAGAGATGTGAAAATAATTATTAACTAATGAGCAACCAAGGAAACTATCAAGGGTATGGAGAACGCTACACTGAAAAGATATACCAGAAACCTAAACACATGATCAAAAACACAATGAAACTAAAAATAATTCTGACAACATTCAGATCTACCTCGATCCAATCAACAACTGATCGACAGCTAAGTCCCACCCAACAATTGTATCTTTTTTCATAATCTTTTTCACTCAGATGTACGTCACAATATAGAAGAAAAAAATCTGTTGCTATTTCTGTTACATTGACTTGTTTGAATTGGAAATATTTCCATGAGATTTACCTGGTTTTGGAACAACATGTGAGTAAATTGTGTCATGATATTTTACTTTTAGAAGTAGTAAGGGTGTGAACCTACACTGGTCTCACGGTTCGGTTCGATTACGATTATCATGTCATCGATTCAGTTCAATTCGATATCACGATGCACTGCATTCTCAATTTTCAATTTTCCTTCACATGTATACAATTTTGTCAATAAATACAAGCAGTCAGATAAAAAAACTGAACCTTTAATTTTACCTGCTCAAAGAAAACACGCTTCTTGAGTGTATCAAAAATCAAACAAAACTCAAGTCTGGGCACAGAAGACAACAGGAGCATTTAGAACACACAAAAGTAAATGCTAAAAGTTATAGCTGCCATTCATCCACGACATGAGACAGTAGCTCTGCCAGGCGTTAACAGCTCGGGGTGAAAACGGCTGACGTGGTTTCTCAAGTTAATTGTATTACCCCCTGCATATTTTATTTATGCGTGACGTGATTTACACACAGCGTGTCTCTTCTCCAGGTTGTGCTTACCAGGTTGTTCATAAAAGCCCGAACATGCCCAGATGTAGGCTTTTAAAGTAGCTGGAGCATTTTTAATTACTCGCACTCGCGTCTCGCCTCCCTCTTCCATTGTATGCTACCGCGACAAAGCACGTATGCAACAAATGACGTCAGAAAAGCAACAGTACATTATAATCGGTTATGGTCAATTACTGATCCAATACCGAATCGTCCTCGTCTGCATAGCAATGCATCGTAGAAACTATTAATTTCAACACCCCTAAGATGTAGGTGAAAAAATAGCCTATGAAATACATTGTCTCTCAGAGGATTGACGGGCGTAACGAGAGGGCTGGTCTCTCTAGTCGTAATGAACAGAAATGTTTAACCTCTCCCCATTGGATCCAGTTGGAGAACTCCCTCAAAACTCCACTTCAGTTCAATCATAGCAGCTCAAGTCAGAGAAATCAGTAGTGTGACGTTCTGATGAAGACAGGCTGCCTGTGTGTGCGTGTGTGTGTGCGTGTGCGTGTGCGTGTGTGTGTGCGTGTGTGTGTGTGTGTGTGTGTGTGTGTGTGTGTGTGTGTGTGTGAACTATGAAGGGCATCACCAGCAAGCACAGAATTAGTTCTCATCAGCTCAGGGAATTGATATTTTACGTCTTTTGTACAAAAATAGTGGGGACGCGTACTCTGATTGGCCAGATATAGGAAGAAAATGGCCTAGCTTCACTTCGGTTACTCCAGTGAAGATGAGTAATGGAGGGCCTGACATTATGCAGTCACAATGAGAGCAGAGAGTGGAGGAAGAGCTAATGTTAGCACACATCACTGTGGGTTGTAAAGATGTACATACTGTACTGTATGTACAGTAAGTTGCATATGCAACGACTTCAATCAAATCAAAATATCCCAAGTCAGCTTCAAAGCTTTATAAGTTATGAAAAATGCATTAATAGGAATTTATATTCTCTTAATATTTGTTTTTTCTCTTTTGATTTAATAACAGCAGCACTGAAGCTGCATGAACTCCACAAGTTTCACAAGATCCTGTTCTCTAACATGATTTGAAAATGATCAGAAGAGCATCATGAGCTTCTATGGAAGCAAGAACGGCTGACTGTCTGTACACAGACTCACATGATTATTATTAAATGACTAAAAATGGCAGATTTTCAATGATGTCTCATACCAGCGGATTATTTTAGAATGTGTTCTTTTAGTGTTTATTTATATACAAGTATAGTATTCATTAATAATCTAAATTAACTTTTATTTTTATATTTTATGTTATTTTAATTTTAGTTGAAGTTTTAGTAATTTGTACTTTTAAATCTAAATGTGCTTTTGTTCTATATTTTTATTTAGCTTTTAATTTATTTATTTAGTATTTAGTACTTCAATTAAAATGATTTTTAAGGCAAGACACTATAGGATAAGTGATACTAATAATGTTTATTTTTTTTATTAAAGCAGAACAGAACAAAACTTAGTTAGACAATAGAGTATCAATACAAAACATAAAACAGAAAGTAGCATGTACGTGTAATTAAGTGAAGTGAAAGGATTATAAAAAAGAATATGCATATATATATATACACACACACACACACACACACACACATATAATTGGGGGGGGGGGGGGGGGGTGAGGTGGTATTGGGTCAGATCGCTATTCAGGGGTATCAAAGTGGAACTAAATCTATTAGCTTTAGGGTTCAAGATGTTAAAGTAAGTGAGTGTGATGCACAGCATGTGTCTGTGGATGTGTGTCACTCACCAGGTGCAGCAGTATATGGTGTCCTCTGGGGTTGATGGCGAGAGCTTCATCGTACAGGCTCTTGGCCTCAGTGTCGTTGCCCCTAAGCTCAGCCACACGGCCCTTGAGCAATAGGACTGAGTGTGAGGTGGGGAAGAGAGTTCCTGCCTCCTGCACACAGAACTGAGCTTCCTTCATCCGCCCGTCAGCGATGAACAGCTCCCCTGGTCGGCACGGCATCACACAACATACAAGAGATCAATGAGAACAATAATGAACCATTCTGATGGCATAATTGTTTTTGTGACATTACACTAAAATTATATTATTACAGTTACAACTCTCTTTTTTCAGTGACAGCTTTGTAATATCACGGGATTCTCTTATTGTGAGATGATCTCTAATCGAGTGCATGATGATTCATCTTTATGAAACGTCTCTGACTTCATGGCCGTGACACAGCCATCTGGAACATCAACACTCTCAAAGACGGATCTGCTGCCACAGCATTACAACTCTCTCTCAGAGTAAAGGAGTGAATACCAACATGCTTCATTTCAGAAAAGCTGTGGTTCAACCAGGAGATTCGCACGAATGCCGCATTTTGTTCTGTCTAGATGATTTAAAATGCAGCTTAGGCAACATGTCTGCAATCGCAAATGCACAATGACCTTCTCCCCTTTATACTCTTAAATCTCACACTCAGGCTCATAGAGGGATATTCATGCTCATGTCTAAATAAGGCCATGTGTAGAGTGCTGTATAAGCATCGGCAGCTCTACCCTAGCATTTAGGACTCACCACAGCAAATAAACAGTTCTTATCAACTGCTGCCTGTTGTCTATTTGTGTTTATTCAAACTGAATCACTGGTAGGAGAATTTAGGCAGCTATTACACACAAAAAAGGTAGTTATGAAAATTTTAATACACGTATAGTGCTTCCAAGATAGCAGCAGTGTATTTACATATTTCTTCAAACCTATCAGCAATTAATTCAGACTGAACTGCTTAAATTACAGACTTATTCAAACAAAGTTTTGTAGATAATTGCAGCCTTAAGGTGCGGTCACATTTATTGCTGTTCCTGAATTGTTACAGGCCAGTCATTTAAATAGGAATTCAAGCAATCGGAAGTTTGAGTAAGGGCAAAAGATTTCCCTACCCAGATTCAGCAAAAATTTGTTTGAAATAACACTGTAATGAAATAAAATAGGCACTAAAATGACCAAGACTGAAATACAAATAAATCAAAGCTAAATAGTTTTTTATTTTTTATTTTTTTTAACAGAAACTAATAAAAATGTCAAACAAAATTACTAAAACTTAAAGGTGCAATAGTTGATCTGGGAAATGCTAACTTTAGCCTGCTAGCATTAAAACGATCCCACCCTCACTGCAAATTCGGCGTCCAAATGCGCTGATGACGTATGATGTATGTGTGAACAGGCTGCACAGTGGTACACTAATAATTGAACAAACATTTTATGGTCGTATGCCTTCCACAGACGATATAGACCATTTAACATAGTGATTGCTATCAGAATGAGACTTTCAACTAGCATAACAATAAATGTTTCTGTAAAGAATCACCTATTGCACCTTTAATATAAAAACTGTAAATGTAAAAATAAAAGCTAATTCAAAATGGTTTTAAAGTGACCTTTGCGTGAGCTGCATTTCATACATAGCTACACTATTGATAATAGACAATGGTCCTTTTCCCACGGCAACATTTTGCGAATGTTTTGGTTTTAAAATATAAGATCTCCCACTGATTTTGTTGAAATGTTCAACATTCAAAATGTAACAGTGCTGGCGTTGTTGTAATATTTGCATACTGAAGTGTTACTGGTCTTCTTTCTGGTAATTATTTGCATACTTAGTTGTGATAGGCCTTTCTTGTATCTATTAACATCAATAGCTGCCTTTGCACTCCAAACAGTTTTGTGCTATGTTGTTTCTTCACAGACAACACATGCTGAGTGGCATAACAATGAAATGAAACATTTAAATGTTAAAAATACATTTATATGAAACATTTTAATGATTTATTGTAACAAGCATAGGCGCCGATACCGTGGGTGCTCCGGGGCTCGAGCACCCACGGAAAATACCTAGCACCCACGTGTGTGCCAGACTGCAAGTAGGCTACATTCATTTAAAATTAAACATTGCAGTTGGTGCTATGTGAAGCGTCTGTCACACTGTGATTGGTTATGTCGCTGTCAGTCGCCTGCTCCATATCCTATCCACCAATCACAGCGTTTCTCGGATGAAAACGCCTCTGATCGCGGTTACGTGTCAGTTAAACTTTTGATCTCCAATCCTGTCTGTATTTGTGAGAAGTGGCGCTGTCCTGAGCTATGGTCCTGAGTTGAAAGATAGTCTACTTTACGGCTTTATTATCAAGTAAATGGGTGTGTGCGTTCGTGTCGGCGGCTGTCCATTTGCTAAAAGGGGTCGCACACCGGACGATTAGCGCAGCGCCGCGTAGTGCCATGTCTTTTAAAATTCGAACACATTATTCTCTATGAGTGTAACTTACACACACCGGCGGCGCCCAGCTACGGCTATATATGACCTTGTTTAAAATCCTGCCGTGCCACAGAGCGCGGTTTACATAGTTTTATTTTACATTTACATTTATTCGTCTCAAATCGTCGTTAATGTACTGACTTCAACCTGTGCTGCAATATAGGCCTACATTTATTTTACATTCATTTACAGAAATCAGCTGCTTGAATGAAAATTGCTGATGTTATCGGATTTTCAGGTGATATTCTCAATTCATTCAGTTAACGGACCCCCCGGTTGTATTTAATTGTACAGTACAATCGTAACATAGTAGCCTACAGACATTATCTTAATTCCATAATGTCCTTAAACATAACATTACAATATTACTGGCCATAAACTGACAAAGTGCGCGTCCGGTGTGCGATAGGCTACCTCGAGTTGTCATAGACGCAGCGCTGCGCTTCTCGTTCGGTTCTGAAATGCAAACATTTTTGGACTAGGCCTAACGTTACTTTTTTTTTTTTTTTTTTTAAGGGCGTGCGCCCATGAGCACCCACGGAGGAAAACATAAATCGGCGCCTATGGTAACAAGTTATTCTAATACAAAGCACATAAAAACACGACAGATTACAAATGACAGCTGATGTAAAAAAATATGTGCTACATGGTGGACTGAGTTCAGTGGGCCCTTGCGCTCAGTACTATTTTGAACTATCAGTGACATCATGCCCATTCTTTCAATGGGCCACTCTTGTGCTCTCACATTTATTCATTTGTACAGAACCAGGATATGTCCCATTTTAGACAGGAAATGAACCCATGCCAGAGGAATGCTGGGAATGGGGACAAGAGGGCACAAACACCCAGTATAAGATCCCTGGGAAAGCATTTCATGCAGAGCAGCGTATAAATAAAGCAAAAATAACATCCAAATAATGTCATAGTATGTCAATGACTTCCCAAATGTATTGAAGTCAACATGAGTACAGAAAAAAATCTCAAAAAACGATTACTGTTGCTGTCGCAAAATATGTACGTTAGTGTGATAAAAACGCGGAACAGGTTTGGTAATTGCTTCCGGCTGGAGCAAAATTGCCGTGATGCAGAGGTGACGTAGGCATTTTGTACAGCAGTGGACAGGAATAAAACTAGAACAGAAAAATGGGAAAGTTCAAATTCCAGCAGAAGTGGATATTCAACGTAATTAATGCAGCATCTTTAATTTTTGTCAGCCTTTGGCAAGCTTTACATCATGATCAAGCTCTTATTCATGCAAATACTTTGAAGATGAACTTGGCTTTAACAAACAGTAACGCACACAATTATGCCAAAATGTCCGTTTTGTCGAGTATACTCATAACATAAGAGCAGTCTTGAGTTAAATAAAGTCTTAAATGAACGTGAAGAGTTGTGAGAGAATGAGACGCATGTGAGATCCGCGTGTCTGTCAGCAGCGGCTGGTCTTAAAGGGACATTTTTTCTGGTCATTTTTATCCAGACATCAATAGCTGTATTAGTACCAGTGAGACTGACCTTCATTCATAAAAAAATATGCCATTAAACAAGTATTTGAAATATACTGTCTTTGTGTTGTGTCTACATTAATTTGGAGATTAATTGTGAAATTATTACATTATAAAATATATAAATTAGATATAAGAATACAAAAATGTTAATGTTTTTAACTGTGATTAATCACACACACATATATATATATATATACAGTATATATATATTTATTATCTGTGGTAAGTGTTATGTAAGGCATTAAAAAGTTTAAAAATGGCATTAAAAAAGACATTAAAAAGCATTTAATTTAATTTGAAGATACGAGCAGAAACCCTGGTACTGCACACATCAAAGCGGTAATTTAATTCTAGTTAACGTTAAAATAATAAAATGTAGAGATATAAGAAATAATGATATTCAAAAAAGAAGTGTAATTTCTACACTTACGACATACCTGCTTGCAGCCAGATGCGCTCCAGGGTGGTCCAAATGTAGGCAGGGCCGTGTCTGTGGGTGGAGCTGATGGCAGACACTTCCGACATGGCCTGTTCCAGACGGGACACAGCGAGAGACGGAGCGCTCTGAGACCCTGACACAACATGACACACATCTCAGTTACAATAACACACATGAAATCACACATGCTCATGATACACACCGGTCTCTGTCTCCTGGAAGTCTGGCAGGGTAAGATGGAGGCCGCTGGGTTTCCTGCTCAGTGGGCCCGGATCAGGGGGTATGCTACTTGTGTCATCCTCCTCACTGGAACACATGATATCACAACATCTCTATCACATGGAAATACTGGGCTATAAATACACAGACTAAATGAGGAAAAAAACAAAGCTGCTAGCTACAGAAACAAATCAGGACATATAAGCCGTATGTCCACCAAACTGTTTTTTTCCTGAGGCTAGCTTAATTTTTCAATTGTTATCAATAGGAGCTAAGCGATCGTCGTTTTTTTTCCAGTCGCCGAGAGCTGAAGAATGTTCAACTTAAAACGCAGCACTCATCATTGTCTCTTTTTACCCAGCCGTCCAATCACATTGGAGGAGGTGCGGGACAAATACCACAGCGATGACTTCCTGCTGGGACAATGGCAACACAACAGAACAGAACCATTGAAAACAAAAGCCAAAGCAAATACTTTACATTGTATCGACATTTTTTATATTCAGAAACATACTATCTGGGAAATCAGATTCTACGGATATTCCATATCATATAGCACATATACTGTCTACACTGAAATACAATCCTGTGCCGCTGAAGCGCCCGCAGGAAGATGTTTTCAGAAGAGCACTGGCGTTATTAGTTTGCTAAAACACTTTGGTGGACACACGGCCATAGGGAGCTTCACGAATGGAAGGCTGCATCCTAGTGAGACTGTGTCCTTCCTAGTCTAGTTCTTTGGAGGCTTTTAGGCTGGAGTACTCCTCAGCGTATATTTTTTCATACGATATTGATATTCATCCCGATATACATTTACCAACCATTAAAGGGGAAGGAAATGCTTTCCACACATATTTGTTAGATCTTGAAAATGAATGTTTTTTATTTTGATTTAATACAAATTTTTATAAACTTTAACAATTTAATCAAATGATCAAACAATACAAAACATTAAAAATGATTTGTCAAATAAGATGGTGCACAATAGAACTGTATACATTTAAAATATGGATGAAAAAATATCTTGGTTGTATGATATTCCTTATGCTGCGTTCACACCGGACGCGAATAGCGCGTCAAATTCGCGCCTACCGCGTCTAGTTATACGCTTGACCACTTTGAATCCGTTCGTGGGTCAAGAGCGAAATTGACGCGCGTAAAAAACAAAAGTTTGAAGCGAAATTTACGCACGTCGGAGGCGAAATCCGATGAAACTCCTGAGGCGAAACCCGTTGACGGCCATCTTTTTAGATGTTTTGATGTCCACATGTTCTTGTTCAAGAAATTACAGTGACTGTAGCATTTCTATCGTAAAGAAGTGGACAAATATTAAAGAATAATTTGTATTTACAACTTACCAGGTTCCCCAATCTCCTCACTGACCCTCTTCCAAGCGAGGTCCTTTTTTTTCCTGTCTCTGTACAAATATGAAGTGGAATCGTACAATTCTGGGTGACTGCTTACAGCAAGAATTAATTTTTCCTCCATAGCTGTCAGTGATTTTGGAATGAAAGTATCCGAGCGGGAGTTTACGTCACTTTACCTCCTTAGTGACAGCAGGCAGCTAGGCTCCTGATTGGTTAACGCAGCGCGAATTGACGCCAAAGTTCAGATTTTTCAACTCGGGCGGCAGACGCGAAAATGCACCATTCGCGCGTAATGCGCCAGACGCTCAATTCGCGCGAACCTGACGCGCAAATTCGTATTCGCGTGTACCGCTCCGTGCTCTACGCCTCATTCGCGCCGCAGGAATTTTTTTACGAGCGTAACGCGTCTTTGCATTGACTTAATAGTGAAATCACTCGCGCTTGACGCGCTATTCGCGTCCGGTGTGAACGCAGCATTAGAAATAACAATAATATTATTATTATCATAATACTATTATTATTATTTTAAGAAGTACATTTTAGTACAGGCAGTATTTATGTCATAATTTCTTGGAGTTAAACCAAACTTGTGATGATCTTTGTATTTGAGAGTAGTTTTTCCTAGTGAAAAGCTTGTGAAGTGACTCTCAAAGCAGCTCTGGAGATTAATTTCATGTGTTCATGTCTTTACATATTGAGACATGCGTGTGAATTTGTGTATCATCATTCACACACAGACATGCAGAAATCACTTATTAGCGACATGCACTGACTGGCTGTTTATGCTTTATTTCTGGTGCTACTAGCCCTACCTTAGTATTAAACGCTAGAATGAGATGGTCTAGTAAGTGCACATGGCCACGTCACGTGTTCCCGCCCACACGGTCACAGCACAGAAATACTTTTAAAACTTAATTTTGGAAAAATACTTTGTATCAAAAATCTTTAGATTAACCAACTTTCTATTAATGCAGTACAGTGAATGACAACCATCTGTGGCCTCCCAGTGGCTTACAGTATTGGCAGTTTAGTGTTAAGTGATTAATTTACACCAAAACAAAAGATAACATCTCCAAAAACATTATTGTCTTACATTTCATAATGAACTCATAACTCAAGCTCAGTGCCGACTCATTTTCTGTCAGTTCTTATTCGTGAATTGGAATGTGTGCAATGGATTGTGGGTGATTGAAGAACGCGAAGGATACACTTGATGCATCCTTCAAAATGAGCTGAATGAAGGACACGAAAAGAAGGCTCCAAATTGAGAATGCCTTCAGCGGCGCTTGATGATGTGGTAGCTGAGATATGCAGCCTAACTAGGACACAGCTTTTGTTTGAGAAGCACCCATAGAGAAACCAAGGAAACAGGACATTAGCACAAGTAACAAGAAAAGAGGAACAACGGAGGAAAAATAATATCAAAATCAGAGTTTTTTTGAAACAGAGTCGTGACATATACACATATTACCTGAGTCGGGTAAAATCATAGCGACTTTGCCACAACTGCAGCATTTCTGCACAGGTCTGTAAAGCTGCAGCAGGTCCGAACAAAACCTCCTCCAGCTTCACTTTGGTAAAGAGAAGACTAAAACACACAAAGTCAAGTACAATTAATAAACTACAGTGCAACACGCACCAAAAAAGAGACAGAATAAGAATGTTCTGGCTCCTACAAAAGCAGGAAGGGCTTCTGCTTAGTACTTTAGTCAAAACCTAAAAATACATAGTCAAAACCTAACAATACGTTATAAAAATTAAGTTTCTTTTTTAAGATATGAATATTCTTAATTAGCCAGGATGCATTCAATTGATCAAAAGGGATAGTAGCAATATGTATAAGTTACAAAAGATTGCTATTTCAAAGTCTTTTGAACTTTCTATTCATCAAGGAATCCTGAAAAAAGAATTATTGCGCGTTCCACAAAAATATTAAGGCAGCACAATTGTTTTCACTAATGCAAAGTCCCGCCAAGGCCGGACCACCCTCAAGAGACCATGTGTTCACCTCCCAACCCCCTATCCAGTCTGGGCGTTGGAGGCGCTGTGTTTGTTGGTACTGTGTCCGCCCCACCAGTGGTATGCCTGACCAGACCTCCTTCCGCTGGTAAAGCGAGCCAAATAAAAAACAGACACCTTCACAAATCATGCCGCAAGGGCCAGCCCTCAGCAGCGGCTCTCCAAACCCTCGCCGCCCCAAGCCAGACTTGAGAAGCCATTGCGGGCGTGTCAAACTGGATTTTAGAGACGGTAAACCCAGATAAGGCTATGTACCTAAGGTGCTCGCCACACCCTTTAAGCTCAGGTTATCTCACTTCCTGCTCTCCTTTCTGCTGAGGGTGAAGGTTTTCTCACTTTATGCTCTGCTCTCTGCTGATAGTGAACGGACACCACACCCAATTTACACTTAGGGTGTACATCAGGGATCACCAACCCTGCTCCTGGAGAGCTACTGTCCTGCAGACTTCAGTTCCAACCCTGTTCCAACACAAATGTATGTAATTATCAAGTAACCCTGAACAGCTTGATTAGCTGGTCCAGGTGTGTTTGATTGGGGTTGGAGCTAAAATCTGCAGGACAGTAGTTCTCCAGGAGTAGGGTTGGTGACCCCTGGTATACATTGAGCGCTCTAGCCAATTCAGGCAATCGGAGCAGCTGTTTGTATGTTTCGGAGGATGCTCTAAAGGGCTGACATTCATGGGGCAAAGACTGCCCCACTGGATAGTGGAGACAATAGCGCTAGCCTACAAGTCCCTGGACTTGCAGTGAAACATTGGAGTGAGGGTCCACCTAACCAGAGGGATGGCTTCCTCTTAGGCATGGTCTAGCAGAATATCCATGGCCGACATCTGTGCGTTGGCTGGCTGGTCTTCGCAGTCCACCTTTATCAGGGTCTACAACTTGGATGTCCCGGCCCTTCAGGCGTGGGTTCTGTCAGCCTAAATCGGTCTCCACCCTAAGAGTTTTTTCCTAAGGAGATAACCATATCCAAAGGCTCCGTTTCTGTACCCCAGCCTGCCATTCTTTGCCATTCTAAGTCCTTGACTCTAGTAGCCTGCCTCCTCACTGAGCTTCTGTTCTGCACTAGTAGCACAGTGTTTTGCTGTGCGTTCCCCATACGCGTCAGAGACTGAAGCAATGCAAAGTGAAATGTATTGAAAAGCGAATGCTGCGGTTACTAACGTAACCTTGGTTCCCTGAGATACGGAAACTAGCATTGTGTATCCTGCCGTGCTACTGTGCATATGCGCGAGTCGACGTTACTGCTGTTCAATCGATAAAAAGTGCAAGACGTGAACCAACCAGGCTTCAGTATTCAGAGAGACTGACACAATGCTCGTTCCCCTATCTCAGGGAACTGAGGTTACGTTAGTAACAGGAGCGTTTTGCATCACAGAAATAAGCTACATCTTAAAATATATTAAAATAGAAAACATTGATTTTAAATTATACTTCACAATGTTTTTGCTGAATTTTGGAAGAAATACATGCAACCTTGGTTAGCATAAGATATTTTTTTCAAAAACATAAAAAAAAATCATATGAACCCCAAATGTATGAACTGTACTGTACTGTATAACATAAAAAAAGATTAAAAATAGGACTGGGCGATATATCAAATATTCACAAGATTTTTGCAAATGACAGAATTAAATAATCAACACATATGTACTCTAGACCTAGAAAACCAAGGGAATGATCTAGGAATTGATTGGTTCATGAAAATAGTTGTTTTAGAGGAGGAACAAAATATTATAATTTTATTCTAGATTAAATAATATATAGTATACAATGGATATAAAAAGTCTACACACACCTGCAGAAACAACCATTTTTTGTGATGTAAAAAAAGAAAAGAAAGATAATTCACATCAGAACGTTTGCCTGTTTAAAGTAAAAATAACTTATGCAATAACACTGAAACCAAAGTTACACATTTCAGAAGAAAAACTCAGAATAACTAAAGGTATATGTTTGAACACACTTGGGTATATGGCTGTGTTCAGAGTTAACTAATCATCTTTAGTCTACTGCCTTTGACGTAATAGTCTGGAACAAGTAAATATGCTTCGATCAGCCAATCAGCCTAGGATGTAATTTTCCTGTTCCAGAGTCGTCACACAGACTTTGACAGTGTCAATAAATGTCCCTTCCAGAGCTGAATGCACAAAAGACCAACTGCTAATGAAATGTGTGAATGCTAACAGATAATTTTCACCGGGTATTACAGACCTCCTTGGTTCAACCACTATCAACTAGAGATGCGCGGTTGGCGGTTATAGCCGCGGACTCTGCGGATAAACCGCGGATCGGGTGGATGACGTGACCAAAAAGAAAATTTAAATTAAATTCAGGAGGGTGGCTGGCGGTTTCTAGTCTCGCAGCTGTCATCAGCAGCGCCTTGTATCAGCGGATGGCGGGCGGGAAAATTGGTCAAAAACGTTGGTGCGGATGGATGGCGGACGGATGATGAGTTTTGTGATTCGGTTGCGGATGAAATAATAGCCCATCCGCGCATCTCTACTATCAACCCTAGTTCTCCATCAGTGGGCAATACTTCAGTTGCTTCTGACAGAAACTAGCAATTCTGCAGCCTGTCTGGGGACATTCATCTTCCCCTGAACTGTCTCTTTTAAGCAGGGTACGGCGAGTGGGTGGACGTCTGTGTGAGCTGGAGGGTGGAGGGGTGAAGCGAGATGAATGTGAATGTGTGTGTGCGGATGTGTGCTATTAAGAATGTGTGTGTAAACAGGGGCAGCAGAGCATTCACACCAGTGAGAAAGAGATGCAGCGAGACGCTCTGACTGGCAGACGCTCATGCTGCGTAGTGCTGTTGCGCTGGATCAGCTGTAGTGTAGTGATGAAGTACACATGGGCTACGTTCACACTGTCAGCTTTTGGGATTGACAACCGCATGAACTTACAGGTGTAAGACTTGAAATGCCCCGTTCACACCGGAACTTACAGTAGCATCTGTATAAACGTGCAACGGAAGTCAAGCCTGTATTATCTTACCAGAGCTGTTGAAAGATCCATCATAAACCAGCATGATTTCCAAGCTGGTCCAGGCTGGTTTATGCTGGTTAGTGCTGGTATAGTGCTGGTCTAACTGGTGGACAAAAAATGAGTCATGCTGTTCTCAAGCAAAACAGAAGTGGTGAAGCTGGTTCACCAGCATGGTCTTGTGGGGGGTTGAGTGTGAGTAGGCCAGTTGTCTGTATCTAAACAGTGTTTGGGGACAAGCATTGATTTTGCTTGCATATTTCTATTTTTAGCACAGTGATGTAAAGGAAAAACAACATACAATTAAAGCATGATTTATTGAAATGTATAATTATAACTTTATTTATTTATTTAGTTTCCTCTGTTAACAGTAGAACTGAATTTTAATTGTTTTAGTTATTATGGTTAAATTATTAATCAATGTCATCTGAAGTTTTAAACAAAGTTAAAATTCTAACTGGTGAAACGTTTCGAAGTATCAAATGATTTGTCTTATGTTTCAAAGGATCTAAACAGAAATCAGCTAAAAAGAGCTTGTGTACATCGCAAAATAAAAAAAAGAGATATGAAAACAAAGAAAAAAGCCAAATAAAAACATAATCATAAGCAGCTTATTCAATGCTAAGAAAGCTATTGACAATGAAAATTGTAATTTGCTGTTTTTAAATACTTTAATGGTCATTTGGAAACTCCCATGTCAAAATCTAGCTGTCAGTCATTGATCCCAAAAAATGTTTATAGTAAAAGTTATGGGCCAAGTGACCAACTAAAAGTCACATAATTAAACACTAATCACCATAATGGTGACTTCAAACTGACTTCAACTACTTTTAACACATAAGCAAGTTTTGTTGTGGTCTTGCTGGAATCAAAAGACAACATATGCTGGTCCACCAGCATCCCGTGCTGGGAACCAGCATGCAAAATATGCCTTATGCTGGTAACCAGCAAAGATGGATTTTTCAGCAGGGAGTGACCAGGAACCATAGTAATATCAGAGATAGCGACGTCCATCACTGAAAAGTCTTATCACTTTTGACATGACAAGAGTCCAATTGACACTTCGCAGGGAGTTTGATTTACAAGCGTTCAGACCAATCATAATCAGCCATCCGCAATTTTTGTACGACAAAGCAGTCAGGAGAGTTAGTAGATTAATGTCGTGGATTTGAACTTAAAAACGGAGTGTACTGATGTCTTTCCACGATTAAGGCGAGACACTACAGGTGAATAGGGTTTTTTTTTTTTTAACTAGCAGATATCACCATAAAACTTTGCCAGTTGATTACCTACATTAAGATGAGAAAAAAATGTATCACAAGTTTTCTGTAATTTAATATTTAAATATGCAAATGAGGCATTGTCTAATTAAATATGCGCTATTTTGCATATATTTTAAAAAACGAAATTGAGTATTGGACAAAGCCAGGTTCAAAATTATTTTTTCATTGTGTTCACATATTAGATGAGGAAAAAATTACAGAGGGATTTATGGATATCTACTTTTGTTATCCTGTAAATCAGAATATACTGTCAATAGCCTTAAAAAATGATTTTCACCATGTTTTTTGGAATAAAATGTTATATAAATCAGGCTAGGAATAATATATTTACAAATCCCTCTGTAAATGTCTTCATAATATAACTAGGTACAAGACTGGAAAGTTTGGTGTATATAGGTAAAACTGAACTGGAGATTTCTAACTTGGAGTATAAGAGAACAGTCATTTTGAGAAAACAGGCTTTAAAGATTTAGCATCAGCCAATGAGATTGCGCATTTAGAGTAAAATCCCCCCTTTTACTTTTACGATTGGTTACCATATTTGGATCCGACAGCATTGTTCAGGAGACAGAGAGCTTTCTAACGGTGTGTGTGATGACAGGGTGCAGATCGCGATCGCGGAGCAGAGGGATGATTTATAACGACAACTTTTGATGAATTTATGAGAAATCTAAAGACGCAAACAGACAAAGTGTAACAAAATAAAGACCTAAATGTGTGTTTCAGACTTTTTTCACCACAAGTCTGAAAGAAATGTTATTGAAGACAAATATCCCAAGATCTCAAAATTGACCAGTGAAAAAAAAAACTATTGCTGCGTCCCAATTCGCATAATATCCGTCCTAAATAGTATTCGAAAATAGAATTATTACGTCCCAAATCGTAGTATGTTGAAATGAGTGTTCCAAAGATACCCGGATGGTCTACTATTTCAGGTCAGAATCCGAAGTGCAGATCGATGCACACTCTAACGGCTAATATTGCCCACAACCCATCGCACGTTGGACGAGGATTCGGTTAGAACTACAAACACGAGTGAAAAGTGTTAAAAAACTACAGACATGGACGACGCGCGAGTCCGGCGGTTATGTAGAGAGGTTGAGATAAAGAGGTTTAAGTGATTAATTATCAGTATCTAACCTGACGAAAATGTATTTATTCAACGTTGTCTACATTATATTGCATCTGCAGCAGCATTGTGAACTTTTGTAAAGATATGTTTAGCCATTACCTTTTAAATGCATCATTATATTCAAATTGCAAACACATTAGGAGAGTCTCCGCATGAAAGACCCACGACTGGCAGATGAACGTGCTCTCCGAAACGGTAGGAAATAAAATTAGATTGAATGGAGGATTTTAACTGTGACAAGATGATTGACAGGGCAGATTACGGTGACAGGATGCACGCGACAGATCTGTCCGTTAAAGATGACGTAATAGTATGTCCCAAAGCTTGCCTACTCTTTTGCTACACACTCAAAAGTATGTACTTTTTCTTCACAAAAAGAGTACATACTTTTAGGTCGTGGTATAAGTAGGCGAATTGGGACGTATGTGTTTGCCTGCCGTGTCTCGCCTTAAAACAACATTCCTTCTTATGTTCTTTCATGTTTAATTGATGCTATAAATTAACTAGAAGGAAGAGATGATCGGTTTCACGAACAGCTTTAAGAGGCTCTACAGCGATCTGTCACAACACATTAAAGAGCCACAAAATTATATTTATTGTTTAAATTTCTTTAAAAAAAAGACCAAATTTGAACACTGAGACTTTGTTTCATAACAAAAGTAACCTGGTCTGTCCTGTCCGTCAGCGCCTTGTCAGTGTGAGAACGTGGCTTGTCGGACATAGCAACAGTAACTAAAGGGGGCGGGTCTTTGTGAATGGTCAATTGAGTCGCGAGGTTATCTGTCAAATCTTCATTAACCGAGAGCAGCATACAGTATCTGTGTGGATAGAGGAGCATTTTGTATGCACACTGTATGACGTGACAGACAACTAGTTGTCCAGTCTGGTGCCAAGGCAGCATTTCCAATTTTCATTTAAGTTTCTGTTTTTCCGTCTAATATATATATAAAAACACTGGGCCAGGAGAATTGGACTGGAGTTCAGGGAACAACTGGAGACCAGGTGCAGGTGAAGACAAGGGAACAAGATGACTAAGAAGGGTACTAAAAAGCACTAAAACTCTAATTGTTAAAGTCAACATGAAAATAAAAATTTATACTCCTGGCCTTATTGTGAACAAGCATTGCATGTTATTTCAAATTGTCTTCATAATCCTCATAGTCACAAAATGTAATAACGTGCTCCACCTCTCGAACAAATTTCCACATTACAAATAACTCTTGGCTTCCAGCTCTCCTCTCCAAACATCTGGCTCCATTATGGGATGTAACGCTCACCGTTCATGACACAATCAATTTGATGGACAACTTGTTTCACTCAGAAAAATATATCAGATTACGGAAGTTAAAAAATGTAATATAAAATGATTTTAGTTTACATACACCCTGGTTCATCTGTTCCTTCTCCCATATGTTAAAAGAGTTTCTAGAAAGCGGAGCTAACTTTTTCCAGTTATAAAGTAAAAATTTGTTTTTTCTCAAGAGGCAGAGGTTCTTGGAATGAGAAATGTTTGACAATTTGACCATTGTGTTCAGTCACACACAATAAGTGTGTAAGAAATGCTGGGGGGGTCTTTAAATACTGCGTGTTGCTCTCACACATGACCATGATCCTAATTATTTTCTTGCCATTCTCATCTCTGTCTGTCACTGAGAGCAATACTGACCCCACATGGTGATGGGGTCTGAAAAAGCACAAGCACACTTTTCAAGTAAAAAAGTATTTTACGCTTAGAATTATAGTATTTTACAACATTTACAGTTGAAAAGTGAGATAAGCATTGTCAAATGTTAGTAGATCATGTAATGAACTATACCTACTAACTTCTGAATTCATATGTCCAGTAAAAATCACTGCAAAATCAGCTGACTAAAATCTAAAAATGCAAAACTGACTCAGAAAAGTGAAGTCAGTTCTGAACTAAGATCCAGCAGTTGCTTTCAGACACCACTGGTTTTGATATTTTGCTTTTTAAAGCGGATATTTATTGGGGTTACAGTCAAATAAATGAAGGCACATTTTTTTAATTGAACTGCTAAATAAAGTCCTTATAGAATTTAGGACACTAATATAACAATATTTCCCTGTAACGTTGCTTTGAAACACTGTGAAAAGCACCATATAAATAAAAGTGACTTGACAATCAGACAATGTGACTTGATGGGATAGTTCACCCAAAAGAACATAAAAGTGGATATAATATGTCTTAGTGTTTTTGTCCCTACAATGGAAGTCAATGATAAACCAAACTGTTTGCTTCTTCAAAATATAATTTTTCTGTGTTCCACAGAAGAAAGTCATACAGGTTTGGAATGACAGGAGGGTTAATGACGACAGAATTTTCATTTTTGGGTGAACTATAACTATATATAAGTAGAACAGAAACATATTTAAACATACTTAAAGTTGTCCGGGTGCTGGTTAAGGGCGAGTTTGAGCGTATCAAGGGCGTGTTGGTAGTGTTTCTGGGCACTGAGTAGTAGAGCCAGCAGGTGTAAAGAGTGCAGATCATCCCCACGAACATTCAGAGCCAACTCCAACGGCGTCATCGCTTCTGACACCTATCACAAACACAAGAGGTCACATTAGGGACCAGCAGTGACTGAAATAACAGGCGAAATATTACACATACATTCAGTTACATGTTCAAAATATGATAAGATAATGACCTATTCACACAATTATGTGACCTTGACAGTCACATTGTGTGTAAACAAAAGCTAAAAAATTGCCCACAATAAGGAGAGAGATTAATGTAAATTTCTTTTCTTGGAAGATATGAAAAACAGAAATCAAGATCTAGTCAGCAAGATTGATGTGTCAACATGCTAACCTGTCGAACCAGAGCGAGCTGCAGAGAGAGGCAGAAGGAGATCTGAGGGTCCTGAGGATCCAGCGATTGTGCTCTGCAGTCAAAAAACAAGTCTATGTGAAGTCTTCATCACCTTACTACCAGTCTGACATCTGCCAGTCATCTCACAACTGACCCTTTGCTAAGCTTACACGCTGGAATTAACTGTGAAGTTACATTACATAGTAACGGGATTAAAAATAGTTTAATTTGAAACCGATTGCAACAGATTACATAAGTGTAAATGAATAGAAACGATTCAATGTTAGAAACGATTCAAGTTTGTATGACACCTTAAATTTGGGCAAGGGTTTAAAAGATTCCATGATTTTAATATTAAAAAAATATTAATGTAAATGTGTAAATGTGATTTTGTTACGTTTACATTCACCAAATTTGTCATCAATATCAGTGTTTTTTATATAGACTGATTAATTACGTGATTATTTTCTTCTATTGCCAACACAAGTTTTTAATATAAAGTATATATACAACTACTGTTCAAAAGGTCAGTAAGATTTTTTTAAAGAATCCATTTATTTACCAATGACTCATTAAATTGATTAAGAATGGCAGTAAAGACTTTTATATGTTACAAATGTCTATTTAAAATAAATGCTGTTGAACAGCTGTTGCCGTTTGAACTTTCTATTCATCAAAGAATCCTACAAAATGTTTCATGGTTTGCACAAAAATATTTTACGCATTAAATTTAAGCAGCACAACTGTTTTCAACATCGATAATAATAAGAAATGTTCCTTGAGCAGCAAATCAGCATATTAGAATGATTTCTGAAGGATCCTGTAACACTGAAGACTGGAGAAATGATGCTGAAAATTCAGGAATAAATAATATGTTTGAAAATATATTTAAATAGAAAACTGATATTTAAAAATGTTGAGGATAAAATTAATATCTGTGTTTTAATATTAATAACGGCTCTGCAGTCAACTTAGATGGGGTTTAGAAAAGGCTTAAAGAGTCCAAACAATTCCAAAACAAAGTGGGTGGCTGAAGCCTCCTTAACACAATCTGAAGTGAAAAAGGTAAACATCAAGCGTACTTCCGTAGTGACTGCAGCGCTCTTCTGTTGAACTCATCGCGGTCTGCTTTCAGAGTGGCTGCAAACACACAGTTAAACAGTGAGTCACCGCAGACATGAGAGAGGGAGCAGAGAGCAGCTGAGGACAGCTGGGGGCCTGGCTCATTTTGTAGGTTCAGAGAAGGATAAAACGGGCTTACCGTCGGTCGCCTGCATACTACGGCACAGTCCTATGGCCAGATGAGCTTGGGGAAGAGACTCCCCAGCACACTCTCCTAGAGCAACCACACCTGCTGCGAGGGACACGGCATCCTCCAGCTGACACACACATTTGAACATGCATTAGACATTTGGATGATTTATATCAGTGGTTATCAACTTGTCATGATGTGATATATTGGAGCTGAAGTGTAGTGGTTAAAGACTTAAGCAGGAAACTGAAAGGTTATGAGTTTGAACCCAACATCATCATTGACCATAAACTATACATAGTCACTTTGAACAAAAGCATAAGCTAAATAAAAATAAAAATAAGAAATAAAATATTTTACATTAAAATGTGTAATTAATATACACAATTCAGCAGCCATGCATTACTCGAGTGTCACATGATCCTTCAGAAATCATTCTAAAATGCTGATTTGGTGCTGAAGAAACATTTATCATTATTAAGTTGAATGTTGAAAACAGGTGTGCTGCTTAATTTAAAAAAAAAAAATGTTTTGAAACCGTGACATGCTACGGATGCATTAAATTGATCAAAAGTGTCATTAAAGACATTTTAAGGTTAAAAAAGATTTCTATTTCAAATAAACGCTGTTCATTGAACTTTCCATTAATCAAAGATTAATCAAAACGTTTTTTTTATCACGGTTTCCACAATATTCACAATATTTAGCACCAAAAGCAGTTTTTTATAATAATAAAAAACATTTTTGATAATTGAGAACCAATAATAACAGCACTAAATCAACATTTTATGATTTCTGAAGGATCATGTGTCAATTCAGAAAATTCAGCTTTGCCATAATAGGAATAAACTACATTTTAAAATAAAATAAAACAGCAAACAGTTACTTTAAATTGTCATAATATTTCACAATATTACTTTAATTTACTATTTTGTGATTTTTATTGAGCCTTGGTGAGCAAAAGAAACGTCGTTTAAAACCATTAAAAAAAAAATATTTATTCCAAATTTGCCAGTGTAGAAAAGAAAAAGAAAAACTTTTTAGGTCAAGGCAACTGCCCAAATTTGATGCCAAATTGTGACAAATCCCTACATGTAATCATGCATTCACATTATATATCATTCATATGAGCATAATAAACTGACTTAATGTCGTATGATATTCATTAATTTAAATGCTAGACATGCTGACATGAATCAGCATCAAGGACAACTGCCTGAGGAGATGAATTGGCTTTTGGCTTGCTTAGTTGGGGACATTTAACATTTAATTTTGAATTTAACAATACTATTACAACTTTACTTTCCTGTTATCTCTGTAAAGCTGCTTTGAAACAATTTGTATTGTAAAAGCGCTATATAAATAAAGGTGCCTTGACTTTACTTTTGATGCAGGGATGATAAAGGGCTGCTCTGAAGTGCGACTGGAATGGTGTGCTATCTGACATTAAAGCCTATGCATTCTATTTCTGTGGCTATACGGCCCTATTGTGCTATAAGCCTCTTATGGCATGCGGTCTTTATTCAGCACTACGCCTCTACCAGATGTGCCCTAATCTCAACAGGGCTGTAGTGTGTATTTGCTTGATAGTGTCGTGACTGTACATTGCATTGTGTCTTATTAGTGTGGCAACGCTACTAATGTTGTAACACACAGGTCACTTATTAGTGATTGAATCTGGACCCCATCTAAGACTGAGCGATACTGTACACTGAATATTATAAAAAAAACTGAAAATACAGATTTAATGTTTCTCATACCATAAATAAAGTTATAAGAATAGCTAGTATTTATATAAATATATTAGGATTATATAGGATTTAAGTATTAGGATTTATGGATTTAAGGACTTATAGATGCCAAAATGAATGAATTTACCTGAAATGCACATTGCTTATTTCATTTCATAGTCTTCATCATATTTAATCATTTTGCTGGAAGGTACACTATGATTCCAAAAGTTTTTTTATGCTCTTGGAATAAGTCTCTTATGCTCACTCAGGCTGCATTTATTTGATCAAAACTACAGAAAAAAACAAAAATTTTGAACTATTGTTACACTTTAAAATAGCTGATTTGATTTCTATGTGAATTACTTTATAATTAAATTTATTAGCGTGATACAAAACTGAATTCTCAGCATAATTCCTCCAGTCTGCAGTGTCAAATGATCCTTCAGAAATCATTCGTATATACTGATTTGGTACTCAAGGAACATTTCTTATTACTATCAATGCTGAAAACAGTTGAGCTGCTTACTATTTTTGTGTAAACCATGATACATATTTTCTGCAGGATTCATTGATTAATAGTGTCTACTGTCTACAATAACAATATGCATATTGTTCACATTTGCTTGGTGTGTTTTGCTCGCATTAAATTCAAGGCGCTAATGTTTGCCTACAGCACAACCACTGGCTCTGCACCCCTATATCTAAACTCATTACTTCAGACCTACTAGCCCTCCAGAAACTTGCGTTCTGCAAGTAAACTGCGCCTTGTGGCACCATCCTAAAACACAATCCCTTTCATGGACCTTTACCTTGACTGCTCCAAGCTAGTGGAATGACCTGCCTATCTCAACTCGAGCTGCTGAGTCTTTAGCCATCCTCAAGAATCTATTAAAGACGCATCTCTTTCGCCAACATTTGACTCAGTAGTACGAACACTTACTATTCTATATCTATTATATTTTTATAAAATCCGACCTACGTGTGCAGCGTAGGTCTAGCTGAGTTTGGTCACGACATTTGCATATTGTTGATTCGACTGCTTCTATTGCTCTCTTCATTTGTAAGTCGCTTTGGATAAAAGCGTCGGCTAAATGATGAAATGTAAATGTTTTTCTCACCCAGTGTAGCTGGTTGATGCACACTTTTGCTGCAAGCAGAGGTGGGATGGGGTCCTGTGGTCTCATTGTCACACACTCTTTGAGGACTGACACTGCACCCTCATTCTGTACAATGTCATTAATAATACAGGTTTCATTCATTTATAAATGCAGACATGTAAGATAAACCCAGGGTCATTTTAGTTCATCGCACTGTACATCTGTAACATTCTTATTTGCATAAGGTTAATAACATTGATTGGACAAGTGGAGTGCACAATTATGCATTTGAGACTTCTGGAACTTAATATAAATCTACGACAAAACACTAAAAGGAAAATGCAAAGTGGGAATTAGGATGAATACACACATACGAGACCCAAAAGTGAAACTCAAACAAAACAGGACTTAAGTAGTGGTGATAATGAGATGATTGATTAGTGCACTGCTGAAAACAAGTCCATGTGGTGTGAGAGTGTGACAATTTGGATATGTGGATAAGCAAATGTAGATAAACTACCACAGGTCAACTTCACTGTGACCAACAATGATGCTAGAATAAAAATATATAAAATTAGTTGTACACTACCCTGAATCAAAACCCAATTTAATCATCACAACCTTATTTCCGATTTAGTTTTTCGCCTAAAAAAAACTTGAATGGGTTTCAGTAAAAAGATATTTTCGATGCATCACTAGAATAAAAAGAGTAAAAATATTAGTATTTTTCCTTACACACATACCTATCTTTTCACTTTAAAATACGTTTATTCATTCACTGGGGTTGTATGGATTACTGTTAATAACAGCTGTATGTGGAGCATTTGCACATCTATTTACTTGCATTAGATGGATTATTTTTCTAAAGCTCTTTGTTTGTGTTCATCATAAGAAAGAAAATCATATAGATCTGGGATGGCATGAGGGAAAGTAAATGATGAGAGAATTTTAATTTTTTTGGTTAACAATCCCTTTAACCTTCTTTTACAAACACAAGTCTGAAATATTGTTGTTACATTGACATTAACCAAGGGTTAAGCTTGGTGTGAAAATTGACTGTAATCTGGGGCCGAGTCATAAAACATTCTTAAAAAAAATTTAACTGCTATTTTCTTCTTATTTTCTTACTTAAGAAAAATATAAGACTATTTTGTATACCCACAAGCTTTTCTTAAGATTTTTCTTAAGACAAAGTTTAAGAAGTGTTCATATTCCTGAAGAGAATATTCTTAAAAAACAATGTAAATAACTTCTTGAAGTAGGATAACCTCCAACCTGTCTTAAATCTCCAAAGAACATATTTAAAGAATTTATTGGGTTGTTTCAAATATTAAGCATTACAACATAACACTAGCTAAATATCATAAATATTACTAGTACCAGAAGTGACACCGATCGATCAGGAAAACATCACTAAAGTGAATGCATATATGATGTAAATCTGCGTGTGATGATGTGATATGAATCTGCAGGCAGCTCAAAAAGACTGGCTTTGAGGTGTTTTTTCATTCAGCGAGTCTTCAGCAATATTTGACCTTTAGTCAAATAACACCAGAGCATGTCATATTTCTTCTTAAGAAAAAAAATTAAGAATTTCTTAAGAATTTTTCAAGAATTGCACTAAGGAACATTCATACGAACTCATTTAAACACATTCAATTTGTATAAAACCTTATGTATTTTGTTTCTTTCAGTTACTAGAACCCATTTATTTAGTTGATTTAGCAACAAATGAATAATAAATGAATAGAACATTGATGATGACAACAGGACATGAATCTCACCTTCCCACTTGCCATCAAAGACAAGCCAAGTTGGTACCAAAGATGAAACTCATTATAGGAGAACTTCATGGCCCGCTCCAAACACTGATGGCAAACAATCACACAACACAATCAGAAAAAAAACTTCGAATCAGGGAATCAGCCTTCCAAGACTAGACACTAGAGCAGAAATAGAGCTAAATGATAATGGATTCAGTGTCAACTCAACCAGAAGTCCCCGGCTAAAATTTTTGATTTCGATATTTTTTTCTGGTGAAAGAAATACATAAATGAAGAAGAACGCCAAAATATTAAATGCCATGAATGTATATTACTGTAACTGAGTAATCCACGATTTTGTAGAGGGGTTCAAAATGACAATTCTTACCTGAGACTTTGAGCCAAATTACAGGGTGGGTAAAATGACATAATAATTGTATTTTTTTACACAGTGATTGGTAGGATTATTATTTAAATCTGTTGGCTTTACAAATCTTTGTTGCATTATATGCCAACAGTGACAGTTAAAAATGGGGAAAAGCACTTCTTGTGTTTTTGCCCCACGTTTGCATTCCTGTAAGTCCAGAAGTATTAAAGCTATCTTAATATCCCTTTAGAATCTGGTTCTTAACAAACTTTTCTTTTAGTATCTTAATTTTAAAGGCCCTCTATGGTTCAATCCCAGAGATATGGAGATCTTAATGCGTTTCCATAAAGTAAATGGTCAATTGTACACATTTTTAGTGGTGGGCAAAAACTTGAGGCAAAAAATACAAGTAGTGCTTTTCCCATTTTTGAACTGTCACTGTTGGTATAAAATGCAACAAAGATTGCAAAAGTTAACAGATTTTACTAAAAATCTAAAATAATTTTTACCCCTCTGTAATTTGGCAATAAATCTGAACAAAATCAAAAATTTGAGCCGAGGAAGTTTCTGAAATTTGAATGATTTGACATGGAATGACCCTAATGCGGTTGACATTGCTCAGCATAAGTCAGCATTTCTAGGAAGGATCTTGTTGTTTTCAGCACCGAAAGGGGATTGTGTGTATCCTGTACACATCACATCATGGCACATGCATGAGAAAGTGGGGATAAAATTAATGAGAACGGGATTAACATTTCTATATGCAGGCATTTGTTGATAATGATGAGAAATGGCATTATGGCATTATTATAATGTGTGTTATCAGTGAAATGACATGGATTCAGTTGAAATGAACCTACTGAAAACACTGAGCTTAGATTCAGATTCACCTGAGAACGTCTCTGAGTAAACGCTCACCATCACGCAACGGCTCAACTACTGAAAGGACAGGACGGAGGAAGAAGGGGGAAAAAAATCACCCATACAGCTAGGAGAGATTAAGAGATAGATTGAAAGATTGGAAGAGACGACTTGCAACAAATGTGAAGAAGCCTCTACATAAAATACAGGTTACTTCCTTGCTCCTGCTTGCAAAGCATGGGGTCGATACTGATCTGTGCTAACACATCTTACCTCGGACAGCATGGAGTACTGCCCCCTCCTGGCCATGCCGATGCTCAGCAGGTCATAGACGGAGGAGGCGTCCTGCATGCTGCTCTCCCTTGCCTCCCGGTGCTCCGGGTTGCGGCTGATCACTGCCTCGCCACTGGCCTAAAAGGGGCAACAGAGAGAGGCTCAGGAGTTTTGTTGAAGCTGTGTCTCTAGATCCTAATACAGGAGAACCTCCATCACTGCACAATTTAGATGATTCTCTTATCTGACACATCTGATTCAACTCAGCGGCTCATTAGTGAAGTGTTCAAGAACCGAATTGGGTGTCAAAAAGGGACAAACCCAAGATGCCTTTAGGGTTTGGAAGCCCATGTCAAAAGGATAGTTCACCAAAAAAATCATGTCAATATTTACTCACCCTCAAGGCTTGTGTGGTGTTTTTTTTGCCAGTGGAATATAAAAGGATATAAAAATAAATTGTAGTATTTAGAATATAACATTTATGTAACTGTTTAACCACATTTTCTATGATTAAAACAAGAGCGTCCATAGTTGCATTACATTAAAACCCTTGATGTTAAAAATGCAAAGTTTCACCACAGTCAGAAACCAATGGTGAAAACCAAGTATTAACAATTTATTTTAGGGTTAAATTCTTACTATTAACTAGTTGCTTATTAGCATACATATTTCTAGGATATTGGCTGTGTATTAGTAGCCTGGGAAAAACCAGATGAACTTCCGGGAAATTTAGATTTGCTCTGCAAGTTAGTCTGGCGAAGAGCCCATTCAAGCTCATTTCCAATCTTTCCAAATCGAGGCACCAATCACAAACGATGAGGCGGGCTTTACAAGATGACAATCGATCTGATTGGTTTTAAGGTCTATCTAATTGCGCCCAGAGGCATTTGAGCGACGTCCGTTGGTGACGCCCCTTTGGAAGTGAGCTGAGACCCTAGCTGAACCTATAAAACATACACTCACATTCAAAAGTTGGGAGGGGTCAGTAAGATGTTTTTGAATTAATGTCTAATGCTTACCAATGTCTAATGCTTACCAAGGTTGCATTTATTTGACCAAAAACACAGTAAAAATTACAAAATTGTGAAATATTATTACCAATACTATTTTTTAATCTAAAAGGTAATTTATTCCTGTGATGCCAAAGCTGAATTATCAGCATCATTACTCAGTCTTCAGTGTCACATGATCCTTCATAAATCATTCTAATATGCTGATTTAATGCCCAATAGAAATATTTCTGATTAATATCAATGTTGAAAACAGCTTCCTATTCTTTGGAAACCGTGAAAAAAAATTTCAGGATTCGTTATATACTGTATATTATAAATGTCTTAACTATCATTTATGACCAATCATTTCTTTTCTTTTTTTAATTACTGACCCAACTCGATTTATGTGATGAATGTAACTGTTTCGCACTTGGTTCCTTAAAATAGCCTTCCTTTCTGATAATGTTTGGGGCTCAGACACAAATCAGATAAAACATCTCTTTAGCCAAGCGTTCACATTATGCTTCTCATAAATTTGAACTAAAATCCTATCTGATGAAATAGACATCATACACATCATCTTTTGCCTAAAATGCTATGGATCGCAACTTTGGATCGACATTCAAAACTTATAAATAGTATCCTCATATTATAAAATGATCCTTATGTTGTAATAGTTACGAGCAGTGTTGGGGGTAACGCGTTATAAATAACGTGCATTACGTAATAATATTACTTTTCTAGAGTAACGAGTAAAGTAACGCATTACTTTATAAATTTACACATTAATATTTGTAGTAATGCTAGTTACTTTTCAGTTGAATTAATGTGCATTCAAAAAAATTAAAGTACTGAATTAAAATGAACGTAGTTACGTAGAATCACGCACTCATACGTGAGCGGGAACTGACGCTAGTAGGAAACGGAGATGCCAGGCCAGAGCATTACATTAATGCGATGGAAGTATTCTCATTATTTGGAAATCGTCGAAGAATAGGAGAAGGGAATAGTCGTTAAGTGTAGATTATGTGTAGATGAAAAGCTCTTGTCAACAGCAAAAATCCCCAGTTCAAATTTAAAAAAACATGGTAAATGGACTGCTTTTATGTAGCGCTTTCAACAGACCCATGGCCACCAAAGTGCTTTACATATTGCCTCACATTTACCCATTCATTCACTCATTCATACACCGACGGTGGTGTCAGCCATGCAAAGCTCGTCGGGAGCAGCTGGGGTTAGGTGTCTTGCTCATGGACACCTCAACACTTGGTCAGGTGGAACCGGGGATGGAACCACCAACCTTCCGGTTTGTAGACAACCTACATGAACCACTGCCACCCATAAACATGTAATCCAAAACATCTGCATGCAAAGCACAGTACTAGAGTTGGAAGAGTGAGAGAGCCGAATGATACCTGCACCCCGCCTCAAACTAAACAACATAAGCTTGATTTCACTTCACGTTCACCACCAGGTAAAACAATTAGTTCCACTGAACTCAACACATTGGTTGCTGCTTTTATTGTTGAGGAGAGGCAGCCACTGTCCACTGTGGAGGTTCCCACATTTCATAATATCATCAGCAAAATCTCTGTAACAGGGAAAAGGTCGGGGGGGCTGCCCGATCGCAAAACTCGTAGTATTAAGATATTACTCTAACATTACATTAAGATAATACATTTTTTCCCCATTGCATTGCAGAAGTGATCTGGACTTTTTTTGTTGTTTTGTTTTGAGGAAACTTAATAGAAAACTCAAGAATTTTGATCGGTTGGAATCAACTTATACATTTAGGCCATTTGAAATCTTTCACATTTTAAAGCTGACAAATTTTATGTTGAATTGGTGACGTTGTCTGTTCTCTAGTATCATCCTATTGTTCTCTAATAAGTTATTAAACATTTTAAATGTTTAAGATATGTCTTTTGTCTAATATAACTTATTTCATAACGGCAATTATTATCTAGCCTATATTACACTCTTTATAAATCACAATGGACATTGAATTTACTTCCATAGTCCATAGTCTACCCACAAGTACAAAAGTAACAAACACATTACTTTCAATAATCTGTCATGTTTATAGATCTTTTATATGGCATGCATCAGGAAGTTCTCAGAATATAATATTATTCTATATTATTGTTCAATATATAATTGTTTTTAAAATAAAATGAAGGTGTAGGTTATATAGGCTGTTGTTGATTGCATTACTGCGTTAAACAATAGAACAAGAACTTCAAAAAAAGTAAAAATACATAAATAAATAAAACCCTGCAAGGCCTGAAAGAGATCAAGCCATAGCCAGGTAAGAAAAAGTAACTGAAAAATAACGCAAAAGTAACATAATGCATTACTTTCCATAAAAAGTAACTAATACAATTAGTTACTTTTTTGGGGAGTAACTCAATATTGTAATGCATTACTTTAAAAAAGTAACTTTCCCCAACACTGAACACGGAGTACAAATTGTAATTGCTGTTTAGCATGTTTATTGTGTTAGCTTAACTGAATACATGAAGTTAACTAACCACACAATGTAGTATATTATAACTGGTTATTAGTGCCATATGGATATTACTTTGATACACTCTGCTCTGGCTGATAACATAATACTTACTATATTGTAACATTGAAACAAGCATTTTCTGTAAAACTGCTTTGAATAAATAAGCTTTGTGAAAGTGCTGTACAAATAAACTTAAATTGAATTGAACTGAACTGTTTGCCTGCCAAATAAAGTATATTAAGGGGCATCCAACTTCATCCGCCTATTGAGGACAATATAGAGGTCACACTAAATTATGTGTGGAAAATAGGAACATTCTTTAAAATTCCTCCTTTTGTGATCTACCTAAAAAAATAACAGCTTATGGTTTTGAAACAACATGAGGGTGATTCGATAAGTAAATTATTAAGATTAAAATATATTATTAATATATTCAGATTTTTCAGTGATCTATTCCTTTATACTATACAGTATTCATGCAACAGCTTTAAGATGCAGCTTAGGAGAAGTATCACAGCACAGCATGTTAAGGAAGAAAGGATGAATGTGAGAAAGACTGTCTCACCATTGACTCTGTGATGAGGAGCACCAGCACCGCCTCTTCAACCACGTCCTGTGGACAGAAAGCTCTACAGGGTGGCAACAGGAAAAAGAAAAAACACGTCACAAATGTGTGTGTCATTCTCTAGTTACATATGTCAGTCTGTGACTGAGCTCTTTGGACTTACTGCTATCCTTGCAGCTGTACCTTATTTAAAATGTTGAATTGGTATTCTGAACAATTTCCTCTTTCTTTACAGCCAGTTTTCTCTCATCCCTTTTTTCCATCTCATCCCTTCAACCTACGTCCCTCCACCATCTGGAATCCCATCATAGCATGTTACTAAGCTGTACCAGGAATAATAAACTGCAATATTCCTTTTATCTGTTTTAATTTCTGTTCTTCAGACATATTCTCAAAAGTCTCTCCATCTCTTTTCATCTCTCTTGTATTTTTCCTTTCTCTGCCTGGAGTCTGCAGACTCACAGGTACAGTTACAGTATGTTTTATTCACAACACAGCATTCCGCCATGTCCTGAATATTAAAGCAGGCAAACAAACCCCAGCACTGTCCTTGGCTCGTCTCCTTGTTCATTGCTCTCTGACTCTAGTGATCGATCAATATTCCAAACGGCTGATGTACACAATACAATTTAATGATAGCAGTGAGATTTAATCTACATAAAATTGCTAAAAATTAACTCATTATTCTGGCTTGACAAAGATATGACCCACAAACTCGGCACATACCTCCAAGATGACTCGGTCTGCTATATCTTTAAATCTCTATATCTTAACGGTTTTCCTAAACCGAACAATCCTATAGACTTTCTGTTATGATGGTGGATAAGGAGAACCCAGGCGCAGACAGAGTACACTAAACACACGATTTATTGACAACAAAAGGGGAAAATAATGCCCACGATGGGGTAAAACAAGACAAGGCAGAGGATAACTAACTAACAGCAAACAAACTAACAGGATCTTCACAGGACACGTAACTAAGACACAATACTCACAGGTAACATTAATCAATGACTCAACACGAAACTAGAGCAATCACAGACAGGATTTGACAGAGAATAACACCACAGCAGGTTTAGTAATGAACCGACACAGGACAGCAAACACAAGGGGATTAAATAGGGGAACACTAATGACGAGGACAGGTGAAGGTGACTAGACAATAAAGACGATACGAGGATAACAAGGGGGCGGGGTCACGTAACAAGACAACACAAGCACATGGCCCACAAAAGGCCATGTGCTTGCACACAAAACATGGGTCTGTCATGATCCTGCCACAAGACCAGGGAAAATCAAAGACATGATGGCAGAATTATGACAGAACCCCCACCTTAAGGAGCGGCTTCCAGACCGAGACAAAGACATGAACCAACAAAACATGACAAATAATAACAAAGGCATACAAGAAAAGACAATAACTGGGTTAGGGTGACACAACAAAAACAATAAACAAGGCAAGGTCGGTGGAGGAAACACAAGTTCTTAGGGGGCAGTCCAGGGTGAATAGGTGGGTCAGGGGTCTTGGGTTTTCGGGAAGAGGGCGTGGGCTGCGGATGACGGGTGCGGGCAGGCTTGGGTGGAACAGTCCGGGGTTGGACAGTGACAGGGGGTACAGTGGACGACGGAACATGACTCTTGACGGGTGGAACAACCGGTAACACAACAGGACACCTGAGAGGAGGGGTAATGGGCAGCTGTGGAGCTGAAACAGGAACGGCGCTCTCTGTGGCCGACCCAGGAACGGCGCTCTCTGTGGCCGACCCAGGAACGGCGCTCTCTGTGGCCGACCCAGGAACGGCGCTCTCCGTGGCCGACCCAGGAACGGCGCTCTCTGTGGCCGACCCAGGAACGGCGCTCTCTGTGGCCGACCCAGGAACGGCGCTCTCTGTGGCCGACCCAGGAACGGCGCTCTCTGTTGCCGACCCAGGAACGGCGCTCTCTGTAGCCGACCCAGGAACGGCGCTCTCTGTAGCCGACCCAGGAACGGTGCTCTCTGTAGCCGACTCAGGAACGGCGCTCTCTGTAGCTGTAGGTAAAGGACTATGAGATGTGGCAGGAATTTCAAGGATCTTGACAAGACTCAAAAGGTAATCTGACAAGGCTTTGGCAGCGACGACGACTGGAATCTCTTGATGGGCTGACACTGACTGCAGAACTGCTGCCGCAGCAAAATCGGCCGCAGCTCTCTCTGCAGCTAACACCGGAACAGTGCTCATGACTGCAGACTCAGGTACAGTGCTCTCTGCAGCAGAACTGCATTCCGAACTCTCAGTTCCAGCAGCGGGCTCTGGGACAGTGCTTGCAGTAGCTGGCTCTGGAACAGCGCTTGCAGTAGCGGGCTCTGGAACAGCGCTTGCAGTAGGATGAGAGGCTCCCCTCTTCCTCCTCTTTCCCCTAGGTCGGGAAGACGAGACCATAGCCGGAACTGAGACGGGTTGGGGAAGCTCAATGGGAACTGTGCCGGGCAAAGGAGGGGCTTTCTCTGGCAGGACTGACTCCGTCGCAGAAGACTCAGAAGGCGAGTTCCACGAGGTCCGTCTCCCTCGTTTCCCTCGAAAACAGCAGGGGGTAGATGGAGTCCCAGGAGTCGTGGGGGAACCAGCCTGGTCCCCAAGCGTCGCAACGCCTATCATTCGACCCTCGGGAATGATAGGTAGGCGGGCAGAAGGTGAAGACCTCGAGGATGCCGCCTCGGACTCCTCCCGGGAGAAGTGGTCATAACGACGAGAGAAGTTCGACAGATCCACACACCCTCGGATGAGTATGGAAGGGTGACACTCCTCCTGTTGAGGGGGGAAGACAACCAGACTTCTCTAAGGGGGTCCGGATAACGCTTGGCAGGGACGGGCAAACGGTCAGCAAGGGTTTCGGTTTTGGTCGGTTCATTCTGTTATGATGGTGAATAAGGAGGACCCAGGCGCAGATAGAGTACACTAAACACACGATTTATTGAGAACAAAAGGGGAAAATAATGCCCACGATGGGGTAAAACAAGACAAGGCAGAGGATAACTAACTAACAGCAAACAAACTAACAGGATCTTCACAGGACACGTAACTAAGACACGATACTCACAGGTAACATTAATCAAAGACTCAACACGAAACTAGAGCAATCACAGGCAGGACTTCACAGAGAATAACACCACAGCAGGTTTAGTAATGAACCGACACAGGACAGCAAACACAAGGGGATTAAATAGGGGAACACTAATGACGAGGACAGGTGAAGGTGACTGGACAATAAAGACGAGACGAGGATAACAAGGGGGCGGGGTCACGTAACAAGACAACACAAGCACATGGCCCACAAAAGGCCATGTGCTTGCACACAAAACATGGGTCTGTCATGATCATGCCACAAGACCAGGGAAAATCAAAGACATGATGGCAGAATCATGACACTTTCATTGAGGGGATCAAAACTTTCATACAAAAAACTCTTTTAGAGTATTTTAAGCTACATCCAAGTTCATCACATACCTTCATCTGTCTGTCTGTCTGTCTGTCTGTCTATCTATCTATCTATTCATGCTAGCAGTGTGCTAAAACATATAGCAACATGATAAATAATGCTAGAAACATCCTAGCATCATACTTAATCATGTTAGCAATAGGTTAAACAGGCTAGAAACAGGCTCTCAAATCCTAAATCATGTCTGCAATAAGATAAAAATGCTAGAAACATCTTAGCAACATGTCATGAAAACATATCACTAATATGAAAAGGTTCAAAATGCTCGAAAATGCGTTAAACCATGCAAGCAACATGCTAAAACATGTAAGAAACATGCTGAAACATGCTAGTAATGTGCTTAAACATTGTGGAAACATGCTAACAATGTGTTAAAACATAGGCTATACCAACATGCACATTTTTGTTGCAATACTACATATTAAAAGATAAAGCATGTTAACAAAACATAAGGTCAACAACTCCCAGCAGAGGCCACAATATACAACCTTTCTGGAACAGTGGTAAACTTGGTGGTAAACACCTCTGAACCACCATTGGTCCATGCCAATTACATAATAGTTATGTAAGTCTTCCCCTGTTCATTTCTTCTGTTCAGTTCAAATATCTTCTGTTCTATTAGATCCAAAAGCTATATAGTGAAATAAATATCACGACCTGCGCCCACTTTAATAACGGCATAAACATTATCGTTTTTTTGAGCCAAGCCCAAATAGACCGCGGTTTCGTTAAAATTGTCAAACATAAAAATTCTTTGGTCGCTGTAATATTATTTTGGTAAAAAATAGCAGATACCAAACATGCAAGACGTCAGAACATTACTATGGTCACCACGGTGTCAATCATCGCAATTTCGAGCGAGTTGTGTTCCGTACATTCACAGAATGAAAATTAAAGGGTATTCACTCCAATATTTAAATGCGGTTGTCACTCCTGAAACGTTACAGTGTGTGTGTGTGTGTGTGTGTGTTTGTGTGTGTGTGTGTGTGTGTGTGTGTGTGTGTGTGTGTGTGTGTGTGTGTGTGTGTGTGTGTGTGTGTGTGTGTGTGTGTGTGTGACCTTAGTGTTTTTTGAATGCTATTCATGTGGTTTCTTAGCATTCTTAGCAGAGTAGACTAATATGAAGTAGTATATCATTTGAAGTATGTCTAACAAAAAGTCTAGTATGGTCTAAATTAGTTTTTATTGGTCTGTCTACCTGTTTTCGACTTCTCTGAATAAACCTTCACAATTCAAGCTTTTATCAGACAGGGCTTTGTCAAGCCAACTGTCATCAAACTTTACTCATCTAGTTTTAATTTGTTCTGCTTTTATTTTCTGATTATGCTTTGATTATGATAATGCTTTAAATAAAAAAGTGAGTAGAATATCAGATAGAGAATGTGAAAGGAAAGAGAGTCTGACCCCTCAGTGTTGTAGCGCTGTGGTGGTCTGGACGAGGGGTAGATGGCATCTTTGGGGTGTGTGACTCCTTCTTTCTTCAGCCAGCCAAGTGGTGGAGGAGACACTGGATCCCAGTACGCGTCCTCACACACTGAACCCAGCAACACTTCTGCAAGCCTGCGCGCTACTGTCTAAACAACACAAAACAACCACTGACACCTGCTGTGTGTAAGTGAGCATCAAAAATCTAATTAATTCAGATCTCACCTTACGAAAACTCTGAGACCCCCGACTCTCAACGGCCCTCATGACCCGCCGCAGCTGGTGTGTACCCTGAGCCAAGTGACTAACACACACAGGCAGAAGTGATTGTGGGAGGACAACATGATTGATAAGATGATGAAAGAAAGCTGATGTAACAGAAGGAGAAGATAAGACTGACGGATATTATTTCATCTACAATTTATTACAATTTATTATTTCATCTATTTCAACTACATTTGACTGTGTTTATTATACATTAGAAAGACTGATGTGTGTATAATATATATATATATATATATATATATATATATATATATATATATATATATATATATATATATATATATATATTAATCGTGATTAAATCGCACCTAACATAAAAGTGTACAAACACACACATATTTGCATATTGAAATGATTTCTGAAGGATCCTGTGACACTGAAGGCTAGAATAATGATGCTGGCAATTCAGTTTTGCCATCACAGGATTAAAAAAGAAGATTTTAAAAATTGACAGGTGGTGTTACAACAGGTTAATTTGTCAACTATTAAATGAATGGTCAAGTCATGCGCATTTACATTATAGGAAACAGCTGTGTTTCTACTTAAAGTCCCCCAGTAGTCAATCTTTTTATCCCTTAAAACTCAGCTTTGATCACCAAAATGACTTTTAAAAAAAGATTCTTCATGCCTTAAAATAGCTTTAATGTAACTTTACACCCTTCCCTCATTTACTATACATGGTTCTATGAAAATGCAACTTAGCCCCGCCTCAACTCACTCACACCAGCTCAGAGATCCACTCGTTGACAATCACACGTTGACCTGATTGGACAACACCAGCGATTTCAAAACACGATTTTGAGACTGTCTTTGGTTCACTGAAGTTTTAAGGAGAAAATACTCAGCAATAGTGTTGACTTGTGAATTTGCAAATGGTTTCTCTTAAAGCATATTAAAAACACCACATAGACATATAAACAACATTAAAAACATGATTTTCACCTTAGGGGGACTTTAAGCAACAGTATCAAAACTGAAATGTGTTCCTTTACACTCATAATTTAATATATATCATTTTGCATCATCATTCATAATATTAAAATTCCCATTATTTCAATGACTCACCACAAAAACACTGTTACATAAAAGACCAAAATGTGGGTAATGTTTTATTATATTTCATTAGTGTGGATTTTTATTAATTTAACAATCTCCCATGTGTTTTGATGCAGTTTGAGAAATATAGACTGTATTTATAACTGCATTTTCAGTAATTGATTTCTGGGTTAAGAGTGTTAATTGTTGTGAAGGGAGGAGTGCAAATGAGATTAGTAAAGAGCAATATGTAGAAATCTACCTCAGTCGACTGTCTTTATACTGTAGGTTATTCTGCACATATATTATTTATTATAGGCTATAGTCAAGTCAAGTCACATTTATTTATATAGCACTTTTTACAATACAGATTGTTTCAAAGCAGCTTTACAAAGTTAACAGGAAAATAATGCAAACTATTTTGTTTCCAGAAGAAAATAGCATCACAGTTTTTTGTTTAAAAAAGTTATTAATTTAGTTAATATATATATATATATATATATATATATATATATTTAGGTGCACACGTTTTCATATCGTACATACAAACTAACACAACTTGTTATTTTGTTTTCTTTCCTGAACTGGAAAAATAATGACATTTCAATTTTGTTAATGTCAATTTAAGATCTGTTAATTTAACTTGACAGCCCAAATATTATTAAGTTGTAGTATGCTAGGATGCAATTTCAAACAAAGCCAATATCAGAGTGGCTTACAAATCACCTGTGTTAAAACACTGACACCAGCTGGACATTACTGGCACATCCAAACCACACACAGGTCATGCTGACACAAGAATATCAGCGGTGTGTTTACACAGTCCCGGACATATATTCAAGTGGAGTTCATTAATGGATTAAGTGAAGCTGTGCTGTGAATAATGTGTGTACATAGCAACATGAGTGCTTGATATAAAAAGCAGAGAATTGTGGGTAAAGAGTCTGAGATCAGTAACATGCGAGCTCACCCTTTCCTCAGCAGCGACAGGTATGCGCTCTGAAGAGCCGCCTGCAGGAAGAAGCCTGGGTCCAAATCAAAATGAAGGGCTGATGAACCGCTTTTAGCTGTTTTGGAACTTGGCGTGCAAACAGTCTGGTGAAGAGGACACAAACGCTGTGAGATGTAATGTTAGCTTACAAATAAACACAAAATGCAAAAACATTATTTTCTATATATAAAAGGTCTTATTGTCTAAGGTTCTGAATCTGCGTACACACAGAACATGTTCTTGCATATAGAAATGCGAGACACCCCGATCCTGGAAAGGAAAAAGTCAGTGCTTGTAAAAGTTGAATGTCTTTTTTTATTTGAATTACTCAAAATGATATACTTAAAATGCAGTGAGACACACAGTGAGAGAAAAACACATTCTGTGTGAACCGACAGGCTTCGCATACACTGACCTTGTCATGCTCTTGCAGATATAAAAGACCAGCATCACAGGCCATGAGGTAACAGGTCAGGCATTCTTCCTCTCTCTCAGACAGTCTAACACGGGAAGCACCTGACATAGACTGATGGTCCAAAGACAAACCTGGACATTTATGGAGAACAATCTGGTTAAGATTCACTTTATAGTAATTATGGACAATGACTGTTCATAGTTTGACAAAGAAGCCAAGACATGCAAAATAAATGTAGCAATGCACTACATCTCCATTTACAGTACAGCTAATTAGACTTAATTAGACATGCGGAACAAGAAATAATCTTTTTTTGCTACCGTGTCAATTCTTAATCAATATGTGCCAGTTAATCCTTATAATTGAGAAAAACACAAGTGCAAAAATAGTTTTTCAAACAAACGGGTCTTTTTAAATGACATTAGAGGGACTTTATCATTTATTCAGTCAGTCTAGAACAGGGAGTCTTGTTCTCATCCAGTGCTTCGGCAGGGCAAGATGCAGAAAATAGTCATAAACAAACAAATCTATGAATCTCCTAGACAACATGGAGGAAGTCCTATTAAACAGACAATTTTCTGAATATAGCAAACAACCAACGACTGTGGCTGACATGCTTTGCCATCTCAGATTTACAGAGACTTCTGCCCACATTGAATTTCCCAGAAGTCCACAGAGGAGAACAGAAAAGGAGGAACTACACAATAAGGACAAATTTACCACACCTCTACTCTTAAGAACAGTTCCCCATTTGTACAAATCAGAAGAGAAGACTTGTAGACAGGGACCAAAATTAAGATTCATCAAGTGCCTAATGCAAGTGAAACTGGCTTTGATAAGTATATAAAACAAAACTGAATAAGGAACTGCTAGATAGATGGATGGATGGATGGATGGATGGATGGATGGATGGATGGATGGATGGATGGATAATTAGATAGATAGATAGACAGATAGTGTTAGCCTAAATGTCTATAGAGATGGTGAAGAATGTCCTTCATTAGTTAATCTATTAGTAAACAGACAGCAGTAAATGAATGTAATCCGGGCTCATTATTGTTATTATTATTATATATCACTATTGGTCTGTCAGAGCGGAACGGCTGTCACAAGCTCTGCCTGCTGAGTCTCTCAAGGGACTCTGGGTGGGTTCTGCTTCCTACGCAAGATAAGCTAATATTACACTTTCCCAGCATACTGTCTGAAAATTTGTGTTTGTGAGTGAACATGTGGTGTGGGTACAGATGGAGGGGTTGATTTGTTTGAGTACTATTTTATCTAGCAAAAAAAAAAAAAAAAAAAGGTTTCTGAGGCGGGGAAATTCTTAGACTTTTCACTCATTTCCTCCACTTCTGCAGTTTTTTTTCTCTGTTTGCATTCACTGATTTCCTAAAGTCATCTTAAATGTTCAATTGTCAATACAACTGAAAATTTTGAGAGAACATCACATAAGCTGTCTTCTTATGAGCTTATGAACATCACATAAGCTGACTGATTTTCCTAAAATGAACCATTATGGTGATCATCATTTCCATTTGATTGGGACTTGGAACTTAATTTATATTATTTTAATTCTATCCAGTGATGCAGCGATGCAACAATAAATCTCAGTAACTTGAGTACTATAGTTCATGTCAAATAATGATCTTTTAAAATGTTGTTGCTAACACTTAGGTCATAAACACCTTGTGAAATTTTAATTGGGTTGATATAATCCCTCTATATTTGTGACAATATCTTGCAATTGACCATGTGAGTCACACATAGCCTTCAACATTCATCATGCAAAACACAATAATGGTAACAATTACATTTTATTTGAAGTAAATTATCAATCATTCTCAGTTTATTTTTAGTTACTAGAACTCTAGTTTAAGTGAACTATACAAACTATAAGTATTTGTCAGTACATCATACTATTCCTATTTCACTTAGGGGTTTTTTTTTCGGCAATTCGTTTGCATGTCTTTTTTAAGCAGGTCTAACTAATTTGATTTTAAAGTTTAGAAATATTTGGTTGTTGTACTTACAACTTTTGTTTCTAAAAAAATATTTAGTAAAATGTAATACCAACATTACATAATTGGACATAGTTAAGCATAACCCAGTTGGTTTGAGGATTTTTAATAACTAAATAATATTGTATTGTCATATTTATGACATGAACAAATATACTTAATATATTAGGCATTCTTAATATATCTATCATAAAATCTATCATAATCTACCATAAAACATTCTAAAATACTTGATATGTGTTCCTTCCTGTGGGAGTATCATGGTACTGATTTTGTCAGGTGTTAAATATACTTTTTTGTTCTTGTAAGTAGTGTGAGAGAATGTACTGTATGAGAAAATAATGGAAAATGAGAAAATAATGGACATTACACGAACACAGGGTGAGTGGCATGTTGGAAAACCCCTTATTTAAATGATAACTAAATATAAACATGTAAGCTTCCCTGTAGGCAATGACGTAAAACTTTCCTCCTTGGTTAAATTCTATCTAAGAATATGATATGTAAGAAAAGACATACGCCTGCCCACACACAAACTGCACACTGGGAATGCAATGCAGACTTTTCTTTCACAGTACTCTTTAGCTTGGGTATGAATCCAATAAAAGCATGGCTGAGGCTGATACTCAATGGAATGGAGCAATGGAAATTACTTAATAACTCTATAAATACACAAATCTTGTATTTAAATTGCTCTTGCAGTTATAAGACCTTATAAGGAACGTCTGCTTTTAAATTTAGTCCAATTAACTTCCACTACACCTCATGAAATCTCAGAGAGCACATTTTTCACAAGATTAGTATTGCCGATTTTAAAGAGCAATTTTAAAATCACTGTCAGTGTCACAGGAAGCTACATACAGCACATATAATTAGTAGAACATTTAGACTATGTTAATTGCCTTGTCATAATTAATTATACCATAACGAGGAAGCTATTAGTGATTTCTCAATTACTCGTACCTTTGATGACAAAGGCCTCTGCCAGCATGCGGAGTTGGTAGACAGGCTGCTCGTGGCGGCTGAAATCATCGACACCCGCTCTGGCACACATGCCCTGGGCGTCCCTGTATCGTCCCTGCACGTAGTGCACTTTAGCCAGCAGTAGCAGAGCTTCATTCAGGTAGTGCGGCTACAGGGGAAGAATCCAAAAATCACACTGACGATCAGGACTGCACAATTTAGGGGTTAGTTGCAATTTTTTCTGTATATATATATATATATATATATATATATATATATATATATATATATATATATATTGCAATTAAAAATGCGATTTAAAATTTTTTATTAGGCTTGTTTGTATGGCTGCACAATTTGGCCAACATATTGTGATATATCAATATGGTTACAAAATAATAATAATAATTAGTATTATTATTATTATTGCAATACTACTACTGCTAAATAAATCAAAACAAAAAAACAAATATAACTTTAATATTTCATTGTAAAATATGTTTTTAAATAATATAATAATTTTATTTTACATTACAACTGTAAAATTACAATACTAAAATTTAAGCCTGTCTTAATTTCCAAATGTTAAACCACAAAACGGTAACACTTTACAATAAGGTTAATTAGTTAACATTAGTTAATGTATTAACTAACATGAACTAACAATGAGCAATACATTTGTTACAGTATTTATTAATCATTGTTAATGTTAGTTAATAAAAATAGAGCTGTTCATTGTTTGTTCATGTTAGTTCACAGTGCATTAACTTATGTTAACAAATACAACCTTTGATTTTAATAACATATTTGTAAATGTTGAAATTAACATTAACTAAGATTAATAAATACTGAAAAAGTATTGTCCATTCTTAGTTCATGTTAACTAAGGTATTTAACTAATGTTAACTAATAAACCTTATTGTAAAGTGTTAACCACAAAACTTTTATTTTGACGGAAAACCACAGGGAGCCCTTATAGCTTCCCTTTTGTTGATAAGTTCATCTCATTAAAAGAATGCGAAGATAGTTGGTGCATGTTGCATTCCCAAATGCATGTTAAAGCAACCCAAATTGAAAGCAGATGCAGAGATGTGTTCATGTGGAGCAGCATTTCCTGTGAACCAAACCATACTGTTCATGTGTAAATGAACAGAGGGCCGCATTTCACTCTGAAACACGCAGCGTGAATATTTATTTAATCAAATTGCAGCCTTTGCGATTTGATAATCGCATTTAGCCATATCGCAATTTAGGTTTTATTTGGATTAATTGTCCAGCCCTACTGACAATCTAAACCGAGAATAAATGTATAGAAGTCATGCAAGCACTACAGGGATTTTGCATCCCTATTAATTTTCTTCCAAGGACCAAAAATAAAAACTACATTTAATCTCACCAAATATGAATATCAATACATTACATGATAAAATATCAAACTATGCAGCATTAATTACTCTGCTAAGACACCAGTGTGAACTTGAGGAGAACTGACTTCCTACATGACACCAGTGTTTTCTGCAGAGATGCTTTATAACTGATTCGATTTCATTTCATAATTTCATAAGTTTTGCAACCCAGACACTTTGCAGCATTAAACTGAAATGAATCAACATCAACTGAATTCAGATGTAAAATTACAGTATTTTCTTCTGTAGAGCTGCTTAAGTGCTGAATTGAACTCACTTTATAATTGATGAACTTTGTTATTGAACTTAATTGAATCAACACTAAACTGACTTCAACTGACTAATGCCACCGTTGTCTCCTGTATAGCTGCTTTGTCTCATATTTGTTAGCAAGTTAGCATCATTGATTGTTATTTTCCTGTTTATCACTGTGAAGCTGCTTTGAAACAATCAGTATTGTATAAAGCATTACATAAATAAAGGTGACTAGACTTGACATCCACTAAAAATCAGCAAAGCACCAGCTGATAACAATAAATGCAAAAAAGGAAAAGTGAAGTTTTAACCAAAACTGTAGCAGCCTTGTTTGCAGATCCCTATCGTTTTGATAGTTGTTCAATTAATAACTGATGTAATTTAGTGGTTCACAATACTGAATTCCCAAAAGTTCTTCTGATATCCAGAAACCCTTTCTTCTCTTTCTCAGAGATGCTTAACGGATGATAGACTTGAGAAACAGAGAGACTTATGTAGACTTATGACTTATGTGCCAGACCTCCAGGAGTCCTCTGCAGAGGATGCCGTCGAGGTGAGCTTTGGCCCGGGCTAGTTTTGGCTGTGAATGTTCAGTCAGAGGCGTAGAATTCTTCAGCAGGGTCATGTTCTCCAGCAGACATTCTTCCAGCAGAGCTTCAGCCAGCAGCAGCGTCCTGTAATCATCTACAGACAGAGAGAGAATCTGGGCAAAGGTTGAAGAAGAAAGACTAGAACATAGAGGTGTGGTGAGATATTGTGCCACGAGAATCCATGAACCGCAATATTAGATCGTTTTCTAAGGGTCCACGATATATCAAAACCATTTAAAAATCATAATATAGCATTCAATTCTATCATTTGTAAATCTACACTAGCACAAGAGAATACATCAGTTTGTTTCTAAATATGCAAACTGTTGTTCATTGCGATTTCAAAAAAGTTGAATCCCTCGCTCTGGGTTTGCATTTTTTGATGTTCACATGTTCTTGTTGAAGAAATGACAGTGGCTGTAGCATTTCTATCATAAACAAGTGGCCAAATATTAAAGATTAAGTGCACACTTGAATTAAATGTTGTTTGGCCAATATTAATTTGATCATGCTGTAAAGTGTAACAACAATCCCCATTTGTTGTGTCAACAATCCCACCAAGTTGGCGTCGTCTGCAGGCATTTGTTATAATATATATTGTACATAGGTTGATTGTTTATAATATTCTATTACATTATGTTTTTTAACAATGTTGTTCAATAAAACCATAAAATGACTTGTTTTTGATACTTATGTAAGTAAATCAATTATTATTGCCTCATTGTTATAATATATGTATTTTAAGTAATTTTAAAGGGGATTCAAGTCAAGTCACCTTCATTTATATATCTTTTTTTACAATACAAATTGTTTCAAAGCAGCTTTACAGTGATAACAGAAAATGAATGCAACAAATATTGTTTTGGTTATAAATCAGCTCTGAAAGAAAGTCCAGCTTAAGTAAGTTTTTGATATGAAGTTTTTTGTATTTTTCCAGTCATATTTTGTCATTGAAGATTTCTTAAATATATTTTTTATTAAAAATACCATCTCGTCTCGTTCTTGTGAACCCAATATCGTGTATTGTCTTTTCTCGTGAGCTAAGTGCATCGTCACACCCCTACTAGAACATGCTTGCTGTTTGCTGATTATGGTAGTGTATCTTCTTTGACTTCTTTTAAGGGGAAAATCCTCACCAGCATCACGTCTAGAACAGGGTTTTGTTGAGAAATTACTGCCATTTTTCATCCAACATTGGACTTTATCGCAACAGAATGGCATTCCCTGATAAACGCGTCTAGATTTCATGCTAATCTACAGCTGCATTCTGATCAGGTTTAGAGAGTCACGCGTGTTTGTTTTAGATGAAATATACAGTCCTACAAGGAGATGCTTCAAAAATATTCCCTTTGCCTTTGTGCATATTTTGTATAAACACTGTGGATGAGGTGTTTCCTGTTTGGATCAATCTCTCACTCCCCACGGAATCCAGACTTGTGTTATGTCAAGTTTAGGTATGACATTTTCCCTTAACAAAATATGAAGTAACTACAGTATATCACTTTGTAAAGTAAAGTAAACAAAATACTATGTTCTGTGGCCACCTTTTACTGACTGAGTTTGTTTCCCCACAGGGTGTTTGCGGTGGCGAAACAAGGCGTGCTGGGTCAGAGATCTGATTAAGACAGTGGTGGACACACACCTCCTGGGAGTGCCATGTGTTAACTTCTAGATTACTGCTGTTGATTTAACAATGAACATGGCAGTTTAAGCAGTTTACTTTTTACCATGCTTACTTTTGTGAAATTGAGAAAGGGAGAGGACTGTTTTTTAAAACTAAAACTATTTACATTTATAATGTTTCTTCTGTAAAACACAAATTTAGTAAAAGTTATATTGTGAAATATGAACAGAATTGAAATCAACTGTTTCTATTTTATAATATTTTTCAAAATGTAATTTATTCTTGTGATGGTGAAGCTGAATTTGCAGCATCATTACTTCAGTCTTCAATGTCACATGATCCTTCAGAAATCATTATAATATATGCTTATTTGCTCTTTTAAAAACATATCATATTATTATCAATGTTGAAAACAGTTGTCCTGGTTAATATTTTTGTGGAAACTGATGCACTTTTTCCAGGAATCTTGAATAGAAAGTTCAAAAGAACAGTATTTTTTAACATAAATCTTTTGTAACATATTAATAACATCACTTTTATTCTCTCTGAGTCTCTCACTTTTGATCAATTTAACGTGTCCTTGATGATTAAATGTATTCATTTCTTTCAAAAACAAATATATTATTGATGGTATGCAAAAACAAGCACATAAAATTAGTTCATGACACAGTAGGCGAACAATACCCTGATGATGAACTGCATTAACTGGGCTTTTGAAGCATGCAACCGGTGGACAATCTGCTATCCCATTATGCCACGGGATCCGAGGAAACTGCTTGATTCAATAAACAACTTGAGGGTGAGTAAATGATGACAAAATTCTCATTTTTGGGTGATCTATCCCTTTAACAACACCAGAGTGAACTATTTTCAAGGTTGTTGTTACATGATCTTAGGTCAAAGTACATCTGGGTCAAAGGACAATGCCAACAATAGTGTGTCTGGGAAAATTATAGCCTGCTACTATACTGTACATCAATATAACGGTGGATAAATACAACATAAAATTCAGTAGGCCTACATACCCTTAAAGGGATAGTTCACCCAAAAATTAAAATTATGTCAGTATTTACTCACCCTCATGTTGTTCCAACCCCGTAAGACCTTCGTTCATCTTCAGAACACGAATTAAAATATTTTTGATGAAATCTGAGAGCTGGATCACTCCTCCATAGGCTTCTTCAGGGATTGAACTTGCCAGCCTCGAAAAGTTATTAAAGACATCGTTAAAATAGTCCAAGTGACTACAGTGGCTCAAACGACGAGAATACTTTTTGTGCGCAAAAACAAACAAAAATAACAACTTTATTTCAACTATTCATTTCCTTCTCTGTTGGCCTCTAGTCAGTTAACGTAGTGTGATTGCGTAGAGCTACTTCACACGTAGGCTCACTATTGGCCAATGCTGGTCATGTGGGTGATGTGTTTGACATACAACAACAGAAGCTTACGCTGTTAAACTAGTGAACTAACTCGAGGCCCACAGAGAAGGAAATGAATAGTTGAAATAAAGTCGTTATTTTTGTTTGTTTTTGCGCACAAAAAGTATTCTCGACGTTTGATAAACTTAAGATTGAGCCACTGTAGTCACTTGGAATATTTTAACGATGTCTTTAATAACTTTTCGAGGCCGGCAAGTTCAATCCCTCAAGAAGCCTATGGAGGAGTATGGAGGAGTGATCCAGCTCTCAGATTTCATAAAAAATATCTTAATTCGTGTTCCGAAGATGAACGAAGGTCTTACGGGGTTGGAACAACATGAGGGTGAGTAAATACTGACGGAATTTTCATTTTTGGGTGAACTAACCCTTTAAATAATTGCATCAATTGAGATTCACCATCTGCACTTTCATTGACAGCCTATGTCATTTATGTCACCAGAAATAGCCAACAATCATTGAAAATTAGCAGCTTACTGTTAAATAAATGTCAGTGTGAGTACCCGAGTACCCACAGAAAGAAAATAAGATAAGAATAATATAGGTTTGGATGAGTGATGGTGAGTAAAAATTATGATACTATCCCTTTAAGTCAAGCACCTTCTACGTGTATTAACTAAAGGGTGTGTGCAAGCAATACATTTACATCTCTGATTCACATGAGTAACTGGCGTTATACACAGAGTCTCTCCTTCTCTTTCTCTCTTCTCTCTAAAATTAAAAAGTGTACTGAAAAATAAAATCTTAACCCCAAAACAGACGTCTAAAAAAGCGAATGTGAGTTTCTGTGACTGATATCAGAGCACACTGGTAAACATAGGCAGAGTTTAACAGAAAGGTGCAAAGTTCATGCGGAACAAGACACACTCATCACTGCTGGCTCTCTTCTATTCTGCTGTGGCACGCGCACTTACCATCGTCATGCAGGCGCGCGGCAGTGAGCTGCTCCACTAAAGACGGTATTTTGTCCCAGTGACAGTCCGCCCGGCAGCGCTCGACCTCCGCCTCCACGCGGTACTGAGAGAAGGAGAGCCGCGTTGACATCCCGACGCCTGCGTCTCTGTGACCGCGCTCCGCCGACACCAGAGGAGTGACTGCAGACTGTCAACGACAAGCTCACTGAGCATGTGCAAACAAACATCAAAAGGCTTTGCCCATTTCAGAGACTGCAGAACATTGATCATCCCCGTTAATAATTCAATAAAACTTAAAACATTATGATTCCTCTTGGCTGCTTTTATTCACATTTTCCTTCAAAGTGGTAAACACATTCAATTTCACATCTGCTAAGTTACCGTTCCCACTTCCCACACATTTTGATTTCATTTTACATTCTAAATCTAATCAGCATCTCTTTACATTGGATTGGCCTAACATTTCGAAGAAAATGTAAGAATATCGCGATGTCTTTATCCAACTGAACATCATTCAGGCATCATTAAAACATTTTATTTTATATTTAACGACATAGCTAGAATGCATAGGAAATTTAGAAAATGTTTATGTCGAATGCGACGCTTCACGCTTCAAGTTAACTTAACGATAAAGTTTTAAATGACCGACAGAAATAATCAGTTTGATCAAAGACAGTGGAAACTATAAGCTCAATTTAACAACACAAGCACCCTATTAAATATATTGCCATTATTATTACAAATAGTATGTATAAATATTTATTTGTATTACCTCAAATGTTCCCCAGTATCAGCACTGGGACTTTTCACCGTTTGTATCACTCCGCTTGTCCGTGTTTGCGCAACTTGCATCATTTAGCCAGAAGGTGACAACAAGTGACTGTCTTTATGAGAGCGCAATGGCTTATATGCCATTGATTAAATGAACAGATTAGTCCAAAAACATTGATTAATTTAGGAAAGAAAAAGTAGCTGAAACTGATCTTTGATGCTCAAACTAATTGCTCGCATGCCTCTAGACACAGAAGGATTGCATTGGCGTTTGTTTGAAATGTAACATCTATGCAAAATAATAATTTCTTATTTAACCTCCTGAGACCCTGCGACCTCATATGAGGACATCACATTTTTGGTTGTGTGGAGCATAATACTTAATTCTGTTTAACTGAAACATGTTTTTCACAAACGAGGACACTTACACTGCCATCTGGTGGGGTCAGAAGAGAAAAAAAAATGTAACATAAATAATTTAAAGATGGCGGAGATACAGGTCACGACCGTCACGCAGCCACACCAGACCAAAACGTCCACAAGATAAAAAATCTAAAAACATTTAATTGTTGATTCTTGTTTATGCATAGTAGCCTAGTGTTGTATGATTAAAATGGCATGCACATTTGACGAACTTTTGTAACAATAAAGATTTACTATGCTGCTAAAGTTGATGTCCACATGAGGACAATGGGACTTAGCTTTGTTGAAACTTTATAAGATGTTAGCAAAAAAATGAAAATTTGTAGTTGCATTGAGTTTCGTGACGCACACTGGCTCACTCACTCGAGCGCGCGCACGCGCACACACACACGAGCGCACAAACACACACACACACACACACTAGTGATGTGTCGTTCATGAACGATTCGTTCATTTTGAACGAATCTTTAATATGACTCGGGACTACCGAGTTGTCTCAGAGAGTGATTCGTTCATTTTGTGTCGACCGCGCATGCGCATTGCGCAACATATGGGTTCTGAATCTTTACTGGAAACAGAAATGATTAGTTCATCTCTCTCGACTCTTCGGGTTCGGGACGGGTCCGAGTCTTTCGTTCTTCCTGTCAGTCCATAGAGACTATGCTGTCAGTACCGGAAAGAGAATTGATTAGTTCATCTTTCGAGTCTCAAGTTCGGGTTCGGCCGGGTCCGAGTCTTTCGTTCTTCCTGTCAGTCCAATAGAGGCTATGCTGTCAGTACCGGAAAGAGAAATGATTAGTTCATTTTTTCGAGTCTTCGGGTTTGAGTCCTTCGTTCTTTTGTCACGTGACTTGTCACCGTATTGAATAGCCTACTAATTTACAACCTTTTTACAAACAAGCACATAGTTAAGGTATTAAATATAATAGTACTTAATTAATGTATAATATATAATAAAACATACCACAGATGCACAAGAAACATTTAGAAAAGAGAAGGACAGGGACAATATAAGATGGAACTTTTATTTTACAGATAATGTTTTGCACATATTTTGTATTTTAATTCCTAAATATAAAACAATATACATTCAGACGCAGTCAATAATACGAATATAATGTTGTATTTGATGCGAGATAACAGCGGTCACGTGACAAAAGAACGAAGGATTTAAAACCCGAACTCGAGACTCGAAGAAAATGAACTAATCCTTTCTCTTTCCGCTACTGACAGCATAGTCTCTATGGACTGACAGGAAGAACGAAAGACTCGAACCCGAATTCGAGACTCGAGAGATGAACTAATCATTTCTCTTTCCGCTACTGACAGCATAGTCTCTATGGACTGACAGGAAGAACGAAAGACTCGGACCCGGTCGAACCCGAACTCGAGACTCGAAAGATGAACTAATCATTTCTCTTTCCGGCCCTGCTGTATCACACACGGCACGGTCGGCCCAGCAGACAGATCCGAGTCAGACACTGGCGAGTCGACAGCTAATGTCTCGAGACACGAGAGGAGAACTAACCTGATAAATATGAAGTTGCAAAGGAAAGAAGGTCTCGGATCAGGAGGTGAGGTGAACTAACAGAATCAGACTGCAATAGCCTGAACTTAAGACCCAACAACTAATCAATTAATAAAACATTTCGGTTTCTTATAATTTGGCTTTGGCTGCATTACCCTATAGTTTATTTTTATTCTTTTTACAAATGTAATCAATATTTTCGTAAGTACTAGATGTGTTGGGATATTTAACATGCCATTTTAATTATATTATGCTGAAATGAACGAAATGAACGAAATGACTCGAAAAAAGATTCGTTCTTTTTGCTGAACGAGACTCAAAGATTCGAGTCAGTAAAATGATCCGAACTTCCCACTACTAACACACACACACACACACACACACACACACACACACACACACACACACACACACACACACACACACACACACACACACACACACACACACACACACACACACACACAGCTTTGTTTTTGTGAGGACATTCCATAGGCTTAATGGTTTTTATACTGGACAAACTGTATATTCTACACTGCCCCTATCCCTAAACCTACCCATCACAGGAGACATTCTGCATTTTTAAATTTTTAATAAAACACTGCTTAGTATGTTTTTAAAGCCATTCGAAATATGAGGACTCAGGAAATGTCCTCATACATCACGTTCAAGTTGTAATACCAGTGTAATACCCATGTCCTTATACACATTTGTGTCCTCACAAATCACAATAACAAACACATTAAATTACATATTTTTACATTTATTCATTTAGCAGACGCTTTTATCCAAAGCGACTTACAAATGAGAACAATAGAAGCAGTTAAACTAACAGTAGGACTACAATACGCAAGTGCTATAACCCCTCTCAGTTTAACTTTAGTGCAATTTTTTTTTTTTTTTTTTTTAGAATAGAAGAGAAGAAAAAGTGAAGAGAAAGTGTTAGTACTACTGAATCAAGTGCTGCCGAAAAAGATACGTCTTCAGCAGTTTCTTGAAAGTGGCTACTGACTCAGAAGCTCTGGTTGAGTTAGGCAGATCATTCCACCTACAGGGAACAGTCATGGTAAAGGTCCGAGAAAGAGATTTTGTGCCTCTTTGAGATGGTACCACAAGACGACATTCGCTAGCAGAGCGCAAGTTTCTGGATGGCACGTAAGTCTGAAGTAATGAGTTTAGGTAAGAGGGAGCAGTGCCAGTGGTTGTTCTGTAGGCAAACATCAGTGCCTTGAATTTAATGCGAGCGGCAACTGGCAACCAGTGCAATTTAGTGATGAGAGGAGTGACGTGTGCTCTCTTCGGCTCATTAAAGACTACTCTGGCTGCAGGATTCTGCATCAATTGTAGAGGTTTGACAGAGCAAGCTGGAAGACCAGCCAGGAGAGCATTACATTAGTCCAGTCTGGATAAAACAAGTGCTTGGACAAGGAGTTGTGTAGCATGCTCTGTGAGGAAGGGCCTGATCCTCCTAATGTTGTGCAAGGCAAATCTGCAGGACCGGGCAGTTCTAGTAATGTAGTCTGTGAATTTCAACTGATCATCAATTACAACCCCAAGGTTCCTAGCTGACCTTGATGGCGTTATGGATGACGAGCCTAGCTGAATGGAGAAGTTGTGATGAAGTGTGGGTTGGCCGGGACCACAATTAGCTCTGTCTTCGGAAGGTTTAGTTGAAGGTGGTGGTCCTTCATCCAGCCAGAAATGTCTGTTAGGCAGGCTGAGATACGAGCAGCTACCGTTGGATCGTCAGGCTGGAATGAGAGGTAGAGTTGTGTGTCAGCAGCGTAGCAATGATAGGAAAAGCCATGTTTCTGAATCACAGATCCTAGTGATGTCACGTAGATGGAGAAGAGGAGTGGTCCAAGCACTGAGCCCTGAGGCACCCCAGTAGCAAAATGTTGGGTCTTAGATGCCACACCTCTCCACGACACCCTAAAGGACCTACCTGAGAGGTAAGACTCGAACCATTGGAGTGCAGTTCCCGAGATGCCCTTCATCTTTAGGATTGACAGGAGGATCTGGTGGTTAACTGTGTCAAAAGCAGCAGACAGATCCAGCAGGATGAGGACTGAGGATTTGGAAGCTGCTCTTGCCAGTCTCAGAGCTTCAATTACTGAGAGCAGGGCAGTCTCAGTTGAGTGTCCGCTCTTGAAACCAGACTGATTGTTGTCCAAGAGGTTGTTCTGTGTAAGAAAGGAGGAGATCTGGTTGAAAACAACTCGTTCAAGTGTTTTCGCGACAAATGGAAGAAGAGATACCGGTCTGTAACTTGTTAGATGTGCTGGATTTAGATTGGGTTTCTTAAGCAGTGGGGTTACTCGAGCCTGCTTAAAAGCTGTGGGAAAAGTACCAGTGTGAAGAGAGGTGTTTATGATGTGCGTGAGTGTGGGTACAACTGAGGAAGAAATGGCTTGAAGTAGATTAGTGGGGATTGGATCAAGCGGACAGGTAGTAGGGCGATTGGAAAGGAATAGTTTAGAGACTTCCGCCTCTGAAAGTAGAGAGAAGGAGGGTAGAATGTGTGCGTTTGTTGGTAAAATGTGTGTGTCAGTTTGTGGATTGGTAAATTGGCCGCTGATGGTGGTTGTTTTTTCTATGAAGAATGTGGCAAAATCGTCAGCTGTTAGGGTTGATGAAGGAGGAGGAGGAGGAGGAGGGTTAAGAAGAGAGGAGAAGGTTTTGAAAACCATGCGAGAGTCAGAAGAATTGAAAATTTTGTTGTGATATTAAGCCATTTTAGCAGTAGAGATATTAGCAGAGAAGGAAGAGAGGAGGGATTGATAAAGATCCAGGTCTGTCGGATCTTTCGATTTGCGCCACTTCCTCTCTGCACCCCTGAGTTTAGTACGATGTTCGCGGAGAATATCAGATAACCAGGGGGCAGAGGGTGTGGCGCGGGCTGGCCTGGAGGAAAGGGGACAGAAGTTGTCCAAGCAGGATGTTAAAGTGGAGAAAAGAGTTTCAGTTGCACTGTTAGTATCTAGTGGTGAGAGCTGATCAGGTGGAGGAAGTGTGGATGAGACCAAAGAGGATAGGTGAGAGGGTGAAAGTGAGCGTAGGTTCAGTCGAAAGGTGACCTGTGGAGGAGTTTGTGTTGTGTTCTGAGGCAGGTTGAGGTTGAGAGTGAGGAGGAAGTGATCTGAGGTGTGCAGTGGAGTCACCAATGTATTGTCCGTAGAGCAGTAGGGTGTGTAGATAAGGTCCAATTGGTTACCTGATTTGTGAGTAGCCACAGTAGATACTCGTTTGAGGTCAAATGATGCAAGCAGGGTGTGGAAATCGGCAGCCTGAGGTTTTTCTAGGTGGATGTTGAAGTCTCCAAGAATTACAAGAGGAGTACCATCTTCAGGGAAGGATGAGAGTAGCACATCAAGCTCCTCCAAGAAACTGCCAAGTAGACCTGGGGGACGATATACAACTACAAAATGGATTTTAATAGGACTAGTGATGGTAATTGAATGTGATTCAAATGAGCTGTTGTCAAATAGAGGTGTTAAAGGATCAAATTTCCAGTCATTTGAGATGAGCTGACCACTACCACCACCCCTTCCGGTCAGACGGGGGGGTGTGTGAGAAAGTGTAGTTAGTGGAGAGGGCAGCAGGTGTAACAGTGTCCTCTGGTCTGATCCAGGTCTCAGTCAGGGCCAATAGACTGAGACCTGAATGACTTGAAAAAGATGTAATGAAATCAGCTTTGTTAACAGCGGACTGGCAGTTCCAGAGACCAATAGGAAAAGAGAATAAAGTATTAGAAGACACCGGAAGGGTACGGAGATTGTTAGGATTGTACCGCCTCCGACGTGTGACATTTGATTTACGCATGTTAGTAATAGTAGGGATTTGAAAACACATAGTGTAAAGGAGCTCACAAACAGAAAGATCCGACAAAAGTTGTAGAAGTGAAAGGAAACAACAATAGATAAACAAGAAGAATTTAATACTCAAGTGCCTTGTCGGTGTCCTTGCTCGGTGGAGTCGCACAGGTAGAGTCGCTGGTCTTTACACTCTTTGGTCTTTACACGATGAGGGCATCACATGAGGGCAGCCGCGACCGCTGCCGCGGTGCACTAACCAGTTATATACACGCCTAATACCCCGTTAATGAATGCAGCAGGCCACGCCCAACTATTTAGCCAGCGAAACTCAGTCACGACACTAAACAAACACACACGCGTTTCAAACACACTCTCTCTCTCTCTCTTGCTCACTCGCGATCACACACCACACTCTTCCTCACTCGCGATCGCGCGCGCGCACACACACATGCTCTGTTACACAGGTTCAAACCTCCTGAGCCTCAATGGCTGTGACCCAGGCCAGAGAGAGTGCACTCTGGCTGGGGAGTGAGTTCAATCTCCACCGTGGTGGAGCTCTGAAAAACATGAAACCTCCAGGAAAAGACGGGCTGATTTTTCTGAAAAGTGCATCCCAGGCATGGCACACTTCTTCTGGTTGCAAATAAACCCCATGGTGATGTTGACTCTGAAGCCAAGCTCTTAATAATGACAAAGTCCAAAAAGTTGTGGTGGGTTCAGAGCTCCATGCTCTCAGACCTCCCTGGCCAGCCAGAGAGGGTGGCCCATACTGGCCCAGAGTCAGATTCGCCCACCACCCCTGGAGCTCCGTCTGGAGCCAAGACGGACCTAAAACGGACCTTCGGGATTTTGTAGAGGAGGTGGAGCAGCAGCCTTCCTGGGAACGAATCAAGCTCAAATGCCCATGGTGGGTTTGACTCTGGAGTCAAGCTTTTAAAAATGACAAAGTCCAAAAAGTTGCGGTGGTCTCAAAGCTCCAGGGCCTTCAAGGCATTGACACAAGCCTGAGAGAGTGCACTCTGGCTGGGGACTGAGTTCAATCTCCACCGCGGTGGAGCTCTGAAAATCATAAAACGTCTAGGTAGGCAGTGGGCGGCAGTGGCTCAGTGGTTCATGTAGGTTGTCTACAAACCAAAAGGTTGGTGGTTCGATCCCCGGTTCCACCTGACCAAGTGTCGAGGTGTCCATGAGCAAGACACCTAACCCCAGCTGCTCCCGACGAGCAGGATGGCGCCTTGCATGGCTGACGCCGTCGGTGTATATGAATGGGTGAATGTGAGGCAATATGAAAAGCGCTTTGGTGGCCATTGGGTCTGTTAAAGCGCTATATAAATGCAGTCCATTTACCATTTAGGAAAAGACAGGCTGATTTTTCTGAAAAGAGCATCCCAGTCATGGTGCACTTCTCCTGGGCATGAATAAAGCCCATGGTGGGTTCAGGGGCAACTATTATACAGTCTTTCACACCGGTTAAGTGTGATCCACTGTTCCCACAGATAAAAAGAACATTCCTAGTTTGGAGAAGCAGAAGTTTTGAAGTGTTACAAAAAAGAAAGCAAATTTTCAATTTGTTTTGGATATGTTTTTTTTGGTTTTTTTGGATATTATATATTATTATGGATATTATATTTTGTTATTTTATTAATTTTGTTTTTCCATATCAATGTTCAGAAGTTATACATGCAAGAGTAACAACGAAAAATGTTCAGACACAGTGCTCAGGCTGTAAATAAAAGAGATTTGTACTTTGTTACACAATGGTGTATTGATTGTTTACCCAGTGTCCACATATGTGGACATCATTTTTTTCAAAAAGTGCTTCATGTTCAAAGATAATATCTGGTTATTATATGCATTGGTCCCTCCTAACCCCAAAAAGCTAGAAAAAATCTAAAATGCACGCCAAACCAAAACTCAGGTCTCAGGAGGATAAAGTTATGATAGACCCACTGTCCTGGCATGAGGACATCATTTTATGCAAAAAACGTACTTCCTGTACAAAAACAAATTTTTGTTATTATACTTATTAGGTCCTACTTATCCCAAATAGCAAAAACAATTATTAAATGCACACCAGGGAAACTCTCGGGTCCCAGGAGGTTAAGCCCATTCCCATTTCAAATATGTGTTTATGTATTGTCAACAATAAGTGTAACGATCACCAGCTGGAGTGCCGTCGAGAGCCACCAGATGGTGCTCCACAATAGACTTTGATCACTTCCTCACTAACTACATTTCCCATAACTCACTGCCCGGATTCATCAGCATTCATCATTTCATACACCTGTGTCTCATCACCTGGCTGGTTTCTGATTGCATTCACCTGTTTCTCATCACCCTGTTAATCCTTGTCTATTTATTCCATGTTCATTCACTCACTCAGTTTTGTTTGTGTCCCACTGCATCTCTGAGCGTTTACCTGGTTTCTATATTTTGCCTTTTTTCCCTGCCTGTCTTTGGATTTCCCGTTTGCCTTGTTCCCTGCCTTTTATGTTTTGTTTGTTTGGACTGCCTACCGGGACTTTGACCTATTGCTTATCTGTTTGACCACGATTCTGGATTACCACTTTATATTATAATAAAAGCTGCGTTTGGATCTTAACTTGCCTGTCTCAGAGTATTTTCGTGACAGAAGACTTAGCCACACCCAGATCCAGCAGCAATACCAGCCATGGACACAGCAGTCCAAATCCTGTGTCTCCGTCAGGGGAATCGTTTGATTGAGAAGTACGTAGAAGATTTTATCAAGCTGGCACCTTTCAACTCTATGAGCGAGGAATGCCTGATGATCTTCTTCCGAGGAGGGCTATCAGAACCGCTCAGTTCATTCATGCCCTTGCATGAGCCTCACGGGACATTGGAGAGCTATATTGAACTGGCCCTTCTGTTAAACGGTTCAGTGTATACGGTGGGTGTGGTAAATGAGTATCCCCTCCGCCTGAGTTTCACGTCAACCACGACGACCCAGAGACCATCCAGCCAGAGCTTCACGTCAGCCACGTCCAGCCAGAGCTTCACGTCAGCCACGTCCAGCCAGAGCTTCACGTCAGCCACGTCCAGCCAGAGCTTCACGTCAGCCACGTCCAGCCAGAGCTTCACGTCAGCCACGTCCAGCCAGAGCTTCACGTCAGCCACGTCCAGCCAGAGCTTCACGTCAGCCACGTCCAGCCAGAGCTTCACGTCAGCCACGTCCAGCCAGAGCTTCACGTCAGCCACGTCCAGCCAGAGCTTCACGTCAGCCACGTCCAGCCAGAACTTCACGTCAGCCACGTCCAGCCAGAGCCAAGGCCCTCTTCGCCGCTGGTCCTGCCCAGCGCTCAGTCCTCTTCGCCCGCTGGTCCTGCCAAGCTCAAGGCCCTCTTCACCGCTGGTCCTGCCCAGCGCTCAGTCCTCTTCGCCGCTGGTCCTGCCCAGCTCAAGGCCCTCTTCGCCGCTGGTGCCGTCCAGCACTGAGCCTTCGCCGCTGGTCCCGTCCAGCACGGAGATTGTTCAAGTCACTTCTGCCGATCCAGAGACCGTTCTAGTCACGTCTGCCGATCCAGAGACCGTTCAAGTCACGTCTGCCGATCCAGAGACCGTTCAAGTCACGTCTGCCGATCCAGAGACCGTTCAAGTCGCGTCTGCCGATCCAGAGACCGTTCAAGTCGCGTCTGCCGATCCAGAGACCGTTCAAGTCGCGTCTGCCGATCCAGAGACCGTTCAAGTCGCGTCTGCCGATCCAGAGACCGTTCAAGTCGCGTCTGCCGATCCAGAGACCGTTCAAGTCACGTCTGCCGATCCAGAGACCGTTCAAGTCACGTCTGCCGATCCAGAGACCGTTCAAGTCACGTCTGCCGATCCAGAGACCGTTCAAGTCACGTCTGCCGATCCAGAGACCGTTCAAGTCACGTCTGCCGATCCAGAGACCGTTCAAGTCACGTCTGCCGATCCAGAGACCGTTCAAGTCACGTCTGCCGATCCAGAGACCGTTCAAGTCACGTCTGCCGATCCAGAGACCGTTCAAGTCACGTCTGCCGATCCAGAGACCGTTCAAGTCACGTCTGCCGATCCAGAGACCGTTCAAGTCACGTCTGCCGATCCAGAGACCGTTCAAGTCACGTCTGCCGATCCAGAGACCGTTCAAGTCACGTCTGCCGATCCAGAGACCGTTCCTGTTCCCGAGCCAGTGTGTGTGATGTCTGTTCCCGAGCCAGTGTGTGTGATGTCTGTTCCCGAGCCAGTGTGTGTGATGTCTGTTTTCCGAGCCAGTGTGTGTGATGTCTGTTCCCGAGCCAGTGTGTGTGATGTCTGTTCCCGAGCCAGTGTGTGTGATGTCTGTTCCCGAGCCAGTGTGTGTGATGTCTGTTCCCGAGCCAGTGTGTGTGTTGTCTGCCGTTCCCGAGCCAGTGTGTGTCTTGTCTGCCGTTCCCGAGCCAGTGTGTGTCTTGTCTGCCCGAGGGGTCGCCTCCGCCCTGGCCGCCCGAGGGGTCGCCTCCGCCCTGGCCGCCCGAGGGGTCGCCTCCGCCCTGGCCGCCCGAGGGGTCGCCTCCGCCCTGGCCGCCCGAGGGGTCGCCTCCGCCCTGGCCGCCCGAGGGGTCGCCTCCGCCCTGGCCGCCCGAGGGGTCGCCTCCGCCCTGGTCGCCTGCACAGCCTGCTCTGCCCTGGCCTTCCATCCTGCCGCAGTCTCCAGGCCCTCTTCTACTCCACGGACCTGGCCCTCCATCCCGCCCCCGGATCCGCCTCCATGCCACCGCCCACCTGGACAGTTTTGGAGCGTCTGGAAGCCGCCCATTGCGGGGGGGCATGTAACGATCACCAGCTGGAGTGCCCTCGAGAGCCACCGGAGGGTGCTCCACAATAGACTTTGATCACTTCCTCACTAACTACATTTCCCATAACTCACTGCCCGGATTCATCAGCATTCATCATTTCATTCACCTGTGTCTCATCACCTGATTGGTCTCTGATTGCATTCACCTGTTTCTCATCACCCTGTTAGTCCTTGTCTATTCATTCCATGTTCATTCACTCACTCAGGGCTAAGTTTTGTTTGTGTCCCACTGCATCTCTGAGCGTTTACCTGGTTTCTATATTTTGCCTTTTTTCCCTGCCTGTCTTTGGATTTCCCGTTTGCCTTGTTCCCTGCCTTTTATGTTTTGTTTGTTTGGACTGCCTACCGGGACTTTGACCTATTGCTTATCTGTTCGACCACGATTCTGGATTACCACTTTATACTATAATAAAAGCTGCGTTTGGATCTTAACTTGCCTGTCTCAGAGCATTTTCGTGACAATAAGCATAAACATTCTGCATTTCCATTTTGTAGTGTGGATCATTCATTGCAACAATTATACTGATTCTTATGTTTAAAAATATCTGATAAAATACTTCATGCTATTACCAACATGCTTTTAAAGCTACTATTGTACATTTTTTGGCCTTTAAAACACCTTAAAATGAACATGTCGAGACCAGGAAAATCTACATTTTCTCGAGGGGGCATGCCCCCCAATCCCCCTAGCAAGATCATTTCTGGGACCTCGGTATTTATAAAACCCTGCGTTAAAACCCTAAGGAATAGTCACTCAAAATTCATAATTATTTAGTATTAATAATTAAAAGCCAGTATTAATTGCAAAAACTGCAACTCTTCTGAGGCTAGTATTAATTTCAGAATGATCCTTTCTCAGTGAAGTCAAGCAGCAACAGTTAAGTGATAATGTGGGATACTGGCCCATTTTGGGGTGAACTAATAGCCTATGCAAGACTAGTCTCACTGTTTATAACACAGAGCGTTCTTCGTTTGCCGGGACGCTTAAAAAAAATATTGGGGGCATAAATTAAGAGTATACCCAATTCTCCAGGCAACACTACATCACTGCTGTTAAATAGGCTACTGCAAATTAATGATCTACACTGATGGAAATAGCCTACTAAGAGGCTTTAGGCTATGTTTATTGCTATTTATACTGGTGAAATGTCACAGCATTCTTGGAATGTGTCTCGTTCAAACAGATTTGAGGACCAGAACAAGTGTTAGCCTACAAATATATATTTATTCAATAATACTATTATGGCGATATAGGCTTATTTATGTTAAATGTTTGTGTTGTTGTTAAATTCAGCCTATTTCCACTGTAAGGACATCTCTGCCATCCATAGACATGTGTAGGTGTAGACGGATGGTGTGGAACAGGCAAGAAAGAAGGGTAAACAACTCCGACGGGCACCACTTTATCCATTTCGTCAGGACAGGAGAGAGCACTGCAGCAGGACAGAGGAGCAGAGGGGTCCTGGCCTCAGCAAATGTCTGGGAGATGCGGGCAGACCTTAAGAAGCAGCTCAAATTATTATTCTTATAGGCTAGAAACTTCCAGGCAGGTGTATTGAGTCTGGCTAGAGCTAAACTCTGCAGGACAGTGTCCCTCCAGGACTGAGTTTGGACACCCCTGGTCTAGAGGTATCAAGCAGGTGGTGCTCATAGAGTTAACAGTACCCTGAGAAGAGAGGATGGAGGAGGCACATGAGCGGAAGCTCAAAAAATATCAAAGCCTTATCCTCGAGAGCCAGCAAAAAGGATAGAAGGCCTGGAATCTACCAGTAGAGGTCGGCTGCAGAGGTTTTGCTGGACTGTCGCTCTGGAGAACACTTGGATTGTTGGGGATTGAAGGGATAGCCAGGAAACGGCTGATAGGCAATATCAGTGAACAGGCGGAAACAGCATCTAATTGGATTTGGATACAGCTGGAGCTCTGGTGGCAGAGCCAACCTGTTGAAGGACTACAAACAGTATAGAGTTGGGTGGTGGTCAGCAGGGGTAGGACACTAGATCTGCTGTCGAGCCCTTCCGAAGTGTTATGGGCTTAAATCGGCGAAACACCAAGGAAGGGCGTGCCCATCTGATGACCGGCTGCAGCCACCAAACTCTTATATTGTTGAGAATTGTAGCCAAGCCTTAAGCTGGCCCAGTGAGAAAGACGGTGCTTGAAAGGAGGAGAGAGAGCGATGCCAGTGGCTCACAGATGGGGCAGGGCAGATGTAAAGGTGGGCCAGCTGCGATAATCACATCGTATTTTGCATAATAAAGTATACTAAGTATAATATATATATATATATATATATATATATATATATATATATATATATATATATATATATATATATATATATATATATATATATATATATATATCAATAAGCTTAAACATCCTCATGTGAATAGCCAGTAGTTATGGTGTGTTTGTTTTATGTTTGTTGAATAAACATGACTTTGGAGAATTATGTCCATAGACTGTAAAAAAAGAAAACAGGCATTTTCCATGGTCACGGTCATAAACAGTATAGTGATATGCTATCCTCTTTCTTAGTGCTTGGGAACTATGTGGGAACACAACCTGTTACTCTTCAAATGGAATAATGTGATCATACTTTGCCTTGTTAGTAGAGCCTGTTCGCTTTTATGCATTCGTTATGCAGCGAAGTTGCATATTTAAAGCTAGTAACATGAGAAAGCAAACTGTATCGTCATGCAGCCGACAGAAACATTTTTACAAATCCAAAACGCATTCGATTTCAGTTCGATATCGTCACTGTAATACAAAGTTTGATTAGATAATCAAGTGTTCTAAACTAGAAGCAAATAAAGTGTGAGAGTACATACAATATACATGTGTCTTGTTTCAATGCTATGGCGTTTGTGTAGATATAAAGACATGAGAGGGTCTGTATCTCTTTACATTGGAGAAAGCGTAACTGCTAACTTTAATCACGTGAGGCACCTCAGCCTATCATGTAATGGCAGTGACTCAGTGCCCACCATTCAAAGTTTTATGACAGTAAGTTACAGTTTACGGTAATCAGTTTCTTGTGAACTATTAGCACGTTGGTCTTGTGAATAAATGTTCTATATTTGGTGTTATTTAATTCATTTAATTCATTAAAATGATATGTAGCTTTTTTTACCATCATTCATTAAAAAGCATTTTATTATCGTCATTAGGCACACAGCAGTTGAAACACTTCATGTTTTATTTTAATTAAACAACAATATAACACAATATTAATAATTAAATTTTGTCTTTATTCATTAAAATGCATAATAGCAGCGTCATATGTATAGATGCAGTTATAATAGTCATTACAATTCCAGTCTTATCATAACTGGTAAAACCAGAAAGCAAAAGAAAGAAAAAAACGTTTACTTTAGACAATATACAATATTATTATTAAATACTATGGTAATGCCGTAAATGACTCGTACCTGTCGCAACATTCCCTTCTCTGCCGTCTCTTATAAAATAACCTTTTTTATCAAAGTAAAATCTACAAATAGTTCCCAACAAAAGTATTGTTTTAACTTTAGTGTAAAACATGTTGAAGATTAGCTAGCGAACAGTGTTAGCATTAGCTGTTTACACTTTTTTTGGCTAAAAGTTGCAGGCTTGTCATCTAGTGACTTTGATAAAGATGACCATCTTTAAGCATGTACTGCTTGGTTGTGAGGGGCTCCACATTAAGCCTTTTCATGTGCTCGCCCTTCGGACAAGAAAAATCGGTCATTCACTTGTCCTAGTAAAAAATGTGCTTGTCCAGAATAAAATAGGATTTTTTTGTGTGTGTGTGTTGGAAATATAATTTATTCTGAAGCAATATTCTCATCAGTATTCAGTCAGCTTTAACATATTTTATCTGCATATTTATGATATTTTAACCTTTATAAAGGGCATTTTTCCCCTAATCGTTTTAAATATACTTCATCTTTCATTTTAAATTTGATCAATAAACTAAATTATAATGATACGACACTATGGCTGTTACAAATCAAATTAAGTAATTTATACAGAAAAATTATGAGATTTTTTTAAATATTTTTTTGAATATACAAATAAGAAATGTTGGAATGAATGATTTTTAAACAAAAACTAAACCACCAGTAGGTGGCGGCAGGTGACCGTCTTAATGAGTGAGTAATTGAGTCATATATTCAAACGGTTCGTTCAAACGGCTGATTCGTTCCGGAATGAGGCAGTTGTTTATGAATGGGTCATTGAATTTTTGACTCAACCGATTCGAAACGCTGAATCATTCAGTAATGAAAACACACATGCTGTGTCTCAATTTGCCAACTTATACTACTCTTTTTGTGAAGAAAAAGTATTTACGTTTGAGTGAGTAGCAGAAGAGTAGACAAGCTTTGGGAAATATTATCATGTCATACAATTGCGTCTTTAACAGTTGCTCTCTGTCGCATCCTGTCACAGTGAACTGACCCGTCAATCATCTTGTCAAAGTTAAAATCCTCTGCATTTCATTTAATTTCCTACAGTTTTAGAGAGAAATGCAGTAGCACGTTGATCTGCAGTCGCGGGTCTTTCATGCGGAGACCCTCCTCTTATTAATGTATAATGATACATTTAAAAGTTAATGGCCGAACGGATCTTTAGAAAAGTCCACACTGTTATTGCAGATGGAATATAACATGGATAACATTAAATATATATTTTTTTATCAGGTTAAACTTTGATTAGTCACTCAAACCTTTATCGAAACCTCTCACCGCCGCTCACGCATATCCACATGTTCTGTAGTTTTTTTAACACTTTTTACTTTAGTTTGTAATTCCTCCTCCAAAGCGCAATGGGTTGTGGGCAATATCAGCCGTTTTAGTGTGCACGGATTCACACTTCGAAATTCCACTGGAAATAGTAGACCATCCGGGAACTTCTGGCATACTCTTTTCAACATATTATACTTTGGGACACACTTATTTTAATCTCACATACTGTTTAGGATGGATAGTATGAACATTGAGACGCAGGGACGGTCAAGTGTTCCTGTGAGATGCCTTATGGTTCTGCTGTGATTTTGCAAGATGAGAAAGGGGGAGACTTAATAGTGTGTAATAGGGTTTAATGTTCAATTACCTGTATGTTGGAATAATTAAAACCATTTAAATTACACCAGGTTACCTTTGTGAAGAAGAGTGGAGCGTTTGCTTAGGCTGTGGACTGATCCAGCTAAACTCATAACTGCTTTGATAAAGGATGATTTAATGCTTAGCCTTTAAAATGCTAATAGTGTTTAGTAGCTTATAGTTTGGTCTTATAGTTAAGTTGTGTGACACTAAAGTACATGAAATTGAATTGGATGAATGAATATATGAAATTGAATGCCTGAATAATGTCATGGAGCCGTATAAAATTCACTTTGAGATTACTTTATTAGATCACTTAAAATGACTTCTTTCCATGTTGAAGTTACATGAACAAATTATATCCCAAATGGTATTATATATGCCAACAAAAGCCTGATTGGATTGGTTTGGTTTTGTCAAATCTAAACTAATCCTGTAACCCTGAGTTTGTTCAACTACCATCATGGTACAGGCCCCTGGTCTCCTATCCTGGCAAAGCTGGTATTGTTAATTGTTCAAGCAGCTGGATAACAAGCCACAATGCAACTGAACCTTAAATGGATAGTTCACCCCAAAATGAAAAACATTTACTCAACCTCATGTTATACTTTATTTCTTCTGCAAAGCACAAAAGAAGATATTTTGAAGAATATTCGCAGGGGTGCCGCTAGAGTTTTGAGCCCCCAGGACAGTTTATTGCCTCGAAATCGTGAATTCAATGACTAACTACCTTTTCTTTTCTTTTTTCTTTTTTTAATTTCTGGGTTGCTCAGGATCAGTAATCAGTTGGGTAAACTATAGTAGTGAACAGAAGATCACACCAATTACAATTTTTGTATTACCATTTGCTCATATAACAAAAGGGAAAAAACGAAAACAATAGCATTTCCACGACTTTCCAAAAGAGGGAAACATATCAAGAGATTGATTAAAGCAGTCAGAAGAAAGAATAATGTGAATTTTGCCATCACTCCTACTGCAGCAGCATATAGCATTATAAATATAAAGGTTTATACATTTATAAAGTTAAATAATATATACATTTTTGAAAACATGTAAAACTGTACTAGATTTTCGATGTTGCTAACTGTGGAAATGCGTTTTCACTGTTGGTGAAAAGGGTCTGCTGTATGGACCAAAAACTAAAACAGAGACATTCGTAAAATATCTTAGTCACAACAACTGGAACGATATGAGGGTGAGTAAATGAAGAAAGAATATTCATTTTGGGGTGAATTATCCCTTTAAGCTGTATGACCAACTGGTAGCTGATTCGTGATAAGAACCATCTTGTACAATGTTCTACATCACTGTAAATCACAGTTACCATGATAAAATGTAATACAGACTTAAAAGAAAGACACATTAAAGTAACATTTTCTGACAGTGTAATAATAGCCTTTGTGCATATTAAGACAGCAAACACCATTTAATGGGCAGCAACATCATGTGGGCCAACAGGAATCTGTTAAGAGTCTGCTAAGACCATAAACGCAGTTTAACATGTCTTCTTTCTGAAGCAAAGCCTTGTGTCCTATTTCCCTGAAATCCCTTCACTGCTAGATGACTAAATCTATTTAACTGATTAAATCTTGTTAACTATTTGCAGGGCTTGTTGTAATTGAATTAGGCCTATCAGATCAAGAGAGGGAGCTACTTCCATCCATCATAGTCTGGAATGAGACAATGGCTGCGTCCGAAATCGCATACTCTCTTGAGAAGGTATGCCTACTTATTTTGAAAAAGAATATAGTCTCCACGGTCACTGAAAATTTGTTCTATATAGAACATTTATTAGAAAAGCAAGTTATATAGTATGAGTGTGTGTGGTGTGGATCTAATCTAGACATACTACATTCGCCATGCTGTCATAATCATGTGATACCAGCGTCAGTTGTGTCGCTTTACTGACATTTACAAATCCTCTCCACATGGTCTCATGTGATATTAAAGTGTCAATAAAATGCACACTTCAGAATCTCACCAGAAGTAGTATGACATCTGGTTACTTTTGCCTACTTTTTAATAAATACAGTGATTTCGGACATAGCCTACTTTTTTTGTTGCATATTGTTTTTCTTGTATTAATGTATGCGATTTCGGATGCAGACCAAGTCGAAAATACCTACTAATTTGATGCAAAACACCTGCCACAGAATGCAAATGCCAATAAAATGAGACACCTGTCCTGATCGCTACTGAGACAGTGGCGCCATCTAGCGGGAAACTTAAAGTAACCTGTGCTTGACAGTTTGATTGTGCGTTTAATGTAGGCTACATCTGAAATCTGCCAGATTTGAGGTCATCTATGCTGCTGGTGTACTCCCGAGCGTCGACAAAATTAACCATTAGCAGATGAATCTACAACTTTTAATTCTAAAGGATTTCTTTTCGTGGAAAACATATTAGAAATGACCGACGTCAGTTAAAACTCGAGCGTGTAAAATGATTGACAGACAACACAAGAGTGTTTCTGAATGGTTACCTTACTAAGGGCGGTCCTCTCTCTACTCTGACCTTTTCACGTTTGTTTTGTTTTTAAAGAACCTGAAGAAACAGCTGTGATATGTATTGTGAAATGATTAAGCAATATATTGTGGGGGTAGTAGAGACAAACAATAATGTGTAGTATTCCGAAAAACACATTTAAAGTCAGTAATTTGGTAACTTAGGTTATCAAATATAAAGCGTCATATTTACAGCTATCAAAATTGCATGGCTTTTAAAAACTAATAAAAACGATTAATAAAGTAGCCTAATCATTCATCGACTGCCAATAATATATCCATTAAAATCTACATATAGTAGGCTACTCTAAGTTAACATCCATATCTATGGGAAACATCATTTCTACTGGCATTTCTACTGGCTATTCTAAAAGTCAAATTTCTACGACACCAAGAATGTAATAAACCGAACCTCCAGCTGTCGGAAAATAGATTTGGCCCTCTCATTTTCTTTGTAGAGGTTTGTCATCTAGCTGACCGTGGTGATTGATTAACTAGACACAATGTCATCATCCCTGGGAGATATAGGTGCGCTCATTCATTCCTCCGCTTTGCTGCTGCGTGTGGATTAACTGTGCGCGCGCGGCCTTAGTATGACGTTTCACTAAAATCCAATCAGCGTGCAGCTGTCGTGTCCTGAAAAAAAAAGATTCTGCATAATTTATAATTTATTATTGCTGATATCTGTTTTAAATGAGAATGCAATGATGTAAACAAAGACTCGTCAAATTATTAAATTAAATTAAATTCTCGATCAGCATTTACCTACTAAAAGCCACTAGAATTCTCTCTGGGTTCTCTCTGGTAGAATTCGAGATATTTTCTTATTCTTTGAAATTTTCCTTTTTAGTTTGTAAAAAAAATAAGATTCAGTTTTTTTTGTGACTATTCTGAATTAGCTTTTGGCTAAAAATGTTATACATAAATAAAAGAGCAAATCGTATTTTAAAGTTTTTATTACCAAGTTAAAATTTGGTGTATATTTGTATACAGTGCAAAGTTTTATATAGTTTTTATTCCATTCTACATCTTATCCTATCGTATTGTTGTTGTTTTTTTTTTTACCGTGTCCACATTGTAAAAGCTACCGTGTCCAATCAGAGTTTAGCTGTCGTGTACATGGGGTGAAAGGCAACTACGGCAAGCAAAAGCAGTCAGAAAGAACGGTGCTGAGTAAACATCAGCAGGACTTCAGTTACTCCACTGTGCCTGAATAAATAGGACGAATATTTACCCGTCAACTGTGATTGATAGCAGGTGAGTAAATTTGCAGGTGTGTGTTGTTATATTGCTTTAAGGTGTATTAAGAGAGACGCAGAAAAGCGTTCAGATGACTGGGCAACGTGCTGTATGCAACTGCTGTATGCGTGTCTCTATCTAGACTTCTCTTCCTGTAATGTTTCAATATTCATATCTATCTTCTTTTTTTTTCATTTTCCACGTTTCAGCATAGGTTATATTCCTTGTTCTGCTAGTAATGATGTCATTACTTTCCTCCAACATCTGTTTTGATTCCTCTTTTTTCAAGTTAATTCATATGTCAGGCACATAAGCCCATTTCTCAGATTTATACTGCTTTTTCATTATAAATATTCTGTGTAATCTTATCATAACGACTCTTGAAATGTGTGTTGCTCTCATTGGTCAAAAACTTGTGAGTAAGGGCTGCTCCAGCTGTAATATGAATGGAGCTGTCATTCTTTTCTCGCATGAACTCTTATTACCTTGTGATTTCAGTGTAATGAGATTGAAAGAGAGGTCTGGGCAGCTCAGATTATGGAGCTGGTTCCTGCTCTGCTCCAGCTGTATGCTGTCTATATGGGCTCATGGAGGACAGCATGGAGAACCAGCTGCTTCAAATCAAGAGCCCCCGCCAATCATCCGGCTGGACAGGAACATGGTTCAGGATAAAGAGTGAGTACATTTTTTTTTTTTTTAAACTTTAAAACTGCTTTCAGAGCCTATACATGTATCCAAATTTAGTGAAACTGTTCTAGTGAAATGTATTTTTATAGTATTTGTTGATTTTGAGTGTATTCTCTCTGCCAAATGACCTCTGCACAGGAGCAGTCTGTCCTGATCTCTGCCTGTCTGTCTTTCTGCGAATAATTTGTCAGGAAAATAAAGGTCATACTTAATCCATCCACAAAACTCATCTTAATATCATTTCTCTTTACTAATTTAATAGTAACTAATAATGCTTTTTTTTTCTTTGTGTGTAAATTCTAGTTGCATGTTCTGTAGCTAATGGTTAACTGGTAATATTAAAAATCAATGTTTGCTGCTTAATATTTGTGTAAACTGTGAACACTATCCTCCAAAATGTTTAGGGTATACACAAACACACACACACACACACACACACACACACACACACACACACACACACACACACACACACACACACACATATATATATATATATATATATATATATATATATATATATATATATATATATATATATATATTTTTTTTTTTTATCAGGTCACTATTGCTTTGTCTGAAACAGATCGTTTGATATGGACTCACTTTACTTTCACTTCACTGAAAATAATGAATATAAGAATGACAGTGTGACAAACAATGATACATTTATTAATTAATAATTTATTTACACCAAACATAAACACCATAAATTATCCTTTGTCAACTATCATTACTGTGGTACCTCAACTCTATTTGCCACTACCAAGATTTACAAAGCATATGTAATATGCATACATGCTTCACAGTTGGCAAATGTTTTAACTGTTACGAGATAAACATCTTTTTGTATCGTCTTTGTTTAAACACTTTAATAAAGTAATAACTACCTAATAAAACATAAGGAATAAATATAAATAAAGATGATTAATTACCATGCTGGACTATCCTTGGTTTTTGAGGTGTAGGTTCATTGTCTTCTGATTTGGGATCAGACTCTGGCTCAAACATGTATGGTTGAATTTCATCGGAAGTTTTCAAAACAATTCCACACGGGTAATGGCGGGACGTTGAAAATTATTTTAATAAACAAAACTCATAGCAGTGGCCTTTTACTTCCAAGTCTTGAATCTGACATGCCGATCAAAATGAAGTGTTGGAAAGAGGGTCGAAAACAGGATAGAAAATGACTTATTACTTTTAAATTAAGTTGTTGTTTTTTTTTAAGGTAAAAATCTTGCTGACATTGTAAGTGGTCCTCAGAGAACATTGTAAAATTTTACGAAATTGCACTTCATGACCCCTTAAAATTTATATTTTTTTTGAAAATAATTACAATTATTTAATTATAATAATAACTCATAATTTAACTGTTTTTATTGTATTTTTATTTATCAAATAAATGCAGCCTTGGTGAGCATTAGTAATACATAAATATTGTGATAAAATAGAAATAGGCCTTAGACTTTTTGGCCCTACTTGGGTATATAACAGTATATAAAGTTTTCAGTTGATTTATCTATAGAAAGTCAGAATCTATTTTTCTTAATGCATCATATAGATCGTATTGTGAATAATTCATCCGTGCTTATGTTATATTGTTTATTTCCGTTAAATGACAGACTTTTCTCTAGTGACAGCAGAACTTCTTCAATAATGTACTCAAATCAAACCTACCCTGCAAGCCTCCACTCCACCTTTTTTCTTTTCTTTTTTTTTCTCGATAATCAGTTTCACTTGGATAATACAATGCAAAAGAAATGTGTTGCAACTTCAGTTTTATCGTGACTTTGATCAACCAAAGGTTACAGTTATCGACTGATGCTGATCATCTTAAATTGGCCAAATACCAATCCACCTCTGGCTTTTATAATTCCGTCTGAAATCTAACATTTCTTCTGTTCTGTTGTAGCCACATCATGGAGCATTTAGAAGGGGTGATTGAAAAGCCGGAGTCGGACATGACACCTCAAGAGTTGCAGCTTCACTATTTTAAGATGCACGACTATGATGGCAACAATCTGCTGGATGGACTTGAGCTTGCCACTGCCATTACTCATGTGCATAGAGAGGTGTGTGCTCTAATTTTGAGCTTGACTTTATGCTGTGTTCACTACCGGTTCAAAGTTTGGACACAACCTACTTAGAGCTGCACGATTAATCTTTTAAAGATTTCGATCTTGATTCAAACACCCACACAATAACAACGATTTGGTTATGTCTATTAAACCTTTGAATAAATCATACTGGAACATTCAAATCTGTGTTGGCGCTGTCGCTGACCCAGAGAGAAAAATTGTCATGTATAGGTATAAAAAAGCTTCACAAACAGTCTTTTCAACTACAATTCAGATAATTTATAGTTATTTCTGACTTTCAATAATTTAGATTATCACAGAAGTACTGGGATAAAAGATTTTTTCAAGTGCCTCCATACTTGGAAAAACTGTGGAAAACTACTTTTAAACAAGAAATTACGGAACATTTACATACATATTTACAGTGGGTCTATTCGCACGGGATCAGTTTTAACTGAGGTAATTTTTCCAGAAGGTAAAAGTATCCGTGATCTTTACTGACATTGTCAAAATCACTGAGAAGCTCTGGTAATTATTACTTCACCCCACCTCTCCATGTTAAACTTATCCCATCCGAATAGGGCTATTGGTTCAAGAGATTTGTTTACATTTACATTTAGTCATTTAGCAGACGCTTTTATCCAAAGCGACTTACATCTGAGGACTAAAGCAAGAACGACGCAAGAAGTGCTCAAAATACAAAGTTCAGGCATTGCTCAGAGTAGCAAAAGCCAGACAAGGGAAGATTTAAAAGGGAAGGAAAGATTTAAAAGAGAATAATTTTTTTAATTTTTTTTTATGTTAAGTACTCACGGAAGAGATGAGTTTTCAGTTGTCTTTTGAATGCTGTCAGGGATTCTGCATTACGGACGAGGGTGGGGAGATCATTCCACAGTTTAAACGCTGATTCATCCAGTTATGAAACAAGGAAAGTCTTGTTGATCGAGTCATTGAATCATTCATTCAAACCAATTTAAAAAAAATAATTATTTCTAATCAATTAAACATATCTTTAAATAGACTGCAGCTATTAATATTTTGTCAGAACCTCTAGTAAATTGTGTTATTTTATGTAGTTGTTTTTTTCAGAATCGTGATCAATTTGAAAAAAAAAAAAAAACATGATTTTCAATTTATCCAGAATTGTGCAGCTCTAGACCTACTCTTTTTCATTTTGTATACTTCTTCTTTAAAAATGTTTATTATTAATTTATAATGACAAATATAAATGTTTTTAATTCTTATGGGATTTAATTTTAATTGAATTTTATAATCTTTCCCTAAGCACAATTGTATCAGCCTCTCCTTCTATCATTTGTCATGTTTTATTCATTTCATTCCATTCCATTCAATTATAATTAGTGTTGTCACTCGGGTTTGGTTTCCAGGAAAGAGGAGACGATAGCCAGCCAATGAAGGAAGAGGATCTCATCAATCTCATTGATGACGTCCTCCGAGACGATGACAAAAACAACGATGGCTACATTGACTATGCAGAGTTTGCGAGGTCTCTGGAGTGAAAGACGACGGGAACAACCGTGGCCTTACTGTGAATGCAGATTACCTCTGATGTACAAATCTCCAGCACATTCCTTCATGCGTGCCTGCGATTTCACAGGCGCAGTATATTCATGCTTTAGTATAACCAGTATAAAATATGACGTACAATGAAATCGTGAGGGGCATGTAATGACATGAGATGTTTTGTATTTATGCCATCTGTGTAACATTAATTCATTGTTGCACTCACATCTGCATCTCTTATCAGAATGGGCCCTTGATGTATAAACTGCCGAATTTATTAGCTGTAAACAAGCATAAATTGTTATTATTGAATAAATACTTTGCAGTGACACTCTCCTGCAAAGCTGATGGTTAAATGAATCTAAAGTGAGATGTAATCGCTGCTCTGCTGATGAATGATGGCAAACATGCACTCTTTCTGCCTTAAAGGATTATCACTGTTACTGTCATTATAAAAATACCCATTCGAAACGATCTGAAAGGACAGAACTTTCACATGTTGAGCACAGAACATCTAACTATGTAGATTTGTGTTTACTTAGATTTACATTGAAATGTGCAAAATGCTTGTTCAGACCTGGATGAATCCCACTGTAGAGATAATGCTACTTTGGTTGGATTCAACCGCTACCATCTATTAGATGAAGTTGTCCATTTCTACAGAAATAGACAACACAAATAGAACTTGTGTCCACTAAAAAATATGGGTGAACTGATTTTCAGCTTGCTATAGAGTCTGAATTTAAACAAAATGTCATATGGGTCAATGACATGATGCTGTTTTTGTTAGGATCTATTAAGTTACTCAGAAGTACCATTAAAATGCAATTCATCCATATACTAGTGACTTAAAAGCACTTCTTCCATAATGAACAATCATTTTGATATTTTTGAGGCACAAATTAAAAAAAGCTTGGGTGATGCAATTACTCCAGTATGATAATGAAGAAAAAAGCCTTATTATTATTATTATTATTATTATTATTATTATTAATAAAATAATTAAATTATTGAGAAGAAAACTTTAAGTAGTTTGGCATAATATTGTTATTCCCTAGAAAAACAATTCTTAGAAAACTGTTTATTATTAATTGAAGAAATAAAATGTCTGCCAAATCAGTTGTTTTATTTCTTACAAAACTGTTTATTATTAATTGAAGAAATAAAATGTCTGCCAAATCAGTTGTTTTATTTCTTACAAAACTGTTTATTATTAATTGAAGAAATAAAATGTCTGCCAAATCAGTTGTTTGGTTCAACCAAAATGCAGAAAAAAAAACTTTCTTGAAAATACAGTAGGATACAAGTTTGTAACCAGCTAAAAAGAGCACATTTCTAAGACCTTGGCACGTATGTTTTCGAAAAAATATTTCAAAGATTGTCATAGACCCATGTCTTTTTATTTTACTTACTGTACATAAAATGGCAAGAAGAACAGCATTTGACATAGACCTTGTGTAATTTATTACCAAATCTGTAAATCTATATTGATGAATTGACTGAATAGAAATGTCATTTAAAAGCTCATAGTGTCTATTGTACATTTCATATGAGATGAGAATGAAATGTTCATAATGATCCTTATTTAAAGTCTACAGTGTAAACAGAACCTAGTTTAATTGTCACAGTTTAGTATTGATAAAGGAAATCAATATAAATGTAGTTATTTTTGTCTAGGGAGATAGCAATAATTAAGAGAAAATATGTTACGTGTTATTGCAAATATAATAAAGACAGAAAATCTTGATCTTGCTTTGTCATTGAAAAAAACTTTATTTGTTCTGTAGCTTCTTATACAAAAGGAAAGATAAAAGAGTGGTAAAACTTTATTTTGATGGTCCCTTTTGAACATAAGTAACTTTGCAACTACATGCCAGCTAACTCATTAGAATATTAATAGTCTGTCTGCTTTGTATCTGCGAACTCAGAAAGTTAGCAGATTGTGATTGGTTGTGATGTTCCTCTGACAGACATTCTAGTAATATAAGTAGCTTTGCAACTACATGTCAACTTATTCTAACCCTACCAGTCTACTAATACTCTATTGAGAGATATTAGATATGTAGGTGCAGCGTTACTTATAATCAACAGAATGGGTTGAAGGGACCATCAAAATAAGTGAAACCAAAAGAGTTTACGACTATATAACCCAGCAGCACTTCCTCTAGTTCCAGTGACTAGTCGTTTCCAGTGCCGACACAGACGCCAGTGAGAGCACTGAAGTAGTGGATGGTCCGATGTTGCGCAGCTGATTGTACCAGTCGTCTGGCTGTCTGCTGGCTTGCGATGGAGCAGTGCCGGAGGGGCAGGAGAAATGACTGCTGGAGGACGGATGGGGTGGGAAGGGAACTGAAGGGAATCGGGGAATGTGTGGCAGGGAATGTGGGCACTGGTACTGACGCCCCATGGCAGAGGAAGACACACACATACTGCTAAAGAGAGAACCTCGCCCTGGCATTATGCCCACCGGCAGCACTTTCTGGGTGATACGATCCTGCTTCCGCTGCTTGGCACGACGGTTCTGGAACCATACCTGCAGCCGGGAGCGAAAAGCAGAGTCAGCTAGAGTAATCAGACCAGGGACTCGAGGGTTGGCTGGGTAACATGGAAAATTAGCTGAAGATGCTGTATCTACACCATGTTGCCATTCGAAAGATCCTTTTCTTTAGCAACATTTAAATCACTAACATGTTTCAGCCGCAGAATAAAACATTTTAAAAGATAATTGCCACTTTTTTATCTCACAGTTGCGAGTTTACATCTCGCAATTCTGATTTGCGAGGTATAAAGTTAGAATTGTGAGTTATAAACTCACAATTGCGTGTGATAAAGTCAGAATTGTGAGAAATAAACTCGCAATACTGACTTTGTTGCTTGCAATTGCAAGTTTATATCTCGCAATTTTGACTTTATAAAACGCAATTGCGAGTTTATATCTCACAATTCTGACTTTATAACACGCATTTGCGACTTTATATCATGCAATTCTGACTTTATAATATGCAATTGTGACTTTATAACACACAGATCTGAGATAAAAAGTCAGAATTGTGAGATAAAAAGTTGCAATTACCTTTTTATTTTTTATTGTGTGGCGGACACAAGCTTCCATATGTAAAAGATAGTGGACAAGAACTAAATGCATCAATACAAGAATCCAGACATATTTCCAAACCAGGTGTGATGCAATAAATTTACAGCGATAAGTGATTTGTCTGTCACAGTGTGTGCAACATGGCGCAATTAACAGGGGCCGGATTCATATCTAAGAATAAAAATCTTTGTAAATGCTATTTTCTTCTTATTTTTTAACTTAAGTCGACATGAAATGGAAAGTTGCAATCGTCTGTTCTTCCCTATTGTGCCGTATATTAGAATGGCTTCTCAAACAAGAAAAAATGTGGGGTTGTACCTGATTTTGTCCATTTGGGAATGGGGATTGGATTGTTGGATAATGGTTTGGTATTGCTATGATCTGTGAGTGACAGGTTGTGTAAACGTAGAGAGATGGCGTTGAAAGTGGAAGGGGATGTTATTGTGTTTAAAGATTTTGATCCAAATAGTTTTAATACAAAAAATAACAAATACTCAATTTAACAAATTTAAACTCAAACGACACGGAACAATGAGCAAACAGAACTAAGGGTGCAATTTCATAATTAACAGGATCTGAAACATATGTAGGGTTAATAATCTAACGATCAGGAACACAGGCCAGAGCAAACAAAACCAAAACAGAATGAAACCGTTATACACTTCCTGCAATTGCTATAATATTACAAGATAATAAATAAATAAATAATTAGAAACTATGTGCATGGTCACAGATAAATCAGTTATAACATATACTGCAATATTTCATTTCAAGGTGACTTCAAGAATAAAGTTAAGAATATTGTGTACTCCAAAAATATCACTTAAGAATGTTAATTAGTCTTAAGATTGTTCTAAAGACAAAACTTGAGAATAATTTGAATTCCTGAAAAGAATGTTCTTTAAAAAAATTTTTTGTAAATAACCTCTTTAAGTTTGGATAACCTCCAAAAATTAATGTTTAATACATGTTTTACAACATAATATATATTGCAAGGAATTTGCATAAGTACTCTGAAATTACACTTATGATTGATAATGTAAAAAATGATCTGTTGTTATTATGAGTGAAGTGACTTTATGATAAATTAGGAATTTAGTAACAGCTCTGCAAAATCAACTTAAATAGGGTTTTTTTACATTATAATTACAACATATTTTTCAGCAGATTTCAGCACAATTTAACTATTTAAAACACAGTGTATTAAAAATGTGATATTGAGTAAAACCAACTCCAAAGTCATTTTCTTCTTAAGAGAGAAATAAGATGTTCTTAAGAAAATATTTTTGCGCAATATTTCGCAAATATTTTTTGCGCTATAAAAAGTTCATAAAGAGATCATAAAAGTAATCTATATGGATTGAGTGGTTTAGTCCAAAATTTTCTCAAGAGACTTAATTGCTTTATATGATGAACAGATTTAATACACTATTCACATAAGCTTTTATTCACATATAAACATTGATCAGCGAGCATCAACAGAAGCTCAACCGAACCTCCGACACACGAGAATGAATCTCATTGGTTCTTGCAGAAGCTCAAACGTGCTGCGTAACACGAGAACAAATGAGGTCAAGCGAAAATGCTTGTGCTTCCATTTACCACAACTGATGTGTGAGTTGATGAATATTCATATGTGAATAAAAGTATAAATTCAATCTGTTTATAAAGTGATCCTAAGAGAAAATTAGGACAAAACCGCTCAATTCATTTGGATTAGTTTTACGATCTCTTTATGAACTTTTTGAAGCATCAAATTGGTAGTTGTGTAGCTGTCTATGGAGGGACAGAAAACTCTCAGATTTTATTAAAAAGATCGTCATTTGTGTTCCGAAGATGAACGAAAGATTTACGGTTTTGGAACGACATGAGGGTGAGTAAGTAATGACTTGAAGAAGATTTCCGTGAATCTGGCCCCAGAATTTTGAACAAATGCGACGAGCATTATGAAGCAGTTGAAACAGAAACCAATCTGTCACTCAATGCTATCACAGCTTCCTATATTTTGCTGTCACTGTAAATCCCTATGGTGAACATAAAACTAGGAACATTTATTTCAGTTACATGTAACTATATCTGTTCAGTTATCTTAGCAAATAGGTCAGTTACCTGTATGCGAGCCTCGTTGAGTTTGGTAGCTCTCGCAAGCTCCTCTCTAAAATAGATATCGGGATAGTGATTCTGTCTGAAAGCTAACTCCAGCTGTTCCAGCTGCTCACTGCTGAAGGTAGTTCGGTGTCTCCTGCGGGACGGTGAAGGGTACGGTCTTGCTCGTCCTCCGCCACTCGTCCTGGTGCTCTCAGATGTCCCAGAATCTTTTCTTGGGTGATTTTGAACATCTGCATCCAATAAGGTGAAATTCAAGGAGGAGAATTAATTATGAGTAGACTTCTTTGTCACTCTTAAAGATTTCCAAGATTTTAAAGACTTTGTAACTTCCAAACAGAAAGAGTCTTGACTCAGGTCTCTCTCTCTCTCTGGTTACAAGCAATTTCCTATTGACAGTAAGAGTTCATCAACCACTGACACCTCTGATATGCTGGATTTGCAGTTACTCTTCTCTCAAATGATGTTCACTGAAGACGGAGGATTTAAGAGCTTTAATGCTTCTAAACAAACGTCCAGGAACTCAAAAGACAGAAGGCTTTGCCAACTAAACTCAATATCGTGAGAGAGCGGCATGCCAGAGCCCTGAGGATTACGCTCAGCTTAAGCAAACAATGGCCGAAAAAGTGACTAATTTGTCAAATTGTGGGACTCTTAGTTTTCAGGGGCTATTCACTTTAGTGTGGAGCGTTGGAATTGGTAGGATGTTTGAGCGACATATTGTACCAAATGGATTATGAAAATACAGCTCCAAAAAAGTGACTGAAACATGGGATCGATCTCGAGTCTGAGACGACAGATGAAAAGACATCTATTTCACCTTTTTCTAATTTAATGTAATATTTTCAATGCAGCTTATATTTTCAGCATTAACATTTTTGAGAACAAAAAAAATGCATCTGAATTTCAATTGTTCAAATGACCCCCACCCCCAATATGACTAAAATAGATTAGGAAATTCATGTTAGGTTTTATTAAATGTACAGCCACCATGAGAGTTAAAATAATAATAATATTATTAATAAAATAAAGCAAAATAAAATAAAACCTCAAGACTTAACACAATACAGCAATGCTGGCATAAATTAATATAAAAAAGTTATTATTTTAATTTTTGATGTTATCCTTACTTTATATATTATATACAATCACAATAACATTTTAAAAAATATTTTTGAACACTTGCTGTTCTAGTTTCTCTTTTACTTTTCTACACTTTTAAACGTGCTCTAGCTCTGTACTCTTTTACTCTTGAAAGTTGCTATGTGATAAATTGCTTGCAATGTTCTTTATTTGTAAGTTGCTTTAGATAAAAGCATCTGCTAAAAGACTAAATTGTAAATATTTTTCATATCTCGATCATGTAAAACACTAGATTATTTCTGTAGGCCTAGTGAATGTAATATTCTTACCTGCGCTTGAGCTAACCGTGACCTCAGAGTAATTTTCAGAGAACTGTTGCTGAGGTTTGTCTGTGTCCATTTCAAACTCTCTCTGAGCTGCAGGCAGGTTTGAGGTTTGACCCCCGTCCTAACCGAACCATGCTTTTTCACTGCAATCAAATGTGACATCACAGAGCAGTCACACCTCTCACCTAGCCACTTACATGATGAAGCCCACAGTAACCTGTTACTGTCAGTGTCAATTGTAAAATAAAACGAATTAATGTAGTACTGTTGACATAACAATGACAAGCATGTGTGTGTAAAAATGTTCCTAATTCTGACTTGTATAGGTGCAGTGACATTTTGGATAATAATATAACTTGGAATTCTGAGATGAAATTGTAATGAACTATTTTAACCACCAGGGGGAGAGTAAACAAAAGAAAAAGATGCAAGAGGAAAAGAAAAACAAGCTAACCAGTGTTTCATTTACACAATAAATATTCAATAACATTTGGGATCTGGGAGCATGGCATTATTAGATTACTTAGTAAAAACGTTTTGAACATTATGTTATGCTATCACCTTGTATAGCCAGAATTTTTGATTATAAAAATAAATGTTGAGTCTACTTTGCTTGCAGCTTATGCTAATTGAGCCCCACCCACTTAAACAGGAAGCATCTGTTCATTTTGCTTTTACATACCAATTAGGGAGCAGGTTTATCTAAAATAGTTGATGCATTAATGATAAGATGCGTCAGAATTTGCATATCAGAGATGTAAGCCATGTTGGCATTGCCATGTGACCTAATTTACAACAACAGCCAAACCACTGATATGCAAACGACAACTTTTGGCATCATTTATATCACAATATCAAGAAAAACGTTGTGAGAAAATGTATTTTACGCGCTTTGACAAATTGGTGGTGAATTTGCATAAATCTGTATGATTTGATTTGAACAAAAACATTTTTTTTTTTTTAAGTAGGCTAAGCATGATCAACTCCTAAACCTAAAAGTCAATGGGGTGCAAATTGTCCACCATAGTTATGAATTACCATGAGAGTTTGTGGCAAAATATTTTTTTTCTTTTTTATAAAACATTTAATCTGTCTATTTGTTGAAGAATTGAATTGGTTCTGCAAGACCAGACTGAAGAGCACTGACAGACAGGATAAAAGTCACTCAGGCCTTCTAGTCAGAGACATGGCAAGTATGAACGTCATGTTTGCCAAGGTGGGTGACTTAGTGTTCCTGAGGGAGTTTACAGTCAACCAGACCAAGATTGCCAGGATCTGCCAGTTCTTTTCTGCAGTCGAAAAAGGATTTATTCAAGAAGAAAGGAGAGTGAGTTGGGTTCACATGTTATTCACTCACCTCAACAAAATCTTTCTATCTATCTATCTATCTATCTATCTATCTATCTATCTATCTATCTATCTATCTATCTATCTATCTATCTATCTATCTATCTATCTATCTAAATGTTAAAGTGTTCTTGTTATTGTCATACATATTCAATTAGTAAGACTTCATGTCTAATGTTCCAATGTTTGTGAATGTTGTTAAGCTCGTAAGAATCATGTAAAGCAGAGCTCAAATGAAAAGGAAGCAAATGGGTGTGTATGAGTAGGCAGGGTCAGCCCAACGGCCTGTACCCAGAGCTGAGAATCACAGGGACTAGCCAAACTCTGCAGACCCCCACAACGCTGTGACCAGCCTGCTCCCGTCCCAAAGACCTTTGGGAATTTCCATTTTTGATTCAAACTAGACCCAGTACAGAACTGGGAGGAGGTTCTGCCTGTGAGGCCCACAGTATAACCACAACCATACACTCACATGCACAGACTTGCGCTCATACACAAATATACATGCGCATGCAAAATTTTATTGATGCTCAGAGAGGACGTTCTCTCCTCCCAAGTTCCTGGGACTGAACTAAGAGTGACCCGTCTGGATCCCTCAGCCCCGATGGAAGGAATGTAACCCAACACTCTCTGCCCTGTTCTACTTGGTGGCTTGCATGTCTGTGTGCTTGTGTGTGTGTGTGTGTGTCTGTGTGTGTGTGTGTGTGTGTGTGTGTGTGTGTGTGTCTGTGTGTGTGTGTGTGTGTGTGTGTGTGTGTGTGTGTGTGTGTGTGTGTGTGTGTGTGTGTGTGTGTGTGTGTGTGTGTGTGTGTGTGTGCTTGTGTGTGTGTGTGTGTGTGTGTGTGTGTGTGTGTGTGTGTGTGTGTGTGTGTGTGTGTGTGTGTGTGTGTGTGTGTGTGTGTGTGTGTGTGTGTGCTTGTAATGGAGACACAGATTCACCATTTTTCCATTTACTAAGGAAACAACTACAATTCAAAGGGGCTTACATTTTTTTTCCCCTAAATAAAGTGTAGGTCTAATATGTTGTTTTATTCCACCCACAATTGACGCCTATTGTAGGAGCCATACTTACAATCTTATTTAATTTGTAGAAAATGTGTTCATTTAAATACCATTTTGTTATAATATTGTTAATGTTCTGAATATGCCATCCCTGACAGGAGGGGGGCGCTGGTGCAAGAGCATACAGTCTTCTTTTGTCTGTACACATGGAGCCAAGATGGCATGGTGTAACAATCTAGCAAGCTACATATAAGTTGTTTGTGTTACGTTGTTATTTTGATTTTATGAACTTTAGTCATTGTTTGAATCATCAATGAGCCTCTGGATCTATTTATGCTAATTTGCCCGTCAGGATTAAATTGCATCAGCATCTCCCACAGTGGACGAGGAACAAGGGACAAAATTGGGAACACTGAGGCTGAATCCGAAATCTCCCACTGAACCCTCATTCCACTAATACAGTGAACGAAAAGGAGTGAATGAATTCGGACAGCCCTTAAGCGTACATCGGTAATACACTCATTATTGCAGTGCATTGTGGGATTGAAATAAAAGTGCCCTCAATAATGTCAACTATGAATTCGGACAACACTACAAATGGCTGTCCCCTCATATAAGGCCCTATTGAGGGTATAGTGGGGATTTCGGATTCAGCCTGTTACTTGCTTTTACCACTAAACCTATAATAGGCTAGAAAGCTACCCTTACAAAAACTTACTTCAAGTTTATTTTTAAGTAAACTTAGTTTATGTAGAAGCTTAAGTCTACGAATATCAATGAACTAGTTGTAAATTTACTTTTTTAATACTACATACTTGGGAATAAATTGGCCCATTTATTACTTGTACGTTTTCTTTAAGGGCAGGATCTAACATCATACTTAAAGTTTATTATTTATATATTATTTTTGCAGTATATTACTATGTTCCTATTCAGGTATTATTTGTATACTTAAAAAAATATACCTTTAGCTGGACTTTAAGTAAATTTGAAGTAAATTCCTATGTACACTACCAGTGGACTACAAAAACATTCACATACTTAGAATTATTTATTTCTTTATAAAATCCACATTTTCAATTCAAACAATGTAAGTTGATAAGACAGTATGTAAAACGTATGTCTATGTAAAAAAAAAAAAAAAAAATGAATTGGCTAACCTGAATTGGCTACTCAATCAAAAGAGTAAACAAAACTACAAGCCAAGTATAATTAGAATAGGCTACTGAATTATAATTGTAAGTATCTCGATCAAAAGATTGTGTACAAGTAGGCCAAATATACTTAGAATTTTTTGTCAGTATAGTCAAGTATACTTTTGTGATTTTTTAAGTATATTTCTGAGAAGTGCAAAAAAGTAGACATAAGGTATACTTATTTTTAGTTTAAAGTTTAAATACAGTAATAGCATAACTATATACAATGTATATATAAATGATAATTACATTTCAAAATAATGAATAATTTCTACAAACACATCTACTATAATATAATGAAATATGAGCAATAGATATGTTGCTTGTAAAAATATTCTTTCAGTATACACAGCTAAATATTGAATGTTTGTCAACAGAAAATAGGTGCTTATTTGCCCCCAGATGGTGTTGTTATAGCATCTACCAGAGGCACACGGACCCATGCTGCCCGCCAAACTTTACCCCTCGGTTGCCCCTCATGCTATCTGCCATGTTGAGACTACATGACCAGCTGACTTTATCTCGATTACCCTCCATTATTGGACACTTTCAGTTGGGGAATAAATTACTTAAGGGAGACAAATGTGCCTGTGAGAATATTGTATTTCTACAATGGTATTTGAAAACTAATACTCGCCAGCAAAAAATAAACAACAAAAAATGACTTGTTAGTGCAATGGAAACTGAATGTTCTTAACTGATTACAGTTGTTTTTGTGGTTTGTGAAAATGTCTTTTTCGTGCAGTCTCACACACATGGTCTTTATGAAAGACGTCAGTGCTCTAACATCAGACGGATATCTTTGAACCATACTGGACACATTAGTGTCTTGCCAATATGTATCTCTTTGTTGACTTTCTCATTTGTTTGTGTATGAGAACACAAACTCATGTGCAAGGTGAAAGAGAAAGCTTTATCAATGGAGACTTGTGCAATAATAAACAGGTCTATATCTATAAAGGAGAACTTTATTAGCCTATAAAAGCTGCTCCCAGTGCAGCTAGACAGGCAATTATACAGCTGTCTGGCGTTTCCCCCTCCCACATGGTGTACACTTCTCCAGGAGCAAGAGGGAAAGCAGATGTATAGGCTTCGGAGGTTCATTAGTGATGTGCAAACTCTTGTGTCTGGGGCACGGAAGGCTGTAAGTGAGTGGGATGGTGGAATTTTCACCCGTCCCAGTGGGCTTGACCTCTCAGTATATTCCTGTGGCTGTAAGGAGAGCGAGAAGAGACACAGGTGCTTCCACAGGATCTCAGATGAGGCTGCGAGAAACAGGAAACCACCGTCGCTCACAGGAATCCAGACAACACCTCGGCAAATCTACCCAGCCAGACAAACTTGCCAGCAATTCGCACAAATGCACGCACGCACGCACACACACACACACACACACACACACACACACACACACACACACACACACACACACACACACACACACACACACACACACACACACACACACACACACACACATACACACACACACACACACACACACACACACACACACGTCTGGTTCGCTATCTTTGTGGGGACTCTTCATAGGCATAATGTTTTTATACTGTACAAACTCTATATTCTATCCCCTTACACTAATCCTACCCTTAAAACTACTACTCTCACTTTTCTTGGTGGTTGCTATGGCCTGAATTAGCCTATCCTAAAACTTGTTGCTAAGAATCTTATTCTACGGGACTTTTTGGTCATTTTATTGCATGGCATCCAGAATTCATACATTTCAACACTTAGAAAAGTAATTGCCCAGTTCTTTTTTTTTAACAAGCAATTTACACGACACTACACTGCCATAAAAAAAAAAGTGTTGTTTGGTTTCAAATTGGCAAATGCTTAAGAGTCTATGACTGGATCCTTATTGCAGTGATTATTTTGTTTCTAGCATGTTATATGTTTGGCAACAGTTCTTCTAACCCTACTCAATGGAGTGTGTAGCTTTAATTTCTTAAACAATCATGTAGGAAGACACATCATGGCCATATTCCAGGATGACAATGTCAAGATTCGTCAGGCTCAAAGTGTGAAAGAATGGTTGGGATGGGGCATGACGACTCATTTTTACACATGAATTTGTACCTCTGAGTCAAGACTTAAGTTCATTGAAGGTATTTGGGATGTGCTGGAGTAGACTTTACAGAGTGCTGGACTCTTGCATGAAATTAAATGTTGTGATGTTATTTCCATCAAGAGGTGCATACATTTTTGGTTAAGAATGATCTTGTATTGACAAGAGTCAAGAACTTGATAAACCTTCAGTGAACATGCCAACATTTATATTTATTTAAACAGACTTTGACATGGAAAAGCGCCAAATCAGGGTCTAAGCAGACGTACACACTTTTCCTTGTGGCAGAGAGCCGGGTACTGCAGACCTGTATTTGGAAATCTAAGCAAGTCTTGCTGCTCGCCATTCTCAAGTGAAGCATTTGGACGTTGACCAATCTTTTATATGCTAATGACATTAATTAGGCAGCGTTTATAAGAGGGAGATCTGAAGCCATTCAGTTGCGCACAATTTCAAGATCATTTGCGATTTGTAGATTTCACACAATTATAATTCGTATAATTATACTTTTAAGTATTCAACCAATTTTCTCACATTTGCTTTCAATGTAGAAGTTTAATAATAGTTTCATATTGTAAATTGTAAAGGTAAAGTAACTGTAAAAGCAAATGTGCTGATGCTTCAGAAATGTCACTGGCTTGCCAATTAGTTGACCATCTCGGCAATAGTGAAATATAACTAGTAGTAGTTGTGCAAGTCCTTGTGCCACATGTCATGGCATTTGTCCTTGCTCTGTGGGTCATCGCAGGTTTGTTTAATCACTCCAGCAGGGACTGCTTGTTTGGACATTTTATTTTTCATGCTATGACTCAGATCATGGCCTGAAGCACGCAAAAACACGACCACACACAAAAATATACACATGCATAAACATACATGATATCAAACACTGTTGGAAATGGCTTGCAAGAAGTCAAAACATGAAGACAGGCCAAGAAAATCGCACGTTGCATGTTTTACATTTGTTCACACATAGACACACATATCTCTGAATGTTTGTACAACTGTGTGTATTTCTCAATGAAAACATTCCCAGTACAGAAAGTTCATTTAAAGAGCATAAGCCATAATTTCATCCACCCTCAAAAGCTCTTGGTACATTATAGTGAAATCAGTCCAGAGGACGAGGGAATGGCGTGACAGTCAGCCATTTTAAACTGCAGCCACAGCACAGCCCTCTCTGTGGTGAGTAAGCATGTATGATGTTTTTTTTTATAATAAAGTGACTAGGAATGTGTCATTGTGGGTGCTCATTGGTTGCAGTATTAATTAGAACAACATCTTCATTTTTGTGCAAATCTCTCATCTTCTTGCCAATCACCAAAACCACCCTCACGGCTAAAGCAAGAAGCATTACAATCATACTTAGCCATACACATCAAATGAACGTAATGAAGACACAGACACAATCCTGCATCCGTATTAAACAAACAGGGCAGCACAATGTAAGCGGCACAAAAACATGCCAAATGTTAAAAATGACGAAATTTGCATGAATTTGCAACTTTGCCCTTTTCAGACTCATGCCAAACCACAACGGACCTGGAGGCCATGACGTCATTCTGAAATGAGAACGTAGAACAGCAGAAGCTAACGAATAAAATAAAGGAGAACGCAAGACTGTGGAATAAATATATAAAAGAGGGAGTGAATCAGGAAATAGCTCTCGGTTTGGGAAACAAAGAGCGAGAGGGAGCTTTGCCATGATTTAAATTAAAATGAAGGGTTCGAAAAAGCAGGGAGGAAATAATGATTTTAAAATTTTTTATTTTTTATTTAAAGGGTGCATTAGTAATATGAGCCTATAGGCAGATGCACAACGCGCGCACACTCTGCTTATTACACAAACAGGGCAGCACACAAGCAGCACAATGCAAGCAGCACACAAACATGCCAAATGTTACAAATAAAAGAATTACAATGTAAAAGATTATTATTGTGTACATAAAGATATGGTGGAATCCGGCTTGTCCTGTAGATGGTCTGCTTGTGCACTTTAGCCTTGTTCGCTCTCTGGAGACGCGTTCAGTTTTTCCGCTTGCAAATTCCGTCATGTAAATAGACAATCTGCCAAGCGCAACTGGCTTTTAATGGGAATGGGAGATGAGACTCTGATTGGTTTATTGCACATTACACCCAAAACACACTCATTACTCAGAATAAGGTCAACCCTTTTAGACCATACGCCGAGCACGCCAACCATTTTTCCCGTCATTAAACTAGCAAAAGTGGATTTGGACACTTGCGCCCTACCCTTTAGACCATGTGCTTAGATCATTAAAATAGGGCCCCTAGTCTCAATTTTAAGAAATAAAGTTGCGGTTGTGAGATATAAAGATGCAATTACAAGATATAATCACATTGTGAGATATAAAGCCACAAATTTTGAGAAGAAGAGTTGCAGTTGTAAGATTTAAAGGGACATTGTGTAGGAATTTCTCCCATCTAGCGGTGAAATTGTATTTTGCATTCAAACGAATTGTGCTCTCCAGCGCCTCACTTTTTCAAATGCGTGTTGCACATGGGCGTAGATTACGCGGGGGACGGGGGGGACGTGTCCCCCCCACTTTTTATACAATGTAAATTCGTCCCCCGCACTTTTTCATAGGGCAAGTGTGTCAACGGCAAGCTGAGGTTTTCACGGGTGTGTATACATCGATATTTAAAATCGAAAGAGTCAAGTATAGTCTATACGTGACTTTCACGTTTCCATTGTAACCAGTCACTCGTGCATTAGCTTACGACATGCCCGCAGCCGCGCCGAATCCATCAGTTTCATAGAGTTCAAAATGGCAAAAAACTCTTCACTCCTTTTTCACGAATAAGTCAAGCACTGTAAATTGTCATGTAGTATCCGAATTGTGTTGCACAATGATGAATAACTCCTTCTATTTAGGTTTTGTTGTAAATTCACTACCCGAACAAACATGCAATATTTTCAATCTTTTTTTACTCGTAATGCATTTTATTTTCACAGATATGTTATCAAACCCCTTCAAATTAGAATAAACATGGTGAATGTTAATGCTGAATTTGTATTTTCATGCATTAACAGCCACGATCTGCTTGAATCAGGCAGCGTTGTAACATGTGTACATGATGTTTCTCATAATTTGGTAACACTTTACAATTAGATAAAAAAAGTTTGTAGACAAACTTTAAGTTCTCTTGAAAAAGTCTAACTAGAAAGTTTGTAGTAGTTTTAAAAGCTTGAAGTTTGAAGGTTTTCAATTGGAAAGTTTTAGTTTAGTAAGACAGACTTTGTTTAGGCTAGTAAGAAAATCTAAAAAATTTTGCCAAAAGAAGAAATTTTATTTTAAGTAAATGTTATTTTTAAATCAGCTTCAGTGTGATATTTAACCATATTATCATGCTTAACACTGATAATTTGAATAATTGTAATGCGATGATCAGATATCTAAATCAGAGAATATCATATGTTTGTGCAGTTGGATTATTTATTTTTTACAGCGGATTCGGGGCACTCAAAGTGCACCAGATCAGTGAATTTATCTTTAAAATGTAAAAAAAATTCTTTCAGGGGGGCATGCCCCCGGACCCCCCTAGAGGTACAGAGATCCACCTGCGAAAATACTGTGGTAACACAGTAGACTATATGATGGTCTATGAAAAATACACATTTTATTATCTTATTAAAATACATGATCAGGATTTTATCACCTACGCCTCATTTCAGGGAAAACCCTGCATGTGCAATATAAAGTACTGGACAACTTTCTTTCTTTCTTTCAGCTTTATTGCTTTAAAATAAATAGCATATTAAGCCAATTAAGCAAAAATCTGTCAACAAAAGTCTGAAGAAAAATAAAACTGGTATTACACTTGACATTCTGTCCCCCTCACTTTTGAAATGATGGCTACGCCCCTGGTGTTGCATCTACGGTAGCTGTTATGTACCAAAAAGCTATGACAGGATGTCTTCTAATAGCACTTCGTCGAGTTTTCCTTCAGTTGAACAGGTTTGTTATTTCAAACAAACTGCAACTTTAAACAACGAACAAACAAATGTTACAGTATGAATAATAACAGTGCAATGCAGCCTTTTAAACTTGCTGGGGCAGTGACAAGCGCCTCTTACTGCTCTGCACCTCCGTTTTTGCTGCTTTCAGTCACGTGACGCTGGCTCTGAACGAAAACGCGTTGTGCTAGTACTTTTTGTCCCTCTCCGCTATTATAATTTTTCAAGATGGCGGACCTACCCGTCACATGTATATAAAGATAAAAATTCTTCGTTTATGAGGATATGTCAGATAATTGGCAGAGGTATTTGTACACCATTGAGGACATATTTATGAATAAAAATATTGATTTTAGATAATAAAACACCTAAAAAACTACACATTGTCCCTTTAAACTCCCAATTGCAAGATTCACAATTACAAAATCACAATCAGGAGATTTTGATATATGAAGTCTAAATTCTTTGAAATAAAGTTGCGATATACAGTAGTCACAAATTTTGAGGAAACTGTGAGAGATAGTCACTTTGTGAAATAAAAAGTATCCGTTCTAAGGAGTAAAGTTGCAATTGTGAGATATAAAGTCAAAATTAGCAGAGACCCTGCTTAAAGGAAGGCAAAACCCAGCTTACATTAAAAGCTAAACTGGACTAAATAATATATAACTTTTTCATTTTATTTATTAAATCCATAGCTGTAATTATTGAAATGACAGAATAGCTAACAAATTATGTCATTCTGTGTTTGCACTGATGTATTAGATTATAGTAGCAACAGTTACTAGGTAGCTGTTTTAGGACAGGATTGTGGGTGCTTGTGCAGAGAACAACCATGCATGCTATTCTCAATGAACCAGAACTGACTTGGCAGCCTCTCTCTCTCTCTCTCTCTCTCTCTCTCTCTCTCTCTCTCTCTCTCACATTCTCACTCCCTCCCTTCATCTCTCCCTCTCTCTCTCCCTCCCTTTCTGCCACATTCTCCCAAATCTCTGCTGAACTTTGACCTTTTCAGACTCATGCCAAACCACAACGGACCTGGAGGCTATGACGTCATTCTGAAATGAGAACGTGGAACAGCAGAAGCTGACGAGAAAATAAAAAAAGAGAACGCAAGACTGTGGAATAATTATATAAAAGAGGGAGTGAATCAGGAAATATCTCTCGGTTTGGGAAACACAGAGCGAGAGGGAGCTTTGCCACGATTTAAATTAAAACAGGGTTTGAAAAAGCAGGGAGGAAATAATGTGAAATAGAAAGGCGAAAGAGCAGCGGCGGTGTAACCAGTCTTGAATCGTTTTAGTTTTTTGGTTTCTCCTCAGTGTTTGCCCCCAATGATTGCATGCTGCCGTGCCCGGCACTCTTTCTACATGTTTTTAATGGGTGTCTTCCCAATCAGGCTTTTACTGCAGGAAATTTCAGCACACCACATAGCGTGAGGCGAGAAGAGCTCCATTCTTGGCTAGGCTGAGCACCGTGCCAGGCTGCATCACGCTTGCCAGGGAGGAAGGGAGGTGAGGGGGAGGGGAAGCGGGATTGTGGTATGGGTCCCGTGCCAGCATTACTGCTCTGCAGTTTCTTGTTTTTTCATCTCTGACAATAACGAGTGTGACCAAGCCACTGAGAAAAAGAAAAACGACAGAACAGCAAGAGCGAGCAGACAATTTTCTCAGCTCTCCAATGTAAAGTCGCTTTTATTTGCGCTGCTGCTCTTCAGGTTTTGAGGTTTTACAGCGTCTTCAGCTGTGTCAATGTGAGCGAGGTGGTTTTTTTTCTTCCTTTTGCTCGTTTCCGCCCTCTTCCTTCCACTCCCCTTTCTTATTTCTCATAGTTTGTTTTGTCAGATTTCCAGCACTCTATGTGAGGCCTTTCTTTTCACCCTTCTCTATCCCATCATGCAGCCCCCTTTCTTCTCTGTTTTGCTGCCCCCCCCTTCCATTCCACTCCAAAAACAGTGCTGTGGTCGAGCAGTGGTTGAATAGGAATAATATTTGCTGTACTTTGCCGGCTTCCTGTTCCTATTCTCTTCTAACTACGAGGCTTATTTTTAGCCGCATGCAGGGTTTGGTCATTTCCTGCGGCTTGTGTCGTCTGACATTTGCAGTTTGGGACTTAAATTGAGGTGTTCACGGTTATGGTACTTGTCCAATTGATGTGATCTGTGACTGGTGGTTCATTAGTCTTAGAACAGTAGTTGATTGATAAGGTCTGTGTTACATGCTACTCTTCGTGTCTGGAGTTTGTGTCTGCAGGCAGATCTGGATGTAATAGAGAGTAAAACGTATTAATCACCATTACCACAAAAACATCCACCCATTACTCCAGAGGAGGAAAAGGGAGGCATGACTTTTCCACGGATACATATCAGATCTGTGTAGAGTAATATCCTTTTTGAGTTAGTTTTAAAAGACAATACACCATATTAAATCATGTGTGAATGATTTAATTTAGAGCTATACATTAGACAGAGATTGAATGATGGTAAAAAGTAAATAGCCTCGAGGGTATTAAGATTTCAACCAAGGGTGACAGTGATGAAGATTTTGTCACCCAAGAACCCAAGAACTTTAGACCAGGTTTTGTTTGTCAAGTTTTTGTTTGTGCACAATTGGGCAGAAATGCTATTTAAACAACGTGGCGCAGGATGTGAAAATGATAACTGCGTCAGGCTGAAACTAGCAAAAAACACTTGCCTGGCGCCACATTGCGCCGAGTGTTTGATAGGGCCCTTAACGTGGCCTTGCTTCAGAAGATTTAGAAAATACCGTCAGGACTAGTTTTATCATGTTGTTTTGTCCTTATTTGAGCTTGACATAAACTGTTTTGCATGAAAAAAGCTGTGCAGAAATTCTTCACAATTTCTCCATTAAAAAAGAAAGTCAAATGGGTTTTAAAAAAAACATGATACTGAGTAAATGATTAATTTACTGAGCGAATTGTCCCTTTGAATTTGTGCATTCACCATCCAGGTTCTGATAGACCTTGGGGTTGTCAAAGTTATTTGATTTTGCTCTTTTAAATGATTTGATTTTTTTTTTGTGCATAATGTTGTAATGTAATGAAATCCATTGTTATATGTCTTTTGGCCAAATACAAACTAGCAACAGTGCAATGTGTTTGAGAAGCCGCAAATCCACAGCTCCAAAACTAATGGAAGTAATTACTTTTTTTTTTTTGTCTTTTAAAACAAGACATGAAGTGGAAAACAAAACATTTCATCAAGCTCACGAATACATTATTGGTATGATCACAGTGCAGAGCCTAATTTAATCTGTAGTGTTTAAATCCATGGCCAGGACTCTCTAAACAGCTGTATCCCCTCCGGGAAAGGGGGGCGGGGGTGTTGAGATGGTGCAGTCTTGGACCCCCTTCAGCGCACTGGGAGATTTAAGAGCAGGATGAAAGAAACCTGGGCCACTCAGCGGTCACCACTCTCTGATTCATCTTTCTGGGAAAGAGCAGAGAGAGAGAAAACCACAGAAGGCTCCCTCCTTCTTTAGAGCTACAATCTCACTGACAGGCCAATCAAGAGAACAGAGAGAGAGAGAAACTGGGGGCGAAAAATACTCAAGTTTATGGACAAAAACGCTTCTAGCTAGTTTTGGTTTTGTGAATATTTCAGAAATGTGTCGGACCACAATTCAAAATGTAACACACGTGTACCATTCTCAGCATTGCCACAAGGGGTGCTATAGTGGGCATAAGTGTCGACAGTTCTGTGGTCAGCTTTTTGGTCGCACTTTATATTAAATGGCTATAGGTACTATATACTTACATTGAAATTAATAATTTGATACAACGGACTTATTGTGTACATACATGTTTTTACATTGTACTTATATTTTGAAAATACCTGCATGTAATTACAGCTGTAATTAATGTATGTAATTACATTTGTAATTACACTGTTGACCCTTCCCTTACACCTTAACCCACCCTTAAACCTACCCATACCACCACACCTGACCCTAACCTTACACGTATCACACCTCAATAGCAGCACAAGTGTTTTACAATACAACATCAACACAATAAGTACTTTGTACTTATTTTTTGATGTAAGTACATAGTACTTAAAGCCAGTTAATATAAAGTGGGACCAGTTTTTTTCTTTCAGATCAACAACTTAAGGCAACAGTTTGCTGTAAATACAATGAATATGTCAAGTTGAGTGTGTTCAAGTCCTCTGGTATTTATAAGTTGGGAAGTCGTAACAAAGACTATAGAATAACACAAAATGCGTCATTCATATTGTTTTGAATGGGGAAAAGTGCATCGCTCAATATGGCAGAATATATAAATAAGAGAAAATTATAGATTGGTATAGTCATCGCGTCACTACTGCTGCCGTTAGACGCTCCGTTTCCTATAGAAACAGTTAGACATAGGCTTCCACTACTGCACATGCGCATTAGCTTGATCCAATCTGAAAAATTTCGTTTTCTGACATGATTCAGTGAAATGACTTGTCTTAAAGGGACATTGGTTGTAATTAGCACATCAGGTGCATTCAAATCACTTTGGTCAGAGCGGATAGCAATGTATGCTTCTACAAAGAAATACAGCAAGATCTTTTAACTCTATGGGATCTGTTCCCATCCCATGTGTTAGTTTGGTGTTTGACCCCATAAAGAGAGATCAATATGTTTATTAAAGACCAGAAGTCAAATCTGAAGTTTAATTAGTTGACAGAGTTTAGGGCATAAAAAGCAGGCCATAGAAAGTTAGTAAAAGGATCCACCTGCAAACTAACACCAGGACACAGAATAATCAATACTCATAGGCACATGGGAAAAGTTCACATCTTTTCTACAGGTTCTGATTGGTTAACAGTACAGTCTGAACATGGTGTTCAGTTCTTTACGCAAATGTGTTTAAAGTCAATATCTGAGACACACTCAGTTCTCATTCGTAAGGAACCAAAAGGGTCAAAGGTGATTCATCAATCCTGCGGAGACACTTCTCCTCTGGAAGGTTGTCGAATTTTCCTGGAGACTGTTCCTTTGGCATTGTCACTTGCCTACCACATTCCTAAACAAACCCTGCAAAGACAAACATAGGCGATATCTTTTCCCTTCAAGGTTGAGTTACAAAAAATCAATAGGACAGAACAATACACTCACACAGTGCAACTTGAGCTGATATAAACCTCTACATATGATTGATTGTCACATTTGACCAAGAGTTACAAATGGCAAGTATGTATATTTGTGGATACATGTGTGTGTGTGTGTGTGTGTTGTTTGAGGGTGGGGGTGGGGGTGGGGGTGGGGGGGTGGTCGGGTTGACCTTCATGACCCTAGGTATGAAGGTCTTTACATGTTTCATACAGCTATTATGAGAACAGTAAAATAAAATGAATAGTAACAAAAAATCAAACTCTAGAAGGCCTACTCTTAAATCATTTGATGACAGACTTTGGCTTAGGCTTTTCAGAATGACAAAAGCAATATTTTACATCGTGTGCAAGGAGATTAGTCCACTGGTTAGTCCAGTTATCCAATCACCTAATCTGTTTTCATAAAATTTTCAAAATTTTCATAAAAATGTGTGGATGGAAAGGTAATTATTGACCCTCGCATAGAGTGAATGGAATCATGTAAGGATGCAAATTATATGTTATCAATAGTGGTTCACTTTCGCAATTTAGGACAGTAGCTTTCATACTAATAGCAAATTGTACCAGAATTTACATGAATCAAACCCTAAAACTGGTGTGTTTTGTTGGTGCACACCCAAGTTCGGAAAACATGCTTTGACACCTATCAAACAAGCCAAGCTCTGGCATCAAACAGTCTTACAAAAAGCTGTAGTGTGAAAGTGCTTTAACCGTCATTGCTCAAGTGTGCCTTTTAAAAAAATGAGATAGTCCAGAAGTCCTTGTGGTTTAATCTTGCATCCAATCCACTGCGGCTCGTGGAGCTGTTCCACATGTTTTCAGATATTATGACAGTGGGGAATGAAATGTTAAACAAACATAAAGTTTTCAAAAAACCTTGTGATTTACGGTGTGATTTCACATGTTAATGAAAGCAGTAAAATAACCTACCAGGGGTTTTACGAATCACATCATTTCAGCTGTGGCCAGAGCTGTAACATTTGATCAAAATTTGCTTTCTAAACACTATTACTTGGCACAGTTGATTCTCAGTATCTTGGTCTAAAATCTAATGAGGGTGAAAACATCTCCTTCCAAGTCAAGGCCAACTCATCTCCAAAACATGGTTAACAGTGGTCTAAACTGTGGCCATGAGAGCTTCATCTCAGAAACCACAGGTTTCCATTTTAAGGTTTACAATAATCCATCTCCATACATATTTTTTTTTGCCACAAGAGCAACTAAACTGTATTGCATGAACACATTTGGTTGAGAGCCTACTCATCTTCTCTAAAAACATTCCTCAAAATATATTTCACAGCTCTGCTCTGTGGCAATTAGAAATTAATATAAAAGGTTCTCTTGAAGTCTATATATCAAATAAATAAATAAAAAACTCTGTTACATGCAGCTTAAGCCTAATTATGACGCTGACTCATTTATGTAAAATAAAAAAACCTTCAATCATCTAATTAGCCAAATTATTTTGCACCATCAACTGTGTTTGATTGCACACCATTTTCTGTCCTATAGTTCATTTTGAAAAGGGCGGTTGGGACAGAACATCGAAGGACATATGCCTGTTTAGAAAGCCAATAGGTTTGAGTTTATCACAGTCATTAACAAAGATTTGATTCTTGTCATTGATAGGCAAATGGTATTCTAGAAAGCATCTGATAACAATCTGGACACCCCCACGAGTGCAGGATGAGTCATTCATATTTTTGGACCATATTCCCAGTAGAGACTGTACATTTTGAATGTGTACATCTTCTAAAAGATAATTTCGTCAACGTTTGTTCAACTTTTTGTTACTGACCACAAAGCTAACACACATATATGGAGGGGAAAAAACACATTTTGATTGCATTGGTGCATGGTGTCTATAACTTGTTTTTAATTCAGAATAATCCTTTAAACTTCAAAACACACATTAAAAAAAGTTTAAAAACAGCTTAATTTCTGTCCTTACAAAGTAGAATCTTCCTCCTCTGAGAGTGGAGCCCCAGAGGGAGAAAGAGTGGAAGTGAAGGAGAACGGGAGAGGCTGAAGAGGAAGGATTTTGTCAGGACTTCATAAACACTTACATAGAGTGGAATAACTATGCCAGGATTAAGACTGAGGAAAACTTTCCAGAGCTGGTTTTAATCTTGCAGGTAAGCGAGAGAGAGAGAGAGGGAGAGAGGGAGAGAGAGGGAGAGAGAGAGCGAGGGAGAGAGAGAGAGAGAGAGAGAGAGAGAGAGAGAGAGAGAGAGAGAGAGAGAGAGAGAGAGAGAGAGAGAGAGAGAGAGAGAGAGAGAGACCAAAGCCCCCAGTCTTTAGGTTTACAGTAAGGCCAGCCAAACAACAATGACACACTATAGTGAGACGGTGGATACAACTATATGGGTGAAAATGAATAGAGAGAGACAAATGTCAAGAAATAATGCTTAGGAAATGCATTTTGATGATCCAAAGCAGATGCTGATCTTGATGATAAGATGAAACTGAAATCAATCTTTTATACATTACATTCAGCTTGAGGAAACTTTAGCATGACTTCAGCTAAATTAAACACAGACACTTGGTAGGACATATCCAGTATGAATTATGACAGAATGAGATAATGGAAAAAACACAAAAATGGCAGATTATATCATTCACTTGCCAGGTAAGAGTGTAAAATGACAAAAGGTTGAAACATTGGAAAAAGATGAAATGCTGGATTGGAAAAGAAGCAGGTATTGAATAGTACTGAAAATCAACAGATACAGAAGTCTCTGCCAAGGCAAATAAATTCAACTAAAGGTTAAAGACAACGTTAAATGCTGCTTCCAAAACTCAAAAATCTTATCTGATGCGATTATTTCCAATAATCAGAGTAAGGGCTAAATCGCAGTAAGATGCTTACATGACAAAAGCAAACCTCTTCAGTCCCGTTTACATGCAATTTCCATTATTCTGATTATTGCTAAGAACATTGAAATGTGGAAGTGTGTCTATAATGTCTCAATTTCAATGTTTTCGACCATCATTACACTGCATTATATTCATGTCACGCAATCCTGTCAACACTGAACTCATTTTCTGTAGCACCACAAAAATGCGATGCCTTCTTTCCCGCCATGTTTACACATTTGCACATAACTGCAGGAGCAATGAAATGCATCCGTGTACGTCACAAGCACATTCACACTTTGGTCAGAGTGGAATAGATGCAAATAAACTGTTTACATGCCTGTTTATTAAGATTAAAATGGGTATATGCCTAATATCATACTACGATTATGGTTGATACTATTAAAAGCTTGATCGCATCAATTTGATCAAAGTATTGCGTTAACATGAGGTAAAGATTCGCCTAAATCTCATTATAATTGCATTATAAGGGTGTATGCTAACGTAGTCACTGATAAAAACTGCAAGCTTGCAGGTAATTGTAAGAGAAGGGTGGGGGTTAAGCAGACTAAATAATTGGAAAAATCCTGCATCTAACCAGAGAGAAGTTGGTGTTTTCATAAGGAAAAGTTATAACATTTTGAAAACAGTTGCAAAGTCATTTTTTAAAAGTGAAACATGCATGGGTAAATCGTTAATAACGTTAAAAAGATCAATTAAATGCATTAAGAGAATAGGGAGAATTTCCATTTCACGCCAACGTTAACAGACAGCGATTGAGCAGGCAAATGCAACTTCTGTTCGCGATTGTCCGTTTAGCACATTATTACTTCTTTCTAAGCTAACGTTTTGAGGTTACTGAACGTATTCTTACATGTAAAAAGAATACACACATTTATTACACGTCTCTGTGGAATACTTGAATCTAGTGGTATGTTATTCCCATATAACAACTGCTGAAAACAGATAGCACAGGCTCAACCGGGTTACTGAAGTCAGCAGTGCTATACTTTTGCTAGGAATTTTTTTTCTTAGTGGAAGTTTTGCATTTGGTGAGCTAATAAAATATTAAAACTCAAATCAATATCTTTATTTATGTGGCGAAATGCTGTGTAATAAGTGGTAAGACTGTACCGTATCCCTTAAATGTCCGTCTAGTTTGAACTTGCCGTGCTAGCAACTGTTTGCGTATAGAGCTAATAAAATATTTAGACTCAGATCAATATTTCGTGTCTAATTATTTAATTATGTGGCAAGTAGCCATGTATAAGCAGGATAATTTACATCCGGCCAGTTGTTATCTCAGAATAAACCCCCTTCAGACTGATGCAAGACCTGATCACCCTGTCTGGGGTTTATTCTAAGATAACAACTGACTGGATGTACATTAAGAACCCCCAACTTTTGTTTTCACTTCCTTTGTGGGGAGGTTCCTTAATTAGGGTGGACAGCACCCCCCCCCCCCCCCTCCCCCTTTTGTTCATACCCTGGCTATAATGTTGAGAAATGTTGCAGCTGGTGTGACCGCTTTTCCTATTATGTATGACGAGAGCATGTTAATGAATAACTGTACCCTGTATACTCCATGTATGTGGTTCTCTGTCATGTTTTTCCACATTGAGTTGACACAGGCACTGCTCCAGTCGTGCATATGACATGTTTAGCGAGGACTAAAACCGTGCCAAAAGGACTTAAGAACACCTCCCATTTCAAGCAGTTTAATCTCACTGGTACATGGCAGAGTCATCATATTTTCACAAGCTTGTGGTTAATCCGCTGTAGGCGAACAGAACAGTGAGGCTTGCTCCTCCAGATGACAGTATGATAGTGATGGCTGTTTTTCTTGGCTCTGGTGGCCAAGCTGGCGTGCATGAAGCTGATTTAGGCCCTGGCCTCTCCTCCCGGAGTTGACGGCTGCCTTTCACACTGGGTGTAAAATACTGTCTGGGGATGTATTTCTGGTATGAAATATGGATGGGAGCCTGTGCATGTGCATTTAGGCAGGGAGAGGTGAGTGAGAGGTCACTGTTCACTTTGCTGCCACAGACTTGGAGGCCATCCAGCGCAAAAGAGACAGTGGCTTTTTCTCCCCCTCTCATTCTGCTCTGCTTAGGGATGATGTGAGGAGATATGAGGCATGAGAAAAGCGCACACACGTGTTTTGAGCGAGAGCTCAGGCGGTATGCTGGCTATGGAAAGCATGAGCAGAGATGGGAATGTCTCTGTGATCTAAATGAGAGACTCGTAACTAGGACAGTTTTTTATTCACCCCATTGACCAGATCTTGGTCATCAAAGAGGAAAACAAATATGAATAAAACGAATCCCCCGGATAGAATTCGATCTGTACGCGCAGCGTGCTATAAAGAGCAGAAAACGAGAGTGTTGTTTTCAGAGATCAGCTTTCATTGATGGTCCAGCCGTGTTTGCGATTTGAATAATGCAATTTTCAATAAAGTAAACATAAATGGCCTCTTTTCTTCTGCTCAGCCCTCTTGTCCAAAGGATATGTTCAATTATTCACAAGCTTTGGGTGGGTAATGTGTAATTGATAACCTGCATGCTATTTATGTTTCATTTCAAAAGGACAAATAATACCGCTGACCTTCTGCTCATGTGAATTTCTGTGATGGAATATTATGGAACAAGATTAGATGCTTTTTATTATTGAAGTCAACATGAATACGCAATTGCGTCATGTTTCACTTCCAACAATATATTAAAAAAAGTCAGGTGGGAATTTATCCAACAGGATTAGATAGTAAAATGTTGGTTGGAGGTCAACCAACTTTGAGTGTCGTTTTAGAGGTGGAGGCTGATAAAAAAAAAGTATTTCAAAGATATATATATTTTTTCATTGCAATGACATGAACTGATGAACTGTGCACAAAAGAGTCAGTAATGTACATTAAGTTGGATAAGGGATAGTTCATCCAAAAATTCTGTCATCATTTACTCACCCACACATGGAAGCTTTTTTCCACCACAGAATAAAAATTAAAAAAGGTAATTGTGACTTTTTATCTCACAACTCACAAGTTTACATCTTGCAATTCTTACTTTTATCTCAGAATTATATAAACTCGCAATTGTGTTATAAAGCCAGAATTGCGTGATATAAAGTCGCAATTCTCACTTTTTCCTCATAATTCGGAGATTTAAAAGTCAGAATTGTGAGATGTAAACTCGCAAATGTGAGAAAAAAAAGTCAGATTTGAGAGATATAACTTGCAATTTCGAGTTATAAAGTCCAATTTTCCCCAGAATTGCGAGTTTGTCACACAATTCTGACTTTAAAACACGCAATTGCGATTTTATATCACGCAATTCTGACATTATATTTCGCAAATGCGACATTATATCATGCAATTCTGAATGTAAACTCGCAATTGTGAAATAAAAAGTTGCAATTACTTTTATTTTTTATTCTGTGGCAGAAACAAGCTTCCATACTAAACAGTTGTGGGGCAGCACTGACTTCCATCCCACACTATGGAAGTAAATGGTGCCCCACAACTGTTTTGATTTCAAGTTAACTTTAAAGTATACCTGGGACATAATGTCACAAAGTGACAAATGCAGCTTATAAAAGATGTGTGCATAGTAAGTACATATTTATAATACAAATAAAGACCAAATGAAAGAAACCAATTTGTGAACATATCTATTTACTGCATGGAATACACACAATATTTTATTAATATTATTAAGACAATGAAGCATTCACAAAGCACCAAGAGTGACATCTACATGGGCATTGGCTGTAACAATGGACAGGTTATGCAAAGAATAAAAAAAGAGTCCAAGAAAATATTCAGAGGTGGAGAGGACAAACAAAACACAAAAACTATAATGTGAACATCTTTTTTTTTAAAACACCTCTTCCATCGAGATATTGGGTAACAAAATCAGAAAAGAAGATTGAAGGGAACAGAGAACAATATTTGGTGATACTGTATGATTAGAGATTGGTTAATCTGTGGCAGCTGAGAAGGCTGTTGTGATTGGTCAGAATGTATAAGGCGGTGAGGAGGCAGAATGACAACCATTAGCCCCCATCATCATCAAGCCCTGTCACCACAGCACCCACACATATACTGCGTGCACGTATAGCATTAAAGTGACATTAGATTGAAACCATGGTTACATCACACTCATTGTGTATTAGAGATACAATTTTTGTAAAAATAACAATTCATTAAGTGCTACTCTGCTTGCATAAAACAAACTCCTTTTGCAACAAATTTTGGCACCAAAGTTGCAAAGATCAGAGGGCTCATTTATAAAACCAGATTTAAGTCCAGATTTAAACCTAAATTCAGATTTAATCCTAAAGTCCATGGATTTGATCCTGCATAGGAACAAATTGGGATCAAGGAAGGCTGAAACTGTCATGGCAATATTCTTGTATGTACAAGTGACAAGCATGCACAATGACCTTTTTGCTGACTTAATTTTCTGAAGACTTTTAATGATACAATTGCAAAGTGAACAATAGACTAAATGAATAAATAAATTGTCATGTTTACACAAACGCTCGCACACACAAAATAGCACTGTGCAAATGTTGTTGCATTGAATGATGGCAGACACCAGTTTATCACTTTATCATCCAATTTTCAGTTTTTTAATCATCGGTAATGATCATGCTTTCACATTTAGGATGATCATACGCATGTTTCATAAATGAGGCCCCAGAGCTTTACACGTTGGCACTAAAGGAAAGCTGAAAGAATTATGATCTAAACAAAAGGATTAGTAAGTTCAAGATCAATGGCTGCCCTGCCACACTCTGTAGAATAAAGTTCACTTTATAATTTACTTGTATACCTCAACATCAAATAATTATGGGTACATTTGAGGATGTGTGAATTTCTTTTTCTTTTTTTTTTTACTGGCTAGTTTGCAAGCAGGTTCTATACTTGACATGGTCATATGGTCTATGTATGTGCTACAGTGGCTGACATGAATTCCCATGGGGAAAAAGGGCAGAAAGAACATCAGACTCCTCTGTATAGAGAAGCGGTTTCAGAATTATCTACTTGTTAACCATGAAAACAAAGACAAAGCATCCCCAGGCCCTAAGCACAAGACACAGCTCATAGAAGTCTCAAAACAAGACTTCTCACTGTAATCTTTGTTGACTTCTGCAGTCCCTATTTTAAAGGCATTAAACCAGGCCTGAGTTGCTGAGAACACTGTGTTGGATTAGTTTTGTGTGTTATACTTCCCTCATAATACTTTCTCTAAACTATTAACTAAATAACGACTGCGGTTTCAAACACAGCCCCATTCCTCGCAGCACTCAATGGAGCACTGTGTGTTAGCCGCTTGCTAATGCTAACTTTAGCATAGCATTCAGACTAGACAAACAATGTTCTCTCTGCTTTCAGCGCTACATATCCAAGAAAGAGGGTGATGCTGAGGATGTGGTCAGACTGGGAAGGAAGAGGAAAAATTAGAGCAAAAAGTCCCCCTCTTCTCTATTTTCACAGCACCCATCAAGAAACACAGATTGGTCCTTTTTGCAGGTGGTAAATTTAGAGGCTAGCATATTAAATTTAGCCTGTGATTAGTGCCTGTAAGGCAGGGCAGGGTGTAACTCTGCCAGGAGAGACTCACTCACTGTGCAGTGGCATAGAAAGTCCAAAATGACTACATGAGTATGCCAGAGTTTAAAAAAATCCAAAGGATTTGGTGAGGGACAGGCTGTCACTAAGCATTTAGCAGCCCTCAAACCAACACCCTTGAAAATTATGCTTTCTGCCATAAATGCAGCTGTTTACATCATCTGAGCTCATTCCTTAAATCGGAAAAAAACATCACTAATGTCTGCTGAACACCTTCAGCATCGTTGAGCCTTCATGTTTGAAAATTTGTTTGTTTTCGTCGTAGGTTACAGTGTTGTCATCAGAAGATAACACCATGGTACTTTTTCATATACCAAATTACTCCACAGTACTTCAAAGAATACCACAGAATTACCATGGTAAATATCCTAAAAAAAAAAACCATAGCACTACGATAGTACATGTCCAAATGCCATGGCATTACCATGTTACCATATCCTAAAAAAAACATAGCACTACGATAGTACATGTCCAAATGCCATGGCATTACCATGTTACCATATCCTAACAAACGTGAAAAATTGGATTACACATAATAGTTGTCAAATATAATCTTAGTGTTTTTTTGTTGTTTTTTAATAAAAACCTGCTTTAACCAGCCTAAGCAGGTTTTAGCTGGTTTAGGCTGGTATGTCAGCCTGGCAAAGCTGGTCTTCAATTGGTCAATCCGGTCTCCCAGCCTGACCAGAAGAAAAGTGACTAAAACCTGGGAGACCAACTAAAACCAGCAAACCAGCTTAGGCTGGTTTCAGATGGCTTTTCTTCAGTAGGGCAGGCTCGGGAGCAGCTGTGAAACTGCTAGCTGCGGCTAAGTGCTCATATTCTGTCTGTAGATTCATTGAAAGGTATATAATTCTCAAAGCTAAAGTCTTAAAAGCAGATGTCATCATCTGACATGTACCGCTACACAGTTGACATAATATGAGCCTGTATACAGAGCATACAGTGTGCAGGGTGGAAGACATTTTAAGATGGTTGTTTTGAGTATTCATTCAGGTCATTCAAGTGGAAAAATAGAGTGAAAAAAAAAGTTAAAATTAACAAAATGACTTCCTTTCAGCGACAACTGATGCGTGTTCTGAAAGAATTTAATTGCAGTTCAAATAAATGGCTTCCAAATGGGTGCTATACTGCCAGAAAACTGGACACCATAATTAAGCTATTGAGCTCAATATAAATAATCAAGAGGTATGGTGGAAGATTTCTCATTCACAATAACAACCTAGAGATACACACCTTTGGTCACTGATAAGCAAACACCAAAATTCTGCAAAATTGACCAGTTTTACATAATTATGCATGGCTTGAAGTCTGCCTGGAACTTAAAAGTGTACCATTGCAATGCTGAACATCTGATATTAAAGGGGTGGTTGATTGCGATTTCACTTTTTTCATTTTAAATAGTGTGTAATGTTGCTGTTGGTGCATGAACCGGATCTGCAAAGTTGCTGCACTGAAAGTTCAACGTAAGCAGAGTTATCGTCTTTTAAAAATCAGGAAGTTTAATGCCTACAAAAACGGCTCGAATGGGACTACAACGAGATACTTCCCGGGTTTTATACGTAACTAACCCAGTCAACCCTCCCTCCGGAATATGCAAAGTAGGGGGCATGGCCATATTCCTGCTGCTTTGTCGAAGAGGAAGAGTTATAGTGGCAGTGTTGCCAGATGTACGATAATTATCGTATTTGTACGATAATTTTGACCTCTGTACGTTCAATAATGAAAAAAATCCCATAATGTGCGATAATTTCAGAGTTTTCAGTCGTTCGTCCAAACACACATCCTACCGCTTCTCTCTCCGACCCAGAATCATTTCGCAGGCTCACCTGCCTGCACGCAAGCACGTATACACACACACACACACACACAGGCACCACATGGTGTCGCCCGGCCCGCACGTCGACACTACCCCCCCAACCCCCTCCCCCCTGGGGAGGATGGATACATTTTGTAAATGTATTTTCCATGTATACTTTATGACGTATTTTTTCGATTTTATCAAGAACGTAAACCAATGCCAACGCTGTTTGTTTATAGTAGCCAGTTAGTTCGATGCTATTTTGTGTGTGTAAGACAAACGTGTACACATAAAGAAAACGATACTCTGAGTAAACTAAGTTTTGTGAATAGATAAACGGTTGTTCGTTATATCGATAAAACAATAACTTTAAAAAACGGTATTACTCTTTCATTTATTCCGTTTTATTAAATGTTTAATCAGGAGAAAACCGTATCTCAAAAGCTATAAGCAGCAGTAGCATTTTCAAGTAACAGCGTATCGAAATTCTTATATAATAATAGTTGAATAGAAAAGAATAGAATAATAATAATAATAATAATAAAATGTACCATTCAGAAACGTTTTGTAAGAGCCGTGGGGAGGTTCTGCTTGACTCTCTTCATTTCCTCTTTCTGGGTCTGATTCTGGCTCAAACTGATACGGCAGTAGGCTATTGACACTATTTACATTTGACCGGAGCACATGCAGCTTTCGCTTGTAAAGGTAATGGGCGTGAAGTTTCCAGACAACGTGCGCTACGCTGTTTAGCCAATTACCACACACCGGCCCAACTAACCAATCTGAGCCCATTGCCTGTTTCTGAGGGAGTGGTTTCATAGAATCAGGAAGTCAACCGGTCGTTCAAATGACAGAGGAGAAAGCAGCTTACAATAAAGGTGAAATTTATGAAAAATAAGGCTTTTTTAAAAAAAAAACACACACTTAGACATGTTATATTGCACCCCATAAACACAATCACGCAAAGAAAAAAAAAGCAGTAAACCACCCCTTTAAATACGTGCATGAATTTGTTGGCTTTAATTAAAATTGTGTAAAGCCAAGAACATCAAAAGTATAGAGTTTTAAAACTATTTTGTTTACAGTGTTCAGGGAATCTCAATCACTAGTGCACATGACAAGGGAAGCATAGCTGCATGCTTCATAATGAATAAAAGTGCAACAATATCAAGTGAAACCAACCACACTTTATAACAAAACTGGACATCAATCCAACAAACAAAATATATACGTAGTGATGGCATTTGTGTTCCAATAATATCTAAAGGGAAAATAATCTTAGAGGTATCTATACAAGTTTTACAGAGGACTTTCTTGGTCCATTTCTGGCTGTTGCATATAACCATATTAGCTAAAATATAGCTTTGAGCTATATACCATATGCACAGGCAAGGTAAGAGATACTTGACACTAACATAAGCTTCAGGTGACTCGTGCTGGGAAAATGGGGGATAAACTGACATCCTATGAATAAGGTCCATAAAAAAATACAGACAATCAATTGTTTATATGCATGTACTTGAGTCTTTAAGTCATTGTGTGGTACGCAAACAACAACTAAAGTGCCCTATGTAATTTTAGACTGTCAATGATAAAAATTGATTGTTTAAAAAATAATGATGTTGGGATATGACACTACAGGAGGGCCCAGTTTTAAATAATCTGTCCTTTCTATCATATGGCACATGGTGCACTGTGCCTGTGTTCCCCCTCTAGGGCCACTGGGTAAAAGCAAAAGTAGCTTTTTGCATATAGTCGCTCCTTCCTCCTCACGCAATTAATTCTTGCCTTTCACTTCTGTCTGCCTTGATTTTAAAAAATAAAACATGCTTAGTTCTGAAAAGTGCATGTATAACTGTGATTCAGTCCATGTACACAAGACTTAACAAGTGCCGTCTCAGGAAACTTGAAACTTGTACGAGGGTGCTGTAAAGTATCTTGAAGGTATTGCTGATAAATTAGCCATTATTTAGCAAATAGTCATATAGTTAACGTGTCTAGATGTTTAACATTAAGTTTAAGAGAGTAGCAGATATTCAGATATCAAGAGTTCCAAGATTATTTGATGAATATATTTTAATCACTGGACTAAGCTAATATAGATTTCATCCATTTGCCTCACAAATGAGGCTAATTAATGTAACACTCAGTTTTACTGCTCAAAATAGTGTAAAACACAAGAAGATAGAATGCAGGAGGCATGCTAGTGAATATCTACTGGATATAAGCTCATATGAAAAAGAGCAGAGAGAATAAGACCATCTTATTCCCAGCATGCTCAACACTTCAGCACATACTGTAAGCTAGCTTGACAGAATGTACTGCATTGAAACATATGCATGGATTCCACATGTAGTATTTGCAGGAAAGAAACTGCCGGAAGTTCATAACATCCCCTTTTGCCTTGTGTTTAAAGCCAGCAGTATGATTGATAATATGGGACACAGACTCATCTGGCGGTAAAGCTCTTGCCCACACTCCTGGCTCTCTCGGCACCAAACCAGACCTTATTTGACCTTGAATGGTGGCTCTCTCTCTAGCCAGCGCACACGGACTTTCTGTTTGTAGTGATACTCCTTGAGGAAGTCCTGCATGGTTGGAGGCAGTGGCAAGGCACCAATGCCATCGTAGGTGGTGCGTCTGCAGATGGCGGCTCGCGCCAGGTGCTGAAGGCTGAAAGGGAAAGTCCGGTGTAAGGGAGCAGTGAGCAGGGGCTCAAAGAACATACAGGCACTGGGGTCTTTATAGTGCTCAAGCAGGCCTGTTACTGTGGAGGAGTGGAAGACACAGGGGTCATGCGCATCAAAACTAAAGTTGTGATTCCATTGTTCAATGCGTGCATGCAGCGACCGATTGTAGCGTCGAAAACTAACAGAGAACAAGTAGTCCTCCTGGGCAGAGTCACGTAGTAGGAAGGTTCCTTCTGGCCGTCCGTCCAGCAGTGCCTCTGCTTGGTACCGGTCCATCACCCCCCAATAGCAAGGAAGTGCAGTTATGGCCTGTAGGTCAGGAACCAAACAATGGATATAGTCAATCTGTGTGTGGACCTTCCAAGGCCCTGGCTGTCTGGAGCAGTGAGTGTCTCCAGAGGCATGCCTCTGCTTGGGCCTTCGTGTCTGTAAGCAAAGGGTAGTTGAGTCCTCCTCAGAGTCACAGTCAACAGTGTGAGATGGCACTGCCAAACTCGCTGCAACTTGTGCGGCAATTCCCGATAAACCCCCAGAAATGGAGGAGACTGTTCCCAGGCTCCTGCCCTCCACAAGTCCTTCCCCAACAACGGGAGCCATCTTTGGTCCCAGTTTATAGAGGGAAGAGGTCTGTGAAGTTGCCTCCAGTGTATGGATCTGTGCATTTGGAGGGGGATCCACTCCTTCCTCTATGCTAAGTCTACGTCGTTCACGCAGTCTCTCCTCCTCATCCTCAGGGGAAGAATGTGCTGAATCAAATGCATCCAAAAGAGCAGTTGAGGAATGAGGGCTGACTGGTGCTGTATGCTGCTTAATTAAGTGCCACTTGTTGGCCAGATCTGAACCAGGTGGGAAAGGGCATGTTTCAAGCATCAGTTCCGTCAGGTGGATCTTACGTTTGGAGGCCACCTGACCTTTGGCTGACTGAGAGTGGCGTTGCGTGGTGAGAGGAAGGCACAAGCCTACGGTGTCTCGAAGACGCTGCCGCAGAGAACGGGTGCTAAGGCTGCGCCCACTGCTGCCAGCTCCTACAGAATCATTAATCTCTTGGATGGAGCTAACTCCATAACGGCGCTCCCTCCTGGCTGTACTTCCTCTTGAGCGTCCCATTCGCCTGTCAGCCTCAAGTGAACTTTGTGTTTTAGTTGAGCAAGAATGTTTCTTTTTACCTCCCCAGGGAGCATGACGTGAGTAGGAGTCCCTACGCACAAGGGGGCCCCTCCTTGCATCATCGCTCTCTTTGTCAATGGAGATTTCTACTATCTGGGGAATATTTGCCACACAGTTATGGCTTCTGCGTCCTCCAGTAACCAGTGGGAGTGGTGACAAAGTCCGTGAGGGTGTGGAAGACCTAGTTTCATAGGGTTCTGCATGTGCTCCCCTGCCCAAGTCCACCACACAGTGAACACAATCTAAGTCCTGGCTACACAGATTGGACTCTGTGCCATCCTTGTGGAAGAGGGCTTGGCATCTACTCCTGAGGTTACCCCACATCTTGCCCACTTTCTCCATAGATTGGAGACAACCTATCAGGGAAACAAAAAAATAATTAAAATCTTTTCGTTGTTCATACATAAGAGCAGCGACAGTGTGTAAACTACAGACCCCAAAAAAAATATTGAAAAAAATATGTGACATTTTTCTGTGCATTAGATGGGAGATGGTCTATAAAGGTACATTCCTAGGGCACTGAAATGAAAGCATAATACGTTAGAATAGTATTTAAAAATGTAAGCTGGGGTGATCTGATAAGATTGTAGTTTTAACTAAATGGAATGTGATACATATTCGACATAGATAAAACAGCACTAAAACTTATTAAGTGTGTGAGCACAAAGAATGTGTGCATAATGTTATACACAAAGAGCATGTATATAGTGGGTGGTGGCTGGAGTGGTACAGTTAGCACAGAGTTGCCAGGCAGACATGCACTGACACAAGGCCATGGCTATAAATGAACTGAGGGATCTGCTCACAGCTGATCTGCTGGTATGTACTGTATTACTGAGCCAGTCTGGACCTGACCAAGAACTTTCACTGTCATGGTGACAGACAGACAGACAGACAGACAGAGAGAGAGAGAGAGAGAGAGAGAGAGAGAGAGAGAGAGAGAGAGAGAGAGAGAGAGACACACACACACACACACACACACACACACACACACACACACACACACACACACACACACACACACACACACACACACACACACACACACACACACACACACAAGAGAGTGATAAATACAAGGCAGAAGTATGGATAGGGGGAACACTGACAGAGAACATGTAGGCAGACACAACAACGGTCTGTCCGAGAGGCGGTTACTGTTCCCTTTTTGTCAAAGAAAAAGTGATGATCTTGCTTAAAACACTGTGGTTGTACTGCACAAATTATGCTAAATTGAGGACACCGGCAGACCATGCTCAGATCTCCACATTATAAGAGGAGACCAAACGTATCATCTTCACAGAGCAAAATATATGGTCGACTAGTCTAATGCCAAGAGAATACATAAGAAATTAAAATGAAAACTTAATATTTGAACAGACCTTGCAATAGACATAGACCTCAGAGAAACTCCAAAAGAATCTGAAAAGACTGAATACTATGGGACTTCATAATTCTCATATACACACATTATATATATATATATATATATATATATATACACTTATTTTTCCTTATTTATTTAATTATTTGAAAATGAATTTTTTAAATATGTAAAAAACAGACTTATTCTTCGGGTGTCAACGTCTTGATTGTGTAATCTTAGTACAGTATTTTTCTGTTTTACATACATTTAATTTTACATACAGCACACAGTGAAAATAATACAAATATGACATGTAGGACAAAGTGCAGCATAGTATGAAATCAAGGTTTATTGTTTGTCTATTGAGCGTGTCCAGTAACAACAGAGCTCTCCTGTCCGCATTCAAATCACACGGACCGTTATGCACAGCACACACATTTTATTGCAGTCTGCAAATGCACAGTTGCTGGATTCAGCAAGGTTTGTAAAATTAAAGGTTTATTATTATATTCAAAGATTTGTTTAAATGATATAAATGTGTATTTGCTAAATGTCAGCGATAAATGAGAAAGTATTGTAGTGTTTGTCTTTCTATTACTAATACTATAAAATAAACGCTATAAAAAATAAATTTGTATATACCGCCTACTTTGTGTAACAGTTCTATCTAATAACACGTTATAGAAGATGAGGGTGTTCTCAGCGCTGTCAAGATAAAAGTCCCACTTCAACAAATCAGCCAAATGGAAAAACTTATCGGCTAATGCCGATATTTAGAAACAGCCAAATATTGGCCATGGTGATATATTGATTGACCACTAGTATATACTGTGCGTTTCTTTACTAGGGCACACAACTAAAACCACAAAGATGAACAGTGAAAATATACTCCTATCATTTTGCTCTCAGAGCATCATGAGTCATGACAGTACAGCTCCGTCTTAAATGGCGTACTTGATGTGGCCTTGCAGTCTCGTGGCCTTCTTTCTCTCATGCACACGTGAACTCCAAGGGACTGCAGGGTGTCCAGTTTGTCATCTACTTTTTCAGAAGGGTGCTCACAAACTGTGGTCGACCGATAACAGAAACATTTTAATCGATTAAATTAAAAGACAATATTTACTCAGTATTCACCAAAACACTGAAGACAGAAAAATGAACAACCCATAAACAAAGCAATTGGAGTACTACAAGAAACAACAATCAATGATCTCAAATAGAAATCTCAAATTTGGTCAGCATTTGGGACAAGGCCTATGTCAGTTAACTGGCTAAACTTAATATTCCTTATTAGGTTCTGGGACAGAAGTCAGAAGTAGTAACAAACAATATTTAACATGGTGTAAACATTCTGTTCAATCACATTTCAAGTACAGAACTAAAAATTGGTTGGAATATGCAAAAATATCCATGTTATTTTTTTTTTTGATGTACAGCATTTATGACATTGCATTCTTTAAACTAATGCATTACAACTTAATAACTTAACTGCATTACATAAGCTAAATTGCATTACATAAGCTGAATTGCTTTAAGTTAAATCAACCATATATTGATTTCATTATTTAAAATGCCCGCCAAGCATTTTGTATCCTACAAGTCTAAATAGCACTCTCACTGTGCACCGTACAACTGCAAAAGTTCTTAGTTTAAAGTGGATTACAAGAGTCCATCAGATGGCATCAGGTGTTGTTTTCATATTTAAGAGGTGGTGCTGCCCTTTTACTACTGGAAGTAACTTCAAACAATACCACCCTTCCCAGAATTAAGAAGGACCAAACTACCAGGACCAATGCACAAGCAATCACACAGCCTACAAAATCCAATGCATCATCTTCAAAATTATTTTATTCTTCATATAATAATTTCATAAAATACACCAAATCTCTTATATTATCTGTCAACACTCAAAATTAAATCATATTATGGGGAAATTAGTGAATTACTAATGTATCTAAACTGTTTGGTACATGTTAAAGCCTATGTAAAACATGAAAAATATGCCAGTGAAGAGCAGTAGGATGTAGCGGAGAGAGTTATATAAGAGTGAAGAAACACTTACACACTGAGATAGGGCTTTGGACTGAACCCATCTAATGATCCAGCGCAACAAACATCAATTTTCTAAGCAATTGCAACTATCCAGCTTCACTGCAGCAACAATTATAAAGGTTTTATTAAGTGCTCAGAAGTTTATCTTTGGCAAACACACATTAAATCAACAATTTCACACTTACTGTTGCTGACCGCTAGCCAAAAAATAACATTGCACCTGCAGAGTAATGTTCACATAACACTCCAAATACAAGACATGGGCTCTTTTATTTCACACGCTCTGCCCTTTCAGCCTCCAGATACATCTCTAATGAACTGCAATATCAGATTCATCGGCTTTGTCTTTTTCCACGCGAGTTGGCATAATTTTTTCCTTGACTTGCAAATCACTTTCACAAAAAACAAACAGCTCTGGCTTCCAAGAACGAATGCACAAAGAGGATATTCTCTCCAAACATTATTCTTGGGCTGAAAAAAGGTTGAAGAACATTTCTGAGCATGTCTTTATTTACAAACACTACCTGAAAACTTGAAGAGGGATAGTTTGAAAAAAGAAACACTTGACAATTTACCAACCTCATATCATTATGACTAATCTTTGTTATTATTATTTTTTTTCTATGAAACAAAGGTGATATTCATCCGAATGTCCAAGCTTCTGGTTTCCATACAATGAAAGTGAATGCAAATAAATTGTAGTTATGCACAGAAATTTCAGCAACCGAAAATATGCGGCCAGGGCAGCAAAGGGAAAAAAGGGGGGGGTTTCAGCCAAAATAGTCTTGGAAGGACAAAACCATTGACCAAAACACTGATGTTTAATGAGCAATTTTGACACATTTTTGACTGCATCTATTTCATGCACACAATGGGTCTCATTCATGAAACACGAGCAGAACAAATTTTTGTGTAAATCGTGTGTAAAGTGGTTCTGGCGTAAATTTTCAGATTCATTAAAATGTTCGTATTTTCCAAATGTTAGTTTGTACGAAAGAAATCTACACTTGCTCCCAGCCACGCGTAAACAGTGCGCTTAACATCCAAACGTTTTGCTCATTAATAAGGCTGCATTTTAATTAAAAAAGAAAAAAAATTATATATAGTAAATACAAACGTTTTTTCTTTTATTATGAGAGCCAGTAATTATTTCTGGCTCTCATAATAAAATAAATAATAATTATTATTATTATATAATCAAATAATTAATTGCTTTCAATAGGTCTGGGCAAACTAATAGCCCCTTAATTGTTACGGAAATTGTTTCCTATAAAATGGCCAAAATCAGGCATAACAAGAAACATTTACGATGGCTGATATAGCGCTTTTGCTAGATTTGCCAGATAGAGCGCTGCACAAAAGGCGTATTTTCAAGGAAATTACAAATTCTGCATCGGAGATATTTTTCTTTCGCTTTTGAGAAGACATGTTGAAATCCTTCGTTTTGTATCATATGATGCCCATATATAGTTGTTAGTCGGATTTAATGGGCGGGATTTATGGTAATTGAGAATGAGCGTGCACGCGCGTCCCATTTACTATTGTTTGGAATTCATCAACACACACACACATTTCACTATCACATCTGACGGTTACGAAGTATTTGTGAATCAGGAGAAGAGTTTTCGGGAAGGTCTCTATACGCACAAATCCCTCACATATTTACTCTTATATTTATGAATGTTTCATGAATGAGACCATTTGTGAACAAGTTAAACCAGATAAAAATATCAGCAGTGTGGACACACTTAATGCCAAAGCTAAAGTAGCTATATAACATTTGATCAGAAGGCGGCTCGTTGCCAAAGAACTTTACTGAGTTTAAATTTTTCATCTGAGAAGACACCAGCCTGAATAGCACACCATTTTCAAATACCAATTATATTTTCAGTTTCAGTAAAAAAAAAAAAAAATTGGAGATATAAACTGCCATTCACTTTCATTGTACTGACAAAAGTTCAGGCATTCTGCCTAAGGTCTCGTTTGTGTTTCACAGAAGAAACATTTAGATAATAAAAAGGTTGAAATGACATAGGGAGAGAAAATGATAATGCTGAAATGGTATAATTTTTATGTGAACTATTAAAGGTGCTCTAAGCGACGTCGGGTGACATCACTTCTTGTTGACGTTTAAAGTATTGTCAAACAAAACGGAGGCTAGCTAGACCCTCCCTCCTCCTCATCCGCGCACTAACCCCCCAAACCCGACACCCTAATCCTTCTTGTCGGTTATTGGCTGGAACAGTTTGTTATGTTTACGTGGTGCGGGTAAGCCTAGTTTGTTTTTGTTGCCGTTTGTGGAGCCTGGGGTGTCTGCAGAGACCGTGTTTTTTAACAGTGCGTTCAGGGGACAGGCAGCTAGCGGATAGTGAGGACATGTTTGTTGTATGTGACAAAAAATGTTTGGCCTAAAAAACGCGTGACATCGCTTTGAGCACCTTTAAGATAAATGACATTTTATTCTACTGCTTTAAAGGGGTCATGAACTGCATTTATGATGTTCTCTGAGATCCCCTTATAATGTTATCAATATTTTGACGTAAAAAAACATCCTAATTAAGAAGTTATAAGCTATTCTATTTTTTACCCTCTCTATCAAAGATTGCGCGAACGACATATAGACATGTGCCGGTATTCGGTAATGCGATAAATCGCGGTAATGAATATGCACGATATTGTTATCGCGGGGACTTCGAAATACCGTGAAAAATAATAGATCCGAATTTAGATTTTTAGAACGCGCATCAGCTTATTTTCCATCAACCGCTTAAAAAAACAATGCGTATATGCTGCGCAAAACACGTGCGCACTTTGATGTAAACAATCCCCACATCACATGTATAAGCACTGTGTGAATGCAGTGTGCACTCTAGTCTAATGTAAACAATCCTCACATGGAAAAGAAGCACGGCGGAAGGAGGAACGCTGCCGACTATTTATCCCCCGCATGGCTGCCAACTCTCACGCATTCAGCAGCTTGAGACTCACGCAATTGACACTTTCACACGGTCTCGCGCCACACATCCATTTTCTCACGCAGAGAAAAATCGCGGAGCAAAGAGGACACTGACACCGACAGACTAGACAGAGCAGGTTACTTTTGATATGAAAAAAATATCAGCTCTCAGGTTTTATAACGAAATTCAGACAATAAATACTGTTTTGGTGCTTGTAAATGACGTGACAGATCGCGCGCCTCAGTTCAAGTAAACAGATCATCTGTTACTTTTTATTAAAGATACAGTACAACCCACCGAAAGGTACGTACTTTCGATCAATCAGTGTTTTTCAACCACGGAAAGAGGTCAATAACACTGCAGGAGAACAATTGTCACAGAACGTTACATTTACCTCAGGAAAGCCATTTAATGTTAGTTGACTATAAGAAAATAGCTATAGAGAGGAGTATTTTGCTAAATATGTGCACTATATTACATATTTTAATATATGTTTACTTGTCATTATATAATTGTTATTATAATGAAAATTACGGCATATTACATTTTTATATTTATATTATTATTATATTTATATTGTATGCATTATATTTAATTTCTCTCTGTATGTTTACAGCATTATGTGAGATATATTTTTTCTTGAGAAAAAATTAAATGCAGGCTATCTACTGTAGCCTACCTAATATTTATCCAAATGAGTCAATATTGAATCAAGATTGAAATTAAATCCAAGAATTTAATTGAAATCATGAAAATTGTGTTAAGCAATAATACAAACGGTAGCCTCAGTAACTGTACCATGTAAACATTATAACATGTTGTCACTAAAAAATAAAATTAATGTTTTGACAATCACAATTACACATTGTGATGCAAGTTTTTTTTAGATACCCCCAATCCGTCTGTTTCTCTTGTGCAATTAAAATATCGTGATAATACCGTATACCGTGATAAAAGCTCAATCAATTAATCGCAGCATGAAAATTTGATACCGGCACATGCCTAGCGACATACAAGACTTGAAAGTAATTGCCCACTGCTATGCTTGTGTAACAGTTTTGTATATTAAAATAATTTCAGCATCCCCACCATTAAACGTGTGGAATTGTTTTGAAAACTTCTGATGTTGAAAATTATCTCATTACATAGATGAAACATTTGCCAACAATGTAAAACATTTTTGTGTTTTACATATGCTTTATCCTTATAGTTGACACTGACAGGATAACTTTCAGCGTTTCGTGTAAACAACGGACTTTGTTTGTCGCACTGTCGTTCTTATAGGCTTTACCTATGAAGGTGACTTGACCATTCATCATACATCCTTTTCCATAAAGTGAAAAACATGTACATTGTCATTTACAGTGTCATGTTTTAAATAAAATGAAGCGCTTTGTAATGTCTTACTGATGACAAAACAAAAAAATGTCGCTCACTGAAGCTTTTATTCAAGATTACAGCGAGATCAAAACACTAACAAAATAAGCGTTTTCCAACCATGTGTTCTTCCATACTCCGCCATATTAACCCATTAAACGCAGAAGCAAAGGAAAGAACAGCAAATCTCAACTATCATCAGAACTATTGACAGTTTGACTGCAGTGCTTCAGTATAAATACTCAGTACATATCAAATAATCTGTATACAAAACAATAGTGACACATAGTAAAAATACTGTTACTCACACTCGTGTGTTGCAACATTGCTGTCGGATCTAATATAGTCATCACTGCATATTTTTTTTCTTGTTTATTCTTATTTAAAAATGAATCCACAGTAAAATTAAGCGAACAAACGAACAGTGTCTTACTGACGCAATCTGAAACTTTGCCAAAATAAAGTTCATCCACACTTTTTCTTAATGTTAGGATCACAAGGATAGCAATTTAAAGACTGCGTTTTCCCACAACTTGGCACTGGAAAACATCTTGTATTCCTCAGAGGCATCTCTATCGTTTTGTTGCTGGAGTAATCCTGTGTTTGTGCCTGTGTCGTATTTACTTCACTGTAAACCCTAACGCTCAAAATAATTAATGGAGCTGAGTAGGAGAAACTTAAATTAAACTAATTTGCATATTTAGCGCTTTCTTTTTCTTTCAAGTTCACATAACTGATATTATTTTAACAACTGTTTAATTGTTTTGAGTTTTATATGTTTTGAGTTTTATAAAATTATTTCTTTTAATTTAGACAAACTTTAGTTTAACTGAAACTGGGCTGGGATTTCTATTTCCCAGCATGCTTTGCCCATGGCACTCGAAAGGGAGAGTAAATGCTAAAATTAAGTGTAATATAATGGGTTTTGTTTTGTGTGCAAGATTAATGTTAAGTAGGAGATTTGTGTTTTACGTTTAGTAGTTATTAATGTTTTGCTATACTAATTTAGAAGAATTTCTGTTAATGTTGGTTTTAGGAGAGTTGCCATCCTGGTGACAAGTGGTGCATGAGGCTTGGTCTGAGAACAATTATGTTAAAAGCTTTGTATTTCTGCACTCATACGGAACGTGCTATACCCTGCTATTGTTAACAAGTTATCAAATCAGCAGGTTAGCAATTATTGCACTAGCTTGTCATATTAGCTAACTAGGGATATATAAATAAAAATGTTCACTTTAAGGTTACATGAAACTATGAAGTAAAATGTATGAATACAAAATAAAAATCTGCCAGTTCTGCTTAATTACACTTTGACTTTCTTAACTTAAAAATTGAGGCAACTGATCGCCTTAATTATTTTGAGTTTTGCCAACTTATTGTAGAGTACTACATGAAATGCTTAAATTGGTGGGCGGAGCTAAAGAGGCAATGATGTAGAAATAGGTGTTAATTTTCTTCTAAAGAGGAGGTGTTTTGTCACACTATGTCATAATGTGACAAAATACAAACGAGTCGTTTGGGCAGCTTGGTTTCAATAAAAAAACTGTTTTTTGACTAACAAGGAAGTTTTGAATTTTGAAACTTACAAGATATTTTTTACAGTAACAATGACCTCTTAAATGTCAAAAGATCAAGGAGAATTTTGAATGGAGAATTCAATGCATGACCCCTTTACAAACACCACACAGGAAAAACTGTTGTGATGATCTTTCTGCTAATAAATGAGTGCAAAGATACATGATCAGAACAGTTTGATAACCCTCACTTCTGTGACTGTGCATGCCGTTCTAAAGTTCTCTTCAGAAGCCTCTTCTCCAGACCCCTAATTAGACAGTCAAATAGAGACAGTCTGTCTTCTCACAGAAACTATTCTGATCCAACTCTCTCTCGAATGAAAAAACGCAGAAAAGCATGAGTGTTCCCCAAAATTAACAAGGCCAGAGCTCGAAAACATGCCATTATCAGACCAGCAATTAAGGATATGAAACTCCTCTCGTGTAGGTCTCCTGCATAAAGGCACTTCAATTTGTTGGTGTGGGTCATGAATGCATGGTGGGAATGAGTGTTATGAGCTCTGCAGCTCATCTACCCCTACCAGGTGTCCTAATAAGCTGGGCTCTTCTCAGATCAGATATCAAAGGCTACGTTCACACTGTCAGTCCAAATACGATTATGTGCATCTGATTAGAATCTGATCTAAAATGATTGACTGTCTGTCCACATTGTATAGCAACTGTTCAGATCTGATTTGTGTGTCCATGCCGCTCATTTCATTTTCCACAATATCTGCATTAGTTTCTACGGCAATGACGTTGTCTTGCAACGTAGTTGCACAGCAACATGGAGGGGTTTGCATTTGCAATAGAGATGTTGTCTTATTTACAACATGAGAATGTGTAGCTGCTGTGCTGAGTAACTGCATCTTCTGAGGCAGCGGCAGAAACGTGGGAGGCGCCGGGTATGCGTGGCTTTATTCCATGCTGTCGTCTCCGCCGGTATCAAAACATGTCTCCGTTATCATCCGTTGTCATTTTCTGCTCAACCAGCACTTTGCAACAACACAACCTTGTTTCTGCAGCGACTTTCAGCATGTTTCCTATAACATCTGAAGTTTTTTATATGGTGTGAGAAAGTCTCATAAATCATGCGAAATCCGATAAGAGGCGGATGTCCAGAAATGCGATTTAAGTAGGATTTCAAACCACATATGAATGTAGCTCGAAATGGATTTGTAAAAATCGCGTTTCATGTGATTTTTTTTTTGCCGTGCACAATAGCTAAATCGGATCGGATAATCAGATATGCACAAAAATCGGATTTTGACTGATATCCTGAACATAGCCAAAGAAGATGCTAAAGTATTTCAAAGAAGTGACCCAAAAGAAGAATTTATTGATTATATTTCCTAATGCCATTTAGAAAATAAAACCTAATACATGGATGGGTTAAATGTATTGGAATGTGTGGGAAGAGCGTGTCGAGCAAGACTGAGAAAGGGAGGAAATAGGGTGTTAAACTACAGACGTGACAACACACAAAGAAACATTATAATCAAAGAAAATGTAGAACAGAAAATAAATCTATAAGGACCTCACAAAGATATAGCTGAGCTACAGCCAAGTGTTTCACTCTAAAGAGAAAAAACTGAACAGATAACGTTAGACTACGACTGTTAAGGAGCCCCATATTAAACCCGGAAAAGATCCTCTACAAATTTCTCTCAGTTCAACACGCCTATTCTCATGGGGTCCAGATGAGTGGCCTGGCTTTTGGACAACATTAAAGGGCGGAAGTGAGTTCTTTTGAGAGGAGAAAAAAATTAAAAGTAAGTATTTTTCCTTATAGAGTCCTATACATTCTCACCTAACATCTTGAAGGTGGACACGTAATAACTACCCATAACTAGGACTCAAGTGATATCAGTGAGCTACAAACTAGATGCTGCTGAGAATGATAAGAAACTGAACCACCTGACTACTCTGAAGTAGATCGGTCACTAGCTCTTAAAGGGATAGGTCACACAGAAATTAATTCTGTCATTAATTACTCACACTCATGTCATTCCAAACCCGTAAGACTTTCGTTCATCTTCAGAACACAATTGACAAGCTTTTTGATGAAATCTGTGAGCTTTCGGTCCCTCCATAGACAGCTACACAACTACCACTTAGACGCTACAGAAAGTTCATAAAGAGATCGTAAAATTAATCCATACGAATAGAGCAGTTTGGTAAAACATTTTTTTTTTGAAGAGACACGATCGCTTTTATATAATGAACAGATTTCGTGCTTTTATTCACCTAAACATTAATCAACGCAAACATCAGTTGTGGTAAACAGAAGCTCAAACATGTTTGCTTGACACGTGAGAACCAATGAGGTTCACTCTCATGCATTATGCAGCACGTTTGAGCTTCCCAAGAACCAATGAGGTTTGTTCTCGACAATCAAGCAGGTTTGGTTGAAATTCTGTTTATGTTCGCAGATCGATGTTTAAATGTGAATAAAAGCCTAAATTCAATCCGTTCATCATAAAAAAGGGGGGAGTCTCTCCAGAAAATTGACTAAACTGCTCAATCCATATGGATTAGTTTTACAATCTCTTTATGAACTTTTTTGAAGCGACAAAGCGGTAGTTGCATAGCGGTCTATGGAGGCACAGAAAACTCTCAGATTTCATCAAAAAGATATTCATTTGTGTTTCGAAGATGAAAAAAAGATTTGGAACGACATGAGGGGGAGTAGTTAGGCTAATTACAGAATTTTCCTTTTTGGGTGAACTAACCCTTTAAATTTTCGGTGGAGAACAACTGCAAATGTTACACAAAGTATAGTATAGATTGCCCTCATTGCGTAACAAAATAACAGTGTGTAACAGTGCGTTTCTCACTTTATTCAACGCATAAGGATCTATAACACTCCGCATGACGTTGATGAATTAAGTCTCTATTAGAGTATTTTAAGTGGTGCCCAGGTATCGAGTGAATGAGCGGAGCAACGTGGAGGAAGCGAGCGTGGAGGAAGCGAGAGAGAGAGAGAGAGAGAGAGAGAGCGAGAGAGAGAGAGAGAGACGGGATGATGTTGGAATGTTACATTGTAACAGGGGAAACATGCAAAACAGCGGTGACATCACACGCGATCCGTTACATTAAATCGCGCATACAAATAAAGCGTGTTAAAATGCGCAAAGCATTGCAATCCAAACAATGCATAACGCAAATTGGCGTACTTACCTCTTTAATTTGTGAATATTACTTCGCAGCCTTCTTTTGTCTACAAAAGAAGGCTGTTAAAGCTGTTAGACTCGCTACTGTCCCATATAGCCTACGCTCAGCCCTGGCGAATAAAACACGAGTGAAGAAGCAGAAGTGCTCATTCCCGAGGTTTGCTTTTATAAAGCAGGGGAACAAGCGAATCCCGCATCATTCTGGTCGGTTGGAACGGGAGCATAATCCAAGGCCAATCTCCGATCCACTGAGCCCATACTTCTGCTTGACAAGCCGAGCAAACGCGTGAAGAACAGGCCGACAGCGCGAGCTTGCAGGCGAGTTGAGACTGTAGTGTGAGACGCAGCGCGAGAACGCACTTCCGACGGATGGGGGAGTGACGAGCGTGGTGGCCAACCAATGAGAGTGCAGTTCGAGAGAGCGTTGCCTCGGTTGCCACCCTGAAAACGTGGAGACCCGAGATAATGCATGAGTGCCAAGGGATGAATGATTAATGATTATAGTCAATCAGACAAAGTAGCCATCTGTTGCCTTTAACCGCACAGTGTGTGTGTATTGCTTATCAATAAGGAGAGTGATTCATGCCGTCATTAATTCTTAAAAGGAAACGTTGACAATGTCACAAAAAATAATTAATGTAGCCTAATTAATTATACATGTGATATAGGCCTATGTACAAATCTATATTTAAATAGCCTGAACATAATAATAAAATATACAAATAGGTTAGCGATATAAAGTCAAAAATATTTGCTGAAGCACTGAAACAAATATCGAGAAAATAAAATAAAATTCATATATATATATATATATATATATATATATATATAAACAATGGTGTTTTTGATTACCTGTTTAGAATTTTGTATAATGTTATAATAGAGTTAGCATATTTTTTATTGTGCATCATTTTCTATTAAGTTTTTGTGAAAATTTTGTGAAATTAATTTTGTCAAAAAGTACAAGAGTAAAAAAATTATTTTGGTTATTTGGGAAAGATAAAATACTAAGTGTGCAAAATAAACACGATAATGAGGTTAAAACGATAATTGCCATTTTATTACAAAAATGTTTAAAATGTAATTTACACCACATGCTGTTTAAAATTATATAATTAATTTGAGATATGATGGAAAGGAAAGTGTGGTGGACATGATATTTTAGGAAAATGTCAAAATGATAAATGTAAATCCACTGTTTGACATTGTTCAATATACTAGTCAGATTCCAAAAACTGTTTTAAGGGACACTAAAAGTCGGACCAAAAATGCTCAGCCATAAATGTAGGCCTATATGCTTTATTAGACAAGATACATGATTCACATATGGGGCATGTTTTGATTATTATTATTTTTTTTACATGTCAAGTCAAGTCAATTCATGCTCATTTCTATAGCGCTTTTAACAATGTAGATTGTTTCAAAGCAGCTTTACAGAGAAAAACATATAATTTAAGGTAACAGAGATTGGTTTGGTTTTATAGTGGTTCTTGAATAAGGTTGTTTCCAGCTAAAGTTAGTTTTGATTGATTCACTTCCGTCTAAATGATCATTTGTTATTATATTAGGGGCTGCTAAGACGTCACCGTTCTCTCTAAACAGACTTTAAACGCGAAACTGTGATATAACAATATACAAATTCAAACTGATGCATAAAATTGAATGTGCCATGTTACATATGATTCTTGTCATGGGGTTTAAGTTTGTTCAGAATGGCCTCTCAAGCGTCTATTTATGTCCAAACAAAGAAGCATTGTCCACAGAGGTCTGATGTCTGGCAGTTGCCGACAGTGATTTCTGATCCACTAAGTATATGAACATCAATGCTGGCATTTCGGGGGTGGAATGAAGTAAGCTTTAAGACCCTCAAAGTGCCCTAAATGGCTGCTTCTATTCTTGCAACACAGAGCCTATACACACTCATAAACCCTGCACTATCAATGTCTCAAAGGGGCATTCATTTTCTTCCTACTGGTGATGTCATCATTTGGACTCACACCACATGCTAGACTCGTGTGAGGCCATATAGAGTGAGCTAGAACATCTTTGACTAATGTCACTGCAGGATGAGAATCAGCCTCAGGCAAAAGTCCTGATGTCCAAACAACATCACCATTCATCCTCCAGTAGACATCACTCATCTAATTTTTGTGTCTGAGACAAAAAGGACACAGTTCCAAATGAATTGCATTAAATGGAGTTTTCAAAAGTTTAGGCTATTATTTACCATTTAAGTATTTAAAAAAAAGAAGACTTTGAGATAATTTGATATGTCAAACTTTTAATATTAATATCGTAATAGTATTATCCAACAGAATTTCGTTCTTCATTGATTCTAAGACTTATGTGTTACATTTCAGATAGCACTTTTCTGGGTACTCAAACGCTTTACAAATGGAAGGGGGGAATCTTCTCAACCACAATTTATAGAAATACATAGATACATTTCTTGTTCAATTAGTGTTCAGATTTTCCTCAGGTGCTTTTGTTCATAAAGTGACATTCAAATCAATAACTGATATTTGAGACAGCTTTTCTGCAAAAACTGAAGACACAGGCCTTTTCGGTCACTGTAAATATAATGGTGTGTGTACTGAGCAAATATACATGAGTGTGGTGCAATCATGAGCAAAAATAAGGGATGCAAACACAAAGCTATTAGATAAAGTTGATGAATAAAAGTATTTGTAATGAAGCACGCTGCAATAATGGTGTTTTTAAGTGGTCATTTTATAGATTTTTTCTAATCGTCTTGTCACTAGCCTACATAAAGATATAATATTTTCTTTATCTTTTTACATTAGGCCTATATATGATTTTGAAGATTTGAGATTGAGATAAGTATAAATGTCCATATATTGTTCACTTGTATTAACGAATAAATCAAACAATCTACTCAAAAGATGTTTACAGTTTGAAAGGCAAAGCAATATGATGCAGGTACCTTTATGGTCTTGTATAGGACACTGCCACCTACTGGACTTCAAGACTCACTTAATATGATTTAAAGGGATAGTTCACCCAAAAATGAGAATTCTGTCATCATTTACTCACCCTCAAGTTGTTCTAAACCTGTATGAGTTTCTTTCTTCTGCTGAACACAAAAAGAAAGATATTTTGAAGAATGTTGGTAACCAAACATTTGATGGGTCCCATTTACTTCCATAGTATTATTTCCCATACTTGTTTCCCCCAGTGGGGCCCATCATCTGGTCGGTTACCCATATCCTTTAAAATATCTTCTTTTCTGTTCAGCAGAAAAAAAAAGAAGAAGAAAGAGAAATTCATAAAGGTTTGGAACAACCCGAGGGTGAGTAAATTATGACAATATTTTCATTTTTGGGCGAACTATCCCATGTAATCTTAAAGTTGTTTAAATGATAAACAGACAGAGCACCCCAGTCATCTCAATTTTCCAATTACCAGGATCACGGATTCCTAAATAAAATGTTCTGCACTATTGGACAGCACAAAACAACAGAAAGAGCAACAGAAAGCTTTTGTAAAACACAAGAAATGTGTATGTGCTTTCATATGCGCCGTTGACAACACTCTGACATTTAAATGAACGATGCAACAGTGGTCAGTACACATTACTTATATTTTTTTCCATATATTTTATTATACAGCATCATCTAATGCTGTAATGGAAATTCCATCCACGAGATGGCGCTTTGCTTGACTAATGACGATAAACTGGACCTCAACATATCACATTTTCAACTTCAAAGTTGTCCTCAGTTGTCAAAAGTCTGTCTTCAGACCAAGTATTGTTTATGTTATGTACATATTATACAAAAACATGTCTTTATCCAGTTGAAGAAGTCTTGAAATTACTCTGTAAACATGTTTTATCCGTATGTCATAACATGTTTGTTTGCATCCATTTAACTTGCTACAACATCTCCTGTCATTTTTACTCGACTTTGGATCTTCAACTCGATCTTGTTGATCAGTAAAATTGGTGGAAGTGGTGGGAAAAAAAAGGTTGAATACAAGTGCAGTGCAGCACTGGAGTTGTCACAGTAGGCTATGCATTGTAAACATCCATGTGTGCAAGATGAGGATAACACCCATAAAGACCAGTAATAAATGATTCCATAAATGCTTATATCACTATGGGGGCAGACCACTCTGTTCAAATAATCATTTATGATAAAATCGGTCAAAGAAATATTCGGTTCTGACTAAGAATGAGAACATTCTCGTGTGCATTGCAAAACTCGAGCAGGGTGCATTATTCACACTTGGTATTCTCTCTCTCTCTCTCTCTCACACACACACACACACACACACACACACACACACACACACACACACACACACACACACGCTTCATCTTTACAGCCCTGTGGATGATGCTTGACCAGAGAGCAGGTCCAGAAGGGCCGCTTCAGTGCCGCACATACTCAACCCTCTCCGCGCACTAACTGACGTGTTTTGCGCATTTCCTGGACCAGCCTTCAGACACACACAGTCAGGAGAAAAGGAGGCAGGTCTGCAGGAAACTGAGTACCGACGGTCAAACAAGAATCCTGGGAAAAGCAAGCGAGTACGGAGCCCTTGAAAACACTCGTCCACGTTCTCCAGTCTGGGGGGAATCGAACGACGCTTTGCGGGGATAACTTTCCTCCCAATGCGCGGAGGAGACGCATCCAGCAGCGCTCGAGCCAGACGAGGGAACAAGCTCACCCTGAGGAGATCCCGCATATATTTCTGGCATATTTTGAGGTGTGGAATGCTGGTCGTATCGGTGCTGATACACCATAGCTCTCCCTTTTCGCTCCAACTTGCATTGACTGCCTACAGGGGTGTTTGGACAGCTTCAAGATCACATGCAGGTTATCCGTAGGTCATAGCAATAGATTCCCGTTCTGTCTGGACCTTCTACACTTTGCATGCAGATCCACGAGGACGACGAAGGGCATTTTACCGTTGTTTCAAAAGGAGAAACAATCCAGAAATCAAACCGGTGGACCGTGACATAGCCTACACTGGTTGAATAATTAACCAGGCGCTGAAGTGGAATATTCCTACTAAAGCTCTCGAAAGTGGCCATGGTGGTCTTTAACGGTCTGCTGAAGATTACGATCAGCGAGGCTTTTGACCTGAAGCCCACAGCCTGGTCTCTGAGACACGCCGTCGGCCCCAAGACGCAAACCTTCCTGCTGGACACGTACATCGCACTCAACGTTGATGATTTTCGCGTGGGTCAGACCTCGACCAAGCAGAAGACCAACAGTCCCGTCTGGAACGATGAGTTTGTAACGGAGGTGCACGACGGCCGGAAGATCGAGCTGTCGGTGTTTCATGACGCGCCGATTGGCTACGACGACTTTGTAGCCAACTGCACCATTCAGTTCGAGGAATTGCTGCATAACGACAGTAAACACTTCGAGGACTGGGTAATGTCTTTTTGTAGTTTTTTGTTGTTGTTTCAGGGTGCTTCTTATAGGGGACCCCCAAAACCATTTAATCCATTTAATGGTCGCTGTGATTTGGAACACGTTTAAAGAATTGGCCAACCTGGTCATTAACTGCCATCATATTCTAAAAATCAGCAAATATGACCAACTGGTAGTTGGATTGGTAGGCCTACTAGTAAAATTTTTTTTCATCGATCTACCTAGCTTGCATGTACCAAAACACAGTCAATAGTTGGGAGTTAAAAAGCTGGGTTGGGGGGATCAGTTAAAAGTAAAATGTTGTAGGGCGAAGTCCTATGAGTTAATTTGTCTTATACACGTATATGACTCTCATTTCAGGGTTTGTAGTAAACGTTTCAGTAGCTACACAAGTTAGGTTACAGGTTGACCAGAGGGCGTATCACCTGTCTTCAAATAGATGCTAGAAAGCATAATTGTTGTTAACTTGATTAGGTAATCTGCTCTAGCTTTCCATAGCAATCAGTAAAAACATGAGCAGTTCTGTCAGTTTTTTAAATCAATGATTTAGTTACATCATAAGAACATCCCAAAAATCTCAGTGTAATGACTGTGTTAAAGGGATAGTTCACCCAAAAATGAAATCTTTCACCATTTACTCACCCTCATGTTCCAAACAAACCTGTGTGAGTTTCTGTCTGCTGTTGAAGACAAATTAAGATATTTTGAAGAATGTTGGTAACCAGACAGTTGACGGTATAGCCATTGACTTCCATAGTAGGAAAAAAATACTATGGAACTCAATGGCTACACCTGTTTGATTACATTCTTCAAAATATCTTCTTTTGTGTTCAGCAGAAGAAAGAAACTCTTTTTGTTTGAAACAACTTGAGGGTGAGTAAATGATGAAAACATTGTCATTTTTGGGTGAACTATCCCTTTAACTGTTCTGTTCTATTGGCACCAAACGCGAGACATGCTGTAGTAGGCTTCTCAACATCATGAAAATACCTGTAAAATATATTTTTTAGATGTCAGTTTATTGTTGTGTCATAGTGCGAGGTTTGATTGCCTTGGGTAAACAACCTCAGTGTTCAAAATAAACCCCCCACCAAAATGAGAACACACATATCTTCCCTTGAACATTCTCTTCACATCATTCGTGTCATGCGCAGGCAGCAGGTGTGTGTATTACTTTCCTCTTTCTCTGATGCCACCTGCATAATTTCTGCAGCAAAGGCCTCAGATAAATGCTCAGATAACCCCGGTTGCATAGAGACGGTGAATGAAAGAGGTTGGCTGCCTGTCATAAATATTTCTGCTGCTGAAAAGAGCCATGCAGCCATCATTAATGCAGACATAATCTGATGCCAAACGGCCCGACAACTTGCATCTCTCAATCTGTTCATCCTGAGGTTATTGCAGTATTTGTAAATCTGATATTTTGTAACATGTAAATGTTCCCACACATAGGCCTAAAGTGTAAAATGTTTTGTCAGGTAACTTAACATTTCAAAATTACGTGATAAAAATGTAATTACAATTTAATAATTAAAAATGATGAAATAATTTAATACAACTTATCTGAGATGACTATATACGATTATTGCCCTTACATTTAAGCTAATAATATATGAGCCGGAGCAAAAAGGTATACTTTCAGAGAAACACTAACCATTAACCATCATACAACAGCCACTAGTTGCCATATAGAATCAGACGAGGAGAGTAGCACCATTATGACTGAAATATACAGCAGCTATTATAACATTTACACATATTTATGACATTTACACCATTTTTTTTATTTTCAATTCAGTCCTAAACCTTGTTATCAGTATTTTATTGTCATTGGCAAACACAATATATATATATATATATATATATATATATATATATATATCCTGGGTGCCCTGAAATGTGTCGAGATCAGTCGAAACAATGAATTGTGCCAGAGTAATAGAATATCAGTGAACAGTATACTGAGTAATATAGGGTAACACTTTGTTACACATTACATGTACTTTCTGAAGTAAAAACATGTTATGTTGCATATGCATATTTACATGCAACTAACCCCAAACCAAACCTTAACTCTAACCCGGTCACACTTTTTATATTAGGTGTCCTTACCTACTATGTACTTAAAAATAAGCACAATGTAGTTATTGTGTTGATGTTGTATTGCAAAACACTTTTGCTGCTATGGAGGAGGGATATGTGTAAGGTTAGGGACTGGTTTGTGGTATGGGTAAGTTAATGATTCATTTTAATGATAGTACATAGTAGTTAAATACACCTAATATAAAGTGGCACCCCTAACCCTAACTTTTAAATGTTTAATTAAATTAACAAAGACATTTACAAACAAAGTGTAACCCAGTAATAGAATAGCATTGTATATAATTTAATACTCTAGTACTGTTGAATATAAGTATACAGTATATGTATGTACAACATCAATCTTGGTGTCTTTAATATGCCTGGTTTGCCGTTTGTGACTTGACTTAGTCCTAGAAACTGCTCTGCTCTTTGTAGTTTGACACAGACGGAGATGTGAATTATTTATGTGCCATCATAAGCTCCGTTGGGGTGTTAAGAAGTACAGTGCCAATACAATCGCCTGCCTTTATGTTGCCTTCTCAGATTGGATTGCGGCAGGATTGGCCCCTACCATTAAAGACATAGAGCCTTATAAGTCTGTGTGGAGAATCTGGGGATCCTGATTTGATCTATTTATACAAGCACATGGGTTCACATTTATACAGAGATGTTGCATGTAATCTGAGTTAAAATATAAACATGAATATAGATGCTTGTTTATACAGATTACTGATGCATAGAGAGATATAAACAGATTTGTTCAATTTCAATGCTGTCAGATCTCTAATTCTTTTTAAAGCTTTGTTGAGCTGTGTTGCTGTCTACTGTAGTGTCTACACATGCAACACAACATCCTATGCTCCAGCAACATCTGTTCTCTCACAAGTATTTTTGTTAGTTTTTGAGTAACCCATTGATTTCCCTCTATCTATACTGTATATATATATATATATATATATATATATATATATATAGGTTATTGACACATGAAAGGTTGAGGACTTCTTAAGTTAATTCTGCTTTCAGTTGGTAATGACAGTGCAAACAAGTAACCAGGGCTGGTTGCACCAGTTACAACTTACCCTAGTTGGGGCCTTTACAACTTACAGCATTAACATCAGAGCTTTGTACCATTGAATGTATTTGACATTTAACCACATACAGTATGCATGCAGGTTGGAAAAAAACAAACACTTAAAGACACATAAGATGCACACTGTTCGCCATGATGGTTTTTAATTGCTTGAAATATGATTAGAATCAGTTCAAAAAGAGAATATACTGTTAACTGCAACAGTTAAGTCTGTCATATAGGCTACATAAAATTATGTGAACATTATTATTGTGTGTTTGGGAAATGGCTTCTAATGGTGAGACTTTTATTTTTGTTATCAGGCTCATTACTATGACTCTTATTTTACTTTAAATTTGGGATTGTTTACTGTGAATATTGATGTTTACTTTGTTATAACATATTGCTTGTGATGTTCCTCATTTGTAAGTCACTTGATTTATATGTACTAATATAAAACTAAAATGCTCAGCTTTTTAAGGCTGCTTAGATCAATTAAGGTAAATGTCATATTAAATGATTACGCATTACTTGAGGGAGGGATTCGCTTTGAGAGCAAATGATGCAACCAAATTAACTAGATATTTATTTACAAGCAAACTAGTAGCTACTAAGTCCCTGTATAAATGTGTAAATGTCCTATTTTAAATAAGACCAGTTAGGTGCAACCATACCCTACCCTACCCAAGCATTTCGGCCTCAGGCAAGCAGGATTCCTGGCAGAGCGTGTCTGTGTGTGTGTCATGAGTATCTGTCAAGACAGACAAGTGCCTGATAGTGTAAAGAGAAAAAGAGCATCAGTCTGTGGGACAGATGTGTGCAGAGGCAGGCTTTGGTTTGGCTCACGGGAAGCGCTTGTGTAATTTGGAAGTCATTTGAAAGAAAGTGTGAGAAAGGTTGTAGAGGTTTGGTCAGACTATAAGAATTACTCAGTCACCTTTTTTCCCCATGAACCCTACACATGCACACAAACACACTCAACTATTTCAAAGGCAGCTCCTCCCCGGTCGTGCCCACACTTGCACGCTGCAGGCTTATTTTGTTCTAAAGGGCATGTCAGTGTTATGTTGTTCATCCTAGGCAGCACATTGCTGGAGCTTTTCATCTTCATTTGCTTTAACCGAGAGCTGCGTGGTTGGGCCAGTTGGAGATGTGAAGGCCGAGGTCTGCCGGCTGTGTAAACTTTAGAATAAGTTAGAGGTTGGGCTGAATCCACACGCACCCAGGGGTTAAATTGGGATTTATTATGTGGGGGTGCTCTCCCTAGGGGGGTCAGGGGGCATGCCCCCCCGGGAATTTTTTTTTGAAAAATAAACCATTAAATAGCACTTTCTGGAGAGTTTTGTGCAAAGAAATGGAGAAATTGAGTATTACATGATATGTGAAAAACTGCAAGGTTAAGAGCATTTACTTTGCAACAGGTATTAGGACATTTAGCATTTACATTACTGCTAATCAGTCATCACTTGATTACACGTTGTAATACCTTGTTATGATATAGTGACCCATACAATGTGCCAAACATAATGTGCCACATGGAGAGACAGTGCAGCATATGACAGTAGCAACAGCTGAGAAGATTTGGGTCTGTGGTGACCAGGTCCACCTCATACAAACTTCCTTCTCCCATTCTCTCTCTTTACTACGACAACACACACACACACACACACACACACACACACACACACACACACACACACACACACACACACACACACACACACACACACACACACACACACACACACACACACACACACACACACACACACACACACACACACACACACACACATAAAAAGGCAAAGTTTTGATTTCTGGCTCCAGTGGTTGCCTCATTACACAACCCACGTAAAGTTGATAATTCCGCGAATAACTGCAATTGCAGATTTCGAACAGAGTTGGCGAAAACTGCGGACTGCAGCTTTAAGATATAAAAATGATGATAACACTGGTTAGTTTTACAATCAACATTTGAATTTATTTGTGTTTTACCTTTGTAATTTAATTTTGATTTTACATTTCATTTCATACACATTCTTAAAAACAGTACAGAGAACACACATCTATAACTCATCACTCATCTATAACTTCATTACTTCCCACAATGGCTGGTATGCAAACACCTAAGTATTAGTCTGCCTTTTCTTACACGCCAGGTGCTCTGCAGATTAATGTAATTCTTAGTATTGTTTCTTGTATGCTGGTGGCTATAATATTTAGTAATGGTAAATAATTTTCATAGTAAGTCAGATACTTATTATTGTGCATTATTATTTGTTTATATTTTAGAACCACATCCAACTTCACATGTAACGTCAAATACAACTTCATAGTTGACTTCACGTTGGAGTTGTAAATAAATCTTCCTGGATCTCAGCCAGACATCTCTGGTTCAAGTTCTTTCAGTGTTTCAGACCGTTTTCAATAGTTTTTACAAGCATATTGCCTATATTTTTGTAATATATTAAGCACTGTTACACTTTTTGAAACTATTGGAGCTTGTGTAGGCCTGTCACTGACAGGCTGTCAGTGCTTTCTGAACATATTGAAGACACTTTTAAAAATACCGCAATAATACCGAACACTGTGATAATTTTGGTCATTTTCATACTGTCCCATCTCTACTGCCAACATGTTACAGAGCTAGTCATGCTAAACATGTCTGGAATATCACCCCACCTTTTGAAGAAGTAAGTCAGTTTCCTCTTCTTGGGGGAATATGCTCCACTCATTTCAATTTATCTCTGAAAGTTGCTTGATTTAATTTTCATTAACCACAGAGCTTGGTAGCTAAAAGTAACTTAGGTCTAGCAAGTCTTACATTTCTGTAATTCACACAGATCAAATACAAATATGCTGACTGAATAGATTGCTAGTTTATTTTAAGTAGCCAGCTAACGTTAAATTAGCAATTCTCTTGGCAGTTTGCTGATAATCCGGTATCTGAAGTAAAATGCTCAAAACATCTCCTGAGAAAAATCACATGGTCAACCTAGTCCTGGTTATTTAATTTTGATTTAGTCTTGTTTTTCTTACCTTGTCATTCAAGGCCAGGGCACTTTTTTGACATTTCTGGAACATCCACATCCCGCGCAACCACGGTCTCCCAGGAACATTCATTATTGCTGCGTACATTTATCCGTGTCAGATGCGCATGCGCGAGCGGTGCGCGATCATGGTCGACTGACAACGAGATTAAGCAGCTGAACAAAAATACGGCCGTGTTCCGATTTTTCTCATCTCAGCTCCGCCGAGACAAAATAGACATGCCATTTCAAAAATCTTTCATTTATTGTCAGAAATATGTTTTCAAAAGCATCACTTTCATCAAATTGTATGTGACATAATTTCCAGTAGGCAACTGACTGCAAACGAGCAGGCTTATGTGCCGGGGCTGAGCCCCGGAGAGCCCCGGCCCAATTTAACCACTGCACGCACCCATGTCTGTCTGCACTGTCTTTTATCTGCCCTCAGTAGGATTGTGATCTAGGTTTCGATATCGTTTGAATTTTAGAGATTATGATTCCGATTCTGCTTATCGACTCCGAATTTTATTGATTCCCAGTTTCGATTCCCATAAGGTAGATAAAAAAATTAGTCGAATTATAACTAGTATGCATTTCAAACATTATTACAGACAAGTAGGACGATAAGACCAAATAAACAAATTCGCATAATAAATAAATACAGCTGAACTAGGGCAGCACAATAAAAACAGATTTTGCGATATTTCGTTTTTTCTGCGATATATTTCGCAATATGAAAACAGTTTCACCAGATGACTTGAATAGCTCTGTTTGGAAAGAATGAATCATTCTAGAATGATTGTTGATTGTGTAGGGGAGTGCATCTGCATACTAGAAAATAATGAATAAATGACAAGCATAGATAAATACAATACAACAAAGATACAAATGAAAGTCTTGCAATATTCAGTTATAGAAATTGAATCATTAAATGTAAAATAACACTATATTCTTCACTGTACAGTACAAGTTAAATATAATTAATCTTTGTTAAAGCTACAAAAGTGATTTTCTCTTTGTATTTTGTTGTTTGATTTACATTAATGACACAGAAAGCAGCAGGTTTATTAGGCTGCTGTCACTTTAACTTGATCGAATGCATGGATCCAATATACTGATATGCATCTGTTTTAGTTGTTTACATTAACTTAAGACATAAGCGACTGTGTTTACGAGGATACTCACTGAGACTCTCATCTTGCCATAATTTTGCATGTATGTGTCCATTTAAGAATAAAAAAGAGGCGTAAAAGAGACCGGAATTTGGTGTTGGCGTGCTGTATGTGCTCCTCTGTGTGCACATTCAAGGTCCAAATTGAGTTCTCTTTCCCGTATTCTTGCGTTTGAATGCATGGTTTAAAATCGCGTGCATGTTTAAACTGACAGGACCTAAAACATGTGCAAATGATAAATGTTTATTTTATAATGGTTATTCTTTGCAATTAATTTGCTAGTCACGTGCATTTCGAACCGTCGGGCCTGGTCCATATGGATCACTTGTTTGCATGAACACTTTGTGCCTAATAATAGAGCACATTTCTCTAGGTTAACGATAATGTCACAATTATGTTCTGTCTTGTCTGCACCTGTTCTTGTTAACCCTCTGGGGACGGATTGGGCGGTACCGCCCAAAATGACATACTTTTACAAATGTGTAATTATCTTAAAAACTGTTAATGATAGAGAGGTGCAGTCTTTTTTGCCGTCTTCCTCAGATTCTGCTGAAAACAGTGATAACAAACTTACCCGGCTTGTATACACACTTCCTTGTTGCGCAATACCACTTCGTCAAAGGCCAATGAAATCAGTGTTGTTTGGCAGATTCACGAGCAACAACCAATGGAAAAATTGCCGATGGAGGAATATTTTTCTTACCCAATCAGAGGAAGGTTACCATGACGTATTCTAGCAAATCGGAGGACTCTGTAGCCTTGCAAGGGGTGGTACTATATACTATTACGCAAACAGCGTTGAGTGGCAGAGACGACAGAAAGCGAACGGACACGTCGAGTATAAACGAGGCTTTACGGAGCGAGAGCGCACAGAGACATTAGAGAGAGACAGAACAATTATAATATATATATATATATATATATATACATACAATTATAGCATTATTTATTGTTTTAGCACTTTTATGATGGCAAGCAGTAAACGATTTACGGTGGAACAAGCTCTGGAACAATTACTGGAGAGTGACGAGGAGAAAAGCATTGCTTAGAAAATTCTAAGCATTCCTAAGAAAAACGCCTCGGACTATTTGTAAATAAAGTTAAATTTTTCATTGTTCATTACACATTTTATTTAACAATTACACATGTCTGTCAAGCAAAGGCTTTGACAAATATATTTTTTGTTCAAAAACTGTTCACTATTGTTGTGTGATGTGTGATTTACAGAAAAATAAATGCCAAAAATCAAATTTCCGTTTTTGAAATTCTCTAGTTTATGGTACATTTTCACTCGTACTTCCTTTATAAACATATTACGTGCGCTTAGGTTAGCTTAGGGTCTTCTGAATCAATAGATACCAAACACATAGTGTTCCATCTCCATTACATATAGTTTATTAGCCCAAATGTAAAAATAGAGAAAACGGACCAAAAAGAGCTTAGTCCCCAGAGGGTTAATGCCTGATTAGTTAGTTCTTCCTCCACCTGTGTCTAGTTAGTTTCCTGATTTCACCCTGTGTATTTATACTCCCTGTTCTGTCCAGTCCCTTGTCAGTTCTCATTAATGTTTGTTGTGGTTGTGTTTGTCCTGTCTGAGTTTTACCAGTAAACATTGTGTTATACCCTCATCTTCATCTTGTGCCCTCAACTACAACACACACTTACAGATAACGTTAAGAGTGAGCGGCCATGGCTAACGTTATGCTACTATGTACATGTTTCAAATGATAAGCCATGTTTGAGGTCGATAAATGATAGGCGAACATTTGCATTTCCTGCCCAACATAATTACCACATAGACCAGCCGTGGTAAAGATCTGTCCGTCACGGACTTCGCAACTTCTTGTAGAGTTTTTTTCTGCGACTAATAGACTAATTCAAATTTTGTCGACTAAACCTCTTCTAATCAACTAACATTTAGTTGACTATAAGGGGAAAGCCCTGGTTATTTTAATAAATTGTAGGGGTTGTTCTGTTTGTTTTATAGAGAGTTTGGTTAATCATGCCAATAAGAGACTTCAATTTACAAAAAATTCTACCCGATAAATTTTTTTTAGAGCTTTGCATAACTAGAGAGATGCATATTCATTAAAAATAACCAAATAATAAGAAATATTGTGATTTTCTTTGTTTTACCTTATTTTCATGCCTGTTTTGTGTTATTTGAGAATAAGCTTTTAACCAGCCACTATAACGCACCTTTTGTGCAATCGAAAAGGTTCTTCATCGAACCATACTGTAGATGCCTTTAAAGAATTTAATTTCAAATAGTGCAGTGGCGATCCATTGACATTTCAAAATATTTGAAACTTACATCATAACGAAGCCTCGTTTACTGAAATCACATGACTTTGGTAGTCTTATGTACGCTCTGAATCACTGGTTCACAAAGGTTTCGAAGGTATTTCGAAAGCGTGCATCACTAATTTGGCAAATTTCAGATATTTGTTTTGAGAGCAAATTGCTGTCGTCACTCAATTAAAGAGCCTGTGTGTAAAGAACAGATTTAAGCACTCAAAAGTGGAATAACAACCACTTTTAGCTTGTTTGTGTTCAGAAAGTAAAGTACCAACACTTAACCCATATTCATTCAGCTCGATATAGTTTCCAGTGTGAAATACGGAGGTAAGATCTTTGCACAGTGAAGTGCTAAAGGTGAAGTGTGTAATTTCTGTACTGTACTCGCTTGTATTCTGTATGTTTTGATAGCATAGCAGTTTTCATTGAATCAACCCGGTTTAGCTTTGGCACACTTCACCTTTAATGGTCAACAACCGACATTTTATCCAATCGTTAACAGATGATGGTTAATTGTTGATTAGTCAAATTGCTACCTTGAAAGTTTCTGTTTCTGCTCAGTTGAAAATTTACTTGTTGTAATGTCAGTAATTAAGAGGCAATGGCTCAAAATAAGTTGAAGTGCAAGCCATCTATCAAAGAGATGACCTTCTTTGACATTCACTCTCATTGTCTAACCATGATCTGTCATTATCATGGACTCATTATGATTTCCAGCCTAGCCCTCTTAACCATTCCCTTGTTAACTGTCATTATTTTTCTTTCTTTCTTTCTTTCTTTCTTTAATTCATTTAGTAATTTTTTATAAGCTGTCCAATCGTGCTTGTTTTATTCATTCATTTGTTCATTAATTTTTAGCTTATTCGTTCATTAAATATGTTCGTTCATTAAATATGATACAGCTTAGGGGCTGTTTTCATGACACCATTTTTAACTAAAAACGTAAAACTTTTTATGCGTGTTTGGCCGTTCGTTTACACGACATGCAAGTGCATGTTTTTGAAAATGTTCTCAGTGTAAACAACAAAAAATGCGAATCTCTGAAGACGATGACGTCATGCACATGCGTATAACATGTTTAGTCTATAGTGTTTCATCGCCATCCAATGGCCTGGCAGGAGAACACAGCGAATGGGGATCGTTTTGACAATTATGTCGTCTGCACGTGGAAAACTCAAAGGAAAAACATTTCTGTTTTAAGCATATCGATGTCGTGTAAACATACCCTTAATCTACATTGTGAATAGTGTGTGAACTGTATGTAAACTCTTGGAGCGACACAGGAGCAGGTGTAAGCAATATCACCACAGATAGTGTCACTCACTGAAGGATTGGCTTTCCTGAAAGGTTAACCACACAGGATGGTATCTCTCAGTTCCTGGTTTCTCTCCTTAACTTGATATGAAACTCTTAACATAAATAGATAGCTTCAAATTTTGGTTTGGTGAATGGTTTTATTGAATCATGTGTTATGAAATTGCGCTTTAGTGTTAGTGTTGTCATGAATCAGCAAGGAATCTGTATTTTCCACTGACAAACTGGTTTGTTTGTTGTGTGGTTAAGGGACATTACATTACTGATGACATATGTGGACATTGTCATCCATCAATGTTGGGTGTTGTTTGCAGCTATATTCCTCTTACCTTCATGCTTCTGACTTGGATCTGCAGAAAACAATAGTGTCATGGCTGCTTCTCAAAGCTCTTCTCTCTTCTCACTGCCAGACACAACACACCCTCTGCGACGACATCCATGCCCTCTGTGTTTGCCCTTATTGTCTGTTTTAGGATGCTCTTGCTGCAGGAAAGAGCTAACAATGTGAGCCCGCTTTTTATAACATGCAATAGTGACTCTTGATGACTAAACTAAATATAAGAAGGAATGACCTGAACACACATTGCTGGATGTGAGATGGTTTTAAACTGTTCTTGTGTTGTAGGTAACTGATAAAATTAATTCATAACATAATCAAAATTCATTTTAACGACATCTTTTTTCGTAATGACGAGATAATATGTCGTTAAAACGACATATTTATCTCATAATAATGAGATGCTATGTCGTTAAAACAACATATTTTCTTGGCCTATAAGGACATGTGTAGTCATGTACAAAATATGCCTTTATCCACATAAGATGTATAGTCTATCACGCCTTTATCATACTTCTATGTTCAAAAAGCTGAAGCAAATAGTAGCATCTCCCAATCAGAGGCGAATCTACACTGACTGGGGGCCCAGATAAAATTAATCAGTGAGGCCCTTTTTTAAAATGTATTTTATATAGGCCTAAAAGTTTTTTTCCCATCTATATATATATATATATATATATGTATATATATATTATTTTTGTTAATAGGCTATATCTTCATTACCTAGAGATATAATTAAACAAAGAGTAGTCAAAAACATCTAACAGAACATACCCTAAGTTGTTTATTTTTTTCAACGTGTTATTTTTTTGTTAAATAACGAAATGTCAGGCTTCGTCTTTATAACAGAAGATGCATACAAACATTTTCAAGATACAGCCTACAATCTTCACATGTATAAAGGATTGTTACCTTACAAACAGTCCCTGTGGTGGAATAAGCAACGCTACATAGAAATATATGGTTAGCATCTTAATTTTAAACTTAATTTTATTATTTTATTAGTTAATTAATTATGCTAACTCAACTAATTTATAAAGAGCTGGATACGAATTACTTATAAAATAATGTCAACTATTAAATGTATGCTAGTGATTAGAGTTGCCATAGACTAAAGATTTTTCTAGACTAGTAGTCATTTTTTAAGCAATTAGGACTAATCGCACGTTTATATTCAATCCTGGGTGCATATATAGGCTATAGCTAATATTCCTATTCAAGCGCATGCGTAAATCTTGCCGCAAAGCACCGGCAAAAGTAGGCTAATGATAATATATGTGTTTATAACGAAATAAACATAAAAAATAACGAAGCATTTTAATTGTTTATTCATAAACTAGTGTTTTCTAAATCAGTGTAGGCTGCAAATATATTTCCATACATCGCTGTGAAGTAGATTACATAATCAGATGGTAGGCTACCATATGTATTTGCTTTCGACTGGATTTTTTTCGTCGGTGGACATTTCAAGCTTTATATAGATAGCTATATTTCTCGTGTCTGTGAGGCTAGTCTATACGCTTTTTTTCAGTTCATTTTTGAGATGCGCTCCAATTCACGGAGACCCTGAAAGCGCATCCTGTTTGTTTTCTTTTCTTTTACAAAAGCACAACGTTTTCTTGTTGTTGTGAGTTTACACAAATAAAAGTAGTTGCGACTGATGCATTATTAAGTACTGTATGACCAGAAATGATGGGTTATTTCCACTGTTGATAGGAAAATGCGAGTGATGGCACCGGCGCCTTCATGTCATGCAGTGCACTCCACACTCCGCACAAACACTTGGATATGCATCTAATGATAGCGAACATTTATCTAGGTTAACGTTAGAGCGAGCGGCCATGCCAGATGGATAAGTCCTCTTCATGTTTAACAAATCTAATTCTGATGCATTTTCTTGCGCCAATTTGAAAAGGGCGGCTGAAACACAACACTTAACCTATACAGATAAACGTCCAACGCTAGTGTTAGTCTTTAAATAAATTCATTTAGGCTTTAAAATAAATATTGTTTGTGGGCTAATTAATACCACAATAATTTGCTTATTTTATAGTCTACTTATATTTATTAATTTGTGTTATTCATTAGATACCATTTAAAGGATTTGTTGTGCACCACTATGATAATAGAAAGCCATGTTAAGAGTCTTCTTTATAATAAATACTGGGCTCATCTGCTAATCTGTAGGCTACACACGCTTTATCAATAAGGTGTGTACAGAATTTTATCTTTTAACATGAATGTCCATTGGGGGCTGCTATTGCTTCAGCTTTTTGAACGTAGAAGTATGATAAAAACATGATAGGCTATACATTTTATGTGGATAAAGGCATATTTTGTACATGACTACACGTGTCCTTATAAGGCCAAGAACATTTGTCGTTTTAACGACATAGCATCTCGTTATTATGAGAAAAAGATGTAGTTTTAACGACATAAGATCTCGTTATTACGAGAAAATATGTGGTTTTAACGACATAACATCTTGTTATTACGACATATTATGTCATTTTAACAACATAAGATCTCGTTATTACGACTTAATTGAGTGGAAAAATAATATGTATGTGGCAGCAATGCGTCACCATAGTCACAAGCTTGAAATCAGAGTTGATCTTTTGACATGCAGAGTTTCCCGCTGTTGTACTTGCTAAGCATTCTCCTACCATTGCTCCTTTTCTTTGTTTTAAAAACCAGACTTAATATTTATCTATTTATGGGAGACGGCGAACACATTAAACTTTGTGCAGTGCTGCTTATATTTAACAAGTAGTAAAAACGTGCCATCCCGCACCCAAAACCAGGCTTCGAAGCAAGGACTAGTGGGACAATGTTATCCTGCATCACTTCACAGACGATGAATAGAAGGAGAATTTTAGGACACAACAGTCATTTATGACACTATATTCAACAACAACAGCTTGTTCCGCACGTCATACATCATTACAACATTTCTACATCATTGCACATGCATAGAACTTTGCAGTTTCAGTTTTCAATCAGATCTAGTGTTTACATGTCTGATCAAATGGATTAGAAATGGTTTAAAACACCCCTTTACAATTCTAATGAAATTTAAATCAGATTTGGCCAATTCATTATGATAGATGCAATTACATTTTTATTCCGACTGTGCTACTATTCCATTTACAAACCTATTATTAGGATCAATTTAAACACAGCCAAGTATATATACTGTATATATATATATATATATATATATATATGTGATTATATGAGCCACAATTGAAGCAGTTGTAAAATAGCTGATATATACAGGTCCTTCTCAAAAAATTAGCATATTGTGATAAAGTTCATTATTTTCCATAATGTAATGATAAAAATTAAACTTTCATATATTTTAGATTCATTGCACACCAACTGAAATATTTCAGGTCTTTTATTGTTTTAATACTGATGATTTTGGCATACAGCTCATGAAAACCCAAAATTCCTGTCTCAAAAAATTAGCATATGATGAAAAGGGTCTCTAAACAAGCTATTAACCTAATCATCTGAATCAACTAATTAACTCTAAACACCTACAAAAGATTCTTGAGGCTTTTAAAAACTCCCAGCCTGTTTCATTACTCAAAACCGCAATCATGGGTAAGACTGGCGACCTGACTGCTGTCCAGAAGGCCATCATTGACACCCTCAAGCAAGAGGGTAAGACAGAAAGAAATTTCTGAACAAATAGGCTGTTCCCAGAGTGCTGTATCAAGGCACCTCAGTGGGAAGTCTGTGGGAAGGAAAAAGTGTGGCAAAAAAACGCTGCCCAACGAGAAGAGTTGACCGGACCCTGAGGAAGATTGTGGAGAAGGACCGATTCCAGACCTTGGGGGACCTGCGGAAGCAGTGGACTGAGTCTGGAGTAGAAACATCCAGAGCCACCGTGCACAGGCGTGTGCAGGAAATGGGCTACAGGTACCGCATTCCCCAGGTCAAGCCACTTTTGAACCAGAAACAGCGGCAGAAGCGCCTGACCTGGGCTACAGAGAAGCAGCACTGGACTCTTGCTTAGTTTTGCATGTTATTCGGAAATCAAGGTGCCAGAGTCTGGAGGAAGACTGGGGAGAAGGAAATGCCAAAATGCCTGAAGTCCAGTGTCAAGTACCTACAGTCAGTGATGGTCTGGGGTGCCATGTCAACTGCTGGTGTTGGTCCACTGTGTTTTATCAAGGGTAGGGTCAATGCAGCTAGCTATCAGGAGATTTTGGAGCACTTCATGCTTCCATCTGCTGAAAAGCTTTATGAAGATGAAGATTTCATTTTTCAGCATGACCTGCCACCTGCTCACAGTGCCAAAACCACTGATAAATGGTTTACTGACCATGGTATTACTGTGCTCAATTGGCCTGCCAACTCTCCTGACCTGAACCCCATAGAGAATCTGTGGGATATTGTGAAGAGAAAGTTGAGAGACGCAAGACCCAACACTCTGGATGAGCTTAAGGCCGCTATCGAAGCATCCTGGGCCTCCATAACACCTCAGCAGTGCCACAGGCTGATTGCCTCCATGCCACGCCGCATTGAAGCAGTCATTTCTGCAAAAGGATTCCCGACCAAGTATTGACTATTGGGTGCATAACTGAACATAATTATTTGAAGGTTGACTTTTTTTTTTGTATTAAAAACACTTCTTTTATTGGTCGGATGAAATATGCTAATTTTTTGAGACAGGAATTTTGGGTTTTCATGAGCTGTATGCCAAAATCATCAGTATTAAAACAATAAAAGACCTGAAATATTTCAGTTGGTGTGCAATGAATCTAAAATATATGAAAGTTTAATTTTTATCATTACATTATGGAAAATAATGAACTTTATCACAATATGCTAATTTTTTGAGAAGGACCCATAGATCAGTTTTGATTAAGTCTGGTTCTGGTATTGTATCTGGGCCTTTGTATCATGTTGGTGTCATGTGTATATCCCACAGCAGTGGACTAGTATTTATATCCTTAAAATGCCACTGCACTGATTGACAGACAGGACCAATATAAAGGCTGTCTGGATTGACAGGACCCTTTCTTAGCTCAGCCTTGTTTCCCCACGGGGCCCGACAGAGGAGCGGACAGTAGTATCCTCCTGGTGGCCCTGGAGGAAACAGGGGTCGGGGTACTGCCGGGCCGGAGCTAAAAATACCAGCGGTACGTTTGAGTCGCACGGTAGCCTGGGCTTCCTGTTTTCACTCTCCCATATTCACTTCCCAGAGAGATAGAGGGACATAGAGGAGGTGGTGGGGTGATGCCTTCAGTGATATCAAGACACATATGCTCACTGATTGATTTTGATTCCCACTGAAAGAAAAAATGGAGTATATATAAAAATCACCAACAATTAGGACTTTATCTGCAGCCAGTACTAACTCTGATAGAAAATCAGCAAATTCTTTGATAAAGTCTATGTATGGGGCCCTGGTGGCATGTACACAGTAGCCAGCACAAAGGTCAAACGGGATTTATCATTTACACTAGATAGTGTTACATTATGGCAAAAGGTACAGTATAGAGAAACATTGCTGTAGTTTTTTTTTCCATTAAAGCTGCTATATGTGATTTCAGATGTTTTGCTAACTTGCTAAGTGCCAAGGCCAAAGTACTTTAAGTTCAGTTTTGATGCAAAGGCTAACCATATGCCTAAAGTCGAATAGCCGCATAGTGAACACAGGTGCTCAACACATCCACACTAGAAAGTCTCATGCTTGTCCAGTGTCTGCACTATTTCTATACAGAAGTTATGACCGATACATTTTTTTTGTTGTGCTCTTTTGAACTAGAAATGCAGTTCTCTTACAGTTTGTCCAAGTGGCCATCTATTGTTGCTGTCAGCAAAATGATTTGCGCAGTATATCAGTATCACATTGGTTGCCAGTTGATACTTTCGTTATGTTTTTATATTTCAGGGATTCTCAGAAGGGGAAGTCATCATAGTTTGGTAAATTTGTATAGTGGTGAATGGGAGACTACAACAAATATGATTTTTTTGCACTCATTTGCTTCAATAGCAAAATAAAAAAATAACGATAGCATTTTTGTGGCTTTCCAAAAGAGGAAACAAATATAAAGAGATTGATTATGGCATTCAAAACAGAGAAAGACATCACATTTACAGTTCTGCCCTCAGCCGTTGTGTTAGAAAAAATCTAACAGCAGTGTTTTTTTCTTTCTTTTTTAAATGTAATAAAATTAGGGTTATAAACGTTTTAAGCGTTATATAACTCTTTCCATGCCATTGGTGGAATTTTCCGGCTTTCTGTGTTTTCACTCTTATACGTTAGGGGGGCGTTATTTTGCTTCTTCTTCTAAAAAAAGTAGAGTCTCCGGATCATAACACAGACTAAAAAGGAGCAAAAACAAGCAATGAAAGCATTGCTTATGCTCATTATAGTTTTGGGGGAGGGGGGTTTCAATGATCATTCAAATGTATTGATTTGCTTTTTAGTGGCTATTGTGATATTTTAGTGGCTTGAGTTTGACATGATGTGATTATTACCTGCCATGTGACAGAATCCTCTTCTCTAAATCTACAATTAGTTGCTTTATTGTTGATTCTGAGACAGACAGACCAGCAGCAACCCTGCAATGTAATAAGTGCGAGGAACACGTTTTCTCATGTTCACATTCCTTAAATAACTAAAAAACTCTGTAGGGAAAAGTACGGACTAAAAAGAAGAAAAAAGGGAATGCTCAAGAGCAGTCCTTTTGTGAATGCGTGTGTTTACATTCATATTGATTCTAAGGGCAGCGTCTAATTTAAATAGATGGACAATAGGTGGTAGGTCAAAAGCATGACTTGAGTTTACACTCATGTGATGTCTGTCTTCGTTTGCTCTTTAAGTAAATTAATGTTAATGTAATAGTGTCTTGAAGGGATGCAGTGTAAGAATGGACATTGATGCCTGACGCTCTTTTAGCATTTAAATTTTGCTAATTGAACAGTGTTGAAGAGTCACAAGGGAGATCGAGAGACAGAATGCATGCCAGGAATGCTTTTAAGTGTAGGTCTCTGATTTGAATTAGGGCTGTCACCACTTGAAATATCTGCTAATGCTGATACCAAAGCTTGTAAACATGTTAACACACGTAAACACTGGCACGTAAACATCATGCGACAATAAACATTCTTGTGTAGAAAATAACTTGTGAATGGGTAAATTATATTTTTGGGTGAATCTCACAAAAACATTCAGGCCACATTTAACCCTCCAAAAAGTAATTATATTATGCATAAATAAAATAAAAACCCACTGGGATTTTTTTTAATCCATCATTGTGACATTATTTTCATGACATTTGAGCATTTATTCTTTATACTGTATTACTGTAATACTGTATTACTACCGTAATACTAGTTTAATTCACATTAAATGTGTAATTTTTGACATTTTTACACTTGCAAACATTTCAATACGATGTTAATTTTTTTAAGATAATGATGGATTAAAAATGTTTAATTGTCTTGAAAATAATGTCATGATGCAAATGGTATCATCTAGTCTATTTTTAAAGCAACACATAACTTACATTTTGACAATAAAAAACGTCTCAGGTTACGACTGTAACCTATGTTCCCTGAGAACAGGGAACGAGACACTGCGTCGAATGACGCTAGGGGAACGCCTCAGCCGTGACAGGTGTCTGAAATCACAATCAAATCACGGCAATCACATTGACCGGTGACAGCCCGTGAATCATTAGCGTGCATGATTAACGTGCGACCTGGAAGTATAAAAGGGCCCATTGCAAACAAGATAATCACCTTTCGTCTGAAGGTACTGTTTGGCCCCGAGGCAATGGCAAGGAGACGCAGTGTCTCGTTCCCTGTTCTCAGGGAACATTACAGTCGTAACCTGAGACGTTCCCTTTCGAAAGGAAACTCGCACTGCGTCAAATGACGCTAGGGGAACGATATACCCACGCTGCCATGCTGAGGGGAGTGCATGCCCTGTGGCAGTGACAACTGTCAGAACCAGCAAATTCAAATGAAACGCTAGAACCACTCACCCTCAGGTCACACTGGGCTGTCAGTGACAGCATTCCCTACGGTCATAGCCCAAGCTATATGTTCAACAGGAAAACAAACACCAAAGGCAGTGTACTCAGCGATAAAGCAAAAACCCTTAAAGCAGGGAAGTACAACATACGCCACTATAACCTCAACGGAGGAACATACAGAACTGAATGGAAGTACTCAGACCTACCCTGTGTCACAGGGGAATATTTCAATTCCACCCTGAGGTTTACCAGGGTGCGGGCCTGCCAGCGGCTCTAGGGGTGACAGAATTTTTATCTGTGCCCACCCAAGGGGAGTGGGGCTTGTGAGCCAACCACCTACAACCCGACGCTCGAGGAGTAGCTCAGCGAGGTGAGTGAAGCCTATACTGGCGGCCTAGATCTGTATGCCAGTTCTGCACGGCAGGGTCGGGCAGACAGACCCAGTCTCTTCTTGATGCGAAAGAAGGCCTAATAAACGAATAAATGGCTCTGCTCAATAAAGACATATGTACCATGGAGGCCTATTTGAGGCCTACCCATGATCTTTATAAACCATCCTCTGCACCACGCTGCATTACTCTTGTCGCCCCGGAATGCAGAGAAGGGGGCAGGCCTTGGCCTAACGACTTACATGGGAGGAGGCTGTCATGCAGGGATGCTAGAAACCTACTTACACAAAGTGAAGGGTCAGAGGCAGAAATGCTAAGCAGAGCGACTCCACTATCCCTGGCACAGCCTAGGCCAGCTACAGAGGCGGCTCTGGTGAGGGCCAGCCTGCAGGCATAGATCTACCTGAGGGCTCGGAGGTGCCACAGCCTTACTAAAAAATAGTCATTATTATTCCATACAAGGGGCATCAGAATCGCTCAGCCCACTGGAAACCCAACAAAGCTCAAGGGGGCGAAGTACTCAGGAAAGAAGTCAGACGGGCCCGTGGGCCGGACATAAGATCTATCTGAAGCTCTAGCGTCAGTCAAAACTCAAGTAAAAAATCCTATGAGAGAAAGACCAACTACTCTACCCTGAGGTGGCTAACAGCCCGAGGGCTATTTTTTGAAAGAGAAGACAAACAACTGGTGCTTCTCCCTATCGTTCTAGCCAACTAGAGGGAACTTCAGGGCCCAAATAATCAAAAAATGTACCTTACCTTGTACAGTGACATGAACCCATAGGTCTATACAGGAGGTCTGTAGAGAGATACATTTTGGTATTTATTCACAAAAATTAATCTTGAGAAGACCAGTCAGCTCACCTGCGGCGTGCGGAGTGAAGACTCGCCAGATAGTTCTCTATGAACCTGGGACCACCACTTTACATGCCTGAAAGAGGCTTTTCCACTAACCAAGCCTAGGCGGGCCATCAGAACTGGGGAGTCAGAAGAGAGGAGATTATCTCTGGGGAGATTATCCATCAGCGACGCTGTGTGCGCTTGTGCTGGATAACCTCCCTCAGATCCCTCTTCTTGCGGGAGTCACGCCTCTTCTGCGCCCTGTTCCTCCATGGAGAGGGCGCACGAGAGGCGACACTGGAGAGAGCAAAACGCTCACACTTTGCACAGGAAGCTCCCTCGAGAACCTCCCGTGCGTGCTCTTCACCCAAGCAGAAAACACACAGTTCGTGTGTGTCACCCGGCGTCAAAAACCTTGAGCACACTTCAGAAAATGGTCAGTCCTCTCTGTGCGTTTCATATTGAAAAAAAATGTTCTCACCATAAATCCTCCTGCAATTTTACAGACAAACAGTCCCTGAAGACGAAAAGGTGATTATCATGTTTGCAAGGTGCCCTTTTATACTTCCAGGTCGCATGTTAATCATTCATGCTAATGATTCACGGGCTGTCGCCAGTCAATGTGATTGCCGTAATTTGATTGGGATTTCAGACACCTGTCACGCCTGAGGCGTTCCCCTAGCGTCATTCGATGCAGTGCGAGTTCCCTTTCGAAAGGGAATCACAATATGTACACATTCATTATCTGATGAAATCGGCTTCGTCAATGTTTTTTATCCTCTCACATTGACAGTTACTAATTATTACATTGCATGAATCATGTAAATTATAAGCCTATTTTTAATTAAAACTGGCGAAATTAGACAATTTGCCTGATTATTTTTGTTGGTTGCGTAACATTTATATCCTAAAACAGCTTTCATATATGAAATATTTAGTGTAGCTATCTCACACTTTATAACCATTTACTGAAGCGTTGCACTGGAATTCGCGCTAACTCAGCAGCATCTGTGAACATAAAGCCCGCTTACAATGATTTGATTGGTCATCTAAAATATTTTGGCATTGACGAGCGGTGACAGACAGACCACAGATGCAGCTCAGAAAAGAAGATCTTGGTTCTGTGCAATATCCTTACTGCACTAAAGTAGAGTTAATACTATATCAGGCTATTATTTCATTTATTATATACACCTCGGAAAAATACAGAGGTCCGGACCTCGGTGACCTCATAGCTGGCTACGGCCATTAGTGTAACATGCATATTCTGTTATGTTCTGTTTTTGTTTCATTTACACTGTTCCCGGTTGCCTGTGCTAGTTAGTTGTTTGGTTGTTAATTAACCCCACACCTGTTTCTAATTCAGTTAATTATCTCTCACCATGTATTTAACCCCTTAGTTCATTTAATTCTTTGTTTGGTCTTGTTTACGTTAGTTTGTGGTTGCGTTTCCTGTGTATTCTGTATATTTGTAATTAAAGATTGTTCTAGTTGCATTATGTCGTTGTGCGCTTCATTGCAGCTACTCACCCGTGGTTCTTCCTTGAAAAAATAAGAGTGGAGATGATGTTATCAGTGTGTTTGTCTAACTTCTGGCTCAGTTTTGGATGGGACTACAAGTTTGTACAAGTTTGGACAGGACTACAAGTTTCCATTATACCTGGAGAAATCCATTAGTATTCTACCTCAGGAGTAGTTGCATGACTGGTACAAGAATTTCCAGAAATTTGTGATTTGAAATCAGCCATCTCTAAAAAGGGATTTTTGACACGTTTGAGGAATAATAGTTTGCATGGGCATGATTATAAACACAATGTAGCTGTAAAAGTGGACTGGTAGATGAGTTTACTTGTCCGGCGTGATGATAGCAGATGTCCCTTACAACCTCTTTTTCCCATTTACTAACTGTTAACAAACAAAACAAAACAAAAAGTAAAAGCTTAAAAAATCTCAAGTGGGGTATCAATAATGTATTTTATGTCATAGAATAAAATGTGAAAATATCTCAAACTATTGTTCAACACATACCTTATTGTAGGCATTTAACCAAAAATCATATCAAAAAAACCTATTGACTTCAGGACGATGGAACCGGATAATTCTTTTACAGGTTTTCCCCTACAGAAATATTTAATCCCAGCAGCATTTTATTGTAGTGTAAGGAACCAACATTTTGTGCTATTTATTATATTATTATTAATATGTCTTTTATATAATATTTTTTTTATTTTCTTTTTTCAATTTTTGTAGATGGCATTTAGATGGCTCATAATGAGGTTTATCTTGTGGGCAGGACTAGCCCAACTGCAAATGAACAATCTTTATGGGCACCTGCACAAATTTCAGTGTCCATTTGTTAGATATAGTGCACACATTTGAGCACGGCCCAGTGGAAATAGCTAATTCCAAATGCTTGGTAACAAATATGGGGATTTTTCGCAAGTGGTACATGAAGCATCCCTAATAACACAGCACTTATTCTGACTTCACGTCCTTTTCAGAAGATCTCACTTTTGTAATGTGCTTTCAAGCAATTTTGGTCGGAACAAAATTAATCTGTTGGGAAATTACATATTCACTTACTCTAATGGAACAAAATTAAGAGAAAAATAATGTGCATTAGGTGTGCAATCAATGATTTATCTTGGTATTTTATCATTTATGAGCTGCCTCAACAGTTATCAGAAATGTTATCTGTACAGGTTTTCATTTATTCCCTGTGCAATCCAACTCGAAAAGTTAAGAGTCTCAAGACTCAAAGAAAATACTTTCACCAGTTAACACGGTACACACAGCTTCCATGTGCGTTTATCTCTGAACTACAATCAATCATACCTTGGCAACATTAAACCTGTTTATTACCCAATTGAAACCCAAATATTTCAGCCGCTCTTATGATCAATGCTAAAGGCCCTGAAACAAACACTGTGGACATTTAGCTGCTGCATAAATACGTTTTGTATTTAGAGACTTGAAAATGAAAATATTTAGTTATCGCAGGGATATTATTTCTCTCTGTCCAGGTTTATGTGTATGTTTGTGTTTCAGTGGAGTCTCAATTAGCTTGAGGGATCTGGTGTGCGTCACCCCTCATATGAACACACACTCCGCAAGCGGCTAAACACACTGTCATCCGAGAGATAAAACACAACATGCCCCTGTGTTCTGCCTGGACAGCTGTCCTCTTTCACCTGTGCTTGTTTTCTCTCTTTTCATCTTTCATTATTCTCCATGTTCTTTCCTCACGTCATGTCTACATAACAGTAAGGGTGTGCGATATTGAGGAAAATTATATCTCAATATTTTGGGGCATTTTGTCGATAATTAAGACAATATTTTGGTGAGTGTGTAATTGGAACCTTCAGGTTTAGGACTGCCATGGACAGCTGACTCCAAAAGCTTTTGATATTCTTCATATTCTATGCAGTTAGTTCACAGCAGTGAAGTTTAAATAGATTTTTATCGTTTGTGGGCATTTTTACCTTTATAAGGCCAATTTTTATTTTTTTAACCTGATTAAATGTATGCGTCATCTTTTATGTCAGATTTCTACTTTTAATCAATAAATTCAATTAGAATTAAAAGACACTATAGAGCTGTTACCAATCAAATTAAATCCATAATGAAAATATCTCTTAGCAATGCAGAGGTGGCATAGAAGCTGCCTCTTTAGATCTTTTGATCTATGACATACTCTATTTAACCTACAGGTACAGTTGCATTTGAGATTTATGTTTTACACATTGAATATTGAATTATGAAATAAGTTTTGAAAAATTGAGATAACTTAAATTATGAAACTAAAACGGCCAGTTTGGTGGCGGCAACTCACTCTTAATGAGTGAGTCATTGGCTGTGTCTGAAATCACAACTTGAATAGGTACTACTTAATATGAATGTGTGTGTAGAATGAATGTAATATGGACATACTACTGTACATTCGCCATGCTGTCATTATCACGTGACCTACCAACGTTAGTTGTGTTACTTCACTGCCATTGACAAAACCTCTCCTGTGGCCTCATGGGATAGTAAAGTGCCTATCGTATGCCAATCTTGCCAGAACTATAGACCTTATGTAGCTCCGCCCCTTTTCAGAGCTGCGCTCGTTGTCTTTTGTCTTCCGGTCTGTATTTTCACAGCGATTCTGCTTATTTATGAATGAACGGCTCGTTTTAAAATCTTCCCGGTCTACTGACATTTGTTAAGACATTTGGGGTGGTGATGGCGCAGTGGATAAGACACATGCCTTTGGTGTGATAGACCCGGGTTCGAATCCACTGTGAGACACCAATGTGTCCCTGAGCAAGACACTTAACCCCTAGTTGCTCCAGAGGCGTGTGACCTCTGACATATAGCAATTGTAAGTCGCTTTGGATAAAAGCGTCAGATAAATGTAAGACATCTCCTTTAAACATTTCAATCCTCATGATAACTTTCGTTAATTTTAAATTAAGTAAATCCACTTCAAAAGCTAATTACTCCTGGACAGCAATGGAAGTTCGAAGACAATATTCTAAAGATGGCTGCGCCCTCGTTTCTCTGTCGCATAAGGTCTATAAGTTGTACGAGTACTTTTAGCCTCGGACATTTAGAATTCGGACATACTTCTTTTGTCACATACTGTTTTTCACCTATAGGAAAGTATGCGATTTCGGAAGCAAACATTGAGTCACTCATTCATCTGATTCGATCAAACGGCTGATTCATTCATGATTCATTCATTCTGCTCTCTAATCGCTCTTGTGGTACTTGGATGTGACAAACCGATCGGTCTGTGCAGTGCCGCTTCAAGTCGATCAAGCCTATTGACTGTCTTAATGAATGAGACATTGAATCAGTTTTTCAACTGATTTATTCAGTAACAAAACACAGCTGTCTCTTGCTTGAAGATGCAAAACAGTTCTGCTGTGGCTTTGTTTGGAACTATTTTCATAGCAAAAACAGTTAATCTGTCATTGGTCAGCATTATTTACTGGAAGAATAACATTATATACTTCACCTTTAAGTGTGATATTTATTTTTGAATATGAAGGATCAGAGAACTGGAGGGAGGAGGTTGAGTCTGACACATGGTCAGAGGTTGTGTGTCTAGGGTCGAGGCCAAAGTGACCGTTCCTCCAGCTGTCTCTTTATTAATGATTGACAGAGATGAAATAAACACCCTCTTTGTTTCTATGTTGTCCATTATCAGTCCACATGTACACACACACACACACACACACACACACACACACACACACACACACACACACACACACACACACACACACACACACACACACACACACACAGAACTGTGTAATCCCTTTTGAAAAAGAAGTGTGCTTTATTTTATTATATATATATATTTTTTTTTTCTAAAACTGTTTTTGCGGATAATATAATATTACTGAAATAAAGACCATTTAATTATACTTAAAGAGAGCACACTTTCTTGACTTAAAACAACACAAACACTGCACTTTTTATAAATAACGTCAAATTAAGTTTTACCTTAAAGTAGAATTCAAATCCTTATGTGCTTTTTAAGAAAGTACACTTATTTTGATACTAAATCACATGTAAAGTACTTTGTTATCATTTTAACTGTAGTGTTATTCAATATTATTTTTTTTAATTAATATATTTTATATGTACATAACTTAAATGTACTTAAAATAATTACAAATAGATATAAATGCATTACATACAAATTTCAATAGAAATTAAATTAAAGCATGTTTTAGTTTTACCATAAATGCTTGCCAGTATACATACAGCAGTATACTTTAGCCATATTTCAAAAACAATTGTAAGTATTTATGAAATTACATATAAAGTTAATGCATAATGCTCCCCATAATGTTCATGCATTGAGTCAGTAGGGGGAGAGTAGGCGGCCTTTTACGATTTTTTTCGATTACAGCCTTTTTCGATTACCTCGAAAAGTACATCGAAACTTACATTGAAAGTAGAGAAGATCAAAATGTATTAGACCCCGTTTACACCGTATGTATTAGACCCCGTTTACACCTGTATTTAGAGTCCGTATTTAGACACCTGCACTTAGCATCTTAATACAGGTGTAAACAGCTTAAGTGGGTCAAAAAAGTATAGATCTATTACAATAGTCAAGTCAAGTCAGCTTCATTTATATAGCGCTTTGAACAATATGGACTGTTCCAAAGCAGCTTTACAGTGATAATAGGAAATTAAAGGAAATTAAACAGAGATTGTTTTGGCTTAACAGGAGCTCATAGAATAAAGTTATTGTCCAGCTAAAGTTAGTTTTGATTGATTCACCTCCATTGCAAAGATCATTAGATATTAACTTAGGGGGCGCTAACACGACACCATTTTAACAGAAAACCCTTAACGCGTTCCGCCCCGCTCATTCGCACAACAGTGCCTGGGCAATGTATATATATATATATATATATATATATATATATATATATATATATATATATAATTTATTTTATTTTATTTTTTATATTTGAATAAAAAATATAAATCTATATTAACTCGCCTGCCACTCTAGAGAAAACATATTACGTTACTAGGGTCATTTCAGAGAAACAGGAGATTCAAGAAAAAGTCTCAATTTGCTCTCTTTTCAGTCACTTTGCTGTCAAGGAGAAATTATTTGAGACAAAGAGATTTTTTAGGAGTTTATGTACCTAAACATAATTATTGTATGTGGCCGTGTGGAGGCGGATGAGATGAAAGTGCCTGAATTTAATCTAGCTGAGCAATTTCATTTTGGTGCGTGCGTGTTTGCATGCGTCACTGTGTGTCAAAAATAAGCTGACAGAAATGTTTACATTTGTATACTAAAAAATATTTACTGTATATGTAATAAGGGAACATCTGGATGGTGTCAAACACACGTCTCCACCTCACACAGTTGCACCTCTGCTGCAATAGGACAGACTGGAGTTGGCACGGTTTCTCTGTTAAATATATCTGGTGGAACAAACATCAAGATCACCCAAATAGATGCAAATGAAACCTTAAATTGTTGAGTAAAAACAGCCACATTCAATGTTACAAAATATTTCCTAAATTCATACAGTTAATTAAGGAGTAATTCGGCTAAAACATTGCCCTCTGTCATCATATATTTACTGTATTCCAAACCTGTATGACTTTCTTTCATTTTTGGAACACAAAACTGCTCAGTGAACAATACGATTATAAGTGAATAACTTAATTTTCAAAGGTTATTTTGGACCACGTTTAATTTCATCACTGTAAAAAAAACCTGGCAGGTGTGGTTGCATGAATAATTCTGCAAAAAATATAATGCAAATCAAATTTTATAAAAAATAGCTTTTTAACAAGCTGAAGTATATACTAGTATTCAGAAGGTGCATAGAGTCATTCACACAAAAACAAAACACCATCATGTTAACACACAACACTTAATTAATGCAATAAATATTCATTAAACAACAGAAGATGAGCCAAATGTATAACTGATAACAAAAACTATTAAAACATATTTGAACATTTATTTAGCAAAACATATTTATTTAAAAGAAATAGCTTCAAATGTAAAGTTTAGGGAATCCTGTGAAGTGCTGGGAATTCTGGGAATATTTTTTATTTTTATTTTTAAAAGTTTTTCACTGTAAATTATAAGCGGATTTGTTATTTTTTACTTAAAAAAACTGTACATTTAGCAGTATTTTACAAACTATATCTTTTACAGGTTTTCCCTGTATTTAGAAAGGTAGCTTGGCATATTAACAGTTCCCTTTCGAGGGAAACTCGCACTGCGGCGTTAGAAACGACTCTTTCCCACTAAAGACTAGTAATGATGATGAAAATTCAGAAAATGCCATCACTGTCAGGTGGCTGTAGTAAATCGCACGAAGAAGGATACAACACAGAACAGTATTTAATTCAATAATCTAAAATACAAAGCAGATAACACTGAGAGAAAATAACAACCACATAAAGATGACACGGAACAATAGACAGAGGATACTGAAGACTTAGGGTACGTTTACAAGACAACTATATGCTTAAAAAGGACAAGTTTTTCCTTTAAGTTTTCCTTGTACAGACGACACCATTGTCAAAATGACCCCAATTCACACGGATTCGCGAAAACGACTAAAAACGCTGTATTCTGCTGCCAGGCCATTAGATGGCGATGAAACACTATAGGCTGAACACATAATATGCATGTGTATGACTTCATCGTTTTCAGGGATTCGCGTTTTTGTTTTTTCATGGAGACCGTTTTCAAAAACGTGCGCTTTGAAACCCTGTTTTCAAAAGTTTTACATTTTCAGGCACCCAACAATAAAAACTAAACAGACTATAACATAATCATGACAAGCACAGGAATAAATTGCATTTTAAAATATATAACAAAAGAAAACAATTATTTTGAATTGTTAAAATATTTCACAGTATTACTGTTACTTGTACTGCGTAATATCTTACGCTATGGGGAAAACCTCTTTTCCACGAGATATTGAAGCTAAAAATTATCCTTAATTTTGAATTAATGTAAAACGCTGTGCAGCAGTATGCAGATATAGGCAGGACGGCTCGCGTGCCTATTGGCTGCCCTGCGGCAACAGCAGCAGCCTATCGAGAGAGGCGCTGCGTGACACCATCCTATGGGGGCATTTCGCGCCCATTTCGTCACGTCCCGCCAGAAAAGGCGCAAACTCGCCCTATAAATATAGCTTGATAAGGCTGGTACACTGATTTTCATCTCTTCAGCGAAGCATCACGCATCGCTGGATCCGGAGTGAGAAGCAACGCCGTCTGAGGACAAGCACACAGCGGGACGAGCCTTTGTGTCTGAAGTCGCTGGCACCGCTGCCTTTAGGCGCCGTACCTGCTACGCTTTCCGGCGTTATATCCTTTCATTACTGTGTGTGTGTGTTCGCCGCTGCGACACACATTTTTTCACTGTCTCTCTCTCTGCTAAAAGAGCTGCGTCTTTTTCAAGATGCAAAGATCCTGCGGCTCGTGCCGAGCCACACTCAGCGACGGGGACCGTCATGTCATCTGCGTTTCCTGCCTGGGTGAGGATCATGCGGCTCTCGCTCTCGTCGACGGCGGATGCCCTCACTGTGAGCTACTGCCTATGGTGACTCTGAGGACTCGCCTGGCATCCTTCTCAGAGCCTGCACTTCAGCCCGCCGTAGCGCGCGCCGTAAAAAGCACCGTGCCCAGCGCGGCCCCGAGCCTTCTCCTGCCCGCCAAAGCTTGCCGGTTCGCCCGCCAGCTTCGCCGGCATCGCTCGAGTCCCTCCCCGACGGACAGCGGCCGCCGTCCGCCGCCGCTTCCGCCATTGAGGTCGACGAAACAACCGAGGTCTGTTCTCTCCTGGCATCAGATAGTGAGGAATGGGCGAGCTCTGTGGACCTCCCCCCTGCTAGCCGCGAGCCTTCTGGAAAACGAGCCGGCATTGAATCAGAGCTGATGCGTCTGGTCTCTCAAGCCGTCGACAACCTCGGCATCGACTGGGAGGCGCCAGCGCAGCTTGCGCGCAACCCGACTGGACGGATGCTTCCTCAAAAAGGACCACTCGCCGTCACAATCCAGGCCCGCGCCTTTTCTTCCTGAGCTTCACGCAGAAGTCGCGAGGTCCTGGGGCGCCCCCCTCTCGGCCAGGGTGCGTACCTCTGTCTCGGCTGCATTCTCCACTGTGGATGGTGCGAAAGACAGAGGATACCTTTCTCTTGCCCCAGTGGAAGCAGCGGTAGCTTCCCATCTCTGCCCGCCCTCTGCTGGACGGCGAGCGCAGACGACGCTACCATCTAAAGCCTGCCGAGTGACGTCAACCATGCACGGTCGCGCTTACACCGCCGCCGGGCAAGCCGCGTCAGCTTTACACACAATGGCCATCTTGCAGATCTTCCAGGCCGAACTTCTCCGAAAAATGGACGAGGAAGGCGCTGAATCGATCAGCGTTGCAGATTTGCGGAGCGCTACAAACCTGGCTCTACGCGCCACAAAATCAGCTGCACAGGCCATTGGGCGGAATATGGCCTCTCTCACCATGGCTGAGGGACATCTGTGGTTGACGCTGTCTGAAATGACTGAAGCGGAGCGCTCTGTATTCCTCGACGCGCCCATTTCGTCAGCTGGCCTCTTCGGATCTGCCGTCAAAGATTTCGCGGACAGATTCCAGGAGGTTCAAAAGACATCACAGGCGATGAAGCACTTCCTCCCGAAGCGCTCTAGTTCCGTAGCAGGTCGCTCTAAACAGCCGCCTGCCAGGAGCACCCAGCCTCAACCCACACAACCCGCCGCCGCTGCTTCTCAACGCCGCCATGCCCGAGAACAGAAACCGCGCTCTCGCTCTGCTGGACGCCGCCCCCCTCAGCGCGGGCCCCGGCCGAGTATTGAAATCAAGCCCGAGGTCTCAAAGCCTTCCTAGCCTCTCTGGGAAAGCGAAGGTGTTCAAATCCCGCTGCGGCCGGATTTTCACCGAAACGTTTCTCTCGTCCAGTTCCATGCAATGTGACTGTTCCAGCGTATTTAGCAGTCAACAAGCCGGTCCATTTACCCGCTTGGCTGCACACAAAAGCCGTTTTTACGGCTACCCAGATAAATCCAATAAAGAGTGTATTTTCTGGTGTTCCGGCCACGGCCGACGGTGTTATGAGTGTTGTAAGAATGCCCACGTCTCAGTGCCCATTCCCACACACAGACACAGCCCATCACAATACAGGGCTAGCACAAATAAAATCGACTCATGTCGATTGTGCAATAAATGTAGTGTACGTGCCCACAATACAGTGCCCACAAACACTACACGAAACATGTCCCACGGTTTCTGTGAAAACGAAACCAACACATATTCAATCGGCGCGAGCCGACAGTGTTCTCACTGCAGTGAGTGTGCCCACTATCCCGCGGCCACATTCCCGCACAGACATGCCGAACACCACGGGGCTCGTCCCGCTCACCTTCTCTACACAACCTGTCAGAGAGAAGCCGAGCGCGGTCGGGCTGCCCGCTGTGATCAGCGCACCCCCCGCCTCACACACTGCAAACACAGTGTCTATTTCTCAGCACACCGGAGCTCTCCGGCCGCCGCTATGCCGTGGCCAGAGCCCAGATTTCATTCTACCTCTATCTATTCGATGCGTGGGCAAACCTTCCCGGGGTATCAAAATGGGTGCTGAACACTATAAAAAGAGGCTATTCGCTGCAGTTCACTCGACGCCCCCGCCTTTGCGCGGCGCGAGTCGAAACGACGGTAAAAATCTACTTCAAGCCGAGATAGCGAAACTACTGAGCAAAGGGGCTATAGAACCTTTATCTCAGGCTCAGAGCGACGGGGGTCTATACAGCAGGTATTTTCTGGTACCGAAAAAAGACGGGGGTCTCAGACCCATTCTAGATCTGCGACGGCTGAACAAAACGCTCATGAAGCGCCAGTTCAGAATAATTACAACCAGGAAAATCCTCGCGCAGGTTCGCCAGGAGGACTGGTTCATGTCAATAGATCTGAAAGACGCCTATTTTCAAATACAAATAGCGTCACGTCACAGGCAATTCTTGAGATTCGCCTTCGAGGGCCAGGCATACCAATACAAAGTCCTGCCGTTCGGCCTGTCCCTGGCACCCCGTACATTTACGAAGTGCATGGACGCGGCTCTCGCACCCCTGAGACTTCAGGGCATGCGAATTTTGAACTACTTGGACGATTGGCTGATTCTAGCTCGATCACGATCAGAGCTCATAGAACACAGGGCCACATTACTCGAACATCTCGAGAATCTGGGTCTCTCAGTCAATTGGGCGAAGAGCTCGCTGTCTCCCAGCCAGAAAATTTCTTTTCTGGGAACAGTGATGGACTCGCTATCCATGGCAGCGCGTCTGTCGCCAGAGCACGAACGGGACATTCAGCGCGCCGTGAAATCCTTTCGCCGCGGCTCGATTGTCCAGCTCAAAAGATTCCAGAAAATGCTGGGCCTCATGGCCTCAGCAGCTTCAGTGCTCCAGCTGGGTCTGCTTCGCTTCGCATGCGCCCACTGCAGCTGTGGCTGAAAGCGCGAGTTCTGCCCGGGGCATGGACCGCTGGTCGGTTTCGCCTCCGGGTCGATCTGAAATGCGTCTCAGCTTTGAAACCTTGGCAGAAAACCGACTGGTATCAGTCAGGTGTGAGTCTGGGGACTCCCTCGAGTGTGACGGTGGTGTCCACGGACGCCTCCACCTCGGGATGGGGAGCGCAGCTCGAGGGCAGACCGTTCTTTGGCCAGTGGTCAGAACGGGAAAAGCTCCTACACATAAACTGTCTGGAAATGATGGCAGTCGACAACGCGCTATGGCGCTTCTGTCCCCAGATAAAGGGCCACCACGTCTTGGTCCGGTCGGACAACATGTCAGTGGTGGCATACATAAATCACCAGGGCGGCATCAAGTCCCGAAACCTTTACAGGCTAACGGAACGCCTCCTGGTCTGGGCTCAGCACAACCTGCTTTCGCTGAAAGCGGCGCATGTGCCTGGTCGCCTGAATCTGGGACCAGACAGACTGTCCAGAAACAATGTCCCAGCAGGGGAATGGTCGCTGCACCCGCAGACGATCCAACTGCTGTGGGAGACATTCGGCAGAGCGCTGGTGGACCTGTCTCACTCCTGCCTCAAGTGCTGGAGCGAATCAGGGAAAACGGATGCCCAGTGCTGCTTGTGGCTCCGCTCTGGACAAACCAGACGTGGTTTCCGGTCCTGATGCGGCTGACCAGCACTGCTCCTTGGCCAATACCACTGAGGAAAGACCTCCTCTCTCAGGCCAAGGGCTCGATTTGGCATCCTCGCCCGCAACTATGGTCCCTGCACGCATGGGCCATCAACGGGTACCCGCTAACCTCCCGGAGGGAGTGTTTAACACGATCACGCAGGCGAGGGCCCCGTCTACTAGACGGCTCTACTCCTCGAAATGGTCTGTGTTCTCTGCCTGGTGTCAAGCTCAGGGCTTTTCACCAGTAGACTGCGGGGTCACGGAAGTACTCTCCTTCCTGCAAGAGCTACTGGATAAGGGCAGGACCCCATCCAAGCTCAAAGTGTACATGGCGGCCATAGCAGCGTTCACAAAACCTGTGTCTGGCCAGTCACTGGGGAAGAACGACCTAGTCGTGCGATTCCTCAAGGGAGCTCGGAGGCTGAACCCTCCTAGACCTCCTTCAGTCCCGGTGTGTGACCTTTCTACGGTTTTGGAAGCCATGAAAGGTGCCCCGTTCGAGCCAATCCATTTGTCAGACATGAAGCATCTGTCTTTCAAAACAGTGTTTCTTTTGGCTCTCGCTTCAGTGAAGCGCATAGGGGACTTACAAGCGCTTTCTGTAAGCGCGTCATGTATGGAGTTTGGGCCTAATGACTCAAAAGTCATACTCAAACCAAGGCATGGGTACGTGCCCAAATCCCTCAACACACCGTTCAGGGCCCAGGTTATTTCCCTGTGCGCTCTCTCGGCTCATGATGAGGAGGAGGATGCGAGTCTCCTTTGCCCTGTCAGGGCACTGAGAGCTTATGTGTCCCGCTCGTCTGCCGTCAGACAGACCGAGCAGCTCTTCGTTTTGTTCGGCGGACGCTCCAAGGGACTGGCCGCATCGAAACAAAGCCTATCCAGATGGATAGTCGACGCCATAGCACTGGCTTACACTTCTAAGGGCCTGCAGTGTCCTTTGGGTGTCAGAGCGCACTCCACGAGAGGCGTTGCCTCGTCGTGGGCGTGGTATTGTGGGGTTACCTTGCAGGATATCTGTACGGCTGCGGGCTGGGCCTCGCCGTCTACATTTATAAGGTTTTATAACCTAGAGGTTCCCGCCTTACAAGCCAAGCTTCTGTCGGTATAGAATTCAGTGCTATCTGCCCCGCTGTGCCGGCCCAGATGCTGAGTTTTGCTTATGTATCGGTCACTGAGCGATAAAACGGCTCTATGGGTGTTGAATAACCCGTACTATTACCCAGTTCAGGCTGAACATGTTCACCCTGCCTGTGTCAAACACTATTAACATAACTAGCTCCTATAGGATGCTATTTCATGGGGAATGATGCTTGCAGCCTCTCTTCTCCGACTCTCTGTGAGTCTATGGTGATTATGCACTACATGAGCCCCGGGCTACTGCCCTTGGGACCTTGGTGTCGGATCCCAGTACGCACGGCGTTTTGCATTGTGTTCCCCATAGCGTAAGATATTACGCAGTACGAGAGATACTCTCGTAAGAGAACGTACTCGGTTACTAACGTAACCTCGGTTCTCTCTAGAGAGGGAACGAGTACTGCGTATCTTGCCGTGCATACACAGCTCTGGTTCGCTTCGGCGATGAAAACCAGTGTACCAGCCTTATCGAGCTATATTTATAGGGCGAGATTGCGCCTTTTCTGGCGGGACGTGACGAAATGGGCGCGAAATGCCCCCATAGGATGGTGTCACGCAGCGCCTCTCTCGATAGGCTGTAGGCTGCTGCTGTTGCCGCAGGGCAGCCAATAGGCATGCGAGCCGTCCTGCCTATATCTGCATACTGCTGCACAGCGTTTTACATTAATTCAAAATTAAGGATAATTTTTAGCTTCAATATTTCGTGGAAAAGAGGTTTTCCCCATAGCGTAAGATATTACGCAGTACTCGTTCCCTCTCTAGAGAGAACCGAGGTTACGTTAGTAACCGAGTACGTTTTGCTGTATTTTGATCAAATAAATGGCTTGGTGAGCATAAGCGACTTCTTTAAAAAGCATTAAAATAATATTGCTGACCCCAAACTTTTTGAACTGTAATAGACGTGCATTCTGCCTGATAACATACGGTTTTGTCTCATCTGTTTCACCATGATAATGTATGTGATTTAGTGAATATTTAAGAATCTCAGCTATTTCACTTTTGATACCGACACTTTTGGTATTGGCATTTTATTGTGTGCGTGTGCTTGCAGCAGGTTTTTGTCTTTGCACTGGTGCATCCTGTGTAAAACCTGTGTTGACTGCATTAACATGATACAGCTCGCCTCTAACCCAACTCCCACACACATCCTCACTCTCTCTCTCTCTCTCTATCTCTCTCTCTCTCTCACTTTACTCTCATAGCATGTACAAATCTCTCCACTCATCCCCACATCCTCCCTCCATTTCCTGCTTTAATCTGGTTTTGATGGAACAGCCGTTATGCTGTCATTAGCTGCTGAGAGGAGAAGTGGGCCTAATATCAGTCATTTCAGCCTCAACACAACCCTCACAGGGCTCATGTTCACTTAGATACTGTGCTTTTTCCTCTGCTGGTGCCACATACTCAGCATTTATTCGGCTAATCCTGACCATGTGTGCTTGTTTATTTCCATTAGTATCATTACTGATAAGTTAGGCTTTCGCAGGTAGTGTGCAAACCTAATGAAGCATGAAATCACTGACACTAATTTATTGTATGTATAGTATGCACATGGATATATTTTTTTAATACAACAGAATTACATCTGAACTTGACCGTGTGATCATCATGCATTTTTGTTTTATGGAAAAAAAGCGGCATTGACATTTTGATAATATCTTTTTTGTTCCACTGGAAAAATTCTAATGGGTTTTTGAGCTTCATGAGAGTGTGTAAATGATGACTGACCTTACGTTTTGGGTTTTTGGCTTTCAAAATCCACTTGGTTCAAATGGGCATGAAACTCACCCATTTCCAACATGGTGGATTAATCCGATTATTTAAAACACCAGCATGTTAGCCAAAAATAATGTATTTTGTTCAATAATGTAGTAATAAAATGCTAAAACATATTTATATACAATTTAGCATATATTCAACTTTCTCAACAAAGTTTTTAGTTTAAAAATATATATGATGTATAATATACAAGCAAAAAAGCAACAAAAAAAAGGTATTCTGGTACAGCTAATATAGTTGGATTCTTTGTGATGAATTCCTAGTTTTTACTTATTTGTAAGTGTTGGGAAATTATTGGGAGAAATTGTAACACTTATTATTGTTATAAAGATCCAGTCTGCTTTTTCAGAAAATGTGTTTACTCTAGAACATTAAGTTGACTCTTAAAAATATTGCATTGAGTATAGAGGCCAGTGAAGATTATTGAAGATGTTCCTTTGCTTTGCTGCTGAAACCTAATTTTATTTTTTGGATGGTCCTAATAGATAGACTTGGAGCCAGAGGGGAAGGTCTTTGTCATTATTGACTTGTCCGGATCAACCAGTGAAGGTAAGACATCCTTGTAAACTTTCTGTGATCGCATTACCTGTCATTTAAAGACTGCTTGAATCATGTCCCTGTTAACCATTATACCTAATACAAGATTTCTTATAAATACAGACGTCCTGTGTTGTCTGACACAGTAAATACTCACTGGACGTTTGAAATAAAAAGTAATAAAGTGATAGTGACCAACACAATGTATGTGGCATTAAGGTTTCAAGATTAATTTATTTTTTAAATAAACTGAACAGAGTGAACACTCAAAGCTGAAAATGGCATAGTTCTATTAACATATGCCATTTTTTTAAATGCAGACTTCTGCAGAGTCTGTGCAGCTGCACTTTCTGCAAATCATATGAAGAGCTGCAACTTTCTGATCTTGATGTTGCCTCCAGTGTAGCTGGATTTCGAAAATAAAAACACTGTTGCGCGATCATTGGACCCAGATCCAGTGTGGCATTGATTCCACCCAGATAACCTCCCAGATGTGCCTCTATCACAAACACTTGCTACGCCCCAACTCCTATAATACCCCTGCCTTCCCTGGATACACATCAGAGATGGCCCACTTCAAGAGCTCCTTCATCCTCTTGGCTCAACTCCTGGTCCTGGAGGCAGAACATATGATCACTTGCCTCTCACACTGATCTAGACGCTGCATATCAAACATCTCCTTGTGGCTACACAGACCTTGTGTCAGCACCATCAGTGGTGGAATGGCACAGTTTGCAAAACTGTTAGGCAGGAATTTCTCCAGGAATAGTCATAGAAAGAGAGGCAAGCAATTGTAATGTTTTGGAAAGGCATATGTTGTATTTTGAATGGTTGTCCCTGAGATAAGATGCCACCAAGCATCTTAGCTACAGTAGCATAACCCAAAGAGGTTTAATAAATCTGGAAAGAGTTGACCATTAGGATTCCTATTCATGTCAATGCCAGTAGCTCTGGTGTTATGCAAGTCGCACAATATATTAACAAAGCTAAACATGGTTAACTTAAACATTTCCCTTCATTTTTTAATTTTTTTATTAAATTAACCTTCGGTTAGCAAGCTAAATGCTTTAGCCCAAAGTATACTTTGGTTTAACTCTTTAAGTTTTACAATGTAAATTTCATTATCAGTAGTATGTGCGTACTGTACATGCACAGATCATTTTTTCTAACTACACATGCTCTGTACTCTGAGCTTGCACATGCACCTTGAATTTGTCCACAAAGTGGGAATACTGGCCCAACCCTTTGTTTCAAAAGGAAATGGAAGAGAGCCCTGCTGAAATATCCAGCATTACTGGTCACCACTATAAGTTATGTTTTGCAAGCTGAGACTAGCATGGGATGCTGGTTGTTGGTTTTCTGATCGCTGTTGGCATGGGAAGCGTGAGTGCTAGTAGATCAGCTGTACACCAGATTGGTTTTGATTGAGATCAGCATGACTATGCTCTGGTCTAGCAGTTAGACCAGCACTATACCAGCTCTACCAACATAAACTAGCCTGGACCAACATTCGTGGAGTTCATGGAGCACATAGCTACATTTTGGAGAGAAATGGGGCAAACTCTGGACAAAAATTTAACTTGAGCATGAGTCAAATGTTATCAAATGCGTACAACATGCACTTCAGGGTTCAGCTGTCAACGCGGCCATCTATTATTGTTGCAGTATCCAGTAGTCTCTTCCTCAGTATCTTCCTTTTTTTCTTACCATGAAACAATAGCCAGTGGGAAAACTGTAGCCCATACCAGTGTTGCCATCTTGTGGAACAATTAATTGCAAAAAATTCACTGCACATGTGGTACACGTGGCAAACGGTTAGAAATAATGGCCATGTACGTACAGTATGTGTGTACTATATGGATGAAGAAATCTGTCACGCACACTGTACACATACGCTAGTGTACACATAAAAATGAAGTAGCCTATACTTTGAGCCTTAGCTGCAACTTTGCAGTAGTTGCATCTTTTAAGGAACAGGTAAAAAAAGTGTGTGTTTTGTTTCTGTGTCACTCTCATTCTGTTTCAGACTGTTTTAATTGGAACTTTTTCATTTTACTGGGAAACAGTCTATATGACTCATATTTCATTGCCTTTAATCGCCGTTTGCATCAGGAAGTGCATACTCAACATTTCGTTTTCAAGAAAGTTGGATGACTCATCAAAGAGTGGCAGAGAAGATGTGTTTATCAGCAGTTGCAGAATTGTAGTTTGTTTTTCTCAGAGTCTGGTCTGATGTTTAAGATATTGAGAATCAACCACAATAGATACTGAAGAAGACACAAAACATGAATGTCATGGTTAATAGGCCTTTGAAGTGTGTTGTGCATCACACTTTTGCAGGTGCCAATCTGTTTTGCAAACTGTCATTCTGCAGTTTCCAAGTGTAAATCTTATCTGGCAATCCTATCTTGTTCATGGCACTAGTAACTCGAAGGTCATGGTTTGATTCCCAGGAAAAGCAAGAACTTGTACAGTGTTTACCTTAAATGCAGTGTAAAGGCCAAAGTATACTTCGGATTTCCACGACTGAATGTGACTGTCTGCGCGATGTAATTTTCGTCATCAGGAGGGTCTTTGGACATCTGTGCACAACTGTCTGCATGCAGCCCAGTTTTTGTGTCCATGCAGATGGTGGGTGTACAAAACTGCATTTGCAAGTGACTTGAAAACGCGCTTGAAAACAATGTCCACTAGAAATGTCTCAACATTTTTCATTGTCATCTAGCTAAAATACATCTTAGACAAGATAAAATAAAATGTTTGTTTGACCGATGAGCTGAAGTTTGCATTTTCCAGCCAAGTGACCAGGTAATGGTACTTTTGCCAGTTTCAGGCAATGTTTGTGGGTCTATATACTGTTTTAATGTTGTTTATTGAGACTTCTGTTCAAATCAAACCTTTCAGCCAGTTTAAAGTGTGTTAACAACACAGAACTATGAGAATTTCTGATCCTAAATTCAGCATTGTCATACACTTTAGATGTTGCTGTGGAGACTGGATTTGACCCTGGTAATTGTGTATTACAGTGCCGTTTTACGAAATTCTTCAACATTCTTTAAAATATATATTTTTTGTGCTATGAGCCTACCTAGTCAGCAAATTTTAAAATTTCTGTTTTGCCATAATGATTTCATGTGATGTTACACGAGGAGCTGCTACTTCAGTGTAGTCATGTGCTTTCATGTTTCTGCTACAAATTCTATATGGCCATGTGCCTTTTTGACCACTGCCCAAAACCACTGAAAGTGGTCTGAGTGATTGGAACACAGAACGTTCTGCACTCTTTTATCTGTGTTTAGCATCAAGTTTCTTCTAATCCTCAAACACTACGTTTTAAACCCTGGTACATAAGTTGTCATGCACAGTATGCTGCTTGTTGAGAAGCAGTCAGACATGTGATTTTGCCCCAGTGGACTATAAGATAGGAACGCTAGCCATATCTAAAGACCTGAATAAAATAGAGACTTTTGAAAACACAAGTAATCAGATTTTTGTTTTCTCCTCCAAAAACACAGGCTTTCTTTTCCTTGGAACTGTAATTGGGAGAAATGCCTCTTGAAGTTTGACTTGGAGTTCTTTTTCTGCGTCTCTAAGGGTCTTTATACCTGATAATAAATTATTTGATGAAGACTTTTTTAAGCCAGATGCCAGCTGAAGGAGGTTACTTTTTTAGAAAACTTCAAATGCTTTAGGACAAGTGGAACGCATGTTCAGCAACTGTGTGGAGTGTTTGTGAATGTTTTTGTCAAACAAAGCAAGTCTGAACATGTAAAACCCCTCTCTTGGTGCATTTGCTTTTTTGGAAGTGGCTTGCCAGTGTTTTGAATGTGCATATCAATATGTAATTGCAGTGGTTTTCAGTTTGTGGGTCGTGGCCCAAAAAAATAGGTTACAACTTACACATTTATTCTAATAGGGTTACAGACAGGGAAAACTAAGCTAAATGCAAATAATAAAATGCAACTAACCCTATAATCATGCAGAGTTAGAAGAAAGAAAGTAAAACAAATAGGTTAGCTGTTGTCACTGACTTTTATTTTGTAGGGGTGTAATGGTATACAGAAGTCACGGTTCGGAATGGTATTCAGAAGTCACGTACCTCAGTTTTGGGGTCACGGTTAGATACGAGTTCGGTACAATAAGAAAAATGGTCACACTTTAATTTTGGGTAAAATGTTCACTATTAACTATGACTTTTGCCTCTGTAAACCCCTAATTACTGCTTATTAATAGCTAGTAAGGTAGTTGTTAAGTTTAGGTATGGGGCAGGATTAAAGGGGTAGTAAAACACAATTTCACTTTTCTAACTTTAGCTAGTGTGTGATGTTGCTGTTTGAGGATAAACAACATCTGCAAAGTTACAACGCTCAAAGTTCAAAGCAAAGGGAGATATTTGCTTTTAAAGAAATCAATTTCTAAGGACTACAGCAAACCTCTGGTAGGGACTCCACGACATTTCTCCAGGGTTGCTGACATCACTAAATCCACTAAACCCCTGTTCTGAGAATACTAAATAAGTGGGGCGAGGCCATTTTATATTGCTTTGGAGAAGAGTTGTTGTGGTATAGTAGGCTGTTGTTGCCGCAATGCCGTCGGAACGCTGTTATTTTCATCCGGATTTCAGGTCCACTTTGTTCAGCCTTCCTAGGGTGGGGGGAGTTAGGGATCAATGGTTAAAATTAATTTTTAACTCAGTATATTTAACTCATAATTATTACCCAAATCTCGCTCGCTGTGCTGCACATTTTACGGAGGAAAGCTTCCATAATCTTCGCAAGCTCAATGCAGGATTCGCACAACCGCTTGTGCTCAAAGATGGAGCAGTTCCAACTTTAAGAACAGAAGCTGTTGTTTACGGGCCTCAACCTGTAAGTATGATTTATTTTTCGTCGATGTGTTTTCCTGTAATAGTTCGTATTGTTAATTGAACGTTGTAGCAAGGAAGTAAACAAATTACAACGCTGTTTGGCTCTGCAAACCAGTTTGTTAAATGCTCATTCATAGTGACTTTAAAATCATCTAGGGTTGAGCTAGAGAGATATTTGGAGGAAACACATACAGATGCAAAAAGGCATAAGCCTATGTCTATTCCATCAGACATCCCACCTGTCAATCCACCAGAATACCAAATGGAGGTCTGTGCACCTAAGTGGAAAGAGATAGAGCAGGTTGTGAGAAAGGCAAGGGCTTCATCATCTCCAGGGGCTAATGGAGGTCCGTACAGAGTGTACAAGAGTGCTTCAGGAGTTCTACGAATTCTGTGGAAATTGATAAAAGTGGCTTGGGAAAAGCAGGTTGTACCTAGAGCATGGCGCAGAGCAGGGGGAGTCTTTATACCCAAAGAAAAAGATGCTACAAGCATCAGTCAGTTTCGCCCTATTTCACTATTAAACGTCGAAGGAAAGATTTTCTTCAGCATTATTGCTCAGAGATTGTCAACCTACCTATTAAAGAATGGCTTCATTGACACTTCAGTTCAAAAAGCGGGCATTCCAGGATTCTCAGGATGCTTAGAACACATCAGTGTTATCTGGCAACGAATTCAATCAGCAAAAAAGGAGAGGAAGGAGCTCCACGTGACATTCCTGGATTTGGCTAATGCATATGGTTCAGTGCCACATGAGCTTCTTTGGGCATCATTTGATTTTTTCAGGGTACCGATGTCGATAACAAATGGAGATTTGCAATTTAGTTTCTCAACTCCAGAATTCAGCACTACATGGCAATGCTTAGAGGTTGGAATAACTGGCAGGATGCACCATTTCTCCACTGGCTTTTACCATGGCAATGGAAGTAATCATTAGGGCATCAAAATGGGTAGTAGGAGGAGAGCGCTTGGCTTCTGGGAAGCGACTACCACCAATCAGAGCATACATGGATGACATGACAACCATGACTACAACGGTAGCCTGCACTAATCGGTTATTGGGGAAGTTAACAGATAATATTGAATGGGCACGAATGCAATTTAAGCCCTCTAAATCAAGGAGCATCTCCATAATTAAAGGCAAGGTAGTAGATAAAACATTCTTCATTAATGGTGAGGCAATACCAACAGTTTCTCAGAAGCCAGTGAAGAGTCTAGGGAGATGGTACAATGGGGATCTAAAGGACACAGTTCGAGTGGGAGAAGTTAGACGACAAGCAGTGGAAGGGTTGAAGAGCATAAACAGCTGTGCTCTACCAGGCAAACTGAAACTCTGGTGCTTTCAGTTTGGTCTACTGCCAAGGTTGCTGTGGCCACTGACTGTGTATGAGGTTTCTTTGACAACAGTGGATAAGCTGGAAGCGTTAATAAGTTCATACATCAGGAAATGGTTGGGAGTTCCACGCTGCCTCAGCAGAGTGGGACTGTATAGTAAAGGAGTATTGCAGCTGCCAGTCTCTGCTTTAACCGAGGAGTTTAAGTGTGCCAAGGTCAGACTGGAAATGACTTTAGCAGAGTCACGCGACAAATGTGTAAGGGAGACAGCCCCTGTGGTAAAAACTGGTAGAAAGTGGTCAGCAAAGAAATCTGTAGTAGAGGCAAAGGCTGACCTTCAAATTGGGGATATCGTGGGACAGGTACAGCATGGAAGAGGGGGTTTTGGGCTCAGTTTAGCTCCTCCTAAATGGCACAAGGCAGGCCCAGCCCAAAGGAGGAAGCTGGTAGTCAACGAGGTGCGAAAGCAGGAGGAGAGGATGAGATGTATAAAGGCCATTTCCCAGGCCAAGCAGGGAGAGTGGATGAGATGGGAGAGTGTGGAACAACGCAAAATGGGCTGGCAAGACCTTTGGTCAATGGAAGAGAGTAGGATCAGTTTCCTTATTAGGTCAACATATGATGTTCTCCCATCACCGCAGAACCTAAACCTCTGGGTAGGAGAGGATCCATCTTGTCCTTTGTGTTCATCACCTGCCACATTAAGGCACATTTTGACAGGATGTAAGGTGGCTCTTAGCCAGGGTCGGTTTACTTGGCGCCATGACCAAGTATTGCGATGTTTGGCTTTAGCATTGGAAGGCAAGCGTAGTATGACCAATAAATTGCCGCCTGTTCTAGCAAAACATTACACGCAGAAGACAATATTCCTCCGCCCAGGCGAGCAACCACCAAGAAAAGGTGCTAACACCAATTCTCGCCCAGGACAACTGGAAGCTGCTAGGGACTGGAAGATGCTGGTTGATCTTGATCAACGGCTTATTTTTCCACCTGAGATTGCCACCACTAACCTACGACCAGATATTGTTTTGTGGTCTGGATCAGCACGCATTGTTCAACTGATAGAGTTAACAGTGCCATGGGAGGATGCGGTAGATGAGGCATATGAGAGGAAGAAACTGCGGTATGCTCATCTGGCCACTGAAGCAGAACAGCGAGGATGGAGAGTCCAGGTTTATCCAGTGGAAGTGGGTTGTCGTGGTTTTGTGGCACACTCTACAACCCGGTTCCTCAGAGACGTCGGATTCAGTGGCCAAGAGTTGCGTCGTACAGTAAAGAACTTATCTGAAGCAGCAGAAAGGAGCAGCAACTGGCTGTGGTTGAGACGGAAAGATTCTAGCTGGCTGTGTACCGGCCGCCATGCTACGGTTTCGTAGAATTCTTGAAAACTTGAAAGGTCTGTTGGTTTATTTGTATAGGTTGTATAGTATTTACAGTCATTACGTTCCTGTGTATATTACGTGAATGACGGGTGGTTGGGCAGATATTGTGTTTTGCGGTAGGTGGTATGCCATACGGAACCGTTGCCACTGAAACTGCATTTTAACGCACCAGTGGGGCTCGACAGCCTTAGTCAAACGGGTTGGCGCGTAATGGTTGGGTTGCGGAGAGATTGTGAGATTGTGGTTAGGTCTCAGCAGCAACTGTTGGTTTATTTGTATAGGTTGTATAGTATTTACAGTCATTACGTTCCTGTATATATTGCGTGAATGACGGGTGGTTGGGCAGATATTGTGTTTTGTGGTAGGTGGTATGCCATACGGAACCGTTGCCACTGAAACTGCATATTAACGCACCAGTGGGGCTCGACAGCCTTAGTCAAACAGGTTGGCGTGTATGGTTGGGTTGCGGTGAGATTGTGGTTAGGTCTCAGCAGCAACTGTTGGTTTATTTGTATAGGTTGTATAGTATTCACAGTCATTACGTTCCTGTGTATATTGCGTGGATGACGGGTGGTTGGGCAGATATTGTGTTTTGTGGTAGGTGGTATGCCATACGGAACCGTTGCCACTGAAACTGCATATTAACGCACCAGTGGGGCTCGACAGCCTTAGTCAAACGGGTTGGCGCGTATGGTTGGGTTGAGGAGAGATTGTGAGATTGTGGTTAGGTCTCAGCAGCAAGAGGGAAGTAGAGGTCAGTAAGCTGGGCTGAGTTGAGTGGGGGACGGAGGGGGTGACTCTGGGACGCCAGAGTCACTGTCGAGCCCTCTTGAGGTGTCGTGGGCTAGTCGACGAAACACTGAGGACGGAAGGTGCCCACTTGAAGACCCTAGAGATGTTCCCTACTCCGCTCAATCCAGAGGGTTGTTATGGGGGGACCGCACTGTGGTTGCAGCCGTTGTGTGTGCTGACGCGCAATACACTGTATTAACACCAGACAGAAAATTCACGTCACCAGATGGAAAGAATGGATGGAGAAGCATAGGTTACTGTAAAGCTACGTCTTAGTTGGTGATTATCTTGGCGAAAGCCGAGTACAAATCAGCATGAAGTTTTAACATCTACTCTCGTGTAATGGAAATCATACTTAACGTTATCCGACAAACACCTAATGTTACAAACTTTTTTTTTAATCTTAAAAGCGAACTTGGAATTAGTGTGAATTAATCTTTGATTAGAGCTAAACATGGTTCTGTGTTTGATTTGGCTACTGTAGTAAAGCCAATGTTTAGTGTTCGTTTTGGGTTAACGTTAATAGTTCTGGCGACAGATATTTGGCTACAATCGATCTAAAAATACAAAAGTAACGGTGCCATACAGTCAGTAACGATCACTATAGATCCGCAGTCTTTACTCAAAAAAATCCCTATGAGGACTGTAGTATTAGCCTGGCATACCAGACACACATCAAGATGGTAAAGGGATAGTTCACCCAAAAATGAAAATTCTGTCAGTATTTACTCACACTCATGTTGTTCCAACCCCGTAAGACCTTCGTTCATCTTCGGAACACGAATTAAGATATTTTTGATGAAATCTGAGAGCTGAATCACTGAGAGCTATCACATACTAGTCCATAGGCTTCTTCAGGGATTGAAACTTGCTAGCCCCGAAAAAGTTATTAAAGACATCGTTAAAATAGTCCAAATGACTACAGCGGCTCAATCTTAAATTTATCAAACGACGAGAATACTTTTTGTGCGCAAAAACCCCCCAAAAAAACGACTTTATTTCAACTATTAATTTCCTTCTCTGTGGGCCTCGAGTCAGTTCCCTAGTATAATAGCGTAAGCTTCTGTTGTTGTACATCACACGCATCACCCACATGACCAGCGTCGGCCAATAGTGAGCCTACGTGTGACGTAGCTCTACTACGCAATCACACTAAGTTAACTGACTAGAGGCCCATAGAGAAGGAAATGAATAGTTGAAATAAAGTCATTATTTTTGTTTGTTTTTGCGCAAAAAAAGTATTCACGTCGCTTGATAAACTTAAGATTGAGCCACTGTAGTCACTTGGACTATTTTAACGATGTCTTAACGAAAGTCGATAACTTTCAATCCCTGAAGAAGCCTATGGACTAGTATGGAGGAGTGATCCAGCTCTCAGATTTTATCAAAAATATCTTAATTCGTGTTCTGAAGATGAACAAAGCTCTTACGGGGTTGGAACAACATGAGGGTGAGTAAATACTGACAGAATTTTCATTTTTGGGTGAACTATCCCTTAAAGTCTGGGAACTATCCATTGGCATGCCTCAATCCGCGGGGCGGGATAAACGGTTGTCTTTCAAATTCCCTCTGCACACAATAGGATAGCGCTACTACCAACCAGAACAACGAAGAAGGTGACGTAGTCAGAGCGACAGAGTCAGAGCAAAGCCGTTCTTTGTTCTTGTTTCAAAGAAAAGTTTAACTTAAAATCCTCCAGAGTCGCGGCCAAAGCCGAATCGAAAGACCGCTGTTCGCCAGCAGCAGCAGCCATTCTTTGTTTTCAAGTAGCAGTGAACCGTCGCTACAGACGCAACTCTGTCGTCATTATTTTAAGCCCACCCGCCGACCCTATACATCATCTGATTGGCCTGAACCACGCACTCGTCTGACGTGCTGAACTTGTTGCTGGAGAGAAGATGAAAATATCAGTATGTCATCCAGATAGACATAAATTAACTGATCTACCATGTCTCTCAGCATGTTATGATGAGTGTCTGGAAGACCGCAGGGGAGTAAGACAGCCCGAAAGGCATGACCAAATATTAAAAATGGCCCCTGGGGTTATTAAATGCGGTCTTCCACTCATCCCCCTCCCTTATGCGAACCAAATGATAAGCATTGCGTAAATCCAGTTTTGCTAAGATGGATGCTCCCTGTAACCTCTCGAAGGCAGAAGACATCAACGGCAAATGATAAGTATTCCTTACCGTGATGTTGTTCAGCCCTCGGTAATCAATACAAGGTCGCAGAGAACCATCCTTGTTTCCCACAAAAAAGAACCCCGCACCCGCTGGAGAAGAGAAAGGGCGGATGAACCCAGTTGAGAATCAGAAATGTATTTCTCCATGGCCTCCCTTTTTGTAGCAGAAAGTGAGTATAACTTGCCCTTAGGCGGAGACATACTGCAAAACAGAACCAGACACAGACGAACAAGCAGACGCAAGACAGGACGCGTGACACTCATTACTCCAGGCCGAGATTGAACTGTGGCCCCAGTCCACCCTGGGACTATGCTTCACTAGCCAGGGATGGCCGAGTACTATGGGGGATAAGCGGAGAGTCCATAAGCAAAAAGGAGATCTCCTCCGTATGGTTACCAGAAATGATGAGTTTTATTAGTTCAGTGCAGAGATGGATGTTAGGGAGTTCTTGCCCGTTGAGTGCATTAACAGTAATATGGCGTGTAATAGAAGTGATAGGAATTTTGAATCGTTGAGCTCGATTCAGGTCCAGAAAATGACCTTCAACCCTGAGTCCAATAAGGTCTGGCAGGGGTGGAAACGTGTCACCCATTGCAGTCTTACCGGGAGGAGGGTTGAAGATGAGGACCGCCCAAAAGTAGCATCATACTTGATATCGGGCTTTATCTTTTACCAGACAATCGTTCAAAAAATGTCCTGTGCCTCCGCAATATAAACACAGTCTTCTGGTTCTCCGTTGTTGCCTCACCTCCCGGGAAAGCTGAGCTCTTCCCACCTGCATGGGCACGTGATGGAAGACGAGACTGACTGTATCACTGCTGGTGGACAGGTGACTCTTGAGTCTCGCTGTAACCGAGGTTTAGTGTGTTCGTTTCTCCAATCGGTGTAAGGGAGTGTCAACCCATAAAGCCAACTCGATAAGTCTGTCCAAGTTCCTGGGCATGTCCAGCGTATAGATCTCTCTTTGTATACGGTCAGCCAGCCCATGCAGGAACATGTCCCACTGTGCCACCTCGTTCCATCGGCACTCTGCTGCTAAGGTCCTAAACTCAATAGAATAGTCTGACACCGGTCTATTCCCCTGGTGAAGATCCGCGAGTGATTGGGCCGGCTCGCGTCACGCCACTGCATGATCAAAGATACTTTTCAACTCGTCAGATAGTTCCTGGAACGAAGCACAGCATGGGTGGTGGTTCTCCCATACCGCAGTCACCCACTGAGCCGCGCATCCCATCAAAAGTGTCAGTATGAAAGCAACCTTAGACTGTTCATAGGCGAATGTCTGTGGCTGGAGCGAGAAGAGCAAAAAACACTTGTTGATAAATGGTCTGCAGAAGTTAGGTTCACAAGAAAACGCTTCCGGGGTAGGCATACGCATCTCAGGTTGGTGGTAAAATGATGTAGGAGCTGGGGGAACAGGCGGTGGAGGTGGCACAGTGGGACCGCTTAGATGTTGGAGCTGTTGGGTGAGACTGGACACCTGCGCTACCAAGGTTCGCACCATGCAACCTGTGACAGCCATCTGCTCCTCCTGCTGATCCATACGAGACATGCATCTGGACAGAAATTCTGTCAAATCCGGTGCACTGAATCCATGTTGGTAAGATCGTTCTGTCACGAGGAATAAGACAGAGGATTCAATTGCAAGTGAACAACACATATTTATTGAAGGACACAGGTGAGAGTGGTTAAACAGGGTCAGATAAGATTGGTGCCTGGAACAGTCTGTGCCTTGGCAACGCAGGGACTCAATGGGCAACCCAGATCCTCCGTGGGGAGAGGTATCAGGAGATCCACACCACTGCTGAACAACGACATGAACGACGTTGGTTAATCTTCAGAGAAGACAGGCAGAGCGATCAATAAATCCGACAGGAAAATCCACTGGGGACTCAGGAAAACCGCCAGGAGAACAGACAAGAACACAGGAACTAACCCAACGATCTGACAAACACAAGACGAATGAAAATGAGTATAAATAGACACAGATGATGAGTGGTAGCTGGCGCTGATAATCAGCTGAGTGATAATCAGCGGCCACACCCACACACATAACCAGAGCGAGAACGAGCCAGTGAATTCATGAACCGTGACACCTTATTGATCAAGAGATAATTCCTCAAGGACCACGAGTGGAATTTTTTAGACCTGGCGTGACTTACACTGTATCCCGACCGCTCCCTTTGTGTGTTCTAACATAGTAGCCTCAACGAGCAGTTCAAGACATACCTGCCCGGAGTAGGTCTTCAAGGGACCTTCCCCGAATACGTGGAGTGGGTACTCCAGTGCTGTGGTGCCCACTTCACCGACTTTGAGGCCAAGGAGGAAGAGCCTGTCAGCCCCACTTCTGCCACGGAACCAGAGCCCAAGCCCGCCACGGACCCATAGCCAGCCACCATGTCCTTCACAGAGCCAAAACCGGCCACTATGCCTGTCCAGCTGCTCAGGCCATTCTCGAGCCAGGAGCGGAAACTAAACTTCCTTGGTTACAGATTATGTCCTCATTTGCTTCTATAGTTACATATTGCTGTCACCTGTGTCTAGTTTAGTTCCTTTTTTTGCCCAATGTATTTATACCTCAAGTTTAGTTCAGTCCCTTGTCGTTTCTTGTTTTCTTTATGTGGTTTACATTGCTTATTCCTGTCTGTGTTTAGTTTGAGAATAAAGACTGTTGTGTTTAGAAATTCCTTCTTCTATGTGCATGTCGCAAAACCACACGCTGACAATAGTTTATACGGATTACTGTTAACAAATTTCTTAAAAGACGAGGACAGTAAAACACAAGCTACATACTGAAGTGTTAATAATAACAATGGTAACATAAACCATAAAAATCAACTCACATAATAAACAAATTAAACCAATATAAAGTAAATATTTTTGTTCTGGGTATGTAACAATTTTATTAGCCACACTCAAACAATGATACACTTGGTGTCTTACAGTAATAGAGTTAAACACTGGTTTGATCTTAATTACAAACACCCTGTAAAATTAAAAAGAAATGTACTCACCTGTGTTGCCTCAGAGGACAAAAAGCTTGGCATTGCTGTATCTTCGAATAAAAAAAAGAGAAAATGACAGCATGTTGAAAATAATTCACAAAACAGTCTGTTGTGAAATGAGCAGAACAAACGAAAACTTTATCTTTCAGTCATTCAGGCATGTCATTAAAAGTAAACTTCAACCATGCATTTGTGATGCTCAGACCTTTAGGAATGCTATACAAACTTTTTGGAGTTGCAGTTCCCCTTCAGGGACTACCGCTGCGTGAAATCGCAATGGGAACGCCCTCAGCGTGACGCGTCTGAAGCATGAATGAAATCAGTCAATGGAGAGAATGAGCGTACGGCGAGTGACGTCATCGACCAGGAAGCTATAAATATCCCCTGAGTACACAATACGCTAGCTTTTAGTTACTTCAGCAGCTCTGTGTGTGTCTGAATCTGTCGATTGTGTTTGTCTGTTTTGTCAGGAGTTTTCACTATATATATTTTATATAAAAAAAACAATATGAGCGAGCAGTATAAGAAGTGTGTTCCCCCCTGTACTCGGCACATCACGGGTGGGGATTCACACGAGCTAAGTGTGGCTTGTTTGGGAGTGCAGCAATGCCCAGTCGGCTCTCGAGGGAGTCGATTGTCAGCATTGCGAGCGTTTTCCCTTGAGAACTCTGCGCTCGCGGCGATCGCTCTTCGAGGAGAGTGATTTGCTGCGAGCTCCCCGAGGCTCGGGTCCCGCTTCTGTTGAGGCAGAGCGGCGGCGCTTGTCTTGGGGCTCGCAGATGGATCTCGCTGGCGACGTTGAGACGGGCTCCGCCCTATCTCAGCTATCTCCGACGAGATCTAGTGCCTCTCACCCGGCTCTGGAAGCACGCGCTGCGGCGGTTACTTCTGCCCGGGTGGAGGCACATGATGATGTTGAATTGAGATTTTCCAGTTCTGAGGAGCTGGATGTCGAAAGTTTATTATCAGAGAAAACTAGTTTATCACATTATACTGCAAATGAAGAAGGTTTGATGGATGTATTATCTCGGGCTGTTGAAAAGCTAAAAAAAAAAAAATATAACAGTATCGAGTGGCCAGCTGATAGACAGGTTTCTAGAATTAAAAGCAATCTAGATGATAGATTTCTGTCTGCACGACCTCAACCTTCTAGCCGGTGCTTACCGTTCTTCCCAGATCTTCATGCTGAGGTTTCAAAGACCTGGGTTAGACCGGTTTCAAGCAGAATTTACACAAATCAGTCCAATGCTTATGGTAACATTGTTGGTGCTAAATCTGCTGGTTATGTGACGATACTGTAGGCGGAGGAGACGCTTGCGAGCTATCTCTCTCCTGCTTCATCGTCTTCACTTAAAGCACCGGCTCTTCCACCAAAAAATAAATAAATAAATAAATATATATACCTCTGTGCTGGTGGGGAAGGCTTACTCGGTGGTTCGGCAGGCGGCTGCATGTTTGCATACGATGACTTTTATGCAGGCTTTTCAGGCCGACCTGCTCAAAGGAAATCTGAGGGGGGTCCCCGCCGAGAGAGACTTGCGTTCACCTCCCTTAAGGCGCCCTGTCTCTCCCGGCGCCCTCAGGGGCCCGTCCTACTAACCCTGCCGAAACAGGGCGTAGAAGGGTCTGGCGAGTGCTTTCCCGAGGGACGCTCGCCGCCTCTAAGGAGGGTTCTAGTGTGTTCAGACCAGTCGTTCCCTGCCGGTGCGCCGTTACAGGGCACTGTGTCTGTCACGCAGAATGTTCAACCAGAGCAAAGTCTTTCGTCGAGTTCGTCTTCAAAAAGAGCACAGCAGAAGCGGAGTGTCACGTCTCGTGCCCCCCTGCAGAGAAACTGGAGGGACGAGGCGGGGTGCTCTCCGGCGCGGCCTTCTCGGGGCAGGACTGATCTGAGGACAGTCATTGTCGCCAGAAAGGCCGCGTCGAAAAAGTCCTGACGGGCTGAACGTCAGGACTCTGAGGGTGGTCCCCATCGGGAAAAACTTGAGTTCACCGCACAAAAACACGGTGCCCTGTCTTTCTCGATGCCCTCAGGGGTCTGTTCTACTAACCCTGCCTATACAGGGCGTAGAGAGACTCGGCGAGCGATTTCCCGAGGGACGCTCGCCCCCTCCAAGGAGGGTTGTGGAGTGCTCAGACCAGCTGTTTCCTGCCAGTATGTTACAGGGCGCTGTGTCTGTCACTCGGGATGTTCATCCGGAGGCCAGCCTCGAGAGGCTGGTTCCCTTAGTAGAGTTCCTGGCGGAATGGGTCCCCCACCCAGCAGGGAGTTAGGATACTACTTCATCGAAAAAAAAAAAATCCTGACGTGCTGAACGTCAGGGTTCTGAGGGTGGTCCCTATCGTGAAAGACCTGAGTTCACTGCACAAGAACACGGTGCCCTGTCTTTTCCGATGCCCTCAGTGGTCTGCTCTACTAACCCTGCCTTCACAGGGCGTAGAGAGACTCGGCGAGCGATTTCCCGAGGGACGCTCGCCCCCTCCGAGGAGGGTTGTGGAGTGCCCAGACCAGCTGTTCCCTGCCAGTACGTTACAGGGCGCTGTGTCTGTCACTGGGGATGTTCAAATCAGATCCGAGGACTGGTTTGTCAAGATAGATCTAAAGGACGTTTACTTCCATGTATCTATCCTCCCTCAACACAGGAAGTTCCTGAGGTTCGCTTTCGGGGGCGAAGCGTACCAATATCGGGTTCTTCCGTTCGGCCTAGCACTGTCACCCCGAACATTCACGAAGTGTACGGATGCTGCTATAGCCCCGCTGAGGTTACAGGGCATCCGCTTTCTGTACTATATAGACGATTGCTTGATTCTAGCTCAATCGGAACAACAGGCGGTTCGGCACCGAGATGTCGTTCTTGCTCATATCAAGTGACTGGGGCTGAGGCTCAACGCCAAAAAGAGTGGTCTTTCTCCATTACAGAGAACCACTTTTCTAGGTGTAGTGTGGGATTCAACGACGATGCAGGCACGATTGTCACCTGCTCGTATTGCTTTGATTCTCGCTGCAGTAGATCAGGTCAAGCTAGGCCAGTCATCCACTGTAAAACAGTTCCAGAGACTGCTAGGTCTCATGGCAGCTGCGTCCAACGTGATACCTCTTGGCCTCTTGCACATGAGACTGTTACAGTGGTGGCTCAGGACCAAGGGATTCTCCCCGAGGGGAAATCCGCTTCGCATGATCGTGAGTTTGCGACGGTGTCATCACGCCCTGATCATGTGGAAAGATCCTTGGTTTCTGTCCCAAGGCCCTGTGTTAGGAGCTCCTTGTCGTCGCGTTATGCTAATGACAGATGCCTCTCTCACGGGTGGGCTCAGGGTCTGTGGGAGGACCATCATCGTCTGTGGCACTTAAACTGCCTAGAGATGTTGGCGGTGTTTCAGGCTCTGAAACACTTCCTCCCAGACCTAAGGGGCCACCATGTTCTTGTCCAGACAGACAACACATCGGTGGTTTCTTATATCAACCATCAGGGGGGTTTGCGTTCTCGCCCGCTTTACAAACTGGCACGTCAGATCCTTCTATGGTCCCAGGGGAAAATTCTTTCTCTGAGAGCTTTTATCTCCCGGGGTATTTAAATCAGGGGGCAGACATCCTGTTAAGACAGGGGCCGAGGCCCGGGGAATGGAGTATTCACCCCGAGGTGGTGGAACTCCTATGGAAACATTTCGGTCTTGCCGAGGTAGACCTATTTGCTTCTCGAGAAACATCACACTGCCCGCTGTGGTTCTCTCTCAGCCATCCAGCCCCGCTGGGGTTGGATGCGATGGTACATCCGTGGCCGAGGTCACGCTTGTACGCTTTTCCCCCGATCGCTCTGCTCCCAGGAGTTCTGGAGAGAGTTCGCCGGGACGGGCTCAGTCTCCTGCTAATAGCCCCGTTCTGGTCGGCCCGGGTATGGTTTGCGGACCTAGTGTCTCTCCTCAACGGCTCTCCCCTAGAGATACCGATCAGGAGAGATCTGCTCTCTCAGGCGAGTGGGTCGATCCTTCACCCCCGTCTAGAGCTATGGAGGCTGTGGGCTTGGCCTCTGAGGGGGCCCAGCTCATAGATTCTGGTCTCTCGGCTGAGGTCGTTGAGACCATCCTCCGATCCAGAGCTCCCTCCACGAGGAAGTTATATGCCGCGAGGTGGAAACTTTTCACCTCTTGGTGTGGAGAGCGCCAGCAGGACCCAGTTAACTGCCCGGTTGGTACAGTCCTGGATTTCCTGCAGGACCGTCTCTCCACAGGGTTATCCCACTCCACACTGAAGGTGTATGTGGCGGCCTTAGCTGCTTACCACACCCCTTCAAGTGGAGGTTCCCTCGGGAAACACCCGCTTATGTCTCGCTTCCTTCGTGTCACCTTGAGGCTGAGGCCTGCAGTTCGCACAAGGGTACCAGCTTGGGATCTGGCCGTCATCTTAGAAGGTCTCTCCCTTGCTCCTTTCGAGCCCATCGAGGAAGTTTCGGAAAAGTTTCTTACTCTAAAGACTATCCTTCTTCTCGCTGTCTCATCTCTAAAAAGAATTGGAGATATTCAAGCACTTTCGGTGGCTCCCTCGTGCCTGGAATTTGCTCCTGGTTGGTTAAGGCCTTTCTCTTTCCGAGACCAGGTTATGTTCCTAAGGTTCCAACTGTTTCAGTTAGACCTATAGTTCTGCAGGTTTTCTGTCCTCCGCCTTTTCTGACGTCAGACCAGGAGAAAATTAATTTGCTGTGCCCAGTTTGGGTTTTGATGCTTACGTCCACAGAGCTGCCCTGTGGAGGAGATCGGAACAAATGTTTGTCTGTTTGGGTCACCTAAGAAAGGGTGTCCTGCATCTAGAAAAAGGATGAGCAAGTGGGTGGTCGAGGCCATCCCACTTGCTTATGGTTCGGCCCATCAGCCTTCACTTTGGCTGTAAGGGCTCATTCCACCCGGAGTATGGCTGCTTCTACAGCTCTTCTTTCAGGAGCTTCTCTTCAGGACGTTTGTGATGCGGCAGGCTGGTCCTCACCGCACACTTTCGTTAGATTTTATTCCCTCGATCTTAGCTCCACTCCCGGGGCTCAGGTTCTCTCGTCGGTTTGTGTCTCCTAATGACACACGATGGGGATTTGGTCGTATGGGGATGTGGGTATTGCGTTCCCACTGCGATTTCACGCAGCGGTAGTCCCTGAAGGGGAACGTCCCGGGTTACGTATGTAACCCTAGTTCCCCGAAGGGACGGACGCTGCGTGTCCTGCCATACTCTCGGCATCCCCTTGGGTCGCTGCTTCAGTAACTTTTAAGCTGGCGTATTGTGTACTCAGGGGATATTTATAGCTTCCTGGTCGATGACGTCACTCGCCGTACGCTCATTCTCTCCATTGACTGATTTCATTCATGCTTCAGACGCGTCACGCTGAGGGCGTTCCCACTGCGATTTCACGCAGCGTCCGTCCCTTCGGGGAACTAGGGTTACATACGTAACCCGGGACGTTTCTTTACATCCACTGACAGAACAAAGTCTGAGTTTGACGGTCTTACTTGACATCTTTATCCAACAGCACTATCGCTCTTGTGATTGATGGACAGACATGTGTTGACATTAGGATTCTTCTTGAATTCAAATCTGGGTGTTTCGAAGGATTGAAAATTATATTTATATTTTAAAACTGTTAGTTTTGAGTTCTGAAACTTTGTGTTTATCGTAGAGTGATCTCTTGCATGTGTAAATATCAAGAACATTTAGATTTTCCATTTCATGAGCCTGTTAAATTTAGGCCTAAATATGTTTTTGAGTGTATTAAAAATAATAATAAATTTGTTTTAGGTGTCTCCAAACAGAACTGGAACTGTTTGAAAGAGCAACCTCAAAGCAACAGTTTTTCTCTGGAGAAAAAAAATGTAAACATCAAATGAAAAAATTTGAGAATAATTGTTTCAGGAAAAATAAACTAAGCAAAAATATTCAAATGTCAATATGAAGGCAGGAGTTGCAGAGTTCCACAGAAGTAACTGTGTGTGTGTGTGTGTGTGTGTGTGTGTGTGTGTGTGTGTGTGTGTGTGTGTGTGTGTGTGTGTGTGTGTGTGTGTGTGTGTGTGTGTGTGTGTGTGTGTGTGTGTGTGTGTGTGTGTGTGTGTGTGTGTGTGTTTAAGGAGGCTGGCTGGCTGACTGCCTTGCGTCAGTCCTGCTTAACATCAGCGGCCCTCACAAAAACACACACACACACACACACACACACACACACACACACACACACACACACACACACACACACACACACACACACACACACACGCTGAATACTAAGGCACCCGACCGGAGACGGGCTGGAGACACAAGTGCAAGTGAGTCACACAGGAGTCAGAAAAAGACAGCAGTTCACAGTCCATCATGATGATCTTTCAATCAGGTCATACCCCAGTGAGAAATATAGCCATTTCTGCTCTGAATCTGCCTGTGCTCATCATTATTGCCTAGCACTGCTGCGTGCAACTGCGTAATAATCAATACTGCAGACAGTAATTTGCATTCAGTGCACAGACAGTCCAAAATTAACACCCACCAAGTGCTAGGAAAAATTCTCTGTTGATGTTACTCACCCGTTGGCTGGTAGCTTTATTAGGAATGGCAATATCACATTTAAAAAATGATACAAACAATAAAATATTTGCGCTGACCTTCAAGTCAGGAATTTTTTATTCATGAAAATAACAGATATTTATGTAGGGTGCCTAAACATGTTTTTCTCCATGTGATGACAAGTATGTGTAATATTTCTCACATTAAGTCACTAAAACTAAATTCACAGTTTAGTGGCAGATGCCGTGAGATTTTGACACTGAAATTGAAGGCCTGTTTACACAAAGTGCTGTGTTAGTGTTTGTTCAGACTAACACTAAATTATATTTTTTTTGTTACGATGAGTTGTATTTCTGCCACCTGTCAGAAAGTGAATTTTTCAAAAGCCTGTTATGGGATCAATATCCTGCCAAAAGTATTGATCACGGATCAAAAAATACTAAGCGTGATTCAAAAATTTAAAAACACATGTAAAAATATATTGCACTGAAAATGAACTGAAATAATAATGCAAAATCATCAGAATAGCAAAATACGTGGTCACGCTCAAAATATAATAAGTGTGAATCAAAAAAAACAAAAACAAGCATGAATAAAAACTTTAAACACAGCATCAGTAGCTATGAGTTGCATTGGGGTGACGTCAACTCCACTGTTCGATTGATTGGGTAGAGGAGGAGCTGTCATCTAGAACTAGTGGACCAATGGTGATGCTTAAGCCCGCCCTAATTTACATTAAACTTGAACTGCAACATTTGGAAGAGCAAGGTTGACTGACTCGAAGTTGCCAGATAGGCTGCAGGATCCAGCAGGAACGTAGGCTGCTACAAGAAGCTTTTTCTTTTAATTATCTTTATGCTTCAAATGAGAGATGTTTTGCAAAGTAATTATATATCGCAAAAATATACTAATGGCGATTAGGCAAATATAATCGTAAAGATGTACGCTCGTATGTGACGGTACATTTTTAGAACAGTAGCTGTTAGTCTAACTTGTAACGGTAGGTATCTGTCATTAACGTAAGTACAAGCACAAGCCACTGTCACTGTGTGTAACCGATATCAAAGATACAGCTATTCATTTAGCTGACGCTATAAGTGAAAGCGACCAGCTGTATTTTTTTACTTACCCTGCAGTACACATCCATGCCGCTAAAATATGTGATGTGAAAGATTACGTGTCATTCTATTATTTTTGGCTGTAGAACTTGCATGATAAACAATAATGGGCGTGTTAATGTTGTTGTCCTCAGCGTCTCATCATAATGACAGAGAAACGGGCTCTGATAATGCATTGCTGATGTTAGTAATGACGACTCACCGTATTTATTACCCAAACAATTCCTTACCTTTTCAATTCGATGACCCACCTCCTCCATAGGAGCTAACGTAACTTACTTTGCAAGAACATGCATAACTTTGTTCGACTGTCATGAATATTTGAAATGTCCATTTACATTAAGTACAAGTTAGCCAAACATAGATGAATCTTAGTTACCTGTCCAGAAATTCTTCTCCGTTTTCAGCCGTATCCATCTTTCAAAGGCATCTCCTATACAGATCCTTGTTTTATTTCAGACTTTGTCACGAAGTATTTCGGATTCATAAGGAGTTTTTTTTGGTTTTGCAACGTTAGACATTTTTTTATCCGATTCCGACACGTTTGTAGCTGCAGCTGTGATAACTAGAGCAGAGGTGGCAACCCAGATGCCGCAACACTACTGACTTGGTGATTGGTAGATAGGTGGAGAAAAAAATGAAAAAAATGAATAAATGTAGGTGGAGTGTGGCGCATCAGACCAAAACACAACATGACAACATCAACATCAGTTGAGGGCTGCAACTTCACTTTTTAAATGACAATATCCTGGCCAGACTATTGTTGTCAGTGATATAAGTATTTGAAATGAACATGATTCCTTAATGTCTAGTGACATATCAGGGCCATTTTATGATTAATTGAAATACATTTCTTACATACAGCTCCTTTAAATGTGAAATAAAACCAAAAATAAAACCAAAAATAAACCAGATACAAAACCAAAGTAAAAGACAGCAGCCCCTCACGGACGACTGCTGTCTTTTACTTTCGTTTTGTATTTGTTTTATTTTTGGTATTAAAATGTGTTTGAACGTTCGCCGGTTCCCGCCTCCTTCTTCCCACAACATCTAACCTTGTTACATATATGTGTTTTTACATTTTTGAATCACGCTTATTATTTTTTGATCCGTGGCCGCAATACATTTAGCTGGATATTGATACCATAGCCTGTCTGCAGTTTTTTTATGCATCGGTCTTAACAGAAAAATTGCATGTGAGAATTAGCACTAACATTTCTGTTGCTATAAATAGACTTTGAAACAACTGGCCTCATTCACCAATCATAAGTTGCGCATTTTTGTGCGCATAATGCAGCATTTCAGCCGGATTCAAAACAGGTGCTCCTAAACTTTTGTAGAGTCACTTATTTATTACATTACATTTCTAGTAAATTTAAAAAAAAATGCATAACAAATTGCTTTTTAAGGCCAATTGTATGGCTGTAATCATCCAGTATGGCTGTAATGATGAAGCACACAACAAAAGGAATAGGGAACAAAAACAGTCTCTAAAAAAATCCAAAAACAGAACACTGAGAAGTTCGCAGGAGAAGAACCTAACTCAACCACATCAAAACTGACGGTACCGGACACTGAGCAGAAATAACTCCAGGCTTAAATACACATGAAACATAATCAAGGAGAACAGAAACAGATGTGTGGAAACTAATAAACAGCCAGGAAAACTAACTAGGAACTCAGGCAAACTGAAACTGAGCAAACAGAGACAAAACGAAACCAAAACAGAACACACAGAACAGTATATACACATTACAGCCATCCGGAGAATGTGATTTTTGTGTACATGTAGTTTCAGTTGGTTCAAAATTTTGTTGTCAATTAACAATACATTTTTAGCAAGATCTTATTAATGAATCATCAACTCTTCATAAAAAAAACAAAAAAACTTTTGTATGCATTTTACATCCAGATATGAATGAGATGCAATGACTTGCGGTGTTACAGCTATAATGTTTTTTTAATTTATTTAAAATAATGCAGAATACATAATTCAGTTAACATGATCTGGCTTGTAGATTTTCTCAGTTCACTTAATCTGAATTTTTTAAATGATAGATCTTCAGGGAGCTTTTCTGCCTCTTTTACTCTGTGTTTCTGTACTGAATGTAAGAAAAACAGACATGTCCTTTCTCTCTGCCAGCTCATGTTTAGTATCGAAAGTTCTGAGTCATTATGCATTCCAGATGTACGCTGCAGTGTGTGTGTGAGCGTGAGTGTGTGTTATCTAATCTCTTTATGTGAAATCTTCATCGCCTGAAAAGTCAGAGAGGGGGAAGTAGCGTTCAATGGTCTTGATTTTAAAAAGAGATCTTTTGTAAACGAAACTCAGAAAGAAGTGGCAAGTGACTGAAGTCGTTCACAATTGGGGATTGAAAGATAATAAAAAGATGGCCATAATGTCTCTCTCATAGTAATCCAGCTGCTGTCTGTTTTGGATTTTAGATTGAGAGACTTGGTAACACCTGTAGCTTTCAACAAAGGGATGAATCACAATGGGTGACTAATCGACCAGCAACCAACTTTGATTAGTATGACACACTAGTTTAACTAGAAGTTTTGATGTTTTAATTGGCTAGCATATAAAAAAAAAACAAAAAATGCACATATACTGTATGTAGATGCATTACAGTTAAAAAGTTTGAGGTTGTTTTTTTTAGTTTAAAAAAAAACTCACTTATGCTTATCTATTGATAAAAATACAGTAAAAATAGTAATATTGTGAAATATTATTACAATTTTAAATAACTGTTTTCTGTTTGAATATAGCTTAAAATATAATATATTCCTGTGATTCAAAGCAGCATAATTACCCCAGTCTTTAGTGTCACATGATCATTCAGAAATCATTCTAATATGCTGATTTGCTGCTCAAGAAACATTTATTATTATGTAGAAAACGGTAGTGCTACTTAATATTTTTGTAGAAACTGGTATACTTTTTTCAGGATTCTTTTATGATCAAAGTTTGGTGAACAGAATTTATTTAAAATAGAAATCTTTTTTTGTAACTTAAGCATTTAAGCAATTCTGGCAGGTCACGTTAGTCAAGCTCGCATCAGCTGAAGCTCAGCTGATCCACGTCTATAGCAATACGACGCCTATATATAAGCTCCTTCAGTATTATCAGCAGCTATTGTGTTTCTCAGGAGATAATTACCCTCCTCCATCCTCAGCTCCTCCTCTCGTCCAGTCAGCATGGCATTCTGATTCGCCTTGAATCAAAATAAATTCTCAAATTATGTTGCACTTTAAAATCTTGAATTAATGATATCTGCAATACAATCATGTTGGTTATGTTTAAGGGGGATTATTGCTGCTCTCCCCGCTTTTATCCATGCTAGGCTGCATGGATGCGCAGGGAGTTCTTGACCAGAACAGAACCATACCGCCAATCCCAACTGTATGCAATTGCCAATCGTATTTAACAATAGTGGTCCTGACAGGAATAGCCTAAATGTCTTTAGTGTCTCTTTAATGGACTGGCAGTGTTCCCGGATAGACTAAACAATTTGTTTAGTCAACTGACTGCTCAGCTTTTATATCTGTATCAGGATGATGAATACCTGAAAAGTTAAATTTCTGGATGCAGATTTGTCTATATTTATTTGTTATTTTTTGTTTTGTTGTGGGACAATACACATATCCTTTTTAAAAGCAGGTTTAGTGTATGAGGGTTTGCTGAGTGTGCACACTTACTCCACCTGTACTCCACCTGACAGCTCACTTAAATACACCCTCAGTCACGTGCCTCCCTGCTGTGTTTGCAGGCTTTGTTTGTACTCTTGTTTTATGTCACCTCTTTAGTGTCCCCTGGTTTGATTTTATTTGATCTCACTGGGACTTTCAGACAACTTTGAAGTTTACCTGCAGTCCATTAATCATATACAGATGTTTCATCTCTCTTTTACCTTCTCTCACATGCAAGAAAGAAAATACAATTTTCAGTTTTTGGAGAGTTAATCTTTTAATAATTCACCTTCTGGATGAAGGTGAATTATTAAAAGATTAACTCTCCAAAAACTGAAAATTGTATTTTCTTTCTTCAAGTCACCTTAATTTATTTAACACTTTTAACAATATAGATTGTTTCAAACAAAAAAAGGAGATGTTTTGCAGAATGTCTGAGCTTCTCTGTTTTCATACAACGACAGTGGATGGTGATTTCTACTGTCTAACTCTAATAAAAAACATCATAAGAACAATCCATTTAAATTACACTCTATATTCCAAGTCTTCTGAAGTCACAAGATTTCAAGTCTTCTTTGACCAGGGGAATCTGGTTGTTCATCCAGGCATCGGCCAGGGGAGTATCCCATGGCGGCGTTGATGGAGGGAAGAGCCATGGGGATGAAAGGAGACAATAACGACGAGATGGAGCCCATCGTACAGCCGATGAGCCGAGGTGGTGGACAGATGACGGAAATCTAGGCGGCCGCAGCGGTGACCTACTCAGAACGAGGATGTGATTCTGAGTTCTGAGCGCAAGTTGGAGCGACCGAGGGTGGAGGGGGAGTCAGAGGTAGGGTGGAGCAAGCTGCAGCCAAAAAGAGTGGAGGACCAGAGAGCAGCGAACGGTCTGCAGGTCCACAGTGGAGGCGAAGCGATGTCTGACAGGTGGTGCCGACGTGCCGGCGGGCGTCCGGCTGAGGTCGAGGGTGAAAGGAGCACAGGCGCAGGAGCCAGGGTGATGGGTCGAGGCAGAGGGTAGCGCACAGAGGCTGGGGGCGGAGCCTTGGGCTCCTAATGCCCAGGAGGGGATGGAGCTCCCAATAGGTTCGAGGTGGTTCCTCGCTACGGAGACAGTGATAACTGGGTGGCACTAATGGCTGTAGACTGAGGAAAAGACTGAAGACCAATGCAAAAAAATAGAGCATTTGATATTGTCTGGAGAGGTAGTGGGAGAGGGGGGCTGGGCAGGGCCAGCGAGATCGGCAGAAGACAGACTGATGTGATCCTCGGTCGCACTTGGGGGCTTGGGCTAGTACATCGCGGCTGTCTCTGTTCCACTCAGGCCGCCGATCCTTGTCGTCTGTGTGGTTCTAGCTGGGCACTGGATGGGGAGCACCCACTCCATATATGTCGCAAAGCTCCCTCGAGGAACCTACCCGGACAACAGTGCACGTGTGGCGGCGTTGAGATCGGCAGTCGTCTGGGAAGGTGGTTTTATGGGCGAGATCCAAAAACTCCTTTAAATGTTCCTCGAGGGAGCATTCTCCCTGCTCAAGGCACAAGAGTTTAACTTCTGGAAAGTCCATAATGCTAGCAGGGGTGACAACAGAACAAAAATACTGAACACGGAAAAAATAAAAGAAAATCTCACAAACTACACGCATTTACTTTTGTTGGTCCAGTGTTCTGTCATGGGGGTGGTTGTATAAACACACACGAAGATGAAGATGAAGGAAAATAGATAATATTTAATAAATCCAATGGGTATTCTAAACAGGAACAGAGCAACATAAAACACATCCACTATAGATGACACCGAACACTAAACTGACAGAAAACTGAACATATATACAGGTGATGATGAATCATGAGTGCACAGCTGAACATGATAAGTGGATTACTTTTACGATCTCTTAATGAACTTTTTGAAGCGTTAAAGTGTCATGGTTTGCCAACCGCCAATAAAAAACATAAGAAGAAGAAGTTGTTGTTAAAGTGTCAGTTGTGTAGCTGTTAATGGAAGGACAGACAGGTCTCCAAATTCATCAAAAAAATCCCCATTTGTGTTCCGAAGATGAACACGAGTCTAACGGCTTTGGAACGACATGAGGTTGAGTAATTAATGACAGAATTTTCTTTCTTGGGTGAACTATATGTCTCTTTTAATTACAACCAATATCCTGAAACCTGTTACCTGAAGTGGTCGAATTCTGATTTTATAGTTGTTTGACACTTGTAGTTCTTTAAAGACTGATCACTGAGCATGTTTTCACTTGAGTAAATAAAAGTAATTAAAACACTGCTTTTGGTCAAAAACTCCATTGAGCTGCTCTGATATATGAGTGCACTTTTAATTGCACTGGGCCTGCTGTCCTGTTTTAAAGTCCTGTGAAATGGGAAATGCTTGGGAAAAGTGAGGTGCGACTCGGGGTTAACTCTGGTTTCTTTTTTCGCTATCTTTTTATCTTTTGCGCCTGGTAAATGCGCCGTTATAATAGTATTGCGCCATGGAACAAGCGCACCTCGTTCATCATGCTCTTAAAGGGAATGTGATATAAAGCTCTTATTGGTTTGTTTCCCGTTACGCCCAAACCACACCTGTGAATAATGAAGCTACTTCAGACCAACTCCTTTTAGAGTTGCGCCAGGCGCAAGAGGCATTTATCCCGCCGGGAAAATAGCAACAGCGCCGGGATCCGCCCACAAAGTTACTTGCGCTTTGCGCTTTGACACTTGCGTTTCAGATCGTTAAAATAGGGCCCATTAAGGTATTATAAACATTAATATCATGTTTTTCTGTAAAGCTCCTTTGAAACAATGTGCATTGTGAAAAGTGCTTTACAAATAAATTTGACTTGACTTAAATGAGACACTTGTGTGTTGCAACATTGCTGTCGGATCCAATAGTGTGCACTGCATCATTTTTATTTTCAGTCTCTCTGAAAAGCCTGCTTCGAATTTTCTAGTTTAAAAATGAATCTATTGTAAAATGAAGCAAACAAACGAACAGTGTCTTACTGATGCGATCTGACTGGAACTTTGTCAAAATAAAGTTCATCCACACTTTCTTAATGTTAGGATCACATGGATGGCAATGCAAAGACTGTTTTTCCACAACTTGGCACTTCAAAATGTCCTGTAATCCTCAAGGCATCTCTATCGTTTTGTTGCTGGAGTATTCCTGTATTTGCATCTGTCTCATATTTACTATTACATGACATGCATGAATCGGTGGGTGGGGCTAAAGAGGCAATGATGTAGAAATAGGCATTGATCTTGTGCAGAAGTAGTCTTTCGTTGCACTATGACGTAATAATGTGACAGAATCCGAAACTAGACGTTTTCTGAGCTTGGTTTCAATAAAAGCTTTTAGGACTAACAAGGAAGTTTTGAGTTCTGAAACTTGCAGGATATTTTTTATAGTACAGTGACTTCTCATATGTCAAAAGATCAAGGAAAATTTTATTGCTCAATTTATGACCCATTTAAGAATGTAAATAAGATAACCTTTGGTTTTATATGATCTTAAATCTGAAGGCTTCTGTGTGCCGAGTTCTTCTCACCCTCACTGAGTGTTAATGAGTGAGAGCTGATAAATGACCAGCCATATCCTACTGAGATAGTATGAGCTACTACATCTGTTTCTTGTCTCTCTTTCTCTCTCTCTTTCATTACAAGCAGTTGAGAGGAGGATGTGGGTGATGCATATGAGGCCGACTCACTTCAGTCTCCTATAAGACTAGACACGCGCCATTGGTCCATTGTCCTTAGATGGTGATTAGAACAGGACCAGCCCTGTAACTGCTGCACATATCTAATCCCCTTCATTTAGACTCAAACTCACTGTGGAGCGTTTTTAAATGTGAAGTGTATCATTTTTTATTGTTTAAATACTTTAATCTCTGTTATGTAGAGACATTTAGAAGTAAAGTGTTTGTGAGTTGATTTCCCACAAACATGTTAAAAGTCTGTTTCCTAGGCGCTATCAACATTTCTTTTTTGTTTGATCATCATGAGTTGTCCCACAGCAAATTGGTCTGGAACTATTTTTGACTAATGAGAGATTAGCATAGAATTTGCTTAAAAAAAACATATTGTTTTTCTTTGTCTGTGTTTGTTGTTTGATGTAGATCACGTGATCAGTTATGTTATCCTAGATTAAATATTTCCTACAGTACATCTTAACATTAACTCTATAAACAGTTATTCGACTGTTATGTAAATATGACTGCAAGGTAATCCACATGGACTCAGGTTACCTGCAGTAGCTAAAGTATATACAAAATTCCAGAAGAAACTGATTTTCTACCGAACTAGATTAAAGGACAATTCCGGCCAAAAATGAACCTAGGGCTAAATAAAACATGGGTAATGAGTCGACCGTTCTCTAGGATGCGTTTTCATGATAATCGAATGTATTATCATGTACCCAGTAATGTAAATGTACCCAGTTTAATGTTAGTTTTAGATTAACCACAGATTATCTTATATAACGCTAGTATATGGGGCATAGAATAAGTAAAAATAAAAATCGCTAGTTAATACCACTAACACGGCTCAAAATAGCCCCACACTAACACGGTAGCATAAATGAGGGTCCCTACCTGCAAACCGAAGCACTGAGAACTTTGTAAGTGTACAGACAGTTTAATAAGAAGATACTTTATAAAGACAGTACATTTTGCGTATACAAGCAGTTGCCATCTTTGGCCGTGCTACGTCCTGGTCGATAGTCACAGTTCAGCGCACGTAGCACGGCGTTCGTGGTTCGACTGGTTGAGACTGTTTTCCAAAGATGGCTGTATACTTATAAAGTTCTCAATGCTTTGGTTTGCAGCTAGGGACCCTCATTTATGCTACCGTGTTAGTGTGGCTAGCGATAAAAACTAGCGATTTTTATTTTTACTTATTCTATGCCCCATACACTTCTATCTCATCTATGTCACTTTATTCATTCTTAAAGTGAACTTCTGGCTGTATGGTGATTCGATTTACACTTTTTTACTGCCGCCTTCAGCATGTTAGTACAGAATGACTTGTCCAGTGTGCAATTATCTGACACTTTTGCTTAATTTAGTATACGCGGAACCATGAATATGCTAATTTGCCCCGCCTCCACACACTCACACTAGAGATCCACTCCCTCAACTTACTGAGGTAACGTCCTGGTTGCGTATGCAACCCACCGTTCCCTGAAGGAGGGAACGGAGAACGTAGTCTATGTCGATTGAATGGGATCACGCCAGGGAGCCAGTCATCTTCGAGTACTATTGAATGAGCCAATGAAATTGACGTGCCTGATTTCGCTGAGGAGCCGAGCGTAACCCGGAGTCAGCGGTGGTTCAGCAGTAGTGGCAAGGGGACTACGTTCTCCGTTCCTTCCTTCAGGGAGTTGAAGGAAGACGTAGACTACGTCCAACGTTATCGACTGAAAGGGATCCAACATTAAAAGCGCCAATAGAGCTGCCACCTCACAGTGCCTAGACAAAGCCTCCCTATGCCCCCGCAACTAAAGGGCATCTTGCAGGTAAAAAAAAAAATCTAAATTAATACATAACCTTGTATGAAAATACCATATGAAAAGTTAATGCAGGATTTAAAATGTTTTAAAACGACATATTTTAATTTATCATCGTCATGGTAAATTATTGTGTTTGTGGAGGTTGCAAAAATTCCTGCCTGTCAGAACATCGAGTCAACAGGTTTCCTAACAAAAAAAGGACGAATCTATCTATCTTTCGTGCCTGGGTGCGGTTTGTGCAGGTGAAGAGACGGGATTTCTTTTCCGCATCGGCATCGAAAAACGCGGTCGTGTGTAGCGTTCACTTTAGATCGGAGGATTATCATCCCGGCGATATGATGGAGTTCAACATGGGATGCCGAAGCAAGAACTGCCTCGCATTTCCCACACATGCATCTATGGAACAAAAACGTGTATCAGGAATAAAAATATCTCTCAATGAGAAACCGCTAAATTTAACGTCAGTCTGGACGGATATTAATGAGCATGACATACGCCTGATCAGCTACACATTTCCATGTTATACAATTTAAATAAGATCTCTATTGCAAATGCAAACCCCTCCATCAACGCAACGTCATTTCCAAAGAGCTGCATGTACACACAAATCGGATCTTAACAGTTACTATTAACTGATATACGATGGTAATAATCCGTACAATACTGTAAGCACAGTGTATTTCGTTAGCGAACTAAATAAGCTAACACTGGTCTCTCACCAAGACACCTGCCCTGTTCTCCACTGGTTCTCCTCACACACACCTCAGTGTGTCTCCTCTGACCGTTGTTTTGTCTAACATTAATCCTGGCCTGTCCCTGCTCTCTTGGCAGCATAGCAGGCTCGTAATTGTATGGCTGTGGCCCGTCATACGAGTAAGTATGAACAATTTCCTCAGCGTCCGAAATGTCATTGCGATCCATTGTTTTCATGTTGTTTGAATAGACCGCTCTACCGCCCGTTACGTCACGTCCGTCACGCCCATTTTCAGATGCGGAAGTAAAATTGTCACAAAATTGCCACTCGTTGGGTCCTCTAACCTGCAAGATGCCCTTTAAGGAGGGGAAGGACAGGGCTTAGGCCAGAGAAGTCACTGCTGTTCTCACAGGACCACTGGGAAAGCGTTCCCTGTACATGGAAGGAATGGATGCTGCGGAAGCCAAACCTACCCGAAGGGGGGTGGCGTGGAGAATACACATATGAACTGGGCGAAAGACCGGGCAATACAACATATGGAATGTCACTGGGGTGGCTCCAGCCTAAGAAGGGGGGAGACTCAGCCGACATTGACGGCAGAGAGACTCTGCCGAGGGAAGACACGGGCTTGCCGTAGGGAGCCATGCCATGGATGAACGCACATATGGGATAACCATAGGGATCGCAACATATGGACCCAGCCTCACTTCTACACACACCAGCTGAACACACTCTCGTTGGAGAGACGTATTGGACCGAGTCCACCTCCAAAACTGAAAGAGAGATACTCAACCCGTGGTCGAGATTGCTCGCTCCCAGTTGACCTGAAGACCCAACTGGCTATGGAGCACTCGAAGGGAAAGACTCTGTACTGATACTTCAAACCCTCACATGCAACACACAGGATGGCCTGTGGTGCGGAAGGTAGAGATCTGAAGCACATGTCATCTTGGGCCAAGATGGTCATGACCCACCACCTAGTAGCATGAAGAACAAGTTTACAACAACTGGCCTTTATACCGGCTGGAGGGAGTGGCTATATCTAGTCCTTCGCCAGCAGGACAAGATATGCGCGCACAAGTCAGGAGCACTGCTCAACACTAGGTGTGATAAATATCACTGAATTTTCAGGAGCACGTCTGCTCAACACCTAATGTGATGATCATCACTGACTTGAGCGGGATAGCCGAGCCTGAGGTGGGGCAGTAAGTGGAGAGTGTGGTGTTAGTGTGCAGTGCAACACTTATCCGTCTCCACTAGCGGCAGGGGGCGCGTGAGAAGGCGGATGACCGGGTCCTCGAACTCACCAAACTGCCTGGGCTGAGGGGTGTAAGGCTATACAGGGTCACACACCGCCAGACTGGCCCTCTTGGGACTCAGGAACAGACTTTCTTTGAAGTGTGGGTACTGCTTGCTCCGCTTCTTTTGGGAGCTAGCGGCAGAACAGACACACACACAAACGAAGACCCCACCCGGCCCTCACCCGGGGGGAGAGAGTGGATCGGTGACCAACTCCAAGAGCATCCTTCTCCATCCCTGAGCGGCCCACTCCAGAATGCTTTCGCTGTCGCTTGCCACCTTGCTTGGCAGCACCTGGAGCGGGCTGGGCGTCCCTACTGCGGCCGGCTCCATGCTGAGGCCTGGCTGGAGGCTGCTGCAGAGGCCAGGCAGGATGTGCCGGATGGCCTCCGTCTGCGCTTGGGCTGCAGAGAACAGTTGGACGTAGTTTTTCGCCGTGTCGCCAACCAGCCCAACTTGGGAAATTGGGTAGACCAGGAACCGAACCTTGACCGCATCCGCCATATCAACCATGTTGAGCCAATGATGGCGCTCCTGGACCACGAAGTTGGACATCACCAGACCGATCGCGCACGACACGACACTCATGCCCCGTATTGTTAAATGTATTGTTAATACATTTTGTATATTTTTTACAAAGTTGTATGTCATAAACATGTCATCTCTATGTTTTGCACACAAAAAAAGTAAAAAAAATTAAAAAAAATAAAAAAGTAGACTTTGAGCTATAATCACGTCCCAGCCGGTTTCGTCACTTATTGAGGTCCCCTGGAAACATTTCCGTTGTGGTCTGTGTTATTTGCAGCACGTTTCTGTATTTGATTGTGTTATGAACTTTTGCAGCATGTTTCTGTATTTGGTTGTGTTGTGAGTATTTGGAGCACACATGTGTTGGGAAACTGATAAAGATGTTTTCTTATTTGCGTGTGTTTTTCTATTTGGATCACGGGGTGGTGATGGCGCAGTGGATAAGACACATGCCTTTGGTGTGAGAGACCCGGGTTCGAATCCACTGTGCGACACCAATGTGTCTCTGAGCAAGACACTTAACCCCTAGTTGCTCCAGAGGCGTGCGACCTCTGAAATATAGCAATTGTAAGTCGCTTTGGATAAAAGCGTCAGCTAAATGAATAAATGTAAATTTGCATGTGTTTTATTCAGTTGCAGCGCGTTGAACTCTCTCGGCCACCATAAGAAATAGTGCTTAGGGTCCAACTAAAGATATAATGAAGTATATGCGATTTTGCTAAAATGGAACTATTGAAACTACACTTTAGGTACACTTTAAAAATCTTGCATTTAAATTATACAGTGATCATACTATCCTTACTAATAGGGATATTAAACACATTTAGGCTTAATATTAAGAAATGTGCATTGTGCGATAAAGAAGTAATCCAAATAAAGCTTAATTGTAATATTTATATCAGTAAGTCTCAAGTGATATGTCAGTAAATTTGTTAATAGTTTTGTATACTTAGTATGAAATAAATGTCTTAAATACATTAAATACATTTTGGTATAGGTTTTTTTCACTAAGCAAAGGTGTTGACATGAATTTACACATGGTTTGTCTTAAAGCATATTAAAAACACCACATAGAAATATAAACAATATTAAATATTAGATTTTTACCACAGGGGGACTTTAAATATAATTTTAACTGACTTTAATTATTATTATCATGATCAAATATTGTATTTTTCTTGAATATCTCGCAGCTCTATGAAAGACCCTAAAAGCTTTCAGTTTTAAAGGTGTTACAGGGCTATTGTGTACTTTCTGTGCCTATACTGAGACATAAACTGTTTTCAAACAGGTTTTCTAAATTATCCATCTGTCTTCCATTGGTCGGGTAAACAATTGTCATTGTTTGAAGCAATGTTGTAGAATCAGACTAGTCATGATTCCAGACCAAATGGCCCATGTTCTCCCAAAGTCAAATGCCTCCTCCTCGCTATGTTTGGCTTGTCAATGCAGTAATGTCTATCATGTTCTTTTGATCAATATGATAATTTTCCTGTCATTGTGATAATACTTTTCTCGTGCTCACAACAGTTGCGCAAATCAGCCTAAATAGGTCTATAACTGGTATAAATGAATGGTTTAATGAGTTAAATGGATATTATCATGTTCTGTCACATTTGAATCTAAATTAACTTGAAATTACTTGAACTGACAATATGTTATTGAGCTGGGTTTTAGCAATCAGCAGTTTTTTCTGAATATTCGTTGACTAATGGTCTGAAAATATTACTATTAATAATTATAATAGCTGAACAACTTTTATTATTAACGAAAAATTACAAGAAATTTTATTATATGTATAAGGCATTGATATACTTCAAGCAAATTCGAAGAATGAACTGGTGTGACATAATTTCAAAAAAAGCAGGCCAAACCGAAGTTCGTTTGGAGTTTCTCAGGGAAAAAAAAGCGAAACTATAAAGAGTTTTTAAACTCTTGAAATGATGTGATTTAATTTTAATAAAAAGCATGTTAATATAATTATGCATGAAATTCGTCATGTTTTGGATCGCTGATTGTTTAGTCTGAAAGGAAGAGGCTTGTTCTCCACCACTTTCTCTTCTACTGTTGATGTCAATGGTTTTTAGCTATGCACAGCAGTGCTGCCTGGCTCTGTTTCTTTTTCGGCTGGCAAAAAGAGCATTAAAACACACACACACACACACACACACACACACACACACACACACACACACACACACACACACACACACACACACACACACACACACACACACACACACACACACACACACACACACACACACACACACACACACACACACAATGGCTTTATTAATAACAGGAGATGACTGTCGGCCTTCCAGTTTAACACAACTTGCTTTGTCATTTTGTGACTCCAAGTCCAGCCTATATCCTTCTCTTTCTCTCAGGGCTGAGAAGTGTGACTGCAGCAGACGGATACATTGACATAAGGGAATACTCAGGAGTGATCACAGTTCTCATGCTCCACAGAGAGAATGAGAAGAAGAGAGAGAAAGAGTGGAGCTCTACCCTTGTTTCCTTTCCTAGTGAGAGCATCTGCCATCTGCCATTGTCACAAATTGTCACAAATTTGTCATTTTTGAGTGAACTATTCCCTTACAAATACTGTTAGTGGCCGACAGAGTACCAATCAGTCTTCTGATTTGTTGAACAGTAGCGTCTGTCATAGATGTGATATCTTAGGACACATAGTTGAGTGATATCAGGTAGTCTAGAAAGAAATGCTTAAAGCTACTTTAAGCTTTAGAAGAAATAAGCTAATCCTCTGTTTGCTTTTGTGGTTTTTCTTATTAACTTTACGTTAGTATAAATATTAACAAAAACGGCTAACATGGTCTTAACAAATACTCTCTCAAATGTATGTTTGTCATCATGATTAATTTATTCATCTAACAAAAGTGTCTGAAAATAAGGGGGGTTATGAAGTGAATAGTATTCGACTGGTCATGTGATTTCAAAATGGTGACCCCTCATGTAGAATTAAACAGTTTTTTCAAGGCTACTAATATGTTTGGAGTCTTCATCCTAAGGCTGTGTAAGTCTTGAGTGTCTCAGACATTGGTGGGCTTAAATTTGTAATGTATATATATATATATATTTGAATATTATTCAATATCACATTATTGCATAATGGTTTTGAGTGTTTACATTTTTTAAATTCTGTTTGCATTTGTGTGTGTTTTGCAGCAGGAAGCTGCAAAAATGAGGAGCGTGTGTTTCGTGAACGCATGCGTCCCAGGAAGAGGCAGGGAGCTGTCCGGAGGAGAGTGCATCAAGTCAACGGGCACAAGTTCATGGCCACCTACCTGAGACAGCCCACCTACTGCTCACACTGCCGCGACTTCATCTGGTGAGTCCCAGAGCAACCGTCAGCTGATATTTACAGCCGTGTAGAGTGCTGTTTGTACAGCTGCGTCTGTGGTTAAACCTGCGTCTGAGTTTTGACATAACCAGTGTACACTGTCCCTCCTCACGAGTCCGTTCACGGGTGGTTTCCCCTCAGAGGGCCGCGTTTCCATGGTAACTTCAGGGAAAGCCCAGAGGCTCAGAGTGACAGGGCTACAATACGTGTCTATTGAGTGCGTCTGGCATCCTCCACACTGCAGAAGAGCACCACCGTGTCCCGCGGCCACCTCTCTGGAGAACATTAAAAATATGGCTGTTTTAAAGATAAGGTGCAGACATGGTGTGTGGGACTGAAAGGGAGGGCAGCGATTAACAACACACACCCTATGAAATCTATATGTGAACAGTTATTTTCTCCTAAAGAGTTACCAGGATACAATTCCTGTAAGCAATTTTTCAACGTAGAGGATATTTGTCCACATACTGTATATGCATTCCCTTTTGCATAATCATATTGCGAACACTTTGCAGTATGGTCTTATTGTTAACATTATTAGTTAATGCATCTAAGTCCCCCTGTGGTGAAAATCAAGTTTTTAATGTTTATTTTTTGTTGATATGAAAAATCGGGTAGATTTAGCAATATAGCAAGTGTATGATGTATATTACCATGTTACGTTGAAAAATATGCCTTTCTCCACTGATGTTCTGAGGTGTTCAAAATATTTCTGATTGTTAGAAGGCAGATTGAGATGGCAAACGGGAACATGGTTTATGTAACATTAGCAACACATTATTAGCTGTTTGATAACATGGTAAATCAAAAGGCTAAACATATTAATTACCGTTATGTATCCGACGTTGTAAAGACCGATACCTTTGTGCAGCGTTTCCCTCAGTAAGTTGGCCGAGTGAATCTCTGAGCTGGCGTGAGTGGAGGCAGAACTAATTAGCATATTAATGGATCCGCATATAATAAATGAAGGGTGTAGAGTTGCATTCGAGCTATTTTAAGGCATGAAGAATTTTTTTATTCACAGGAAAAAACTTTTAAATATGTACTGTAATGTACTGTAATTTGATGACCAAATATGACATTTAAGGGATACAATTATTGACTACAGGGGTAATTTAAGTAAGGAATAATTGGCGATGGGCTGTTGAATTATTCAAAAACAATGCACACCTAAGGTGGTAATGAGGCCACGACTCAAAGCAGATTTTCTAAAAATTAAACAAACTTTATTTATTTATTTATGAACTGTTTAATGCATACTAAAATAAATGCTGTTGTGTTTAGTGTCACTGTTCAAGAAAAATAATAGCTGATCTCCTTCTCTTCACAGGGGTGTATTAGGAAAGCAAGGGTATCAGTGCCAAGGTAGGTAGATAAAATTCTGTTTTCTTAATATTTCTCCATATCAGTGTTTCTATTCGGGTTCGGGTATATCGGGTTGCTTGTTCATCGAAAATATTAGTAACAAAATCTAAAGCAACAAAACACATCAACATTCCTATTAAAGGAATAACTCAACCAAAATGAAAATTCTGTCATTATTTACTTATCCACATATTTATTGTATTTTCAGTGGAACACAAAAGAGAAATTTTAAAAGAATGATGTGACAGCTCTTTTCCATACCAAAACAGTTCAATATGAATACAGCCATCAAGAGAACAACCCAAGCGAAATATCATTGGAGAAATCAGTTTGACTCAAGCAGTTTATTCAAAATTTCCCTTTTGTGTTCCACAGAATAAAACAACAAAATACACTGAGAACAAATAATTGGATAATTTTTATTTTTAGGTGAATAATTCCTTTAAGCAGTGACTAGCTCACAATCTGAAATGAAGGAAACTTCTGGCATGGACAGGAACCTCCTAAAAATATCATATCTGTTTTGTAGCTGAAAACATTCTTATCTGTGAGCTCACAGTAATACATCAGAAAAGTGAAGTAAAGCTAATTTCGTCTACACCTTGTCTCTGTCCCTCAGTGTGCACCTGTGTAGTTCATAAACGCTGCCATGAGTTGATCATCACTAAATGTGCAGGTCTGAAGAAACAGGAGGACACCACAGAGGAGGTGAGAGGAACCTGTAGAAAAATCACACATGATGTCTCTTTAACGTCTCTCATTTAAGATGTTTTCACCAATGAGAGTAAAATATAAACTTTTGCTTAGATTTCCTGCTTTTCAGATGTTTATCCTGTGAAAAAAATAACCCATTAATCTTTTCTTGAGTTTCAGTAGAGGTCTTAACACTGTTTCAAACTGTGTTCAGATTCGCAAAGATGCAATGAAAAAAACCCATACATTTCTCATCGAATTTATACTAGAGTTATGCTATCTACGCTTTAATTTCAAAGTTCTATACTCTAGCTCAGGGGTTCTCAACTCTGGCCCTCGAGGTCCACTTTCCTGCAGAGTTTAGCTCAAACCTTAATCAAACTCATCTGCCTATGGCTGCGTCCGAAATCGGGTAGGTCTTGGTACTTATTTTGAATAAGTAATTACTTCACGACCGCTAAAATGTATGTTCTATATAGTATGAGTTTATGTAGTATTAATGTAATCCAGACTTACTACATTTGCCATGTTGTCATTAGTCTCAGCCTCAGACGTCATGTCCATGTCTTATTATATGGCAAACTTAACTGGAAATACTTCAGGAATTTTGAAGTCGTCATCTTATTGGTTGAATTCTACAGCATGTCCGGGAGACGTACGTGTCATTTGTTTTAACGGTCCGCCTGTAAACAAAGATCCCTTGATGCCAAACCCCCTCATGGAGGAAGAAAGCCGCTGTGTTTACAACTGTGACAATGAGCGCTGATGAGAATCAAAAGTATTTGAATTATATAAAGTTCATGACATGGACTCTTTAAAATACATCTAAGAGTTTTACACATCGGTCTGTAATTGTAGGGACATCAGTGTTACGTTATGAGAAAAACTCGGCAGGAAAGTGGACCTGGAGGTCATTTTTTCCAGTTTAAGTCTATTTTTAGTCTACTTAATTTTAGGAAACATCCATTATATCTCTTGAGATAAAGAGCAACACCTGAGATATAAAACTTTCCTCTGGAGTTAAATGATATAGTCTACCATGTTTTTACTGTTAGCAAACAACATCACTGTGTAGGCTTTATCAAATGGGTGTCACTACCCACAGCTATATATATTGGATGTAATTAATAATAATAAAAACAACAACAATGAGTTCTGCAGTTTTTCCTCTGTTAAAATGCTTGTGATCACTGCATAGGCATCGTTCTGATCCTCTATCACCCCCTGCAGGTGGGATCTCAGCGCTTCAGCGTTAATATGCCTCATAAGTTCCGGATTCACAACTACAAAGTCCTCACATTCTGTGACCACTGCGGTTCATTGCTGTGGGGTCTGCTGCGGCAAGGGCTGCAGTGCAAAGGTGAGAGCGGCATTCTGGGAAATATAGATACAGGGTTCCCACAGTCATGGAAAATATGACAATTTTTCAGGGATTTTTAAATTATTTTGTCATTTCATGGTATTTTCTGGACATTTCTATGGTGAATGCACATTTTTCTTTTTTTGCTCTGTTCTGTTATTAAATATATTAATTCAAGACTGGCAATTGATAATTATATATAAAAATATATTCATACTTTTTTCAGTATAATGTTGGGTTCGTCCATATTTTATGGATTTTATGGGTTGAAACAACCCACCATTTTTTTTGAGTATGTGTATATATATATATATATATATATATATATATACACACACGCACACACATACTCTAAAAAATATATGATGAAATGTAAGAGAGCACAACTTTTTTTTCTGTGACCTTTCTAGTAACCTTTTTGATATGTATATATATATATATATATATATATATATATATATATATATATATATATATATATATATAAGAAGTTTTGCTCTCTTTCATTATGAAAACAGTACTTTAACCCATTTTTATTTAGTATCATTTTTATTTTTATTTTTCAAGTTAAACTAGAAATAAAATAAGTTAAAGGTTTTTTTTTTTATATTTTATTTTAATTCAAGTAATGAAAGTTTTCTTATGGTTTTAGTTTTAGTTTTACTAAACGAAAATAACCCTGCTATATCCCCACATCTTCCAAGATTCAAACATGCATTGAAATACAGTCTAAGTTCTCATGCCATCTCCCTTCATTTCTCTGTCCTCAGTTTGTAAGATGAATGTACACAAGCGTTGTGAAAGTAATGTAGCTCCTAACTGTGGGGTGGACGCCAGGGGCATCGCCAAGGTGCTCTCCGACCTCGGAGTCACTCCAGATAAACTCTCCGGCAGCGTCCAGAGGAGAAAAAAGGTAAGAGACCGACAATCATCAGGAATTATTTGTTCACACTAGAAAAGTGGCATGTAGAACTGAAAGGTCAAAAGCCACCTTCTCCTCAACGCAGCTGTAGATGATAGTGAATACACGGATTACTGATGACGTAATGGTCTTTATATAGCAAGCACTTGATCAGGCCTCCTGAAACATAATGATGATTGAATGATGAAGATGATTCGTTCTTGTTTTCCACACAGATCTCTCAGGGTCCAGATCCACAACCTTTACCCATATCCCCACTGTTAGAAGAGGACCGATCCAAATCTGCACCTACATCACCATGTGACCAGGGTAAACGAATAAAGCTAAATATAAAGCTCTGCAGATACTCTTGGGTTAAATACATTATTCTGTTATATTCAGTACAACAGATTACCACGTAAAACAAGTTTAACTTGTCCTTAAGTTTGTAATTCACTTAAAATGGAAGTCTATGGGGCCATTGTACCAAAATGTTAAGCTTGTATTTTGCCATGTTTTCATGGCTTTGTATGACAAACAAACTGAAATTGTCATCAATGAAATCAAATGGCTAATAGTCTAAAAGGGCTGTATTTAATTTAAAAGCTACAACTTCTATGATACAGTACGCTTATATTGGTTTATTGTCATTTTGAAGCTTGACAGTGTTCGATAGCCAGTGCGTTATGTCATTTATACCTGATATCCATCACATGACTATATAAATATATGCACAGGCAAATTTCGCTCATTTTTCTTTATTATCAATTTTGAAAACAGTTGTGCTGAACTTTTGCGTCATACAATTTTTTCTGGATTCTTTGATGAAAAGAAAGGGTAAAAAAAAACAGAATTATTTGAAACAGAAATCTTTCTAACATTATAAATGTCTTTACTGTAACTTTTGATCAATCCATGCACCCGTGCTGAATAAATCTATTAATTTCTTTGAAAATAAAATAAAATAAATCTGTAAAACATGTTAGTGTGATACTTTAGATCCGATGCTGTATTTTACCCTTAGATTTCTATTGTACGTGCATTACAATTAACATCTATTGTCTTTGTTTTTTTATAATCTGTATGGGGTCAGATGTGCATGTGATGTGATTTGGCTCTTTGTTTTGTGATCTGCAGATATAAAGGACCTGGAGAACATCAGGAAGGCACTTTCGTTTGACCACCGAGGTGAAGAGCTAAAGCCAGCCTCGTCCTCCTCTCTGACCGAGGGAGAGTCAGAGGAGACGGGGGAGGCGAGAGAGAACGGGGAGGTGAAGAACGTCCAGACCAAAAGGATGATGCTGGAAGACTTCTCCTTCATCAAAGTGCTCGGGAAAGGCAGCTTTGGCAAGGTGTGGATTATATGTCTGGTAGTTTGTCTGGTGTGTAATAAGGGCCCAGCAGTCTGAGCACAGTGTTTTCTTTGTGTACAGGTGATGCTGGCTGAGTTAAGAGGCACTGATGAGGTTTTTGCGGTGAAAGTGTTGAAGAAAGACGTCATACTGCAGGACGATGATGTGGACTGCACTATGACTGAGAAACGCATCCTAGCCTTAGCCAGAAAACACCCTTATCTTACCCAACTCTACTGCTGCTTTCAGACCAAGGTGAGATCCAGGAGTGTTTCTGTTCTACATTCAGTTTAGCCTCATTGCAAACTTTAAAATAATGAGCAACTAAATAGCAAACATTCTCCTTATTCATAAATGTTTTGCAGACTGCCACTAGATGGAGCTGTAATATTACATTCCGTCCGGTATTCAGAAAGCTTTTAGAGCTTGTACGTCACGTTTACAGATGTTTAGCTCTTTATCTGAAGAGGGCAAGGTTGTGGCTTGGGGAATAATTACAAAAATGGATCAGTTCATCAAGAACGTGGACACATTTTAGAAAAGGCTGAAATTTAGAAATTTGTGAATTCAGGTTTCCAGCTGAAACGTAAAAGGCTTTTAATTTAAATGAAAACCAGCCATAAAACAGCAACAGCGTTTATACACTGAAATGAGAACTATACTTTACATCAAAAGTGAACTGCTAAAATGATTTGCTATAATTTTGAGCCTTGAAATCTAAATAAAATCTTAATAAATTAATACATATTTATTGACAATATAGACTTCCATTTCTTCTTGTTATTAGATGAACTGTAAAAAAGTAAAAAATAAATTAAAAAAAACTTAAATTACGTGTATTAACTAAAAAGAGCAAAAAAACATTTTATATAAAAGTATAAATAATAAAGCCCAAAGCTATAATATTAATAATATGACCATTATTAAATTAAAATCTGTGCATAATCTGAATATAATAAAAACATTTTGTCTTATTAAAAGTCGGACTCTAAGATTTAATTTATACACTTTTCCAAGTGTTGGAAATATCACATCATTTTAAAATTACTAAGTCAGAAAAAATGTCATGGAAATTTCTATACTGATAATAAATCCAGTTATGATCAGCTCTGACATATTTATTTGTGTAGTTATTGCTCTTTGTGAATGATTTATTACTGTTTAAAATAACTGTTTTAAGAAGATCAAATATACAAAATATGATCCAAATAAAATCTTTAATATAATCAATAAAAAATGTCAGACTATTTAAATATAAATATAGATAAAAGTAATATAGCAGAAACCAAAAAGCCATTACAACAAAAACAATAATAATAATAATAATAATTATTATTATTATCATCTGAAAAGGTCGTTGTAGTTTCTATACTGACCATACAATTATCCAGTTATGATCAGTTCTGAAATATTTATTTGTGTAGTTATTGAACTTTTGTGAATATGTTCTCTATGCAATGATTTTTACAAATCTTAATCCAGTATCCAGTCATGGCAATTAAAAACGTGTGGAAACTTTTTTTCCCTGTAAAGCCTCTGAGTTTCAATCAATTTAACATTATAGGTGGTAAATTGATTATTTATTATCATGACTTGTCATAATGCTGAATATCAAATATATTTGTGTTCTTATCCATTCCACAAACAGCCCTGCAGCTGATCACATACAAATACAGAAAAAACATAATTTAATATGATTTATAAGCTGTTTGCCTCATGGAGACCAAAAATGTCCCCACAATGTCAAAGATTTCTTATAGTGAACCACCTATATATACAGTATAGACCTGAACCACACACACACACACACACACACACACACACACACACACACACACACACACACACACACACACACACACACACACACACACTTGGGTAAGGAACAGGTTGATCTGGTCGTTTGCACAAGTGTTCCTGACACAGAAGGGCAGGCACCTGTTGGAAGGGAACATTTCTTTTATAGTCTATAATAAGCTCACATCAGATAAACCCTCCACATTAGGTCACCATCCTAATTCTCGTTCAGTCTCTCACGGTCTGCTGGTGTGATAACTGTTTTAGATAGAGCCGACTGTTTAAGAACAGCAGCCGCGGCCAGTCCTAACCTCACATGAACATCATGTTTATTTTCCTCCACTAAAACCTAGAGTCAGCCATCATGACGGCATCCTCCACTCCTCTAATTTATTTACTTCTGCAGTTTCCCCAAACAAGCAAAAAGAACATTGTGTCCTTACTGTGAACACGAGTGGGAGGAGGTAAAGGGAAGGGGAGGGGAACGAGCGCGGGCGAGAAGGAAAAGGGCAAGTGTATGATGAAAGAATGGTGGAGAACATGATGACCTCTAATAACTGAAAACTTATAGTCTTAAAAGACCATAACAGTGATAAGTTTTAACTGAAAGTGACATTAAAGAATAGTTGCCGTAACTATTCACTTTCACTGTATTTTTAGTGTGAGTAGAGCAATGACAGGAAATGGGATCGGGAAATGTCATGTGCTGGATTCAAACTTGCACCGCCTGCTCTGTCAGGCATGTGTAGACCAGTGGTTCACAGTCCTGGTCCTGGGGACCCGCCGCTCTGCATATTTTGTATGTCTTCCTTATTTAACTCACAGCTCATTACGAAGAGCTCCATGAACTCAACTAAGGGCAGTTTACACAGCACTGTTTTCAACTAAAAACAGAAAACTTTTTATGCGTTTTGGTCGTTCATTTACACAGCGTTTTGGGGGCCTAAAAAAGCTAACTTTTGAAAATGGGTTTCAACATGCATGTTTTTGAAGGGATAGTTCACCCTAAAATTAAAATTCTGTCATTAATTACTCAACCTCATGTCATTCTAAACCGTAAGACTTCCGTTCAGCTTCGGAGCACAAATGAAGATATTTTTGATGGAATCTGTGATTTTACTATCCCACCATAGACCGCTACACAACTACTGTACCACTTTGACGCTTTAAAAAATTCACAAAGAGATCGTAAAACTAATCCATATGAATTGAGTGGTTTAGTCCAAATTTTCTGAAGAAACTCAATTGCTTTACATGATGAACAGATTGTATTTAGGCTTTTATTCACATATACTGAACACATTTATCAACTCACACATCTGTTGTGGTGAACAGAAGCTCAAGCATGTTCGATTGACGTGCAAAAACCAATGAAGTTCATTCTCATGTTATGCAGCACGTTTGAGCTTCAGCAAGAACCAATGAGATTTGTTCTCACCCGTCAAGCAGGTTCGGTTGAGCTTCTTTTTATGTTTGCTGATCAATGTTTAAATTAAATATATTCATCTTATATCAAGTCTCTTCAAGAAAATTTGGATCAGAGCTCTCAAATCATATAGATTACTTTTACTATCTCTTTATGAACTTTTTGAAACGTCAAAATGGTAGTTGTGTAGCTGTCTATGGAGGTACAGAAATCTTGAGGTTCATATTTAGAGTTTATTTTTTATCTGTTTCTTTGTTCATGTCTTAATTTCTTTGTTAATTAGTTCAGTCCGTCTCTGTTCTCTCCAGTTACCTGTTGAGTTGGTTTTTCTGTTCCTGATCTTGTTCTTGAGATTCTGTTTTGTGAAGATTTGAGTTGATTTCTAAATAAAGACTGCTGCACTTAGATCCTGTTTCATCTCTGCTGCAACCAACACTGACAGTCAGCTCTCTAATCATTCTCGTGGTACTTTGATGTCATACGCAGATTGGTATACATGCACTTCCATTCAAAGGTTTGGGGTCAGTAAGATTTTGTTACTGAAAAAATTAATAATTTCCTTCAGCATTAAATTTATCAAAAGTTACAGTAAAGACATAATGTGACAAAAGTTATTTAAAAAAAAAAAGCTGTTCTTTTGAAATGTCTATTCATCAAAGTATCCTGCAATAAATTATCACAAAAACTACTCGGTTGCTATCGTAACCTCAGTTCCCTGAGATAGGGAACGAGTATTGCGTAGCTATATGCAGTGGGGAAACTCCTTTTCCTCGATTTACTGAAGTTTTTGTGTAAAACGCATTTGCAGCTGCACATTGAGCGTTTGGCTCGCTCATAGGCTGTGCTGCGGCAACTGCACATCCAATGACCAATGAGCTAGCCCTGTGTCATTACACGTCAGAGTCCGCCAAGGGGGGGCGTGGCCATAGCCTATAATATTAAAGCAGGTTTATTAAAGCAGGTTTAACGACTGAAGCGACAACTCTCCAGGCTACTATAGTGCGGCCGGCTACTCAATACTCGTTCCCTATCTCAGGGAACTGAGGTTACGATAGTAACCGAGTAGTTCCCTTTCGAACGGTCACTTCGTATTGCGTAGCTATACGCAGTGGGGACGCCATGCAAAACGCCGCACTATAAGTAATTGGTTGCCACTGAAACTCAGGACCCCTGAGCTGCCCGAACAAGCCAGAAAACCAAGAACATATAACAGACCAGACACCGGTCAGTACAAACCAACATAATACACCAATAAAACCAGACACTGTCGGGATTATTAGCATAGGAAAAACAACCGGCCAAAGCGGGTTTCATATATATATATATATATATATATATATGCATGTGATTGTCTACAGTAACAATTTTAGACAAGACCAGACACTGTCGGGCCTTAATCATACCGAAAGCACCTTCGCTTGCAGGGAAGGCACCTCAATATTATAGAACTTCATGAATGTGGAAGATGAGGACTAGCCGGCCGCATCACAAATGTCCTGAATGGGAAAGCCAGATGACCAGGCCCATGACGAGGCCATGCCCCTGGTTGAATGGGCCTTGATACCGAGAGGGCAAACCTGACCCAATGAGGTATAAGCCATAGAAATGGCATCCACTATCCATCTAGACAGTCATTGCTTAGTGACTGGATCACCCTTAGATCGACCACCAAAGCCGACAAAAAGCTGTTCTGATTGTCTGAAAGACGCAGAATGCTCCAGATAGGTTCTCAGCGCTCTGACAGGGCAGAGAAGATTAACCTCCCCATCCTCGGCAGAAGGGGGAAGGGCTAATAATGTAATAGCCTGTGCTCTGAACGGCGTTGAGAGCACTTTGTGTACATAACCATGCCTGGGTTTGAGAATGACTCTGGAATCATCTGGTCCAAACTCCAAACACGAAGGGCTCACAGAGAGAGCCTGCAGATTGCCCACTTGCTTGATAGATGCCAATGCCAACAGGAGGCAGTCTTTAGTGAGAGAGGTTTAAGATCAACCGACTAGAGGGGTTCAAAAGCCGGACCCTTCAGGGCCCCAAGGACCGTGGAGAGGTCCCAAGGTGGCACAGAAGGAGGTCTGGAGGGGTTAATCCTCCTAGCACCCTTTAGAAACTGTACCAACAAGTCGTTTCTTCCTAGTGATTGGCCAGCCACCAGAGCATGATGTGCTGCAATGGCTGCCACATACACTTTGAGCGTGGACGAGGAGCGGCCCACGTCCAACAGCTCCAGCAGGAAGGAGAGTTCCACAGATACCTCACATGACTCTGGGTCAACACGATTTTTTGAGCACCAGCTGGAAAAACCCGACCATTTCAAAGCATAAAGGCGCCGAGTAGACGGGGCCCTTGCTTCAGAGATAGTGCTTAAGACCTTCACAGGAAGGTCCCTGGGTACCCGTTTAGGGGCCATACATGGAGCGTCCATAAATCGGGTCGAGGATGCCATATCGTCCCATTGGCCTGTGTGAGGAGGTCTTTCCTCATTGGAACAGGCCAGGGAATTGTGTCTGATAACTGAACCAGCTCCGGATTTCCAGAGAGGGGCCACCAGAAGGACTGGGCATCTGTTCTCCCTGATCCGTTTGATGACTTGATTAATCATCGAGGCGGGGGGGAAAAGCGTAAAGGGGGCGGTTGGGCCATGGATGGGTCAGCGCGTCCCTGCTCTTCAAGAAGAACACTTCGCAGTGGGTGTTGGCTCTTGAGGCGAAAAGGTCGATTTCGGCCTCGCCGAACACACTCCATATCAGACTGACCGTCTGTGAGTTCAGGGACCACTCGCCTAGGGGAGTGTTGCCCCGTGAGAGCATATCCGCACCCAAATTCTGGACGCCAGGGAGCGCTGGGAACGCCAAATTCTGGGAGCGCTGCTCCCAGGGAGCTCAGTTTGGTCTGTGCCCATAAAACGAGTTCTCTCGCCATAGCAAGCAGGTTGCCTGACCTGATGCCCCCTGGCGATTTATGTAGGCCGCCACTGACATGTTGTCCGTGCGGACTAAGACGTGGTGACCTCTGAGGTTTGACAGAAATGCTTTAAGGGCCAAGCCAACTGCTTTCATTTCCAGACAGTTGATATGTAAGCTCTGCTCTGTGCTCGACCAGAGGCCGGAGGCAGGCTTGCCCTCGTGCAGCGCTCCCCACCCAGGTTGGATGCATCTGTAAAAAACACTTTCCTCCTGGAAACTACTCCCATGGCCACACCCTCGTGGTACCAGTCCAGACCGTACCATGCAGTGGAAAAGCGGCACAAGTGAGCCGTGCCGAGCGAGCCGTACCGTACCATGCAGTGGAAAAGCGCCAAAGCGTGCCGTACCGAACTGAACCGTACCGTACCATGCAGTGGAAAAGCGCCATTAGTAAAACAGTCAGAGACATGATGTTGTCGCTGAAGGAGTAAAATCTGCTATAATGGCGAATTCGGGGGAATATTATAGTCTATGGCCCGGCTATGCATTTACACAAAAGCTTCAGTAAATCGAGGAAAAGGAGTTTCCCCACTGCGTATAGCTACGCAATACGAAGTGACCGTTCGAAAGGGAAAATTAAGCAGCACAACTGTTTTCAACATTTATAAGAAATGTTTCTAGAGCTCCAAATCAGCATATTAGAATGATTTCTGAAGGATCATGTGACACTGAAGACTGAAGTAAAATTCAGCTTTGCTATCACAGGATAAAATTAAATTTTACAATATGTTGAAATAGAAAACAGTTTGCAAAATTATTTTGCAAAATTAAAGCAACACTATGTCGTTTTTGCGGTTTTTGCTCTCGGGGTCCCCCTACAGTTGGGAAACAGTATTGTCTTCTACTACTGTCATAAAATCTGTCATGGTTACACCAGGCGATACACGTGTGCATTTGTTGACAAGTCGATACTGTCTTGAGTTGTCGCGGGCAGACTGCCAGCGTTGCGTGTGAAATGTCTTCATCCCAGGTACATTGGCATATATTTCAGCATGTCATATGAATATAATTTCATGGGTTTTATTTTTTTCAAACGTCAAAAGATCGCGTAGCTCACGTTTACAAGACAGCGTCATTATAGTAGCCTATTGTCCACTGTTTTAAATAACGGATATGCTAATTCAATTCAATGTTTGTATGGTAGGTAATTGCCATATATCATCAATATTATAATATCAAGCTACCATAGATGAATCTGCAAATTTGAAAATCGAATTGCATTATAGCCAGAGGCAAGACACTTTCACCAAAAAAATTAATACACAAACATATCAGCCTGCAGACATTAGTATAGTTACCCTGAAAGATTATTTATTATAACCATCGTAAACTAGCATGTTAGTGTAGCTACCAGATTGATAATTCGCTACTCTACTAGGATTACTTGATTCATGAAGATGAATGGAGGACCAGATAGATTCCGTAACATGGCCAGGCCATATTATTCAGCCTTTTACATTTCGCGCGATAGTCAGCTCCCTGACTTCCTGATTTATTTATAAATGTATAAACACTTTACAGATGACTGATTGCTGCGCTTGTGACAGGGTGTATGTTACTGAAAGAACGAGCAGAGAGAGAGCCGGATGCGCGCGCGCGCACACTCTCACCGTCTTCAAACTGTCTTGCTCTCCCTCCAAAAGTGATCCTCGTCCAGTCTTTTAATTTGTCACTCTCCCTTTTTCTTCTTTAAGTCTCCTCTGACAAAACCTTTGCCTTCTTCCATTTAGTTGTTGCTTCAGTAATGACAACAACATACAGACGGGTATCAAACGCTAGTTGGGCTCTCACGTCAGAATCTGAGGAAGTGGGGGAACAATGCCGTAAAGCAGTCGAATTTTGTAGGTTTTTTCCTACCCGAAGGTTCCTACCCGAAACCCGAAGTTACATAGTGCCAGACACACTAAATACAGACACTGTCAGGCTATGGCAGACGTGTCATTCAACCTATTGTAAGTCGATGTACCATCACAAGGGTCTTGGAAATATATAATGAAGGTTGAAAAACTACATAGTGTTACTTTAAGTCTCAGTCAAATATAGCTTGTATAATAATAATAAAAACGTTGTGTACAGGAAATGAAGAGTTTTAACCATGCTTAGAAAATGTAATTATTGGCAAATGTATTTGTAATATTTTGAACAGAAGTTTGTTTTGGAGGGATTTGGTCTTGTGTTTATTTTGCACCAAAAAAAGGTGATTGCCTTTACAATCCTTGCCTTACATAATGTGGTTCTGATGCTTATCGGACCTGATGTGTATTCCATATGCTGTTTGTTTTCTTTTCAACACTCCCTCCCTCCCTCCCTCCCTCACACACACACACACACACACACACACACACACACACACACACACACACACACACACACACACACACACACACACCCACACACACACACACACACACACACACACACACACACACAAGCACACACACACACACACTAATGCAGCCGTCTGACATCTATGTTAAAAAAATATGAAGACAATTCTACTAAGAAACAAAATATGAGTTTTTGGTCAGAAGTTTACATTTATAGGCCTAATGATTGCAGATTAAGTAAAGATTTGACTTTTTTCCACAGATGTCTTTTTGGACAAAGATTACACACTTGTGTTCTCCAGCATTTTGCATTTAATCAGATCTTAAACTGAATGCAGGTGTGTGTTCCCTTCTCTCTTTTTTTTCCTTTTTTTCCCCTTGTTTTCTCTCATCAGCTCTTTGTTGCCTCACACGTAGCATGGCAGGCTGACCTCTTGTTGACATGTTCAGTTTCTCGCTCCATTTCGTGTTCCCTCAATGCCTAATTTGCTATCAGGCACTGCTGAGGACGCCTTTGCCCGGACTTGCTTTGCCCCTCAGCATCAGTACAGCTGATTGTAAAGTCCTGCATTAATCTCCACTTATGAAACCCTCTGATAGACTTTCTCCATTGATTACCCATCACTTCCAATGCACAAAACCAATGAGATTTGTGTAACTATTTGATATTTGTATTGAACGAAGGAAGAGACTGCAATAAAATGGAGCTAGTAAGGCAAATCAAGTTTAATTCTATAGCATATTTCATGCACAGTTATTTACATTGGCATTATACATTACCTTTCAAAAGTTTAGGCTGGGTACGATTTTTTTTAAATACATTTTTGAAAGACGACTCTTATGTCCATCAATGCTGAATTTATTTGATCAAAGATACAATGAAAACAGTAATATTATGGAATATTATTTCAATGTAAAATAATAGTTCCCTTTCGAGGGAACTCGACACTGCGTCGGTTACGACACTAGGGGAATGCCCTTCAGCGTAGCGCGTCTGAATTTATGAATGAAACCGAATCCAATCCTATTGGCGTTGCGTGATGACGTAGCGTGTGACGGCATAAGCGGATGTATACAAAAGCACGCCGGCACACAGAAATGTCAGCTTTTTGCTATTCAGCAAGCGCTCTGTGTATGTGTGAACAAGTCTGTCCTATTTGGTGTTGTATGTCCTGTTAAAGTAAGATTCTGTGGCTGGGATCTCGCGTTTGCCGAGGCAGCGCGTAGGTTTAAGGTTTGCCTCGCAGTTGCAATACAGAATCTAGTAGCTCGGATCTCGCGTTTGCCGAGGCAGCGATTAGATTACGAGTGTATGTTGCAATAAGATTCTGTGGCTGGAATCTCGCGTTTGCCGAGGCAGCGCGTAGGTTTAAGGTTGCCTTGCAGTTGCAATACAGAATCTAGTAGCTCGGATCTCGTGTTTGCCGAGGCAGCGTGTAGGTTACGAGTCTACTTTGCAGTTTGCTGTGTGAGTACGAGGCATGAACAGTCAGCTCCTGAGGGTGCTGGCTGTGTTCACTGAGAAATAACTCGCCGCACACGTGCGTTTCGGGTATCTCAGCCTCGCGCCTGTTGACTTTCTTCTCGAGAGATGAAAGCCAAAGATATTGTGTACTACTCGTATCTTGCGTTTGTTAAGGCAACGCGTTACGGGTCTGCAATAAAAGGGACACACGCGATCTGATAAATAATACTGTTTAGGTGCGAGGCATTCACAGTCAGCTCCTGAGGGTGCTGGCTGTGTTCATTGAGAAATATCTTGACGCGTACAGCCGTGCGCTGTCAGGTGTTTCAGTCTCGCGCCTGTTGACTTTCTTCTCCAGGGATGAAAGCCAAATTATAACGAATCTCGCGTTTGCCGAGGCAGCCTGCAGGTTACGAGATCGTATAATTAAAAACAGTATTCTGGTGTTTATGGCTGCATTTAATTCCTACAGCCTACCATTCAGACCGTGTTTCACTTATCCAGTGTTATGGCTGCATTTAATTCCGAGGAGTTAAAGTAATTAAAAATTGTATCTGACTTAGAACTTGGTTAGATATTTTAATTCAGCCTACCATCTGAAGGAGAGTATCGCTTCTAGAGGTCCCCCTCAAAAAAAAAAAAAAAGCTGAGCTTGGGATTCTAGGCGGCGCTCTCGCCCAAAGCCTTTCAGGCCAGGAAGGCGTCGGGAGAAAGGTCCTAACTAGTGTGAGACCTTGGAGGGCTGTCCCCCCCGAAAGAGAGCGATCAAGATCCCCTCTCTCACCGGGCCCTCAGGAAACTGGTGTCAGCATCCCGCTGCTAGTTGCGCTTCGGGACACATCAGTTTCCAGCGAATGCACGCTGCTCTGTCTGCCCCAAGAGCTTGCGGCCAGGCAGCGCTGGCATCCGCACACGAGAGTCGTTTTCGATTATTCCCTGCCGGTCTTCCACTTCAGGGTATCGTGAAGGGCTCTCACAAGACACTTGACACCAGCCCTGAGTGGCTGGTTCCCTTGCTGAATTTTGTGGAGGCATGGTAATGTCTCCCCAATATTTCTCCATGGGTCCTGCGCACTGTTGAAATTGGATACAGGCTGCAGTTCCGGGTCCGCCCACCAAGGTAAGTATCAACGGGGTGGTTTGGACTGCAGTAGACCCACAGCAGGGTCAAGTGTTAGAACAGGAAGTTCACTCGCTGCTGGAAAAAGGGGCCATAGAGCTAGTTCCCCCACCAGTCAGGGAGTCCGGTTTCTACAGCCGGTACTTCATAGTTCCAAAGAAGGATGGAGGGTTGCGTCCAATTTTAGATCTGAAGCATCTGAATCGGTCTCTGAGGAGATTCAGGTTCAAGATGCTCACTATTCCTATCATCGTGAGTCAAATTCAATCGATTGGTTTGTCACGATAGATCTAAAAGACGCCTACTTCCACATCTCCATCCTTCCATCTCACAGGAAGTTCCTGAGGTTTGCTTTCGGGGGCGAAGCTTACCAATATCGGGTTCTTCCGTTCGGCCTAGCACTCTCCCCCGCACTTTTACCAAGTGTATGGATGCAGCTCTAGCACCCCTGAGGCGAATATTGGCCCAGTCGCGAGAGCTGGCGATTCGGCATCGAGACGTCGTCCTCGCCCGCATCCAGAGCCTGGGGTTGAGACTCAACACGAAGAAGAGCGTGTTGACACCAGCCCAGAGAACCACGTTCCTGGGAGTGGTGTGGGACTCGGTCACGATGCGAGCACAGTTGTCTCCTGCTCGGATCGAGTCTATCCTGACCACAGTGTCCAGGATAAGCTAGGCCAGGCCGTCACTGTCAAACACTTTCAGAGAGTGTTGGGTCTCATGGCAGCAGCGTCCAGCGTGATACCTTCTGGCCTGCTACACATGAGAGCTTTACAGTGGTGGTTGAGAACCAAGGGGTTTTCCCCGAGGGGAAATCCATTCCGCTTGATAAGGGTTACGCGCAGATGCCTTTGTTCCCTTTCAATTTGGAAAAAGCCTTGGTTCCTGTCCCAGGGTCCCAATTGGGAGCGTTATGTCGCTGAGTATCTATTTCGACAGACGCCTCCCTCACGGGCTGGGGCGCGGTCATGGACGGCCGCTTTACGAGAGGTCTCTGGCAGGACCATCATTCCTCTTGGCACATAAATTGCCAAGAAATGTTGGCGGTGTTCCGGGCTCTGAGGAGCTTTCTGCCAGACCTCCATGGTCGCCATGTCCTAGTAAGATCCGACAGCATGTCGGTGGTATCTTACCTAAACCGTCAGACGGGTCTGAGGTCGCGCCCTCTGTGCAGACTGGCGCATCAGATACTCCTGAGGTCCCAGCGGAGACTGTCGTCTCACAGGGCGATGTATGTCCCGGGGGACCAGAACCAGGGAGCAGACGTACTGTCGAGGCAGGGGCTGAGGCCCGGGGAATGGAGACTCCACCCCGAGGTGGTGGAGTTAATATGCGAGAGGTTTGGCCCAGTGGAAGTGGACCTATTTGCGTCTCGAGAGACGACACACTGTCCACTGTGGTTCTCCCTCGCACATCCAGCCCCGCTGGGGTTGGATGCCATCATGCAGACGTGGCCGAGGCTGCGTCTGTACGCCTTTCCCCCAATCGCTCTGCTCCCAGCAGTTCTGGAAAGGGTCCGTCGGGACGGGGTCAGCCTACTATTAGTAGCCCCGTGTTGGCCGGCCCGAGTATGGTTTTCAGACATCATCCTGCTTCTGGCAGGCCCGCCATGGCAGATCCCTCTGAGGAGGGACCTGTTGTCTCAGGCAGAGGGCTCAGTTCTCCACCCTCGGCCCGAGCTGTGGAAACTGTGGGTCTGGCCCCTGAGGGGGCACAGTTCCTAGAAGCCGGCCTGTCAGCAGAAGTGGTTGAAACTATACTCACTTCCAGAACTCCCTCCACGAGGAAGTTATACGGCCTTAAGTGGAATGTTTTTTCCATTTGGTGCAGAGAGCGTGTTTTGAACCCAGTTCACTGCCCAGTGGCTTCAGTGCTGGAGTTTCTCCAAGACTGCTTTTCTGCCGGGCTTACCCCGTCCACACTCAAGGTTTATGTGGCTGCCATTGCGGCATTCCACGCTCCTGTGAGGGATGGTCCTCTGGGGAGGCATCACCTGGTCGTACATTTCCTCCGTGGAGCCTGGAGGATGAGACCTGCGACTCACACCAGGGTTCCCTCTTGGGACCTGGCAGTGGTTCTCGAAGGGCTGGCCGAGGCCCCCTTCGAACCATTGGAGTCGGCTGAGGCCAAGAACCTTTCATTTAAGGTGGTTTTTTTGTTGGCCATTACTTCTCTGAGGAGGGTAGGAGATCTCCGGGCGCTCTCTATTTCCAATGGGTGCTTGGAGTTTGCTCCAGGCAACATTAAGGCCATCTTGCACCCCCGGCCCGGCTATTTGCCCAAGGCGCCATCTAATGTGGCACGGCCTTTGGTTCTGCAGGCATTTCATCCTCCACCTCATGTGACGGCGGATGAGGAGAGACTTCATCTGCTATGCCCTGTCAGAGCACTGCAGTGTTATATCCCGAGGTCCTCCTCATGGCGGAAGTCGGACCAGTTGCTGGTGTGTTTCGGGTCGCCCAAGAAGGGGCTTCCCGCCTCTAAGCAGACCATCAGCAACTGGATCATTCGGACTATTTCCCTGGCCTATCAGGTGTGCAATTTGCCTTCACCTATGGCCGTGAGGGCTCACTCCACCAGAGGCATGGCGTCCTCTAGAGCCCTCCTTTCAGTGGTTTCTATCCATGACATATGTGAGGCGGCTGGCTGGACGTATGTAACCCTTGTTCCCTGAGAAAGGGAACGAGACACTGCGTCGGTTTGCCACACCTCACCCCGCCTGGAGCACTTGCTTCATAGCAAAAGCTGACATTTCTGTGTGCCGGCGTGCTTTTGTATACATCCGCTTATGCCGTCACACGCTACGTCATCACGCAACGCCAATAGGATTGGATTCGGTTTCATTCATAAATTCAGACGCGCTACGCTGAAGGGCGTTCCCCTAGTGTCGTAACCGACGCAGTGTCTCGTTCCCTTTCTCAGGGAACAAGGGTTACATACGTAACCCGAGACGTTTTATATTATTTCTTACTGTGATGGCAAAGCTGAATTTTCAGCATCTTCAGTTTCACATGATCTTTCAGAAATGATTCTAATATGCTGATTTGATGCTCAAGAAACGTTCCTTATTATCAATGTTAGCATTAGTTATTTTTTGTGGAAACTGATAAAACTGATAAAAATCAGGATTCTTTGATGAACATAAGGTTCAAATGAACAGCATATATTTGACATAGAATCAATTAATATGAGCTCATTAGATTGCATGCATTTATAAAATAATTGGAAAATGCTTTTTATATGGAGTCAACTTAAAATAATATAAAAATAATAAATTAAATTAAAGAAATAAATGTCTCATGTAGTAGTAGATTAAAATGAATTCTAAAGAGATAAATGGACACAAATTGAAATTAAATCAAATCAAATAACTCAATTGCAGTTTTTTACAATCGCTCTGGCAAATTTTTCAATACTTTTAACAAATTTTCCTAAACTCTTAACACAGTTAGCACTACATCCGGCTGTGTAAGCTATACTATTAACACATTTCTTGTTGCTTTAACACAAAATGCATACAATTAACAAAAATTTAAAATGCTTGAACTTCTTTTACACACAAGCTCAAACAAGACCAAAACAATGGATTTTACTGGCAAATTTACCAATGCTTTAACACTGTATGTCAGAACAGATAACACCATGTTCTAAACCTTCTCTTATAGGCTAAAGTCAAGGTAAACAGCTGTTTATATTGTAAATTGAAACACAAATACAGGTGCTGGTCATATAATTAGAATATCATCAAAAAGTTGATTTATTTCAGTAATTACATTAAAAAAGTGAAATTTGGGTATTATATTAACTAGTTACAGAAAGACTGATATATTTCAAGTGTTCATTCCTTTTAATTTTGATGATTATAACTGACAACTAATGAAAACCCCAACATCAGTATCTCGGAAAAATTAGAATATTGTGAAAAGGTTCAATATTGAAAACACCTGGTGCCACACTCTAATCAGCTAATTAACTCAAAACACCTGCAAAGGCCTTTACATAAATAGTCTCTCAGTCTATTTCCGTAGGCTACACAATCATGGGGAAGACTGCTGACTTGACAGCTGTCCAAAAGACGACCATTGACATCTTGCACAAGGAGGGCAAGACACAAAAGGTCATTGCTAAAGAGGCTGGCTGTTTACAGAGCTCTGTGTCCAAGCACATTAATAGAGAGGCGAAGGGAAGGGAAATATTTGGTAGAAAAAGTGTACAAGCAATAGGATTAACCGCAAACTGGAGAGGATTGTGAAACAAAACCCATTCAAAAATGTGAGGGAGATTCACAAAGAGTGGACTGCAGCTGGAGTCAGTGCTTCAAGAACCACCACGCACAGACGTATGCAATACATGGGTTTCAGCTGTCGCATTCCTTGTGTCAAGCCACTCTTGAACAAAACACAGCGTCAGAAACGTCTCGTCTGGGCTAAAGACAAAAAGGACTGGACTGCTGCTGAATGGTCCAAAGTTATGTTTTCTGATGAAAGTAAGTTTTGCATTTCCTTTGGAAATCAAGGTCCCAGAGACTGGGGGAAGAGAGGAGAGTCACAGAATCCACGTTGCTTGAAGTCCAGTGTCAAGTTTCCACAGTCAGTGATGGTTTGGGGTGCCATGTCATCTTCTGGTGTTGGTCCACTGTGTTTTCTGAAATCCAAGGTCAACGCAGCCGTCTACCAGGAAGTTTTAGAGCACTTCATGCTTTCTGCTGCTGACCAACTTTTTGGAGATGCAGATTTCATTTTCCAACAGGACTTGGCACCTGCACACAGTGCCAAAGCTACCAGTACCTGGTTTAAGGACCATGGTATCCCTGTTCTTAATTGGCCAGCAAACTCGCCTGATCTTAACCCTATAGAAAATCTATGGGGTATTGTGAAGAGGAAAATGTGATACGCCAGACCCAACAATGGAGAAGAGCTGAAGGCCACTATCAGAGCAACCTGGGCTTTCATAACACCTGCGCAGTGCCACAGACTGATCGACTCCATGCCAAGCCGCATTGCTGCAGTAATTCAGGCACAAGGAGCCACAACTAAGTATTGAGGGCTGTACATGCTCATACTTTTCAGGTTCATACTTTTCAGTTGGCCAACATTTCTAAAAATCCTTTTTTGTATTGGTCTTAAGTAATATTCTAAATTTTGGAGATACTGAATTTAAGATTTTCATTAGTTGTCAGTTTTAATAATCACCATTAAATGAAATAAACATTTGAAATATATCAGTCTGTGAGTAATGAATTAATATAATATCCAAATTTCACTTTTTGAATGGAATTACTGAAATGAATCAACTTTTTGATGATATTCTAATTATATGACCAGCACCTGTATATTCCCTGTATTTTATTATATTGTTACTGAGAAACAGCTGATTGAATTATGCAAATATATAAATTTATTTTTATTTTATTTATTGCAGCAATTTTGAAAATCTTCGTTTTTTCATTACAGTAAATGTACATTCTATAAAGCACTCTGAGATGGGTCTTTTTTATTGAATTTCTGCAGCAAAAGACCTAAACCCAACGAAACAAAAATGTAGAGAGGCTTCAAAAGAAACTGCAGTGCAAAACACAATCTATGATCAATACAATATACTGTCTGTTGTATAAGGGCAGACCTGACTCATATAAAATAATGCAGTTTCTGAAATGCCATCTGATGTTAGTGTTTTTATGACATTGTGCTATGATTGACTAAATCTTCCTGTTGGACGAGAACATATGTTAGTGTTTTGAAAAATTATTTGATTTTGAGACATGTTTGCAGTGTTTTGGTAGTCAGTGTATTGTTGATAGTGTATTATTGTATTTTGAAAATTGTGTTGGAGTTTAGTTTACAATGTGTGATTTTGAGCATGAAATTAACTTTTTTGCCAATTGTGTGTTGTAGGTGTGTTGGTGCGTTAAGAGTTTAGGAAATTTGTTAAAAGTATTGAAAAAATTGTCATAGCGATTGTAAAAAACTGTACAGTATTAAATATAAATTAAATATAAAAAAGAAAGGTATTTGCAATAACAAATAAAGCTACATTTTAAGTGTTCAGGAGATGCTAAAACTACCAGCATTGCTGTTCCAACTATGAACTGAGTCTATAGACTACGTATATGCTGTTTTATTAGAGTTATAGAAGTATATGGCTTTCAAAACACATTATTTATGAATGTTTATGAAACATTAAAGGTTCTCAACACTGAGGTCATGACTGTAATTCCAGAGAACACACATACTAAAAATGCATATCATGAATGGAAGCCTCTTTTTTTGGATAAAATTGGCAGCCGAATGTATAAATGTTAATATTGATATTCCAGAGGAATGCCTGATTTGTAAAGTTACATGAGCAGAAAGGTTGTTCCTAAAATGTGCACTCTAATGAACCAGAGTTTTATCATGATTTTCAGACCGCAATCAGCCTCAGGATCACAGTACAGCTCTTATCCCTGTAATTACAGCTGAGCAATGTAAATAACATTATACAACCAGCTAAAGCGCATATGGAAACTTATAGAGCTGAAAAACTTCAGGCAGTGAGAGAGACATTCTGATTATTTATAAATCAATTCGTTTTTCCCCTTTGTTTTTGGAGGATGTTCTCAAAGTTTTTATGATCATTTCCAATTTGGTCAGTTCATACTCCCCCACTTAAGTTCTTAACCAAGGTCGTGGAATGAAATGTCTTGCTCTCTTTGGCTCATCTCAGCTCTTGGACAGGAGTTTGGAGCGCTCCCAGATGTCTTGGCCTGGCTCCCTCACATTTATGTTCTGTAGTCGCTCCATTAATCGCAGTCAGATTGCGGCTGCTCACTTTGTGACGTCTGTGTTGGCAGCCGTACATGTCTCTCCTTCAACTGAAGAAGGCAGAATACACCCAGTCCGCACATACCAGTCCGCACATATCACAGACACATTTTTTCATTTAAAAGTCCTTAATTCATGATTTAAAAGTGAGAAGTTAACTCTGTTAACGGATAGAATCCAGCATGTTTGCTTTCTTAACAAAATACTTATGAGTGATATATGGATTTAGTACATTTGTTTCTTTTATCTGTCTTTTTCTTTCTCATAGAAGGAGGAATTTATTCCTGAAGAATAGAATTTGGTGTGCTAATACAGCTTGCTTTCACAAGCAAAAAAAAATAAATAAAATAATTTAATTATTTAACTGAATTCCTACAAGATGACTTATCGTGGATTGAGATCGTTCTTTGTTACATTGTCGTTAGGGGCTTTACAGACTAAAGAAAGAAGAAAGGTAGTTTGCAGTAAATGTGATTGTATGTGATGGCAAATTGTTTACATTGCAGCTTCAGTTAAGTATTAGTAGCCCCCCCCCCTCCCCCCCCCCCTAAAAAAGAAAATGTTTTAAAAACGAGAACTATCTTTAATAATAGATACTCTGGAGACAAGAGTATTTATTATTAAATAAATAATAAATACCCCCCCCCCCCCCCCAAAAATATATTTTACTTAAATTATTTGTGATGTTTTTTTTTTTTCAATTGAAATAAAAGTACTTATATAATATTTATTTATATATATACATTTTTTTTGTTGCTTATCTGGAGTCCAACAGGCAGTGGAGGAACATTGATCCTGTCAGAAACAAAGCAGGGCACCATAACAGGAAAAAGACATTTCCCCAAGCATATATGTCAAGAACAGAGAGTATTTTACCTCCTATACTGTGGATTTAAGTTTTTAATGTCTATGTGCAACTACTTACATATTCATTATTTACATTGTATAATGTCTCCAGAAAATTGAAAGATGGCTGGATGAAGTTTCAGTGAATTCTTTTGTTTGTTCTTATTTAAAAAAAACAAAAAACATGCCTATCTCATGTTTAGCAACATTTACTGACACTAAGAGTATAAATATCCGTTGTTTTCATATTTGTGTAGTATCAGGTTGCATCAAGGAAACCAGAAAACCTGTATATCATAGGCTTACACGCTAAGCCCTGTTTACCCAGTGACTGTGTGTTTTTAGAACTCTCTGTTACTCTGAGCTAAATACACTTTTCTCTGTAGAAACATTCCTCACAAAAATGTGTTCTCAAACACAGTGTTTCATAGGAAACATAGGGGCATTGTCGAACCTGAAAAAGCATCCAAATGGGCCATTTAAGAACATTATGATGGACAGACTGAGAGAGAGCAACAAGGTTTCTGCATATATGCTGTGGCTTATATGTGTGTTGTTCTGGAAGAGAGATTCCTACTGTAATGACAAGCATCATCAAGTGAAGAGCGACAGCTTCTTGGCCAGAGGAGTGTGTTAAGAGTCACTGGTAGCATTGCGTGTTGATTTACTACTTCACACAAGCTCACTGGGTCTGTTGTAGAGTAGAATGCCAAATGTGTGTGTTGTATTTCTGGCAATCACTGCAATATTTATTGAGACTCAGAAATATTGCCAGCTGTGAATGATGGAGATATTGATCCAAACTGCAGTAGATTAAGGCCAATATTTCCCCCTGTAGTTGATTATCAGGGGTTGATATAAGTTTTTGTATTTTATTTCAATTTTCATTTTGGAATATAAAAAATAATAATTAATATTAAATAATTTAAAAGGGCCTATATATATATATATATATATATATATATATATATATATATATATATTTAATTTTTTTTTTATTATTATTATTTTTATTTGACCTTTTCTTTAGCATATAATATACCTGTTAAAGTCCACAGGAAGTTTAGTTTTCGTAAAAGTTTTTTTGTCACTTTCAGTGGAAGTTTTATCCCTATCAATTCTGATCCTGATTACTATTGATGTAAAGGGCTGGAGAGTGAACTGTATGTTCACTTTCACCTAATGCATGTTCTAGGATCAGTCCTCTCAATAAATGCAACGCGCGCACACACACACACACACACACACACACACACACACACACACACACACACACACACACACACACACACACACACACACACACACACACACACACACACACACACACACACACACACACACACACACATATATGAATATGTGTAGCATCCTAGGCTGCCTCCAAAAGTTAGCTGACTTCTTGCCTTGCTGCCCTATTTGGCAAAGACTTTGCAGGCAGCGTTTGAACACAAAGATACCTCACAAAACTGATTTCGGGCAGACTTCTAAGGCAGCATAACGGATAAATGAACTACAAGAAAATAAACAGAGCTTTGGTAATAACTACATGAAAATTAAATTACTACTGTACTAATTTCTCACTAGAAATTACATCAAATGTGTAAAACAAACTTTTACACACAAAATTACCACCAACGGCAACTTTTAGATGACATATTTATGTTTTTAGCTCCGCTGTCACAGACTGGAATGCAAAAGATGGTGAGATGTCATAGGCAGCGAATGACACTGTCAATAAATCGATCAGTTGAAGGTATCTCAGTAGACATGATGTGGCACGATCATTAAATTCAGACATGCCGTGTTGCCTTCCTACTGGCGTATCATGCCTGTAAAGTCAGCATTTCTCAGCTTTCGGACGCAGCCATAGAGTGAGTGAAACCAAGTGAAGGGTTGAGTGATTTTGCATGTGTATTGTCCTCTTTTGCTGGTATATGTGTGAGTGCAGGGCCTAAAACTAACTTTTTGCCACACCTGCCAATAGTCGTGACTATACATATTTTTTCCTGGCCATGAAACTGGTTTTGGAAAAACAGGCAGTTATGACACCAAAATTTTGTGCAAATTCACAATTCTTTATTCCAATTGTAATACCAGAGCTAAAACCACTAGCCTAACTAATGTAAAACATTAAAGACAAGTATCAGTAGTTTCCAGGTAGAGACATGTTTTCTAGGAAACTCACCCAGACGGCCATTTTTGTACACAATTTTTTTGTGAATTTGTACAATCATGCGCAAAAAGTCATGACATGTATGCTGTCTGAGACACTGCTTTCTGTGCACGTGTATCGGATATGTGCACACACAAAACTTTCCATACAGTGTGCGAGTGACGAAAGTTCCCTTTTGCGTATTTTTGCGCTTGAATATTTAAATTGGCAAGGCTTAAGCTTTCGTGACGATGCAGCACTGGCCTGACAACTGTCCCAAGCACTGTTCACATTTGTTTACGTTCATGTTTCCACAACATTGCATTGTTATAATGTTAGTATGTTAGAATGTTACCGGCCAACTGCCGACTCACACGGTTTCATTTACTAGCCAACGCCGATCTTTACTCACTTTTGGCTCTTGCCGAGTGTTCATTTTAGGCCCTGTGTTTAGTGAATGAATTAAATATTTTTTTGGATTTAGCATTTTGCTACATTCAAGCAAAACAATAATTTAAACAAATCATTTAAATGTATCTTTTTTAATTGATATGAACTCTTTGTAGACAATTTGGTATTGTTGTTAATTTTTCAAATACAATTTTTCACTCACATTGTTAAGCTGAAAAATGTTAGGTGTGTTCAACTTGAAGCTGCGCTGCACAGACCGATCAGTTTATTTCATCAAAGTACCACAAGAGCGATTCGAAAGCATACAGAGCCGACTGCTCTCTAATCGCTCTCGCGGTCCTTTGATGTCATACACCAATCGGTCTGCCACTTCAAGTCAAACACATCAAATTAAATCATGCAAAATATATTTTATTAGTGGTCTCAGACTTCTACACACGAAACACAGAGTCTGTTATTAGCTTTGGACTTCAAGATAAACATTCTTGATTAATGTCCAGGGCCACACACACAATACACTCTGTACTGAAATTATAATTATATCCTGTTCCTATCAGCTTCACAAAGCTGGTCATTTGTTAAGCTAGAATGGAGTGTGAAGAAAACGTGGGCCACCATGGAGAAACGTGGGGCACAACTTTAGCCAACACAGCTAACAGAAGAAAGCTCACACTCAGTTTTTATACTTATTCATTTAGGTGATACACTTTTCATGTTTCTTTAAGGTTAAAGTGTGTCTTGTTTGTGTTATGTAAAGTGTACTTTAACACTCAATCATTTGTATTGCAGATGAAGCCCGACTGATACACTCTGTTAGACCGGCTTGTTGGGTCTTGGTGGTTATCTGTCGATCAGGCCTTTTCTCTTGCATGGCGCGAGACGCCAGTATCTGTACATTTCTAATTAGAGGCAGGAAATGTTTATTGGCATTTGATTGGGTGGGCCTTTGCTGTAACTTTGGGCACATTTTAAACAAACTATTTCAGCATCCTGTTTAAATTCACTTTCATAGCAAAGGGACAGGCAGGGCAGACTGGCCCACAATTACGCAAGATTACAATGTAATCATGATTTCAATTCTAAAAAAATCAACATATCATTCATATCAACCAAGTGAACCATTTGGATGAGGCTTTTAATGTCTTAAAATATCACCCACACTTCATTATTGTTTAAATTTAGACAAGCGGTTAGCAAGAAATATGGTATTAGATTGATTGAATATTAAAGGAAATATTTTCCACACCCCAAAGATACACTTCAGGCCCTTTTCACTCCAAGTCTAAATTGATTTAACCTGCAACATGGAAAATATGCACTAAATATAATAAAAAAAAACTATGAACAATTCAATCAAGTATCATTTTCCATTGTTAGCGACTCTTTTGGAGAAAGATCCAAATTCGGTGGTAAACCGGTTCTTCTACATGATTTCCATCATATAGACAAATGAACGATGATTATGAGTATGTTTGTGCACAGTTCAGCATATTTCATGAGCCAATCTGTATGTGTGCTGACTAGAACATGAGTCACATAGCTGAACTCGCAGTATGTGTGGGTTTGATATACATCTTGATTCTTTGAAATGATGTGCATGACCCACTGAAGATAATGAGTTATATTCTATTCAGCCGAGCAGGGCAATGGGTTCATGCTTTCTGAGAACAGATGGATGCTTCTTAGGCCTGTGTCTCCTTTCACAGACTATGAACTTCCCAACATTTATATTCTATTCTGTGTAATGGTTTTCTTTTAACCCCAGTTGTGGTTAATCGGTTGATTTCGTAATTTCTCAAAACATATTTTCTTTCGAAAGTGCATTCCCCTATGTCTGAATGTCTTATGTAAGGCTAGGTGGATTTTTTTGAATATTTGAATTTTTGTTTTTTTACAGTGTTTGATTCTGTTAAAGGATCTTGAGAGTTGTGGGTGGATCACTGTATTAAAGTGTGAATGGAAAAATTTACTCCTATGAAACAATTCTTTGTAATGGCTCAGTCAAAAAGACCCTCAAATCTCCGTCTTTATGAGTTTTGAAATAATATGAATCAGTCTAATGTCTCAGTTTGTCACTATCTCATCTATCTCAAACTTTATATAATGTATTACCTAAAGCAGTGTTTATCAAAAATAGAAGTTAACATGTTAACATACAAGAAATTCTCAAAAATAGGCGCGCAGATTAAGAGGTTAAGACAAAGACTTCCTCAAAAGAATCTTTAATAGGATCAAGGAACTGAAATGTTTGAATGAAACATTTAGAAAAGTTATTGCGTTTATTGAGTAATGAACCTGTTTCTTCTATTTGTTATCTTCAGGACCGTTTGTTCTTTGTTATGGAATATGTGAATGGCGGAGACCTGATGTTCCAGATCCAGCGTTCTCGCAAATTCGATGAAGCTCGTTCCCGGTTCTATGCTGCTGAGGTGACCTCAGCCCTCATGTTCCTGCACCAGAATGGGGTCATTTACAGGTAAATTAATAAATTCATTGCATGGCAATTGACTACTGTAAAGGGACAAAGGTCAAATCACATTCAGCCAATGTTTGGTTCCGAACAGCAAACTTCTTCTGTTTGTCTCACTGATAGACATAGCATCATTGTTAAGTAACCAGAGGAATGGAATGTCTTGAAACCTCTAAGCCAAAATACCATTGTAACAAACCAAAGATACATTCCAAATTTAGTGAAATTTTAGCCTGATCATTTTTGGACAGAAAATTAGCCATCCGTTCCAAGTGTTTGCTAACGTTTAATCCGGAATCCAGATCATTCATTTTCTCAGAAGGCTGTCACGCAATCCTTCACAGATTAGGTCTGAAGCGAATCAAATGCAGACTGTATCACATGAACTGGCTCTGGCATGGTGCGTTGTATCTTTAGGAACTATTTTGCCTAGAGACAGGAGCCCTTGTCTGCCTTGTTTACCTCAGGTTGTTTACTTTGATGAGCTATGTGCAATAATTTATTCGTTCCCAGACAGTTTGTTTACCCTCTCAATTGTGTGTCATTAACCACACACAACGGGCAGTGCTTCTAGGGCTGGAAGGCCAGGCTATTCTTGGGATAATTTTTATCCATCGCTGGCTTGTTTTCAATGTTTAATCCATCTTTACTGTCAAGAAATATCATAAGTTTGCATGTTGTTTGCGTGCAGATTTATTTAGTATTGGTGTCATGCATACGATTTTAGAATCAAGCAACATTGTCATTTCATTCTAAAATCATATGCATGACACCAATACAAAATAAAACTTCACGTAAACAACATGCAAACTTATGATATTTTTTGCACAGTATGACTAGAAAATGTAATGCAGATTCATTTGTAATTTTACAGATTCAATTTTACAGGTTTTGTAGCTGGTTCATAAGAATAATGTCACACAACGCTGGAAGCCCAAGTCATCATGACCCCTTCTTCCTTTCGCCCCTCTGGCCCTCACTGAACCCAGTGACTTGTGAGTTTCCTCACCTACCCATTCTCGGCCTGGTCCTGAGCTCTCTGGTCTTGGGCAGGAAGAATCTCATTTGGAGTTTAATGTTGTATTGAATTAAATCAACCTCCTCCCCACACTGGCCTTCCTGAACCCAGACTTTCAGAGACTGAAGGGAAATGGGGAGGTCTCATGAAAGTATGAGACATAAGGCATATAGGTCAAGCAGAGGTCTGGTGGTTCTAATTACACTGAGTTTATTATTTTTCCCCTTAACATTTATAATAATCTCTGCTATTAGCTACTCTAGAGACTCATACACCATGTTTTTGATATGTTCAACAAAAATAAAATTTAACCATTTGGTCAAATGAACTTTATTTGGATTATTGCAAGGTACAAGAAAACAAAACGTGAAATACAACATGGAACTCGTCATACTCGCCAACATTACAACCTTTACATGTGCTAAAAATATTTTTTTTGTCAGGTATATTGCTCATTTAGAGCACCGAGTGAGTCCCCTGAAAAATAATAATAAAAAGCTCCTCTCCATTCACTTCATGAGCAGGATCTATTTAAGAACATAGTGTGTTGGACGACTGCCATCACATCCATTCATGTCTCTTACCCACCTTCCATTTGTCTGACCCCTTGTTTAGGCTTACAGTCGCTGACATGATGTTTATTTGGCAAGAAAGTAGACAGGATGTGATTCGGTCAATATGAATGGCTTATTGTGTGTTATAAGAATAACAGTACACACATATACCCCTCAGATCGGCTCAGGCGCCGGTTCTGTTGATTACCTGATGATGACGACTAGACCATGATTCACTGGACTAGTGCTCCACCCTCAATGAAGGTCATTTTAAGCGCAAATCATGCTGGGAGATTGATTGATCAGAGGGCTCGTGTAATCTGGCTTTGTCTAGCTCAGCACAGGAAAACAAAAAGGAACAAACAAAGGAAACAAAAAATTGTACAGGTACTTCATACAGGAGATGAGGATCACAAAATAATATGGTGTTCTAGACACCAATGTTTCATTAGGGACATAAAAACATTTCACTCATCTATCTGTCTGTGTGAACTTTGAATATACTGTATAAGGGAATTTGTTCAATACTGTGTATACTAGGGCAGATTGGGGTTAGTTGTCACATTGAGAAACTTTCCACACATTGTAGCTATATGGAACCCACAATGACGTACAGCCAGACAAGATTCAACTGTATAATGAAGGGAGATTTTAATTCACAAATTTATGTTGTCATTTAATATACAGGTGCTGGTCATATAATTAGAATATCATCAAAAAGTTGATTTATTACAGTAATTCCATTCAAAAAGTGAAATTTGGATATTATATTCATTCATTACACACGGACTGATATATTTCAAATGTTTATTTCATTTAATTGTGATTATTAAAACTGACAACTAATGAAAATCCCAAATTCAGTATCTCCGACAATTAGAATATTACTTAAGACCAATACAAAAAAAGGATTTTTAGAAATGTTGGCCAACTGAAAAGTATGAACATGAAAAGTATGAGCATGTACAGCCCTCAATACTTAGTTGTGGCTCCTTTTGCCTGAATTACTGCAGCAATGCAGCGTGGCATGGAGTCGATCAGTCTGTGGCACTGCTCAGGTGTTATGAGAGCCCAGGTTGCTCTGATAGTGGCCTTCAGCTCTTCTGCATTGTTGGGCTGGCGTATCGCATCTTTCTCTTCACAATACCCCATAGATTTTCTATAGGGTTAAGGTCAGGCGAGTTTGCTGGCCAATTAAGAACAGGGATACAATGGTCCTTAAACCTGGTACTGGTAGCTTTGGCACTCTGTGCAGGTGCCAAGTCCTGTTGGAAAATGAAATCTGCATCTCCATAAAGTTGGTCAGCAGCAGAATGCATGAAGTGCTCTAAAACTTCCTGGTAGACGGCTGCGTTGACCTTGGACCTCAGAAAACACAGTGGACCAAAACCAGCAGATGGCATGGCACCCCAAACCATCACTGACTGTGGAAACTTTACACTGGACTTCAAGCAACATGGATTCTGTGCATGGATTCATGGATTCTTCCTCCAGACTTTGGGAGCTTGATTTCGAAAGGAAAAGCAAAATTTACTTTCATCAGAGAACATAACTTTAAATTTTGCCCAGGCGAGACGCTTCTGACGCTGTTTCTTGTTCAAGAGTGGCTTGACACAAGGAATGCGACAGCTGAAACCCATGTCTTGCATACCTTTGTGCGTGGTGGTTCTTGAAGCACTGACTCCAGCTGCAGTCCACTCTTTGTGAATCTCCCCCACATTTTTGAATGGTTTTGTTTCACAATCCTCTCCAGTTTGCGGTTATCCCTATTGCTTGTACACTTTTTTCTACCACATATTTTCCTTCCCTTCGCCTCTCTATTAATGTGCTTGGATACAGAGCTCTGTGATTAAAGCCATTAAAGAGCCAGTAATATATTTTAAACCGATATAACTTGTGAAAGGTGTTTTGTGTATGTGTATTAGTACTTAAAGCTCCAGTAGGTAGCTTTTGTAAACAAATATTTGTTAAAACTGTCATTATGTCCTGAAAGTAGAATATGAGACAGATAATCTGTGAAAAAAATCAAGCTCCTCTGGCTCCTCCCTGTGGTCCTACTGCCATTTGCAGAAATACACCGCTCCCGGTCAGAAACAACCAATCAGAGCCAGGAGGAATGTCTTAGCAGTGTCAATCACGCTCGTGTACGCGCTGATCACCCCTCTCTTGCACAGCGCGAGCGCGTACCGTCGTTCGTGACTCTCCTGTTCAAACTCGTTCATTTTGAACGAGTCTTTTTTCGGAGTCATTTCGTTCATTCAACGAACGAATGACTCGAAAAAAAGATTTGTTCATTTGGATGAACGAGTTCGAACAGGATCACGAACGTGCATCACAGAACAGAGCAAGGCAAGCATTTGTGCTTATAAAACTTAAAGTTTTTTATTTATTTTTGAAATGACCGATCGTTTCACTAGATAAGACCCTTATTCATCGTCTGGTATCGTTTAAAACCCTTTGAAGCTGCACTGAAACTGTCATTTGGTCCTCGAAACGTTTGTGTCCTATTGAAGTCCATTATATGGAGAAAAAGCCTGGAATGTTTTCATCAAAAAACTTAATTTCTTTTCGACTGAAGAAAGAAAGACATGGACATCTTGGATGACATGGGGGTGAGTAAATTATCAACAAAAGTATTTTTTTAAAGTGAACTAATCCTTTAACGTTATCTTAGTAGCTATAACTTATAGAAAGAGTGCAACCTTATAAAGTTACATGTATTGCAAAATACATAATGATTTGAGGACCAAGTTTGTAGTCAAAGTATGGGCAGGCCATAGTCAATGTAAAGCATATTGTTGATGTTTCGTCCCTATTAGTGAATGTTCCATAACTGTTTATAATCCGCCGTCATCGGTGGTCCTGCTTACTAGCCTGCGCGTTCACGGCAGGCTCTGCTGTGGGGAAGGAGCTGTGGAGGGAGGGCTGTAGCGTACCAGAGAGCAAGGGGGTTGGAGCTGTAAGTTGTACTTGTTCAAATTTTCAGGCTAAGTCAACATTTTCTCAAAACTCCCTACTGCAGCTTTAAAAATAGAGTTTCAAATCACTGTCTTTAAACAGTTTCCATTGTGAAAGTGTATATATATATATATATATATATATATATATATATATATAGCGCTTGTAATATATACTTTTTAATGGGTTGCCTCTCTAACATTTCCCACCTTCAAATGGTCCAAAATGTGTCTGCTCATGGGCAGTCACAAATGTGGCCATATTATACCTTCATTGGCTACCAGTCCGATATTGATTTTAAAATTTTGCTATTTGTTTCCAAAGCCCTCAACAATCTAGCCCCTCAAGGCCTCAGGCTGTGGAATAGCCATTATGCCATTATCTGTTAGAGCTGCTCCCATGGTGTCTGAGTTCAAATCTATGCTAAAAACTAATCTTTTCTCGTGCGTATAACCTTCTGTAACTGTGTTTATGTATTATGTGCAGCACTTTGGTAAACCAAGGTTGTTCAAAATGCACTAGAGAAACAAATCGGAACTTGACCTTAAGCATAACAACATGCCCCTCTATTGTGTGAATGGGTCTCATTCATGAAACACGAGCAGAACGAATTTTTGTGTAAATCGTGTGTAAAGTGGTTCTGGCGTAAATTTTCGGATTCATTAAAATGTTCGTATTTTCCAAATGTTAGTTGGTACGAAAGAAATCTACACCTGCTCCCAGCCACACGTAAATAGTGCGCTTAACATCCGAACGTTTTGTTCATTAATAAGGCTGCATTTTAATTGTAAATACATACGGTTTTTCTTTTTACTTTTATTATGAAAGTCAGTAATTAATTAGTCAAGTCAAGTCATCCTCATTTATATAGCGCTTTTAACTATGTAGATTGTTTCAAAGCAGCTTTACAGAGATAAACATATAATTTAAGGTAACAGAGATTGGTTTGGTTTTATAGGGGTTCTTGAAAAATGTTTTTTCCAGCTAAAGTTAGTTTTGATTGATTCACTTCCGTCTAAATGATCATTTGTTATTAAATTAGGGGCCGCTAAGACGACACCGTTCTTGTCTAAACAGATTTTAAACGTGAACCTTTGATAGACGCTGATGGCATTCACATGCGCATTAAGAATTGATTCTATGGTTATGTGCGTTTGAATATATGTGCGCAGGTTTGTAATTCCTTACAAACCATGCCTAAACAAACTACTTGTCTTATCTATAAACTTTGATGCAGAATTTTATTTTATCTTATCACTTTGGGTAGGTATGGAACCGAAAAATTCACAACGCTTTATCTGTAGAGTGGTATAGGGATCCTCCATAGGGAGAGGCTAGTTGGCACTTCAGCACTGCATTGTCATCAGGTCCAGGCGAAAGTCCTTCGTCAGATCTGAAAACGGCCTGGATCCGGCAGGCTGCGGGAAAACCTCGGGATAAACAAAGACACTAGAATTAGCGTAGATGCCATTCTTCGTATGATGTAACGAGTACATCAGGATTTAAGGGAAGTGTTCCCAGTTCCGGCTGACCTAATCTAAGCAGCCTAATATTGAATTATAGAAGTCTATAGAGTGTAATGTGAATGCTAGGTCAAAGAGATGTGTTTTTAGTCTAGCTTTGAACTGACAGACTGTGTCTGCTTCCCGGACAATGTTAGGAAGATTTTTCCAAAGTTTTGGTGCTAAATAGGAAAAGGATCTACCACCAGCAGTCGATTTAGATATTCTAGGTATTATCAACTGGCCAGAACTTTGAGATCACAATAGACGTGAAGGACTATAATGCGTTAAGAGCTCGCTCAAATACTGGGGAGCTAAACCATTTAGTGCTTTGTAAGTAATCAGCAATATTTTAAAATGTATACGATGTTTAATAGGGAGCCAATGCGGTGTTGACAGAACCGGGCTAATATGGTCGTACTTCTTGGTTCTGGTAAGAACTCTAGCGGCTGCGTTTTGAACCAGCTGTAGTTTGTTTATTAAGCGTGCAGGGCAACCACCCAGTAGAGCATTACAATAATCTAGCCTTGATGTCATGAACGCATGAACTAGTTGTTCCGCATTTGTCAATGAGAGCATATGACGCAATTTAGATATATTTTTTAAGATGGAAAAATGCGGTTTTACAGACACTAGACACGTGACTTTCAAATGAAAGATTGGTATCAAAGAGCACACCCAGGTTCCTAACTGACGACGAAGACTTAACAGAGCAGCCATCAAGTGTTAGTGGTACGTAACCTAGAGACAAAGATGAATTAATGATGTTAAGAAGAGGATCTATGACTTCTGGAAGCATCTCTTTCAGTAGTTTAGTCGGTATAGGGTCTAACATACATTTAGATTAATTAACGAGTTTGCAAAATTCTTCCTCTCCTATGGCAACAAATGAATCAAATTAAATTAGTTGATTAAAGTGTTCCGTTTACAGATGCTATTTTGCGTTATGAGAATGAGCGTGCACGCGCGTCCCATTTACTACTGTTTGGAATTCATTAACACACACACACATTTCACTATCACATCTGACGGTTACGAAGTATTTGTGAATCAGGAGAAGAGTTTTCGGAAAGGTCTCTTTACGCGCAAATCACTCATATATTTACTCTTATATTTACGAATGTTTCATGAATGAGACCCATTGTGTTCAGTGAAATATACGCTTTTTTGTTGCACTTGAACGAGGCACTTCACATCAGGTTGCTCGAGTAATAATATCCCTGTAATAGGTCCAAGGCAGAGCTCTATGACGACATCATGTAAAACTTGAGAAAATCATTTCCACCGGCAATAAATAAAAAAATCCAGATTATTCTCCCTTTTGTCATGCATCATTTTGGGAAAGCCCGACATTGCAGGAGACCTTGTGTGTCAGAAGACATGTTAGCTCTGCTTCAAGCGAATGGCAGAACTGCATTTTTCCCCCATGTGAATGAATTCCACCTCTCTGTGACCTGCCACACATACCAGGATGGAAAAAAAACCCATAATGCAGAACATTCTAGAACAAAATGTGCAGGTGAAGTATTCTTCTTCTCCGATGAAGGACATGGTGGCAGTTTTGATTGAAACCACGGAAGTTTGATCTGGTTAAAGAGGGCATGTTTAATCTTGACTTCGCAGCTGCAGATTGCAAGTGGCTGGTTTGGTTGTTTGTTTAGATTCACTACATCTAAAAATAGATAGTAAGAGCAGGTGGCCTAGATGTGGCTCCTTTGCTTGATTACCCATCTTTTGTTGACCTGTGGCTCTTGAGGGAATTTGTAACGGTGTAACATGGGAGCTGTATTCTTGGCAGGACATTGAAGACACAAAAGTGCTGAGACTTAGAGGGGCTTGTGATGGAACATGTGAGCTGGTAGTTATTGTAGTATTTTCACACCTTGTACTTGCGAGATCTGCTTTTGTGTGCTCTTTGTGACCTTTCACCTGAAAAGGAACATAATACGATTGAGATAATGTTCCTTTTCCTACAATAAGTATAACTGTGATCCACATTGTGTAAGAGCTAATTGATATTAAGAGAGAGCACATTCAGTTATCCAAGAGCACATTCAAAAATACGCTTTTACTTTAGTAAACAACTTCCTTTATGTACTAAGTATGGACTAAGAGGCTCAGTTACAGCCCCAATTACTAATCACTGTGACCTTGTAAACAAGTTGTGCTTTGCACTGATTGCACAACACAATGATTGGATGATTTTTGTTACTTTCCATCCACTTATATGCAAAATTTTGCTTATCTGTTATGCATTATTTATTCTAATATATTGAATAGGTCATGCAGATGTTGCCTGGTAACTTTCCAGGTGTGCCCAACTTAGTTTTCAGAAGCTTCATTCATGCTGACCATGATAGGGTATGTAAATCACTGCATACAGACATCTAAAGATATAGAAGATATCTTGACAACAATCCATCAACAAACATGCATTCAAGTTTGGGGTCGATGTTATATATATATAATATTATTATATTGGACAAGAATAATATTGGAAAATATTTAAAATAACTGTTTTCTATTTTAATTTATTTTAAAATATAATGCATTCGTGTGATGGCAAAGCTGAATTTTCAGCATCTTTATTCCAGTCTTCAGTGTCGCATGATCCTTCAGAAATCATTCTTATATGCTGATTTGGTGCTCAAGAAATATTTCTTATTATTATCAATGTTAAAAGAAGTTTTTTATTTTATTTGTGGAAACCATGATAAATTTTTGTCAAGATTACTTTATGAATAGAAAGTTCAAAAGAACAGCATTTATTTGAAATATTAATCTTCTGTAACATTAACAATGTCTTTACTCTCACTTTGACTGCATCTCAGTGAATAAAATTATTAATTTTTTTAAATGTGTATATATAATTAATTTCTTTATATAGATAGTCACAATGATCTATATATTTATTTGATTAATAAAAATATTATTTTTATACTAAAAGATTGTACAAAAACCATTACTTTTAAATTGAACTTTTTAACATTATTTTAAAGAGGTGTGCGTCATGTCCTTCTTTGGTTTGTTGTAATGGAATAGCCTAATTGTGGTTTTGAAAAAGTGCATATTTTTCAGCTTTTTAGCAAATTTTTAAGTAGAGAGAGTTTGCTGTGTACGTAATGGAGAAAAATCACTTCTCAGGAACACTGGAACACAGGAAATGCTCTAAATTGAGTCTGCTGCTGTTTCCCTCTCTCTGTCTTTCTCTGCTTTCTGCCTTGTGTTCTTACTATGTCAGTACTTTTCTACAAATGAAAGTAGCTCTTGTAAAATGTCATACAATAGTTAATCTCATACTCATGTTCTGCTGAGGTTTTCAATACACCTATAATAAAAAAGAAAACATTCATTGTTTTTATAGATTTTTACAACAAAATCTTATCATCAGAGACAAATCAAATCATATATGTTTTGTTAAATTATTCATGCTGATTTTATTATTCTATATAAGTCAGCATTATAAATTTGCATAGCTATTGGTTTATATGAAAAATGAGGAAGAAAGAACATTTAAAAGGTCTAATAATAATTTCATTACGTTTGAGCATCATAAAATCCCTGAACAAATGTCACATATGAGTTGTGAGTTGTGTTTTGCGAACGCAAAAGCTTAACAGTCAGAGGTGAACGAACAGCGCTGAAATGGTCTTTTGTCACAGTTGAATTCTCTGCTCTAATGTGACTATGCATAATACAGCAAAATAGTTAATTCTCATGAATAATCCAGACAAAATCCCCGAAACTGAAGACGTAGACAGTACTCTTCTTCCAAAGCAGCCAATTACCACTCAGAATTAATGCCTGTACCTCACTTTTCGCGATGTTGGTTCAACTTTGCTTTTTAAACCGGAAGAACAAAATAGCACCAAAAAAAAAAAAAAAATATATATATATATATATATATATATATATATATATATATATATATAAAACGAATGAATCCACATTTTTGAACAGGTCATAATTGATTATTTCAATGACTGATCCTAATGATTGATTCAATGACTCGCTCGTTAAGACAACGATTTGCCGCCACCTACTGGTGGTTTATTTGCATATGTAAAAATACAATTTTATTAAAGAGATAGAATGCGTAGATAGTAGTATATTATGTGCGTTTATAAATGGACTATTACAAGTGAAATATAAGATAAAATTGTTGTGTATAACAGAGATAATAAATTAATTGCAGTTGCATTGCATGAAATGTTTGTCCGTCTTTTTTTTTTTTTTCATATGGGGGCCTCCAACTGTTTTCATTGAAACAGGCCTGCAAATTGCAAAGGCTGCCTCTGGACAAAGCCTCTCCTTGCAAACCCTTAGAAAGTCACAATCAAACTCTGGAAAAAACAAAGAGTATGTTACCTAACATCTTGGAAAATAAATGCGAAAATGAGAGCAGCATTCACCATTCATACACTTCAAAGGGGACAGATAAGAGCTACCGATGTAGCAATGTCATATAATCTATATCAACAAATGAAACTCACTGATGAATTTAAGTCTCTTTCCTGGAAAAGATAGGAAGAGTGATGTGACCAGGGTGCGTTGGAAAGTAGACTACTGTAGGATAGGACTGGATACAGAGAAAAACAAGAGAGACAGAAATAAGAGACAGATGGAGAGATGGACAATTCTGGAACATCTTGTGATGTAGAAGCTCATGTGGGTAGAGGACAATAGAGCAGCCGTTCACGTCTCATGAACTTTCTACCCCTTTCTTTTTGTGCACCTACATTAAAGGTTAGACACCTACTTTTTCTTTATTTGTACTATTTTTCCACACTTTGAAATGATAGTGAATCTCAAATGGAAGTATGTAAATTATGTGAAAAAATAAAACTATAATTAAAACCGACCGATTAAAATTGACATCTTTGCTCTTTATTAAAATATTAGTAAAATGTAGTTTCAGATTTTGTAAGCATATTGCATAGTCATACTTGGAGTTTCCTCAGCTTTTTGTTTTTCTATGCATTTTTTTTGTTCCAGTAAAATAAAACCTGTAGCCTTTTTGCTAAATAATTTTGTCAGATTAATATCTTAATCTGTGTTAATTGGTATTTTGTTCTTACCCAATATATAAAAACATATACAATATTTTCCTCATATTTTGATGGTTTGATAAAACTTGTAGGGTCATTAATAAAAAAAAATATCGGTTTAACTCCTCAATCAAAAAGTGTATCTTAAATTTGGGAAGTGGGTGTCTCAACACACATCTTTCCAACATTCATTAAAAGCTTTTTCCCCCACACTTCTGCATGTTAAAAGTAATTGAACACTTTTGGTGGGGAAAGACAGAGAGGAATGAAGCCCGTCGTGCCAACTTTTCAGACCAACAGGAACGTATCGAGCACCAGGGTGCCTTTCTGAAAGGCAACAGTTGCATAAGGGTTCCGACACTCCCCTCCCTTTTCAGTGAGGATGCTTTTATGAAAACACCTTTGACTGAATGACATCCTGCAAAGTGATGTTGACATTCTTGTTGCAATCAACCATCAAACCCCAATCTGACTGGTTTCATCCAACTCCTTTTTGTCTTTCATCAGTGGCACCTTATCATCTCGCTCTCTCCTTTTCTTTTTACTCTCTCTTTACCTTCCTCTTGTGCTGGTTAAAATCACTCCACGGGTACATGCTGTGCCCGAGTCTTTAATAGTCTAGCAAGCCCAATAAACCAGTGTTTCTCAAACTTTTTTTTGTCTTGGTCAGCCCCATCCCAAGTGATCAAATACTCCTGCAATATGTCCAGAAATGTATATCCACTTTAGACATTCTACTACTAACTATAAGTAACTTTGCAACTACATGTCAAATAACTCTCATTAGAATATTATAAATTTTGCTTTCTAAGTGTCATACTTGTTTAATTCACTGTAATTAAATGTTTCACTGTTGTCCTGAATTGAACATACAATATGTACTGTTGTAACAATGTAGGCAGGGAAGCTGAAGACAGAAGACTCAGGTTCTTACAAAACACTAATAAGTTTAATTCTTATTCAAAAAGCAAGCAAACAGGCAGTGCAAACACATCTAAACATAACAGAGACTGGACATTGAATGTCTAAGAGTGAAGGCAAGGGTGAGGCTTAAATAACAAACTGAAACGAAATGACACACAGCTTAAACCAAAGAACTAATAATGATGGTAACCATGTAAACTGAACATTGAGCAGAGGAAGTGCATGCAGGTGAGGGCCAGGGAGGATGATGGGATATGTAGTGACCGTGACAACTGTACACCGTTTAGAGATTAATCAATTTAATTTTATTTTAAAAAAATTGCGCAATCAGAATATTTACATTTAAATAAATTTAAATGGGTTTTTCATGTTAAAATATAATAATACAGTGTAACTTTTTGCAGTGTTAAGGAATAACGTTTTTTTTTTTACACTGCAATGAATTTATCTTATCATTTACATCCAATTAAATCTATTTTAGTATAATGTTATTAACCTCGACTATTGTCATCTAGTGAAGAGACATCTTATCAGTCTTTGCCTTCAAGGAATATGTTTTAACTATAGACACTGCTGGAAATTGACAAACCTTACTGAAGTGTGAACATGGTTGTCAATCTGTCTATCAAGACCATCAAAGTACTATTAAATTTAAAGTTGAACAATTTCTGATGCAAGTTTCTGAGTCTTGCTGTATATGCGCAATTGAGAGAATTGTAATTCTATGTTATTTTATACATTTCAAATATCAAAATTAGTTTTGCATGAACATCTGTATCTTGCGTCTGTATCTTGATTTATTCAATTTCAATAGATAAGAAAAAATGCTTTTAAAATATTAATACAATTAAATGTGAAAACTTTGGTTGATACTTTGACCTTTAATTTACTGAAATGATGTCCGTGTGCACAGGCGGACATCACGATATTAGTGTTCGCTTGATCAAACTAATATCAGGGATATGAGTGTCAGTAAATGATTCACCTGCTGTGTTGCAAGTGTTGCTTAATATTTGGATAGAGAGAGAGATCCAGAATCTGAATCATGCATCAGTTATTTCAGGATGTTTAAGATGGCAAGATGTTTTGCTCTTTTATTAAATTTCAATTTATGGTTAAGAGGATCAAAATGTACGGTAGAAAGCAGAGATGAGAATAAAAGCAAAAATAATAAACATAGGTATGTTTTAAAGATAAAGATGTCCGTTTAAGTTCATTCAAAGTTAACCTTCACAAAAATCTTCACAGAAATCCCTGTGTGATGTTCTCCACGTAATACCAACATTTAAGTACATGCTACGTACGTATTGATTTATATTGCTGTTTGTTACATTTGCTTAAATTTTCTTTGCAGGGATTTGAAACTAGACAACATTCTTTTGGACGCAGAAGGTCACTGTAAGCTGGCAGACTTTGGCATGTGTAAGGAGGGAATCCTGGATGGCATCACGACCACAACATTCTGTGGCACACCAGATTATATTGCCCCAGAGGTACAGTATTTCACACTCTCACAGACACAAATGCCCAGTGAACACAAGATAGTCTCATTTTCTACTGCTTGTTTCTCATCAAAGCTAAGAAATGTAATATTATTATTTATTTTGTTTAAAGGGGACCTATTATGCCCCTTTGTCATGTAAAATAAGTCTATGATGTGCCTTAAGTGTGTATGTGAAGTTTTAGCTCAAAATAGCCCACAGATCATTGTTATAGCATGTTAAAATTGCCACTTTTGGGGGTGAGCAAAAATGGGTTGTTTTTGTATGTGTCCCTTTAAATGCAAATGAGCTACTGCTCCCGGTCCCCTTTCAAGAAGAGGGCGGAGCTTCAAGAGCTCATTCTCTGGCACACCGACAAACAACAAAGCAGGACAATTTCACATTCTGAAAAAAGAGTAGTGGTGTTCAGCCTTACATGTTCAGTCACCTATCATCTGATTGTACTGTCCATAAAAATTGTGCGTTTATGAATTACACAGATGGTGAGTATGGTGGGATAAAAATAACGTCATAGCTCTGGTCTCCTGGTGCCTTCACGTGCTGTCAGAAATACCATAATTCCCACTTCTGAAGTTGAGATTACGAGCTTGTTGCATTCAAGTGGGCGACTTCAAAGGGCGATCATGTGCAATTTTTAACTAGAAAAAAGTTATTTTCATTTTTACGATAATTCTGATAGCACGTGAGGGTAGCATCAGTGAAAACAGGCAGAGACAATGGCAGCTGTAGCAACATTAGCCGTACCGAGTGCAAGCAAACTCTTTCAGAAAGGCAATTTGGAAGGTCTCACAAAATATGACGTGTGATACTTACTTTGTCTGGAGCTTAAGTTTGGGCTCGAAGCGTTGGTATTGACCCATATTTCAGAACCTTTTTGAAAATCTAGCATTGAAAAGCCCCTCATTTGTGAAACAGTCCGGCACAAAATTATTTTCTAGTATCGGTTTTACCGATACTAGATACGTGACTTTCAAATGAAAGATTGGTATCAAAGAGCATATCCAGATTCCTAAGAGACGAAGACTTGACAGAGCAGCCATCAAGTGTTAGACAGTATTCTAAGTTAGTATGTGAGGACGTTTTTTGTCCAATAGAATCTCTGTTTTTTCCTAATTAAGTAGTAGGAAATTACTAGTCATCCAGTTCCCTTTCGTTGTCACTCCGAGTTACGTCGGATGATGACGAATGGGGTTTCGCTTAGAACACCTATCGACTTCGAGTATTACAAAACGAGCCAATGGCAAAGAAATGCCATGGGTCTGCGGAATTTGCATAGCGTATCTCCGCCTTACCTCGTGGGTATAAAAGGAGGACGCCGGCAACATGCAGATATGTTTTCGCTTCGGAGCCAAGAGTATTTCTTCACTCCACAGTCATCTCTGACTTCGCTCTACGAGACGAGCTTCTCTCTCCGGTGTTGGTGTGACGGCGATCTGCAGCGAGCTCACAGTGCCTGCTGATCTGTGCAGTGATCTGCCAGTTTGTGTGTGTGTCTCCCTGTGTGCTTCAACATCGCGGAGTTTTTTTCTCCTCTCATAAAAGAGCTTGCACGCGGCACGTCTTTTTAAAGACGGCTCACCCGTGCATTTCTGGTTGCAGCGGACTGGTATCGGACTCTGATGGGCACCAGCGCTGTCTAGTGTGTTTGGGCTTTGATCATGCTTGAACAGCGCTCGTGGGTGACTCATGTTCTCGCTGGGAACGTGATCATCGCGTCATATATAGGTCGAGACTCTGTGAACTCGCAAGAGTGAGAGTCCCCTCATCCACCCCCCGATCTTCGGCTGGTGGCCAGGGTGACCTGAGGGTTACGGTCTGGATCAAGGCGCCAACTATGTGTCCGCGACCCCAGCCCCCCTCTTCAATGACGGTGCCCGCTAGTGAACTGCTGATTCCCGCGAGTCTACCCTCTGGTGGCCCGCGTGTTTCAGTTGAAGCTACAGAGGAAGATGCCATGTCTGTTGCAGCATCACTAGGTGGGTTTGAGTCTTCTGGAAGTGAGGGCTCGTCACAGCTGCCACCTTCCGGTGTGCATACGGCTGTGCCTGAGTCTGATCCGGAGATGACGACCATGCTTTCCTGGGACGATGGGTTTTGGGTAAGGCCGCCGACCCTCGTCCACGGCAAACCCCAATACCTCTCTTCCCGGACGTGCATGATGAGATCTCGAAGTCCAAGAAGACCCCCTTGTCTTCTCAGGACCGCTCGCTGATCTCATCCGCCTTTCCTCCCCTCGATGTGGCCGCTGCCCATGGGTACACTGGGGTCCCCCTGGCTGAACGCTCTGTTGCGATGCTATGTGTCCTCAGAGTGCTTCTTCTCGGCGCAATCCTAAGCACCCGCCCGTGGCCTGTAGTTTTTCATCTATGCTTGTGGCGAGATCCTATAGCGCCACGGGACTGGCAGCCGCCTCACTGCATGCCATGTCATTCTGCTGGTCCACCTGACCCAGATGCTCATGGACCTGCACAAGGGCGGGACTGACCCAGGGCTCTTCACTGAGCTGCACGCCGCCACTGACCTTGCTCTCTGAGCGACGAAAGTGGCCGTACGCTCCCTGGGTTAGGTGATGTTCACCATTCTGTGGCTGAACCTGTCTGATGTGCTGGATGTCGCGAGGACCCGTCTGTCCGACATTCCCATATCCCAGGTCGGCCTCTTCGGCGGTGCGGTTGAGGGCTTGCCCAACAGCTCTCAGCCGCCCATGAGCAGACTGAGGTTGATTCTGTCCCAACGGCCCCGCCGTCCGCTCAGATCCCTTGGTCTGCCCACCGCCGAGGGCGCCCCCCCGCGGCTCCCACCCCGCCCGTTCACCCGGGTCGGCTCTGGAGGCCGCGGTCGGACGCCACAGTCCTCTCCAGCACCGCACCCCGCTACACGCCGGGTTAAGCGGCGCTCTTGAGATGGGCTCCTCAGAGATGGGACTCAGTTCTTTCCCGGAGTTGGTAGCAGGACCACTCCTTTCCCCGGGGGAGGGCCGGGGAAGAATCCTTATTCTCCAAAGAGCTGACTCTCCCGTCTCTGAGCACAGAGAGTTCTCGGACGTCACAGAGCGCCGCCCACAAGCCGTGCTCTCCTCGTCCCCCTCTGTCCCAGAGGTGGTTGACACGGCGTGCCGTCCACGGACCGCTTCGCCCCTGTCCCCCTCTGTCGCCAGACCCCTGGCAGAGCAGGCCCCCGCGGGACGACCAGCCTGGTCCTCCCCTGGCCCCCTCTGCCAGGGCACGGTTGCTAACTGTGCCCCCACATCGGGCCGCTATGCCGTCCACGTCTGGGCCAGTTACTCCGCTTCGCTGCCCCTCCGGGGGGACGCCTGTGGTTCGCATGATCCCGCTGGTTCAGTTCCTGGGAGCCTGGTTAGAGCTTCCCCGTCTGTCCGCTGGGTCGCGCGGACCATCAGGCTCGGCTATGCGATTCAGTTCGCACGGTCTCCTCCCCGCTTGGGGAGTCCGCTCAACTTTTGTCGGTGGCTATGCCCCCATCATGAGAGCAGAGATTGCCACCCTGCTGGCGAAGGGGGCAATCGAGACTGTCCCTCCAGCCGAGATGAGGTCCGGCTTCTACAGCCCCTACTTCATTGTCCCCAAGAAAACCGGTGGGTTACGGCCAATCCTGGACTTGCGCGTGCTGAACCGCTCCCTTCACAGGATGCCGTTCAAGATGCTCAAAGTTTTTTCGAATGCATACGGCCCAAGGATTGGTTTGCAGCGATCGACCTGAAGGACGCCTACTTTCATGTCTCCATTCTCCTTGACACAGACCGGTCTTCGGTTTTCTTTCGAGGGGCAGGCATCCAGTACGCGGTTTTCCCTTTCGGGCTAGCCCTGTCTCCTCGCATCTTCACGAAGGTCGTCGAGGCTGCCCTTGTTCCCCTTCGGGAACACGGGGTTCGCATCCTGAGTTATATCGACGACTGGCTGATCATATCTCATTCTCGAGTTCAGGTTTGCGGAACACAGGGACCTAGTGCTTCGGCACCTAGCTCGTCTGGGCCTTCGGGTCAACTGGGAGGAGAGCAAACTTTGCCCCGTGCAGAGGATCTCTTTTCTCGGTATGGATATCGACTCGGTCGCCATGTCCGCGCAGCTTACGAGCGAGCGTGCACAGTCACTGGTGACTTGCCTGAGACAGTTCGAGGGCAAGAGTGCGGTTCTACTGAAACTTTTTCAGAGGCTCCTGGGGCATATGGCTTCTGCAGCCGCGGCAACGCCGCTCGGATTGCTTCATATGAGACCGCTTCAGCTTTGGCTTCGCGACCGAGTCCCGAGGTGGGCATGGCAACACGGCACCCTCCAAGTAACAGTTACTCCGACCTGCCGTCAGACCTACACCCCGTGGTCGAACCTCAGTTTTCTACGGGCCGGAGTGCCCCTGGAACGAGCTTTGCGGCTTGTTGTTGTAACGATAGATGCCTCCTCCACGGGCTGGGGTGCCATGTGCAATGGACGTGCTGCCGCAGGCTCCTGGACAGGACCCCGTCGCCTCTGGCATGTCAATTGCCTCGAGTTGCTGGCCGTACGTCTTGCTTTGCGCCGCTTCCGGGCCGTGCTCTAGAACCAACACGTACTAGTCCGCTCGGACAATACCGCCACTGTAGCGTACATCAACCATCAAGGTGGTCTACGCTCCCGCCGTATGTCGCAACTCGCTCGCCACCTCCCCATATGGAGTCAGAAACATCTGAGGTCGCTTTATTTATATCCCCGGAGCCCTGAACTGTGCAGCATACGAGCTCTCACGGCTTCAGCCACTCCCTGGAGAATGGCGACTCCATTCCCAGTCGGTCCAGCTGATTAGGGACCAGTTCGGGGACGCACAGATAGATCTGTTAGCCTCCCACGACTCGACCCATTGCGCCAAGTTTTATTCCCTGACCGAGGGCACGCTCGGCACGGATGCTCTGGCGCACAGCTGGCCGCAGGGCCGCAAGTATGCGTTTCCCCCAGTGAGGCTTCTTGCGCAGACCTTGCGCAAGGTCAGGGAGGACGAGGAGCAGGTCATTCTGGTCGCGCCGTACTGGCCCGCCCGGACCTGGTTCTCCGAACTAGTACTCCTCGCGACAGCACCTCCCTGGCCGATCCCTCTGAGGAAGAACCTTCTTCCTCAGGGACGGGGCCACCTATGGCACCCCGTCCCGATCTCTGGAACCTCCACGTGTGGCTCCTCGATGGGACGAGGCAGGTTTGAGTACCCTACCACCAGCGGTGGTGGCTACCATCACTTCCGCTAGGGCGTCGTCCACGTGACACGTCTATGCGTTGAAGTGGAACCTCTTCGTCAGCTGGTGCTCTTCTCACCGAGAAGACCCCCGGAGATGCTCGATCAGCGTTGTGCTTTCCTTCCTTCAACAGGGGCTGGAGCGAAGGCTGTCTCCCTCCACCCTGAAGGTCTACGTCGTCGCTATTGCCGCACACCATGACCTCATCGAAGGTAAGTCGGTGGGGAAGCACGACCTGGTTATCAGGTTCCTGAGAGGAGCGAGGAGACTAAATCCGCCTCGCCCTCCTCTCGTTCCCTCTTCGGACCTCTCAGTGGTTCTAACTGGCCTGAAAAGTGCTCCATTTGAGCCCCTGCAATCAGTCGAGCTTAAATTCCTGTCTATGAAGACATCACTCCTGGTTGCACTGGCCTCCATCAAGAGGGTAGGGGACCTGCACGCATTCTCCGTTGACGAAGCGTGCCTGGAGTTCGGGACGGCTTACTCTCACGTGATCCTGAGACCCCTGCCTGGATACGTGCCCAAGGTTCCTACCACTCCCTTCCGGGACCAGGTGCTGAACCTGCAAGCGCTGCCCCTGGAGGAGGCAGACCCAGCCTTGTACTGCTCTGTCCAGTACGCGCTCTCCGTGCCTATGTAGACAGGACGCAGTGTTTCAGGACCTCAGACGAGCTCTTTGTCTGTTATGGTGGGAAGCTGAAGGGAAAGGCTCCTTCCAAGCAAAGGTTGTCTCACTGGATAGTGGACGCCATTGCCTTGGCATACCAGCAGCAAGGTCGACCGTGCCCCCTTGGTGTGACTGCCCACTCCACCCGGAGAGTGGCGTCCTCTTGGGCTCTAGCGCATAGCGCCTCGCTAACAGACATCTGAAGAGCTGCAGGCTGGGCGACACCTAACACATTCGCCCGATTCTACAATCTCCGAGTGGAGCCAGTGTCTTCTCATTTACTCGCTTCAACCAGCTAGTACTGGATCCGCTCAGGTGTCTTCGCTTGCTCGCCATTCCACTCCACGGACTGGATACGTGCGATATTTCCTCAGGTGAGCTTCTCCGAAAGCCCTGAGTTCCTCCAGCACTCCTGATGTCGGCGCCAGTGTCTATTGCCTGCGCGTCGGCTAGGTGCCTCCCGTGTGCATGGTCCCTCCTCTGAGCGACCCCCACATGTGTATTTCCACTGTAAGCCTCTCTGAGCATGTGTCTTTCCCTTGGCAAGCCACCTTGCCACCCCTGGGGTTGAAATATTCCACGTGTGGCTGGACACCCCAGTGTTCTCCATATGCATCCCTTTGGGTCATATGTGTATTTTCTAAGTCCCTCCCTCTGGGTTGGCAATAATTGCATATTTCCTCTAAACAATGGGATATTGTTCCCCAGTGTACCTTGGTATTCCTGTGCTAGATAGGAGTCCTTTGTCCGTGCCAATCTCACGACAAGGATCTCAGATTTACGCAGGGCACTGGAAGACAGCCGAGAAGGTGGCGTGATTAGACTGGTAACCCCATTCGTCGTCATCCGACGTAACTCGGAGTGACAACGAAAGGGAACGCCTCGGTTACGTATGTAACCCTCGTTCCCTGAATAGGGAACGGAGACGTTACGTCTTCCTGCCACTTTCCGCTGTACCGCGGGGATCGCCTGAGCTCAGTCTTTTTTACAAAAGTTTTTTATATCAGCTATGCATTCCGTTAATTTTGTGAATTGGTAAGTTTTGTGAGGGCGTGAAGAAATATAGAGCTGAGTATCATCAGCATAACAGTGAAAACTAATGCAATGCTTTCTAATGATATCAACTAGCATACTAGGGTAGCATGTACAGAGTCAACAGTAACGGTCCTAGTACTGAGCCTAGTTGTACGCCATGCTGAACTTTTGATCAATAAGACATCTCTTTGTTTACTGCTACAAACTGATAACGGTCAGATAAGTATGATTTAAACCATAGTAATGCAATTCCACTTATGCCAACATAATTTTCAAGTCTATTTAAAATAATGTTGTGGTCAATGGAATCAAATGCAGCACTAAGATCGAGTAACACTAATAGAGAGATACAACCACGATCGGATGATAAGAGCAAATCATTTGTGACTCTGATGAGACCTGTCTCAGTACTATGGCACGGTCTAAATCCTGACTGAAAATCCTCGCAGATACCATTTCTTTCTAAAAAGGAACATAGTTGTGAGGATACTGCCTTTTCTAGTATCTTTGACAAAAAAAGGTAGATTCGAGATCGGCCTGTAATTGACTAATTCTGTAGGATCAAGTTGAGTTTTTTTAACAAGCGGTTTAAAAATAGCAAGCTTAAAAGTTCTTGGTACGTATCCTAATGACAAAGGCGAATTAATGATATTAAGAAGAAGATCTATGACCTCTGGAAGCATCTCTTTCAATAGCTTAGACGGTATAGGGTCTAACATACATGTTGCCGATTTAGATGATTTAACGAGTTTAGAAAATTCTTGCTCTCCTATAGCAATGAATGAATCAAATTTTTCCTCAGGGAGACTACAATGCACTGTCTGATTCGATACTGTAGTAGACGGTTGCATAGTTCTAATTTTCTCCCTGATATTATCAATCTTGTAAGAAAAGAAGTTAATAAAGTAATTTCTGCTGTACTGCTTGGAAACGTCTGGGGTTGAAGCTTTATTTTTCGTTAATTTAGCCTCTGTTTCAAATAAATACCTAGGGTTTTGTTTATTTTCCTCTAATAGGGTTGAAAAATAAGCAGATCTAGCAGTTTTTAAGGGCTCTCTGTATGCAATCGTGCTTTCTTTACATGAAATGCGAAAAAACTTTAGTTTTGTTTTCTTCCAGTTGCACTCCATTTTTCAGGCTGCTCTCTTAAGGGCCTGAGTGTGCTCGTTGTACCATGGCGTTGGACTATTTTCTTTAATCTTCTTTAAGCGCAAAGGAGCAATTGTGTCTAAAGTGCTGGAAAAGAGAAAGTCAAAAGTTTATGTCGCAATATCGAGTTCTTCTAAGCTATCTGGGATGCTGAGGAGATGAAACTGATCAGGAATATTATTAGCCTTGGCTAAATGAAGTATACACGAGACTAGATAATGATCTGAAATGTCGTCGCTCTGAATTTTAACGGCATCAACATTGATTCCATGCGATAATATTAGATCTAGAGTATAATTACGATTACTATGCTAATAGGGCAGATCACCACTGACTGTGGGCGGGGCTTCTCCCCACTATGACAACATTGTAGGGGGGAATCTGAATCAGCTCGTTCGGAGAGACAGCTTTTGACTTAAAAAAAATTAGTGAGTGGATTTTTACCATTATAGGCTTTTGGTTAAAAAACAAAACTGCATGCAATTTCAGGAAGAACATTGTTTTGGTTGTTTTTTGGCTCTGCGTGACTGTGCAGATGAAACTTGTTCTGTCTCATGACCGAAAAAGACAATCACTATTAGTCTTAAGACATATAACCAGTTTAGATGGAAAGGATCTTAAGCTGACTTGCTGACTGTACAAGTGCAATCAACTTGGATGTTTAAGTCATTTCAACTTAAATGTCATTCAAATAACTTTTAAAAAATTGGTTGTTTCTTGTATAACATAAAAAAGTTGTAAATTGCTTAACTTATTTTGATGAGTTAAAGCCATGTAAAAAATATGTTGTCATAACTTATTGATCATATAATTTTTTTTCACAGTGTATCTATACCTATTAATAGATAATGGGTACCTCCTTAAAAAAAAAATTCCATGACCCTTCACAACAGATAATGATTCACAATGAACTCTGTTAGAGAGCTACATATGGCAATTCATCTGTTCAATAAAATACCTTACTCACCTGTTGAGGAATAAACATGCCATCTCCTTTTACAACATTTCAAATCTTTCAGTTCTTGCCATCTTCAAAAAGCCAAGCCAATGCTGGATCTTGTTTTATTACGAGCTCTGTCGCATTCTCTTTTTGCCAGCAGACTCTCCACTGTTTGGCTTTTTTAAAAACTGGTAATTCTCCGGAGGTTCGAGATTCAGCGTGCTTCATGTCTACCTTTGCGCTTGTTGTGACAACTAACCTATGCCACTCCCACACCATATACAGATGCATGTCAAAGTAGCCGGAGCAACGTTTATCTATTTACGGAAATGACTAGACACACACAGGCGAGTGATATATGTTTGCAATTTACCACAAAACCTCTAGGTCTAAAATATGAGGATTTATAATAGGCTTACCATAGTGAATCAGGGTACGACGAAAACATTATTTAAATGGTGTTAATTTTAAACAAAAAAGTCGCATAGTGTACCTTTAAATATTTTTGTCAATTGACTGATATCAGATATTTACTGATTGATTGGTTTATCACCAGCTTTCATACTGTGAGCCTCATTTATAAAGCACAAGCCGAGATACTCTGAATTTCTTAGTAAACGTTTTTTTGTTTATTCTTTGTCTATTTTTTGTTAATTATTGTGACAATTTACTTGAGAATGGTTTTATGAACACAGATGTGTGTTTCATTAATGTTGCCCGATGAAATAGTTTTAGTTTTTCAGTGTTTTCCATTTTCAGTTCAGTCTTAGTTTTTCATTACATTCAGATCAGTTTTCATATTTAGTTTACAGTCATAACCATCCGTGACCGAAGAACTTCACAGACAACTGCCGGTTTTTCTCTCCAAATCAGCACAGAACAAGTGCTTTGATCTGCACTATATATCCTCAGTTATTCTATTGTAGGCTTCAAATGAAATTCTCTTTGTTGTGATGTGTCCTTTGCAGATCTTGCAGGAGCTTGAGTATGGTCCATCAGTGGATTGGTGGGCTCTAGGTGTGCTGATGTATGAGATGATGGCTGGTCAGCCTCCTTTTGAAGCAGATAATGAAGATGACCTTTTTGAGTCCATTCTCCATGATGACGTCTTATATCCCGTGTGGCTCAGCAAAGAGGCCGTCAGCATTCTTAAAGCGGTACGTGCCCTTTCTTAGGGAATTTTTCAAAGAATTAATTTTGCTTGCTCTCTCACTCTTCTGGAAAGAACAGTTGTGAGTTGTTAAGTAATAGAAGAGCAAAAGAAGATGACAGATTAGAAAAATTACACTTCTTCTGGGAAAAGAACAGATTGTTTGTGTTCCCCGCTGGATTTTTGGATTGTGTAATCTCAGAGGTCTCATTTCAGGATGAGCAGCCCACCATTGCATGGGTTCCTCCTGTTTTAACTGTCCAAATTGGTTAAGTCAAGTCAAGTAACATTTATTTATATAGCGCTTTTTACAATACAGATTGTTACAGAGATAACAGGAAAATGCAACAAAGTTTGTTTCCAGAAGAAAAAAGCGTCCTAGTCCATCTTAAGTAAGTTCAGTGATGTTTCATTTTGTTGTAAAAAACGTTATTAATTTAGTTAATTTTTATATATATATATATATATATATATATATATATATATATAGCCGCTCTGGAGAAAACCGTGATGTCATCATCCAGTTCAGTTCAGTTCTCATATAATGGTGTCAATGCAGGCAGATAAATATTATTGTTGAATATTGAATGAAATGTTAAATTTAATGTCCCCAATTAAGCAACCCAAAAGCCAATGGTAACAAAGGTAAAAAGGCGAAAAAGGCGACAGTAGCAAGGAACCAAAACTCCATCATGTGGCAGGATGTAGAAAAAACCTTGGGAGAATCCAGGCTCAGTTGGGGGGCCAGTTCTCCTCTGGCCAATGAACGAACAGTGTACGATTATGTTTCAGGCAGCATTATAGGTCAGAAGTCAGATTGGATTGGAACAATCAGAATGTTCCATCTGGTTGAAGATCACTCACCGGTATGGAGACGAGTTTGTTGAGGACCAGTGCATATGAAAAAGAGCTGAGGAAGATTTTATTGCTCATGTTTCATTTATTTACTTTGTCTCTAATGTTTCTCCTAAAATGCTTTTGGAAAATTTAAAAAAAACAAATTGTTGACAAACAGTAAAAGTATCGAGCTATAAAATGAATGTGAATGGCACAGCTCAGATCATTTGGTGTTGGAGGAATTTGAAGGAGAGTTCCTCTGTTAAAGCATGCCCTTTGTACATGGCCCCTCAGACGGTGTTAGTGGACCTTGTTCTAGGAGCGGTTTGGCCCGTAGAAACGAAAGTTCTGATCACGGGCTTAGGGTTTGACGGCAGGCCGGGGTGATCTGTTGTCATACAGGGCGTGCCGCTCTGCCATGGTCACCTCGGGACTCGATCATGAAGCACTGCTGTCACACCCGAAGGGGGCAGCGGCGCCGAATTATTATCACCACAGAAGTCTGACCCACCCTCCGATGTAGCGATTGACATCTGTTCAACGTGGGGAGTGCTGAAGGAAGCGACTGGTACACACCTTGTGGATGGTCCAGCACGTTTCGTCAGTGGCTCAACTGGCTGCGGAGCGTGGGAGGGGTGAGCGTTCCTAGGGGTTTGTTCCCCGAAGGAAGCGCGCTCACCGTAACCCTCTAGAATGACAGCACACACCTGGTACACACCTTGTGGATGGTCCAGCACGTTCCGTCGGTGGCTCAAATGGCTGCGGAGCGTGGGAGGGATGAGCGTTCCCAGGGGGTTGGTTTCCCCGAAGGAAGCGTGCTCACCGTAACCCTCAGGTCACCTGCACTACTGCCTGAAGTAACTCTCTGTGGAGGGTTAGATCGCGGCAGAGGCACAGGTACTCCACCACTTTGCAGGAACGAGAGTCTCGACTGTCGCTCCGAGATGGTCATCTTCCCACAATGGGTGAATGACTCATCCACGAACACTGCCTCAGCGTGTTCAATGCCCAGACACGCGATACATCGCTCGTGACCATTCTGTGATCCCAAGTAACGACAGCATCCAGAAACACACAGGTAGAGTGACATGTTTAAAAAGACGCGCTCTACCCGTGTAGAGCTCTTTTAGGCCCCGCTCTTTTAGGGACTGCTCTCCTTGGTGCTGAAGCACGCAGGGGAATGGTCACAGCGAACACAGACAGGAATGTGGACCTCTCTCTCACTGGTGATCTTACCAGCTGTAAGAACAGCTTTTCAGCGCTCTCACGGCGCACTTTACCAGCTGTAAGAACAGTATATAAATGTATATATACATATATATATATATAGTGTGTGAAAAGCACAAACCACATGGAATCTGATCTTTTCGATTCTGATTTAGGCCACTTTCATATGCGGTCCTAAATCAGATATAGGCCCGGTGTTTTGCAATGTGACCTCAGTCTGAAGACTTATGTTGGAATTCAATTGACTTTTATGTCAATCTAGATCGATGTTCGACAAAATTTTGCATGGACTGGAGACACTTTGGTCATAGTACATACCGATAGTTCTTTGGTCACTCGGTTAATATATAAAAAGACACCTGCAAAGGTAGACAGTGGAGGGACAGTGGAAGGAATGCATTGCAATATTGCGTTACTCCCGTTACTTAGTTACTTTTTAAGGAAACTAATGCATTATGTTACTTGCTCTCAAATGGGCTGGTCTTGCTTGTTTTTCATTTTTATTTTAAAAAGGTCTACATTTGGCAAAATTAATGTAAAGGCCCTTTCACACCAACAGTAAAATTAATCAGCCTCAGGCTGAAGGAAATGCAAAATCTCGCCTGTACAGTAGAGGGCGCATATCAAAACTTTCAGCTGTGCTGTCATTCTGGATTGCAGTAGAATATAATACAGGAGAAGAAATTTCATCATGTCAAGTTTATCTAAAGTCATTTTTGCTTATTTGCATGGTTGAATTGGATCATCGAAGGTCAGTAGCAAAGAGATTGATTAATAAAGTGAGATTAATACATAAAGTATATTTGTGTTATTTAACATATTTAATTATTGCAGGTTTGCGTAATATTCTGAGTTTGCATTTCACCGTTTTATTCATTTTAAGGAATACTGAATCTGTTTTTGTGAGACGAGTAAATGCCGGCTCACATTTAGTCTAGAATTATAGTAACCATCATGTTTACACAGTGCACACAACACAGTATATAAGTAATGTGTTACATTACTAGTTACTTGAAAAAAGTAATCTGATTACATAATTCTTGTAATGCATTACCCCCAATACTGCTCATAAAAATCACAGTGACAGCTCTATACAAGCAAAACTTCAGGGAAAACTATACATTATATATCATTCCCATATGTGTCTTGCACACGAATTTACGTGGCACATCACCTTATAAATGAGCATGTGAACGTTGACTTCAATGGCCTCTATGTTTACTTCCATATGACAGCGTGCTGCTTGTCATCTTTTTTATTGTTCTTTTGCACATGCGGGTTGGTTCAGGACTGTGAAAACACTTCAATCTGACGTTGGCCACATTTGAAATATAATGTGAATAGCCAAGAAAAAATTACATCTAACCAATAAATCAGAAATGCATACTAAGGCTTGCAGTATGAATGTAACCATAGTGTCCGGGGACATCTGTGTGTGTGTGTGTGTGTGTGTGTGTGTGTGTGTGTGTGTGTGTGTGTGTGTGTGTGTGTGTGTGTGTGTGTGTGTGTGTGTGTGTGTGTGTGTGTGTGTGTGTGTGTGTGTGTGTCGCCTTTTTCCTTCACATGTCCAAGATTTACTTTGGCCGTCCTTTGCCTATTTGTTAAGCTTTGTGGGAAACACAGTCTGTTTGTCTTGGAGAGTGTGGTGCACACTGCGATCTGTCTCACTGGCACTGTGGTCACATGACCTATGGTCAGCCCAGGTCATCTTCCACAGAATGCATTCTTACATCACTCATTCATCATCATTGATCATCCCAACTTAACATTATGCATATGTCTTCTGGTTAACATGTCTGCTGTCAGCATCATGGCCCAAATCTTTGATATTTTTGCTTCTCTAATTGTTTCTTCTTTCTTCGCACCATTGTTTAGTTCATGACGAAGAGTCCCAGTAAGCGGTTGGGTTGTGTTGTGTCCCAAGGACTGGAGGAAGCTATTAAAGTGCATCCATTCTTCAAAGAGATTGATTGGGTACTTCTGGAACAGAGGAAGATCAAGCCGCCATTCAAACCACGTATTGTGAGTATCATTGTGTGTGAGATATTGAGGACTGTCACTCTGTTACAAAACCTAGTGCACTGCCTACGTAGGCAGCATTTTAAGGCATCATAGGCGAGGTGGACGACATGGCTATGCTGCAAATTTGAAGGCAGACAGTGCGTTTATCCTTCCCACAGAGGTCAATCCCAGAATGCTTTGCAATTTGTAAAACAAAGAAAAATATGTGTTCAATATAAGTCATTCAATATCAACAAGAATCATTTAAAATAGCTGTTAAATTAAAAACAGACTTATTCAATTTATGTGTGTGCTATGCAGTATAGGCCAATATTTTTTATGCTTATTGTTATCTTAGCAACTTGCTCATTTTAAAAGGTTGCATTAATAACTAAAGTTAATGCTAAACTGGAATCAGTTGTGAGTGGAGTCTTTGTATGAAATTGCCATAAAAGTATTCCAAATTGCTAATTTAAGTTCCATTTAAACTATGACTCTGCCTTAATGTGAAGTCACTTTCGCACAATTCCACAGGCAAAAACGGTACATTGTATATTGACAGTGGTGTTGCGAACTATGAAGCACAGTTCACTCAGAAGGCACTTTCAAACAAAACGCGGTGAATACGTATGAACAACTTGAACCGTTGTGAAATCTGCTAATAGAGTGTGTGTTTATGTATAACACTTACCTGGCATGACATAATACATTTGTGTGGACAAGTCAAGTCACTGCTGCAAAATGATAAAATCACAGCCAATTAGAATGTATTTGATGTTTAATAGAGTGGAACAACTGGGTTTCGGAAGAAAGGGAAATAAAGATCTAATTGTTATTGAGGAACTAGGATATACCGCTTGCCGCTTTATCACATCGTGTCTGGTTAGGACACAGTTTAACTCTGTATATTGGCTGGTTCACCACAGACATAAACACTGGCCGCTCTAAATACAGGTATCTAGAACATTACGGTACTTGAACCCTCATGGTTCTTTGAAGTGTTTGTGTCACATGTCTGTTTTTGGTAGTGTGAACAGCGGGATATCTGAGATGCTCTTGGACTCTCAGAACACATCAGACACAGTACTTTGATACAGAGATGCATGCTGGCTCCTGTAAGTGTATGTGAAATGCGTCTCAGATAGTGTGAGGAGAGGTCTGTCCGTCCGCCCCATTCTCACGCCTGTTCACAATGCCGATGAGAGCCCTTAGAGGGTGTGAATGAAAGGAGAGGTCTGGAGAGTTGGGGAAAAGACATGCACAGATATATTTTTGTGTTGTGTTGTGTTTTAAACAAGGAGAAACTTCTTCACCGTGCCAGTAATTACCAAGAAGAATTGTCAAAATGATTGTCAATCCATGATATAAAAATATGGGAGTATGTGCATGCATGTTTGGACAGGGGAAACTGCAGGATATCATCTGAGGGTACGCACAGTGACAAAGGTTTTGTTGTTGTTGTTGTTGAAAAAATGTATTTGCTAAAGGTAACAATTCAACTAAAGTTAGAATTTTTGAGTATGTCTGACATTCATGTATCTATTACACCCGTCAAACAATCAGTGCGAGCAATTGCCTCTAGACACATTTTAAAGGGTTAATCCAAAAATGAAAATGCTGTCATCCTTTACTCTCCTTCATGATTTTGGTTAATCTTCGAAACACAAATTAAGATATTTGGAACCTGAGAGATTTCTGTCCCTCCATTGAATGTCCAGATAAGCAAAACTTAGAAAAGGTGTCATTTAACAAATCCACAATCCTTGGTTTAATCCAAGTTTTGTATAATAAATACTTAAAAAAATGAAAATACTTAAATATAAATATTTATATAGCGTGTAATGGAATCATGTGATTCCCCTTCACAAGCTTCTGTGTTTAACCATATGTAATGCATTATATGGCTGCATTCAAAATCGAATACTTCCCTACTATATAGTATGCAAAATACAGTATGTGACAAAAGAAGAATGTCCGAAACATACCCGGATGACCTATTACTTTTGGTGAGATTCTGAAGTGTGCATACGATGGACACTTTACTATCAAAGCCCCGGCAGAGGGTTTGTGAATGGCAGTGAAGCGACGCAACTGACGCTGGTAGATCACGTGATAAGGGCAACATGATGAATGTGGTATGTCCAGATTACATTCGGTGTTCACACACTCATATTATATAGAACGTATTTTTTTAGCAGTCATGAAGTACTTATTCAAAATAAGTACCTACTCAAGAGAGAATGCGATGTCAGATGCAGCCTATGTACAGTATGTGTGTTTATACTGTATGTGACTATAAGCCTAAATTAAATATTTTCTTAAACAATTTAATCTCTTTACAAGACTTGGATTAAACCACTTGATTCTTATGGATTCATTCTTCTTTTTTTTTTATTAAAAATATCTTAATTTGTGTTTTGAAGATTATCCAAATTAATTTAAATTGGTGAGCTACCCTTACGAAAAAGAAGTTTATTCAAGTGTGCTATTAGTATACTTCTTTTAAACTAAAAAAAAAGAAGAAAGTATACTTTCAGTCTAATTTGTATGTACTTCTCAGAAATATACTTTACTTCTCAGAAATATACTTCAAATTGCACTTAAGTATACTTGACTTATACTGACAGAAAAGTCTAAGTATATTTGGCCAATAGGCTACTTGTACACAATCTTTTGATTGAGATATACTTAAAAGTATAATTAAGTATTCAAAGTACACTTGGCTTGTAGTTGTGTTAACTCTTTTGATCGAGTAGCCTATTAAATATACCTTTTTTTACATAGTTTTTCATATACAGTCTTATGAAACTTACATTGTTTGAAAATATTGATTCAAATATTGATATAAAACAGATAGGTTTCTAATTCTGCATATATGAATTTTAGTGTAGGCTAGTCCACTGGTAGTGTACATAGGAATTTACTTTAATTCTACTTTGCTCTTTCCCCACCATTGACTGAATTTTCCAGCTATCCATGTTTTCACTGTTATATGCTATGACACATCTTCTAGTACAGAATCTCCAGATCAAAACACAGGAGAAGAAGAAGCTGAAACAAGTGATAGAAGATTGCTCACTCAAATGTAAAATAACATGATCATCAAACATTAAACAGCGTGTAAATCAAAACTGCTTAATGTTTACAAATTAAATGAAGCGTTACACATGAAGAGAAAACTTCTAGTATAAAACTACTAAACTAGTAGTTTACTGAGAGTACACTAAAAGAAACCATGCAAGTATACTTGCAGTATAAAACTACTAAACTAGTAGTTTACTGAGAGTACACTAAAAGAGCAAAAAGAATATATAATTAGTAAACTACAAGTATGATGTTAAGTTCACTTAAAGAAAACTTGTAGAATAAAACTACTAAACTAAAAGTGTACTTTCATAAACTAAAAATTTGCTACAAGTATTAAAATAGTAAACTACTTGTATACCCATAAGTTCACTTGCACTACAAATGAGAAACTTAATTATGAACTAGTTGTGCACTTAAAGTTTACTAATGTAACACTTATAGTACACTTAAACATATACTTTTATATACTAAAAGTGGGTCAATTTAGTCCCAAGCAGTATTAAAATAGTACACTTACAAGTTTACTACTAGTACATATTGACATTAGTATACTTACTACATAATTATACTTAAAATATACTTGATCATTACTTAAGTATACTTCATAAAATTAACTTGAAGTATACTTCTTTTTCGTAAGGGTGCCCCTTTAAATGATTTAAAACTGAAAACATTTCAAACAAAATGATCAAAGATATCCATCTAGCATATGTTCAAATAGAAAAACAACTGAAAAACAGCTGCTTAATGGATAATGGCTGCTTATTCACATGACACGGCAGAAGTTGAATTTTCTCAAAGTGTTCTCTCAAAAAGAAGCCTTTAGTTAAATTGTTTGTTGATGAATGTCCACTTCATACCACACTGTTTGCTCTTCCTTAAATATCCCGATACTGTGTTTTACCGAGTGAGAAATCGATTCTGATGATTCATTGAGAGAACGTTCTGAACGAATGTGAATTGATTCAAACCATTTTGCAAACCAATTTGGACATCTCACTGAAAAGAAAATAACATCTCAATAGAATGATTAATTCACAGATGATTGGCATCATTGGTTCAGTCGACAGAAATATGGGACACGCATAGTAACGTCCTGGTTGCGTATGCAACCCACCGTTCCCTGAAGGAGGGAACGGAGGACGTAGTCGACGCGACTGAAATGGGATCACGCTAGGGAGCCTATCATCTTCGATTACTATTGAACGAGCCAATGGAATTTGGCGTGCGTGATTTGCATCACACACTCCGCCCCCGCGGCGCGGGTATAAATACGGAAGTGGATGCACGCACTAGTTGCTTTTCGCTGAGGAGCCGAGAGTAACCCGGGGTCAGCGGTGGTCCAGCGGTAGTGGCAAGGGGACTACGTCCTCCGTTCCCTCCTTCAGGGAACGGTGGGTTGCATACGCAACCAGGACGTTCCCTTTCAGTCGATAACGTCGGACGTAGTCGACGCGACTGAAATGGGATCAACCATTGAACACGCCACTAACGCTGCCACCTTCCAGTGCCTAAACCAAAGCCTCCTGATGCCCCCGCAAACTTAAGGCGGGGAAGGACAGGGCTTAGGCCAGGGAAGTCACTGCTGTTCCTACAGGACCACTGGGAAAGCGTTCCCCGTACGTTGGAAGGAAGGGACGCTGCGGAAGCCACATCCAACCCAGAGGGAGGTAATGTGGAGAATACACATATGAACTGGGCGGAAACCGGGCAGTCTAACATATGGAATGTCACTGGGGAGGCTCCAGCCTAAGACGGGGGGAGACACACCGGACAGTGACGGCAGAGAGACTCTGCCGAGGGGAGACACGGGCTCACCGCAGGGAGCCGTATCGTGGAAGAATACACATATGGGGTCACCGAAGGGACCGCAACATATGGACCCAGCCTAACACAGGTTCCACACTGCTTACGAGTGGTAGGCCTAACACCAGACGTTCCGCACGTCCGACGTCGGAGGGGTGTGGAGGAACTCAACAGGGTTCAATTTTAAGGGAACTCAACTGGAGTAAAAAGGCGCACGTATCCAGTCCATAGGAGGGGAATGGCGCAGCAAGCCGACACTTGAACCGGGCTCACGGTGAAACTGGCTTCATGAGAAGGGAGCCCACGGGAAGCAGCGGTTCAACCAAGTGTCGTCCAGCCCCCAACTCTAGAATCTGTTTAGCAAAGTATATCGTCAACGCCCAGGCGGAGCCCTTTACACTCCTCATAGAGGAGCTCAACACCTAAGTGGACATGTTGCATCTCGGATCTTTGCCGAAATGAAGGCAAGCACTAAGTGCAACTTTGCATGGAAACAGCCTTCCCTCTCTGCTGCATTCCAACAGATATTTGAAGAGCTGGTCTGAGGTCTATGACTTGCATTCTGTACACGTCCAAGCAAACGGACAGAGAAGCCAGGGCTGGATCTGCCTCCTCCAGGGCAGCGCTTGCAGGCTCACCACCTGCTCCTATTACGGGAGAGGTAGGAACCTTGGGCACAATCCGAGCCGGGGTCTCACCTGTGAGAGTTAGCCGGCCCAGACTCCAGGCACAATACGTTGACCGAAAGCGAGCAAGTCCCTACCCTCTAGTAGAGACCACGCGAGCAGGAGAACTGATATAACAGAATTTTTAACTCACTACCTGCAGTGGCTCAGGGGCGGTCTCTGCAGTGCAGTCGCACCAGGGACAAGGCCCAAGAGGATAAAGAGGGACACAAGGATTTACAAGACCTTGCTCCTCAGGAACCTGACGACCAGAACGTGCTTCTGCATACTTCTGCAACACGATGAGCGTCGTTTAAACACCGAGGCAACATCATTTTGAGGGTGATTTAGGAAAACAGCCTACTGCAACCCATTTTGCAGGAAAGAGAGCACTGAAGTGATCGAAAGCTTTCAGGATCTCCTCAGGAGAGAAGACGCACTCAACGACTAGGTTCCACTTCTAAAGGCGTAAGCACGCTACCCAATTCTAGGGGGTGCTCGCAGAAGTGATGGTAACTATCACATGTCTTGTGATAGCCACCTGAACCTCCGCGTTCCGATGTAAGACCGCCCGGAATCTCCGGGGGAAGAACGCGTGTGCCATCGTGCCCCGTCCCCGAAAGAGTTTCCAGGGGAAGTCAGGAAGGCTGTTGAAGGGAACCAGGTCTAGTTGGGCCAATAAGGGGCAACTATGAAGACCTGTTCCTCTCCTGACATGGCACGTAGGTGCAAGTGACGGGCGCAAAAGACAGGAGCATTGCTCAACACAACATGTGAAGATCACTGGGCTTCAGGAGCATTTTCTGCTCAGCACTTGGGTGTGACAAGTTCACTGAGCTTCAGGAGCATTCCTGCTCAACACCTGAGTGTGATAAACTCACCGAGCTTCAGGAGCATTTCTGCTCAACACTTGAGCACGAAGAACCTCACTGAGCGACAGGAGCATTTCTGCTCAGCACTTGAGTGTGACAAGTTCACTGAACTTCAGGAGCATTCCCTCACTGAGCTTCAGGAGCATTTCTGCTCAACACTTGAGTGCGAAGAATTTCACTGAACGACAGGAGCATTTCTGCTCAGCACTTGAGTGTGACAAGTTCACTGAGCTTCAGGAGCATTACTGCTCAACACCTGAGTGTGATAAACTCACTGAGCTTCAGGAGCATTACTGCTCAACACTTGAGTGCGAGGAACTTCACTGAGCACCAGGAGCATTTCTGCTCAGCACTGCGTGTGATGAATTCACTGCGCTACCTGTGATGGACTCACTGAGCTACAGGAGCATTGCTGCTCAACACCTGAGTGCGATGAACTTCACCGAGTTTCAGGAGCAACTCTGCTCAACATGAAGTGTGATGATCTCACTGACCTGAGCAGCGCAAGGCGACCCTGAGTCGCCGTCACTTCTTAGAAGGCTCACTGGGGTTAAACGTATTCTGCGGGCCCCTGGGACAGCTGGGACCCCGTGTTTGTCCAAGGGTAGTCCGCTCGGTTTACTCAAACACTGGCGGAAAAATAAAACCGGGGGGGCAATTGAGCGGCCCCGGAATGGTCAAGACCCAGCGGACCCAGGGGATGGAGTCTCCACTTGCCCTGGCTATAACTGTCGTGAGGCTCGATGGCGGCACGATTGAGTAAGCGGGAGGGGTGGAACAAGGCGCCCTCAGAAGCGTCTGACTCCAAGGAGGAGGTGACGGGAGAGTTTGTGACACCCGCAATGTCTAACAACTCGAGGCACGAATGCCCGTGTAGTCGGGGGTCGCCCAGGCCCCCGTTAAAACACGCCCTTTGTACATGGCCCCTCTGCTGAGGAGGGTTTGGCAGCAGACCGGGATGAACTATAGTCACACAGGGTGAGCTGCTCTGCCACGGTCACCTTGGGACTCGATCGTAAAGCTAGCGCTGAAGCGGTCACATACGGAGGAAGCCAACTTAGGCTGTCGCTATCGTATACCCCAGGAGCCTCTGAATCTTTTCAGTGGGACCCTTTCTCACTTCAACCCCAGCTGAACACATTCTCACTGGAGAGACGTGTTGGATCGAGTACCTCTCCAAAACTGAAACAGAGATACTCAGCCCGTGGGCGAGATTACTCTCTTCCAGCTGACCTGAAGACCCAACGGGCTCTGGAGCACTCGAGGGGAAGGACACCACGTGTCCTTCAGGCCAAAGCTGCAGACCAATCTTGGGCCAAGATGGTCACAACCCACCACCTAGTAGCACGAAGAACGAGTTTACAACTGGCCTTCGTACCGGCTGGAGGAGCGGCTATATCAAATCCTTCGCCAGCAGGATAAGATAAGCACGCCCAAGTCAGGAGCACTGCTCAACACCTGGTGTGAAGAATATCACTGAATTTTCAGGAGCACGTCTGCTCAACACCTAATGTGATGTTACTATCACTGACCTGAGCGGGGTCGCCGAGCCTGAGGTGGGGCAGCAAAGTAGAGACAGTGGTGTTAGTGTGCAGTGCAACACTTACCTGTCTCCACCAGCGGCAGGGGACGTGAGAAGGCGGATGACCGGGTCCTCGAACGCCCCAAGCTGCCTGTTGGCGACCAAGGGAAGCTGGGGGATGTAAGGCTATTATACAGGGTCACATCCGCCATACTGGCCCACTTGGGACTCAGGAATAGAAAAATTGCTCTTTTTCTGAATATGTGGGTACCGCTGACCCCGTTTTTATAGGGGCCAGCGGCGGAACAGACACACACATAACAAAAAACTCCAGCCGGCCCTCCAACCAGCCAGAGGGAGTGGATCGGCGACCACTCCACAAGCAACTCCTCCATCCCTGAGAGCCCGTCCAGGTTCAGCGTTTTCTTTTGCGCTGGAACTTACCACCTGGCTTGGCAGCGCCTGGAGCGGGCTGGGCGCCCCTTCCGCGGCCGGCTCCGCGCCGGAACCTGGGTGAAGGCTGCTGCGGTGGTTCGGCGGGAGCTGAGGCGGCTGCAGGCGGACGCCCTCGGCGACGAGCAGGCGGAGGATCTGACCTCGGGGGGCGGGTGAAGGCAGCAGCGTCCCTCCGAGGCAGGATGTGCCGGATGGCCTCCGTCTGCTTCTGAGCTGTAGAGAACTGTTGGGCAAAGTTCTCCACAGCGTCGCCGAATAACCCAACCTGGGAAATGGGAGAGTCCAGGAACCGAACCTTGTCCGCATCTCTCATATCGGCCAGGTTGAGCCAGAGATGGCGCTCCTGGACCACTAGTGTGGACATCGCCGAACCCACCGCGCGAGCTGCAACCTTCGCCGCCCGGAGGGCGAGGTCAGTTGCAGTGCGGAGCTCACCCATGAGCTCAGGGTCCGAACTACCCTCGTGCATGTTCATGAGTGCCTGGGCCTGGTGGACCTGGAGCAACGCCATGGCATGCAAGGAGGAAGCGGCTTGCCCACAAGCTTTGTAAGCCTTGCCCGTAAGAGCGGACGAGAACTTACAGGCTTTAGAGGGGTGACGAGGATCACCTCTCCAGGAAGCGGCCGCCGTTGGGCATAACTGCATCGCAACGGCCCGCTCCACCGGAGGGATAGCCTCGTAACCCTTCACCGCTCCCCCATCAAGGGTAGTGAGAGGGGAGGAGCTACTCAGGCGGTTTCTGGCAGAGAAAGGTGCCATCCATGCCCTCGTAAGCTCCTCATGCACTTCAGGAAAGAAAGGAACCGGGGCGGCGGACTGAGAACCAGTACGGCCCGCCCCGATATACCAATCATCCAACCGAGACGGCTCGGGACACGGTGGAGGGTTCCACACGAGCCCTACCGCCTCAGCGGCCTTTTTCAGCATAGCTGACATCTCTGGATCTGGCTCGGGCAACACTGGTCTCCCGGAGGGAGGCAGTGCAGCCGAGTCATCATCTCCAGAGTTCAGCTCCCCCTCCGATGCTGCGATTGACAACGTATCCCCTGGAGGGGCCCCAAATGACACGGCTGGCCCGTCCATTACAGAGGGACCAGCGGGATCAATGGGGAGCTCCACCGGTTGCGGTGTGAAAGAGGAGTGAGGGACCCACGGGGCGTGGCCGGGCGGATTACCCCTCACTGTGATCCTCAGATCACCCAGCTTGGACGGCACCCCAGTCCTCCTCTGGGAAGGTAACCCAGAGGAAGAACAGGGGCGGGGCCCAGAGGTGGGGACTGCGCCAACGCTTTTAACGAAGGCGAGTCTAGATCTCAACACCGAGATGGACATGTTCCCGCAGTGAGAACATGTCTCATCCACGAAAGCTGCCTCAGCATGCTGTAAGCCCAAACATGCGACACAACTTTCGTGACCGTCAGAAGGGGATAGTGCCAGACCGCACCCAGAAACGCACGGATGGAATGGCATCTTGAAAAAGACGCACTCACACCCGTGTTGCTCTTTTAGGAAATGGGACCGTCACCAGTGCCGGAGCACACAGGGAATGACCGCGGCAAACACTGAATAGTCTTTCAACTAACAGTGAAGCACTCACTTCTCGCCCTCTAACCAACCGTCAACACACAAACAAACAGTAGAAATTTGATGCTGTTAAAACAGCAGTTGAGAGCTGAGAAGCTCGCGATCACCGCTGCACCACGCTGTAGAACACCAACACTGGAGAGGTCTTCCCGCAAGAACACCGACACACTCGCTCGTTGAACACAACAGCACTCTTCAGAGACATCAAAGACGAACGGCTCCGAAGCGAAAGGCAACTAGTGCGTGCATCCACTTCCGTATTTATACCCGCGCCGCGGGGGCGGAGTGTGTGATGCAAATCACGCACGCCAAATTCCATTGGCTCGTTCAATAGTAATCGAAGATGATAGGCTCCCTAGCGTGATCCCATTTCAGTCGCGTCGACTACGTCCGACGTTATCGACTGAAAGGGAACTGCTGAAATATTGGCAGGGAAAGTGTTCCTGGGGTCAGTCAGAGTGCTGAAGTCCCCACTGTGTTTGTGTATGTACAAGTGTGTTTTTGTGTGTTATTGTCCTGAAATCTCTCTTGAATCACACATTCTTCTTCTCCTTTCACAGAAAACCAAAAGAGACGTCAACAATTTTGACCAGGACTTCACCCGTGAGGAGCCGGTGCTCACCCCGGTAGAAGACGCCATTATCAAGCAAATCAACCAGGACGAGTTCAAAGGCTTCTCTTACTTCGGTGATGAGACTCTGTATTAAAACTAAAACCTCCATCTCTTGCGCTGTACTTCGCACACAAGTGCGCTGCGAACGCTGTGAACACCCATGAGCTCACTGTAGACTATCATTCACCAAGAATTAGATGCTTTAATTTAAAAGTAGACAGTTAGACATTTTTCCTGCTGAACCCCAAAAAACACACAGATCCTCAAACAATTCCACCAAATGAAACAGAGTAATCTTTATTTCATGTATGTAAAACACACTGAGCTATACTTAGAGGAGCTCATGTGACATCACTAAAGCAGATGGATTGAGCTCATTAAAATCTTCTGGAAAGCCATTTCATGTTTAATTTATTCTCCCATAATGCTGTGTGTCAGGGTACCACTGAAGTCAACACATTTATATGAGCACCGTTTTGAAATGCAAAAAAAAAAAAAACATGTAAAGAACCAGTGATTGTATTGCAGACGTGATGTTTCTGAAAGTGTGAATTGGGAGTATTAAAGAACTCAGCATTGGGATCTGATCACATGATGGTCTGATAGCCAGAGACAGGGGTTGGAGGGTACTGGGAAGGTGATGCACAGACTCAGAACTGCCTTTCATGAGACCATCGCACCATTTCCATTTGAAACAGCAGTATTGACATGCTCGTGTCACCAAAACAAGTGTTGTGCGTCTGTGTGTGTGCGCGTATATACTGGAGGGTAAGGTTACAAAATGTCCCTCTTTAGTGAGTGTGTTTGTGTGTGTGTGTTCATTATATTACTGGATTGTTTTGTTGCTAGGATGTGAAACCTGTTGATTTCTCTACAATGCAACAAGGCCCATCATAATGAACGGGTCAGGACAGTAGCCAATCATGTCTCTACAGTCTACAGTACATGCACGTCCTGATTAATTACCTTAATTGTTAGCCTGTGAACTTTGAAAATAGACTAATCATCTACTGCATGGTTATGCCTATGATATTCTCATGTATTATTAGAAGATGAGAAAGAGTTATGTGCAATATTCTCTCTCTCTGTCTCTGTGTTGGTGTGTGTGTGTGTGTGTGTGTGTGTGTGTGTGTGTGTGTCTGTTTGTGTGTGTGTGTGTGTGTGTGTGTGTGTGTGTGTGTGTGTGTGTGTGTGTGTGTGTGTGTGTGTGTGTGTGTGTGTGTGTGTGTGTGTGTGTGTGTGTGTGTGTGTGTGTGTGTGTGTGTTGGTTTGGCGTTGACTTTTTTTCTCCCCTCTCTCCATTTCACCTTCTGATTCAATGTCTCTGATTTCCACTGTTTCTTACAGTCGATCTGTTTTGTTTGCTGATTGTTAGGTTGTCAGGTCATGCGATTTCCAGCACAGGTCCTTTATTTCAGCTGCTACAGCCTCTGGCTTTCATGTACTCTAGTTAGACAAGAGACAAAATATTAAGCTCCTGTGGCAAAAAAAAAAAAAGTTAAATGCATACAAATGATCTTCCATTCTAAACATTGCACAACCTTAGACTTTCTCCCAACCTGTGATGCAAGCGAGACTAGTAACAGTTTTTTTAAAGAAAATCCAATCAGTTCAATAAACAGAATAAATAATGACTGCAATTGTAATAAATCCAACATCGTGAACATTTCATTGCAAGTTTATATGTTTTTGTTATAGATATTTTTTCTTTGCAGTTTTGCATAGAGTCTTCACAACACCGGCCTTTAACATGAAATCCAGACTGATTGTTTATATATATTTTTAAAGTCACCATGAAATCAAAATTGACAATTCTTATTTTTTATTGAATTTCTTTAAATATTATTTATTATAAATGATTTATCCACGCACATCATTATTTTAAAATTCATGTTCCCTCATAAACTTTAATCAAAAGAACTTCCCCTCCCTCTTGCAGACATCTCTTCTCTGATGACATGTTTACTGGCATGAGGGCGGGACAATGAGCCGGTCCTGGTCTTAATGAGCACCATTTATCTATAATTCGAAGTAATAAAAAAAAAAAACTTCTGAAACATCTTTTTTATTTATTTATTTGCCCTGTAAGTCTTTAACCCCTTGCATCCAAACACCTTCATTTTACTGTGAACTCTCACTTTTCACAGTTCAATCAATTCCTGTTGCATAATATTTATCCTCATATATTAGATCACCAAAAATAAAATTGACTTTGAGGCTTTCACTTTTTTACTGCATATTTTACTGGTTATTTCAATTATTTTTCTGGTTTTTACTTTTCATTTTGCTTTCATTTTCATTAGTTTTTTCGAAGCATGTTCGGCCTTATTTGTGCCCTTCTGAACCGGCAATCTAAAGGCATTGATGGAGCAAAACCAGAAACTCACACAGCTGCACCTGCCAAATACCTGTGCCCTGATGAGCAATTTACAATGTTATTTTGGAATTCAAGAGTGACATGTTTATTTTTTTCTTTTTACTGTTTTTGAAATGACTATAGGAAACAGTTCTGTGTATCCACAAAGAATACATATTTGTATATACAGAGGTACAGTGCATATTAATATAAGTTATACAAGTGTTTTATGTCACTGTAAGTATCATAAATGTGTATGTATTTCTTTTTTTATTGTATTTTGCAGCTTCATATGTACAGTATGTCATAAGACGTGTTTTTTTATACATCTTTACCATTAGTCACTGTCATGTCATTATTTGCATTTTGGGCCAAATGTACTGTTCTCAAAGGATGTGAATGTGCATTGTTTGGTTTGTAACCTATTAAATAAGATGTCATAAATTAACCAAACTGTTTGAAGTGCAAATTTGTCTCCAAATGCATAATACTGTAGCTGATATGTTTTTTTTAAGTGCATATATTTTTACAGAGAACACAGTAGTGGCTGATTGTAATAGGTTTTAATTAGATTGCAATTTTAGGGCATTATTAATTTAATCATTGTGACCACTAATAGGATGCATCTGAAAGAGAGAGAATTTAATCATTGAAATAAATACTAAATTAATTAAAGAACTGCAGTGGGAATTGTTGGAAGAACAAACAGTTAAGGATGAGAAAAATGAGAGGGTGACCCAGAGAATTTTGGTCAAAAATAAGGGTCATCATGACCAAAACAACGATGAAGGATTTGTCCTGTCACATGTGACCTTCTATTCTAAATAGAGGCTATAGATGTCCGAGGACATGAGGAAATGCATATGCTTGTCATTTCAGGAATGCTCAAAACTTGGAACTGTTCTTTGTGCAACAGTGCAAAAGTTAAAGTTGTATTGTGTTGTATTTTGAGAATAAATGACTGTAGGTCATTAAGCACAGACTATACATATATATATATATATATATATGTGTGTGTGTGTGTGTGTGTGTGTGTGTGTGTGTGTGTGTGTGTGTGTGTGTGTGTGTGTGTGTGTGTGTGTGTGTGTGTGTGTGTAATTAGCAGGGAAACATCAAATTGTGTTAAATGAGAGCAGATTGTCATAGATAAATAAACATAAATATATTTACAGATAACAGTCATTTCAAAATTAAGTTATATTTTCAAATTATTTTAATAACTTCCTCTGACCTACAGAAAACCCATTGGATATCATTGAAGCTGCTTGTGTTGCATCACAAAATAGGCAAGGACATTCCCCAAAATGTTTACAAAAAAGTGATTATGTTACTGTTAAGGGTCAAAACACCGAAAAATACAATAATATAATACAAATCCAGGAGTGATGCTAGTCTGTGCTAGTCTGTCCACCATTCACCCCAAACACAAGAAACATATTTCATGGAGGACTGTGATAAACACTATCAGTTTTGTTTCTTATCGTACATTTCCTCTTTAAAGGCACAATTTGTAAGATTTTTGGATTCCAATATCCAAAAACCACTAGAAAAATTGTATATTTTGTTGACTTGTGTATTTACATTATTGCAAATTTTACCAATAATGTTTAAATCCAGAAAAGTCAGCTATTTTAATCAGTGTAACGGCCCATGTAATTGCGTCGCCAGTGAATGACTTCATATCCGCCCTAGCCCTACACTCGATTTCTGCTTTTACTTCCATGGAAACCATGGAAACACCAAAGACGCTTTAAGTCAAGTCAAGTCACCTTCATTTATATAGCGCTTTTAACAATATAGATTGTTTCAAACCAGCTATAGAGTGATAATAGGAAATGAAAGTAACAGAGATTGGTTTGGCTTTACAGCAGCTCTGGAATAAAGTTGTTGTCCAGCTAAAGCTAGTTTTTGATTGATTCACTTCCGTTGCAAAGATCATTAGTTATTAATTTAGGGGTCGCTTACATGACACCATTTTTAACCGAAAAACAAAAAAACTTTTAATGTGTTCTGGCCATTCATTTGCAAGACAACAGTGTTTGCTGGCTCAGGAACGAAAACTTTGAAATAGGTTCCAAGGTGCAAGTTTTGAAAATTTTTGAAAAACACTATCATCTCCGTGTAAACTTCAAAAACTTGAATCTATGAAAACGATGACGTTTGAATATACAGTATATGTGCCCAGGCACGTAGTCTTTCTTTACAAATTGAACTCAGCAAATTACTTGTCTGGCCTGCATAATACAGAATTTTTAGTCGCTTCTGCGTATCCATGCGAACTGGAATCATTTTGATAACGTTTTATCTGTACAGAGGGAAAGGGAAGGAGGCCTTCACAGGTGAGAGACTAGTTGACATTATAGTTAACTGGCCAGATTTTTGAGATCGCAATAAAGGTGAAGAAAAGTCTTAAGAGCTCGTTCAAGTACTGGGGAGCTAAACCATTAAGTGCTTTGTAAGTAATCGGTAATATTTAAAAATGTATACGATGATTAATAGGGAGCAAATGCAGTGTTGACAGAACCGGGCTATTATGGTCATACTTCCTGGTTATGGTAAGAACTCTAACGGCTGCGTTTTGAACCAGCTGTAGCTTGTTTAATTATACATGCAGAACAACCGGCCATAAGAGCATTACAATAATCTAGCCTTGATGTCAGGAACATATGAACTAAGTGTTTCGCATTTGTCATTGAGAGCATAAACTGTATGTCGTAATTTAGACATATTTTTAAGATGGAAGGATGTGGTTTTACAAAAACGTGACTTTCAAATGAAAGATTGCTATCAAAGAGCACACCCAGGTTCCTAACTGACGACGAAGACTTAACAGAGCAGCCATCAAGTGTTAGACGGTATTCTAGGTTATTAGAAAACGTGAGGACGTTTTTTGGTGTGATAATTAGAATCTCTGTTTTTTCAGAATTAAGTTGTAGGAAATTACTAGTCATCCAGTTTTTTATATCAGCTATTCATTCCGTTAATTTTGTGAATGAACTAGCACTGAGCCTTGTGGTACACTGCACTTTTGACCGATATGACATCTCTTCGTTTACTCGTACAAACTGCCTACTGATACTAGATACTGCCTTTTCTAGTGTCTTTGACAGAAAAGGCTAATTGACTATAGGAACAAGTTGCGTTTTTTTAACAAGCGGTTTAATCATAGCCAGCTTTAAAGTTTTCGGTATGTATCCTAATGACCAAGATTAATTAATGATATTAAGAAGAGGATCTATGACCTCTGGAAGCATCTCTTTCAATAGGTTAGTTGGTATAGGGCCTAAATCATTTAGATGATTTACCGAGTGTAGACAATTTTTCCTCTCCTATAGCAATGAATGAATCAAATTTTTCCTCAGGGAGACTACAATGCACTGTCTGATGCGATACTGTAGTAGAGGGTTGCATAGTTATGATTTCCTCTCAAATATTATCCATATTGTAAGTAAAGAAATTCATAAAGTCATTACTTTTATTTTGGGAACGATTCTCTTCTCCCTTTACTTGCTTCGGGGATCTATCTTAAGGAAGCATAATATTAGTTTCAATCTGTACGCAGATGATTTACAAATCTACCTGCCTATAAAGAGTAAAGGTGATGACTCGACAAAAAGGTTGTTAGATTGCTTTTACGACATTAAAGCATGGATGGCTTTAAATGTTTTACATTTTAATGAAAGTAAAACTGAAATTATGATTTTTAGACCTAGCAGTTCTACTAGCACCTCCAAATTGGACCTGGGAAACTTACGCCCTATGTCAAGTCTATGGTAACGAACCTTGGTGTAAAGATGGATAGTGATCTTAATTTAAAGAAACAGATAAACTCTGTTGTAAAAGCTAGTTTTTTCTCCAAAGCCAAAATTGAAGCCAAATTGAAGCCATTTTTATCTTTTAAAGATTTGGAGAGGGTTACACATGCTTTTATCACCACCCGCCTGGACTATTGTAATGCGTTATATATAGGAGTTAACCAGGACTCTCTCTCTAGATTGCAAATAGTTCAGAATGCTGCCGCTCAACTACTTACAGGAACCCGTAAACGGGAGCACATTATGCCTGTTCTTGCCTCTCTTCATTGGCTACCAGTTTGTTTTAGAATACAGTTTAAGATTTTATTATTTGTTTTTTAATCTCTTCATGGGCAAGCCCCAGCTTACATAGATGATCTACTGATGATGCATGCTCCTCTGAGATCATTAAGGTCTGCTGACCAACTACTCTTATCTGTTCCTAGAACAAGACTTAAAAATAGGGGTGATCGAGCTTTTTCAGTCGTGGCCCCTAGGCTGTGGAATGATCAGCCTATGGGTGTCAGGGTTCCTCCCAGCCTTGACACTTTTAAATCACGACTTAAAACTCACTTTTATTCATTGGCTTTTAAACCGGCCTGAGAGTTAATTTCTGCTTTTTGTTTTGTTTTGTATTGTCACATGTTTAACTGTGTCTTGTGCTCTTGTCATGTGTTTAAAATTTGTCTGAAATTATGTCAGTGTTCAGCACTTTGGCGAACCTTGGTTGTTTTAAATGTGCTTTACAAATAAAAATGTATTGTATTGTATTGTATTGTATTGTATTACTGCTGTGCTGTTTGGAAACATCTGGGGTTGAAGCTTTATTTTTCGTTAATTTAACCACCATTTCAGTTCGGTTCAGTTCAGTTCAAGTTTATTTATAGCACGTTTAAGAACAACCATGATTGACCAAAGTGCTTAACAAAATTCAAGATAAAAAATAAAATAAAATAAAAATACACAAACAATACACAATATACAATAAAAATAAGCAACAATAGGTCAAGATATCAAAGCTCAACTTGAATTGAAAGCCAAGGCATAATAATGGGTCTTAAAGGAACACTTCACCCATTTGCATTAGACTTTGTATCTTTAGAAACCCAGTCACTTTTTTGAATGGTCATGGTTTATTCCCTTGTTTTCCCCTGAGATGGGAGAAATAAGGATTTAAGTGTTCCACTTCCTGCTTTTTATGACGCAAAAATCGTCATTTTGCGTCATAAAAAGCAGGAAGTCCAATTTCTTTGAATAAGGGTAAGACTACAAACACTAACTCATCATTTATCCAGGGGGTGGGACCCACTCACGCTACAGACCTATTAGAGATCAGTGGGTGGGACTTCACTTGCAGATACAGAAAGCAATATCCGCCATCTTGTTTGGAAGCTAAGCTAACAAGCGCTGTGGAACTAGGAGGTTATGACGGAAGAGACAAAACAGGACATGGGTGAAGAGGATTTTGAAAATCTGCTGCTCGAATCCGATGTTCGTGGTTATCTTTACGAGCCGAAATATAGTGATGAGCAGCTGAGGCTGATGGAGAACCAGGAGGCGGCTTCTGCAGCCGAGGCAGAAGACCTGCCTGTCGTGGACGAGGAGCCCGGACTAACGTTACTTCGAGCTGGGGCGGACTGGTGGTGCCTGTGCTTTCACTGTGCACCTACGGACACAGAGATGTTGACGATTGGATTTTTAGTGATGACGACACATTACCACTAGCAAGAAAAACATGCGGAAGACGGCAGATTTACATTGTAAACAGCCAACATATATACAACCAACTAATTTGTGATGCCCTACTTTACTGCAGATGACTGTATTTGTGTGATCAGAAATAGAGTCGAGCAACTCTTACCTCCAAGCGGATGCGTTTAGTGCTGCTAGTGCCAGATGTTCCAGGCTGTTCATCGGCATCTTGAAACGTAAACACCGATGGAACTGCGGTATCCAAAAAAACGACTTTCTTCATTCCCATGAAATTTATTTGGAAGTCTTCATTTTTGAAATGTAGACTGCAAATCTTCTTGTTTTTTAGGTCTTCCATGGCTGTCTCTTGCGAATACATCTGGTGGTTAATCGCTCTTAGCCACTGTTTGCATCGCTCAGCATCTCTCGGTAGGAAATGAAAACTTACTTTTTTTCCTTTCCTTGTTCAGACTGAACATCCCGGTACCATCCAGTAATTAACTATTTCTAAATAAATAGTAACGAGGAGTATTTCGGCAACAAACTATATATTTTCTCTGCGAAATGAATTTCAAACTCTGGGGGTAGCTATCCCTGTAGACGCGATAGTGCTTTCTCTGAATCTGATAGGCGGATACCTCAATAGGCGTTGTTCTGGATTAGTGGGAGTGGCTTGTGGAGCTGTGCAAAGTGGTGCATTGTGGGAGTTGTGGTTTTCCATACAAATTCACCCTAAAGTTACTTTCTGTCTTTACTCGGTCCAGAAGGCACCAAATTCGAATTTTTTGGTACAGTTCGACTACATATATGACCCACTTTCAATAAAGATTAATGTTCACACGGGTGAAGTGTCCCTTTAAGCAAGGACTTGAATGTTACAATGGTCCGTTACAATAGCTTTCCTTACATGAATAGGTAAACTAATCCAGAGATATGGAGCAGCCACTGCAAAGGCTCTGTAACCTTTATTCTTCAACCTAGATCTGGGCACATCGAGGAGCAAGTGATCACAAGACCACAGCGCCCTGACAGGTGTAAGGACATGTAAGAGCTCCGTTAAATAAGACGCTGACAACCCATTTAAGATTTTAAAAACCATTAATACAATTTTAAATTCAATCCTGAAACAAACACGAAGCCAGTGCAGCGTGGCTAAGACTGGTGAAATATGGTCGCGCTTTTAAGTCCCGGTTAGAAGTCGAGCTGCTGCGTTCTGGACTAACTGTAACCGACGAAGGGATGACTGCTCCAATCCAACATACAAAGAATTCTAAAAGGGACATAATCAAAAGCATGTATGACTCTTTCAAACTCTTTGCGTAGCAGGTTTGCTTGACCTTCGCCAGAGGCCTCAGCTGGAAAAAAATGGTTTTAACAACTGAACTAATCTGTTTCAAATTTAAAAGCATTATCAAAAATCACACCCAGATTCTTGGTAAAAGGTCGAACATGGGATCCTAAAATACCAAGAGCATCTACACAGACATTAAAATGTACCGCATTTCAAATAAATACACTAGGGTTGTGTTTGTTTTCCTCTAAGAGAGTCGAAAAATAAGCAGATCTAGTAGTTTTTAAGTCCTTTCTGTACGCAATCCTGCTCTCTCTCTCCACTAAATGCGAAACAATTCTAGTTTTGTTTTCTTCCAGTTGTCCTCCTTTTTTCTGGCTGCTCTCTTAAGGGCCTGAGTGTGCTTGTTGTACCATGGCGTTGGACTATTTTATTTAGTCTTCTTTAAGCGCAAAATAACAACTGTGTCTAAAGTGCTGGAAAAGAGAGAGTCAGTAGTTTATGTTGCAACATCGAGTTCTTCTAAGCTATCTGGGATGCTGAGGGGATGAAACTGATCAGGAAGATTATTTATAAAACAATCTTTAGTGTTAGAATTGATAGTTCTACCATATTTGTAACACAGAGTCGGCTTTGCAACCTTGGCTAAATTAAGTATACATGACTATATAATGATCTGAGATGTCATCACTCTGCTGAAGAATTTCAGCGGCATCAATATTGATTCCATTTGACAATATTAGATCTAAAGTATGATTACGACCATGAGTGGGTCCTGACACGTGTTGTCTAACTCAGGCCCGGCTTCAGGGTGAAATTACCGAGGCATGTGAAATCGTTAAGGGGTCTTAACTTTATACCATCAATGAATAATACACACTGAGAACTTGCTTTGGAACGACAGTTTTTTAAATGCAGCGCTCCCTAAAACACATATGTGACTGCACAGGTAACCAGAAACTGACTAGCAAAGTTTAAACAGCGTAATAAAAAGATAAGCCAGCGTTTATTATGCATATATTAACCCTTTCACACTTATCTTTAAAATATTCTAACTGACTCCTAAGAATAAGTTTTTTCAAGGCGGCAGTTATTTTAGAACTTCCCCCATAAATGTTTTCATGGCGAAAAATATTTGTCACGTGATATTTACGGCACCGTACCGCTCAAATGGTTAAACATTTCATTTGTAACCATGGATACAAAAATGAAACTGAGGCCGGGCCTGGTCTAACTCCAATAGTCTCTAAATGTCAATCCCAATGCGTCTTTTTCATTATCTACATGGATATTAAAATCCTCAACAATAAGAACTTTATCTGCAGTACTAACTCTGATAGAAAATCAGCAAACTCTTTGCTAAAGTCTGTATGGTACCCTGATGGCCTGTATACAGTGGTCACCATGATTTTGCCAAGTAAGACATCATCCTGGATCAACATATTTTGTTGATCCTGGAAAAACATTCCTGTCCCAAAATTTTGTCCTTACCCTGTCCCTACCCCGAAACCTAACCCTACCCATAACTTTTCCCTAAAATCAGAGGGAAATGATAGGTGAATAACACTGATGTTAAAGCAACTTACCCTGGTTCTAAGTCTAAATTTGACATACACTGTAAACTTGACCCTCAAATCTGATTGGTTGATTGGAAAGTTGTTCCAGGATCAACAAAGATGTTGATCCAGGAACATGTGGTACTTGGTGAAATCACGTTCACCGTATACAGTGGCTAACACAAATGTCAAGCGGGATCAGGGATGGATTACTGACCGGGCCTATATGGCCAGTGCCCAGGGGCCCTTGACTACCAGAAGCCCGGGGGAGCCCTGGGGTTTAAGGCCGCGCAATCCAGTTTGGTTCAGAAGACCAAATAACAATGAAAACAAATGTTTATTAATGCTGTAATAAATGTGTCCCATAGCCTACACAAGGCCTCTTAAACAAGGCTCTTGGACTATGAGGGCTCCCTGGAACTTACTGTGGGCCCTATGTGTATATGAAGGCGCCGAAACCTCTTATAGAACTATTGTCCCTATAAATATAAAATATAAAAATATATTTATTAGAACCAATTTTTGAGCTTATTTTTTTGTGTGAAAGGTATTGGAAAACAACTGTTACACGTTGTCTGAACAACTGTAAAAGATGCACCTTCAAATAAAAAAGGCAATTAAGCAGAGTGTATACTGGAAATTACAGATTTTCTTTTTTTTTACCGGTCAAACCCAAATCTTAGTATCCAGCACTCGAAACGATTGGTCCAATCAGACTGTAATACCTATCACCACTAGACTAGAGATGTCAAAACGATCCACAGCATTTTAGAGGGGTGGACCTCAGTTCTTCTAGATCCGGGGGCAATTTTAAAGTTAAATGCATTAATCTGAAATTTGAGAGTTCAGAAGTATAAAAGCTCAAACCCATGTTCAGCAGGCAGCCTAAAATCATTAGAAAGGATTTTAAAATATTGGGGGTTGCAAAAAAAAAAAAAAACTTCCATCTCAATAAGTGTATTGTGATTCTCAAAACATTTGGTGACCAAACAGAATTTCATTAAGTTTAGTAACAACATGTAACAATGTTCACATAAAATATGGTAAATATCAGGTATATAGCTAGCCTACATGTTAATTTTTCTCAAGGAAAAGTCTCTCACTAATGCTGTAAACATACAGGGAGTTGGTATTATTATTGAAGGGTAAAATTAATAACTCAAATATAATGCGGTTTTTATAATAATAGCGTTATAATATTTTTATGATATGAGTCCAATTATAATATGTAATAGCCTATAGTACATATTTTTAGCAAAATACCAGTTGTTTTATTGACCAATTTCCATGGTTGAAGCACTGACTGAGTGATTAGCCAACATGAGACATGATACATTTCAGCAAGTTGTAGGCTACTGTATACATAGTACACTGTATACATATGCAACATAGTTCATTCGAGTTTATTTAATTACTATTGACTAAGAAGAGCTTTAGATCAGTTCACGTGCCGCTTGAACCGGTTGGTCTTTGGAGATAACTTGCCCCAGGGCCTTTACAAGTCTAATCCGTCCCTGAGCGGGATTGATCACTTACGCTAGATAACGTTACAAAGAGTACCATCACTTCAAAATAATTATATTTAAAACTAGATCTCTGAGTAATACTGAAGATTTTGCTATAAATTACCGCAATACCTCCCCCTTTTCCTTTTAGACGAGGCTCGTTTTTATAACAGTAATCTTGGGGGGTGGACTCATTTAAAGTAATGTAGTCGTCTGGTTTTAGTCAGGTTTCTGTCAAACATAGCACATCTAGGTTATGATCTGTAATCATATCATTTACAAAGAGGGATTTTGTAGAAAGGGATCTAAAATTCAGCAAACTGAGCTTTTTTCATCAGTATTATATCTGTTTTTTATTTGATGAAAATCAATTACATTTTTACCATTAAATGGGTTCGAGAGTTTTTTGTATTTCCTATATATATCTAGGTGAAAGAGTCTCTATGTGATGGGATTTATCTGACCTCAGTGACGTGAGACAGCTGGCAGACGGTCGGTTTAGCCAGTTTGTCTGCTTCCTGACCTGAGCCCCAGATTGTCATGTTTGATCTCTAAGACTATGTGCCATATTACTAGAGAGAAGAGTGGCACCATCCCAGAAGGGATGAATACCATCTCTTTTCAACAGGTCAGGTCTGCCCAAAAAACTTTTCCAATTGTCTATGAACCCTATATTATTCTGCAACACCACTTAGACAGCCAGTCATTGAGTGAGGACAGTCTAAGTACCTCATCAGTCCGTCAAACAGGAAGGGGGCCAGAGCAAATTTCCGAGTTCACACACCTCTTTAATGTTAATTTTAGTGATCTCTGACTGGTGAAGTCGAAAATCATTAGTGCCGACGTGAATAATAATCTTAGAGAATTTACGATTAGCATTAGCCAGCACTTTTAAATATGCTTTCTCACAGTCACCCAAATGCCCTGCTGAACGGGCTCTACAGCCGGAACCGAACAGTCTACAGAGTTCAATAAGCTAGTCGCATTCAAAGCAGTATCTAAAGCCCTTGCATTCTTACTATCCTCAATTAAAGTTTGGATGCGTGTCTCTAGTTCTGAATTCTTCTCCATCAGCCTGACTAATTACCTGGATTTATGACATATGAAGTTTTCTTCGCCGACAGGGAAGTCTATACTGTACATGTAGCAGGCAGTGCAAGTGACAATAACAGGAGAAGACATTACTCACCATCTTTGTTGATTGATCCTACTCACCACAGTCATTTGATGGACTCGTAAACACGCAAGTGGAAAAGACGGCAAGCACGGATGGCTGGTTAACAGGCTTGCGAAATGCTAATGCTAGTGCATTGTGCTAGCGATAACAATTTTGTTAAAAACTAGCAATGTCAGATTAATGTGATAGGCAATATTAGACTATCTGATATGGTGATGAGTAAGTTATATTTAGCAATATAAACAACAAGGAATGATAGTAAATAAAGATTCAAAACAAAGCTATACGGAGCTTTCAGACTCACACCCGACAGCAGCAAGAAAGACAGGAGCATTTTGATATATTCGCTTTAATATATTATGCTTTATTAGACAGGTAAGCAACTGTTTGGATATCTTAATCAACAGAAAACTAATTGTTATATAGCTCAACATGGCTAGTCTCTTGATTTATCATGAGTAACATGTTTGTACCATGGTTCAGAGACAACACTATTTTGTCAAGAGTGGCTAACATAACATAATCATAAAGAACATTGATAGAGCATTTTCTCCACCATGCAATACATTTTAAAATTAACTGCATGCCATTTAACATCACAAGCGATTAAAATTACATTTTAATATTGATCTAGCTTACTGCAGTGTGCAACAAGTGTCCATCCACCTAGCGAAGTAACATTATAACATAACTTTCAACACACTCAGATGTATTTTTAGTTGGTCATTCCGTGTCAACTCAACCAGAGGTCCCTGTCCCAAATATTTGATTTTGTTCATATTTTTTTTCTGAAGAAAGACAAACATAAATAGTGATGAAAGGCAAAATAATAAATGTCACAGATGTATATTTTCTGAGTAATCCACTATTTTGTAGAGGGGGTCAAAATGACAATTATCACATGAGATTCTGCCAAATTACAGGGGGGTAAAAATGAATTTAGAAAGACGGCCGCATTATTATTTTATTTGTACACAGAGATTGGTAGGTCTCAGTCAAGAGAAAGTAGACCTGCAGGAACACTTATGCAGGAGTGAAAGTCTTGTCAGCGCTGACGGTGGGCGGTTCCCAATGGCGGCTCCAGCCAATCAGAGAGCTCTGATTGATTGCTCAGCTGTCAAACACCCTTCAGTGAGACGCTGCGTTCTGTGAACCTCACTGACTTGAAAACAAGCGAGAAACTCCCTCACCGCGCTTGGATTTTACAAAAGTGAAGACTGTACGATCCTTGGCAGTGTTCTGAGACTGTACAGTCACTTTGGGCCTGCTGGTGGACTTTACTGCATTTTCACTATCAGTTTTGTTGTTATTTAACGCGAGTGTTTTGGAGCGTGTTCTGTTTGCACAGAGATCTGACTGCTGTCGAACTGCGGGGATAGCGAAGGGACCGAGAGATGACAGCTGAGAAAGAGAAGAAGAGGTAAGTTAAGCGGACTGTACGTGAGTAATATTCTAGGCTACTCTATTGTAGACACTGCAACTGTTGCGCAAAAGTTCAGGTGTATGAAGCGGCAGCAACAAGTGAATATCTGTGAGACTCAGACGCGCTGCCGATGGTGCATTGAGTCATTTTAATGTAGCTACCACACAACGTCATCGAAAGGGAAAGAAAGAAATAAAGTTTATGTATTTATTTACCAATGTGCATGAGTAACTGTAGCCTACCTAGATATATTACCTTAAACGCATTTTAACTTTTTTAAAGGATGTCAAAGCATCTAAATCTTTCTTATATTATTTTTACTTTTTTAAATAGGCTACAATATAATTCTGTACACTAAAAAAAGTTTTGATTTATCACATTTTTTTTCTTTTGTCAAACCAACTTAGATAAATTATGTGGTTCAGATAACATGTTTTGAGTTTCTGTTGTATTAACAGTTTTTCAATTTCAATAAACTTAAAATGTTAAGGCAACCAGTTTACTTTTTTTAAAGTTAAACCAACATTTTTTTTTACAGTGTAGACAATATTCTGCATTCTCTCATGTGCCTAATCTTTTATTATTATTTTAAATTTCTACTAGAGATACCTAAAATTATAAATAGTACATTGTAAAAAATATTTTATTTATCATTATATTATAACAATTTTAGTTTGCTTTCATTACAGTTGTTACAATTCTTGCACATTTGTGTAATTTGTACTAAATTTGATGAGTTTTAACTTTAATTTTCTGAATCAGTAATTAAATTCAGAGTGGTTGAAACTGCATTTCGTGACTTTGGCACCACTTTGATTTCATTTGACCGTTCAAGGCAGCACTTACACTTTTACCTAGTGGGTTGAAATTTATTTCAGTGAACAGGTTTTTAGTGAAGCACATACTTATTAGGTAGCATATTAATATTAAATTATCTTTACATACCCTGGGAAAGTCTGGTAACTTGAAGTCATGTGTATCTTTGAAGATTGAAAACCATCAGAGTGCAAAGAGTCCCATTAATGAGAGAAAAATGGAGAATGCGTTTGTGCATGTGTCATGGCTCTGCGAGTGCCTTGAAGTCTGCCTCATCCTCGTGACGTTTATTCACTAACAAGCTTTCTGCCTTTTATCTGATGAATCTCAGGGTGGCAGAACATAACCAAACATCGCTACAAAACTCAAATGAACAGAATGTATCTATCTACAGGACTGATTTTAGAGGGGTGCAAACACTTTAACCTCAAGAATGTGATTCTGCCTGTCACTGAAGGGGATGTGTTATGTGTGCATAGGTGTGTGTGTGTTTGTCTATACTGAACCCATATGTTTTGGTAGTTTACTTGTGAGAGATTAGCTCAACCCTGACAAGTTTTATATATATTTTATATGTTTGTATTCATGCATGTTTTGTAAGATAGATAGCCAGAGCCCCCTCCATGGCCCTTAATATATATAGGCTATATCATAAGCTTCAGTGGGTTATAATTAGTGGTGCACCCAAATGTTTTTTTTTTACCAAAACACAGAAACCACAAATTTTTTTTAATTTAGTTGAAAAACAAAACGTAAACCGTTTTCAGTTGTCAATATAATAGTGTATCACTATTATATTTGATCAGAACTGCAATTATGTACTGTTTGCAATGACAGGAATGAGCGAGGATCTAATTAAGTCATTGTTATGGTAATCATCAAAGCTCTGACTGAACATTAAGTATTTATGTGTTCATCAAGAGAACTGGATTGATTGCCTGAATTGGTCAGTTTGCACACTTTTTACTCACCATTTGTTGTAAGTCTTATTTGTTAATTGTTTGTTCTTGTAGTTCTCCGTTACGTCACCCTGAATCATCAGGCTTTGTCTGTGGTTCATTCTGTCACTGAGTGGCTCATTTATGAAGAGAAAGGCTGTGCTTTGTGGTGCTCTATTAACTCCCTCAGGCCAAAAGCTGGACATTAGCCTGTTTGTAACTTTCAGAGCTTTGTCCTGAACACAACCACTTACCTGAACCTATTACCTCATTCTCTTCTAAAATTCATGCTGTACTAAGGAAGGAAGTAAAAGGAAGTTGGTGACCTTGGTATTAATATTTAATTGCTATTTAATAATTAGTATTTAATTTGTATTAATGTGATACAACCCAGGCTTATTTATGCAAAAATGGCACCACAAGCAGCTTTTTCAATAATATTACTTTGCTTTTCTGCATTGTTCTCGACACTTTCAAGTGAATTGTACAGTGCGCTGTGCTAAAAGTGCCTTCATTTTGATCTGAAACAGAATAACGTGAATGTGGCAATGTTTTATTATGTTGGTTGTTGTACACTCTTAGAAAAAGGTTCAATCTGGTTCTAAATATAACCCTCAATTTGATGAGTTTTAACTTTCTGAAAAATTTTCTGAATCCGTAATTAAATTCAGGAGTGGTTGAAACTGCATTTCGTGACTTTGGCACCACTTGGCTCAATTTTGAAGAACATTTTACTTTATACTGAGAAACGTTCTATATAAAGAGAAATGTCTTAAATGATTGCATAATACTTTCATTTCTAATGGGTTATTTCAATGTGTGTTTATGATCTGTTTAATTCATAATATTTAATTAAAATGAATTTAAAACAGAATTAATTTAATCTATAAATCCTTAAAATAATCCCATTATTTTTTTAATCTATTGATTTTTTTAATTTTGATTAATCCTTTGGTTAATTTAACAATAAGTGATAATGAATCTATGTGTGAACTTTTAACTAGTGATTTATCACAAAAGATAAGGTTTATGCAGTGTAGGCCTAATTAGAAAAGGTGTGGCTGTCACATTTTAGGATTTACAGCAGAGAATGTTTTATTGCACAAGTGTGATTCCTGAAATGTTTTGTTCATTCCAGAGATTAAAGCTGTTTGAATATGTTCATTCAGCTAAATAAACGGGTGAAGTCACAACCGCATTCAAACGAACTGATGAACTAACCATAGCAACAGTATCAAACATGGCAGTGTCCATAAAACCGTACATAAAAGTGTTACCACGATTATTAAATAAATGAGATAAAAAAAACACACTTTAGATCAGTCTCGATATTTTTGTAATTATTCCCGTGAGTCGGAGCCACCATTATTGGGGAGCATAAACAACGCATTTTATCGACGGATTCCACACAAAACGACTAATTTAGATATGTCCCACCTACTGTAAACGCTATCATTAAACCTAAGCGATAGTGTTAACAAAAGCAAATGGATTACAATCCATTTGCTGAAGCAACCATGACATTTTAGCTTGGTTCTACAAGTCTTTGAGCTCTTTTATCGTGGCTTGTGTTTCACGGGATTCGTACCAGAGTCTCTAAAAATGAGCTACCGAGCAAGTTTACTCGCAGGAAAGCCAAATATCTGAAGCTGGTCATGTGATGCAAATATCAATGTATTCGATTGCAAAACATGTAGTTTTATTTCAGCTGAAAGCTGCAGTGAATTGTGTGTGTGTGTGTAAGTTTACAAAACTTTAGGGACATTTTTGCAATGAGTCTAGGTTGGTCATGCTCCGTCTCTAGTATGAGGGGTCTCAAAGCATTACACAAGCTTGTTTGTGAACATTTTTAATTGAGTCAGACCGTCTTATAAGTCCTTTGTTAACCCCATAATGCTTTCAATTCCAAAATATATATTGGTCATTACAGGTTAGCATACTATACAAATGGATTACAAATAGACACTTGATATGCTTCATGCTGTCACCTTAGATCAAGCACAACTTATAGGTCATAACATATTCAAAAGTTTGGGGTCAGTGAGATGTTTACAAATGTTTTTAAACAAGTCTCTTATGCTCATCAAGGCTGCATTTAGGCCTATTTGATTAAAAAAAAGTAACAGTAAAACAATCCTATTGTGAAATAATATAAATGAACTGTTTTCTATCTGAATAGATTTTAAAATGTAATTTATTCCTGTGATGCAAAGCAGAATTTTGAATTAGGCTACTGCAGTCTTCAGTGTCACATGATCCTTCAGTAATCATTCTAATATGCTGATCTGCTGCTCCAAAAACATTTCTGGTTATCAATGTTGAAAACAGCCGTGCCGCAATAATAAAATATTTTTTGTCGAAACAGTGATACATTTTCATTCAGGATACTTAGATGAAAATAAAGTTCTTAAGAACAGCATTTATTTTAAATTAAACTTAAAACAAATCTATGTAAAAAGTCTTTACTTTCACTTTTGGTTCACTTAATGCATCCTTGTTGAATAAAAGTATTAATTAGTGACTATTAGTGTAATCTATGACTAGTTGGCACAGACCCAAAGTACCAGTGTTAATCAACTAATTAACTAGTTGACTCGTCAGTACAGTCACTAAAGCTCAAATACCAAATAGATACTGTGGTATATCAGGACCTTGGTATATTTCAAAGGTGGTATCAAATCTGTAGGCCAATTGATCGAATTGGTTGAATTTTGAAAAGTTGTCTATAAGGGTAAATTTTTTATTTTATTTTAATTTCTTCATTCTGTGAATAAAAATTTGCTCAATGACATAGCAAAGTTATTTGTTTGGTTGAGTGGGTGTACTGAATATACTGATTTGTTAAATATTACTGTATTTTTATTCCTTTTCTTCTTTTAAAGGGTTAGTTCTCCCAAAAATAAAAATTCTGTCATTACTTACTCAGCCTCATGACGTTCCAAACCCGTAAATCTTTCGTTCATCTTCGGAAAACAAATGACGATCTTTTTAATCCCTCCATTGACAACTACGTAACTACCACTTTCAAGCCCCAGAACTCAATTTCATGAAGCTCTTTGTTTGCGCAAAAAACAAACATAACTTGCCAGTTAATAATAATCTTGAACGCACATTCATGCAACATCTGCTCTATGGATTGTGGTGCTCTCGTGAACGTGCGTAATTAATGACAGAATTTTCATTTTGGGGTGAACTGTCCCTTTAAGTTCTTGAATACATTGCTTTCTTGACATTACAGCCAACAATATTTAAAATATCAACAAGTTGAAAGGATAGTTTCTCTGAAAATCAACACTGAAGCCCTTTAGGGTCATTTATATTGACATACAGTATTATTGTCAAGCGACTGCAAGATTTAGCGCATGCTTTCTGTCTTTTCCACTTTGAGTCATTTGTTATCAGCAGCAGCAATTGGCATTTGAGTAGATCTGGCTGCACTGATGTGGGCATTTAAGACCTTTGTTTTCATAGGAGAATCTAAGATATGAGACTTTTGGTGGAGAAATTCAAAGAGCCTCCCAGCTGTAGGACAGTTTATTGTGACAGGATCTCTAGAGAAGGCCTGAACGGAGACTTCACAGTCCCCACCCTCCGCTAACTGCAGGGGTGCGAGGCAATGCTCTCAGTCTGGGAGCTTATTTTCTCCTTCTCTTTTTCTTGTTTTTCTCCCTCTTTCTTCAGGCTTTCTGATTCAGTATCTCTCCCATCTTCTTCTCTTTCTTAAGCCATACTGATCTTTACTAGTGTTTTTCCACTCTTTACCTCCTCCTGACACTTCCTGTTCACCAAGCCCATTCTTCCTCCTGCCGCATACTTCAATGTCAAGTTTTAACATCAGCTGCTTCCAGGTGAACTTTACTCTCATTACCCTTATTTGGTGTCCATCACTGACCTACGTCATTGTCTGCTACAGTAAACTTTGACCCTGATTTTCCTATAATTGCGTCAAATTTCTAAAAAAATATAAGTGTGCATGGCAGTAGAAATGGAACATCATCTGAATGAGCCTAATTCATTGTGTAGCAAGTGTTGGGTCTCTCATTTACTTTCACCTGACATTTTTATGTTCATAAATTTGGTATCAACCAGTGTTTTTTTTTTTAAATCTTTTTATTTTTTATATTAACTTTCAGAACCATACTTTTGACAAGTTGTTTTAAATATTTTTGCCTACAATAGTAAGAATTGCTAGTCAAAAATAATATAACAGAAGTAAAAATGTATATGACAATATAGTAAATAAAGTAGTGATAAACAGTCAAATTTCACCAGACTACGATTTCAGTTTTTCTTCTTTAAAAATGTGCGTTACTTACCGATTCTTTGAAATGCACTAGCAATTTCTGATAGACAATTTTTTGAAAATATATATTATATATTTTATGAATCTATTTTTATATTTTGATAAATATACATATTATATTTGTTTATTATCATTGTTGTTGTTGATAATGGCATTTTGCTTTGATTATTAATGTTAGTGACCAATCCAATATGCTGAACTTTTTTTCCCTTCAATTTTTTTTTTCTTTAAACACAGTAGTAAGTAATCATTAATCTGCAACAATTAAAACATAATATGTACATTTAATATTATCACTTATTTATTTATATCAATCTAAATATTTTCATCTTTGTTTTCAGTAGTGCAAGCTTAAAATTATTGACACTTTGGGTGATGTTCTTTAGAAATCCACCAAATGATGTCATATATATTGGTAGAGCTGATATCGGAATATCGGAAATGTGTGAAATATGAGTAATTTTGAATCATCTGAACTTCTGATGATACTCAGATGAGACTGATTATGTTGTATCTTTGAATCTGGCCTTTTCTGTACAGCTGCGTTGAAATAATCTGTATTGTGTAAAGTGCTATAGAAATAATGGGAATTGTATCGAGTGGTCCTCTTGAAGAATCCTGCATGTGCTTGAACAACTGTGTGGTATGTGCTTCATGCCAATATACTTATGTGCGTTACATCATGTCCGCTCTCCAGCTTTGCCGTCAGCAAACGTGAATTGACGTAATGTAAACCCCATCCATTTCTGTGATCTTTCCTCTCCTGGTCGAGAGGGTTGTATCGGCAATGGTTGTTTGGATGGGTTTGAGAACGTTCTGTTCCAAAGGATCAGAGATTAGCCTAGTCGTCATTGTTCTCTGTTTGTGTTTAGCAAGATGCCAAAATGAATAGAAAACAGACTGTAAGCAAGCAATGGCTTTGGTGTTTCTCATTAGAATGAGTGGTCAGCCCCCTCTCAGACTTCACCTCACCTCTCTGCTGCTGCGTTATACATTAACACAGAGAGTCTGCCGAGGACTTGAAGAGAAATTAAATGTGGCCAGACACAGAGTTTACATACTGGTAATGTGTTTACAACACATACTGGGCTTGGAGGGTGTATTATTTCCCTCATTGATGTGTACTGAATTGGAATAAACAGCAAAATGGAATACATAATCCAAAAATGTACTCAACCTCGTTTAATTTCAAAGCTGTTTCACTATAAATGGTGAGATTTTGAAATCCAAACTATCCAAACAAAATTTCATCCATCCATTGAAAATTGACAGGGACCAGATCACTGATGGTGTTTGATGTCACAATGTCATCACTGACAGATTTGAATTTGCATAAGCGAGATCAGCCAGGACAAAACAAATGTCTTGTGTTTGAGCTAAATGAGTCAGACTTAGAGAAACATAAGTTCCTGAATTTCCTCAAATTAAATAATAAAAAAACTGAGACACTGGTGATCGTCTCTGCTGCCTCAATATCAAACGACAGGTCCATCCTTTTGACTGAGTTCATGTTAAGCCTTCGTCATCTATTCGTAACCTTGGTGTCTTAATCGACTCAACTCTTTCTTTTGGCTCTCATATTTCTTCTCTTATTAAAAACTATTTTTTCCCCCCGTCTTCATAATATTGCACATCTTCGCTCTTCTCACTTTAGCAGATGCTGAAACCTTAATTCATGCATTAATCAAATCACATCTGGATTATTGCAATGCTCTATTTCTTGGTCTGCCCAAAAAACTTATTGCAAGATTTACAGTATATTCAAAACTCGACAGCAAGGGTTCTCTCCTCCACCAGGCGTTCTGCTCACATTACTCCTCTGCTTCATGACCTTCTCTGGCTACCCGTGGCATCACGTATTCACTTTAAGGTATTACTTCTAACGTTTAAGGCATTAAAAGGTCTTGCACCTCCATATCTGTCTGATCTACTTATTGTCCATCCCTCATTTCCGGTTGTCTACTGTAGGTGGAAGGTCATTTAGTGTTAATGCTCCTAAATTATTTCATTAGTAGCTACATTCAAGACTCAGCTAAAAACATACATGTCTTTTGGATAATGTGACTATATGTGTCCTTATGTAATTGTAATGTGTGTGCGGGTGTGTAAATGTATTGTAATGTAAAGCGACCTTGAGCGGACCTTGAGTAAAAACCTTTGCTCTGTCATTGAGCAAATATTTGTTCATGGCATAAAGTCAAATTTAACACTTTTCAAAATTAAATAAATTCCTGGTTTATAAAATCAAGTTTAGGCCTGAAATTTTTACTCATAAAATATCAGGTTTTGGAAATGTTATATGTTATGTTAATATTTTATTCATATATATATATATATATATATATATATATATATATATATATATATATATATATATATATATATATATATATATATGTATATGTATATGTGTTATATTTTATACATGCATATGTTTAGAATCTTTATATTTAGATGATACAATTTTTGTTTATTATTATTGTCAAGTGTCAAAACTAATATGCAGATTTAAAAATATATATATATTTTTTAATTTATTAATTATTTTTGATTATCTTTTTTTTAATTCCTGCTTTGGACACTAATAAGTAATCATTAGTCTGCAACAATAAAAACAAATTGTGCACACTCAATGTTACCTATTTTTATTTATTTATATCTATTTTCTGCCATCTAAACGTTTTCAACTTTGTTTTCAGTTGTGCGTAATTAAGTTTAAAGTGATACACTACAGGTGTTATTCTTTAGTACTGAATTATGCAATTGATTATGCAATATTTGGTAGAAACGACATTTGAATATCGAAAACGTGAATCTTGTTAATTAATAAAGGTCAAAGGTTTGACTGTGCACAAGTGTGTTTCACAAAAGAACTAAACTCTTATGGATTTGGAAGCACATGAGGGTGAGTAATGATAGAAGTTTCTCTCTTTTTTGTGAGAACAGGGTGAACAATCCCTTTAAAGGGCAAAATATAAGTGAGATGTCACAACCATGCAGCGCTGCACCTTGCACCCTGTTACCAATCAACTGTTTACTCTGTTCACAAACACTCAAGGGCCTGGGGGTTTGGGTTTGGACTTTTAGCATCTGGCTGCTGTGTCCTAAAGCATGGAGCTGTATGTTATGAAAATGCTTGTGTGTCAGGACAGCAGATGGCTGTGGACGACACTTCTTATCTAGCTGGATAGTACTTCCAGAGGCTACACGGTGACGTATTCTCTGACAATATGATTAAAATCTGAGACCAAGCAGAGAACGTGAGGATGGGGGAGGAATAATAACCCTGTCAATCGAAGAAATCGGGTTGCCTCGCTAGATGCTTGTTTATGAATATTATTTAGAAATATTCTTCTGTCGTCATATACCCTCGTTTGATGAAAAACTGTTAAGATTTCCAGAATGTCCAAGTTGCACTACTGTGAAATGGGAGGTGATTCACCCTGCCGAACTCCATAAAGCACAAAAATAGAACATAAAAGTGGTCCATATATTACTTCTGAAGTCCTACAAGAACTTTGTGAGAAAAAAACGACTGAAATTTAATTAATTCAAAAATCTCATTGTCTCAGCAGTCTGCACTATTGTTCTTATCTATAACTATTAAAAACAATTTTTGGTCATTGAAAACCGCTGAAATAAAATAACATGAATATTAGATACACTAACTGAAAGTTTGAGTTAAATTACTAAAATTACTAAACTAAAAATAAATGAAAGCTAAATCGCAATTCAAAACAAAACTAATAAAAACGACAAAAGTACATAACAAATTCAATAAAACTTAGTCCCCCTGTAGTAAATCGTTTTATCCCTTAAAACTCATCTTTGATCACCAACATGATATATTTAAAAGTTTTTTTCCTTGAAACCATTTCTTTATGCTTTAAAATAGCTTGAATATAACTCATCAACCCTTGCCTCATTTAGTATATGCGGTTCTATGAATATGCAAGTTAGCCCCGCCTCCACTCACTCACACCAGCTCAGAGATCCACTCGTTGATGATCACACATTGACGTGATTGGTTATGAATAAATATGAATAAATACTTGAATTGATGTAATAGTTTGGAATGACATGAGGATCTAAATCTAATTTGAAAAAATCAGATCTGGGCAAGATTTGAGTGTTCACACCATCTCTGAAGAAGTCTGACCTGGTCGCTTGACCCCCCAAAAAATCGAGATGGTCCTCACTGCAGAACATGAAATCCACGGGGAGGAGTCGGATCCAGATCCAACTCCTCCCACCTTACATATACCTAAACCTACCCATCTCCGCCTCCTGATCCCTAAACCCACCCCTAATCCTACCCATCTCCACTCCTTGGATCTTGATCCGTCCGCTCCCCGTGGATCTCATGTACTGCATTGAGGTGCTACTGAAAATATCGGATTTGTGCTACTTTTGCCTGCAGTGTGAACGGGTCTAAATGATGACATAAGCTTCATTTTATAAGTACACCATTCCTTTTAAGTAATAGCAGATCATATCTTGAGTTTATATTTATCTTTAAAGTAAAAAGTAAAAAAAAGACACTTATCAGAGATGTGGTCTAGACACAATGTGCTGCGGGTGACGCAATTTTTATTCTGTCTACACTGAAAAAAAACAAGTAATTTACTTAAATTAAGTTTTTACACATTTTTTTAAAAGTAAATTTCACATATGGAATTAAGTAAACTCTACTTAACTAAGTTAAATGAAATCAACTAAGTAATATGAAAGTAACAAAGGAAATAAGTAATTTTAACTTGACTTGTAAAAGGTTGAGTAATATCTATTTAGTTGAAGTTTCCTTTGCAATACATTTCACTCAAACAATATAACATAGATGTTTCTAAGTAAAGCATATACTTTAATACAAAGTAATTAATACAATAGTGTGAGACACCAGTATCAGAAAAGTTGAGTAATTTTACTTGATTTTATAACGTTGATATTTACGCTTTCATTTCTACACGATTGAATTAGTACTAATATGGAATTGACTTCTTTTTTTTTATTCTTGATCAAACTTTTTCATGTAAATTACATTTGTTTTTTTCATTAATATTTACTTCACCACAAAATCATTTGTGTAGTGTTTTTCTTGATCCAGTTCTCCATCTCTCTTCATCATATCCTGTCTTCTTTCATCTGTAATGTAGTGGGTTAAAAATAAGCATTTAAAAAGTAACAAAGGTTTTGTAGGCAATGTAGTTTTTTTTTCAAGCACATTAAATGTGCTTGTGACCTGTAGTTCTTTCCTCTTTCCCAGGTGCATAATGATGTAGTGCACTGTAAAACAAAAATGTCTGTTGAATGCCAGTTGCAGCATTGAGACACATGCCAGGTATGTGCTTTGTAGGGATCATTTGAAGTTACATCTCGCTTCTTTCATGCACCATTAGCATCTTGCAACTTTTTGAGTTTCAAAATAGTATGTTCCATTGGCTGATTCTGATGCTGACTAAGATATGGTTCAGGTGAAGATTGTATAACGTATTGTTGGGAGCATTACTGATGAGATGAATCTGTGTCATGCTTCAGGTCACACATGTGGACCATGAAGATTCATTGTACAAGCCTAAAACTGCACCTTTGCTCCGTTTCCCTCATGCTCTAGGAATCCCCTGAGAAAAGGCCGAACACAGGCGCCCGCATCCGTAGACTCGGTGAGGTGATTTCATGCACCGAGGGTGATTATTTTGAAAAGCTGTTCCTTTAATCTGGTTTTACAGCTTATCTTGCAAGGTGGGGCACTTATGGTTTATTATCTATCTATCTTTTCAACAAATTCTTAGGTTTTAAGAATTGAGTTATCATTCCAAAGAAGATCATTTTTCAACCTTATTTTAATTATGCATCATATTTTAATATTTTTCAAATAAATGCTGTTGTTTTGAACTTTCTATTCATCAAAGAATCTTGAAAATAAAATCTATAATTTTTTACACACAAGTATTAAGCATCACAACTATTTTCCACATTGATAATAAGGAATGTTTGGCATCACAGCAATATATTTCATTTAAAAATATATTAAAATAGAAAACAATTATTTTTAGTAATAATATTTCACAATGTTAGTCTAAAACCACAGGGACTATTTTACAAATTGCATTATAAGCATAATAATTTAAGTGAAAAGTTATATTGAAAAGTACATGCATTTCATATTTCAAAATCATGAACCTTTATTAAATAAAAAAAGCTTACTTCCACAAATCCTAGACTTTCACTTTCAATTTTGATATCATTTATAGTTTGCCATGAAATTCCCAGATTGTGCGACACAAAAGCCGTTTGAGGAGGTTTGAGGAGGACAGTGAAGGTCAGAGTTGAGTTCTAGGAAATACGCAAGGCAAATGGCCTTTCTTTCAGTCATAAGGTAGCGTGTCATTGTTTGCATGCCTGAATAGGTCAAGACTTCTTAGTAAGGTTTCGAGTTTGTTTATGGCTTCTCCAATGCCGTGCGAGCGTTTTATCATTAACTGCATCTGTGAGTGCAAGGCCATCGGTTCAGCTGTTCGGCCGACCTGCTAAACATAGTTCAAACCGATTTTCCAAGTCAATAGCTCATTTAAGTTTGTTAATGTATTTATTTGTGGCTTTGTTAGGTTCTGAAGGCAGCTCATATTTCAGCTTCAGTTGCTTGACTTCAGGATCCGTATACAGTAGCTCATTTGTCAAACTGAAATAGATAACATCCTCATGACAGGCTGACGTCTATCGCTCTTGCGTTAAATACTTTGAATTCTCAGTGTGATCTAGATGGTTCAACAGCATGTCAATCTCGTCACAAGCTTTTGGTAAAGTGTGCTTTGGTTGAGTGTTTGATACTCTGCTTTGAGTTTCACTGAACTTGTTTGTTTGATTTTTGTTGCTGCATTCGCGTTGGTTTGGAAACTTACCATTGTTACTGTTTGCTTGAGTAAAAAGGTGCAAGTGATGTAACAAAGTGATCTCAAATAGAAAATAAACCCTGTAACTACTTAAAACTGTGCAGAATGTGTTGCTAACGTTTTAATAAATGGAGCCCAGTTGAATATGAGAGAACCGGAACGCAATCATTTGTGAGGAAGTTTTGTCTCGGTGTGGACACATTTCAAGAAAATAGGTTATTGTTGATATCTTCACTCAATACAATGAATACAAACTTCAAAACTGCATGGTTTTGTAGTGTTGCAGGACAGTAGAACCTATAAAATGTTTGGATGATTTTATATACATACATATACAGGTGCTGGTCATATAATTAGAATATCATCAAAAAGTTGATTTATTTCAGTAATTCCATTCAAAAAGTGAAATTTGGAGATTATATTCATTCATTACACACAGACTGATATATTTCAAATGTTTATTTAATTTAATTGTTATGATTAAAACTGACAACTAATGAAAATCCCAAATTCAGTATCTCCGAAAATTAGAATATTACTTAAGACCAATTCAAAAAAAGGATTTTTAGAAATGTTGGCCAACTGAAAAGTATGAACCTGAAAAGTATGAGCATGTACAGCCCTCAATACTTAGTTGTGGCTCCTTGTGCCTGAATTACTGCAGCAATGCGGCTTGGCATGGAGTCGATCAGTCTGTGGCACTGCGCAGGTGTTATGAAAGCCCAGGTTGCTCTGATAGTGGCCTTCAGCTCTTCTGCATTGTTGGGTCTGGCGTATCACATTTTCCTCTTCACAATACCCCATAGATTTTCTATAGGGTTAAGGTCAGGCGAGTTTGCTGGCCAATTAAGAACAGGGATAGGGGGATAGGGGCTCACGCCCCTGCCCCTTTTGTCTCAAAATGTATTGTGCCCTTTTCTGATAATTGTAAATAATAATAATAATTATTATAAATATTATAATAAATGAAACACACACACAGCCTTGACACTAACAACAATAATAATACAAACAAATATCATAATTAAAAAAAAAATTGGCGGAGAAGTGGTAGGCGGAGTTTCCTTTGCAGCGCCTCATACGCATTTAATGGTTCTGGTACGCACTACGCAGCAGTTCGCGCAGGTCTCTTTAAACGAGCAGCAGGTAACGTTTAAGCTTATACGGAAAATTACATTCATCCTACCATCACCATGCTACTCTAAAAGTTGCTGCAGGATGCGAGTTATTCTTAACTACAATAAAAGTATAACTCGATTTCAGACGCATTCTGAGTGACACTGTCATTCGTTTTTATCCAAGGAATAAAAGTGCAAGGGGAAATACATCTAACAGCTAGTTTAATGAAATCTTAAGTCCATGTCCAACTCTAAATTGTGAGGAACTTATATCTTTGATTTCATAGTAACGCTTTACAATAAGGTTCATTTGTTCATTACTCATGTAACATGAAATAACCATGAGCAACATATTTGTTACTGGAGGCTATATCTTAGTTAATACTACAACTGTTAATTGTTTATTCATGTTATGTCACAGTCAGTGCATTAACTAATGATAACCAATACAACTTTTGATTTTAATGTTTTAGTAAATCCTGAAATTAACTAAGATTAATAAATGCTGTAGAAGTGCAGTTCATTAGCTAATGTTAACTAAAACAAAAACAAAAATAAAAACAAAAATAATCAAGAAGTAATAATTGTTTTTATTTAGTGCCCTTTTTGGTCCCTCCGCCCCTGCCCCTGAGGAGGTCTGTGCACGCCACTGGTTCTTCGGGTCACTGCCTGTTTCCCATTGTTGGTCGTCATATGGTCTTGCAGCCTGTAGAAATCCGCGTCTGCTACACGGGGTTCAGAGGGTTCACAAGATGGTTTCATGTCCTGAGTGAGCACTATCTCTATTGTTGAATGTCCTGCAGTGTCCTCTGGGTCTACACACTTACAATAAAGTGGACTGTCTGTACTGAACATATTCACCCAGAGAGCTCTTTAGTCTGAAGGAGCGAGTGAAGCATGCAAGACCTTTCGAAAGATGAGAACTTGAACTGATTTATTTACTTTTGTATATGTGTGACACACTTGTGCTGTCAGCATTTTTGTATTGCAGATGTTGAATGGTATAACGTGACCACTTTGATCATCTTAGGTTGTGTGGTAGTTTAAAAAGACCTTTATACAATAAGTCATTGGTGATTGAAATAATTATTGGCCTTTGCATCATACAGTTTCTACACATTTGTCTTCTGCAATCTTATTGGATGCAGGACTGGAAAAGTGGACATTAACATCCTTAACACGGTCTCCATAGAAACCAGCTCAGTTCCTATTTATTTTCTTCTAAATGGGAAAAGAGAAATAATAAACAGGAGCATTGTTTCTGCTATAATATGAAGAGTTATTTGGACTGCATCACTTGTAACCTGACGTAGGACCAAGATATCAGACCAGAGAGGTCTTTTTTCTTTTCTTAAAAAAAATTATTTTTAAATGAGCCACAACAGAAACAATAACGCACCAGGATTTTTTACTTATAGCATTCACAAGACTATGATCAATCATTATGAATGTCATTATTTTTTTTAAACCTTCCTAACCTCACATTAGAAGAATGACTTAGGAAGACATTTCACAGCACAGAAAAGCTTACAAAGTCAACTTATAACAAATAAATAAAACATCAGTCATTGCCAAGAGACAACTTGATTGGGTTTTTACTCTGCCCTTCTTAAAATTGTGAGACAGACACATTGTGACCCAGTTAAACATCAGTCATTCTCCCTAAACTACAACATATGCATGTAGACATGCTGAAGACGATCTGCTGAAGTTCACACTGAGCATCAGAATGAGAAAGAAAGGTGATTTTAGTGAGCGTGGCATGGATGTTGGTGCCAGACGGGCTGTCGAGTATTTCAGAAACTGCTGATCTACTGGGATTTTCACACACAACCATATTGATGGTTTACAGAGAATAATCAGAAAAAGAGGAACTATCCTTGTTGAATCCAGAGGTCAGAGGAGAATGGCCAGACCTGTTCAAGCTCAATAGTAACTCAAATAACCACTCGTTACATCCAAGGTCTGCAGAAGAGCATCTGTTGTGTTCATGCAACACGTCACACCTTGAAGCAGATGGGCAACAGCAGCAGATGAACACACCGGGTGCCACTCTGGAATTGGACAATAGAGGTTGGAAATTATTGTCTCCATTCCTGCTAAACGCATGGATGCATCCTGCCTTGCATCAATGGTTCAGGCTGTGCTGGTGGTGTAATGATGTGGAGAATATTTTCTTGGCACACTTTGGAAAGTACCAATTGAGCATTGTTTGAATTGCCACAGCCTACCTGAGTATTGTTTCTGACCCTGTCCATCCCTTTATGACCACAGTGTCCCCATCCTCTGATAGTTACTTCCAGCAGGATAACACACCATGTCACTAAGATAAAATCATCGGGTTTCTTGAACATGACAGTAAGTTAACTATAATCAAATGGCCTCTCCAGTCACCGGATCTCAATCCATTAGAGCACCTTTGGGATGTGGTGGAAAGGGAGATTCGCATCATGGATGTGCAGATGACAAATCTGCAGCAACTGCATGATATTATCATCAAATGGAAAAAAATTATGGAAAAAATCTCTGAGGAATATTTTCAGTACCTTGTTGAATCTATGTCATGAAGAATTAAGCCAAAAGGGGATTCAACACGGTATTAGATTGGTGCGCTAATTTCCTTAGCTGCTTTTAAAAAAAGAATATTTGACATGCTGACGTACATATGCACTTGTTTTAATTAATGGTAGGTAGATCTCGACCTTTAGTTTTTATTTGGTTCATTTATATATTTTAAACTCATTGTATTTTTTTTCTGTGTGGATATTTGGTAAACTTTGTGTAAATCTGTATAGTATTTTAATTTACATAATGTATTGTTTTTCAGCTCATGGTTGAAAATTGTGCTATAAAGGACTCCCTTGTAAAAGACTGTCTCAATGGGACATTTCCTGTTTAAATAAAGGTTAAATATATATATATATATATATATACATATATACATATATATAGCTAGTTGTACATAATAAAGTGGCCGGTGAGTGTACAATATAATGTTGTTTAGTTGTTCTTCAGAGATGAATGAAATCAAAATCTGTTTACAACATGTGGGTTTTGGTGTAACTGTGATCTTGCACATAGGGGTTGTGTTATGCTACAGTTACAGTGAGTTAAAATATCACTCAGTGCTGGTGGTGATATATCTCGCCCTCTGAAGTGACCCACAAACCACAGCTCAAGGCACTCCAAGTGCATGACTAGCACACTTTTGCTTGTCACACTGAGCTTTTTTATCTCTCTAAATGAATCAATGATCAATATAACATTAAATAAGAAGGTTACGGTTTAATTTATTATATTAATATTTTTCTTAATTATAATAATATTTTTATTTTATAATGCAACACGATAGTTGTGGAAAGTAATGACTCTCACCTTCTGATTTCTTATTTTCAGATATCTTGTGATAAATAAATATAAATATGGGATTATCAGTGTCATAGAAATAAATTCCACCAGTCTTGGTTGTCAAGATGAATGGATGGATTAATTAATTATTTGATCTGTAATCAGAGAGTTGTCAACATTCAACAAGATATATGGGAAATAAATACTAGTTCCTGTAAATAATCTCTTTTCATGGGACAGATGTGTTCTAATTTGGGACAATATTTTTGTTTATTAAATTCAGGATGTAGCTATAAGTGATCATTCCCATAAGCACTTGAACCAGGCAGGAATGTCCCACTTGAGATCTGACATTGACCCATCCGCTCCTGGCAGTTTGGGCTGACTAGAATAAATAAAGCAGTACAAAGTTATGAGTTCCTTTTGCAGTGTCATTATTACTGATTTATTCTGTTACTCAGTTTATCATGTGTTTGGGCTGTAGCCTGTTTATTCACTACTACAACAAACGGTTTTCTTTTTATTCTATTATGATGTTGATCAAAATAACTGATTTGATTGAAGTTGAAGTTCATTTCTGAAAGTGTGTGTGTGTGTGTGTGTGTGTGTGTGTGTGTGTGTGTGTGTGTGTGTGTGTGTGTGTGTGTGTGTGTGTGTGTGTGTGTGTGTATGGTTCAGGGGGAACCCTACATTATGGGGACAAAATCCCTCACAAAGATGGCAATATCCTCAATCCTTGTCCATCAGTTTATGGGTAGGGTTAGGGGATAGAAAATACAGTTTGATCATTATAAAAATCATTGTATATGGAACGTCCCAATAAAAAATGAAAACCGTGTGTGCTTGTACAACTATCTTTGTGAGGACTGGTTTGGGTTTAAGACCATCGGAGTGAGGACAAAGAGAGTAGTGAGGACATTTTGGCCGGTCCTCACTTTCTGAGACCCCTTTAAATGCCTGCTTGAGGGTCAAGACTTTGTTTTAGGTTAATTAATTATAATCAGGTTACAATTAGGGTTCGTGTTAGGCACTTAGCTGTGATGGGTAGGGTTAGGATATGGAGCTTGAGATTGCATTGTGTCAATGAATGTCCTTCTCTCAAAGATAGATGTACAAGAATGTGTGTGCGTACGGATTCATTCGCACCTGCCGGACACTGGCTCTTTCTCCGCTGCCCCAGTTTTTGGGACTGATGTCTGCTTCTGCAAGAGTGACTTGAGTTGAATAAGAAAGACTGTCAAGGGCACAAAGAGAGTGTTATTCTCTTGAAAAACTTGTAGATGCACGGAAAAATAAATGGGTTGAGCATTTCTGTGTTTAAGCAAATGGGTAAAAAAAAACAAAAAAATCCTGGTTTTATTGAGATTCACCCATAACTAATTATGCCCAGATCAGGGCATTGACCAGATTTATGGATAGTTCACCCATAAATGAAAATTAGCCCATGATTTACTCACCCTCAAGCCATCCTAGGTGTATATGACATTCTTTTTTCAGTCCAATATACAATTGGAGTTATATAAAAAAATGTCCTGGCTCTTTCAAGTTTTGTAATGTCAGTGAATGGCTGTTTCTGTTTTGAAGTCCATAAAAGTTAAGCTATCCATCATAAACAAACTCCACATGGCTCCGGGGGTTAATAAAGCCATTTGTGTAAGAAAAATATCCATATTTAAAGCTTTATAAAGTAAAATAAGTCAAATCCGTATGTTCTTTGACCGGAATCTAGTTAAATCTAAGCACAACTTATGCAACGTACTGCTGATATTTACGCTACGCCATGACTTCTGACGTCATAAGTTGTGTAAGTTGCACTTTAGGTGCAAGTAGACTGTGTGTGGCCAGAAGCTAGAATTTTACGTTGTAATGTGTTAAATATGGATATTTTTCTTACATAAACACATCGCTTCACTTCAGGCCTTTTATTAACCTCATAAAGCTGTGTGGAGTTTGTTTATGATGGATGGATGCACTTTTATGGACTTCAAAACAGAAACAGCAATTCACTGCCATCATAAAGCTTGGAAGAGCCAGGCCATTTTTTAATATAACTCCGATTGTATTCGTCATATACACCTAGGGTGACTTGAGGGTGAGTAAATCATGGGCTAATTAAAATTTTTGGGTAAATAGAAACACAAGAGTGAAAAATGTTACCTTTTCGTTGGGATTGACCTTCAATTATTTTTAATCTGTTGAAGTGTTTGCATATTGCACTATATAGCATTTCAGGAAGAAAAAAAAACTTTATTTTTTTCTTAGATTTTTTTTTTTTACAAAAAGGTCAATGCAGCCTTTATTCAATTATTGCAAATGGAATCATATTTGTATCACATATTTTCATGTTGTTCCATATTGTAGGTGCAGCTCAGAGCGGCGTAAGGAGAAGTCTCGTGATGCGGCGCGCTCCAGGCGCAGTAAGGAGACGGAGGTGTTCTACGAAGTTGCCCACCAGCTTCCCCTCCCACACAACATCAGCTCACACCTGGATAAAGCATCCATCATGAGACTGGCCATCAGCTTCCTGCGGACACGCAAACTCCTCACCTCGGGTACATATCCAAATGCACACGTGTGACTGGGCTGAATAAACATCCTGTACTGCATTTATTCATAATAATGTGTAAACATAATAATATGCTACCTTTGGGCATCACAACATTGATTTGACATTGACAGAAACTATTAAATGTAGTTTTAATGCACAAATATAACTGTTTTTATAATTCTTTTTTTCTATCTGCCATTCATCAGTTATCTTTTTCAACTGTTTCAGCAGTAATTTTAATAATTCCTATGTTTCCATTCAATGTTGCAAATTTAACATTTTGCAGACAATTGGAATATCGCATAAAACATTTGTGAATAAAGCAGCGTTTCCATCCCATGTGTTCAAAAGAACAAAAACGTCACTCCCTGGGAAATGGCACAAATGATCTGTAATAAAAAAGGAAGTTGCTGCTACAGTACATCATAAATGACTTGCATCTGTCTCACACTGTCATGTTATCTTGCGTTCAGATGCTGGTATGTGAGAATGCAATTGTGGGAGATCCCAAACGCTTCTGGGATTTCATTATATTAAATCATTCTGATGACAGACTTTGGCTCATGCATTTCAGAATGATCAAACCAAAATTTGAGATTCTTTGCATCCAGTCACATCCACTGTTGAGGCAAAGTCATGAAAGGTTTTTTGTGGCACATATTCTATAATGTGTTTCCATCGTAGTTTGTTCCTGGATCAACATTTTAATCAACCAATCAGAAATAGGGATACATTTACGGTTTGTCAAGTTTAGGCTTACAACCAGAGTTAGGTGCTTCTACATCATTTCCCTCTGATTTTAGGGATGACTTATGTGGTTTAGGGTGGGATATGGTTAGGATTACATTTTGGACAGGAATGTTGTTCTAGGATCAACAAAATATGTTGACCCAGGAACGCGTCTAACTCAGGAAAATCAGGACGTGCGATGGAAACAGCTACTGACTGATGCATATTAGTACAGTTATATTTGCAATTTGATAAATAACGGTTATCAAATGGGTGACTCCACTGTTAGCGCAACATCACAGATGTCACGTCAAAGTATTAGTCGCTTTGCAAAAACACACTCTGATGATAATCAAACTCTAAACCTTTAGTTTGATCTTTTATCTAGGTTCACTGTTATGAGGAAATGTCAGACTGCATTATGGTTACTGTTGTATTATACAAATGAGGAGGTGCTTTATATAAGGATATAATTGTGTTAGTGAATATTGGACTTGCTGTAACTGTCTGGGTTAATTATCTTTAGCTGTCGCTGCTAATCTTAGAAATCAAAGATTGCATGTAATGAATGAAACAATTTAATGAAAACCTACTGAGTGTAATTAATAATGGGTACGGTAAGCTTCAAGTGTGTGTGATTTCAAAGACATAGTTCACCCAAAATTGTAAATTCTGTTATTATTTACTTCCTTCATGTCATTCCCAACAAGTATGGGTTTCTTTCCTTCTTTCTTCCATGGAACGCAAAATGAAAAGTTCAGCATCATTTTGACAATGCTCCTTTTGTCCTGGATTCTAATTCAGACTGCCAGACTCTTAAAAAGTGTATAAAAGAACTATAACAGTATCATACAAATCCACAAGTTGTGCATTATGTTCGCAAAGTCTTCTAAAAGCTTTGGGTAAGAAACAGACTGACATTTATTTTCTGAAAATGTTTCACTCCACCATAGCAATCAAATTTCATGAAAACATTTTGCAAAATATCTCATTTTTGTGTCAGGGTGAGAAAATAATGACCGAATATAAATCTTTGGCTGAACTACGTTTTCTAAAACCATGTGTATGACACAACATGTGCAAAATTCCCTTTATAAAGGATCTAGAGTGCGAGTACAGTGCGCACATATTTACACTAAGTTAATTTTTTTATATAAATCCCGATTGTGTATGAAAAATTGCGTACGCACATTTCGCGTTCGGAACATTTATACATCAGGCCCCTGGTCTTTTGAAAGTTTCTTTGTCTAAAGCAGGGATGGCGAGAGGATGTGAGCGTGTTCGTATTGTTTGTGTGTCTTGATTTATAAAATTAGAATCTCCGGAAGCTGGACAAAGGAGCTCCTGTATTCGACATTCCATTCTGTGTTTGCAACAGACACAAAAAGGACAGGGATCACAATTAATACGCAGTTAGAATGCAGAATCGGTTCGGTTCCTTCAGTTTGGACTGTTGGACTTGAAGTGACTTGCCAGTCAAATGTTCAGGTTCATGCTACATGCAGAAATGTAAAGAGAGAAGGAGGGGAGGGAGGGGAAGAAGACATTGAAAATCAGCCCTGTCAGTAAGAGATGGTACATCAGATAGTGTTATCAGCAGGTCTGCGAGCTCTGTGCTGGAAGCTTGATTGGTGCTTTCTTTAAGGCTGGCGCTCTCCGTGGCAGGCCAGCCAAAACACAGGCCAACCCTGGCGCCGCACATCCATCCATCCCCCTCCTCCTCTCGCCATCACCCTACCCGTGCTGAGGGTGCATGGGAAACACCTTGTACATAAGATCCACACTCCCACTGCACTGATGCTTAGAGCTGATTCGGTCATTCAATGATATTATCTATATTCGTTCTTTTCGCCCATGGGCGGCTCCAAAAATGTGTTCTGAAATAATGGTTGACGAGACATAATCTCATTGAAATCAATGACTCACTATCTCTCTACTATCGTGATTATGATTCTTTACAGTCTCAAATAGGCCTAGTGTTACAACAAAACATGATCATTTCATATCATTTTGGATTGGATGTCGTTTTAGGCTGAAAACTATGTAGGGTTGATTGTTGTCGCATTTATCAGTAAGAGACTTTAAGATGCCATTTCTTCTAGTTAATTCTGTTAAAAATTCAGAGATAAAAGGATTGTTGATTTGTCAAAACAAATTTCTACAGGGTTTTGCTGTTTTTGTTGTGTTTTTGTTGTCATTTTGTTTTTGTCGTTTAGAGTTTTGTTGTTTTTGTTTAGGTTTTGTTTTTGTGTCGCTTGATGTTTTGTTGAGGTTTTTTTTTTTGTCTTTTGATGTTGGGCTTTGTGTCGTGTCGTTTTGTTTTTATACCTTTTAGCTCCATATTATGTAAAGCAAAACATCTTGTAATCTTGGTGGACTAAAGAGTTTCCAGATGTTCTGCATGATCTTGAGATATCAATAGTCAATATTTCTACAGGTCAGATCATCATTTGCCCCTGTAGATGTGTGTCTTTCAGCAACCAATGCATTCAGATTAGTTGACTTCTCTACCAGATGATCAATTTCTGAAACCCCAGATTTGGTTGCAGTTTTGTTTCATCTCAGAATGAAAGCCTCAAGGCAAGAACCCCTTCAAAGACGTAACTCTAATTCTCCCGGGGCCACGTTCTCTAGCCTCGGCTGAAATCCAGCCCTGGGCTCTCAATGGGCCTTGAGAAAGTTTCTTATCTGGAGGAAGCACACTGGAGCAATCTCAGGCTTCCGACCCCCCAGTGTGGAGCCGCACTGTTCTCCGTGTCCTTGTCCACTCCACCTCCCTCCTGAAGCTCTGCCAGATCTACTGCAGTACTGGCAAACCAAAGTCTGGCACCCCGTCCACATTTTAGTGGCGGTATTACCAACCGGTCAGGAATTTAGGTTTTTCCAAATTATCATTTGACTATCAATTTTTTTTTTTTTTTAACAAGCAATCATATATTGTAATTTAATAATACATACAGTTAGGTCCACTAGTAAATGCAATGCAGTACTTTATTTGACATCAGTCAACAAAAAAAAGTTTTACATTTTATAAAAACATTTTTTTTTTAAAAAGTGTTCAATGTGGTCTCAGTCTTTTGGACCTACCCGTATTATTATTTGTATTAAATTTTTTGCATCAGAAATTGAATACGCTTATATTAGAGTATGTACTATACAGTATAATGTATATTTGCATTGCCCTGTATTATTTTGTGTTTTTCCAAAAGTGTGTGTGATCTCCGGAGAAGCATAACCACAAATATTGTCTTTGATTGCATAATCCCTTCTCATATATGTTTCTCATAGATGTGGGTTTTCCACATACAGGAAAAAGTTGTGAAAAAGTCCACAAGTTGTTCTCTTTAAATTGAAATGAACCGATTTGGTGCCATCATACAGCAGGGCATGTGGGTGTCTGTGTGTCTGTATATGTGGGTATTTGTAGTGTGTGTGTGTGTGTGTTATAGTAAAAACTGAGATCACTTACATTGTGGGGACCAGCCAGCGGTCCCCATGGGTACAAAAGCTTATAAATCTTTTTTTTTTTTATGTAAAAATGCAGAAAGTTTTGTCTGATGGGGAGGTTTAGGGGTCGGGTTAGTGTAAGAGGACAGAATATACAGTTTGGACAGTATAAAAACCATTACGTCTATGAAGAGTCCTCACAAAGATAGCGATCCAGACGTGTGTGTGTGTGTGTGTGTGTGTGTTGAGCTGAGGGCAGTGACAGAAGGGAGGTCAGTGTTGTTGGGAGGGTTCAGAGTAGCAGGATGAAGTTGCTGTTGTTTATTTTGGACGGCAGCCATTTAAAAGCCAGAACAAGACTAGCGTGTGTGCACACACTCACTTGCGCACATGCATTCTGAAACTCTCGTGTTTGTTCCGTGTTGCAGGCTGCGTTCCTGCCACAGAGACGACAGATGTAGACAGACTGATGGACAGTTGGTATCTGAAGTCACTGGGCGGCTTCATTACTGTGGTAACATCAGACGGAGACATGATCTTCTTATCAGAGAACATCAACAAATTCATGGGTCTCACACAGGTGAGTTTCAGAGGCCCAGCAATGCATGCAGTGAAAGAAATCATTATCCAGACAGATAGTCACCTTTAGTCACGTTATTATTAGCTGTTTGTCTGTTGGGCATTCATTTCCACTTGGTTCAATTAATCATAGGCAGACGAGAGGCCATTATTAACCACGGCACAAGCCGTTTCCTTCCAGCACTGTATTGGAGGAAGGATGTGTCACTTTTTTCGAACCCTTGCAGAAACTTTTAAAATTATCTCCTGGCTGCCAATTGCTTCCTTTCTCCTGGCTGCTGTTTTGTAGAACTGTGGCCTGTTATCTATTTGTTATCAGATAAATGTCCATTATAATAAAGAGCAAATATCCTTAATGTTTGTGAATCTCATAAAACTTGTCAAGAACCAGCTATTTCACCAGAAAATATAAATATATATGTAAAACTAACAATTCTCAGTGCTGTAAAATAAAAAAATGGTATTTTATGTAAAAAAAAAAATACATTATGGCCGTATTTGTTCGACAGTTTTTAATTTATTCTTAAATATGTCATTGTATTATAGTATTTTTTACTGTTATAATGTAAAACATTTACTGTATTATAGTAATAGGAACGGAATGAGAATCAACCTTGAAAATAATGTGAATTACAAGAAATGTTAAGATATTTGGGGCAAAAGGTCATTAAAATAATCTAAATATTGAATCGCAGAATCTAAAGTAGGCATAGTTTTCTTTATGCAAAATATAATTAATGTCGTATACACTACTGATCAGAGGTTTGGGGTCGTTAATATGTTTTAGTGTTTATGAAAGAAGTCTTGTGTTCACCAAGACTGCATTTATTTGATCACAAATACAGTAAAAACAGCAATATTTTAAATATTGTTATATAAAATATTGTTTTATATTTTAATATATTTTGAAATGTAGTCCTATGATGGCAAAACTGAAATTTTCGCAGTCATTACTCAAGTCTTTACTTCATTGTAATATGCGCATTTGGTGATCTAGAAACATATTTTATAAACTAATTCGTAAATTACATTTCTAAAAGCATTATAAAAGTCTTTAGTGTCACTTTTGATCACTTTAATATGCTGAATAAAAGTATTACTTTCTAACTAATGATTATTTGATCATTAGTGTCATATAATGAGGGGTTTCATGAGATTTACCCATCATCTGCATGTCTTTCTCTGTAGGTGGAGCTAACAGGGCACAGCATCTTTGATTTCACTCACCCCTGTGACCATGAAGAGATCCGCGAGAACCTCAGCCTCAAAGCCGGTATGCAACTTTTGTTTATTCAGCCTCACTGGTTTTAAATCCTGCTGTATGTACAGTATGTTTTAATGGCCCTACAAGTTTGATTAAACCATTAAAATATGAGGAAAATATTCTATATTTTTAAAATATTTTAAATATGAGTGAAGATCAAAACACTTAACTTGGTTAAGGTATTTTTATTACAAAATTATTTGGCAAAAAAAGGCAAACAACAGCTTCAGGTTTACTTTTACTATGCAAAACAATTAATAGAAAAAGCCTACATTGACAAAAACATAAGGAGTTATTGATATTTCGTTGGTTCTGTCTTGTTTTTGCATGCATTTATAATTTCTTTGTGTGATACAGCCTGACCAAAATTATGTCTGCACTATTTGGCATGTTTCATTGCGTTATCACAAATATAACAATTGACTCCAAGAGCAACTACGCAATCTCAGCCAATCAAATAGAAGAAGATAAATGGAGTGATATGGAGAAGTCCGCCTATATACAGGCCCTGACAAAAATCTCCTACATTTCTGTGATGTTTTCATGGGAAAATCTGCATGGTAAAATGTGTTAAACGGAACTAGAAACATGATTAGTTTTGCCAAAATAGTTCATCAATGAACACATGCAGATGAGTAGAACTTTTGAGAGAGAGACGGAGATGAAAGAAATGTACATTGACTACATGTGTGTAAATCGGTGAAATTTTTCACTCGGTGAAAACTTTTTCATTCATTTTTATTTCAGTATAGTAAGTTTGTGTGTGTATATGTGTGTGTATATATATATATATATATATAAATAAATAAATATATATATATATATTTTTTTTTTTTTTTTTTTCCCAATTAACACTGATTTTATTTCAAGTAACAACGTTCTTTTTTTTTAAGTTTTAGTTTCAGCTTTAGTACCTCTGCTGTTGAGTCCGTTTCACATTTTATTTCACATTTTACCAAACCAAGTTAATTGATACATTTATTCCTTTGAATGGACTTTGGTGCGGTTCGCTGGTGCTGGAAACAGACCAAGCTCTAAATTACCTACCAAAAGCTCTAGTTTGAAACCATCCAACATTTCAGAGCATAGTTCAGCATGACCTCTCAGTAACATCTACTTCACACTCTTTCTTATGGGCTTTTCTCCTTTAAGATGATTTGAACTAAAGTGGTTTTACGCGTAGAGGAAGAGGAGCTGGAGCGAGTTAAACATATGTGCCTCTCAAGAAACTTTCTTATCGCTTCTATAAACAGACTTTCAGAGACACAAAAAAGTATGTAAAGGTCTAATGCAAAGAAAACACATAGCTTCATAGGAGAGGATTAGCTATATGAAGAAAAAACAATCATGCCTTCAAAAAACAGACCCACAACCCCTTCCCCTTTTATTCTGTGTATCCTTTATTTGACCTCCACGCTTTCATACCCCTCTCTGCATGCCTCTTTCAACCTCTCTCTTCTGTGATGTTAAGGTCAAGTTTCATTGTGCTTTTTCAGGTGTTTGCCACCTTCACTATGATGAAACTTTGCAGCACATTTACATGTACATTTTACATTTATTCATTTAGCTGACGCTTTTATCCAAAGCGACTTACAATTGCTATATTTCAGAGGTCGCACGCCTCTGGAGCAACTAGGGGTTAAGTGTCTTGCTCAGGGACACATTGGTGTCTCACAGTGGATTCGAACCCCGGTCTCTCACACCAAAGGCATGTGTCTTATCCACTGTGCCATCACCACCCCTGATATATATAAACTGCACGTCGCTCCTTCTCGTTTGAGTTGTTGGTCGAGCTGTTGAGAATGTCATGTGGTCACCCGTGGCGTGTGGTTAAACCAAGACCCTCTTTTTTGGCAGCTGATATCTAGATATTTCAATGGATAATAGATATTTTTTTTATAGATATGTAAAGGGATGGTTCACCCAAAACTGAAAATCAATGTCATTTACTCCCACTTATGTCATTCCAAACCTGTATGACTTTCTCTCTTCTGTGGAACACAGTGTTTCTTGGGGTTAGATTATCTCAAATTTTAATTCTGTTATTTACATCAGTCCCAAACCCATAAGACTTTGGTTAATCTTCGAAACACAAATAAAAATATTTTAAAGGGGTCATTGGATGCCCATTTTCCACAATTTGGTATGATTCTTTAGGGTGTTCTTGTAAAGATGGTAACATACTTTGTTTAAAATTCCTCAATGGTTGTGTAAAATAACACCCTTTTTACCTCCTCAAAAACAGCTCCGTTCACAGCGACCCATTTGGTGCATGTCTCTTTAAATGATAATGAGCAACTGCTCACCCGACCCTCTCTTCCACCGGGGGTGTCGACACAAGACTGCCTTGGCAGACAGTATACAAATGGCTGAGGGCAGAAATATGCTAATACGGGACAGTCTGTCAGCGGTCGTGGGAGGAACATAAAAATCCAAACGGCTTGATTATTGAGAGTGTTTCGATTTTTTTTTTTTTGAGGATTAAAAAAAGGTGTGAATGGATTTTTTTCATTGTAGGGTGGTTGTGTCTACACACTGCAAAGACACATTTATATGCAAACACCATATAAAAGTGAATTTTGCATCCGATGACTTTAATGAAACCTGAGAGGTTTCTGTCCTTCCATTTAAAAGTCCAGGTAACCAAAATTTAGAAGATCCAATAGTGTCAATTGGTTTAATCCAAGTTTTGTAATCTAAAAAGGTCATAAAGTCATTGTAAATAAAAGGCTAAATGAAATCTAGTCATCATACAAACTAATTGTATCTCTTCACAAGACTTGGATTTAACCGCTTAAACCAAATATGCTAGGCGATTGTCCATAATGATTGTTTGTATGACTCTATGATTTATGGTGAAGTGCCCTTGAGCTCAGGAAAGACGCTATATAAATTAAACATTATTATTAATTATGTTGTATAAAAACGATAATCAGAAGCCGAAAGTGTTTTTGGAATTTGAGAACCCGAGAAAAAAAATATTTTAAAATAGTTTAAGCTTCTGTATGCACACTAGAAGAATGCTAGGAATGTTTCAGCCCATTTCGCGTGTGTGTGTGTGTGAGTGAGTGAGAGATTTTGGGAACAAATTTGTGACCTAAAACTGGTATAAAAATGAAGTAATTAAAGGTTTTGTAAAAATGCAGACAGTTTTGTGTGATGGGTAGGGTTACTGTAAGGGGGTAGAATATACAGTTTGTACAGTAAAAAAACATTGTCTAATATCTAGCTAAGTAAACGTGTGTGTGTTTTAATCTGCAGGCATGGGAAAGAAAGGGAAGGAGCTGAACACTGAGAGGGATTTCTTCATGAGAATGAAATGCACAGTCACGAATCGCGGGCGCACAGTCAACCTCAAGTCAGCCGGCTGGAAGGTGAATAACTTCTCTTTTAGGACAAGCGCTGACCTTGAATCAGGCTTTTTGTAACACTTAAAGATAATGGTTGTTCTTGCAGGTCCTGCACTGCACAGGGCACCTGAAGGTGTGTAACAGCTGTCCCACACGAGTGCTCTGTGGTTTTAAAGAGCCGCCGCTCACCTGTGTGGTCATGATGTGCGAGCCCATCGCCCATCCATCAAACATCGACACACCGCTCGACAGCAAGGCGTTTCTGAGCCGCCATAGCATGGACATGAAGTTTACTTACTGTGATGACAGGTAACTCCCCTCTCCAAACTCACAAACCTGCATTTTGAGTAAATTGTATTATGATTTGACACTCATAAATGCTAAACACAAACACATTTCCTGTTAATGGCTGTTTATTTCTGATGCTACACACCATCAATAAAGAGTACATAAAAAAATGTTCTAGCAAAAAATTGCATAGTAATTAATATTAGCAATTCTATTAGCATTTAACATTATTAAATAAGCAATTTAGTAAATGTGTTTTTGCTTTTTTTTTATTTGTATCTTTTTACCTTACATTTTACTTGAACTTAAGCTTAAACTAATTTTATTTCAGTTAGTTGCCAAGGTAAATGTGGTTTTAGGTTTCTAAATTTTATATTTTATTTTATTTCAGTTTTATTTTAATTAATGAAAAGGATTTTTGATTGATTTGTATTAGTTAGCAATAACAACACTGGTAGGATGAAAAATCCTTGACAATAAATGATCATGTATATATAAAAAGTACACCCATACCCATACCATGAGCCAAAATATAAAGGTGCAGCAGGACATATATATGTAAATGGGCACAAAGCGAAACACTTCATTGGCTAAGTTTAGCGCAGTTGACACTCCAGGCCTGAGCATTTCAGTGTCGTTGTGGAAATGTCTCAGTAGCATTACTTTACTTTACACTCAGGGCATTGTTTACAATGTAACATTTCATCTTGACTCTTCCGACAACTAACTCACTATTCCCTACACAGTACACACATAGTTCAAAGTGTTTGCCGTCATGTTTTCTGTGATTAATGCCCCGCCAAACAATCACAACCCCAGACCACAATGCTAAACCTGCTTCCCTGCTAATGAAGTTAACAGAGAGAGACATTAAGGGATCTTACGTCACGTTGTTGTTTTAACATTCAAGAAGTTCATGATAATCTACTAAAAATTATAATACTGTATATACATTTAATTTATAAAATATTTAGTAAATTATATGAAGTATATGATATTAAATATATAAGATTTGTGAGAACAATTTCAAACAATATTTTTTTTTCTACAAAATATTAATTTTTGAATTATTACTATTATGACATTTTTGGGGGGTTGTACTATTGGACACTTGACAACATGAACACACCTGGTCTTAAAATGCCAAATTAGCTGATGTTTTTAAAAATATAAATATTATTTTTTAAATAGAGGGTTTATTCTCCATACAGTAACACTGATTTTCCCTCAAAAAAAAGTCAAAATGAGTTTTAAGTCAGACATTGAAAACATGTTCATCATACAAGAGGGAAGTTCAAGTCGTAGGAGTAGTATTTTAATATTAATGTTATAATAACTGATAATGGGTGCCAAAAATATAGTGCCATGTAATTGGCCTGCACACTGTACATGTGGGATAATGGACTGTTTGTCTGTGAAGCTTACATTAGGGAATGGAAAAAAACTGGAAAAACATTAAAGACCAGATGAGACATGTATAATGGGCGTAATGATTGGTTAAGTGTTGAAAAGTTCCATAGTAGCAGTCCCTGCTTCCTAGAAGAGCGCTGACTTATGTCACCTTCAGAATAAGAGAAAAGTAGAGTCATTTCACTTACTCAACCACATATCCAGTGGTAATTATGGTCATTATTATGATGTCAGTGCACCAATTTAGAGAAGATTGGTCTAAAACATGGTTATTTCATTTTTGGAGCGCAGCTTCTATGGAATGAGGTGTCCAAGGCCTTCATTAAACAGCCTATTTGTTATATTTCAATCTCTCTCTCTCTCTCTCTCTCTCTCTCTCTCTCTCTCTCTCTCTCTCTCTCTCTCTGTGTGTGTGTATTTTGCCTCATCAGCTCAGAGGTGGTTAGTTCAATGACATGAGAATAGAGGGCTCTTTAATGAACAGAAACCTGCAGACACACTTATGCATACATGTCACTGTCAGTCAGTGACCTGCAGCTGTCCGGCATTATGCAACTTCAGTACAAGAATCAGCTCAATACACCAAACACACACTTTCATAACCAAATAATACCCCTGTCACATTCATTACACACAATCACACATTGCCTTGTGCTCTTGATTAAAGAGTAAAAATGACTTTAACCATGAAGAGGAAAATGTTATGTAAAAATGATTTTTAAAAAATTGGAAGAAATGAATGAGCCATTCATTTTTAATAACTAATAATTTATTATAACAAAATAATAAAATATAAAAGTGTTATTTCACTGTAGCACTTTTTTCACTTTTTCACTTTTTTCGTGTTTATTATCAGCAATAAGTGTGGCTTACCAAACAATTGTCAGAACTATTGATTTGATTAACAATAAATATATTTATTATATTAATAATTAGTACATCCATAAAGATGTTAGTACAGAGCAAATAAGCTAATTTAATTTGTGAAGTGTTAAATGTTCAATGCTAATTTTTTCTCCATATACAGTTCTGTCATATGCATATTATCCTTTAATATAAGGATATATTACATATTTAATATAAATGTGATTTCTCATTAATTCTAATTATTCACCCTCAGAAAACACTAGGTCTCTGAAAACTCAGCCAAACAAATCACATGAAATGGATCATCATTAAATTGGCTTAAAACATACTAATCTTGTACAGATTAAAGAAAATAGCTGAGAGCTTTAGAACAATTCTCTGTTTGTGTGTGCTAATGTCTGTGTTAATATTAGTTGCCTCTCACTTTTCCAGAGTTACTGAGTTGATGGGTTACAGTCCTGAAGATCTTCTCGGTCGATCTGCATATGACTTCTACCACGCTCTGGACTCCGACAACGTCACTAAAAGTCACCAGAACCGTATGTGTCATTAATTTCCCCCTTCAGCACTTAGCTTCTGTTAGACTGTAAAACTACAAACTTTTTTTTCACAAGTTCACACTTCAAGTAGGTGTTATTGGGATATAATTGAACACATTTAAGAAAAGAAAATTACTTGTTTAATCTTATGACTGCTACAAAACGCATACACTCCTACCATTGCGTGCATCAAACGATGCCATGTGAGCGAACCTGGGAAGAGGATTAGAGAGTGTGGTTAGAAAGCAAGAGCTTCTAAGAAAGAGCAACGGATCAGGTCAGCACAAGTGGCGAGGTTTGCGTTCCCAAGGTTTACTGTTTCAACCCTTTAACACATAACAAGTCAGCATTAAACCACTCTGTGTGTATCTGCTACCTGATATCTGAAACTTCACAGCAACATGTCTATACAGTATATGTACAGTACTAACACGTATGCAGACACATTTGCACTCTCTATATCGCTCTGAATGAAGCTATTGACCTCTTTTCCCCAGTGGTTTCATAATACTCTGAATCCCATTCATTTTCCACTGTATAATTAAACATTTGTTGGAAAACAATTTATTCAGAATACCATGCATAAAGTGCCTACTACATGAGAGCTATCACTGAAATATGTCTCTGTTTCCTAGACTCTCTAAAAAGAAAAAAGGGGGAAGCAGCCCACACTTTTTAAGCCAATCAGAAGTGTTCTCTGCCTCTCAGTCGTTTTGCACATTCATAAAATATTTAGTTTAAAGAAATGAATACTTTATTCAGCAAGGATACATTTAAATTGACAGTAAAGACATTCATAGACATTATGTAGCTCCGACCCTTTTCAGCCCTGCGTTCGTTGTGTTCTGTCTTCCAGCTTGTATTTCCACAGCATGAAGGTAAGATCTTACGGATTTATGAATGAACTGTTTGTTTTGAAATCTTCTCGGTCTGTTGACATTTGACATCCGCTTCAAACATGACAATGCTCATGATAACTTTCATTAACTCTACAATAAGTAAATTCTCTTTGACACCTATGCCATAAATATAATGAGCTGCCCCATAAACAGAAGTTCAAACACAACATTCTAAAGATGGCTGCTCGCTTATTTCTCTGGCGCATATGGTCAAAAGATTTCTATTCTAAATGCTGTTCTTTTGAACTTTCTATTTTATCACAGTTTCCACAAACATATTAAGCAGCACAAAGATTCTGTCATGAAACTCTAGATGCCGAATGCTGATAGGTCCTAAACTCAATCTGCTTGCAATCAGATTAATTGTTTCCTGCTGTATCAGCAGCCAATGAGCTCGCTGTTCAACTTTCAAATACTTTCTGAAACCCTCCACCTTCCCCAGCTCCACCTGTATAGATCGTTATGAGTGGGGCATGAAGTGTGCAGTCAAATAAACAACGTCATCAACAAAAAAAGTCAACAAAATTCTAAATGCTTTGCTGATGCAAGACTTATTTTGAAAGACTTGCATGAAAGCGGTTGACACTTCTGTCAGATAGCCGGAGAAAAACGCGTTGTACTGATTCAGTAGCTGCTGTCAGGTGAGATGTTGTCAGAGTATATGTCAGTGTCATTATTCTAACGTTATTTACATAGCTTGCTACAAAAATAAAATGTCTCTCACTTCAGAAAAACGAAACTTTAGCTCTTCAATTGCATGTGCAAATGCGGCGGCGTGTGGTGTATATCACTTCACTATATATAAAGCGCAAAACAAACTACGAGCATGCAACGTCATAGTTGTGCTGTCAATTAGAAAGTCACGAAATAATACCAATAAATCAAATTACTGGTACGCCATGTGTTAGCTGAGAAGGATTTGCAATTTATTTACAAATTTACAAATTATGTTTATTCTATTCATCAGCAGTAATTTCCATGTTTCATTAAAAGTTAATGTTGGTATTGTGTGTTCACCAACTTACTAACATTGTATTAACAAAAAAACTAGTTTGGGATTGCTATTTAAAAGCCTTACCTTATAGAACTACTGTTTATTCATCAGTAATATTACTCATATTCTTACAATTGATGTGTATGTTTAGTCACGGGAGACTGTGTGTGTGTGTGTGTGTGTGTGTGTGTGTGTGTGTGTGTGTGTGTGTGTGTGTGTGTGTGTGTGTGTGTACAATTTTTGTAAAATAAATTTGCTTGTTTTAAAAAAAAAAAACAAATGTATTTAAATATGCCTATATATTTATAAAAAGTGGGTCGCGGCTTGATAAGCCATGGGAAAATATGGGTCCCATGGCCAAACCAGTTGAGAACCACTGCTTTATTGTACAGCAGCATATCTTACTTGCTCACATCAGTGTGTCATGTATGTATTGGCAGTAGCAAGTCCTGAGTTGTCACCAAACACAGAGTTGTCATGACCGAAATATGTATGTGTGTGTGTATTATAATATATATTATATTATATTAAATCGTATCATAATATATACAACATATACATCAGCCACAGTTTCTCATCTCTCGTCTTTTTACCATCAACCTGCTGCCTGCACCTAATTGCCTTTTAAGCTTTCATTTATCTCTCTCTTTCTTGCTAAGCAGAGGTGAAACCTAATATCTGTTGACGTTCACAAACAGACTGTCTGCGCACAGCAAACAACGAGATATATACCCCCAACCACCCCACGAATCAAATTGCATTTCAGACAAATTGCATTTCGCATACATGTTTGAGTTATGAATACGATTCAAAAGAGCCTTATTGGATTGGCTCTATTAAGGATGACCGTAGCAGCCATTAGGACATCGTGAACCCCATTAGGAGTGACAGAGGAGATAAGAACACAGCAGTAGGCAGCTACGGTGCTTCTCAGCCTGGCCAGGTGTCCCAGATTGCTCCATAATCAGATGCTGGATGTGGAGTGGCTTCTGTCCACCGTGACGTTTACATGTAATTAGAGTCTTTTCAAAGTGTGTAGAGGAGAAAAAAAGTGTTGATCTGGATTAGGCTTGTTGAGAGGAAGAGAGTGGGGCTGCCTCGTGACTGTGAGTTTCAATCCACCACTTGTTTGTCTCTTTCTTTTCTCACCAGAGCTCATTTTCATCACTTGAACTTTCTAAGAGCTTCTATTATTTATTGAACTACCAGAAAAAAACAACCGTTCCCATTCTTCGTTCCCATTATTCATGAAGATAGTCTTGCGAATTGTATACTTTTCAGAAAGGAAATGCATATATATTTAGAAGCACTCTTCAAACAGGGTGACAGTTCTGGATTTTCTGTTACTTTCTCCCATTCACTTTTGAGAGAAATTTTGCTCTGATTTCGTCGTCATAAAATTCGCCTCTGGTAGCATTCTACACAGTTTTTACAGGCAAAAATGTACAAAGAATGACTAACCAAAAATTATTGAAATGAAGAGTTTTTTTGTAAATATGTAAAATAAATCTCTGTGTATGTGAAGTTTTATACATACATACAGGGCTTGACATAATTTTTTTTGCTCACTAGCCAATGTGGCTAGTGGTTTTCCAAAGTTACTAGCCACACAGCATTTTTACTAGCCACATTTTGTTGTTGTGAAATTACCTGATTAAAGTTGACTATGTGCTAAAATTTATTTTAACTAGATTTACAACCCTTTTAAATGTAAAACCACTGTACACACCCAAATCAAGACTACATAAATGTATAACAATATAGGTCATTATCATTAGCTCTGTTGTGTGTAAAGCTCCTTTTTTTAAATAAAACCATGTATTAAGATAAAGACACAAAAAAGTAGCTTCTTATTGCATAATAAAAATGGTGCATGGATGTAGAAGATTAATAAAAAAGATAAAAAACTAAACTGAAAAAAAACTTTTGCATTAGAAACACTGTCTGTTTAAATATCAGAAACAGATTCAGAATTACTTTATTGAGCCCCGATGGGAAATTCTTTGTTACAAGTTGCAATGGAAAGTAGGTCAGTTTCGAAACCTCACGAAAAATGCATGCCATGGTTCAGACAAAGCTGCTTTTATTTTCATTAAAATTTGATGGGAACGTTCCTCTCATCATAAAGAACACGTTTCAGTTTGTGTCATTTTTGTGCTCAGGCCCTAATAATGACTACTGGTAAGGTTGACAAGAAATGGATAGAAATATACAATTTAAATGCTCCATTCTTACATGCGCTTCATGAGGCACACTAGCACACTCACGCTAAGGTCTCTCGCTATCTCCCTCTCTGCCGTGCACGCGCTACACTGTCTCGCATGTGCGCTCATGCTTGCTCACTCTAAATTCTGGGAGATTTGAACTAATTTGCGGGCATCAGGGACCTGCTATCATTATACAGGAGACTCCCGGAACTTCCGGGAGACTTGGGATGTCTGTGAACTGCGTTACACTGGTGCCAAAAACCCGGGGAGAAGGAGATGCCTTTTGAAATGATTACAATTATTCAACCCGCCAAAGTGGCTAGTTGGAGTGACTGTGTTACCCGCCACGAGCAAAATCCATCCACATTTGGTGGGTTGGTGGGTGTTAGTGTCAAGCCCTGTATATACACGTAAAGCCAAAAAATTCTGACAATGGCGGGTAAGCCTTTTCTCACAAATGAAGGAAATTTCCATCAATGGCGGGGAAACAGTTGCCACTTTTTGGGGATGAGCTAAAATGCGCCATTTTTGTGCGTGTCCCTTTAAATGCAAATGAGCTCTTTCAAGAAGAGGGCGGAGCTTCAAGAGCTCACTCTCTGGCATACCGGCAACAACAAAGCAGGACAATCTCATGCACTTAAAATCTCAGTAGTGGTGTTCAGCCTTTTATGTTCAGTCATCTGACTGTACCGTGCATCATAATTGCGTGTTTATAAATTACACAGACGGTGAGCATGGCGAGATAAAAATAACCACATAGCTCTGGTCTCCTGGTGCCTTTATGTGCTTCAGAAATTTCATAACTCCCACTTCTGAAATCTTGATTATGAGCTTGTCGCATTAACATAGAAAACAATTATTTTGAATTGTAGTATTTCACAATATGACTTTTTTACTGTATTTTTGATCAAATAAATGCAGCCTTGGTGAGTTAAGAGATTTCTTTCAAAAACATTTTAAACTCGTACTGATGCCGATATTTTGAACGGTAGTGTACATCGAAAAATATCTTTCCTATATTTTAAACAATATGCATGATAACACATTAAAGTATTGTTACACATTAAATTGTTAGATGATGCATGACTCTATATTTAGCTATTGAAGCTCAAACAGTAGATGGGTTCGATTCAAGGGCAGACATCATGGGTTCGATTCCAAGGGAAAGCAAGAACTGATAAGAATGTAAATGTGTTCCTTAAAAATGCAATGTAAGTTGCTTTGGATAAAAACATCTGTCAAATGCAAATTTAGTGGGTCCGAGCTTGTTGTCTCAAGGACACTTGCCTTTTCTTAGAACATACAGTACATCTCTCTATGCAACTTCCTTTCCAACCGCATGAATGAAGTCGCAAGGCTTTCTACGACAACGCAGAGCAGCTCAAGCACAGGCCAGGAATGAACCGTATGACCCGAAGCCAATACTTTCCCACGACTGAACTGGACCGAGTCCAGGGCAAACGTGCCATGGAGACAGACTGTCAAAACTCAGACCAGCAAACCCTCATTGTCTGCGTCTCTCTGTTTGTCCTGTTGCTTATGTTAGCTTTCCCTTGATGAGTCTGGCTGTCTGTCCCAGTTTGTTAAAGCTACCCAAGACACACTTAGTCATTAGACATGTTGTTTTGGAGATCTCTGAGAAAGCATTTGGACCGACCGGAATCAGTACAAAATTGAGAAGAAAAAGTCGATTTAAAAAAAAAAAGTATGTGTTCTAAAAATGGCTTTTACATTACTTTCTGCTCTTTCCTCTTTAGTGTGCAGTAAAGGCCAGGCGGTGAGTGGTCAGTACAGGATGTTGGCTAAGAATGGTGGCTATGTGTGGGTGGAGACCCAGGGTACCGTCATCTACAACAGTCGCAATTCCCAGCCCCAGTGCATTGTGTGCGTGAACTATGTGCTGAGGTGAGGCAAAAAAAAAGAATGGTGACAAAGCTTGGGATGTGTTTGTACTGCATCTGCACTTTCTGTTCTCTGGCTCATCAACGCTTCTAATCCAATTAAAGACAAAAATACAACTTAAAGGGATAGTTCACCCAAAAATATAAAATGACCCCATGATTTACTCACCCTCAAGCCATCCTAGGTGTAGATGACATTCTTCTTTCAGACAAATACAATCTGAGTTCTATAAAAAAATGTCCTGGCTCGTCCAAGCTTTGTAATGGCAGTGAATGGCCGTTTCTGTTTTGAAGTCCATCAAAGTGCATCTATCCATGATTAAAGTGCTCCACAGGCTCTGGGGGGTTAATAAAGGCCTTCTGAAGCAAAGCGATGCGTTCGTGTAAGAAAAATATCCGTTTTTAAAACTTAATCAACTAAAATAACTAGCCTCTGGCAGACGGCCTACACAGGTCGACTTACGCCAAAAGAGTAACACTTGATGATGTAGGAGTAGCGTAAGCTTTGATGCCTCTCGCGGTTCAAACAAACAGGGCTGGGCAACAAACTCAGTCTCCCCTGACATCTCTCTTTAAAAATGGTTGTTTTAGACTTCTAATTTGTGACTGGTGTTTTGTTTTTCGTTCGTCAAGGTCAAGGGGTACTGTTTGGCCGTAAATCGATGCGTACGGCTGTCTGCCGGAAGCTACTTATTTTAGTTGATAAAGTTGTAAATATGGATTTTTTTCTTACACTAACGCATCGCTTCGCTTCAGAAGGCCTTTATCAACCCCCCAGAGCCCGTGGATCACTTTAATCATGGATGGATGCACTTATGGACTTGTTCACTACCATTATAAAGCTTGGAACAGCCAATACATTTTTTAATATAACTCCGATTGTATTCATCTGAAAGAAGAATGTCATATACATCTAGGATGGCTTGAGGGTGAAATTCAAGGGGTAATTTTCATTTTTGGGTGAACTATCCCTTTAAAGGCACGGTTCACCCAAAAATGAAAACTATGAAACAAATTTTTTTCTGTGGAACATAAAAGGAGATAGTTTGATGAATGTTCACTCAACCCAAAACTCCTCCTTTCTCGCTCCACGTTACTGTTATAATACAATGTTGTATGTATTGTGACACAAGAAGCTATCAACCTTCAATTGTGCTCTCTTTTCATAGTGACGTTGAGGAGAAATCCATGATCTTCTCTATGGACCAGACTGAGTCTCTGTTCAAGCCTCACAACTTGAACGGTTTCTTCAGTCCAAGCAAAAGAGCCCTGGGCAGTGATCCAGGTGAAGCGCTCTTCACCAAACTCAAAGAGGAGCCCGAAGAGCTCACCCAATTGGCACCTACACCCGGTGACACCATCATCTCTCTTGACTTTGGTGAGAACTATATTTTTTTGCAGTTTTGGGCCAATATGGGATTTACAATGGTACCGATATCAGGGAACAGGGTGGCAGAAAGCAAATTAGACATTTACAACAGCTGAATACTTAAGAAATAACATACTGCAGGTTTTATTTTTATTATTTTTATTTCTTTCTTTTTCAAAAATCAAAAAATAATAACAAAAGATAGGCCTACTATTGTTCAGAAGTTTTGTTTTTGTTTTGTTTTTTCAATTAAGAAAGTAATACTTTTATTCTACAATGACATTAAATTGATCAAAAGTGACAGTAAAGATATTTATAATGAAAACAATTTATATTTCAAATAAATGCTATTGTTTTGAACTTCGTTGCACTGTTTTTAACATTGATTATAATAAGAAATGTTTCATGAGCACCAAATCATCATATTAGAATGATTTCTGAAGGACATGTGACACATAAGACTGGACTAATGATGCTGAAAATTCAGCTGTGTATCAGAGGAATAAATTACATTTCAAAATATATTGCAATAGAATACAATTCTTTTAAATTGTAATAATTCACAATAAAACTATATTTTGATTAAAAAAATGCAACCTTGGTGAGCATAAGAGACCACTTTTAAAAACATCAATACCTCAGAATTTTAAATGGTATAGTGTATATTGCAATAAACTATTAATCTAATAATGAATCAATGATGATTAATTCTTTTACAAAGAAAATCATTTTGGGCCATTTGGATTTTTTTAACATATTTATCCCCTAAAATTTTCTGTAACATGTTGCTTGGAATATTTTTGCCACTATACTAATTTTGTATTGTATTAAAGTCATTTCTTTTTTTATAAAAAAAATAATAATTATATTTTACTAAAATACAGTAAAAAAAAAAGTGTAGGGATATGGTGTCTAACTTTCCTGACAATAATTATCTAATTAAACAATCTATATTTTCCTATTATCATCTTAGCTTTGAGATGAAATCTTTTTGTTTTTGTTTTTTTTGATTGACCCAACAATAACCGTTGTTAATGAGCGAAGCAGGTGAAGGGTTATCAGCTAGTGTAGTCTCAAGAAGGCCAAAAAACCAGCTAGTTAATCACCCCGGCTGATATATTGGTCTATCACTGTTTTTATGCCACCTCTGACTTCCTACAATACAAATCTTTTCTTCAGGTCGGCCCCCGTATGAGGAGCACCCAATGTACAGCAAAGTGTCTTCTGTTGCTCCTCCTGTTTCTCACTCTATTCATGAAGGCCACAAGCCGAGCTATGCTGGAGACATGCCCAAGATGGCCGCCACTTTCTCTGTGCCTCAAGCTCCGCCTCCCAGTAGTGCTACTCCCAGCCTAAGCAGCTGCTCTACGGTAAACTCAAATTCTAAATCTTCTTATCCTCATACATTTCGTTGATCACTGATCACTGTACAGTATGTCTTCAATGCGTATCTTATATATTGAACAGCCCAGCAGCCCTGGAGATTACTACACCCCAGTGGACAGTGAGCTGAAGGTGGAGCTGACTGAGAAAATGTTTTCCTTGGACACACAAGAGACAAAGACTACCTGCAACCAAGAGGTTAATACATATTTTTAGTCTGTAACATTAATAATATTTTATTAATATTTATTTAATATTTAAAGGGATAGTTCACCCAAAAATTAAAATGTATTCACCCTCAGGTTGTTCCAAACTTGAATGGATTTTTTATTTTATGCTGGACTCAAAATATGTTTTGAAGATTATGGGTAACCAAAGAGTTGATGGGGCCCCATTGACTTCCATATCTATCCTTTAAATATCTTATAGGCCTATGTTTAAACATCTGCAGATGTTGCTTATGACTGCACACTGAAATTATTTTTGCAAATTTGCTTGTAAATCTAACAAATAATTACAAGGAAAGGGCAAGTAACGCATTAAATTACACTTTAATTGCATTAAAAGTTTTCATACTCCAATTTTAAAAACGTACTCCAATAATCTTTTTTTTTAACTTCAAAACATCTTTATTTGCAGTGAGACCTCTCTCTCAGTAATCTGCAATCAGTGGCTCAAGCTTTCGTTACTAGCTCTAAAATGACGTTTTGGAATTGGCAACACACACAATAGTGTTTTAAGGACAAAAACTTGACAAACGTCTTGAAAATACATCAACTGAATAATGTTTGGAGATGTGGTAACCGTAGTATAAGCGGAATAATTGACTCCGGGAAAACAATGCACATCCGAGAAAAAAAATCCACAAACTCTGCTTCGAGTCGTGGCCGCATTACCACCTCGAGTGTGCATTATTTTTCTAATAATTCAATGGCCCGGAGTCAATTATTCCTTACATATCTTGTGGAGTGCTCTCAGAGTATGTATTTATTTGTCATTTTACCTGTTGGAAACGGTGCGTAAAAGTGGATTTCAAAGATTTCTTATCCCGTTGCGCCCTCTACAGGTCCTTCTCAAAAAATTAGCGTATTGTGATAAAGTTAATTATTTTCCATAATGCAATGATAAAAATTAAACGTTCATATATTTGAGATTCATTGCACACCAACTGAAATATTTCAGGTCTTTTATTGTTTTAGTACTGATGATTTTGGCATACAGCTCATGAAAACCCAAAATTCCTATCTCAAAAAATTAGCATATCATGAAAAGGGTCTCTAAAAGAGCTATTAACCTAATCATCTGAACCAACTAATTAACTCTGAACACCTGCAAAAGATTCCTGAGGCTTTTAAAAACTCCCAGCCCTCAAGCAAGAGGGTAAGACACAAAAAGAAATTTCTGAACAAATAGGCTGTTCCCAGAGTGCTGTATCAAGGCACCTCAGTGGCAAGTCTGTGGGAAGGAAAAAGTGTGGCAAAAAACGCTGCACAACGAGAAGAGGTGACCGGACCCTGAGGAAGATTGTGGAGAAGGACCGATTCCAGACCTTGGGGGACCTGCGGAAGCAGTGGACTGAGTCTGGAGTAGAAACATCCAGAGCCACCGTGCACAGGCGTGTGCAGGAAATGGGCTACAGGTGCCGCATTCCCCAGGTCAAGCCACTTTTGAACCAGAAACAGCGGCAGAAGCGCCTGACCTGGGCTACAGAGAAGCAGCACTGGACTGTTGCTCAGTGGTCCAAAGTATTTTTTTCGGATGAAAGCAAATTTTGCATGTCATTCGGAAATCAAGGTGCCAGAGTCTGGAGGAAGACTGGGGAGAAGGAAATGCCAAAATGCATGAAGTCCAGTGCTGCTTCTCTGTAGCCCAGGTCAGGCGCTTCTGCCGCTGTTTCTGGTTCAAAAGTGGCTTGACCTGGGGAATGGCGCACCTGTAGCCCATTTCCTGTACACGCCTGTGCACGGTGGCTCTGGATGTTTCTACTCCAGACTCAGTCCACTGCTTCCGCAGGTCCCCAAGGTCTGGAATCGGTCCTTCTCCACAATCTTCCTCAGGGTTTGGTCACCTCTTCTTGTTGTGCAGCGTTTTTTGCCACACTTTTTCCTTCCCCCAGACTTCCCACTGAGGTGCCTTGATACAGCACTCTGGGAACAGCCTATTTGTTCAGAAATTTCTTTCTGTGTCTTACCCTCTTGCTTCAGGTTGTCAATGATGGCCTTCTGGACAGCAGTCAGGTCGGCAGTCTTACCCATGATTGCGGTTTTGAGTAATGAAACGGGCTGGGAGTTTTTAAAAGCCTCAGGAATCTTTTGCAGGTGTTTAGAGTTAATTAGTTGATTCAGATGATTAGGTTAATAGCTTGTTTAGAGACCCTTTTCATGATATGCTAATTTTTTGAGATAGGAATTTTGGGTTTTCATGAGCTGTATGCCAAAATCATCAGTTTTAAAACAATAAAAGACCTGAAATATTTCAGTTGGTGTGCAATGAATCTAAAATATATGAAAGTTAAATTTTTATCATTACATTATGGAAAATAATTAACTTTATCACAATATGCAAATTTTTTGAGAAGGACCTGTATAGGCTATGATCAGCGACTAGTCGACATCAAGCTTCAAGCATCATGACCGAGCATAAAAGTTGACTAGTCAATTAGTCTGTGCAACCTCTAGTCAATATTAGATTTAGGGGGGAAAAAACAGTTGTTGCACGTAGATTCTATTCTTTCTGACCATGACCTCTTCATGACCCTTCCAGACTGACTTGAGTGATCTGGACTTGGAGACGCTGGCTCCCTACATCCCCATGGATGGTGAGGACTTCCAGCTCAATCCCATCTGCCAGGAGGAGCCTGTATCTGAGGTCGGAGGCCTGGTAAATAACAAGCAGAGTTTCAGCAACATTACAAGCCTCTTCCAGCCCTTGGGGTCGCCTTCAGCAGACCCCTTCCAGCCCAACATGAGTTCAGGAGGGGATGAGCAGAGCATCAACGGGGGATCTGTGGAGTCGTGGCCATCTGTTCCCTACAGCAGGGGTTCCATGCAGATGCCTCCTTACCATGATCCCGCCAGCACCCCACTGTCCTCAATGGGAGGGCGTCAGAATCTGCAGTGGCCACCTGACCCTCCATTACCCAGCGAGGCTGGAATGATGGATCCTTTAGCTGCAAAGCGCTCTTGCCAAACCGTACCAGCAAATCGAATGCCATCTTATTTGCAAAGGTAATTCTGCATATTACAGGATTTTTCTCTTGGTTCAGTCGTAGGGTTTGCATTGGATGACACCTGTGTTTGTTTTGCAGGCCCATCGAGAACTTTGCGCAGAACTACAGAGATATGAGTCCAGCTCGACTTGCTCTCGCTAACAGTTTCAAGCGCTCGTTCACGCAGATGACCGCGGTTGGTTCATTTTTAACTTGAAATGGCATGCTCTGCTTAGTTTTCAAATATACACTTCCAGTCAAAGGTTTGGACACTACTTTCCAGTTTAGAATGGTAATAAATCCATGATAAAAACTACAGGAAATTTGCAGTGACGAAAAACTACCTCATATTTTATCTTGAAAGAGTTCCAATAGGCACATTAGACTGTCAATTTGTGAACACAACTTGGATAAGTTATGACAGGTAAACATGTCAGCCGTGTCAATTTCTCTTTTAATAGTTCTTTTAGTCGATTCTATTGATGTGTGAATAAAACATTATTTGTAGTGCACCTATGGCTCAATAGTAATAATTCAGTAAGCTTTGTGCTTTGATGATTTTTATATGAAACTAACACTGTGCTTTCAAATTCTGTCAATTTTTGAATTAAATTATAACAATAAATGCGCTCTTTAATGTGGCGTGACAGATTGTTGTAGTTGTAGTTTGAGCAGCATCTTTTCCTCTGCTAACACGAAATAAACAAGAATGAAGGTATGTTGACAAAAAAGCCATTCAATGTCTATCCCTCATTAGTCAGCTAAAAAAAAGAAAATTACTCTAGCTCCTCTCCGCTCATTTTGCAAAATTTGGAACAATATTCCAAAATTATAAAACAAATGTTTGAAAAAATAAAAAGTTATAAATAATTGAAATAAAATTATTTAAAAAATGTGCCTTGTATGTGCAATTGAAATGTTTATATACAGCTCAGTTTTATTTGAGTGTTGGTTCAATTAATTTGGTTTTGGTTTTCAGCTAAATGAAAACTTTAAATTCCGTTTCGTGTTTTGGTAAAAAATAAATGTTTGTGCATCACTATTTTTTAAGATCATGACAAATGTGAGTGCAGTCTGGTCCAGTATACTTCAGCCAAGAATATCCAAACATTTGGTGTAATGCGTGTAATATATATTTTCCATCCCATATTTGATCATTTTTGTTTAAATGGTAGTCTTATATCATACTATATGTTTTTAGGTTGAGACACCCGCCACTAAGTCACAACAGACAGTGTGGAAGAGACTTCGGCATGAGAGTTGTGCCGTCATGGAGAGGAAATCACTCAGCACTAGCGCTTTGTCAGGTATTACACTGAAAATTGATTATAATTGGTGTTTTTAAGAATTCCGTTTTGAAAAACGTGTGTGTGTATTTTTGTGTGTTTTTTTAGGGGGGTGTGAAATCAAAGTTTATGTTTTGATGTACCTTGTAGCTGGTTGGTTTGGTTCATGGTTTTTAACTATTTCACGAAGACTTTTTTAAAATTAATGGGAAAATACTTCCTGAACCAAGGCTGCTGAAAAAGTGAATGGCACTTTATAGCAAAATGTTAGAAGATTTTAGCAGCTGTCTCACAGAAAATATATCAATAATCAAATGTACTTATACCTAGACAAAGACATGGCCCATAATAGAGGCATGGACCACCAGTACAGGAAGACCCAGTTTTCGGATAATCGGGCAGCAAAGCGCTACCGAGAACAGTGTTGTAACTATAGAGAGTTCAACATGCAGCCTTTTTCCAAAATGGATGGTGAGCTCTTAAATGATACAATCACACATCTGCACTTGTACTTTATGCACTGTTGATGCTGATTCTCTGAACTGGTTATGTTCGCAGGAATTGCGAGTCGTCTTATCGGGCCCTCCTTCGAGACCTACTCTCTGCCTGAACTGACGCGTTACGACTGTGAGGTCAACGTCCCGTTGCAAGGCAATCTTCATTTGCTGCAGGGCTGTGACCTCCTGAGAGCATTAGACCAGGCCACTTAGACCAGTTTCTACATTAGCCCACAGAAATGCAGTCCCGCTTTACCCAACCCTATCGCTCATCTTACCCTCACCAACATGACAATAACCATCCCAGCTTTAGCACACCTCGGCTTGTTCGCAGTCATGCTTATACACCCTCTCACAGTCATACTGTACCTACCTGACTGCATACATGACAAAAGTAGCTTTGATTCTATTTGTATTGTCTACATCTTCATAAATTATATACATGTGCTATTTTTTTAGTTGCGAGAATTTAAGTATTTTGGAGGAGATTAAATGTTGTGTTGTCTTCGTCTGTGTTTCTCTGCTTGTCAGATGAAGTTTCATTGAAACTGCTTTTAGAATTTTTCCCTCGTCTTTTTCTCTATCAATGTCCGACAAAGCAAGAAAGAAAGAAAAAAGAATCTACTGTAAGCGACTTGTTTTTAAATGTTCTAAATTCTTTCATTTGTTCTAACTTTCCTACCTCTGACACATCATTAAAGACCCCATGAGAACAAAATGTCAGTTTTGAGCTTGTCTATATGCTAGTGCAGTGATTCCCAACCTGGAGTCCAAGGTGTGTGTAATCCAAGCCTCTTTATTAAATAATAAATAGTATTAACAATAGCTGCTCTTCAGTCTGCATACATTTTCTGCTCTCCTTCCACTCGCTTCTCAACACTTCCCCTCACACAAATGGGTACGCTCCAAATAAGGGGTTGCCGGATATCACAAAAAAAAGCAGCCTGGTGTAATATATTGCGCGTTAAGTAGGAGATAGTATTCTCAAAACAAGCCCCTTAAAAATGCATGATAAGCAGAAATGGCAAAACTGTTCCGGTAAAAACAATTAAAAGAGAACTGATATTACTAGTATTTTACTAAATGAAAAAGCAGGAAAGGTATTTTATCATGAATAAAATAGTTCAATGTGAAATATTATTTAATAAAAACAATCAAATGACATGGATTATTATAATAAATGAACATTTTCGATACGTAAGGAGAGGGGCTTAAAGGACAAAAGGTTGGGAACCACTGTGCTGGTGTACAACTAAAAGCTAGACTTTTTTTAGGAAAATGAGAAAAAATATTGATGACATCATCCTGTACTACGATGATTTTTGTCCAATGAGATTATCTGAATGAGCATGTCCTTCCCTCTGTAATAAGCTACTAAATAGCAAATCATGGTTCAAGACCGTAACAACATAAAGGCATAAAAAGAATAATCCTTCAATATTTCCAACCCAAACTTCCTGTTTCAGCAGGAAATTTCAACAAAGGAAAGAAAACTGAGCTCGCATGCCATTTCATGGGGTCTTTAAGCCTTGTCTTCACTGACCACTTTCAGTGTTTTTGTTATTCAAGTGCCTTTGTTCGATTAGCAGCGATACTGTGTTTCTGTCTCTGATCTGTTTATTGCCTTATAGTGGAGACCACTTAAATACATATATTTTTTGTCATTTTAGCTGTAAACATACATATTTAAAGGAATATGCTCTAAGATTTCTACTATAGATTTCTAATTTGATGAAAAAGTTAAGCTAAGGTACTTTGTCTTGTCTACTCAGTAGATGTGAATCAGAGTCCTTCTAGAGTCTGCAGTGCTGGTGTCCTGTGTTTGTTCTTGGTGGCATTTTCTGGAAATATGCAAATGCTTATTACATTTATTGCCAGGCCAGTACAGTACAGTACAAAAAAAAACCTGTTTTAGATATGTAGCATATTGGATCCTTAATTTTAATCTTAGTGATCTCTTGCATTGTTTAAAGATAATGCTTTATGCAGTCTGACCCTATGCATACATAACTTGCATCTTTTTATTTGAATTGCCCTAATGTTGTCTTTAAAGTTGAATCCTAAAGCATCCGAATTGTCTGTTAGTATGACCGCTGCAATATGTAGTAATGTAGCAAGAACTATGGTTGTTGATATTTCCGTACTGTTATGCTTACACAAATTCTCAAAGAACTTTAGATCATCTGTTAAATTCTAATGTAAATCTAAACCCCTGGGGGGAAAAAGTGGGACACATAAGATTTAAAGTAATTAAAGGTACAAAGATAATGTTTGGCACACAATCCAGTTTTTAAAGTAATAGCCAGTTTTTGTGAGCAGACTGGAGATGTGTTGCTTTATGATGGATTTTGGGCAAAGATTGTAAGATCTGAGAGAGTGGCTAAGCACAACTAAGCAAATCTAATACAGCACAGGAGTGAATGGCACGAAACCTGTCTCGGTCTTCAAAGAGGAAAAAACTTGTAAATTGTATTATAAGATTATATGAAATTGTGCCTGTTTTTAAGATTTTATTGCATTTTTTTCATTACTGTTTACCCCCAACAACAACAACAAAAATTCCTTCACAAACCTCTCGTAACTTCGTGTCATTATCTGAATGCAAAAAAAAGATATATTGTGAAAAATATATTATTTTTAAAATTTTATTAATAATTTATTGATTTTTCCCTATTTTAAATTTCTCTTTACATTCGACATGGAGTTTAATAAAATATATATATTCTTTGTGTTTTTCATTTTTCATTTTAAATGTATTTATTTGTATTCTACATTTTTATTATTTGAATTAAGAATTAGCTTTTTATTAATTAACAAACCCCTAAAGCACTTAAAGTTGTAGAATGTAATATATATTGTGTTCTCTTTGTATTTTTATATCAATGTGGTACAAAATTATTTTAATAAATTATCTGTGTGATACACAAGTTAGGTCAAAAGTAATCTAAAAGTAGTCGAATAGTAGTCAGATTACATTACCTTAAATGTGTAAGTTACTAACTACAATTTCCACCGTGTTCTGTCGTTCCATCTGTAACGTTCTAGGGTTTGTAGTTTTAAAACTAGATTTCACAGACTAGATGTCCATGCTCAAGCCTAGACTGACACACCTATCTGGTACTGTGATAGACAGTTACAGTAGACACAATATGAGAGTAGGAAAGAGACTGGTAGACAGATAATAAGTGTCCAAGCTTTGCAACTTTTCCTCATCTTGGATAAGGTGGAACACTCTGTGTTCAGGGAAAACTATATTGTTGTTCCCCAAATAAACCATCTACACTGAATTGATTTTTATGGCTGGGCTGATTTTTAGTAAATGGCAATAATTTCATATTTAAACTGTTACATGTGCTTTAACATTAGCAAATCTAGGTCACTGCCCATTTAGTCACTTAAAACTATGCTATAAAGCAATGCTTATTACTTGAATTTTCATATATTAATGCCAACGGAGGAAATGGTGAACGTGTGGTCCAGTCTGCAGTTTTCTCAAAGCAGTGCAGCCATGATGATGATGTTACAGTGAGAGTTGTGCATTTGAATGTGCAGAAAGTACTGGTACATGTATGTCTGTCTAATATCTACTACTATGAAGGTCATTCTCCAGACTGAGACCCCACGAAACCCATTACGACATTTGGATTTTGAATGATACTGCCCTCATTTGCTCGATTGGTTTCATGGTTATTCTTCAACTTTAAAGACAACATTAGGATGCTGATACATAAATTAGGCAGGTTCTCATTAAAAAGTAAGCAAATACATATTTTAATATGCTAAATCTATATTGACATTATTATAATACTGTTATTATGATTATTGTTGACATTACTGTATGGGAACTTTTACCCAATAAGTTGTATCTGTGCACTGATATCTTATTAAAGCATATCAATCTTCTGTTGCTGGTTTCTTTTTCGTATTCATTCATGGTAAAAAATAACATTCCTGTACTTCTCTGTACCATAGTATACCCCATACATAAAATTAGTTTGGCGGTATGGTACATTATTTGGTAATACCATGGTACTTCAAGGAAAGGTTATAACTTTGTGCCTGGGTGGGACAATGTACCCGCAAAATCAAGTTACTCTTAAGGGACAAGTCCAAAACAACATGGTATTTCCGTAATAAATGTACAAAAACATGGTATCACTCACGTTTTAATAGATTTCTTTTTTTTTGTAAAAACAGTATCAGTAATATTAGCCATGTTTTACAGTAATTTTGTCCATGTTCTTAGGCACATTGCAATACGTTTTTTTATAGATACTAATGTTCAGTAGTTACATTTTATTAAATAACAAACCGTTATATAGTTTGGAAGCTGTGTATACAGTAGTTGAAAAACTTGGTAACACTTTAGTTTAGGGTCCAATTCTCACTATTAACTAGTTGCTTATTAGAATGAATATTACTAGGATATTGGCTGTTTATTAGCTTTGCTTATAAAGCACATATTAATGCCTTATTCTGCATGACCTTATTCTACAGTACATCCCTAATCCTACCCAATACTTAAACTTAACAAATACCATACTAACTAATAATAAGCAGTAATTAGGAGTTTGAAGCAAAAAGCGTAGTTAATTCTGTTATGTGTATATTTTATTCTATTCGTTTTATATATTTCTATTTGGCTTTTAACTTATTTTTATTTCAACTTTAGTTTTAGGATCTTTAGTAGCCTACTTATTTTATTTCTGTTAATTTGCAAGGCAACATTTCTCATTTTCACTTTTTTTCCAGCTTTATTTAAATTGAAATAATTAAAAATATTTCTAGTTAACAATAACAACACTGCTCATCCAATCAGAATTTAGATTCAACAGTGTCTTTTATAAAACGCCTTTAGAAAACCTTAAAGCATTTGACTCAACTGTAAGCCAACTACAACACGTAGACACTGTACATGTATAGATTTGTTACTTATGTAAAACCTGCATAAAACAGCTCAAGCATTTCAATAATGTGCCTCCAGCTTTGAAACAAATTTGCAGCTCAGCTATTCTAAAAATAAATACATCAATCACCATTAAGCTGTGTGCGTTTGGATCTTTCATAGCGGCAGTATGTTATTTCTGTCATCTCAATGGTATGTCACAGCTTAACTTGTTTAATTTTTTAAATAATGAAGTGAAAATAAATAATTAAAAGTAGATAATTCTCAGAAAAGACACAGGATACAACTATTAAAGTAACTGGCAAAAAATGACAGCCACATTTCACTAATGTGCTGAGAGGATAGATAGACTGGTTTAAATTGACTTGAGGAAATTAGGCAAACCGTGTAACTCCTGGACCCTAAAATACAGGGGGGAGACAGACAGCCCTCCCCTAAATGTCCCTACTATAGCTATTGCTCTGCCCAGGAAAATAGCCCAAGGATGTTTGCCAGTACTGACATTCCAAATAAAGGAAATTTCCATTAGCAAACTCTCTCCATCTCAGCCATTGCAACCAATAGTGGCAGTTTTTATGCCAAAGGGCATTACAGAGACTTTGTAAAAACCTCAAATAGAGAGAACGCAGATTAGAAAGGTAAAATGCCTACGTTTGCATACAGTCAATGTCAGTAATGATCCTTTCAACCATTATAGGATGCCAAATGGGTCTAAAGACCAGTGCCAAATCAATTGGTGTCCTTGGCTAACCCATAGGTTAGCCACACAAACTTAACGAATGTCCTCCTCCCTCACCACCTGTGGAGTCACTTCTGTGCTGAGATGTTTGCTGGACGTTCGCCTAGCCAAACCTCCTCTCTCGTTTATTTGTTATTGTCCTTGTTATTTCTGTTTGGAATATGACGCACATCCCTTCCTTGCTCTCCATCTTCCAAAGACAAATGGACACAAATGGAGGTTGCCTCACGCAGCTTCCCGTCTTTGCACAGGTACTGTGTCTGAGGCGCTGTATTAGCAAACACAAAAAAATTGTCAAATAAGTCAACCTGAAGTGCAAACCATTAACAACACCTCGGTTAATGTCCATTGATCCATAACGTGCATGCTGAGAGCTGCCCAATTCTAGACACAGCATGTTCATTTTCTGTTGCCTTTGATTTCAGAGTCTTAAATGTCTATATGTAGTGGCACCTTAGATTGTTGCAAGTTAGCAAGTTGAAACAAAATGAAATGAGCAAAAACAAACTTTTTAAACTAGATTTGCAATGCAGCAAAGGAAATAGTGTAAAGGTTTTGGATAAGCTTAGATTTTAGACTGTGCATAAATGAAAGGCTGTTGTCAATACTCTAAATATGTCTTGTTTTCTGTGTGTGAATAAACACATTTTGACAACATATATTTCCAGCATAATGAGGTTGTATAGTTATATAGATTTATATTCTTGGAAATGTTTCAAAGAATTTGTAAATTCAGAGAAATTCACAATTTTAAATAGTGCCCGTCCCTTGCCACTTGTCGCCTGTCAATGATGTAATATCCGCATTATTCCTTGTTTCCGCTTGTACTGCCATAGTAATCATGGCGACAGACGTGGACAACTGCGTAATGTTTAGCGGCATGCTGTTGTTGTTTTGTTAAAAAATTATGGACCATGGCAAGCAGATTTTGGGACAAAAGGAGAACTAAAATGAGGATCAATATCGGCGTGGCGTTTTCGAGATGCAGAGAGCTTTGCGGGAAACTTTTGATTTGACAGAGCATCAATATATGCCTTTGTTATTGTAAAAGGTTAGCGACCCCTAGCGGCGAAAAAAAATTAAATATTGTAGCTTTAATGTAGGTTTTTGGTCAGCCTGCTTCAATGCAGTGGAGAAAATTCCTGTGAGGAGAGATGAGTTGATGTCCAACACATCTCCTATAAAAAAACATTGTAAGTAACTATGGTAAGTGTAAGATTGACCTCTGGTTAGGTGTTTGTGGTATTTTTGGGAGAAACAGTGCATGTTTGTGAACAGGCTTTGTGAAGAGCAGCCGAGGCTCTTATCTGGCTTCAGTAAGGGACAAACACACTGTAATGAGAATGAACCCATGCTTAATCATTATTTATTCTGGAAGCAATCACAGGAAAAAAAGAAAAACACTGGGAGAAATTATAGAAAATAAGCAAAACAGTTTAGCAGTGAGAGACTTCTCTTCCTCTGCGTCTTCCCTAGGGTCATTTTATCATGTGGGCCATTTCGGCAGTACCACTGTTTAAAGCACTGACGCAAGCCCAAACTTCATCCTCCTCAGGGGCAAACGCATGCATCTCAATCATAACAATCCCCTCCTGGAGGCTTTGTGTGTTTCTTCCTTCCCATGGACACTGGACTAGACTCCTTACGAAAGCCAGACTTCCACTCTTTCCCCAACTACAAAGATTTCTTTTTTGGATCAGTTGATTCAAAGATGTCTGATCCTTATAGTGAAAGAAAACAAAGTGCAGGAAAATAGGAGGGTCTGCCAATTCAGACCATAGGGCTTCCTCTTTCTTTAACGCTCCAAAATGATTGCTACCAATAGGATTGCACAATTGGCTGAGAAATAATCCTTTTAAAAATAATAAAGGTAATTTCCACACGCACACAGACAACCACACAAACATTTTCAGTCACTTAACCTTAGTGTACTTTACAATTATACAAAGCATGTTTCATATCATCATTGATAGATAAATAAATACACGGTAAAAAATGTTTTGTTGGTTATAAATGTGTTCATTTTTAAAATAAAGGGTTAATTAATTCACCTCACAATGAATATTCTAACATTATTTACTCATCCTCATACTATTTCGAATCCATATGACTGATCTTCTGTGGATCATTAAATGTGAATTTTCAAAGAAAACGATACTCTGTTACTAACGTAACCTCGGTTCTCTCTAGAAGAGGGAACGAGTATTGCGTAAGCTAGCTTACGCTACAGGTAAAGTCATCTTTGCTCGAGATATTGAAGCCAAAAATTATCCTTAATTTTGTATTTATTGTCAACGCAGTGAAGCAGCCAGCAGACCTAGAGCAGGCCATCTTGTGTGCTCATTGGCTGCCCTGCGGCAACTGCTGCAGCCTACCACTGAGCCTCACGCGTGACGTCACGTCCAATGAGGGCGCTTCGCGCCATTACGCGTCATAGAACGCCAATATGGGGGTGGCTTCGCGTATAAAAGCCAGGCTCGTAGGCTGCGTCACTGGTTTCATCAGCTGAAGCGAAAATCGCTCGTGGCGCCTGCACGGTCAGGTTACGCAATACTCGTTCCCTCTTCTAGAGAGAACCGAGGTTACGTTAGTAACTCTCTTAATAGAGGTTCTCTCGTATTGCGTAAGCTAGCTTACGCTACGGGAACCCATTGTCAACGCCGTGCGCGCCCAGTCTCAACTTCATGAGTCACAGGGATTCCCTGGGAACATAGATAAGTGGGAACAGGTCGCCGGCAAAGCGGGCCAGCACATGTTATAAGCACATACAGGGTATACAGAGCGGGTTCGCCGGTCCATATAACTATTCACCATGTAGTGCAGCTCAACCAGGAGAGCTAACGTCGCATGAGAGAAGTCTGCGCAAGATAATCTGGGCAGAACAAACACACTGCTCACATTGACAGTAGTCTAGCCTCCAAGGCGGGAACTTAAAACCTAACAAATGTGGACGGAGAGGCCCAGCCTGCCGCCTCACAAATGTCATGATTGGAAATTCCGCTTGACCAAGCCCACGACGAGGCCACGCCTCTGGTGGAATGCGCCCTGATGCCCAAGGGGCATTGCAGACCTTTAGACTTATAGGCAGATGTGATAGCTTCCACTATCTATTTGGACAGGCTCTGTTTCGCGGCGGCGAGACCCCATTTGGCCCGAAATCAAGACACGCTGCGCTAACGGATTGCGTGTGTAAATCCCACACACGTTTAACTGATGACAGAGCTGTCAGAAAAACGGTTTTGAGCGAGAGGTACTTTAGGTCCACGGAGTCTAATGGTTCAAAGGGGAAAGCTTTCAGGGCCTCTAGCACCAGTGAAAGATCCCACATGGGAACCGGCGGGGGTCGCGGGGGATTCATCCGTCTAGCTCCTCTAAGGAAGCGAATGACGAGCTCGTTCCTTCCTATTGACTGGCCGCGCGTCGTGGATGGGGACCTGCCCTTATCCAACAGCTCTTGAAGGAAGCTAAGCAACCCCAGGACCCCACACATTTGTGGGTCTAGATCTCTATCAGCACACCATTTGGAGAACACTGACTATTTAGACGCGTAAAGCCGCCTCGTAGAGGGAGCTCTGGATTGCGTAATCGTGTTCATCACTCCTTCTGGGAGTACAACGGGTATCCGTTGATTAACCATACGTGCAGAGACCAGCGCTCTGGATGGGGATGCCAGATTGAGCCGCGGGCTTGAGAGAGGAGATCTCTCCTCACCAGAATCGGCCAAGGGGCTGTGTGGGATAGCCGCATCAGCTCCGGGAACCAGGTTTGATTCTCCCAGCGCGGGGCTATAAGGAGCACCGTGTGGCGCATTTCCCTGATTCTCTTGATTACCTGTGGTAACAGAGAGACTGGAGGGAAAGCATAAAGTGGGAGGCTGGGCCAGATTTGGGACAGCGCATCCTCGTTCTTTGAAAAGAACAGCGGGCAATGAGCGTTGTCTTTTGACGCAAAGAGGTCGACTTTCGCTTTGCTGAAGAGGCGCCACAGTAACTTGACTGTTTGGGGGTACAGGGACCATTCCCCTGGGGGAACATAGGTCCTCGACAGTTTTTCTGGACCGTCGTTCAAGTGGCCTGGCACATGCGCGGCTCTCAGCGAGCGCAGATGGCCCTGAGACCATATAAGAAGGCGCTCCGTCAGATGGCAGAGGTTTCTGGATCTCACGCCGCCCTGACGGTTTATGTAGGACACCACAGAAATGCTGTCCGAGTGGACCAGTACATGGTTGTCCTGTATGAACGGGAGGAAGCATTTGAGCGTGTTCTCGACCGCTATCATTTCCAGACAGTTTATATGGAAGCGTTTCTCTTGGTCTGACCACAGGCCAAAGGCCGGTCTACCCTCGAAAACGGCGACCCAACCTAGGTTGGAGGCATCCATCGAGATGACCAATCGGTGTGAAACAGCTCCCTTTGTCACTCCCCCCTGGTACCAGTCGACCGCTAACCAGGGCTGAATGCCCTGCAGCTGATGCCATACAGCCTAGCATCCTCTGGAATGTCTTCAGAGGTGTAATGCTGACCTCCTGGAAAGATGGGGCTAGCTGTCGAACAAGGCGCGCGCTGTGTCGATAAGCGGGCCGTCATAGCCACAGAGTCCAGTTCTATTCCTTGGAAGGAAACTGACTGACTGGGCAGTAATGAGCTCTTGGTCCAGTTGACCGTGAGACCCAAGCTTTCCAGATGGTTGAGAAGTACAGCTCTGTGAGATAACAGTTCTATCTCTGACTGGGCTAAAATCAACCAATCGTCCAAATAGTTCAGGGGGGCGAGAGCCACATCCATGCACTTCGTAAATGTACGGGGCACTAAGGATAGGCCGAACGGGAGGACGATGAATTGATATGCCCGACCGTCAAAGGCGAATCTCAAGAATGGCCTCTGTGAGGCTGTTGCCATGTAACAGAGCGGGCAGAGAGTAGGTCTGAGCACAGATTTGTGGGCACATTCTCTACATCTAACACTCGAGCGGCATTTGCCAGCTTTATGAGAGTGGGCTCTGTGAGCATGTGAGATACATGGGGCATAGTGTTTATGTGTAGCGGTGAGCACTGACTTGTGGGCACGTTTTCTACACACAAAACACACTCTGCGTGAGCCGGATAACCAGAATTTATACTCTTTCTGAGATTTCTCTGGGTCGCCGTGAAAACGGCGTTTGTGTGCAGGCGAGCGGGCTGTGTTGCCGACTCGTTGGCTGCAATATGAATTTCTGCAGTAGCCTTCTCTGAGGGGACTGACAGGACGAGATGTTTTGACGGTGGTCCGGCCACAGTGAGACCAAGGCATATTTTCCTTACTGGCGTTGCTAGGAGGACTTTCCCTGCTCGGGCTTCAGCACAACCTTGGGCCGGGGTCGCCGGGGGGGAGGCGGTCTGCGCCCGGAAGAGTGTGATGTAGGGCGGCCGCCCTGTCGACGCAGCGGAGGCTGAGGCTGGGCTGGGCACTTCCTAGCGCGTCGCTGCAGGAAGAGATTCGTGGCTTGTGTGGTCTTCTGCACTCCGGAGAAGCTGTCGACGATCCCGTTCACCGCTGGGCCGAAGAGACCGGAAGGGGAGAGCGGCGCATCGAGGAACACGGACCGCTCAGCTTCCCCCATGTCTGCCAGCGTCAGCCAGAGGTGCCTCTCTGTGACGGTGAGCGAGGCCATACATCTGCCCATTGCCTGAGCTGCAGATTTTGTAGCGCGAAGGGAGAGATCCGTTGCGCTCCTCAAATCCGTAATGGCGGCCGGGTCCTTGCTTTTCTCGTCCCACTCACGGAGGAGATCAGCCTGAAGGATCTGCAGCACGGCCATCGAGTGCAGGGTGGAAGCAGCTTGTCTGGCGGCAGCGAAAGCGCGGCCTACAAGGGCTATGGTGGTCCTGCAAATTAAGTTTTAAAGCTTGCTCTTATTGTTCAAGATCAAGACACATTAGCTCAACCAATGCTACTGAATGAGTTTAATGGTGGAAAACTATCCATTTGTCTTTACAAGCATTTGCAAGGAAACCTGTAAACAGTCCTTTTTTTTGCAGTTCTGAGAAATTTAAAAAAAAACAACAACCTCAGAATACCCAGAAATGTCAAATGACTCAAAAAAAATTCGCTAGATTTGTTGGACCGAGAAGACTTCATATGTGAACTCAAAAACCTATCCACTATGATAGAGCTTTTACCAAGCTCTCTATCTAGTGTAATTGGACCATTACAAATAGTGCAGTCGTTTGGAGAGATGTTAGCGGTGTTTGCCAGCATGTTAGGACACTGATAATTATCTTAAGCACGATGCTGAATTCCCTGAGCTCATTTAAAATGCATCATAATGGGTTTGGATTTATATAGACCGCTGTACCTAGTGCACTTGTCCTTAACTTCTGCCCTGTCCGACCAAATGTGGCAGTAAAAGAATTGCTGAAATCACGTATATATTTGTGCAAATAGTTCCTGCACTAAACTCAGCCCTCTAATGTTTTGTATATATTCCAAAAATCTAAATTGGGCATTTTCTCTGTTGTTGAACCCACGTGTTACATACTGCTCCGAGACTTGGGTTGAGGATCCAAACGCAGGTTTATTAGGGCAATCCAGAACAGGCAATAAGTCAAAACACACAAGCAAACAATCCAAATGAGGAAAAAAAGGGCAGAAAACACAGGCAAAAAGGGTGATCCAGAAAACAGACAGAGAATAATAATAATAAAAAAAACAAGACACAGGAAACCAGAATAATGCTCAGAAACGCATTGTAATAACATTCAAGACTTCGCAATGAGTGAGTGAAAACACGGAGCCTCACGCGTGACGTCGCACCCTCTACGCTTCACAGCCCGCCAAAATGGGGATGGCTTAACGTATAAAAGTCAGGCTCAGAGGCTGCGTCACTGGTTTCATCAGCTGAAGCGAAAATCGCTCATGGCGCCTGCACGGTCGGGTTACGCAATACTCGTTCCCTCTTCTAGAGAGAACCGAGGTTACGTATGTAACCGAGTACGTTCTCTTACGAGAGGTTCTCTCACATTGCATAAGTTGCTTACGCTACGGGAACCCATTGTCAACGCTATACGCGCCCAGCATCTACTACATGAGTCCCAAGGATTCCCGGGGAACATAGATAAGTGGGAAACAGGCAGCCAGCAATGCGGGCCAGCATATGTTATAAGCACATATAGGGTATACAGAGCGGCGTTGCCGGTCTATATAAATATTCACCATACAGTGCAGCTCAACCAGGAGAGCTAAGGTCGCGTGAGAGTAGTCTGCGCATGATAAATCTGGGCAGGGCATACACACCGCTCGTACTTACAGAAGTCTAGCCTGCAAGGCGGGAACTTCCAGGTTATAAAACCTAACAAATGTGGACGGGGAGGCCCAGCCTGCCGCCTCACAAATGTCCTGAATGGAAATCCTGCTGGACCAAGCCCACGACGAGGCCATGCCCCTGGTGGAATGCGCCCAAATGCCCAAGGGGCATTTCAGACACATAAGCAGATGCAATAGCTTCCACTATCCATCTTCCACTTCCACTATCCACTATCCTCTGTTTCGAGGTGGCGAGACTCCTGGTGCGCCAACCAAACGAGTCAAAGAGCTGTTCCGAGCGCCTGAAAGGGGCGGAGCGCGTAATGTAAGCCCTCAGAGCCCTGACGGATAGAGGAGATTAATATCGCTCTCACTATCGGATGCTGGCAGAGCCGATAGAGAAGTGACCTGTGCTCTGAAGGGAGCGCCCAACACTTCAGGGACATAGCCATGCCTTGGTTTGAGGATGACTTCAGAGTCATTTGGCCCGAACTCAAGACAAGCAGCGCTAATGGATAGCGCGTGTAAATCCCCCACACGTTTGACTAATGACAGAGCTGTCAGAAAAACGGTTTTGAGCGAGAGGTACTTTAGGTCAACGGACTCTATCAGTTCAAAGGGGAAAGCTTTCAGGGCCTCTAGGACCAAGGAAAGATAGGGACCGAGGGAACCGAAAGATAGGGACCAAGGGAACCGACGGGGTTCGGGGGGGTTCATCCTTCTGCCTCCTCTAAGGAAGCGGATGACAAGCTTGTTTCTTCCTATTGACTGACCGCGCGTTGACTCAGTGAACGCTGCAACAGCCGCCAAATATACTTTAAGCGTGGATGGGGACCTGCCCTTATCCAACAGCTCTTGAATGAAGCCAAACAACCACGGGACCCAACACTTTCGTGGGTCTAGATCTCTATCAGCACACCATTTGGAGAACACCGACCATTTAGACGCATAGAGCCGCCTCGTAGGGGGAGCACTGGATTGCATAATCGTGGAGGCTAATAGCACTAAAAAAGGATACTCGACGCCGGATGGCGTAGCAGGCACAGAAGGCTGAAGGTGGCGAAGACGACCGGCTTCTTCAGACGCTTTCCTCTGCGTGCTGGTCGCTAGTTTCAACGGCGCACGGCTTCTCTCAGAGTCCAGCGATGCGGAGAGCTTCGCTGAAGATGATGAAATCAGTGACGCAGCCTCCGAGAGTGACTTTTATACGCTAAGCCACCCCCATTTTGGCGGGCTGTGACGCGTAGAGCGCGCCACGTCACACGCGAGGCTCAGTGGTAGGCTGCAGCAGTTAAGATAGCCTGCTCTATGTCTGCTGTCTGCTGGCTGCTGCACTGCGTTGACAATAAATGGAAAATTAAGGATAAGTTTTGGCTTCAATATCTCGAGAAAAGATGACTTTACCCGTAGCATAAGCAACTTACGCAATACGAGAGAACCTCTCGTATGAGAACACTATAGACTGAACACATAATAAGTATGTGCATGACGTAATCGTTTTCAGAGATTCGGGTTTTTGTTGTTTACACGGTGAATTTTTCAAAACCTTGCACTTTGAAACCCATTTTCAAAAATTAGCATTTCAGGCACCCAAAACGCTGTTTTCGTGTAAGTGAACTCCCAAAATGCTTAAAAAGTTTTAAGTTTTTAGTTGAAAACAGTGTCGTGTAAAGAGCCCCTTGTCAGGCAAACACAAACGAGTTAAATCACACACAGGTGGAATGAATGAGACCATAACGAGTCAATGTGTTTTGGAAAGTGTATCATGATGGGAAAGCAGTACATGAGACGGAAGGAGTGTCCTCTGGGGGTTATCACCACGGAGAAGGCCACAGGAGTGCTTTAAAGTGTTTGTGTAATGCTTCCTACCCAATAGTTTCTCTATGATGTCGTGATGGCAGGTGAGAGCAAAAATAAACACTATTAAACTGGCACTATCTGCTTTGGGGACACTTAAACACTTAAAGTGTTAATTTAGCATAATTTAAATACTATTATAGTGGGATATATTTAATCATTTAAATTTACTTTTATTTTATGTTTTCAGATTTCTTTTTCTTTTTGTTAAATTTTTGTAGTAATTTTGACATATGTTTTTGTCATTTTTGTTAGTATTAGGTTAGTATTAGGTTATTTTTAAATATATTGTTAAGGTTTAATTTCTTTTTAGTTCAGTTTAACTTTTTTATTATTTCCATTCAGACATTTAAAGTGCTTGAACTTAAAACCAATTCAAAATTTCTTATTTCCGTTTTGTTTAAGTTTTTCATCTAGAAGTTACATTTTATTTTATATCAGCACATAATCAGATGTTTATAATCGATAATTAATGTTTAAAATTGAAAAAAAGAGAGATTGACAATGGTAATTTAGCAATGTTTAAACAATAAAGAAATTAATGATTTCCAAGACTTTAAATGGATGGACAAAAAAATAGATAATATTAAAAATATCTATATGACAGTAGGCCTATGTAGGGCGTTTCTTACCTTTGGTATTGAAAATCGATACATTTCAAGGTATTGTGACAACACTAGCGTAGGGTGCCATTTTCAAAGGGTGCCTTGACTGAAAAAAGGTTGGGAAACACTGGTCTATTATTTCTAACCCCAGCATACTTTCTGGTGTATTATGAATACATAAACCTTTGTGGTCACTAACAAGAGGTGATGTCCTCTTTGCATTTCCCAGGTTAAAGGTCATTCAAATGAGCATGAATATGTCCTTGAATAATTCAAGGGCTGCATCTGAAATCACATACTTTAGTAGCCAAAAAACATTATGTGAATAGCGTAGTATGTACAAATCTACAATATTCATAAAAGAGTAGGCAAAAAAAGTCCAGATGACCTACTACTTGTGGCAAGATTATATAGACTATATAGAACATTGCGAAATATGCTTATTCCTACTCCGGGATGTGATTTGATATGCAGCCATGGTAAACAGTGTGTGTTCTTGTGGAACTATCAGCCAATCAGAACCATCACCAAGTCATTTACATGCGGCTCTAAAGTGAGTCAAATGCGGTTTAGCTTTCAAATCATGTGCTTCGATGGTCCAGCCAACCAGCTGCCACTGAGATGAACGGGATGCTAACGGATGTTAACTTCCTTCAGGTATTATAGATCTCCTTGATGACCACATACATGTTGCAACGATTTATTGCAAACAAAGTGACAGAGTAAAGTCCAGGTTCAGAAAGTAAAAGTCCTCCTCAGTTGTTCCAATCACCGGGATTTGCTGATTAGCACAGTTTTTCAGCCAGGAGATAGAACTAATTAGTGAAATCAGCTGACTGAATTCATGGGTGGAATAAACATCAGGACTTTTACTTTTGGACCCCTGGACTATACACCTCTGCAAAGTGGTGCAGCTAAGAATTTGATACGGTTCATGCTTTTCTGATTTACAGGAACCTTGAAAACAGCAATGCATAGGCCTACTTTCCAAGTAAACGGTAAAGCTTTGATTCGTTTCACTCTGTTCTGTTTGCTGAAGAATAGTGATGGATAGTTGCCCAAATCACATGCAAAAACAACTAAATACTCAAACCTTCACATTTATTCATGTTCCAATGCTATTTCTCTCGTTAAGCAAACTTGACCTTTTTGTCAACAGAATGTGTTTAAATCAGCAGAACTTTGACATGTGCAAGAGTAACTTTTGTTACAGTAAACATCTCTCAGCTGTGTGACCACATGCTAACAGCCAATCAGGATCCTCTAAATGCTAATCTTGGATTGCTGTATCCTCCCTGGTGTGTTTCAGAGGGCTTATGGGATTGTCTTATGTCTCCCAGCATCACCTTGTCTCCGCCAAGTCCACACTGTCCCAGACACGCAGTGCTTAGTGTCCCAGAAAACCCGGCAGACTGTGGGCGGCTCTGTCCTCATCCTCAATGAGAGGCAGTGTATCCTCTGAGAGTTCTCCAGTTTGAAACAAGCGAGGTGTCAGTAATTTAATTGCTACTTCTAATGATGGCGTGGAGCGGTGAAGCACAGATGGAGCATAGGGCTTTTAATTAATGCCTACAATGATGTCACAATTCATTTCCTCTATGTTACAGGGGTGCATTACTATCTATCTATCTATCTATCTGTCTATCTATCTATCTATCTATCTATCTATCTATCTATCTATCTATCTATCTATCTATCTATCTATCTATCTATCGATCCATCTGTAAGTCGCTAATCCTCACCAAGATTGCATTTATTTAATCCAAAAATACAGTAAAAACAGTAATATTGTGTTTTTTGTGTTGTTGTGATTGTAATTTATTCCAGTAATGATAAAGTTGAATTTCCATCTGCCATTATTGATTTTGGTCTTTGAGAAACATTTCCAATTAATGTGGAGAACAGTTGTGCTGTTTTTGTGGAAACCGTGATACATTTTGTGGAATATATTTGTGGAAACTGTGATAGATTTTAAGGTTCTTTGATTAAATCTAAAGTTCAAAAGTCATTTATTTGAAATAGATTTTTTTTTATAACATTATGGATGTTTTTGCTGTCACTTTTGATCAGTTTAATAAATCATTGCTGAATAAAAGTATTTATTTGAAAAAAAAAATCTTACTGACCCCAAATTTTTAAATGGTGGTGTGTGTATTTTATTCTATAAATTTTAGTTTAGTTAAAAAGTTGCAAAAACGTTTCCGATTTATTTGTGTTGTTCTGTATTCTGTGTTTCAAGTCCAAAGTTTGACAAAATACATTAGTCATAATTTTATGTATATTCACTAATAGTTTTCACTGAGCAGCACAAAGAAATTACATTATGTTCACCTACACGTCTTTTTTCGCCAATGATCAGGTCTGTGTGTCAGGAATTGTCCAAATATAAGTGACGAAAGCCATGGGTTACACTTTATCAGTATAAAAACAGAGAGGGAGGATATCCGCAAGAAAATGAAACAGATAGCTCGAAATAAAGAGTTGCAAAGAGAAAAGAAAGAACTACACAGATAAAATAAACTACACTATTTGACTAAATGCATGAGAAAATGGCACTCTTCCCATTTTGTCTTGTGGTTGTTACATAAGCAGTTGTCCCGTTTAAAGAACAGACACAGACGGACAATATCCCCTCTCTGTTACTCTCATTCACCACCCCCTCTTCCTCACACCATCCTCCATCATATTCAGCAGAAAGTTCCGCACACTCTTAAGTTCACTCCTTTCCATTGGTTCCTCCAGCATGTCTGCAGACAGCGTACCACAGTATCCTCCATTACCCCTTTTCCACCAAGGCAGAGCTGGTGCTGGTTCGGAGCCAGAGCCTAGTTTCAATTCGGTTCTTTGGTTTTCCACACGCAAAGCACCAGCTCCGAACCAGGAAAAGTGGTTCTTAAGTAGCACCAAATCATTGCTGGTCTAGAACAGAGCCAAGTAAGAACCACTTGCGTCAGGGGCTGGGGGCGGGGTTACCGTGACCAACAAGACGAATAGAAACTTGTGACCGCCATTTTTAAATAGCAGCTAGTCGAGCTAATAGCAGCTCGATTATAAATATCCGTCTATGTAAGTTACGGCGAGCTGCACAAACGCGTTGGACTCCGATGTATTTTGTAAACCCATGAGCATCCATAGTATTGCAACGTCCGTTATTGTTGATGGCTTGTTCGAGATGCATCGGAGCGGCGCGGACCGATCGGAGCTGCGGGAGTGTTTGGAGAACATACGACTCCTTGTGCTTTTAGATCGCTATCGCAGTGCTTTGATGTCATGCGGAGATCGATCTGCGAGAAGCCGATGCATCTCGAACAAGCCTGGCGTACTGTTTGGCGCTACCGCACTAGCGTTGCTGGGCAACATGAGACGTATACAGTGACGTAAGATCTGGCTCTGTTGTGGCTCTCTAGCCGGTGGAAAGGCAAATCGGTTCTTATTAAGCTCGTCAGTCGAACCCACTCTGAACCAGCTCTGGCTCTGGCTCTGAACCAGCACCCGGTTCTTGTTGGTGGAAAAGGGGTACATGATGTCCTGAGTTACAAGCGCCCTGTTTCTTTCACTACACAGAAACAGAAAAAAATTATGTTTAGTATGAAGGAAATGGAAGAAAACAAATCCACTGAAGGCCTCTGGACATTCCACACACTTTTCTGTAACTTTTCTTCTGACGAACATAAAATCAGCCAAGACTTCCGTTCCAGAATCAGCACTTCCGCAATCTATGCTTTTGACCTTGCCTCTCGACCCACACTCACCGCCTCTGCTATCCTCACTGTTGAGTGGTCATCATTTACAACGCATTCCCACACAATCCTGACACAAGCTCGCCATCTATTTATTCCAAATCTTGCTTGTGACTTTACCCTTGTGAAAGACAAGTTAAAAAAGAAGTTAGAAAGAGTACCTATTGTGGAAATAATCTACTTTAAAAGAAAAACTCTCAACTAATGTTTCCGGACACTTAATTGCATGTTGCAAAAATTAAACGAAGTGCAAATGAAGTGCAATTAAATGAATAGTTTATAGATTCAATTTATAATAAATGTTAGTAAGTAAGTAAGTGTGCTTTTTTGACCCACATAAGTAGGACTACACACACACGCACGCACGCACGCACGCACGCACGCACACACACACACACACACACACACACACACACACACACACACACACACACACACACACACACACACACACACACACACACACACACACACACACACACACGTTTTTCAAAAAGGAATTATTAAAAACACCAATTATAAAACATATAGTTTGCAACTAAGTACAGTTTTAAAAAATATGGCCTACTTTTAAAATTTGAATTGCACATTCAATACAATCAAGGCAAGCACACGTCTTTTTCACAAGAGTAGGCTATCTATAAGGTATACCTTTCACAACCTGACACAAAAGTTTCTGCTTTCTGTTTTTTGCATGATGATAAATAGCATTTTAAGTAATTAACTCTAAAATCAGAGGTTGGTTATGGAGTGTGGCCACCCATCAACTGAAACGAATTGTTAAAGACAACAGTCATCCAAAAAAAAAAAAAAAATCCTGCAAATGTCCTCTCCGTCACTATCATAAATCTTACGTAAGTCCATGCACCCAGCCTGGCCACTAGCCTTCTCTGGTCAACTAGCTCCCCCATCTGTCCACACGAAATCTTATTCACGAGAGCCAAAATTGTTCCCACTCAGCAGAGAAATGCACTCTAAGATTTCTGCTAAGGATCACTCTGGAAAACATCTGTTGTGTACAAACATCTGATAAACATCTTAGAAAAAGCATTTTGCATACATTCTATCTAGATCATTAACATCTTAAAGACAATTTCTAAATGTCTCTTTAACATCGGACAGGAAACGTCTTGGAGACATATTGCAGATGAGCAAACGCTCTAAAAAATAAATCTTGCAGATATTAATGCAGACATCAAATAGACGTCTCGGTGATGTACGTGTGCTATCAGGGTCAGTCAGTTCCAAAATCCACATTGTGCGATATTCTGAGGGTCCCATATCTGCACCTGCTGACGAAAAGTTAGATCTGTAACCGTCATGTCAGTCCATTATTGGATTCAGAACCATAAACACAGCAAATGATATTCAGACATATATAATCACTTTTATATCTTTTAGAATAGTTATATTATGTATTTTGCATTAAGGTGTTACAGCCTTTATACTAGCTGAGTTGCTGCCTCTGTTTAAACAGAACTTTTTTTCTTTTGCAATAGGCTATCCCTAAATAAAGATTAGAAAAAAAGAGTAACTTTAACAGGTCTACTTAAATTATACTGCTTAGTTCTGAGGGTCAAGTCAATTAACTATAAATGTCTTAAGTATAGCAAGAGTTCAGAGAACAAACACCCAGAATACTCTGAAATGTTAAATGACTCACAACCTATTCACCGGATTTGTTGGACTGAAAATACTTAACTCAACAAACTCTCAGAGCTTTTAATCTCTCTATCTTGCGTAATTGGACCATTACAAATAGTGCAGTCATCTGCAGCGCTGTGCTTTCCTTTGCCAGTATGTCGGGACACTGAAAACTAGCATTTAGGCCTAAGCAAGACACAGCATTCTCTGTTCTCATTTGTAATACGGTACAATTATTTTAATAGACCACAGAACCTATTGAATGTAGCCTATTGTATTGATTGATTTTGTCCTTCTTTAAACATTATCAATCGTGATACACATAAATTCAACAGCTTAAAGGTTCCGGCACCTCAGATAAATCAACCAATAAATAGGTCATTAATATCAATAATAGCACGAATAGAGTGCCGAAGTTATGACGTCACTTTGTAGGACAACTCGGAAGTTAGCGGCGCATGGGTTCCCTCGATCGAAAAGCTATGCATTTTCCCCATAGACTTTTGGAAAATAACAAAAAATAAGATCTGTGTTTAACAAAGAGTTGTGACCCTTATACGTTTTGTCTATCAAGATAATCTTTACAAATTAATCCAAAATTTATACATTTTGGAGCATATATAAAGTTTTAAAAAACCACAAGCAGACACAATAAAGTTTAAAAAACCACAAGCAGGTTATAACTGGTGTTTTATGTCATAGATCAAAACGTGAAAATATTTAGAAGCTTTGTTAACCACAGACCTTACTGCAGGCGATTTAGCAAAAACCCATTCAAAAAACCCATATAGACTCTAGGGCGAGGGAACCAGAGGTGCTAAAATGCTAACTCACTTCCGCGTTTTGGCCCACAAAGTGACGTCATAACTTCGGCACTCTATAGGCTATTGTTTTAAAAAAAATGTCTGAAGTAGCCCTTCCACGTCAAATCAAAACGTAATATCACCCCCTGACCCCACCTTCACAAACAAGCTTCCCGACGTTATATATATTATGTTCTCAGTCTGTCTGATTAGATGACGTTCACGCATGTCGACCAAGTCCTCAAGGACGCACGGTGGTTGAGCGCGGTAAAGTTAGTAGATTCGATATTCGCCAGACATTTGTTTTACCTTGTTCTATAGAAAACCTTATGCACCCATAGACAGAGAGAAAAAGAAATATTGAGGCCCAGTGACATATGGTTTTAAAGCTACTTCTTATCCATTTTGTTGGCCTACAAAAGTCTTAAATTGCACATATGTTGGTCAGAGAAATCAATTTTTTTTACATTTGAATTTACATTGAGAAAAACGTGCTTGTGTTATATATTGTGGTGTTCAGCAATTTTAACATAGTATCGTCATCATATCAGTGTAGATGTAGATAAGCTAAAACCATTAAAATATCAAATAAGTAGGCCTATTGTGATACTTGGTGCCACAGTGACACTCTTGTCCCAAAAAAGTATTTCTATACCACGATGTATGTCCTATGGTGAGTCATTTTTCCCGTTGCACCTATACAAGTTTAAGGCTTCCCCCACCTGCCAAACCCCACTTTAACTACACACACACACACACACACACACACACACACACACACACACACACACACACACACACACACACACACACACACACACACACACACACACACACAGACACACACACACACACACACACACACACACACACACACACACACACACACACACACACACACACACACACACACACACACACACACACACACACAAACAAGACATAATCAAAAAACAAAACTGTTCGCCAAAAAACTGAAGCTTTTATTTGTAGCAAACCAGACTTTTATTTTGAAAGATGTAGCATGTTTCCTGTTTAGGCTCTTTGGCTTGCTGCATGTTTCAATCTGGATTTCCAGATTGATACTAAAGTACCTGTACATGTAACGTTACAGCCAGCGATTCGCGAAACATATTGGATCATATTGATGATTGATCGGAATGATTTGTGAGTTGGCTTTCATTGTCAAATAAGGTTTTTCTTTAACTGACTGTAAGTTACTCACAATATGTGGTAGCCCTGTAGTATGTAACTGTTAGAACTAGCTGTAACGTTACGTCCTGAACTTATGTCTGACTAACGTCACTGTATTTCCACACTTAAATGGTCGGTTTATGCTTGTAATCTTTACAAATAAAATGTCAACGGGTAACGTTAAATATAATTAAGCAAATATATATGTGTGTGTATATGTGTGAAATCAGTATATTTGCTTGTTTACTGAAGCAATTTTTGCTTTTCAGGATACGTAACGTTATACTGACGCATGTATGATTCAGTTGAAAGGAAATACTCTAAAAGGGAGCTGAAATAATGAGTGGAAGGAGGAGTAAACCCAACCGGGGTGGAGGACGGTTCAATAAACCCAGAGGAGGTGGAAGAGGAGGAGGAAGAGGTAGAGGAGGAGGTAGAGGAGGAGGAGGAGGAGGAGGTGGTGGTGGTAGTGGTGGTGGTGGTGGAGGAAGCAGGAAAGCTGCCAGTGGAGGCTGGGATGATGGAGATGATTTCAGTCTGGATTTTGGTCCCAGTCAGTCATTCAAGCCTCCCTCATCTAGAGGTTCAAGAGGTGGAGGTGTCCGTGGAGCTCGTGGAGGAACTAGCAGAGGAAGATCTCAGGGACTGCCCAGAAGACATGATGATGAGGAGAAGAGATCCAGATTTAGACCTGAGCAAGTGCAACTACCCCTGCAGAAGATACACATGACGTCAGAGAACAAACTACAGGTCAAAGAACTGCTGCGGGAACTTCAGAACCAGGACTATCACTCATCAAACAGGTGAACTTGTGTTTTGTTTCTATTGTTTCAGAGTCTTTGTTTCAAGTATGTCTAGTTTTAAGACACAAACCAAACCAATTCAACCAACTTCAAGATGAATCACAACTTTACACTGTAATAATAGCATATCAGATTAATAATAGCAGTACTTTAGATTGTGTATTCTCGTATGAGGGAACGAACTACTCATCCCATGAAGGACTTATTGAGGAGTCTTGATGTAATTCTCATTTGTTTTTGTATTGTCAAATTGTACATTTTTTGAAAGACTTTCTGCAAAACTGATTAAAAAAGAACATTGGATGGAAAAGACATTATCTATATTACAATAATTTTTTAAACTGAATGACAAATTATCTGTAACAAACTTGAAGTCTCCTAAGACTGTGAAAAATGCTAAAGGTACCTATTGTATTGTGAATCTGTAGTTTGCATCTATACATACATCAAAGCATTGACCACATCAAAGGTCTTGAAACCTTAGCTATATATAATTGGAAAATGAATGGGAGTTTTACTTCTAAACCCCTCTTTTGCTATCTAAGTAGTAGTTTATATTGGTTGTTCAATGTTGAATAATCTATTTTTGTCATATAGCAGCTCTGATTATGAAGGTGGTGAGGATGAGGTGGACAAGGAAGACGAGTATGATGAGTTGGACCATCGTGACGAAGGTCAGTTCTGGGTTACCCATGATGATGGCGTGGAATATGCAGAGAATCAGGACTGGATGGAGGATTCGGTCCAGGAGAAGAAAGCAAAGCCAGACCCTGTGATCTCCCTGTTTGCTCTGGGCACTCTTTGCAGGTACAAACAGACACCACTCATAATATTTCAAGATTATTGTAGTAATGGTAGACTGTAAAACATAATTCTGTTAAATTTACAGTACAAACAGCACTTGTGGTGGTCAGAAATTCACTGTAAAAAAAATCAGTGATATTGTTTGTGGTATTACTGGATGGCACATTGGTGCCTGCCTATCACACAACTTATAACCGTATATTTAATTATTTGATATAACGTTAATATATCAATCAGCTACCTAAATCTGATTTTTACCTTAAAATGTACGGAAAACCACCATGATAATACAGGTGTTACAATTGGAAGCCACATGATGAATTAGAGCTCATTGTAATGTGGCCTGTCCATAAAACATGGCCAATACTCATGTATAGACAGTGCACAGTGTCATACAAACAAAGACAAAACACCATCGAATGTTTATTACTGATAACAAAAATGAGAACCAAAATTATTTATATATAATACCATAAATGATATGGTAATTCATAGTTTTTACTTGCAATAACCATGAATTTGACAGTATATTACAATGCAATGGTAAACAATTTACAGTCTTTCACTGTATATTATTTTTATGCAATAAGTGTAAAAAGTAACATAAAATGTAATCCAAAACACCATAATGTACAATACTGATAATACAAATGAGAAGAAACAAAATGATTTATATAAAATGGAATCACATGGAATCTCTTTTTATTGTTAACTTATTACCATCAATTAATACTATTTATTACCACAAATTATATAATAATTCATAGTTTTAATTGCAATAACTATAAATTGTATGGTATTTCACAGTTAACTCGCATATAATGCAATGTTAAACCATTTCCCCCCAAACAGTTTCCCCCCTATATGGTAAGGTAAGGTAACAAAGTTAACCAGTCCAAAGGTTTTCACCATACCATTTTTACAGTTTATTTTCTGTAAAAAATTACAACCTCTTTAAAAACAATGAAAGTGTTTTACATGTTATAACATGCAGATGGTAGTGTACTTTTTTTTATAGCTTACTTTTATAAAGTACTAAATCTGATTGTTCACTCAATATATTAGTAACTCAAGATTCCCCATGTTTCAGGTACGGGTTTGACCGTGAGCGCAGTAGACAAGCTTTGCAGGCTGGAGAAGAAAGTGGACGTGGTGAGGTTGGAGCGACATTAGAGCTCCTCCTATCCCAGATGTTCACCGAACGTTTTGGCTCTAGCGCCCTCAGCCCCCAGAGGCCCGACCTCCCTTCACTGGAGGAATGTGTAGCTTTGCGACAGGAAGAAGCCTTCGCTTTGACCGCGATCTACGGAGAGCGGTTCTGTGAGCGCATCAACAGTCGTGTTTGGACTATTCAGCTCGATTTGCTATGGTTGGATGTTAGCCGGATGAAAATTTCAGAATCTCCGAAATGTAAAAAGCAATCGGGGTCCGGTCAGATTTGCAAATTTTACCTAAAGGGGGCTGGTTGTAAGTTTGGCAACCGCTGTAATTTCAAGCACCAAACTCATGAATCGAGCTCTTCCAGAGATTTTTGTATAGGAAGTCAACCAGGGTTTAGCAGCACAGAAGCTCCCGTTTACCAGCTGGAGATTCGTTTCCAACCAGGTAGTTTTTATCCTTTTCAACCTCCTCTTGTGGCCTTCAGTAGCACAGATGAATCGCTCTCAGGGCCGGGCCGCCTCAATGTCACAGAGTACCTGTTCGGTCAGTCACTCAGTGCTGCGCAGGAAGGTGAGCCGGTGGTCTATACGCTCATTTCCTGTCTGGAGGAGGATGGACCTGTCAGAGAGCTGCTGTCAGCTGCTCATCACAAGTACAGTACTCCGCCCCCAGTGCTGGCTCCATCCATTGTCACTCCGGCAAGGAATCGGAGCAGTAGGAACATCGTAGACAGCATTACGAATGGTTCAGCAACTAGAGATCGCAACAAGACCACCGAGACCACAAACCACAGACTGAATCAGAAGGAAGGTGAGGGATTGGACGTCTCAAAACTTGTCATTATTAAAAGTAACCATACGTCATCCAAAAATGTATTTGCTGTGTGTTCACTTAGATGCTTCATTCCTAAGAGCGGATATTAATGAAGAACAAGATGAGGATGATTATGAAGATGTAGAGGAATGTATCCCAGTGGAAAACGAAAGCTATGTAAATTTGAGGAAGAGGATGGTGAAGAAGGCCGAGATCAAAACCGAGCAAATACAGCAAGAGAACAAGAAGCTCTGCAGAGAGTTCAAGAGGAAACAGGTAACGCACCTGACGATTGGGCAAGACATACACTGCCCTCATTGGCTTGGATGGGTCTGAATGTTTTTGGTGTAGTAAATTATGACTATTCGCTGTAATTATTGCAGAAAATAAGCTCTGTGACCAACAAAAGTTTATTATTCTTAACACGTTTTGTTCATCAAGATAATCTTGACTTATTAATACAAATATGGAGCCTAAAACATTTGGCACAAACAAAAAGCTGAAGTTCGGCTATAAACAAAATACACCATGGTCACATGACTTCAGCTTCACAACCACTAAGCTTTAGACAACTCTTTCAATCTTTAATCTACAAGTTTGAAAGTTTGAGGTTGTATAGTTTGCAAGTGAGGGAGTAGATTAGTTAATGACATTTAATGTCCCCGACAACCTCTGGAGTCCTATTTAACCACTAAACAAAGCAACCACCTTTTTCAAGACACCCAAAAGGATTAATAAATACCACAATTGTGGTATTACAGATGTATTTTATATCATTTGAATAAAACTTTAAAATATTTTGAGCTTGTGTTATCCACAGACCAAAAATCCACTGACTTTCATGACAAGGGCACTGGAAGTGCAAAAAAGCCAACTTGTTTCTGGGTTTTAGGACTCAACTTTCTTTCATGGATCATAAAATTTTTTGAAGAGTACTCAAAAAATTCCTAACAATAGTTATAATGACCAATGCTAAGTCCCAAATGTTCTGAAATCATATGATAGTTTTGCGTATTGTACAGACTTAAATTTAAGTTTTATTAACTGAAATCTTGTGCTCTAGTGTAGGCCTGCATTCCAATTCGTCTACTTATACTATACCTACCTCTTTTTGTGAAGAAAAAGTACATACTTTTTAGTGTGTAGCAGAAGTAGGCAAGCTTTGGGACATAATACTTTGTCATAATTGTTCATCTCTGTCTGTTAGTTACATGCATTCAGTCACAGTTTAAACTGCCCTGTCAATCATCTTGTCAGTTAAAATCAGTTAAAAATTGTTCAAATGATCACATTTTCTGTTTCACAGAAGTAAGTTTGAAATCAATTTTCCAGTATCATCATTTGGGTTAACTGATCCGTGTGTGTTCTCTCCGTCAGTCTTCGAGGCGGTATACATCGATGCAGGAGCAGAGGCAGAAGCTTCCTGCATGGCAGAAGAAAGAGGTCATACTGGAGTGTTTGGATAAGAACCAGGTTCTCGTCATCAGTGGGATGACTGGGTAGGACTATGATCTGCGTTATTGATATTCTGTTAACCAATTTTTCTTTTTCTTTGTTGTTCTTGACATCTCTTCATGTCTGAATTAATGTAACTTTAGGTGCGGGAAAACCACTCAGATTCCTCAGTTTATCCTGGATAATTTCCTCCAGACTGGGCGGCAGGATAGAGTGGCCAACATTATGTGCACTCAGCCACGCCGAATCTCTGCCATCACTGTGGCAACCCGAGTGGCCCAGGAACGAGCAGAAGCCTTGGGTCACTCTACAGGCTACCAGATCCGGCTGGAGACCGTCAGGGTAACACAGTTTTTACATACCAACCACATTTACTGGTTCTACTTGAGACTGAGTGATACAAAAATATTTACAATATATTTTCATTTGATTATCATTTGTTAAATTGCTGCTGCCATAATTGCTTGAAAATGCACACAAATAAGTGATTTAATTTGTTTATTATTACTAGCTGTGCTCACACTTGGCAGGTTTAGTTAAATTAAAAGGAACTCTGGTGCGATTGCTCTGTAGTGCAGTTCATCTGAATAAGTGTGAACGCAGCCATATGAACCTTGGCGCTCACCAAACAAGCCTTTTCATGGATCTCGGTCCATTTCCAAGCAAACTCTGGTGCGGTTCGACGGAAATATGAATGCGACATAGCCCAAATGCATCTAAAATAACCAAAACAGGATGTGATGTAACAAGATGCAACCCTAATAAGGACAGAACGCTCAAGCCTACCTATGGCCTACCTACAAGCTACAGTATGTTGGCCATTGCAGTTCGGTACAGGCGTCAGAACCGCTGTCTTACTTGCAGCAGATCTTCGTTTGTGTGCAATGGAGGAATTCCTGGTTCTGTTTTGACTCCTTAACACATTTATAAGCTCTTCTCGAGTTGGTAAAAATATCATCAAATGTACGCACATACAACAAACACATTTATCCCAGAACACACAGCATTGTTTTGAAAGTTTGAAAGTTCCGCCGCAAAATATGCTTCAGAAAAGCCGTGTTTTTTGTTTGATTTGTATCTTTAGGTTTGGTGTCAAAAATGACAGTGTGAACTCTAAGCAAACCAGGACTAAATAAAACCAGACCAAAAAAAAGTGCAAACACACCAATAATGTATTTTCTACTATATTTTTGATCCTGCATTAAACACTTGGAATTAAATTGGTTGCCATAACATTTGATCCTCCTCATTATGGTTTCATTCATTGAATAAAATCATTCAAGGCCAATGCATAAAAACCAAGATGTATACTGTAAATAGAAAAAGGCTGAAATCTCAATATACACTACCGTTCAAAAGTTTGGGGTCCATAAGATTCTTTAATGTTTTTGAAAGAATTAAAAACTGTAATATTGTGAAATGTTATTACAATTTAAAATAACTGTTTTCTATTTTTATATATTTTAATATGGAATTTATTCCTGTGATAGCAATTGTTCAGCAGCCATTACTTTAGTCTTCAGTGTGCCATGATCCTTCAGAAATCATTCTAAAATTTCCAAGAAACTAAAATTTCCTTTTTTTTAACAATGTTGAAAACAGAAATACAATTTCTTCAGGATCCTCTAATGAACAGAAAGTTCAAAAGATCAGCATTTATTTAAAATAGAAATCCTTTGTAACATTGCAGATGTCTTTACTGTCACTTTTGATCAGTTTCATACATCCTTGCTGGATTGTTAATTTCTATAAAAAAAAAATCCTGGTCTTCCTAATGTTATTGTATGTTTTCTTGTATCCAGTCCTCTAGCACAAGGCTGATGTTCTGCACCACCGGTGTCCTTTTGCGGAGGCTAGAAGGTGACTCTGAGCTCCGTGGCATCACACATGTGATCGTGGATGAGGTCCATGAACGGACGGAAGAGAGGTCTGTGGAAAGCACACATGCACTTAAAAACACATTCGCATGATGTGAGTCTAACAGTAAAATGATTCCTGTCTTGCAGTGACTTCCTGTTGCTGGTTCTGAAGGATCTGATTGTAAAAAGGACTGATCTGAAAATAATTATGATGAGTGCAACCCTGAATGCTGAGCTCTTCTCACAGTACTTCAACAATTGCCCTAGCATCCATATACCAGGTACTCCTATTACACTGGTACTGCTCCCATTATAGATAAAGAAAGAACCATAAATTATAGTTTTCTGACCTGTGGTTAGAAGCTTTAGTTTATTGTTTGCGTGACATGTGGACTTAATAATAAGTCAAATAAGTAAGCTGACATTCAGTACAATCTGTGTCTTTTATTTAGAATACATACAAATGTAATTTACATATTATAGTTTGTCAAGAGATTTAAAGTGTCGTTTTCGAATAGTGCCTATTTGTGAACGTGCTTTAGTACTTAAGAACGAGCCTATGGTTGAATCTGGAAATAAAGCAAAATAACATAGATAAATGAGAAATAGTCCTCCGTTGCCAGGTCTGTAATTTATAGCAAAACATCTAGCATTAATTCAATCTCAAACAGATTTATTGAAAGTAGTTATCACTCCTCCACGTACGTGACATCATTAACCAATGTTGTTGAACTACCAATTTGCGACAGTACGGTGTCAGGAAACAGTCGTGATTAGCTAGGTGATTTCTTCAAAGATGCATCATACTAGGGTAGTTAAGCAGCGAGTTACATTGTTGTACGGGAAACATTCCCCTGTTTAGTTCCTTTCTCTTTGAAGCCACTCCTTCTGAAAAGCTCAGTGTGCTCTGATTGGTGGGCTTGACCAGTGTGTTGTGATTGTTCAACCGCTTCAAACAAGTTTGAAATGTCACACCCTTACCATAACTGTGAGTTTCAAAACACTACTAACGCAACTCAACCAGGCTTCGCCCTGTTATTTGCACATGCCTTGGGTGGGTATTATTTAAATGAGGAATTTTGTGACCTGTACATTCCCAGAAGAAAATTCAAGACTACAGTTGAGGCGTTTCAGAAAGTTCAGAAACACTGCCTACTGATATAGAGAATAACTCTCTTTGGAGTGGAATTTGTGCTTTGTAACTATGCAGAACTTTTTATGCTCAAACAGCAACATTACAAACCAAAGAAAGTTGTAAATGTAGAAAAAGAAAGAAAAAAGTACTCTTTAAACATTCACTGATTCATGTTATTGATACTTTTTTACCATTAAAAAAGATTCTTAGTGCACCTTTAAAAATATGTAAACTCTATAGTTTATAAGGATCTAAGGATCTAACCTATCACACATTTCTTACTTTTTCAAATTGACTTTCCTATCTAAAGGACGCACATTCCCAGTGGAGCAGTTCTTCCTTGAAGACGCCCTGGCTAAGACCAGGTATTGACATACAATACATATTGCTTAGTCTACGATTATTCTTCTACATACTTCTTCACACAATAATAAAAATACAGTCTTTACAACACATGTTTTGTTAATTTGTTGTGAAGGTATGTAATTGAAGATGGTAGTCCATACCGACGCTCCTCAAAGCAGAATCGCCCCCCCGGTCAGGGTGGCGGCGCTGGGAAGGGCCGGGCTCCTGTTGAAGACTTTGATGATGATGGTTGTGGCTGGTCCTTTACCTCCTTGATGAAAAAGGATTCGATCAAAGACTCCATCCCTGATCAGCAGCTCGGTCAACAGGAGCTCACTGTTCGATATTCCAGTAAGTACACTTGAATTTTGTTATGTGTTTTTACTCTTACTTTTTTTTTTCATTCTTGTGCTGTAAAAATTGCATGCAAATCTCTAATTCGTTTTGATAACTATTCCAACTAAATGCATATAATTCAGTTGTGGTGGTACTAATTTATCGGCCTCATATGTCTACAAAGGAGCTTATTGATGAGATTGCTGAACTTTTAAGTGGATTTAAGCAAATTATTATTAAATTGTTAATTATTGGTGATTTTAATATTCACGTTTGCTGTGATACTGATTTGTAATCAAAATAAATGTTATATCTGGTGGAATCATTTGACATCGCACAATGGGTAGACAGCCCTACTCATTTACAGGTCCACAAGCTAGACTTGGTTTTAAACAATGTTGCGCGCATGACAAGTAAGTTACGTAATCGTATTACTTTTTTCAAGTAATGAGTAAAGTAACATTACTTTTATATTTACAATGAAATATCTAAGTTACATTTTCAAATAAGTAATGCAAGTTACTTTGTTTAGCCATTTATTTACAGTCCAGCTCTCTACACAGAATTTTATACCAGAGAACATCAAACTGTGCTAAGTTTTCTCAGATGTATAAAGATATTAGTACCATTGAACTATTAGAGAGCCCTAAATATAGATTTGGACAAAAATTTCATTCTTTTTAGTTCTACCTGTCTTAGTTTTTAAGATTATGTTGTCCCATTAAAACCTAAATGCCTTAAAGAGAAAAATGAGCCATGGTTAAATAAGACTGTACACTCACTTACACTCAGTGCAGACAAGCTGAGCGAACGAGGAAAAAATACAGACTCCAGGGGCCTCATTTATAACCGTTGCGTACGCACAAAACAGGCCCTGAAAGATGCGTACGCCACTTCCGACGCATAAGTTGTGATTTATAAACACAAACTTTACGGGAAAATTTGCGCACCTGCACGCAAACTCTGACCCATGCGTACAAACTTTTTGGAGATGGAGCAGTTTGGCGACACCGATGGTGAGCTGGAGTTAAATATCTTTTTGGTCACTTTTAGACAGAAAATCTAAAGAAAATTATACATATACAGAAAGATAATACAATCATAATTTCACTCACCGAGCCTATCACATGAAGCAAACATCCATCCCTTCTTAAATGTCCGCGCCAGCGAGCGTGTTGGGCCGTTTAGTGAAACTGATGCAGCCTTTCTAAAACCGTACTTTCATTATAGGTCCTAATCATAAATAGGCCTATAGTGCATGTTCACAATACAGTTTAAATAAATAAAATAATGATTTAAGCTATGTTTTAATTCTGATATAAACATTTAGATTAAATATGCCATTCTCATTAATGGTGTTTAACACTTAAACTAGGCTACATGAAATCATTACTGAGAAGTTACAACATTTTTATATTCAATAAATATAAATATTTGTTGTGGATGCAATGCTTTTGAACACTTTTCCTCTGGCATGCTGTGTTTTAATATTTTAACTACAGAGATTAATTGCTTATCACGATAATAGCAGATTGTCTGAGAAAATAGACCTTGTTGTGCATTATTTGCACAAAACTATCTTTTTCCATTAAAAATATAAATTAATTAAAAATACTATTTGGCCAGTGGAAAAGATTGAGAAAAACTTTCTCTGAAATGTATTTTACACTATTTGATTTATTGAAAAACAAGGCAAGGATAGGCTATTAAATAATTTTTACTAATGACATCCGTATTTCATATTTTATGAATGTCTGGAACCGTTAAACATGTTATCACGTGGATGAATAATCATATGCAAATCATATGCAGATGAGGATATGCATAGTAAAACTAGGCGTTGTAAGCTCCATATATGGTTATTTCGGGGTGGAGACGCATGTGCGCACAATGTTACGATGACTGGGATTTATAAAGTGAATTCAGCGCAGATTCTGGCGTACGCACGGTTTTATAAGTCTAAATTTTTGTTTGCGTACGCCATTTTTGGCTTTCGGGTGCACGTACACTTTTAGTAAGGATTCTACGCACAGTTTTATAAATGAGGCCCCAGGTGTCCTCTGAAGCCCTGAAGGATACTTTCAAAGAGCAGTCAAGAATGCAAAATCCCAATATTATTCCAACATCGTAGATAAATATAGGCATAAGCATAAAATTATTTTTCTACTTTTTACTCTCTTTTTACCCTCTTCAAAATCTCAGCATGTGCCCTTATCAATCAGAATTGAGGACTTTCTCAGAAAAAAAAAAAAAAAAAGATTTCTAATCGGAGGCTACGGACTATACAGAAGGTCTATATATAGCCTGCACCTTCCTCTTGCTTATTTGTTTGACATGTATTTGAATCCATCTCTATTTCTTTACCCAAATTAAGGCTGCATATTGTTCAGTTGATATTCTCTCACCACGTACAATGCAATTTTGAGACACTTTAGGGCCAAAGTGGAAATAGTAATATTTTTTATATAAAAGGGCCTATTGTAAATAAATAACTTTGTATGGAGAATTTTCCAGCAGACCTTAAACATGCTCTGGTAGTTCGATCTCTTACTAAACCAAATATTGATTCTAGTTTACTTTAAAATTACTGGCATATTTCCAATCTAAACTTCATCTCAAAAGTTCTTGAAATAGTACTTTCACTTCATCTGCACTCTAATCTAAATCTCAATTTTATTAATGAGAAGTTTCTGTCTGGATTCAGAGCACTCCTATAGTACAGAGTCTGCTTTATAAAAGGTCCTCAATGATATCAATTTGACAACTGATGTTGGAGACAATGTTATAGATGTTCCTATATGAAGGGCCGTAAATTCTCTGTAAATCTTGGCTCAACTGTGTCATCTCCTGCTCATCTCTATTGAGGGGTTCCTCAGGGTTCCGTAATTGGCCCCTGCCCTATTTTCTTTAAAATGCTCTCATTTGGTTAAATTGTTAGGAAATATGATGTTCTTTTATTGTTATGCAGATAACACCCAGATTTATTTCCCCCTCTAACACTCTGGTAATAATTCATTGGAGCCTTTGTTGGCTTGTTCAGAGGACATTGAACCTCCAACTTACTTAATTTAAATTAAAATAAAACTAATTTCATCTTTTTAGGTCCTCCTGATGGTAGATTGATGCTTTATTCACAATTACATCACCTCACATCTTCAGTTAACACTTGTGTCAAGAATCTGTGTGTACTGCTAGACAGTGATTTGAAACTTGATAAGCAAGCTCTGTCTGCTGATCAAAGTAAAGCCTTTCCTTAATTCATGTTTTCATGCGAGTCATGTTTTTATCATCTGGTTTAGACTACTGTAACTCTTTGTATAATGCTATAAACTCCACCTTGGCACAGCTCCAGACAGTCCAAAATGCTGCAGCAGGATTCTTAAAAGGTCTCCGCTAGAGATGCTCCGATCAGCATTTTTGGGGCCGATCACCGATTACCGATCACCAAAATCATGATCTGCCGATTGCCTATCACTGCCGATCACAGAATGGCAGGGGAATGGGAATCTTTTATCTATAATCTAGCAGAGTTTGCAACATTTGTAGAAATGTGTTTATTTAATTGTATTTAGAAAATGAGATGTCTTAAGGCTACTGTAGGCCAGCTTTCCCAAATAAGGCAGAGTAACATTAAATTATTCCAAACAAAGAGGGGTCAGGCAGACCAACACACATCAGATCAGCCTAATGGGAGGGGATCAAGTTACACTTAGGCATATTTGGAAATTGTAGCCTCTTAATACACCCACTACATTTACTAATTGGCAACAAAATGTACAACTTGTTACACCAAAACTGGCTACTGATAAAAGGACAAAACTATGGCAAGTTTTTTTTCTGTTATTATTATGAACGTCTGATGTAGTTGAGCAGAATCAGAATGCTCTTTTATGAAGTTACTTCATTAAAGGACATATTTAATGAGATTATGCCTGAAAAGGTTTTGGATTTTTTATCATATGTTCATTTAAAAATATATTTAATATATTAAAAATATGTTGCCACTGCCAAGCTCCACTCTGCTGTTGTGTGCCCTTGCGCCAAGCATGCATGTGGGAAAAAGTCGCCCGAGTAATTTACGTGACGTGATCGGCTTTTTTGATCGGCGCTTTTGGGGTTCGCCGATCAATCTATTTTTAGCCAATATCGGCCGATCAAGATCGGCGTCCGATCAATCGGACCATCCCTAGTCTCTGCAAATATGACCATGTTACTCCAATTTTAGCATTACTTCACCGGCTGCCGGTTTATTTTAAAGTTGATTTTATTTGTTTAAAAGTGTTTGAATAACCGATCTCTCTGATTTTTTTTACTTTAGTACATAATCCTTCTAGAGCTCTCAGATCAGGGACACAAAGACTTTCTTCTGTTCCTTGGTACAGACTAAAGCTAAGGGGACATTGTGTCTTTGCTACTGTGGGCCCTAAACTGTTGAACTGCCGCCACTTCAAATTTGATCTGCACCATTCTTAACAGTCCTTCAAGTCATTACTGAATACTAACTTCTTTGGACCTGCTTTTAATGTCAACTAAATGTCAACAATATATCGCAAACAGTGAAATATACTTTATTATCCCTGATAGGGAAATTTGTAATGGACTCCATAGCCAGCATTTCGCCATAACCTGATACCAAAATATTCATACACACCATACACAAAAGAAAAGGTAGACGTCGCTAATTCGCTGTTTCAACAGTCTAATTGATAGCGGTACAAAAGAGTTTTTAAGCCTGTTCTGCTTATAACGGAGAGTTCTATACCTTCTTCCAGACAGTAAGAGTTCATAAGGGGGTAGAGTACATGAGGTGGGTCACTTAAAATCATTTTAGCCTCATTTGATGTACATTGCTCATAACAGAGTGAATACTGGGATAGTCTTTCAGTCCAATCATTTTCATAGATATATATAGTAGATATAACAATATATAGTATCTTTGATGTACTATGAAGGAACATTACTCAACTGTTACTGTATAAATGGTTATATATAAATAATGGTGACTTTTTACATTATGATATATTTTCACCAAATATTGGATTCAGTCTTTTTGTCAACTTGTTTGTCAATCAGCACAGGTTTTGTATTTTGTCTTTTTGGAACTGATTGGTCGTAGGCCTCACTGATCTGAACTTATGCACCTTATAAAAAAAGTTCACTTAAGATTACTCGCCTCAACCCCCCATCCCCCCCCCCCCCCCCCAAAAAAAAACAACCTGTGCTGTGCACAAGCTCAGATTGAATCCATTCAAATTGATTCAATCAAATTAAATCCAGTATTTGGCAATAATATAGCATAACAAGATATTTGTAGGCTATTTGTTTGTAGGACGGTCATCAATTGTAACAAGGTGGGAAAAAAAAAACTCTATTTTTTGGAAAGATATACCCTGTGTGACCAAAGTCAGTAAATTTTAGTCCAATGCAATTTCATTAACTGGCATTTTCGGGGAAAAAGAAAATCCTTGTGATTGTGATGGTAAAATGTTCAACCTGCTTGTTAAATGTATTCTTTATATTAGTTCTCTGTGCAATCTGAAATAACACACTGAACCCTAGTGAGTAAAATATCCTTGTGCTTCTTTTGTTAAGATTACTCAAAGTCTGTAGTGAAAACGTTGGCTGCTATGGATCTTGACAAAATCAACATGGACCTGGTGGAGAGTCTGTTGGAGTGGATTGTTGATGGAGACCACAGCTACCCACCAGGTAAAGAGCACAGTAAACCCCTGTACTACATGCCTGCCTAAAATAATTACAGCTTTCTTATCAAGGTAAAAAAAAATCACTTTGATTGACTGTTTTTTTTTTGTGTATATGTGTGAATGCACAGGGGCTGTTTTGGTCTTCCTACCAGGACTGGCTGAAATAAAGCAATTATATGAACAGCTGCAGTCTAATAGGATGTTCAATAATAGACGAACAAACAGGTATATTTTTCTACTGGGGCCAGTAGTTCAGTTATTGTTGTTCATGTAAATGGGCATTTGATTTTAAAAAGTAGTCTTTATGAGTGAATTTACAAAGAAAATGTCCTGGACATATTTAATCTATTTGCACCGTGACACTCCTCTGAACTTGTCCTCTCATTACTATGATGAAAAAAATTAATTAATTAATAAATTGTAAATGTTTTATATATATACCATAAAGAAATGTATAATGTTACAAAAGATTTCTATTTAAAAGAAATGCTGTAAAAAAAATGTACTATTTCCACAAATATATTAAGTAGCACAACAATAATAAATTTTTCTTGAACATTAAATCAGCATATTAAAATGATTTCTGAAGGATCATGTGACTCTGAAGATTGGAGTAATGATGCTGAAGATTCAGCTTTGCCCTAGCAGAAATAAATTACATTTACATTACAGTTACTTTGAATTGTAATAACATTTCACAATATAACTGTTTGTACTGTATTTTTGATCAAATAAATGCCACATAAAATTGTAACCAACCCCAAACTTTTGAACAATAGTGCATATTATTATAAAACTAATAAAACATATAACAAATAATAAAACAGTTATTTTGGACAAATGTTTGCCAGATTCACCTGTACGAATCAGATGATGATGTTTAGTTATGTGTGTGTCTAAAATTTCTAGGTGTGCAGTGTATCCTCTACACTCCTCCCTGTCCAATGAGGAGCAGCAGGCGGTCTTTACCCGGCCACCTGAGGGTGTGACCAAAATCATCATCTCCACCAACATTGCTGAAACTTCTGTCACCATTGATGATGTGGTGTATGTCATAGACTCTGGCCGGATGAAGGAGAAGAGGTTTGACTCACTGTTTGCTGCATATTGGTGCTGAAGCTTGTATTTGTGAAACCCTATAAGAAAAAATAGAGATGTTTATTTGTTCTGGATAACATTGATTGTTCTTTGTGGATTTGGATGCAATATCATAAATTTGTGCGTGTGTGTTAGGTACGATGCCAGTCGCAGTATGGAGAGTCTAGAGGATGTGTGGGAGTCTCGTGCCAACGCTCTTCAGAGAAAAGGCCGTGCCGGTCGTGTGGCGTCAGGCGTCTGCTTCCATCTGTTTACCGGCCACCGCTTCACACACCACCTGAGCCAACAGCAGCTGCCTGAGATCCAGAGAGTTCCTCTGGAGCAGCTCTGTCTAAGGTAACCAACTTCATATTGGGCGGTCGTGACCTAATGTTTAGAGAGTCAGACTTGTGACCCGAAGGTTACGGGGTTCGATTCTCAATGCCGGCAGGAAAATTGTAGGTTATGTAGTTGGGGGTGTGAATGAACAGCGCTGTCTTCCACCCTCAATACCCATGTCTGTGGTGGCCTTGAGAAAGATCTTAAAGGGTTCGTTAACCCCAAAATTTTGTCATTATTTTCTATACCTCCAAACCCATAAGATTTTTGTTTGTCTTCAGAACACATTTAAGGTATTTTTTTAATGAAATCTGATTTCTGATTATTAAAAGTCGATTCACCCAAAACTATGAAGCTTCAGAATATTTATAAAGAATTTGTTAAATAAATCCTCATAAATCAAGCAATTAAATCCAAGTAGTCTAAAGAGACATGATTGCTTTATATGAACAGATTTCATTTATTATTCACATATGAACATTGATGTATGAACACAGCGAATGTACACAGATCTCTCAAGTATGGCAAATGAAATGTCAAGTGTGCTTGCTGGATCCGCAGGAACGAAATAGGTTTATCATCACGTCACACCTGCACGTTTGAGTTTCCTCAAGAAGCAGAGAGGTTTGTTCTTGCGTATCAAGTACGGTTGAGCTTCCGTTTGCCATATTGAGTGTTCTGTGTGTTCTCTGATCAATGTTTATTAGTGAATAAAATTAAATCTGTTCATCAAATGAAGTGATCGTGTCTATTCAAAAGACTTGGATTAAACCGCTTGATTCATAAGGATATATTTTACGATCTCTTTGATCAGAACCATCAGATATTTTGGTAAATAGACAGAAATCACTCAGATTTTATAAAATATATTTTCATTTCTGATTCAAAGATGGAAGTCTTTGTCGGAACAAAATGAAAGTGAGTAACTGATGACAGTAACTGATGCTCTTCTCTCTCAGGGTTAAGGTGCTGGATGTGTTTGCGGAGCGTCCCCTGGACTCAGTCTTCTCCCAGCTGATCGAGCCGCCCACAGAAGGGAGTCTGGAGGCCGCTAAACAGCGCCTGTGTGCCCTGGGCGCCCTGACGGATGAGGAGTCTCTTACTCCACTGGGCTGGCATTTGGCCTGTCTGCCCGTGGACGTCCGCATCGGTAAACTCATGCTGCTGGGAGCCATCTTCCGCTGCCTGGACCCTGCTCTCACCATCGCCGCCAGCCTGGCCTTCAAGAGTCCATTCGTAAGTCACTACACACATGTATTAGATGATGATACTCCAGTGCAGTACTATGTTACCTGAGATTCATGCTCTTTTGATGGCCACACTCACAGGTGTCACCTTGGGATAAACGAGAGGAAGCTAATGAGAAGAAGTTGGGTTTCTCTTTGGCGAACAGTGACCATCTAGCTTTGCTGCAGGCGTACAAGGTCAGTACAGGTTCTGATTAAATTAATGACTGGAGATACACAATTCATTATGATATACACACACAATACCATTTGCTTGTTTTTTTCTTAAAAAGGTATTAGATCATTTTATTTTACAGAATCATATGTGGCCTTGTTTAAATACATCCAGACTTCTGCAACTGCTGATTCCACCCCCACACACAATCAGTGCATATATTGTGAAATATACCCCCCCCCCCAAAAAAAAAATATATATATATTTTTTTTTTATCGTGAAGACATTTACAGTATAATGTTAAAAAATATTTTGAATAAATGCAGTTTTTTCATCAAAGAATAAAAATAATAATTTAAATTTAACTTTTTTCAAGGTTGATAATAAGGAATGTTTCTTGAGCACCAAATCAGCATGTTAGAGTAATTTCTGTAGTATCATGTAACTGTTAAAATATAGAAAATAGCAAACATTTATTTTAAATTGTAATAATATTTCTGGTTTTACAGTATTTTTTTACAGTACTAGATTTTAAACGAAATAAATGCTACCCTGGTAAATGTAAGATTCTTCTTTCAAAAATATCTTACTGAAGCCAAACTTTTGAACGGTAGTGTATATAGATTATGATAATTAATATAGTGCTCTAGCAATGTTTTTTTGTTCTGATAGATACAATAGAAAATTTAATTAAAGTAAATAGCTGTTATTACAAATTTACTTAAAATTCACTGAAATATTTTTTATATTTTATTATATTAAAATAGTTTATTTTCTATTTACAAGGCTGTCAGAATTTTTGGATTTTTACGCTGGCAAAGCTTCTACACTGAACAAAATTATAAACACAACACTTTTGTTTTTGCCCCCATTTTTCATGAGCTGAACTCAAAGATCTAATACTTTTTCTATGTACACACAAGGCCTATTTCTCTCAAATATTGTTCACAAATCTGTCTAAATCTGTGTTAGTGAGCACTTCTCCTTTGCCGAGATAATCCATGCACCTCACAGGTGTGGCGTATCAAGATGCTGATTAGACAGCATGATTATTGCACAGGTGTGCCTTAGGCTGGCCACAATAAAAGGCCACTCTAAAATGTGCAGTTTTATCACACAGCACAATGCCACAGATGTCACAAGTTTTGAGGGAGCGTGCAATTGGCATGCTGACTGCAGGAATGTCCACCAGAGCTGTTGCCCGTGAATTGAATGTTCATTTCTCTACCATAAGCCGTCTCCAAAGGCGTTTCAGATAATTTGGCAGAATCCAACCAGCCTCACAATCGCAGACCACATGTAACCACACCAGCCCAGGACCTCCACATCCAGCATCTTCACCTCCAAGATCGTCTGAGACCAGCCACCCGGACAGCTGCTGCAACAATCGGTTTGCATAACCGAAGAATTTCTGCACAAACTGTGAGAAACAGGGAGGCTCATCTGCATGCTCGTCATCCTCATCAGGGTCTCGACCTGACTGCAGTTCGTTGTCGTGACCGACTTGAGTGGGCAAATGCTCACATTCGATGACGTCTGGCACTTTGAAGAGGTGTTCTCTTCACAGATGAATCCCGGTTTTCACTGTACAGAGCAGATGGCAGACAGCGTGTATGGCGTTGTGTGGGTGAGCGGTTTTCTGATGTCAACGTTGTGGATCGGGTGGCCCATGGTGGCGGTGGGGTTATGGTATGGGCAGGCGTATGTTATGGACAATGAACACTGGTACATTTTATTGATGCCATTTTGAATACACAGAGATACCGTGACGAGATCCTGAGGCCCATTTTTGTGCCATTCATCCACGACCATCACCTCATGTTGCAGTATGATAATGCACGGCCCAATGGGACAAGCATCTGTACACAATTCCTAGAAGCTGAAAACATTCCAGTTCTTGCATGGCCAGCATACTCACCGGACATGTCAACCATTGAGCATGTTTGGGATGCTCTGGATTGGCATATACAACAGCGTGTTCCAGGTCCTGCCAATATCCAGCAACTTCGCACAGTCATTGAAGAGGAGTGGACCAAAGATTCCACAGGCCACAATCAACAACCTGATCAATTCCATGCGAAGGAGATGTGTTGCACTGTGTGAGGCAAATACTGACTGGTTTTCGGGCTCCCCCGGACCCCCCTAATACAGTAAAACTGCACATTTTTATTGTGGGCAGCCTAAGGCACACCTGTGCAATAATCATGATGTCTAATCAGCATCTTGATATGACACACCTGTGAGGTGGATGGATTATCTCAGCAAAGGAGAAGTGCTCACTAACACAGATTTAGACAGATTTGTAAACAATATTTCAGAGAAATAGGCCTTTTGTGTACATAGAAAAAATCTTTGATTCCAGCTCATGAAAAATGGGGGCAAAAACAGAAGTGTTGCGTTTATAATTTTGTTCAGTGTAATTAGTGCAGCAGACATTTTATCAGCCAGTTCAAATAATTAAAAAAGAATCAGTCTTCCCAATATATTGATCTTGCTCTTATTATCATATCAGTCAGAATGTCTTTATTTATGCATTTCTGAAAGTACTGGTGAAGATCTGTGCCTAGTTCATTATTCAGTACTTGTTCATGAAATGTGCTGTTTGATATAATCATGAAGACTCGTGTTGTGTTCAGGGTTGGTGTAACGCAGCACAGAATGGCTCTAAGGCTGGCTACCAGTACTGCAGAGAGAACTTCCTCTCTATCCGGGGCTTACAGGTGAGACTGATCTCTGATCAGCTAAGCCGAGATGCCAGTCATTTTGGCACACTTTGATAACTTTTCTGTTTTGTGTGTGTTCTCTCAGGAGATAGCGTGTCTTAAAAGGCAGTTTGCCGAGCTCCTGTCTGACATTGGCTTTGTGAAGGATGGATTGAAAGCCAGGGTCATTGAAAAAATGAGCTCAAAAGGAGGTGATGGGGTGCTGGAGGCCACAGGCTATGAGGTAACAGTGATTCTTGAGTGCTGGGAAAATATGGATATTTATATGTTTTCATAAACATCTTGTTGACAAGTAGTAGGGACATAGCTTTGAAAAGGGGATTTTTAAATGTAAAATGAATGTAAAATATTTTAGTATGTTTCTTAAATATTTAATTATTTATACATTTTTTACTGGTCTGAGACAGCTGGTATTAAATGTAGTTAGGGATAAATTAGTATTATACATTTGTTAAAATTAAATTAAATGGTGCATTTGCGTTAAGAACATTCTTGTGAATGTCTCTGATTAATATCTGTTTGGAAATTATGCTATTTTCAAAACTAAAGGCAGGTAAAATAGATGTTTTATCCCATTTAATCTGGATAGTGTGTTTTTTTTTTTACAGCAGTAATATGCGGGATTGTTGAGCGCTGGTTTTTAGAAAGATGGTGTAACGTGTTAACCTAAAGATCTTAAATGTTTTACTTTTTTTACTTTTTTTATACTGTTGTGCAACTTGTGCAAATCTACGTAAATGTTTTTAAGAAATATTCAGAATAATATTATATTAAATTATTACACTCAAATTTCTTTTTTTTTATTCAGCAAGGACACATTAAATTGATCAAAGCAAAATAAAATACATATATAATGTTAAAAAGATTTCCATTTTAAATAAATGCTGTTCTTCAAACTGTTCATCAAAGAATCCGTTCCACTTCAGTCTATACCCATTTTAGATGCACTTGGACGAAAACCGAAACCAAAAATAAATATTAAATTAATAATCAATTAATTAAACAAACTCAAAAAAATCAACAGATAGCTTAAACTGAGTTATAAAAACATTTAAATTGCACAAAAGGCAGTTTTTATATAACTTCTTGTTTCTACTCCAGTTTGTTGGTTAAATATATTTATTTAAAAAATATTATTAAAATATTATAATTATTATATAAATAATTCAAACATATGTTAAATAATGAAGAGATCACTAACAGGTTAAGTAAAAATATAATGAATTTATAGCCTAATACAGTGCAATTATTTAGTGCTCTTCTCTAGAGTTTTTTTTTTTGTTTGTAGCTTACTAATGAGTGTATGGACATTGAATAGCTTTCTTGAGATAAATGTAACGTTAAGTCATTATATAGCCTACAAGCTGTTTTATTGACAGCTTGTTTTATTTATTCCCTGGTTGAATCACTGATTGAGCGATTAGTACATGAAATTTTTCATTTCGGTAAGTTGTAATGTATTTTTCATCATACCTTCTGATGTTCACCCATGTTTATTTTTTGCTGTAACCTAGTAGCCTAGTAAAGAGGAGATGAGATGATCAGTTCATGTGTGCCAAAATGACATTTATTGTTTTAAAGTTGAGACTTTGCTTCATATTAAAGGTAACAAAGCACAAAGCTTTTTGCGATTATTGGATGGCATGCGTGCTACAATTGTTGGAACGTGAATGAGTGCCTTGGAATATTTTGCTGTTTCATCTGAAATGTACCTCTCATAATGAGCACCAGTGGCTACACATGAGCTTATACCCCTATTGCACACCCAGTTGTCTTGTTAAGTACACATGTTAAGTAGCAGAAATTATTTATAAACTCAGTTGTAAAGTACCCACAGCATGTGACCTGTTCCTGTACTTTTAACTGGTTTTATGTCCTTAACAGGCCAACCTGAACTCTGATAACATAAAGTTGATGTCTGCCATGTTGTGTGCAGCCCTCTACCCGAATGTTGTCCAGGTCAGTGTCGAAAAATGAGTGTAGACTGGTATATAAGATGTTGAACGTGAACGTGTGTAAAGCGTGCTGTGTTGTGTTTAGGTGAGATCTCCTCAGGGGAAGTATAAGCTCACTAGTAAAGGGGCTGTGAAGATGCAGCCCAAAGCAGAAGAACTGCGCTTCATGACCAAGAATGACGGAGCCGTCCACATACACCCTTCATCTGTCAACTTCTCCGTAACTATAACGCATCAACTACATTTGCATCTAAAGTGATGTATTTACTAGGGAAAACTAATATTCAGGCAGGACTTTGTCCATCAGGACTTGATTGAATTGTGAAAAGTTTGGATGCGACATTATTGGTAATATCATTTATAAATAATATGTGATATTATACACACAATATATATATATATGTGTGTGTGTGGGTATGTATATGTATATGTATATATATATATATATATATATATATATATACACACTGCCGTTTTTTTATGTTTTAAAAAGACTCTTATGCTGACCAAGGCTGCATTTATTTAATTAAAAATACAAAACAAACAGTAATATTGTGAAATATTATTACAATTTCATATAACTGTTTTTTTATTTGAATATATTTTAAAATGTAATTTATTCCTGTGATGCAAAGCTGAATATTCAGCATCATTACTCCAGTCTTCAGTGTCACATGATCCTTCAGAAATCATTCCAGTATACTGATTTTCTGCTCAAGAAACATTTATTATTATTATCAAAGTTGAAAACATTTTTTTCAGGGTTCTTTGATGAATAGAAAGTTCAAAAGAACCGCATTTATTTGAAATAGAATCTTTTGTAACATAAATGTCTTTACTGTCACGTTTGATCAATATAATGCATCCTTTCTGAATAAAAGTATTAATTTCTTGATGAATTACAAAATATTCTATTTCAGATAAATGCTGTTCTTTTGAACTTTCTATTCCTCAAAGAATCCTGAAGAAAATTATAAATTTTCCACATTGATAATAATGATAATAATATATATATTTTTTCTTGAGCAGCAAATTAGCATATTAGAATGATTTCTAACAGCTTTGCCATCACAGAAATAAGTTATACTTAACTGTTTTCTCTTTGAATCCATTTTAATTTTAAATTGTAATATTTCACAACATTGCTGTTTTTGACTATTTTTGATTAAATAAATGCATCCTTGATGAGCAGAAGAGACTTCTTTTGAAAACATAAAAAATCTTACTGATCCCAAACTTTTGAACGTGTGTGTGTGTGTGTGTGTGTGTGTGCGTGCGTGCGTGTGTGTGTGTATGGATATCGGTGGGTGTGTTTTAACATAATATATTTATACATTTACATACATTCAATATATATTTTGTATATAAGTATATATAATTGATTTTATTATTAAATATGCTTTTTAATTAGATATAAAACATTTCAATTGTCTTATATCGAGTGCAAGTTCCCTCATGTTCTGTCAGGTCTGAGAAGTTTCACTCTTTGTAGGTGCGTCACTATGACAGCCCATACCTGGTGTACCACGAGAAAGTGAAGACCAGTCGAGTGTTTATCCGTGACTGTAGCATGGTGTGTGTATATCCCATGGTGCTGTTCGGTGGGGGGCGAGTGAGCGTGGACCTGCAGCGTGGAGAGTTCATTATATCTCTGGACGATGGATGGATCAAATTTGCTGCTGCGTCTCATGAGGTAAAACAGACTTACTCTAGTATGTTATGCTATGCTAGTATTATACGGTGCTAGTATTTCATCAAAACTCTTTATGTAGGTTGCTGAGTTGGTGAAAGAGCTGCGCTGGGAGCTGGATCAGCTCTTAGAGGAGAAGATCAAAAATCCCAGCATTGACCTGATCAGCTGTCCTCGAGGATCTCGCATCATACACACGATAGTGTCACTCATCTCGACACAGTAACACACATTCATCCAATACACAGATTGTCTGTTTACACATCCACATACTGTTCACAATTTAATGAAAGTGGGATGTTCCCCTAACAAAAGCCTTATGCCATTTTGTTGAATTGTGTGGAGGCACTTAATACATTTTCATTTTAGTTAAATTTTCTTTCATAGAATAAACGAATGTACTTTGTACATTGTGTGATTTCACACAAACAGCCCATGAATGCCGAAGTCCATATTGGACTGCTTTAATGCAATATTACTGAAATAAGCACTAACAGCAGGCCTGTGCATGAATTTTAAATGTATGGCATGAGGTATATGTTAGTATGCATTGCCAAATAAAAAGACATTATGGTGTTTTGAATGATCAACTACTATGATGATGTGATTGTGAAATCTGTCATATTTTGCCAAAAGATGCATTATCAAATGTATTTAAAAAATAAAATGTCATATTAGATATGTGGATATACTTATTTAAAAATAAACAGATTTTCCTCAATTATTTTTGGTACTTGCGTTACAAAATAACATTTGTTTTATTATATTGTGTTGATATAATTTGTGCAAATGGACACATGTTATAGAAGTCTCATTACAAGACAATGTTTTTGGGCAGCTATTATTCACTCGGATAACTGGGGGGTTGGGGTGATCTTGTATAATGTTGGAAAAGTAATAAGAGAATGAAAAAGAGAACAGGCGGATCATCTCATTCATTCAGAACCATTATTCTTTACTTTTGGACTAAACTAAACACTTTACATAAGTATAAACAAGTACACAAATAGGTTGTGTGTATGATATATAGCATAATGTGCACTACCATTCAAAAGTTTGCAGTTGGTTAGATCTTTTTTATGTTCACCAAGGCTGCATTTGGTGTTAAAAATGGCCACCATTGATTGAAGCTTGGCCATCCTGCTTTGCAACTGCCATTTCTGTCTTTTTTTTTTTATCTTGACCAGAATTAAGTTTTAGATGTAGAGCCGTCTCTTTATGGCCACAACACATGGGAAGGAGATTTTTCAGCTGCACACGAAGGGCTGATTCTAAGATTTTGAGAATCTGATTAATTATATATATATATTTTTTTTTTGTATACTAGCTCGCTCCCTCCCTCTCTCTCTCTCTCTCTCTCTCTCTCAACTCAGTTCATTTGCCATTTCCACCCTTTTATTTTGGACCCCATATTTATTATTATTATTATTTTAATGTTTACTGTAAAAGAAAAAAAAATCCTTCATGGAGGAGAACAACGGATGTGTATGAGGGGTGAACGCTGCAATTAATACAGTGGATGGGAAACCGTCCTGTATTGCTCCATAATGCATCACATTATGTAAACTGCATTGTGCCAAGCATGGTGGGGCCGATAGGGCGAGGGCTAATATTGCAGAGAGCCTTGGGAAAGGCCAGTGGTGCGTGTGTTAATGAGCGTCACCTGTGTGCCAGACCGGTCTCACAGAGGAACTCCGAGAGGATAAAAGGCGGAGTGATGACAGTGCAAGATGAGAGAGGACCAGGCCTGGACTTTATGTTATGTTTTTATTATGTGTATATATGGCAGTCGTCCATGAGGGGCGCTTTACTTTCATTTTGTTGTTCGTTTATTTTATGCTTAAAGTTTATGTTGAACGTTTGCCGGTTCCAACCTCCTTCTTCCCTGATCCTTAACTTTGTTACATTGAAAACCCGGGAGGATGGAGGGACACGCTGTCGGAGAGCCCTCGTTGCTGAGGAGGTCGAAGGTTGTGGTGCTGGAGCAATTGAGCAACAGGTGGGATGGACAGCTCTCTGCCGTGCTCCTGGGTTGAGGAGGGGTGGCTGCCATCCGTGAGGGGACGGAGGAAGCCATTCACCGGAGGCCAGACCTGCTGCTGTCCACCATGATGGGGAGGAGGATGTAGAGTGAAGGAATGGGGAGTTGCTGCAGGGCGCCAGTAACAGGAGGAGCCATCATCGTCCGTCAGGAGGCGGAGCAGTATCAAGCGTCCAGTACCATCACATGGCACTGTGAGTTAGGGTCTCTTGGCTGGTTGAGGACCGAGTGGAAATGTGTCCGGAAACCGGACCAATAAGTTTTGTCTTTTCCTCTCCCCTTACATGTGGTAGTTGTCTGTGAGAGGCTGGCACTCTACTTTCGTTTTGCTGTCTGTTTATTTTATGATTAAAGTTTACGTTGAACATTTGCCAGTTCCTGTCTCGTTCCCTGAGCTTTAACTTTGTTGCATGCATTTATGACAAAGAACTGCACAGATTTTTTTTTTCTTTCAAATCAAGATGCGGCTGCAGATGGCCACCTCGGAGTTGACCTCTCCAATTCTTCTGTTGTTTTTGTTCGTTTGTTATGTGTTTAGTCATTCTTTTTCTATGTTCAGAGACTAACTAATGAACATTAGGCAACACCTACAATACACTATTTTTTCCGGTTTTGGATATTTCAGACACAACGTCTGGACATTCTAGTTGGAGGAGCAGTGGTTCCTCTAGTCAGGCTAATCACATCGTGTATAGAGTTGGTGGGTGGGCTAAACATAATGACTTCAGACTTGAGACAGTTCCGCGTGAATTCCCTGCTACTTGAAAACAAAGAAGATGACCGCTGCTGCAGCTGGCGAACAGCGTTCTTTCGAAGCGGCTTTGGCCGCGACTCTGGAGGACTTAAGGAGTTAAGCTTTTCTTTGAGAAAAGAACAAAGAACGGCACTTAAGTAATTCTTAAAAAAGGAAGATGTGTTCAGAGTTTTGCCGACCGGATACGGCAAAAGTTTAATATATCAACTCGCTCCGCTGGTGGGAAAACGCATGGGACTCACTGAGCCACAACTGTTCATTGCTCTGGTTGGTTGTAGCACTATCCTATTGCGTGCAGAGGGAATTTGAAAGACAACCGTTTATCCCGCCCCTCGGATTGAGGCATGCCAATGGTGAGTTCCCAGACCTAACATCTTGATGTGGGTCTGGCTTGCCAGGCTAGATGCTTACAGGAGTGGAAACAAAATCATGAACAACCAGGCCAGAAACACACTGACAAAGGACACCAGAATGGCTAAAAGAAGCTTCTCTGAAAAAAAAAACAGCCAACAATCCAGCTTTAGTCTGGACCAGCCTGAGGTAAATCACCAAGTACAAGACACCACGCAATAATCTGTGGAGAATCAACAGCTGGCTGATGACCTGAATGTGTTTTACTGTAGGTTTGAACAGCCTTTGAACAGGAACCAACACCTCCTGCCATTCAACCTGCGTTTATGGTCTGTTTGGGGGACATGAGGCGGGTCTTCAAAAAACAGAAGACTAGGAAAACTTCAGGCCCATTTCACCTGCCTGTTTAGAAACCTGTGCTGACCAACCGAGCAAACAGGCCTGTGGATGATGCAGTCAACACTACATGGACTGCACTACATCCGGCAACAGTTCCACCTTCAATACCATCATGCCTGATCTCTCCGCCAAACTGACCCAGCTCTCTGTGCGCACCCCAATCTGTCAGTGGATCTCCAGCTTTCTAACAGATAGGCAACAGTTAGTGAGACTTGGGAAACTTACACCCAGGACGCTCACTATAAGCACTGGTGCTCCCAAGGGTTGCTTTCACTCTGTATCTCTCTTGTCTCTGTTCACGAACAACTGTACTGCAAAAGACCCCTCTGTCAAGCTCCTGACGTTTGCAGATAACACCACAGTCATCAACCTCATCCTAAATGGCCAAGAGTCTGCTTACAGACTCTACACTACTATATGTAGTTACAGGGTAAGTGCAATAAAAATACATACACACAATAAATGTGGTGCTTGTTACCCTCTTGTTTCATGTAGTTACAGGGTAAGTGTGAAATTGCGGGCCGTAAATTAAAGTGGTTCTTGTTACCCTCTTGTTCTATGGAATCTTTATCCACTAACATCTCCACTGTTTTGAACGTGTTCAGCTCAAGGTTGTTATGACTGCATCAGACAGACGTATTTCTGGGTGTACTGCATTTTCTTTTAATACATAATATAGAATAGCAATAGACATGATTTCTTCTTAAGATTCATCAGTGGAAAGAAAGAAAAAGAAGAAGAGGAACAAAAGGAAGAAGCCAAGCAAGAGAAAAAAGTGGGGACAAAACGTGCTACTTTCTATCAAGACTTAAGCATTTAAAAATATTTTTTGATTAAAAAGAGCAATTTTAAACTAAAAAGAAATGTTATAAATCTGTTTTTAATTAAGTTGTTTTTTTAATTAAGTGGATATTAGAGGAATATAAAGTTTAGAAATAGACCTCTTAAACTCAGATAAATAACCAAGAATGAAAATTTTAGTTAATTAACTTATTTTTGCCACAAGGTGGCGATGGAGTACCAAGAATGAATCACATCACTCATGTTACAGTCTATTGTGTACCTAAACACAGTGTAGTTTTTGTTATTATTAAGCACAAATGTGTGATTTAATATGTAGAAATATTAAAAGCAATGAAGCAATATAATTTTTAAAAAATATTTGTTCCCTTATTTTATTTAAATATGCAGAGCCAGCTATAAGTAAGTCATTTGTTGGCTGATTCCCCTGATGACAAAACCGGGGAAGTGTTCAGGAAATCAGTTTGAAAATCATTGCAATCATTCATTTGATGCGGCACAGAATGGCACAGAAAGCACAGGGCGTCACGTACCTTATTGCTTGAGTGATGTGAGTGAAGGTCAGTTGGGGGGAATTCTTTTGTTAAGCTCAAAATGAGAACTGACGATTTGTTATGTTGTGTTCTTTCTGGCAGCGGGTAAAGCTCCTTTAATAGGATTTATGTAATTAGAAAAACTTCTTAGACCTGATCATTCTGGAGCTTAAAGGGATCATTTAGCATGCAAGGTGTAATCTGTTTGTATTGTTTTGTTTGTTTATTACGATGCTAAACTTCTTTCAGGTCTCACGTTAAAGAACGTTAAAGAAAATCAGACCTGATAATAACTTTCAATTAAGAATATAAAGATGCATCAAAGTTATCTTCAGTTGCTAATTTGCTCTGCTTATATTGAACTTTCTGATATCTTAAAGTAACAAAAACTAGCTAAATTCAAATTGCAGACATTAAAAGTTAACATTTTTACCAAGAAAAACAATGTGTAAATCAGTAATTACAACTAGTTAGAAATTAGTCAAGAATACATTGGCTACAGTGTATGCAAATAATAATAATAAACATTATAATAGTAAAGAGAAAATATCCAGTGAGCGGCAGTCCTGTGGTTGAAAATGCCTGGTTGAATCCAGAGGTCAGAGGAGAATGGCAAGACTGGTTCAAGGCAACAACTCAACTAACTCAAATAACCACTTGTTACAACCGGGGTCTGCAGAAGAGCATCTCTGAATGCACAGCACGTTCAACCTTGAAGCAGATTGACTAAACCAGCAGAAGACACACCGGGTGACAGTCCTGTCAGCTAAGAACAGGAAACGTCTACGGTTACGTATGTAACCCTCGTTCCCTGAGTAGGGAACGGAGACGTTACGTCGGATGACGACGAATGGGGTTTCGCTTAGAAAGCCTATCAACTTCGAGTATTACAAAACGAGCCAATGGCAAAGAAATGCCATGGGTCTGCGGAATTTGCATGGCGTAACTCCGCCCCACCTCGTGGGTATAAAAGGAGGAAGCCGGCAGCAAGCAGATATGTTTCTTCGCTGAGGAGCCAAGACTGAGCTCAGGCGATCCCCGCGGTACAGCGGAAAGTGGCAGGCAGACGTAACGTCTCCATTCCCTACTCAGGGAACGAGGGTTACATACGTAACCGTAGACGTTCCCTTTCGTTGTCACTCCGAGTTACGTCGGATGACGACGAATGGGGTTACCAGTCTAATCACGCCACCTTCTCAGCTGTCTTCCAGTGCCCTGCGTAAATCGAGATCCCTGTCAGCCTGGACAAAGGACTCCATATAACACAGGAATACCAAGGTACACTGGGAAGCATATCCCAAGCTTAGGGGAAGTATGCAATTAATGCCAGCCCGGAGGGGGGGGACTTAGAGAATACACATATGACCCGAAGGAAGCATATGGAAAACACTGGGGTGTCCAGCCGCAGGTGGAATATTTCAACCCCAGGGGTGGCAAGGTGGCTTGCCAAGGGAAAGACACACGCTCAGAGAGGCTTACAGTGGAAATACACATGTGGGGGTCGCTCAGAGGAGGGACCATGCACACGGGAGGCACCTTGCCGACGCACAGGCAATAGACACTGGCGCCGACGTCAGGAGTGCTGGAGGAGCTCAGGGCTTTCGGAGAAGCTCACCTGAGGAAAGTATCGCACGTATCCAGTCCGTGGAGTGGAATGGCGAGCAAGCGAAGACACCTGAGCGGGTCCGGTACTAGCTGGTTGAAGCGAGTACACGAGAGGACACAGGCTCCACTCGGAGATTATAGAATCTGGCGAATGTGTTAGGTGTCGCCCAGCCTGCAGCTCTGCAGATGTCTGTTAGCGAGGCGCCATGCGCTAGAGCCCAAGAGGACGCCACACTCCGGGTGGAGTGGGCAGTCACACCAAGGGGGCACGGTCGACCTTGCTGCTGGTAAGCCAAAGCAATGGTGTCCACTATCCAGTGAGACAACCTTTGCTTGGAGAGAGCCTTTCCCTTCAGCTTCCCACCATAACAGACAAAGAGCTGGTCTGAGGTCCTGAAACACTGCGTTCTGTCTACATAGGCGCGGAGAGCGCGTACTGGACAGAGCAGTGCCAAGGCTGGGTCTGCCTCCTCCGAGGGCAGCGCTTGCAGGTTCACCACCTGGTCCCGAAAGGGAGTGGTAGGAACCTTGGGCACATATCCAGGCCGGGGTCTCAGGATCACGTGAGAGGAAGCCGGCCCAAATTCCAGGCACGCTTTGTCAACGGAGAATGCGTGCAGGTCCCCAACCCTCTTGATGGAGGCCAGTGCAACCAGGAGCGCTGTCTTCATAGACAGGAACTTAAGCTTGACTGATTGCAGGGGCTCAAAGGGAGCACTCTTCAGGGCAGTTAGAACCACTGAGAGGTCCCAAGAGGGAACGAGAGGAGGACGAGGAGGATTTAGTCTCCTCGCTCCTCTCAGGAACCTGATGATCAGGTCGTGCTTCCCTACCGACTTACCTTCGATGAGGTCATGATGTGCGGCAATGGCGGCAACATAGACCTTCAGGGTGGAGGGAGACAGCCTTCGCTCCAGCCCCTGTTGAAAGAAGGAAAGCAAAACACTGATCGAGCATCTCCGGGGGTCTTCTCGGTGAGAAGAGCACCAGTTGACGAAGAGGTTCCACTTCAACGCATAGACGTGTCTCGTGGACGACGCTCTAGCGGAAGTGATGGTAGCCACCACCGCTGGTGGTAGGGTACTCAAACCTGCCTCGTCCCATCCAGGAGCCACACGTGGAGGTTCCAAAGATCGGGACGAGGGTGCCATAGGGTGCCCCGTCCCTGAGAAAGAAGGTTCTTCCTCAGAGGGATCGGCCAGGGAGGTGCTGTCGCGAGGAGTACTAGTTCGGGGAACCAGGTCCGGTTGGGCCAGTAAGGGGCAACCAGAATGACCTGCTCCTCGTCCTCCCTGACCTTGCGCAAAGTGTGCGCAAGAAGGCTCACTGGGGGAAACGCATACTTGCGGCCCTGCGGCCAGCTGTGCGCCAGAGCATCCGTGCCGAGCGTGCCCTCGGTCAGGGAATAGAACTGGGCGCAATGGGTCGAGTCGTGAGAGGCAAACAGATCTATCTGCGCGTCCCCGAACTGGTCCCAAATCAGCTGAACCGACTGGGGATGGAGTCGCCATTCTCCAGGGAGGGGCTGAAGCCGTGAGAGCTCGTCGGCTGCACAGTTCAGCGCTCCGGGAATGAAGATGGCTCGAAGCGACCTCAGATGGTTCTGACTCCATAGGAGGAGGTGGCGAGCGAGTTGTGACATACGGCGGGAGCGTAGACCACCTTGATGGTTGATGTACGCTACAGTGGCGGTATTGTCTGAGCGGACTAGTACGTGTTGACCCCTGAGCAACGCCCGGAAGCGGTGCAGGGCAAGGCGTACTGCCAACAACTCGAGGCAATTGACATGCCACAGCCGCTGGGGTCCTGTCCAGGAGCCCGCAGCAGCATGTCCATTGCACATGGCGCCCCAGCCCGTGGTGGAGGCATCTGTTGAGACAACAACATGCCGGGAAGCTCGTGCCAGGGGGACACCGGCCCTGAGAAAATCGAGGTTCGACCACGGAGTGAAGAACTGACGGCAGGTCGGAGTAACTGGTACTCGGAACGTGCCGTGTTGCCATGCCCACCTCGGGACTCGGTCGCGAAGCCAAAGCTGAAGCGGTCTCATATGAAGCAATCCGAGCGGCGTGACCGCGGCTGCAGATGCCATATGCCCCAGGAGCCTCTGAAAAAGTTTCAGTGGAACCGCACTCTTGCCCTCGAATTGTCTTAGGCAAGTCAGCAGTGACTGCGCGCGCTCGCTCGTAAGCTGCGCGGACATGGCGACCGAGTCGATGTCCATACCGAGAAAAGAGATCCTCTGCACGGGGCAAAGTTTGCTCTTCTCCCAGTTGACCCGAAGGCCCAGACGGGCTAGGTGCCGGAGCACTAGGTCCCTGTGTTCGCAAACCTGATCTCGAGAGTGAGCTAGGATCAGCCAGTCGTCGATATAACTCAGGATGCGAACCCCTTGCTCTCGAAGGGGAACAAGGGCCGCCTCGACGACCTTCGTGAAGATGCGAGGAGACAGGGCTAGCCCGAAAGGGAGAACCGCGTACTGGTATGCCTGCCCCTCGAAAGCAAACCGGAGGAACGGTCTGTGTCGAGGAAGAATGGAGACATGAAAGTAGGCGTCCTTCAGGTCGATCGCTGAAAACCAATCCTGGGGCCGTATGCATTCGAAAACGCGTTTGGCGGTGAGCATCTTGAACGGCATCCGGTGAAGGGAGCGGTTCAGCACGCGCAAGTCCAGGATTGGCCGTAACCCACCGGTTTTCTTGGGGACAATGAAGTAGGGGCTGTAGAAGCCGGACCTCATCTCGGCTGGAGGGACAGTCTCGATTGCACCCTTCGCCAGCAGGGTGGCAATCTCTGCTCTCATGATAGGGGCATTGCCACCGACCAAAGTGGAGCGGACTCCCCTGAAGCGGGGAGGAGACCGTGCGAACTGAATCGCATAGCCGAGCCTGACGGTACGCGCGATCCAGTGGGACAGACGGGGAAGCTCTAGCCAGGCTCCCAGGAACTGAACCAACGGGATCATGCGAGCCACAGGCGTCCCCCCGGAGGGGCAGCGAGGCGGAGTAACTGGCCCAGATGTGGACGGCATAGCGGCCCGGAGAGGGGGCACAGTTAGCAACCGCACCCTGGCAGAGGGGGCCAGGGGAGGACCAGACTGGTCGTCCCGCGGGGGCCTGCTCTGCCAGGGGTCTGGCGACAGAGGGGGACAGGGGCGAAGCGGTCCGTGGACGGCACGCCGTGTCAACCGCCTCTGGGACAGAGGGGGGCGAGGAGAGCACGGCTTGTGGGCGGCGCTCTGTGTCGCCCGAGAACTCTGTGAGCTCAGGGAAGAGGGGATTGTTTCTGTCTTTAACCACATTAGGGTGCTGCCCACCCGTGGGTGAGCAGCGGGGAGTGGAGAACAAAAGATTCTCCCCCGGCCCTCCACCGGGGGAAGGAGTGGTCCTGCTACCACCTCCTGAGAAACAATCATCATCCCTGAGCAGCCCGTCTCAGGAGCGCCGCTTGGCCCGGCGTTTAGCGGGGGGCGGGGCAGGAGAGGGCTGTGGCGCCTTCTTACGGCTTCCTCCGCGACCGGCCCTGGGTGGAGGCTGCTGCGTGGTCCGGGCGGGAGGGGCGGGAGCCGCAGGAGGGCGCCCTCGGCGGGAAACAGGTCGAGGCGTCTGCCCGGCCAGCAAGGTGGAGGCAGCAGCGGGCCGGCGGGGCAGAATGTGTTTGATGGCCTCGGTCTGTTTCTGGGCAGTTGAAAACTGTTGGGCAAAGTCTTCAACTGCACCGCCGAAGAGGCCGGCCTGGGACAAGGGGGCGTTAAGCAGACGGGTCCGCTCAGCGTCCCGCATGTCAGCCAGGTTCAGCCACAGATGTCGCTCCTGGACCACAGCTGTGGACATCACCAAACCCAGGGAGCGCGCGGTAACCTTCGTCGCCCGGAGAGCAAGGTCGGTCGCGGCGCGCAGCTCATCAAAGAGCCCTGGGTTTGTCCTACCCTCGTGCATGTCTCTGAGCATCTGGGCCTGGTAGACCTGCAGAGTGGCCATAGCATGCAGTGAAGCAGCCGCCTGTCCCGCCGCTCTGTAAGACTTCGCCACCAGGGTCGACGAAAATCTACAGGCTTTGGATGGGTGCTTAGGCTCGCCCCGAGAAGAAGCACTCTGAGGACATAGTTGCATGGCAACAGAGCGTTCAACCGGGGGAAGCCCAGTGTACCCACGGGCAGCTGCCTCATCGAGGGGAGGAAAGGCGGATGAGACCAGCGAGCGGTCCCGAGAAGACAGGGGGGTCTTCCAGGACTTCGAGATCTCATCATGCACATCCGGGAAGAAAGGTATTGGGGTTTGCCGAGGACGAGGGTCGGCGGCCTTACCCAAAAACCAATCGTCCAGCCGCGAGCGCTCAGGACAGGGTGGAGGCCTCCACTCAAGTCCGATGCTCGCGGCTGCCCGGGAAAGCATGGCCGTCATCTCCGGATCAGACTCGAGCACAGCCGTATGCACACCGGAAGGTGGCAGCTGTGACGAGCCCTCACTTCCAGAAGAGTCAAACCCGCCAAGTGATGCTGCAACAGACATGGCATCTTCCTCTGTAGCTTCAACTGAAGCACGCGGGCCACCAGAGGGTAGACCCGCGGGAATCAGCAGTTCACTAGCGGGCACCGTCATTGAAGAGGGGGGCTGGGGTCGCGGACACATAGTCGGCGCCTTGTTCCAGACCGTAACCCTCAGATCAGCCTGGCCACCAGCCGCAGGACGGGGGGTGGATGAGGGGACTCTCACTCTTGCGAGTTCACCGAGTCTCGACCGTAATGACGCGATGGTCATGTTCCCACAGAGAGAACATGAGTCATCCACGAGCGCTGCTCTAGCATGATCAATGCCCAAACATACTATGCAACGCTCGTGCCCATCAGAGTCCGATACCAATCTGCCGCAACCAGAAGTACACGGGCGAGACATCTTTAAAAAGACGTGCCACGTGTAAGCTCTTTTAGTGAGAGAAAACTCAAGTGTTGAAGCACCCGGGGAGAAACGCACCGACTGGCAGACCACTGCAACAGATCAGCAGGAAGCACGCTCTCGCCGTAGATCGCCGTCACACCAACACTCGAGGTACTCGTTTGTAAAGCTGACAATTCAGAGATGGCTTGTGGAGAGAAGAATACACTTGGCTCCGAAGCGAAAACATATCTGCTTGCTGCCGGCTTCCTCCTTTTATACCCACGAGGTGGGGCGGAGTTACGCCATGCAAATTCCGCAGACCCATGGCATTTCTTTGCCATTGGCTCGTTTTGTAATACTCGAAGTTGATAGGCTTTCTAAGCGAAACCCCATTCGTCGTCATCCGACGTAACTCGGAGTGACAACGAAAGGGAACTGAGGGTACAATTCACACGGGCTCACCAATGTTTAGAAAGGGATAGTTGCAGGACATAATAGGTGTGCCGAAACACCAAACATCCACACCCTAACAGGCTGCATGCTTTCACGACCCTTTACTCCAACCTGCAGATACCCACACTTGCCAAGATTGGACAATAGAAGATAGAAGGAAAAACATTGCCTGGTCTGATGAGTCTCAATTTCTAATGAGACATTCAGATGCTAGTGTCAGAATTTGACATAAACAACATGACATTATGGAACCATCCTGCCTTGTCAATGGTTCTTGTTGTTTGTATAGTGTAATGGCGTTGCGTGGGGGATATTTTATCTATATTATATATCTTTGCACACTTTTACCAATTGAGCACAGTTTTAACACCACAGCCGGGATGTCAATCCCTTTAGTGAACCCATCTTCTGATAGTTACTTCCAGCAGGATAACGTACCATGTCATAAAGCTCAAATCATCTCAAACTGGTTGCTTGTACATGGCAATGAGTTCACTAGATTCAAATGGCCTCCACACCCTTATACAGAAAGAAAATATACTTCTTATGATCAATACATTAAATGGTTTAAATATATTGAATGTAATAATATACTATGTTAATATATAACAATATATTGAATAATACATAAGGAATTGCTGCTTTTTTATCATTTATTGAAAAATATGTGACAATATATTTACTATGTTACACTAATGTGTATTCACTTTTGTTCAAGTTACTTTCACTCAGTTTGGGTTGTGTTTCTGCTACACAAAGTATTTGAGTTAAGTTTATGAGAAAAGTTGTGTTGGGATTACTTAAGGGTGCATGTTGAAAACATGTCAAATGTAATTGGTCAAACACAAAATAGTTGAGTTCAAAATACCCAAAATTCTGATGCAAATTCTTGTCTAATGTTTTTATGTGTGTGTGTGTGTGTGTGTGTGTGTGTGTGTGTGTGTGTGTGTGTGTGTGTGTGTGTGTGTGTGTGTGTGTGTGTGTGTGTGTGTGTGTGTGTGTGTGTGTGTGTGTGTGTGTGTGTGTGTGTGTGTGTGTGTGTGTGTGTGTGTTGCGTGCGTCTTTAAAATTAATTCATTTAAATAATCTAAGTCATTGTGTTTCCTAAGAAGTTGTCTCCAGGGGTCCTGTTGACCCCTGGTTGAGGACCACTGTTGTAGTGATTTTGCGTTGGATGTTATCATAAATTTATATCTTACAAGTAATAATTCATTTGTTAATATTAGAAATATTTTAATATATCTTAGGATTCAAAAATGCAGTATTTCAATCGGATTTTCTGTTTTCTATAATTATAACACCACTATACCTGTATATCATCAATTCTACAATTTCAGCTACGTGCTCAACACACTCCACTAAACCATATTCTAATGTGTTTTTTCATCTCTGTCCCACCAACAGTATTGTTGATCTCCAAATTTCAAGTTTTTTCTGGTGCAATTCATGATGTGCCTCCCAGGTGTTTATGTCTGTGTGATATGTTTTATTTTCCCTGGAGGCTTTTTTTCCCTATTTCAGTGCAACACTCTCAAACAGGAGCAATTGTTTCTCTTTCTGCCTCAGCATAAATTTAATGTTGTGTTTTCTCACCGCTAATTAAAATTCTTCTTGGCTTCTGTGTGCCTGATCTAGCTTACATTACGCTGTGGGGTAGCTGACAGGTCTGAACGGGGCGGCCTGGACATGTGACAGATACAGGACAGCTGCCTAACGATCTGCTGGCACGCAATGTGGTCACTAACTAGGCTAAATTAGCAGGTTGCATGCAAAAAGTGTTGAGTTTGAGCCAAATCGAAGATTTTTTTTCCTTCTTTTTCAAACACAGTCTTTCCCCTAGGAGGCACAAAATCAGATAATCTCATTAGTCTAAACAAAACATTTCAGAGAATGTCAAAATCTTTGGCCACAGATTTTCACAGAGGATTAAAGCTACAATATGTGCCATGCAGTGTTTCAAATAACTGAACCCATGGACACCTGAGAGTTCAGGTTTTATTTTATATTAGCATTATACATTGTTATATTTTTATATTGACATTATACATTGTTATATTTTTATAATGAGGTTTGTATATTGAGACGGGCCTGAATGTAGTGCAATTTTGAACATGAAAACTTTTCCAGGGTTAAATAGAGGCACCAAAGTCAGAGTTCAGCTTTTTCCATAGTGTTTCCAACACAGAAGACATTCCAATAGCTGGAAAAGTCAATCAAGATGAAAGATGATGGTCCTCCCTGTAATACATTATTAAAAGACTGCACGCAGTGACTGCTCTTTATCTGACGGATGATTTATATACATTGAAATATTCTATGTATGTTAAAAATATATTCTGAAAATTAAAAAGACAGTTTTCTCAAACTTGGAAATTAAGATGCCCAAAATAGCTAACAAAGCATCAATCGATTGAATCAATCAATCAAGCTGTCAGTCAGTCAATCAATCTGTCAGTCAGTCAATCAATCAATCAATCTGTCAGTCAGTCAATCAATAAGGGTATTCAGAAATACTGTAATTATTTTAGTAATAGTTAGGATTAGCAAAAGTATTAAGGATAAGATCTGAAAAATTTGATGTCAAGTAATTATGTTATACATATACATGTAAAAAATATATCTAATGAATGTGAAATTACCAAATAACATAACTACTGACATTTCATTCATCATTTTATTGCAGATTTTGGTAACACTTTACAATAAGGTTTCATTTGTAAACATAAGTAAATGCATTAACTAGCACTGATTACCAATTAGCAATTTATTTTACAGCATTTATTAATGTTAAATAATACAAATGTTCTTGTTCATGTTAGTTCACAGTGCATTAACTAATGTTAACATATACAGTTTTTGATCTTAAAAATCGATTAGTAATGTTAAAAATGCGGTAACACTTCACAATATGGTTCATTAGTTAACCACCTTAGTTAGCATAAACTAAAAATGAACAATATTCTTCAGCATTAATTAATCTTAGTTAATATTAATTTCAACATTTACTAATATGTTATTAAAATCAAAGGTTGTATTTGTAAACATTACGTAATGCATTGTGAACTAACATGAAGATTAACAAAGACTAATAATAACCAATGTATTGCTCATTGTTAGTTCATGTTAGTTGATTTAAATACAGTAACTAACATACGTTAACTAATTAACCTTATTGTAAAGTGTTACCAAAAATGCTGTAGAAGTATTGGCCATTGTTAGGTCATGTTTACTAATGTAGTTAACTAATGTTAACAAATGAAACTTTATTGTAAAGTGTTGCCCAGATTTCATTACAGATACTTCCAACGGGGTTCATTTTTAGAAATTAAATTATGAAAAGCCTTGAAAGTTGCAGTGAGAGACTGTTAAATCCTGAGGCTGGTGCAATACTATATTAAACCCACAGGGGGCTCAAGAGCTCAATTATTAAACGTTTGACGATTTCAATTGTAAAACACCGATAACTGATCTTATTCTTTGTGGCATTTTGATTCATACTACAGATTACATGAAAATTGAAACACTAATAGAAAAGAATGTTATATTAGCATGAAGGGCAAAAATATTTCTGAGGTTACAATGCTTGTACAATACTCTATGACAAACTTTTTCCAAATAATATTGTTTCACTGATTCATACTTACTCATTACATGAATGGCATGCACTAAAGGTGTGTTTGAGGAAGGAGTTCTGCCTTAAATGGGCCTGTTTAGTTGTGTAGTTCATGGTCTCTGCCACAGGTTTATTAAAGTGGCTGAAACTCCTCTAAACAAAACATAAAGTGAAATGCTGGCAGCCGATCCAGAAACGTGACTGTATAACAAACCATTTGCAGCTTATTAAACTAGAGAGAGGAACACTAATAGACAGAGAAGGCATTAGTTATAATGGAGACATGAAAACATTCCTGCATATAGTCTTGGTGGAAGCTCGATCTGTCTGGTCTGTTTACTGTGATGTGCTTCTTCTTCAGCCTGTAGCCCTGTGACCTTTGACCTGTCCTCAAAACTGCTGCCATGTGCCAGAGATACAGAGCTAGTTTCCAAAGCAACAGTCCACAAACATCAGTAAATGTTTACTTTTTGCTTTACATGCTCAGCACATCACACTCCACTTCTGTTTTTTATTTTATTTTATTTTTTTATCCAACTTGGTATTTTTCAGGAATCTTTTCAGGAATTGTTTGGAAAATTTAGCCGTTAGAGTTCAGCCTTACAGTTATAAAGTAGTTGTACAGAACTGTTCAAGTCTGATGTTGGTAAGTTGACAGAAGTCTCTTATTTATTTAATCAAAAATACAGTGAAACCAGTAATATTATAAAGTATTATTACAATTTAAATTAGCTGTTTTTTATTTGTATATATTTTTAAATGTAATTGTCGCTGTGATGGCATTACTCCAGTCTTCAGTGTCACATGATCCTTCAGAAATCATTCTAATATTCTGATTTGCTGCTCAAGAAACATTTATTATCAATGTTGAAAACAGTTGTGCTGTTCAATATTTTTGTTGAAACTGTGATTTTATTTCATCACGATTCTTAGAATAAAAAGTTTTAAAGAATAGCATTTCTTTGAGATTTATTTACTGAAATAAAGATTATTTGAGAATCTTTTGTGACTTTGGAAGTAGTTCTTCAGCTGAAGCATGTGACACTCTGAAAGATTTTTGATTCCAGTTCTCTCTCCCCATCATAACAACACATTTCCAGCATGCCCTTCCTGTAACCGGAACATTATCCAGACATCCACTAACACCGTTCCAAACCTTTCCCTGTTTTAAAACACATCTCATTTGTTACTATGGAAAGGAAATTGCATTCATTCTTTCAAATATGGCCATGTTTCAAAACACTTCCAGTCTGTAAAAAAAGAGCCAACAGTTCGTTCTGTCTTTTTATTTACTTCCATGCCAGGAGCAGAGAAATATTGTAGTATGAGAGGTTTCCCCTGTGTAACACCCTCATGTCAGAGACACTGGCGGCTTTATAGCAAGTGCTGCTCTGGACCAGTGGAAAATCCTTCAGTCTGAATGATGCTTTCTTTGGCACCTCTGTATCATGAGCCAACGTATATTTATCAAGAGTCTGAAGGTCTCACCTTATTCCAGGAAATCGAGGTTTGCTGCTGTTGTGCTTCTTACAGTGTATTGTTTGGCAAGTTGACAAGTTGGAAACACTCTATGATATCTTACAAAGTTTAATCAAAATAAAACTTTAATTATAAAAATTATAATAATAATAAATAAATATATATATATATATATATATATATATATATATATATATATATATATATATATATATATATACTGTATATGACAACCGTTTTAAACACTGATAATAAAAACTGTTTCACCAAATCAGGACATTAGAATGATTTCTGTAGGATAATGTGACTGAAGACTGGAGTAATAATGCCTAAAATTCAGCTTTGATATCATTTGAATGAATATGATTTTGGCCATCATTTTGAATCATCATTTGAATTCCATAATTTAAAAATATATAAAAAATAGTAATCAGTTCTTCACTATATTACTGTGTGTAATTACTGTATATTACTGTCTATGTATTTTGATCAAATAAATGAAGAAAAAAAAATCTTACTGACTCCAAACTTGTCAATAGCAGTGTGTGTGTGTGTGTGTGTGTGTGTGTGTGTGTGTGTGTGTGTGTGTGTGTGTGTGTGTGTGTGTGTGTGTGTGTGTGTGTGTGTGTGTGTGTGTGTGTGTGTGTGTGTGTGTGTGTGTGTGTGTGTGTGTGACAGCTGTTCTGGAGGAAAAAGGAAAAATTTCTTTCTGAGATACTTTTCAGTGTCTATAGTATAAGTTTAGCTTGGATTCAAATCTTTTCAGGTGTGTGTGACAGGGAAAAGAAAGTAAGCCTGTCTCTCGCTGCCATGTTTCCTGTATTAGTTCAGTCTGAGTGAGACTGAAACAGCAGAACTGATGCAGATTGTGAGACATTTTACAGAGATGTGAGAAATGTGAGAACTTTTTGTAATTGATCAAAGTTATAGAGGTGCAATACATTTTTGTACAGAATTGAAAATGAAAATGAGAATCTCAAGCTGAGCCTGGTTTCTCCCAATGTTATTTTTTTCCCTCGATTCTGTCGAATGATGGAGTTTTGGTTTAAACGGTCACCTTTGGCTTTTGGCATGCTTAGTTGGGGACAATTAATATTCAACAATATTATTGATCTGCCTTCATTGACACCATTATATAGAACTGAACTGAGCTAGGCTGCGTTTCCCAAAAGCATCGCAAGCCTAAGTTAATCGCAAAAGCCAATGGTGGCAATTGTTCTACGATCAACTTAGGCTTACGATACTTTTGAGAAACGCATCCCTGGACGATGACAGCACTGTTTTCTCCAGAGCTACTATATATATATATATAAATATAAATTAACTAAATTAACTAAATTAATAACTTTTTTAGAACAAAAATTAACCATCACTGAACTTTCTTAAGCTGGACTATGACTCTATTTACTTCTAGATCTGCTGTACAGCAGTAAACAAACTTTGTTGCATTAGTTTCCTATCCTCACTGTAAAGCTGCTTTGAAACACTGTGTATTGTAAAAAGCGCTATGTAAATAAAGGTGACTTGACTGTGGTACTGTTCTGTGAAAAGTGGAAACTTATTTGATGTTTTCATCAACTCACACTTAATCTTAAAACTGTGGGGCTTAAAACCAACCAAGTCCTTTACCGTCTTGTATTCTGCGTCCTCTTCAAAGCAGAGTAGAAAGCAATGGGAGGAAGTTATGAGCACAATCTTAGAAACCCTGATGAAAATTAACATTTTTAACATGGCTTAATTTGAAATAAAAGTTATGCAACAGGACACAATATATCCAAGCTCTCACTGAGATTGCTCTGGTTTATAGTATTTCCAGTTATGTAAGGGAATGCTTTCTAACTTCACGAATCTAAGATCTACATTTTATGCATTTGAAATACTAAACTGCAAAGAAGTGAAATGATGAACAACATGTGTGTTCTGACATGTTGACTACAATTTAAACGGTTAAAAACCATCTTTAACCTGTCTTTTAAAAATTACAACTCTTTTTTTTTTGTTTTTGTTTACAGTGTTTTAAAGTCTAAAAGTCTTACTACAGTATGTGCCAAAAAGGTTTGATGTTTATGGCAAGTTTATTTACCGGTGTGAACATTTCCTTACTGTGACACTTTTATATTTAGAAAAGTATTCAATGAAATCTATGTTGAGCAACTACTTATGTTGCTTATGAAACTTATGTTGAGCAATCTACCATATCCATATCTAAGTAGAAAACATGAACAGAAAAAATCTGTTTGACTGAGTGCTAGTAAATACAGTAATTCAGCTAACAGCACATCACAGACTCCAAGGTACAAACTACAAGGTGGATGACTTCATCTCTTCTTCAACTTAAAACGTTTTTGCTTAGGGCATGATCTTCAGAGTTCTTCTTGGAAATTCCCAGTGGTTTCATGTCCAGTCAGAGAACAGGTCTCTGTTTTTTTAGATAAAATGGTCCTGATGAAGGTTAAGTTGCATACAGAGCTAAATATATAGTCAAAAGTTTAGAATCATTAAGATTTTTTAATGTTTTTGAAAGAAGTCTCTTATGCTCACCAAGGCTGCATTTAATTGAACAAAAATACAATCATTTATTCATGTGATAGCAAAGCTGAATTTTCAGCTCTCACATGATTGCATTAGAATGATTTCTGAACGATCATGTGAAACTGAATGCCTGCTGAAAATTCAGCTTTTCCATCACAGGAATAAACTACATTGTAAAATATATTTATATAATATAATTTAATATAAGTTTCTTTTTGATCATAAAAATGTATTTTTATTGAGCATGAGAGTCTTCTTTCAAAAACTTTAAAAAATCTTAATGATTGTAAACTTAGAATAAGCACATATTATCCGAGACCATTGGAAAAAAAATGAACCAACCAACAAGCAAATGACAGACAGGGGGAGTGTTCAGGAAATGGCTGATTTTGAAACATCTTTGGTACTTTTTACATAACACCATTTTCAACTGAAAACGTAAAAGTTTTTATACGTTTTGGCCGTTTGTTTTCTCGACAACAGCGTTTTGGGTGGCTCGTGGCTGAAAACGCAAACTTTTGAAAACGGGTTTCAAAGTGCAAGTTTTTTAAAAACGGTCTCCATCTAAACAGCAAAAACGCAAATCTGTAAAGACGATGATGTCATGCACATGCATATTACTTGTTCAATCTATAGTGTTTCATCGCCATCTAATGGCCTGGCAGCAGAATACAGGTTTTTTAGTAGTTTCCGCAGATCCGTGTGAATGGGGATCGTTTTGACAACGGTGTCGTCTTTACGTGGCAAACTCAAAGGAAAAACTTCTTTGTTTTAAAGAATGTCTTCGTGTTTTTTTTTAAGCCTTATTTTTCATAAATTTCACCTTTATTGTAAGCTGCTTTCTCCTCTGTCATTTGAACGACTGGTTGACTTCCTGATTCTATGAAACCACTCCCTCAGAAACAGGCAATGGGCTCAGATTGGTTAGTTGGGCCGGTGTGTGGTAATTAGCTAAACATCGTAGCGCATGTTGTCCGGAAACTTCACGCCCATTACCTTTACGAGGCGAAAGCTGCATGTGCTCCGGTCAAATGTAAATAGTGTCAAAACTGCGTATCAGTTTAAGCCAGAATCAGAGAAAGAGGCAATGAAGAGAGTCAAGCAGAACCTCCCCAAACACGGCTTTTACAAAACGTTTCTGAATGGTACATTTTTGTATTATTATTATTCTATTCTGCTATTATTATATAAGAATTTCGATACGCTGTTACTTGAAAATGCTACTGCTACTTGTTAGCTTTTGAGATACGGTTTTCTCCTGATTAAATATTTAATATAACTGAATAAATGACTGAGTAATACCGTTTTTTAAAGTTATTGTTTTATCGATATAATGAACAACCGTTTATCTATTCACAAAACTTAGTTTACTCGGTGTATCGTTTTCTTTAGGTGTACATGTGGCAACTGTTAAAATGCCAACAGAACGTGAAAACATCTGATAACAGCAGCTGAAGTTTGCTGTTGCGATTACATATCATTTTTTTTTAAACTACACGTTTGTCTTATACACACAAAATAGCATCGAATTAACTGGCTACTATAAACAAACAGCGTTGGCATTGGTTTACGTTCTTGATCAAATCGAAACATTACGTCATAAAGTATACATGGAAAATACATTTACAAAATTAGTACATAATTACAAATTCAGGTCCAAAATGTTTTACGCGTTTGTCATAGACACACGAAAAAGCATAACTAAGTGGCTACAAAAGCCATCGCTGGCATTTGTTTACGTCCTTGATAAAAACCAAAGCATTATGTCTAAAATTATACATGCAAATACATTTAAAATGATTAAGTCTTACTTGCAGGTTGTGGCCCAACAACTGCTGCCTCTGGTTTTAAAGTTGGCACTGCTTCTTGCTTTAGTTACAGTTTCTTGTTGAGTTTGTGGAGATTCTGGAAGCTGTCTTCCGTAAAATGCGCAGCACAGAGAGCTAAATTACGATTGTAATTTTCTGGAACATAATCAAACATAAATTATAGCCATTGTTGACGAGCTACAGCGTCCGTAGGAAGCCCGAACACAGAAGACCTGACAGCTGGGTGAAAATAACACACTCTCGACGGCATGGCTACTGCTCTCCACTATAACTCTTCCCCTTTGATAAAGCCGCAGAAATATGGCTATGCCCCCTTTTTTGCATATTCCAGAGGGAGGGTTGATTATGGGTTAGTTACGTATAAAACCCGGGAAGTATCTCGTTGTAGTCCCATTCGAATCGTTTTTGTAGGCATTAAACTTCCTGATTTTTAAAAGACGATATCTCTGCTTACGTTGAACTTTCAGCGCAGCAACTTTGCAGATACGGTCCATGCACCAACAGCAACATTACACACTGCAACATGAAAAAAGTGAAATCGCAATCAACCACCCCTTAAGCATATCGTTGTTGTGTAAACGTACCCCACAGAACAGAAATACAATTCAAAACCCATCCAAACATAACACAAACTCAGGGGATGTTCATATGACACCGTTTTTGCAGATTCGTGTGAATGGGGATCGTTTTGACAATGGTGTCGTCTGTATGCGGAAAACTCAAAGGAAAAACGTCTCCGTTTTAAGCATATTGTTGTCGTGTAAACGTACCCTCAATTTGGCAAAAATTAAAAAGAGTAGGACACTAATATGCTATTCCGAAATTAAGCAATTATTATTTTTTTTTTTTTGCAATTCCACATGGTAAAACCTTTTAGTAAGCAATCAGTTGAAGAGCAGAGGATAACTTTTTAAAGGACAGCTGTTCCATTTCTGTGGACTTCTGCAGGAGCAGATTCCATAGAAAGTTTGCATATTGAATAAAAAAAGCGTCATTTTCAAAGACAAAGCTAAATTATGTTGCAGCTGTCTGGCACTCCGACTAGTCTTCAGCATTGAGAAATACAAATCTATGTGTTGCCAAGACACTGCAGCAGTCAGATCTCCTTGTACAGGACAAAGTTTGTCTTCAGGCTGTTAGCTTTTACGACTGTGTAGAGCATGAGAGGGTCATGCCTCAGTCCAATGGCTTTATTTATGGCTGTGCTCTTTGTTTTCTCATAGGAATGCTGGGAATGCTAAAGGCCATTCTCTCTCTGTCTCAACAAGACACAAACGAATAGTACTGGCATCTCCTTTTAGACACAATCTCACCCACGTCCACTCCCACAGCAGGACACAATTTGAGGAATGCAAGATGCTCACAAGAAAAGTCAATTTCTCTTTGTTTTACTCCATCACCCTCTTTTTTCACTCTCCACCTACAGTTACATACTCACACTGCAGTAGCAGACTGATTTTTTAAACTAACACACATCCAGCATTATATAGGCATATATTTTTATTTAACACATGCTGACCAACAAGCCCAAATAGCAGGACATGTTCTCATACTATATGGGGCAAGTTGTCACAGTTGGAACCTGTCATTAAAAAAACAAAACAATTATAGGGTTTTCAGTTCAATTTAAACAGTAAACAGGTTGGGCCCTATCTTACACCCAGGGTAATGCAGTGCCAGGCGACGCAAGTGTTTTTTGCTAGTTACAGCCTAACAAAGTTATTATTTTCACGTTCTGCGCCATGTTGTTTAAATAGCAAATGCATTGTGCCCAATTTGTGCGCCCATGGGCATGCTGGTCTGAAAGCGAGGTGTGTTCTGGCTCATTTTTGGTGCGTTGCTATTTTGAGGCAACTGAAGTAGACTGTGCCATTGACCAACAAAAACCTGGTCTAAAGTCCGGCGCAACGTTTTTTTATTTGTTTTTTATAGAGCGCATTAGTAACGTAAACCTATAGGCGGGTCCACAACGCATGCACACTCTGCTTATTACACACACAGGGATGCGCAGCAGCACACAAACATGCCAAATATTAAAAATAAAAGGATTACAATGTAAATATTGTGTACATAAAGATATGGTCGAATCCGGCGTGTCGGGTTTTAACCTCGCTTTAACCTCGCGCACGAGCAGATCCGTTTGCTCTCTGGAGACGCGTTCAGTCTTTCCGCTTGCAAATTCCGCCATGTAAATAGCGAATCCACCATGGTGCGGGCGCAACTGGCTTTTAAAGGGAATAGGAGATGAGACTCTGATTGGTTTATTGCATGTAATGCCTAAAACACACCCATTACTCATTAAGAGAATAGGGACAACCCTTTTAGACCATACGCCGTTAAACTAGCAAAAGTGGATTCAGACACCCCTAAGTGCACTTGCACCCTTCACTTTAGACCATACACTTAGATTGTTAAAATAGGGCCCAGAATAATGCACAAAACAACATACAAAAATAATAGATAAAACTAAAATTCATCTGATTGAACTTTTGACCTTCTAGTTACTGAGCCCCAGTCTTCCCTATTCCGAGGAATTTAAAAAAGAATAAAAAATAACCAAACAAAATATTAATAATCTAAAAGAGATTTGTTTATTTATTTATTTCGTATTTAGCTTCACAACGTCAAAACATATATGCTGTAGGTACAAGCATTTAAGGCTTGGTAGTGTGATTAATGAAACTGTCAGTCTAAACATCTTTGCGTGAAGGATGTTGTGAATGGAGCGTTGTATATGTTTGCAGAAATGTACAGATTATCACACTGGTTTTTATATGATGTGGATGTCGTGCACGAAGAACAGTAAACAGAATAAGCCTCATTTGATCTGCATACAACATCAGTGTATGCAACTTAAAAGGCACAAAGGCTGTGTCTCAGTCGCATAATTCTTTTTGCAAAACAAAGTGTGCAAGATACTCTGAAGCTAAAGACAAAAAACTTACTCTGGGAAAGAAAGTTCAGCCTCTTCAGTTCAATATTGCCATGTCATGTTTATGGGCTCATAACTAATAGATTCCCTTTTGGTTCTCTGTGAAAGTCATTACCTAAGACACCGGCTTATTCATGATATTGAGTACGTCATCCAAAATGGATGGGCCCAAGTCAAGTTCGAGAGAGAAAAGGGATCCTGTGATTTGTGTGAGCGACTCCTGTGATTGGCTTTTGCTTTTGGAGATTTCAAAGTCCGAATCACATAGACGACCCTCTTCCACGCCGCTATCTCTATCCGCCCAGTCGCCCTTGATGCCGAACATCTCCTGTTCGTACTGGAAGACTGAATCGCTGTTGTTACCATTGTTAAAGTTCCCATTGGCATCTCCGTTTCCATTTACAAAAACGGACAAAAACGTTTCAAGCTCGTTTTCACTGCTGTGCATCTTTTTTTCAAAAGATTTTTCAGGCATCTGCATGCGGTCGATCGAAGGTTCGTCCTCCTCCGGGACGGGGCTGGGGTCACTCCTGAAGACGCTGATGGACTGAAGCAGGGTCTCCATCTGCAGGATTTCCAGATCTTCAGAACTGGCTTGAGGAGTAGATGGCTCAGACAAGTGGTCCGTGTTCATGGGAAACACGGTGGTGGAGATCAAAGGAAGTGTCAGTGCTTGGGTGCCCCCGATGGATGGGAGCGAGATTGCGTTCTTCAGGACCGGTGATGGAGTTTCGACACACGATGCATCGGAGGCACTATTAGCTCTCGTGAACTCCCCGTGGATGCCATATTGAGGTCGAGTAGGACCACCTTTCCCTGGTAGAAGCTCAAACTTTCCTTGTAAGAACGACATGTCACCGAAAGCATCGCACTCGCCACCCTTTCCAATGTGGATAGTGTGTCGAAAGTCTCCGAGAGGTGGGCTGATCATATCTGGGGATAAAATATCCCTCAGACGACATTTCTTCCCCTTCTTACTGTAGTTGGACTTCAGGTAGATTGGCATTTTGGCAGGCATCCCTGCTTTGAGTTCAGTGTGTATTGGAAGGAACCCAGACAGCTCTAGAAGTTCAGATCTCTCAGCTGTGTGATAAACTTGCTGGAGTCTCGCAAAATAAAAGGGCAGGGGTTACATTCTCAGAGAGCAGCTGTTTTAAATGTGTCCTCAATCCTCATTGAAGACAATCTAGCTCCGATGATTAAATTAATGTCCTTTACCTGGAGAGATGGAGAAATAATTTAGTTTTCTTTGTAGTTAGCATCAAAGAGCTTTATTCTGGTCATAAATCCAATATTTAATTTGTCTAAATATTAAAGTAAATTTCACATACATCTTAAGTATCTGATTGTAATCTTTCTGTGGAATGTGCAAAGAGAGGTCAAAGACAATATTTATCTCTTTCTGAAACTGTCTTTTGGATATAGACAAATTAAAATAAGTTGAAGTTACAATACTAAAATTAGTAAAACTAAAACTGAAATAATATATGTATATATATATATATATATATATATATATACAAAAAACTAATAAAAACAAAAACTAATAAACTAATATTAAAATGAAAACAAAGTATATAAAATAAAAATATATATTTAAAATAAATATATTGATAAATACTATAATAATATAATACTAAAAGAACATTGCTACAAGGTGATAGATAGATAGATAGATAGATAGATAGATAGATAGATAGATAGATAGATAGATAGATAGATAGATAGATAGATATATAGATAGACATCTGTTGTTGTCGTTTATTTCAAAGTGATGGTATGTTAACATGTTTTTAAATAACACCACACAAGTCAAGAAGCTTAAAAGATGAATAATTTCTAAGAAAAGGATTTCTAGAGATCAAGTAGAAATTGCAGAGAGTTTAGAGAAGCTGAGAGAGAGGAGGGCAAGGATAGAGAGACAGGAGAGAGAGAGAGAGAGAGAGAGAGAGAGAGAGAGAGAGAGAGAGAGAGAGAGAGAGAGAGAGAGAGAGAGAGAGAGAGAGAGAGAGAGAGAGAGAGAGAGAGAGAGAGAGAGAAGGGCGACCACATATCATAAGAGAGAGAGACTTTTTGCCATTTATGGACATATTTCCTTTTGAGAGGCTTTTAAACATTGACCCTCAACGACAGACTGCAAAAACTCTCTAAAGCTGCGACTGGGCCACGGCTAGCCAAATATGTACGACTGAAGCAACATCCACATTCTCGCGGCAGCAGAGCCCAATGTCCTTTCACTCCTTTAAGACCCGCTTCTCTGAACTATTCAAGACCGGAGTTCTTTTTTATTTTGTGAAACTGAATCTACAGTATGGTGATGCAAAAACATAATAAAGGTGCTGTAATAATTTTTTTTTACATAAAATAAACACATAAAATATCCCTATTATGTGACAGATATCACTGAAATAGGTGCTTTGAGAAATAATAACCATCTCAGTCTTAGAAAAACAAGAGACTGGCCTTTAAAAAACTTAGCCAATCAGCAATGTTCTCTGCCTGTCAGTCATTTTGAGAATTATTCTGAAATGGGTTTGGATGGCAGGTTTTGGAGATAGGGCATGTGATTTTATAATGTCTAATATATGTCTAAAGGCCTGTTCACAACAAGAATGATAACTATAAAGATAATATTAGTATCCAAACCAATGCACGATATCATCTGCCGCTTTAAATGCTCAAGCACAATAGATTCTGATTGGGTGTCAATATTTTAATTCCACAGATCAGCTGGAAAAATCGTTCTGAAAGTGATTCCAATGATAGAACTTCTCTGTGCCCTTATCATTATAGCTGTGCTGTGGACTGCTATTCTTTTATATTTAGAATTATGTTTAATCACATCTTTATATATCCATGCTCATCATATGCTAATTGATATGCTAAATGTAAAACATGCCCAGTCACATTTAGTCACATTTAGAAATATCTATATGAAAAATAAAGAGATATAAAATGCCTTGGTAAACTTAATTTCCGACGGTCCACTTCTACTAGCTATAATAACTTTGCAATTACATGAAATTGTCAACCAACGCTTACTAGAGTATTAGAAGACTGTCTGCTTAATATCTGCTAACAATTTACTTTTATGCTCCCCCCAACAGACTTTCTACTGACAATAAATCACTTTGCAACTACATGTCAACTTATTCTAATAACCCGAACACTAACAGTACCGAACACTTAAACCTAACCTAGCAGTAAACTAATACTCTAATGAGAGTTGGTTAACATGTAGTTGCAAAGTTACTCATAGTTAGTGAACCATCAAAATAATGTGTAACCAATGTCTATACTACAATATCAAACCATCATCTGTGTCCAAATACGGTTTGAGGCCACTGTATATTAAAATACCACGGCATTGCCATCTGATAACATGGAGCCACCAAAGTACTAAAGATGACAGTCTGAATGATGTCACAGCTCAATGTTCCACGTCCCCTGAAGATCCCAGTTAGAGATGGTGAGGGAGGACACTGTTTACAAAACACTAGAAATTCCATTTCATAGGAATACACGACTCCCCTGTGGCAACGTCCTAACAAATCACAGCTGATAAACAACAGGAGCAAGGTGAAGGTGAGCAGCAGGACAATCCTTGACAAAGATGTAATCTGTTTTAGTCTGGATGAATGGCATTATTCCGATCATTTTACAATCTGTGTTTTTGCACTTTTTGCACCAGCTCAGAGGTTGCTGTGCGAGTTCAACAGGCCTTTAAAAGCATTTTTGGACACTGATTCAGTGAAACACAAATAAACCTCACTGGAGCACCCTATGAAAAACTATTTTTAAATGTGACAAGCATCATCGGGATGGCTTGAAGAATGTGCGACTGCATGAGTGTGTCAGTGATAGAGGGAAACGTGTGTGTGTGTGTGTGTGTGTGTGTGTGTGTATGGTCCTGGTAAAGAAGTCCCCTCAAAGATGGAAATATCCAAAATCCTTGTCGCTATGGGGACATTTACTGGTCCCCATTTGAAAAACAGCTTATAAATCATAATTTTTGTTGTTGTTTTTTTTAAATGTAAAAATGCAGAAAGTTTTATGGGATGGGTGGGTTAGGGGATAGAATACAGAAGGAACACTGCAGTACTTTTTATGTCAGAGCCTTGATTGTCTCCGGATATGCCTCCTCTTTGCAACTTTCTAATAATCTTTGTAAAACCACATCCAGTAACACGCTCTCTGTACTTTATTCTTTAAATCAAAGCAGTGTTGTTATTTTTTGTCTAAAACTAAAACTAAAACTATTAAAAACAGTCTTTCTGTAATTGAAATAAATCTGAAATAATGTAAGCAAAAATAGAAGTTAAACTTAAGAATTAGAAATATTGCAAGTTTAAGTTTAACCTGAAGTTACTAATAAAAATGAAATAAAAATAAAGAAATATGTTTTAAATCATCTGTTAAAAATGGTAAAAACAACAGAATTAGAAAATGTGAAAAAAAGATATAAAATATGAAAATATTAATATAAAATATTAATAAGTACTATAATAAAATAGAAATCATACTAATATACCATTGAATCAAACCCATTTGACTTTAATCTGTGTTGTTGCAGATGCAAAAACAGCAACATCTAGAAATGTGCTTGATGATTACACAGGTGAAAAAGTTTGCATAAGGCCTGCTGTCATGGTGATCAAAGCAAGCAGGTGTGTGAACCCCTGGACCGGGTGGAATAAATCTCAAAAGGAAGCCTAAATAATGCTTAGGTTAGGTTAAGGGGTTAGGGTTAAAGCTATGGTTAGTCTTCAACTTAAACCCTAGCAGGTGTGAGATGCCTGTGAATAAATTGTACAATGCCATGACTTGTTAAACAATAACAAACAATGCCATTCAGTGCAACAATCTACCACGCTGAGGTTTAGAAGTTGAGCAGCTGCCTCTCACACCCTCTTGATATGGATTTATCTCAGGGCCATATCCTGCCTTCATTTTAGATCTGGAACGAGTCCAGGGGCAAATGTTGCACTTCCAAGTGCCCTGACGCCCCTGCTGAGATAGATCTGTCTACCCCCCTTCCCTGGGGGGATGTATCATCACACACCCCTCAGAAGTGCATGTCAGCAGGTCGGCAGCTTGTCTCTCATCTGACAGACTGAATAAGCCGAAGCCTGAGCTCCATTCAGAAGAGGAACAAAATGGGACTGAATTGGGACTGAATAAGGTATATTAATGTGATATTCCACCCAAAAATGAAAATTCTGTCATAATTTACACACCCTCATTTCGTTCTTCTGCAAAACACAAAAGACATTTTGAAGAACGTTGGAAACCAGTCTGACTTCCATTAAATGAAAAAAAAAAAAATCCTCAAAATATCAGTAACACTGCAGTCCGTAACTTTTTTGGGTTGAAAATTATCCAAAATAAAATTTTGAGCAAGTACATAACTAGCCAGTGTTCAAAACTATCTGCTTGCCTTAGCTCGATTCAAAACGTTAAGCTTGTAATAATGTTTATAATTCCAGTGGTACTGATGGATTTCTGCGGGAAATTTGAGCATGTCTTTGATTCATTACATCACATCTGTACACATAAAGAAGGAGTCTCGGCTAGTAGGCTATATTGTGTGTGAGGATGTTGGAGATGGATATTTATAGCCTTTTCTCACAGCACTTAATATAATTAAACATCAATTTGATGGCGGATCCATAAAGGTTCAAACGACAATCACCAGTGACAACCGGAGATTCACCCGTTGTAAAATGCAAAAGACTTCGGACTTCGGAGTGGCTACAGAAAAAAAGAGACTGCAACGGGGCCCATGGCAATGACACATGTATGTGACTGAAATTAGATCATATTCCAGTTTTAAATATCATCTGATTACAGATACGTGTGTTTGTATATCAAAGAGAACCAGTTCTATGGAACATTAAAGGTGGGGTATGTGATTTGGAAAACAACCAGCAGATTTTGAAAATATACAATTCAAATGGTCCTACCTTCTTTCTTCCAACGCTGGACCTGACTCCACCCATTCGAAGAACATGGACGCGCAATCATGCACAAGCGAAAACTCAGATGCGCAAGAGATTGTGATGACGATTTACTACTAATCATGGAACCGGCTTTACTGACAAGATACGCATGTGTCACGAGCTTTGAGTATGCGCACGAAGGGGGTCACGCGCGCTGGGGGGAGGGGGTGTGGTACGACCGTTTGATTGACGGACTTATTGTCCAATGATTCTAAGTGGTCTTGGAAATGATTGGCTGGAGTTTTTCGAGTCCTGCCCATGCCACAGATGATTAAATTGCTTGATTTTCATTTCAGTGCTTCTAACTCAGTGGCTGTAAGTGGGTTAGGAATAGGATTTCAAGTTATTTTGAAAAAATGGACAAAAAAGAGAATCACATACCCCACCTTTAATTTGTTGGTATGACAATTAGAAATTAGACTGCACAGAAATGGAAACTGAATAACAGGTAGCCCTAATACACATTAAATGTAGTCACGCAATGCTGATTTTGTTAACATTAACATCGTTAGATTTAATCAGCGCGATGTAGTGCAATCTTGTTTTTTTCCGATGACTGACAGCTGCACATTCTCCTCAAAACATTCAATTTATCCCGTGCCGAGGCACAACCCACGTAAAGTTGATAATTCCGCGAATAACGGCAATTGCAGATTTCGAACAGAGATGGCGACAAAGAGGAAAAACTACGGACTGCAGCTTTAACATTAGTTAACATCATAAGTTAACATTAACTAATAATGAACTGCACTTCTACAGTATTTACTAATCTTTTTTTAATGTTAATTTCAACATTTACTGATACATTATTAAAATCAAAAGTTGTATTTGTTAACATTAGTTAATGCACTGCGAAGTAACAATGAACAGCTGTATTTTTATTAACTAACATTAACAAAGATTAACAAATACTGTAACAAATGTATCATGGTTAGTTCATGTTAGTAACTAATGTTAACAAATGAAACCTTATTGTAAAGTGTTACCAAAATATCTTCTTTTATCTTCCATGGAAGAAAGAATGTCATACAGTTTTGGAACAACATGAAGGTGAGCAAGTATGACAGAATATACGTTTTTTGGGGTGGACTATACCTTTAAGACTCAACTAAATTGAATTAATGAGACAGAATAAGAAAACAGATGAGACTGAATGTTGCTAAATGTGCCAGAATAGTGTCGGAAGACTTAATGTCATTAAAAATGCCAGACTGAGATTGAACTAGTTAGAATAAATGAGACTGAATACAGAAGAAAGACATAGAGTTTTACAATGACAGAAAGGTGAGTTCAGGTGTTGAAACAATTCTGAAATGTAAAAAGCCTTCATGTGCTTGTATTACTTGTAATTACAACATGTAAACTTGTGGCCACCTGACCACTGCAGATTTAAGGTGTGTTTGACTTGATCTGCAGACCGATTGTTGTATGACATTAAAGTGGCGCGAGAGCAATTCGAGAGCATTCAGAGCTTTATTTACGGTGATTATGACATGGCGTGAACATTTTCATTTTTGGGTGGACTATCCCTTTAAGACCAAACTAGATCAAATTAGTGAGAATGAATAAGAATATCACTGAATTAAAGAAGAAAACAGACTGAATTTTATTGAAAAAAGACACTGAACTAGGCAGATTTAATGAGATAACATATGACAAAATGTGAAAAAATAAGACTGAGGATGCCAGAATGAGACAAAAAAAGACCAAATGGGGTGAGAGGTAAGAGCAGGGGTCTGAAGACGGATCTTAATGCATGCTGCTGGCACTCAGGAAATAACTCACGTGTGAGTATGTGGGTCACATTATTATTAGTGTGAGCGGTGATCTAAACAAGTGCGATGATGACATTCACACTGCAGACAGAGATGTGTTAAGACTCTCTTCAGCCACGCAACTGTGCCATATTTTAGCCATAGCCTTTTTTGGCTGAAAACCCCCCACCCGGTCCCTTCTAAGAAGTTGCTGCTGCTGATGATGATGCTGTATTTAAAGCACATCTGCATAATTTGGATGTTTTTGGCTGTTCTTTTTAGATGTGCAATCTCCCACAGCATACATGGCTATATCATCTGAGCTGGTCGAGCTCTCCTATCTTGGGTGGTTCAGCTTTTTCCTCCTCTCTTGGGTGTTTCAGACCTAAGCTTTCAATCTTTTCAAATTCCTCCAACCACAAACGACCCTTTTGGACAATGTCCTAAATGATTAAAGACAAATACTGCACTCGGCTCAATTCAGAGTTTCCAGCGTGTTACATAAAGCAACCCTAAATTACACTCTGGGATTGCTGCTGCTTTTTGAGGAACCGCGGTGGAGCGAAGTCTCTTTCGCCTCAACTTCATGCTTTTTACACCCTGCAATCCACCTCCAAATGCGTCAGTTCTCAAGCTGCTATTGTTTTTGGCTTTACCCATGCACGAGTCAAATTGACTTTCCCAAGTTCTGTTGGACAGAGGAATGTATCTGAGGAATTTTTAGAAGCTCTCTTCTGGTCAAACAGTTGAGTATGCGCTTGAAGAACGGAGAAGAGCCAGGTGTCGGGTTGCTTTGCGCTTCTCAGCCCTTGTTTTGTGGTGTGTAGGAATTTGCTCAACATATTCTGCAGCACCAACATCTCACATGTCATAATGACAGCCATGTGCACAAGTGGAAAGAGGTTTCACAAGCCTAACTAGCAAATAACAGCCACATGCTCCATGAATACAGCAATTTCTCAATCTTTTGTCATCTATCAGAGGTTGCAGAGCAACACACCCTTAAGAAATCACTCTACGACATTTACATGTAATACAAATAAATTATCAAGCACACACACCTGCAAAAATTCAGCAATATCTATTTTTACCTGCTCGTGTGTCTTTGCAGATTAATGTCCCTGTTTTCTTTGCGCTGTGTTTTCCGTCCTAGAGGAGCCTTTACCCGAACTGTTAGTCAGCTTCTGGGTGGTGCAGCGTATTGCAGTTTTCGTCTTCTCTCTCACTCCCTCACTCTCTCTCGCTCTCTCTCTCTCTCTCTGTCTCTCTCTCTCGCTCTCGCTCTCTCTCTCGCTCTCTTTCTGCCCTTGAGGGTTTACTTCTCGCAGGCAGGACGTCTGCTGGACAGCTGTTTCAGAATTCCTCCTCTGAAGCGGTTCGGAGTGTCTTTGCTCCTCCTTTCTCCGCCTGCAGCACCTGTCCCTGCCTGTCTGCGGACAGCGCTGTTGAAATCCAATTCTCTAGCCCTCTGTAGTGTCGACCCGCAGTATTTCCTGGAGATACAGACAGACAGCGCTCAGTCATGGGAGGAGAAACATGAAGAGTCTCTTCAAACTGTGCATCCCAGCTGCTGAACGTCAAAGTCCTTCCCTTCCAAAACAGAGTGGAAGAAATACAACTCCCCTCTCTCTCTTTTTCGTCTTCTCGCTCCCCACCTCCCTTCTCGTGATTCTTCTCACGTTTTTTTTCTTTCTATCTCAGCTCTCACACTATTCAGAGAAGGTGATTCTCTTTCTATTCTCTCATTCTGCATTTTATTTCTGCTGACTTCAGCATCTCTACCTCATTTGTTTGCTCAGCATTTAGGCTACCAGACACCATTACAACATCCAAGAGACATAACTTGCTTGATGGATGGATGGATGGATGGATGTGTAGATAGATAGAAAGATAGATAGACACACAACCAGATAGATTAATACTGATTACTTATAGAAAAAAGCTGTTTCTTTTTGCAGCTGCACTGTAAACCTCTGTAGAGCTCCTCGTCACTTCATCCTCAACCTAGGTTTCCTTGGCAACATACAGTACAGTGCTCTGCAGTGATCACACGTTTGACAGGGATTAGGAGGGGGTGCAGGGTGTGTGTGTGTGTGTGTGTGTGTGTGTGTGTGTGTGTGTGTGTGTGTGTGTGTGTTTGTGTGTGTGTGTGTGTGTGTGTGTGAGCTCTGTTCCAAAAGCTATCTATAGTGAGCTTCCTACCTAGACAGCATTTTAAGGAAGTTCCTAAACATAAGAGACATCAGTATGGGAAACCTATAAGGGAACATCACATGTATGCTTTGAAAACGTCCTAAAGTGAATTCATTTAAAATAACAATAATATAATAGTAATTCCAAGATGCTGGATAAAGCAGGAGAGATTTAAATGCAATCATTTTACCAAATATTTGTGTGTTCTATGTATTTTTATGCTAATTAGACTATCAGAGTATCAGAACGTTGACTATTAGCAACATGCTCACGTCAAACTGAAATTAATTTATAGTCAAGTGTGCTTTGCAGACGAGAGCTATTTGTGTAGTTCACAGAATAGCTGGCTATATAGAGCTTTCCAAATCAGTATCTTATGAGGTTCCAGATCAGTTTAAATTATGCATTAGAAGGAAGCCGGCTAGGCAGTAGGCAGCAATGCAGATCACTACTTTGAAAAAGTAATATTCTTAAAGCCCCCCTGTAGTCAATAATTTTATCCCTTAAAACTCATCTTTGATTACCAAAATGACATATTTTAAAAGATTTTCCTTTTAAATATCTTAATGCCTTAAAATAGCTCGAATGTAACTCTAAACCCTCATAGTATATGCTGTTCAATGAATATGCAGATTAGCCCCGCCTCCACTCACTCACACCAGCACAGAGATCCACTCATTGACGATCACACATTGACGTGATTGGTTTAAAGGTAGTTTGTGATGTCAAAAACCTCAGCGATTTCAAATCACGAATTTGAGTCTGTCTTTCCCTGGTGAAAAAAAAAAAAGCTAAGTATACTTGCAGCCAGAGTAATTCTCAGTAAACTTCAAGTGTGTTAATTATTAGTTAACTTGAAGTGTGCTATTTTGAAACAACTAATTTTGTACTAAGTATATTTAAGTTGTAATTAAAATGTAGCAAAGCATAACTTTAAATGTATTTATTGTAAATTGGACCAACTTCAAGTCCAACTTTACTTAGTATATTTTAAGTAAATGCCTGTGTAGGGACTAATTACATGCTTGATTAGTGATATTAAAGTGTACTTTATTTGTGTTACAAGTACATTACGAGTGTCTACGAAACATACAAGCATTATACCATAAGTGCATATATATATATATATATATATATATATATATATATATATATATACAGGTCCTTCTAAAAAAATTAGCATATTGTGATAAAGTTCATTATTTTCCATAATGTAATGATACAAATTAAACTTTCATATATTTTAGATTCATTGCACACCAACTGAAATATTTCAGGTCTTTTATTGTTTAAATACTGATGATTTTGCCATACAGCTCATGAAAACCCAAAATTCCTATCTCAAAAAATTAGCATATCATGAAAAGGGTCTCTAAACGAGCTATTAACCTAACCATCTGAATCAACTTATTAACTCTAAACACCTGCAAAAGATTATTGAGGCTTTTAAAAACTCCCAGCCTGTTTCATTACTCAAAACCGCAATCATGGGTAAGACTGCCGAACTGACTGCTGTCAAGAAGGCCATCATTGACACCCTCAAGCAAGAGGGTAAGACACAGAAAGACATTTCTGAACAAATAGGCTGTTCCCAGAGTGCTGTATCATGGCACCTCAGTGGGAAGTCTGTGGGAAGGAAAAAGTGTGGCAAAAAACGCTGCACAATGAGAGGAGGTGACCGGACCCTGAGGAAGATTGTGGAGAAGGACCGATTCCAGACCTTGGGGGACCTGCGGAAGCAGTGGACTGAGTCTGGAGTAGAAACATCCAGAGCCACCGTGCACAGGCGTGTGCAGGAAATGGGCTACAGGTGCCGCATTCCCCAGGTCAAGCCACTTTTGAATCAGAAACAGCGGCAGAAGCGCCTGACCTGGGCTACAGAGAAGCAGCACTGGACTGTTGCTCAGTGGTCCAAAGTACTTTTTTCGGATGAAAGCAAATTTTGCATGTCATTCGGAAATCAAGGTGCCAGAGTCTGGAGGAAGACTGGGGAGAAGGAAATGCCAAAATGCCTGAAGTCCAGTACTCCTTCTCTGTGGCCCAGGTCAGGCGCTTCTGCCGCTGTTTCTGGTTCAAAAGTGGCTTGACCTGGGGAATGCGGCACCTGTAGCCCATTTCCTGTACACGCCTGTGCACGGTGGCTCTGGATGTTTCTACAACAGACTCAGTCCAATGCTTCCGCAGGTCCCCCAAGGTCTGGAATCGGTCCTTCTCCACAATCTTCCTCAGGGTCCGGTCACCTCTTCTCGTTGTGTAGCGTTTTTTTGCCACACTTTTTCCTTCCCACAGATTTGCCACTGAGGTCCCTTGATACAGCACTCTGGGAACAGCCTATTTGTTCAGAAATTTCTTTCTGTGTCTTACCCTCTTGCTTGAGGGTGTCAATGATGGCCTTCTGGACAGCAGTCAGGTCGGCAGTCTTACCCATGATTGCGATTTTGAGTAATGAAACAGGCTGGGAGTTTTTAAAAGCCTCAGGAATCTTTTGCAGGTGTTTAGAGTTAATTAGTTGATTCAGATGATTAGGTTAATAGCTTGTTTAGAGACCCTTTTCATGATATGCTAATTTTTTGAGATAGGAATTTTGGGTTTTCATGAGCTGTATGCCAAAATCATCAGTATTAAAACAATAAAAGACCTGAAATATTTCAGTTGGTGTGCAATGAATCTAAAATATATGAAAGTTTAATTTTTATCATTACATTATGGAAAATAATGAACTTTATCACAATATGCTAATTTTTTGAGAAGGACCTGTATATATACGTATATATATCTTTTTTTTCTTTTTTTTGGTGTTTTCACCTTTTATTAGGATAGGACAGTAGCTAGACAGCAAGTTTGAGAAAAAAGTATATGCTTATTAATACCTTTGGCTTATTCCAAATACTACAAATTGCATACTTTGTCTTAAATAAAAAAATGTACATTATTAGACAAAACTTAGCTATACTTTGCACAAAATACTTTTGTATACTATAATGTATTTTAAAAGTATACTTTCAATGAATTGTTACAATGATCATTTCCAGAACACAGTTAAAATATACTTAACAAATATTTTGAATAAAGTGCAAATAAATACAGTTTTACAAAATAAACTGAATTTTCACTTCAAGTATATTACCCCTAGAGTCTGCGAGAGCGGGGTCGGAAGATGACTCAATGTTGGACAACATGGTTAACGACTTTGGAATGGAAACGGATATGAGTATGGAGAGTAATTCATAAAAGACTAGTTCAGGTTCTGCAGTTAGCAAAGTCATTGAACTCCAAGCTTGTGTCTGTGGCTGGAGCAAGCCGACAACGGTCAGGGGTTTGAAGATTCATCAAGGGAAAATGAAATGCTTGAGAGAGAAGGGACAAGGGCCTCGCATTGATCAGTACTTCTTACGAAGTCAGTCAAGTCAGTCGAATGAAATCCAGCGACAGGAAGCAAACCACAGTTCGCAGGATATCAGCACCCCTGTCATAGAGGAGAGGAGGGTTTATACTTGTGAACCCGTTCAGATTAACCAGCAAAAGAGAGAAAAGAAACCTCAACTGGCATAGGCCTGGAGTTAGATGGCCAAGAGTTTGCGAGAAAACTGCATGGGACACGGTAAACACATCTATGCTTTGCATTGGAAAGATTAAATGGTACAGTTGAGAAGAAGCTGGATAAATTTGGGGACATCATTTAATTTCTATAAAGAACCATTCAAATTCGTAAAGAAGTTACTCAACAGTGAAAAGAATGGCACTTTAAAAGCATCTAGGGTTGAGCTAGAGAGATATTTGGAGGAAACACATACAGATGCAAAAAGGCATGAGCCTATGTCAATTCCGTCAGACATCCCACCTATCAATCCACCAGAATACCAAATGGAGGTCTGTGCACCTAAGTGGAAAGAGATAGAGCAGGCTGTGAGAAAGGCAAGGGCTTCATCATCTCCAGGGCCTAATGGAGTTCCGTACAGAGTGTACAAGAGTGCTTCAGGAGTTCTACGAATTCTGTGGAAATTGATAAAAGTGGCATGGGAAAAGCAGGTTGTACCTAGAGCATGGCACCGAGCAGGTGGAGTCTTTATACTTAAAGAAAAAGATGCTAAAAGCATCAGTCAGTTTCGTCCTATTTCAATATTAAACGTCGAAGGTAAGATTTTCTTCAGCATTATTGCTCAGAGATTGTCAACCTACCTATTAAAGAATGGCTTCATTGACACTTCAGTTCAAAAAGCGGGCATTCCAGGGTTCTCATGATGCTTCGAACACATCAATGTTATCTGGCAACGAATTCAATCAGCTAAAAAGGAGAGGAAGGGGATCCATGTGACATTCCTGGATTTGGCTAATGCATATGGTTCAGTGCCACATGAGCTTCTTTGGGCAGCATTTGATTTTTTCAGGGTACAGATGTCGATAACAAATTTAGTGAAAGCCTATTTTGGAGATTTGCAATTTAGTTTCTCAACTCCAGAATTCAGCACTACATGGCAATGCTTAGAGGTTGGAATAATGGCAGGATGCACAATTTCTCCACTGGCTTTTACCATGGCAATGGAAGTAATCATTAGGGCATCAAAATGGGTAGTGGGAGGAGAGCGCTTGGCTTCTGGGATGCGACTACCACCAATCAGAGCATACATGGATGACATGACAACCATGACTACAACAGTAGCCTGCACTAATCGGTTATTGGGTAAGTTAACCGATAACATTGAATGGGCATGAATGCAATTTAAGCCCTCTAAATCAAGGAGCATCTCGATAATTAAAGGAAAGGTGGTAGATAAAACATTCTTCATTAATGGTGAGGCAATACCAACAGTTTCTGAGAAGTCAGTGAAGAGTCTTGGCAGATGGTACGATGGGAATCTAAAGGAAAATGGGCGGGAGTTCCACGCTGCCTCAGCAGAGTGGGACTTTATAGTAAAGGAATATTGCAGCTGCCAGTCTCTGCTTTAACCGAGGAGTTTAAGTGCGCAAAGGTCAGACTGGAAATCACCTTAATAGAGTCATGCGACAAATGTGAAAGGGAGGCAGCACCTGTGTTAAAAACTGGTAGAAAGTGGTCAGCAAAGAAATCTGGGGAAGAGGCAAAGGCTGCCCTTTAAATTGGTGATATTGTGGGGCAGGTACAGCATGGAAGAGGGGGTTTTGGGCTCAGTTTAGCTCCTCCTACATGGCACAAGGCAGCCCCAGCTCAAAGGAGGAAGCTCGTAGTCAACGAGGTGTGAAAGCAGGAGGAGAGGATGAGGTGTATAAAGGCCATTTCCCAGGCCAAGCAGGGAGAGTGGATGAGATGGGAGATTGTGGAACAACGCAACCTTTGGTCAATGAAAGAGAGTAGGATCCGTTTCCTTATCAGGTCAACATATGATGTTCTCCCATCACCCCAGAACCTGAACCTCTGGGTAGGAGAGGATCCCTCTTGTCCTTTGTGTTCATCACCTGCCACATTAAGGCACATTTTGACAGGATGTAAGGTGGCTCTTAGCCAAGGTCGGTTTACTTGGCGCCATGACCAAGTACTCCGATGTTTGGCTTTAGCATTGGAAGACAAGCGTAACATGACCAATAAGTTGCCACCTGTCCTAGCAAAACATTACACACAGAAGACAATATTCCTCCGCCCAGGCGAGCAACCACCAAGAAAAGGTGTTAAAACCAATTCTCGCTCAGGACAACTGGAAGCTGCTAGGGACTGGAAAATGCTGGCTGATCTTGATCAACGGCTTATTTTTCCACCTGAGATTGCCACCACTAACCTCCGACCAGATATTGTTTTGTGGTCTGGATCAGCACGCATTGTTCAACTGATAGAGTTAACAGTGCCATGGGAGGATGCTGTAGATGAGGCATATGAGAGGAAGAAACTGCGGTATGCTCAGCTGGCCACTGAAGCAGAACAGCGAGGATGGAGAGTCCGGGTTTATCCAGTGGAAGTGGGTTGTCGAGGATTTGTGGCACACTCCACAACCCGGTTCCTCAGAGACGTCGGATTCAGTGGCCAAGAGTTGCGTCGCACAGTAAATACCTTATCTGAAGCAGCAGAGAGGAGCAGCAACTGGCTGTGGTTGAGACGGAAAGAGTCTGGCTGGCTGTGTACAGGCCGCCATGCTACGGGTTTCGAAAAATTCTTGAAAATTTGATAAGTCTGTTGGTTTATTTGTATAGTTTAGGGCTGCAACAACTAATCGATAAAATCGATTATAATCGATTATGAAAATCGTTGTCAACGAATGTCATTATCGATTAGTTGGTCTGCTTACGTCACGGGGAGCGTTTACTGGTACGCACACACACGCAAGGTCTCTCTCCCTCAGGCGCTCTGCCGAGCGCGCGCGCTACACGGTTTGGAGCAGTCTCTTCTGTCTCGCATGCGCGGGAGTTTGAACTAATTCGCGGGCATCAGGGAGCCGCAATCATAGGGCCGCAATCAATATGCGGGAGACTCCCGGGACTTCCGGGATGTCTGTATTTTGTCTCGAGCATCAGGTTGTGCAATCAGTTCGCTCGCAACGTAAGTGATGGATTAAAATAGCACTACCGCAGAAATAGGTTAAATTAAAACGGTGTTTACAAAGTGAAGCATTAAATACAAAGGCAGTTAATAACAGCAGCAGTAAAATATTGTTTTTTAGTCACTGTACTCAGCAGTGGCGGATGCAGAACGTGACAGATGGGTGGGCCTGGATTAAGTCGAGGTGGGCCTGAATCTAGGGTTTAGTAGGCTATATTTATGGAGATGAGAAATAAAAACCGCACTGTACAGCTATGATCAGCTGTTCGGCCGAGCTTTCGAAGTTGTTAATACGGAAAGACCGAAGCTGACCGGTTGGTTTTAGTCAAATGACCTTGCGGCACTCTCTGAAAAGTTGAGATGTTTTTCATCTCGCCGCGGCATATAGGCGCGCCTGGAAAAACGAGCGCGCTGCAGCCTGCACCACATGCGTATGGCAAGCAGTGTTGCCAGATTGGAAATGTCCAATTATCGTACCAGAAGTTCAAAATGATCGTATTTGGAAGAACTTTATCGTACACGACGTAAACGTGCAGAATACAACTATTTATCCCAACATGTAGGATGGATTAGATGGAGTAGTGTTGACGTGCGGGCCGGGCGACACGTGTGGTGCCTGTGTGTGTGTGTGTATACGTGCTTGCGTGCAGGCAGGTGAGCCTGCAAAATGATTCTGGGTCAGTGAGAGAAGCGGTAGGATGTGTGTTTGGACGAACGACTGAAAACTCTGAAATTATCGTACATTATGGGATTTTTTTCATTATTGATCGTACATCGTACAGAGGTCAAAATTATCCAACAAATACGATAATTATCGTACATCTGGCAACACTGATGGCAAGCTAAAGTATTCATAAGGCATGCGGGACGCACGTCGAGGACGCACGTTTTGATGACAAATCGCGAGTCCCTTGGCAGTCGAAACGCATGCGTTTGACGAGTCAATCAGATGCCTGACCACGTCTTTCACGACCGCGTCGCTTCCATTATGAGCGCGAACATCTGAAATAACAAACTTGAGCGCGCAAAAAACGCGATATGTGAACGGGCCCGTCTTTGTCTTTCCAAGACACGGTGTTCATGTTAACAATGAGCCTCGTCCCCTCTCCTTGCAAGGGTGTCAAAGTCTGGACAAAATATGTACAGTGACATGACATAACTGCCAGATTCAAACTGTGCGTTCGCGCGTTGTCTGGCGCTGAGCCAGAGATGGACGCGCTCAGGCTTGTCATATCTCATATAAAGTGTTCGGTGGGCCGTATATGGCCAAACTTAATTCATTATTATTATTATTATTAAAATTAAAAATGTAAATTTTGTTTTTATTAATCTGATTGGATGGGCCACCTGTCAATCTGGGTGGGCACGTGCCCACCCAGGCCCGCCCATAAATCCGCGCCTGGTACTCAGTGGTTTTCAGCGAATGCTTGTGCACTAATGCATAATTTCTCCTGTCCTTTACTCAAGCCTGTTAGCTTGCTGGGTAACGTTACCTCCATTCCGTTCTCTTTTTATAGCATTTGTCTACTAAGTTTTAATTGTTTTTCAAACGCGATCTACTGCGGCTCTACATTCACACAATTGTTTTCAGTCTTTCTATATTTATTTAATCAATTTATCCTTATATTATTCTTTTATATATTATATATAATATATATTATATTCTTTATCCTTATATTCCTTATATATAATTAATTTTAAATAAAAATTTAATGAATTATATATTTTAGATGTTTTTAGTTTGTTTTTAGTTCAGATATTCACATCTGAACAACATGTCTGTGTAAATGTGTTTTAACAAAAATTGTGTTAAAACATAATATGTTGGATATCATTTTTTTAACAATAATCATGTTTGTCAACTTGCCATCAGCAATTATTAAAAACAATGCAAATATTGATATTAGTAAAACTCAATGTGTGGCTTTTGCACTTTTTAAAGTACACTTTTACACATAAATACCCTGATTTACGGTTTTATTTAGTTATAATAAAAAAAAAATCAAATTTAATTTCTATCCGATTAATCGATTAATCGAAAAAATAATCGTCCGATTAATCGATTATCAAAATAATCGTTAGTTGCAGCCCTAGTATAGTTTGCATAGTAATTACAGTTATTACATTCCTGTGTATTTTGCGTGAATGAGGATTGGTGTTTGGACAGATATTGTGTTTTGCGGTAGTATGCCATGCTGAACCGTTGCCACTGACCGCTTTAACGTCCGCAGTGGGGCTCGACAGCCTCAGTCAAACGGGTTGGCGCGTATGGTCGGGTTGTGGAGAGGTTGAGGGCTAGTCGACGAAACACTGAGGATGGAAGGTGCCCACTTGAAGACCCTAGAGATGTCCCCTACCCTGCTCAATCCAGATGGTTGTCATGAGGGGACCGCACTGTGGTTGCAGCCGTTGTGTGTGCAAATACACTATTAAGACCAGACAGAAGGAGATTCACATCACCATTTGGAAAGAAGCGTAAATGGATGGAGAACCATAGGTTACTGTAAAGCTACGTCTTAGTTGGTGCTTATCTTGGCGAAAGCCGAGTACAAATCAGCATGAAGTTTTAACATCTACTCTCGTGTAATGGAAATCATTAGAAAATATATTTTTAGAAAATATATTAAAGTACAATTATTTTAAAGTCTGTTAAGGGTTGTATTGTGAAAATAGGTAAAAGCATGATGCTAGTATACTTTTAATATATTTAAAGATAGTCATTTTTTATTAGTATATTTGCAATGTACTATTGAAAAAGGGAATATATTTCAAATACAATAATGTATACTTTTTTTTTCACTAGGGTTGGTTCGCTGGAGTTTTAAGGAGAAAATACTTATGAATTTGCACATGTTTTGTCTATATTAAAAACTTGATTTTCACCAGAAGGGGACTTTTAGAATTTTTGTCTCATTTTCGACTTAAAATATCTTTAAAAATATAACAGTTGTTGTTTTTCATGTTTCATGTGTGTATAAACAATTTAAAGTCACTTAAAATCATTTAAATTCCCTTCCGGCAACCTGTCACTCACATGCGATCGCATCAATTGACAAAAGACAATGATCCAATCAATTCCCAATGGACAAAATCAACTTTTTTTTTAAGGTCAAATATCTAACTCATTAAGTCTTTTTTAGAACAGAGCTGTGTAGGCACTTAAAACATCAAATGCATGATGTCAAATTTACATTTACATTTGTGGTTTTTATCCAAAGTGACTTAGTGCATTCAAGTTAAACATACAGTATGTGTGTTCCCCAGGAACATCTGCTTCTTGATCCAGTGCCATGCTCCTCTGTAACACATCTGACCCTTTTTTGACTGCCCACTGAGAAGCTAACCGTATTTTCAATAGGGCTGGATCTTACACTTCTGTATGGTCTGTTAAATTTGAACAATCATTCAGTTAAACAGCCACTATTGGACAACAAGCTTTCTGAATGAAGTCTTTCTGTGTTTTGTGGGCACGATGTCACATGTGGAGAGCACATGGTCTCAGGAAGAACACTGAGTTTGTTTGCCAAGCTGCAAACATAAATGCCATCAATGTGCTTGTAGACTCTACAGTTTAGAGGAATCTGAGAGGAACACCTCCAGTTCTTCCCACCAAAAGAGACTATTTGAGTTGACATAAGTGCAGAATTGAAAAGGCTGTGTTGTTTATGAAAGAATTACCTGATTTTCCAAGTTTCAAATGAGCTTGTTTTGGACCTCATGACAATCAGACAATATGTGAGGGTTTGTTTGGTCGCTGAAAACTTAAGGAGCTGACTAACTGTTGCCGTTGAAGTCACTTCCTCTAATGTCTGTTTATTTTGAGGTGTTACACAGACAATGATCCTTTGAAAAAAAAGATGGAAAAGTAACTATTATAGCCAAATCAAACATTGCATGATTTATGGGATCATGTATCATGTATGGGAGCCCTTACTTTCACACTGTTCATTTTTACTCTGTGTTAGTAATTCACAGTACATTTAACAACATGATGATCCATCACAACAAAGTTGATTGCTAGTTCCTTGACTTCCTACCATCACATCTTTTAAATAAAAACTTACTTTTAGTGCACATTACTAGTCTTGTGGTGAAAAATTCATTAGTGCAAGTTGATTCACAAAAAAAGTCTTTGTAACCTTTGATCCAAATCTGAATATGCACATCCTCTCTAGAATGGCCTTCTTTCTCTAAAGACGTCACCTTGTTTCACTCGGAAATTACGGAAAATACTGAAATAAAGTCGGTCGCAACTTCCAGTTCACAGTGACTTTAAAGAAACAGCAGGAGACACCTGCTAATATGGATTTCATAACTATAAAAAAAACCTTCCAATTTAAACTGAAGGTGTCCTATGGTGTCTGGCAGAAAGATGTGCAGCAGATCCTTCAAGTCCTGTAGGTTGTGAGGTGGGTATTATTTGCACCGTGGGTATAATTTCTTGGTCCAGGACATCCAAGAGATGCTGCTTGGATTGAGATCTAGGTAATTTGGACATCTTGAACTCTTCATCATGTTCCTCAAACCATTTTTGAACAATGCATGCAGCATCACACTCCCTCCACCGGCTTGTTGTCCCACAGTGCATCCTGGTGTCATCATTTATCAAGGTAAACGGCGCACACGTACACAGCCGGCCACGTAATGTAAAAGAAAATTTGACTCATCGGACCAGGCGACCTTCTTCCACTGCTCCATAGTCCAGTTCTGATGCTCATGTGCCCATTGTAGGCACTTTTGAGTGGGGATATGGGTCATTATAGGCACTCTGATTGGTCTGCGACTACACAGACCCATATGCAGCAAAGTGCAATGCAATATGTGTTTAGACACATTCCTCCCATAACCATCATTACAATTTTGTGTGACCTGTGCCACAGTAGACCTTCTGTTGGCTCAGACTATACGGGATAGCCTTCGTTTCCTTCATGCATCGATGAACCTTAGGGTCCCAACACCCTATAGCCGATATGGGGTTTGTCCCTTCTCAGACCACTGTTGGCAAATTCTCACCACTGCTGACCAGGAGCAACACACAAGCCTTGCTGTTTCAGAGATACTCAGACCCAGTCACCTTGCCATAATAGTTTGCCCCTTGTCAAAGTCGCTCAGATCTTTAGTCCTGCCCATTTCTCCTGCATCCAACACACTGATTATGAGAACTGATTGAATGCTTACCATCTAATCTAGCGTGAGTGAAGCAGCAGCTTAACTGCAAAAATTTAACAGTTCTCCTTGTTGGAGAGTTGTTGAATTTATAAATAAATTAATGTTTAAAGATAGACTGAGGCCTGGTTTCACAGACAGGGTTTAGATTAAGCCAGGATAAGGCCTTAGTTCAATTAGCTTTTTATAAACGTGCCCTAGGAAAAACATTACTAGTGTCCATCCTGAGACAAAACAATGTCACTGGCATATTTTAAGATGCAACCATGCAAGTTGCTTTCAGTTATAACAGCTCAAACATGCATTTTAGTCTGGGATTAGGTTTAAACTTTGTCTTTGAAACCAGGGGTAAAACTTTGATATCAACAATATGGACATTGTCTTGTGCTTGGGCTTGTGTGGTTCTGGGTAAAAGCGCTAGGCTCTTTCTTGTTCCTCTAAGAGGAGACAAATATTTACACAACTTTCCATCTTAGCTTTTTCTTTAAATTCATTTTGAATTTCTTCTTTTCCAACCAGTTCCATCACACATGCTCTTTTTATTTTCCTGACCTTTCAAAAACGTTCTAAAGCCTTTGGAAGTGAGAAAAAGGACTGTTTAAGGCTATGTTGGGTCTTGTTTTTCCACTTTCCTCTCAAAGAGAAAAAAAAACAGTCATAAAGAAACTGTGAAGATCAGGTTTTTTGTGCTCTTTAATTCTTACTAATTAATAAATAAAGTAAAATAAATAGCTTCCGGCCATACAAGGATAAGGATTCCACTTAAGTGTAAAGTGCAACTTATGCAAGTAATGCGACGTACTGCTGATATTTACACGCCATGCCACACTATTCTACTTCTGACGTCATAAATTCCATAAGTTGCGCATTAGGGGCAAGTAGAATACGTATGGCCGTTTGGCTAGAATTTTACTTCGTAAAGTGTTAAATATGAATATTTTTCTTACACAAACTCATCGTTTTGCTTCAGAAGGCCTTTATTAACCCACAAAAGCCGTTTGGAGTTTGTTTATTTATTAGTCTGAAAGAGGAAAATCATATACACCTATGGGTTGAGGGTGAGTAAATCATGGGCTAATTTTCATTTTAAAGTGAACTAATCCTTTATGGCAAAGCTCAAGACTATTCTTTTCGTATGACTAGTTTTATGCATACGGGCATGTTCATTAAATAATATTAACAGATACGACTTTTGATTATTAATTGCTTTGGAAGCATTTTTCAATGTTATTTAATTTTAACTAATGTAGTTAACTAATGGTAACAAACGGAATATTGAAATTAACATTACAGTTTTTTTAGTCGCTTACAAGCGTTTGTCCAACCAGTTGTCACATTTTCAAAACTCTAAACACAATTAGCACAGCATCGGTCTTTTGTGGCCATACCATTCACACATTTCATGTCGTTTTCACACAATATGCAGTCATTGAACACATTTCCACAATGCTTACATTTTCTTAACAGACTGGCTATACCTCCCAACAAAATTATGGATTGTTTTTGTAGTATTTACAAATGTTAACACACATCATCCCACAATAGCAAAAACAATATTCCAAACCTTAGATACAGTATAAAAACATCTGCTTCTGCAATTATATCAGTTCAAAAACAATATATCTCAGCTGATTATAAACAAACAATTGAATAATTGACACACCGTAGCTGATTTATGTTGGGTAAATTGGGCCAACCATAGCTGATTCCAGTCTGGCTTAGACACAGTAGCAGGGGTTATTTTTTTCTATTACATTGACACTTATACAGTAAACGGAGGACTTTGATGAGTTATGTTTTTGGACACAGAAACTGAAAAAGACAAACACTGTAATGTCTGGACGAGAAAGAGTAAGAGCAAGGGGCCCAGTGAGAAGAGCAGGCCCAGTGAGAGATGCAGTGAGAGGTGCAGGTGCAGTGAGAGATGCAGTGAGAGATGCAGTGAGAGGTGCAGTGAGAGATGCAGTGAGAGGTGCAGTGAGAGGTGCAGGTGCAGTGAGAGATGCAGTGAGAGATGCAGTGAGAGGTGCAGTGAGAGATGCAGTGAGAGGTGCAGGTACAGTGAGAGATGCAGTGAGAGGTGCAGTGAGAGGTGCAGTGAGAGATGCAGTGAGAGGTGCAGGGAGAGGTGCAGTGAGAGGTGCAGGTGCAGTGAGAGATGCAGTGAGAGATGCAGTGAGAGGTGCAGTGAGAGGTGCAGGTGCAGTGAGAGATGCAGTGAGAGATGCAGTGAGAGGTGCAGGTGCAGTGAGAGATGCAGTGAGAGGTGCAGTGAGAGGTGCAGTGAGAGGTGCAGGTGCAGTGAGAGATGCAGTGAGAGGTGCAGTGAGAGGTGCAGTGAGAGATGCAGTGAGAGGTGCAGGTGCAGTGAGAGATGCAGTGAGAGGTGTAGTGAGAGGTGCAGGTGCAGTGAGAGATGCAGTGAGAGGTGCAGTGAGAGGTGCAGGTGCAGTGAGAGATGCAGTGAGAGATGCAGTGAGAGGTGCAGGTGCAGTGAGAGATGCAGTGAGAGGTGCAGTGAGAGGTGCAGTGAGAGGTGCAGTGAGAGATGCAGTGAGAGGTGCAGGTGCAGTGAGAGATGCAGTGAGAGGTGCAGTGAGAGGTGCAGTGAGAGATGCAGTGAGAGGTGCAGTGAGAGATGCAGTGAGAGGTGCAGGTGCAGTGAGAGATGCAGTGAGAGGTGCAGGGCCAGGGAGAAGAGCAGGCCCAAGGAGAGGGTGAGGTAGAGGTGTAAGAATGAGTGGTGGTGGCATTCCAAGGGCTGCAAGAACAGTAGTCAGTGATGAAATTGCCACTATCATTGACCATGTAATCAACCACGGTCTTTCACTAAGAGAGGCTGGTAAACAGTAAAGGAAAAAAAAAAATATTTGCTTTTTACTGGAATGCTTTTGAATGTGAACATTACAGTACATGTGGACATACAGTTCCCAACCAAGACATTTAGTGTAAAAACGGTGGATTGCATGTTTTGCATGCAAATACCTGTAAAACTAAAACACAAAAGTCTATGAAGTTTTTGTAATGTCAACAATAGCCAGTATTTTGAAACCTGGTGTACTCTGATTGACTGCATGTACCTTGTGAAGTGAAAACAAGTGTTATTCTTTGACAGAATAATTTCATTCTGAGTCAGATTTCCAGTGTTTTGGTAAAGTTAGTGTGTGCAGAGAAAGATGTGTTCTATTTTGAAATGAAGAGTTAGTATATATTTAACAAAATGTGTTTTTGAGAAGAAAACTATCCATTTGGCCAATTGTGTTTTGTAGGTGTGAGTCTGTGTTAAGAGTTAAGAAAAAGTATCTGAAGTATGGGTAAGCGCTTGTTAGCGATTGAAAAAAACTGTAACTAAGATTAATAAATGCTTTAGAAGTATTGTTCATTGTTACTAATGTAGTTAACTAATGTTAACAAACGGAACATTATTGTAAAGTGTTACAGAGATGCGTGCAGTGTACAGTCTTATGACACAAATCTCTTGAGCCATAAATTCAGTGTGTCTGTGTCTGATCAAAACCTTCTACCCTTAACTTGTAAAATGTGTGTGTCAGAGTGTGGGTCAGGTATAGCCTATGTTATGGGGACAAAATTTCCCCCAAAAAATGGCAATATCCAAAATCCTTGTCTTTGTGGGGACACTGAAACCCAATGAACCATGAAAACCCAATGTTTGTGTGTGCGTTCTCTCCCCTGGGGGTCTGAGGGGTTTTCTGGGTCCTTGAGGTGTTCTGACATGCTCTGACATTTGTGCTTTTTTCAGTTATTTATAAACATGTTAATGGCAAAGGTAAAAAAAAAACTAAAACTTAAAGTGTCTGAAATAAGGCCACAAAACACATACTAAATATGTGTCTACAAGACTTTTGACTAATGAGTGTTGTTGCCTAGAGTTTTTGCTTCAAAATGATCTGAAAATCATCCTGCCTAATCATTTACACAAAACAATACATTGATTTAAATTTTATAAGACACCTTTTGTTTGGAAAGGCAATATGCGTGGAGGCGTGTTCACACCTGAGAAGACAAAGGCCGGATAATGTGCCGCATAATGAGCTGCATATTAATTAGCCTTTCACACAGGTGTGTCACAGGATCCCAAAGAATGCAAGGACAAAAGAAATTATCTATATATACATATTTTACAATTAGAAATTGTAACCAATTACAAATAGGTTACAATTACAACAACAATTACAATTTTAACAATATGTCAAGTGTATTTCTTTGTAAAAAGTATACATTTTATCATACGTATTAAAAAAGGTAAGGATTCATTATTTTGAATATTGGAACAAACACTATAATAACATCTTAGTTGATAATTCAATATACCTACTTTATTTTTGACAAAACATCATATAGTATATTTAACATGAGCAGAAATTGGTGAACAAAAGCGTACCTATTTAATGTGACAGTAGTTTTTTTTACAGTCAAAACTTTATAATCTATCCAAAACTAATCACAAAATCTTGTCTAAACATTTATATTTAGTCTGTAACATATTGTGTATGATATATTAGCATATACATGTTAATTTGTTGCTTATACAGACATTTTATTTCAACATATTTCAGTCTATTTTTACTCATCTTAGTAGGCTATAGCAATATAGTTTGGATGTGTTCATGTAAATTTAATAACATGTTTACTAATGTAGATGCGAGAGTGAATGAACGGCACAGACACGCTGTATAACTGTAGTAAACAAAGTGGCGATACCAGCTCACTTTTTTCCTTATCAGTGCAAAAGAGACTCAAATTACTCTGTTGATTTTGATCTTACATATAAGTGCTGTACATTATTATATCCTGTTAAGTGTCTTTTTTTGTGGATACTCACAATAAAAACAAAGTGTTGTGCTTTTCGTCAAATAAAGAAAAATAAACATGATGTTTTACGTTCTCTCGTCAGTGAGGTCCATTCTGAAACGCGTCGGAAAAATGAACTATAACTCTGACAATACTTGTCACAGAGATACGAGAGATTTCTCTTTATGAAGCTGAAATTCTCTTCTTTTAAATGAAATAATTTATATTAAAAAAAACAAATGTTCTCAGTTTATGTAATCTGTATGAAAAGAGAGAGATGTCAGTATTTTTCTTTCCAGCTCATTATACCTCATTACGCGTTATGTGTCACACAGACAGTTTATAGACACTATTCAATATCGTGATTAGAACAAAGCACTTAAGAATAAATGACTTACTACATCAGCTGAATCCGTTGCTCCTCGACATGAAACTACCAGCACTTCTGATACATTTTCCAGGGTTATTAGATAGTATTATTCCTCACAGGGTAGATACGCTATGTATACAGCGGTAGTAAGAAACTTATTAAACATGATTTTATAATCTAGCTGGTGGGCGTTGGCATGTTTGCATGGCTTGCCTTAGATCATTTGCGTTTGAATACCGCGCGCTCTCCGTGGGCGTGGCACATTAACACGTAATCAGGTATAATGAGCTGGAAAGAAAAATACTGACATGTCTCTCTTTTCATACAGATTACATAAACTGAGAATATTTTTTTATATAAATTACTTCATTTAAAAGAAGAGAATTTCAGCTTCATAAAGGGAAATCTCCCGTATCTCTGTGAGTAGTTAATACCATATGGCAACTGTCAAAATGATTGATTGACAGGTGGGCGTGGCTTTCCTTTGATCTTCCCCCGCCCCTTCCGGTTCCTCCCCTTCCTGTCCCGCCCCTTGTCCCGCCCCTTCCGTGTCCTCCCCTTCCTGTTACCTTTGACCTAGTTCCGCCCCTTCCGGTTACAGCTTCTGTCAAAATGATGGATGGTTACCTTTGACCTAGTTCCGCCCCTTGCGGTTACAGCTTCTGTCAAAATGATGGATGTGTGACAGTTAGTTTGGTCGTTTGAAGTTCATTTGATCAAGAAAAGGGAGGTATTGGCCTTGTTAACATAAGCTTTGATGTTACAGTTACAAAGTGATGTGACAGTTAGTTTGAGATGTGATTGTTTGAAGTTGGTGTTTTGGTCACCGCATCCCTGAGCTTTATCAAGGGGAGCTGTGAAAGTGATAAGAAAAAAATGTACAACTATTCACTGGACCAAGCATTATGTTCATTTAAATAAAATGGTGAAAGTTTATCTGTTCTGTAAAAAAGAATATAAAATAAAATCTCACACAAAAAGTTGAAATAAATGTACAACTATTCACTGAACCAAGCATTTCAGTTTAAATAAAATGGAGCCACAAAAATAAAAAATGTACAACTATTCACTGAACCAAGCATTTCAGTTTAAATAAAATGGTGAAAGTTTATCTGTTCTTTAAAAGAATATAAAATAAAACCTCACACAAAAAGTTTAAATAAAATGGAGTCACAAAAATATTCCAAACAGTTAAAAATGTATTAGAGAGTTGAAGAAAAAAACATACAGCTTATGTAAAACCTCACACAAAAAGTTTAAATAAAATGGAGCCACAAAAATATTCCAAACAGTTAAAAATGTATTAGAGAGTTGAAGAAAAAACATACAGCTTATGTAAAACCTCACACAAAAAGTTTAAATAAAATGGAGCCACAAAAGTATTGCAAACAATCCAATGTATGAATGATCTGACTCTCTCTCAAAAACATAGGGAGCACGCGCGTCTATGTGTGTGTGTGTGTGTGTGTGTGTGCGTGTGTGTCAAAGCAGGAATTTCCCCCCCGCATTGCTGAGGACCTTGAAAGTTTATCTCACACAGAAGTTGAAAAAGCATTATGTTCATTTAAATGAAATGATTATAAAATTTACATTTAGTCATTCACAAATATTTGACACTGACTCAAGTTGAAAAACCATGCTGTTCAATTAAAAGTATATAAATTAAACAAAAATAAAATCATCTTACTGTTTCACCATGGTTGAAAAAACCCCACAAGTGTTTCCCCTGAAGTCTTTTCTCTCTGTCACACCAGCGTGTGGCTGGCCTGGTATCTGTTTTTGTGACACGTTCCTGAGCCCATTGAAAAGCATTGTGTTCCTTTAAAAGTGTATAAATTAAAATATATCATATATAAAATAAATAGTTTACTAATTGTTGTTCATTTAAAATCTTACTAAATTACTGAAGTTGAAAATCATGCCGTTCATTAAAAAATCTTACTAAATTAATGAAGTTGAAAAGCATTCTGTTCATTTAAAATAAATATTTTACAAATTTACTGTAGCAATTATGTTAGATTTAGATAAAAATAAAATCATCTTACATTTTCACCAGGGTTGAAGTAGCTCCTATCACATAGATGTCCATATTGACCATTTAAAGTTGAAAAGAACCCCAGAGTATTTCTCTCTTTCTCTCTCTCTCACACCAGCGTTTGACAGTCAGAGGGCTGTGTTCAGTGATCAGAATGAGACTGTGAATGTTTGCTAAATTTATTTCATAGTGTATAAGCATTAAAAGTTTGAAATAGTTTCAAACTTATTCAATGAATTCATAAAAACAATTATGCTATATCGATGGTCTCTGGGGAAAACTTGACTATATTTTTTTATTTATCAGGGTGCATGTAAAGAACTTTGAAATTTGCGGCTCTCACAAGTTATCTCACACATTGTGTGAAATGTTTAATAATTCCTCAAGTAGTGTCTGTGAGAAAATCCCCACATAGGCCTATCTGTAGTGAGAGAGCAACAATGAAGACTTTTAGAATCTGTGATGCCTCAGGCCGAGCACCATTGATAGCCTGCTTATAAGCTCCTTCCGATCACCAGCACATCTTCAGAGAAATACGTTACTTTACAATAATGTTAGCTTCAGGATATAGGGTGACAGAGCAGATGAGCCTCTGTGCATCACGTAATGTTAGTCTGCTAACGCCTTTCCAGAGCCAAAGTTTTGTTCGTACTAAATTTATTTCAAAGGATAATCGTAAAAGTTTAAATATGATCTTTTAAAAATGAAAAGATTGTTTAAATGAAATCTTTACATCTTTACAATCTTTTTTTTTTAACGGTGACCCAAAGTATAATTGTTATTAATATAACCATAATGATTTTTGTACTGTAACAGCATATTCTACCCCGTAAACCTAAACACGACCATCACAGAAAACTGCATTTTTACATTGTTTTTTACATACTGTTTTGCACTCTCACACACTAAGTTGGTTCCATAAACTCAAATAAAGTATATAACTCAATGTATAATGACAAAATGTATTCAAACAATTTAACCTTAGTTTTAGCTAAATAATATATATAAAAATTATATATATATACAAATATAAAATATAAAAACTCCTTACATTTTCATAGAACTGAAGAAGTAGTAGAAACTAACAATAAAAAAACAAATAGTTTAAGATGTCATAAACAAAAACCCTCCCAGATCCTTCAGGGATAAACTACAGGTTGAGATGAAGCTTCACACCCTCACAGAGACGAGATGAGTGACAGGACAGATGAGCCTCTGGGGTCACAATGCCCCAGCATATGCAAAGTTAGTCTGCTTTCCACTGTTTTATTCATATTAAACTTGTTTAATTAAAAGCATAATCTTAAAATTTTAAATGAGATCTTTTCAAATTAAAAGACCGTTTAAATCAAATCTGTAAAGTTTTATTAAAATCGTATCTTCTATTTATCTTCTACTTCTGTATGATATAAATGAATTTCATAAATTTAACCTAAGGTATTATTTTTTTACTAAACATCGTTTGTTCAAAAAATAAAATACATTTTTTTTTATAAATCAAGAATTGTGCTTTGGCGTCTTAGATCTTATTTCAAACTGTATTTTTGTCCATGCGACATGAAACATGTTGTCACAATGTTTTTGTTGTTTTAAAAGAAATCCCAGGACTCTACATTGCTCTTATTTAGATTAAATTGTATCATTTAGAAAATCACCACACATGTTCAGAGACGCGATGTGCCTCTGTGGTCCATGAGTAATAAGTAAAGTTTGTCTTGAGCGAATATATAATTTTACTCGTCTTAATTCAAAGCATGATCTTACTTTTTCTACGGTAGCTATGATCTATTGTACGTATAAGATCATTTTTACTTTTCTTGTATCTCCCAAACTATCCTTATTCATTGTGGAAACACACAGGGTGAACCCCTTTACTGAGAGTATACTATCGGTTATCTACTCAAAATATATGTAGAATTTTAAAATGTTAGCCTTTGTTGATGCGACAGGCCACATGAACAGACTTTGGAGAGAGCTGATGATACTATAGCGGGAAGCATGCCCCTTTGACCTCCTCCATTTTTGTAGGCTTTTTGTTAAATACCCTATAGCTTAGTCCTTACTGGTACGCTGTGTAGAAATTTCCCCATCTAGCGGTGATATTGTATTTTGCATTCAAACGCATAGTGCTCTCTAGCGCTTCGCTTTTTCAAATGCGTATTGCAACTACGGTAACCGCTATGTGCCAAGAAGCTACGCCCTGTCGTCCAATTGCACTTCATCGAGTTTAACTATACACGTTTTACCGTTATGTTGCCTATATAATGAATTACACAACCACGGAATGAAAAAGCTTGTAATTTAGACCATAACACTGACTTAACTGTCGAGGAGAAAGCAGGACTTCGGTGTCCCTTTCAAAGTCTTTTCTCCTTCATTAGCTCTATCCACCTGGGAAAAGCCACCCCCATATTTACCCTCGTTTTAAATTTGCCGGTCGCGTTTCCTTTTAGATTAAATTTTTAAGCTTTATCATGGCTACGAGGATTGCATTATGAAGTGCCGTGCAATCTTTCAAGCGCCTCTCACTGACCGCTTCAGTGGTTTCAGTCAGCCGGCTCTGAACGAAAAGGTTGGCTAGTTGAGCTAGGCTAGTGCTTTTTGTCCCTCTCTGCTATTATAGTTTTTCAAGATGGCGGAACGACATGGAGGCCTCCATGGACTTACCCGTACCATGTAAATAAAGATAAGAAATTCTTTGCTTACGAGGATAAGTCAGTTCGTTGGCAAAGGTAATTTTACACCAACGAGAAAATATTTATGAATAAAGACATTGATTTTAGCTAATACAATACTTTATAAAAAACTACCATAAGTTTAATTTCAGATGTGTAAATTACGAAACTCAATTTTTTAACCGAGTGAATCTACGCATGAGAGATCTTCATAAGTCATAACTTCAAACCAAAAGATTAAAAACCAAAGATTAAGCTAAATGACACTAGGTTCCAGCGTACCTAAAAAGTTAAAAAGTTAAAATCATGCATACGTGTTGTGTTCTGACACAAGGCCATTAGCTGATTCTTTTTGTTTTATAAATTTACTTTACTGATTTCTACAAATATCAGCCTGATAATATGTACTTAATACACGATGAAACAAGATAATCATGCTACCAATTACGTCTGACACAATGTTTTTAAGAAAAGTAGAGTTTTAAAATGCAACTAAACCAGATGATTTTTCTTTTGACAAACCTACAGAAATGCATGTCGATTACTAAGTTTCAGGCATAGTGCAAACATGCAATGTTCGAGAAAGTGTAATCTTTGCGAGGTCTCACCCACAAACGCAAAACTTTGTGTTGAGAAAATATTATGGAAGTAATTTTCAAACCGTAATTATATTACATTTATATTTTATTACTATTATGGTTTCATGTTGATTTAAAGTATTTGTTATTAATTAATACCTTTATTTTTATCTAACAATTCAATATCCAGCTCAAAATTTTGTTCAAAAATTGATCTCTGATCCCAAATAATTAGATAATGTAATGCTCACAAGCCACAGATATTCTCCTGCATAGTATGTGTGTAAATAGTAGTGCTTAAATCTTTGGCTGTATTTTGTCACCCTCATGCTGATCCATGCATAGCTTTTTACTAAAAGAAAATATTATGGAAGTCATTATCAAACTTGAATTAAACCATATTTTATTTATTAATATTAGGCTTTCGTGCTGATTTAAAGTTTTTTATTTGTTATTAACTAATACCTTTTTTTTTTTTTTTACATCCACCACAAATTTTTTTTCAAAAATTGTTCTCTGACCCCAAATGAACAGATAATGGAATCTTCACAAGCTACAGTTAGATATTATTCTGCTTAGTATGTGTGTAAATAGTTGTGCTTAAATGTTTCGATGTATTTTTACACGCCAACATATTCTGTCACACCGTAGTGATGTAAAGTTCCACACTCTTGTAAAGACTATGGTCTAACTTTAAAACATAATCTTTATACATGAATTCAAAAGACCAAATCACTAAGAAAAGTACCGTTTAAAATAATAAATACACAAAAGTTCACAAATGATGGTTTTATTACTATTACTATTCAGATAGCAGACGACACTGGTTCACATTTTGAATGTGTGTCTGTTTTAGGTGAAGACTTTTCTTTGAGAGCCGTCGACATTCATTGTTTATAGGAATAAATGACCATTGATAATTTAAGTGTTTGTACTCTGAAGTATTTCTGTTTGAGAATGTTTGACTAAATTGCAACTTTCCCTCTATCTACGATGTGGAATCACACAAAGTATTAACGCAAAAAGTATGTGCATGCTGTTTTACACGTTACAACAGAATCACATATGACTATTGCACTGAGAGAGGCGTATTCATTAAGACTGTGTTAAACAAATCGGTTTAAACCTGCAGATAACATTGCACAAAGTAAATTCTAGTGATCAACTTTCTAAAAAGCAAATACAACATGAGCCATACAGAAAAGCCACTTGTGATCAGTTTTGTATGTTTGTAATTGACATCATGTTTCTTTTTGTACAGTTTGCAAAAACTATAGTCTCCGAGCGTGGTCAAACATATAGGAATTTATGAAAAACATGAACAGATATTTCTACATGAGATATTTATTTTAGAACATCTTTCAGCTATGTCTACGAAACATCGACATGAAAGATGAGTATTGCTGTTTTTCTGTTACCTATAAAACTATTATACTTCAAACTCGTCTAGCTATTGCCCATTTCACAGCACAGTCGGTTATTTTTTCTACGTGGCTAAACAACGGTTAAGCTAATGAATTACCGTTGAAAGGCGGAATGATTCATTTTTTATTCCGTCTACACCGATACTTTGACACAAGAGTTTTAGTCAGGGGGTCTTTTAGGCCTGATCCAGAAAACAGACATTGTGTTTTATGTCTTAATAATCGTTCTTCTTTTTATGAAAAGTAAGCAGTTTTTGGCCTCATCATCAAAAATGTTTAAACATATTGTAAATATCAATTGTTATATAAATTATATGTGAAACACGCTCAGTCGCATTAGAGTCGGATTCTTGTTTATATTGAAGTTTGTTATTGAACCGCTAGTGTTCTTAAATTGTTTACCACGGTTACATTTTTAACAACACAATCGTAACACTTTTCGTATTTTGTACGATGTTTTCTTTACACTCTCACCCCATGGATATCGGTTTCCTACAGTTAGCTGTAATGTTGGTGAACTCTAGGCCTTCTCTTTTTCATATACGACAGTATTTGCATGAATTGGCTTGATTTAATAAAATGATGGTTTAAACCACATTATATTATTATACCATTTTTAAATTGCGCTTAAATGTATATTTTATATTTTAACCCTTTATGCAAATATAGAATAGGCCTACCGCACAAGGATCTCTGAAATATTTTTTTCGTGTAAAACATCTATGTAGATCTATGTTTTTAAAAATACAAAGACATCTTTCTACCAGCGACCCTCAAAATCTGGGCATACAACAAAACACAGTGCATCCGTGTAGCTACGATGATTGATCAGAAAATTACTTTTGTCGCTTTGTTTGAAGAAACACTTTAATCAGCTGGTGCTTGATAACTATTAAACAACCCTCAATTCGGTAATGATGCGATATTGATATCGCGTTTTAATTTCAACTCAATGCGCTAAAGGTCTATAACTGAACTTTAACGTCTTAATATTTGGTAAAAGTTAACTTAAAGCCTTACTTTCTAAACGCTTTTTACGGAACTTGTTGCGAACATTCACTCAGCCATATGTTTAAAAAATATATATATTGGTGTAATTAATAGAATTCTCTCTGGCGGTATATGCATAACTTCTCCATGACTTATGATTCAATGAGGCTTTAATCCTACGTAACAGTTTACGATGTCATGACGATGACACCCCTATACAACTCCTCCTACGGGCGGGTGAGCACTATCAGTTGTCCTGATAAACTCTACACAGAGCCCAGCCTCAGTTATCGCACGCAAGCCGGTTTCTCCTAACTGTTTGTGTGTGTGTGTGGTGGTAACGCTGCTAAACCTGGTTTCGACGCTACAGACGGTTGCTTCAAATGGATTCAAAATCGTAAAAACGCTGACTGTTGGGTCTACTGCTACATCTCATTAATCAGAAGTTGAAGGAACATTTGGAAGGAACCGTGGTAAACATTTGGTTGGCCTGCTAAAGCTTGCTTCGACATTCCTGTTTGTTTGAACCTACCGCAAACTAGTCTTCTACGACTCATCATAGCATTTGTCCTAAACAGGTGCGGGTTAAAATCACAGCCTGAGACTATTCAAGGAACACTCGGGGCTATTCTGCGCGAATTAAAAGACGAGCCATTCATCGGTACTAAACTACAAGAAATCAGAGACGAGCTTTTGGACAAATCCAGCAAGGAGATCGTCTCCGACGTCGTCGACCTCTGGCGAGGTTTCTCAATCGTGAATGAAGAGTGACCAAACCCCCACCAGCATGGCTGCTGCCTTTAGCCGAAAGAGTTACATGGAATTCATGTTTAAAGGACATTACAGAACCCAGCTGATTTCATTAATGGAAAGAGTCATCGAGTATTCAAGTGAATCGGATGATGATGATGATGACGACGTTAATGTTGAAACCAAGCGTGTAAGAAATCTCAAGAAACATATGAGATTGATAAGAGGTACGCCTGATTCTTGGGGTGAATTATCAAACATATGTGTCAACGGTATTGAGCCGCCGTCTGTACTTGTAAAAGATGCTCTGGTTATGATGCTTGAATGCAGCTGTGAGTTAGAAATCCCCGATGTACTCTGTATGTGTACGTATGTGGCCGATGTATGTAAGCTAATGATACCAAAACTAAAAGACAATGACGAGGATGACACGTCCAGAGTTATCGAAATGTTTGTCAATTACATCATAGATCGTAACATGATGGATTGCAGAAATTTCATCTACTGGTTAGACTATCAATGATGTTATTGTTACCCCTTTTTTCACTAGCCTCTAATGTCATTATATCATTTAGAGTTTTGTACGACCATTATTTATTTTATTAATTCTTTTATTATATTACTTATAACATGTAGTCATTATCTATCCTGTTTTTACTGATTGTAATATTAGATGTGTCATTTTAATAAAAAGGTTGAACCACTATGCATGTGTGTGTGTGTTATTTCTTTTACAGAGGTCGAAACGAGAACATGTCGGAGCTTTTGAAAAAGCTTATTATAGACCGTCTAACCCTGAGTCTTTAGGAGGTTAAAAACGTTTAAAAGACGCAGTCTTAAAGGATAATGGAGTTCGACTAAGTGATAAGAGGTTTCGGATCGGTTGTCTTCAGGAATTCTATTAATTACACCAATATATATATTTTTTAAACATATGGCTGAGTGAATGTTCGCAACAAGTTCCGTAAAAAGCGTTTAGAAAGTAAGGCTTTAAGTTAACTTTTACCAAATATTAAGACGTTAAAGTTCAGTTATAGACCTTTAGCGCATTGAGTTGAAATTAAAACGCGATATCAATATCGCATCATTACCGAATTGAGGGTTGTTTAATAGTTATCAAGCACCAGCTGATTAAAGTGTTTCTTCAAACAAAGCGACAAAAGTAATTTTCTGATCAATCATCGTAGCTACACGGATGCACTGTGTTTTGTTGTATGCCCAGATTTTGAGGGTCGCTGGTAGAAAGATGTCTTTGTATTTTTAAAAACATAGATCTACATAGATGTTTTACACGAAAAAAATATTTCAGAGATCCTTGTGCGGTAGGCCTATTCTATATTTGCATAAAGGGTTAAAATATAAAATATACATTTAAGCGCAATTTAAAAATGGTATAATAATATAATGTGGTTTAAACCATCATTTTATTAAATCAAGCCAATTCATGCAAATACTGTCGTATATGAAAAAGAGAAGGCCTAGAGTTCACCAACATTACAGCTAACTGTAGGAAACCGATATCCATGGGGTGAGAGTGTAAAGAAAACATCGTACAAAATACGAAAAGTGTTACGATTGTGTTGTTAAAAATGTAACCGTGGTAAACAATTTAAGAACACTAGCGGTTCAATAACAAACTTCAATATAAACAAGAATCCGACTCTAATGCGACTGAGCGTGTTTCACATATAATTTATATAACAATTGATATTTACAATATGTTTAAACATTTTTGATGATGAGGCCAAAAACTGCTTACTTTTCATAAAAAGAAGAACGATTATTAAGACATAAAACACAATGTCTGTTTTCTGGATCAGGCCTAAAAGACCCCCTGACTAAAACTCTTGTGTCAAAGTATCGGTGTAGACGGAATAAAAAATGAATCATTCCGCCTTTCAACGGTAATTCATTAGCTTAACCGTTGTTTAGCCACGTAGAAAAAATAACCGACTGTGCTGTGAAATGGGCAATAGCTAGACGAGTTTGAAGTATAATAGTTTTATAGGTAACAGAAAAACAGCAATACTCATCTTTCATGTCGATGTTTCGTAGACATAGCTGAAAGATGTTCTAAAATAAATATCTCATGTAGAAATATCTGTTCATGTTTTTCATAAATTCCTATATGTTTGACCACGCTCGGAGACTATAGTTTTTGCAAACTGTACAAAAAGAAACATGATGTCAATTACAAACATACAAAACTGATCACAAGTGGCTTTTCTGTATGGCTCATGTTGTATTTGCTTTTTAGAAAGTTGATCACTAGAATTTACTTTGTGCAATGTTATCTGCAGGTTTAAACCGATTTGTTTAACACAGTCTTAATGAATACGCCTCTCTCAGTGCAATAGTCATATGTGATTCTGTTGTAACGTGTAAAACAGCATGCACATACTTTTTGCGTTAATACTTTGTGTGATTCCACATCGTAGATAGAGGGAAAGTTGCAATTTAGTCAAACATTCTCAAACAGAAATACTTCAGAGTACAAACACTTAAATTATCAATGGTCATTTATTCCTATAAACAATGAATGTCGACGGCTCTCAAAGAAAAGTCTTCACCTAAAACAGACACACATTCAAAATGTGAACCAGTGTCGTCTGCTATCTGAATAGTAATAGTAATAAAACCATCATTTGTGAACTTTTGTGTATTTATTATTTTAAACGGTACTTTTCTTAGTGATTTGGTCTTTTGAATTCATGTATAAAGATTATGTTTTAAAGTTAGACCATAGTCTTTACAAGAGTGTGGAACTTTACATCACTACGGTGTGACAGAATATGTTGGCGTGTAAAAATACATCGAAACATTTAAGCACAACTATTTACACACATACTAAGCAGAATAATATCTAACTGTAGCTTGTGAAGATTCCATTATCTGTTCATTTGGGGTCAGAGAACAATTTTTGAAAAAAAATTTGTGGTGGATGTAAAAAAAAAAAAAAAGGTATTAGTTAATAACAAATAAAAAACTTTAAATCAGCACGAAAGCCTAATATTAATAAATAAAATATGGTTTAATTCAAGTTTGATAATGACTTCCATAATATTTTCTTTTAGTAAAAAGCTATGCATGGATCAGCATGAGGGTGACAAAATACAGCCAAAGATTTAAGCACTACTATTTACACACATACTATGCAGGAGAATATCTGTGGCTTGTGAGCATTACATTATCTAATTATTTGGGATCAGAGATCAATTTTTGAACAAAATTTTGAGCTGGATATTGAATTGTTAGATAAAAATAAAGGTATTAATTAATAACAAATACTTTAAATCAACATGAAACCATAATAGTAATAAAATATAAATGTAATATAATTACGGTTTGAAAATTACTTCCATAATATTTTCTCAACACAAAGTTTTGCGTTTGTGGGTGAGACCTCGCAAAGATTACACTTTCTCGAACATTGCATGTTTGCACTATGCCTGAAACTTAGTAATCGACATGCATTTCTGTAGGTTTGTCAAAAGAAAAATCATCTGGTTTAGTTGCATTTTAAAACTCTACTTTTCTTAAAAACATTGTGTCAGACGTAATTGGTAGCATGATTATCTTGTTTCATCGTGTATTAAGTACATATTATCAGGCTGATATTTGTAGAAATCAGTAAAGTAAATTTATAAAACAAAAAGAATCAGCTAATGGCCTTGTGTCAGAACACAACACGTATGCATGATTTTAACTTTTTAACTTTTTAGGTACGCTGGAACCTAGTGTCATTTAGCTTAATCTTTGGTTTTTAATCTTTTGGTTTGAAGTTATGACTTATGAAGATCTCTCATGCGTAGATTCACTCGGTTAAAAAATTGAGTTTCGTAATTTACACATCTGAAATTAAACTTATGGTAGTTTTTTATAAAGTATTGTATTAGCTAAAATCAATGTCTTTATTCATAAATATTTTCTCGTTGGTGTAAAATTACCTTTGCCAACGAACTGACTTATCCTCGTAAGCAAAGAATTTCTTATCTTTATTTACATGGTACGGGTAAGTCCATGGAGGCCTCCATGTCGTTCCGCCATCTTGAAAAACTATAATAGCAGAGAGGGACAAAAAGCACTAGCCTAGCTCAACTAGCCAACCTTTTCGTTCAGAGCCGGCTGACTGAAACCACTGAAGCGGTCAGTGAGAGGCGCTTGAAAGATTGCACGGCACTTCATAATGCAATCCTCGTAGCCATGATAAAGCTTAAAAATTTAATCTAAAAGGAAACGCGACCGGCAAATTTAAAACGAGGGTAAATATGGGGGTGGCTTTTCCCAGGTGGATAGAGCTAATGAAGGAGAAAAGACTTTGAAAGGGACACCGAAGTCCTGCTTTCTCCTCGACAGTTAAGTCAGTGTTATGGTCTAAATTACAAGCTTTTTCATTCCGTGGTTGTGTAATTCATTATATAGGCAACATAACGGTAAAACGTGTATAGTTAAACTCGATGAAGTGCAATTGGACGACAGGGCGTAGCTTCTTGGCACATAGCGGTTACCGTAGTTGCAATACGCATTTGAAAAAGCGAAGCGCTAGAGAGCACTATGCGTTTGAATGCAAAATACAATATCACCGCTAGATGGGGAAATTTCTACACAGCGTACCAGTAAGGACTAAGCTATAGGGTATTTAACAAAAAGCCTACAAAAATGGAGGAGGTCAAAGGGGCATGCTTCCCGCTATAGTATCATCAGCTCTCTCCAAAGTCTGTTCATGTGGCCTGTCGCATCAACAAAGGCTAACATTTTAAAATTCTACATATATTTTGAGTAGATAACCGATAGTATACTCTCAGTAAAGGGGTTCACCCTGTGTGTTTCCACAATGAATAAGGATAGTTTGGGAGATACAAGAAAAGTAAAAATGATCTTATACGTACAATAGATCATAGCTACCGTAGAAAAAGTAAGATCATGCTTTGAATTAAGACGAGTAAAATTATATATTCGCTCAAGACAAACTTTACTTATTACTCATGGACCACAGAGGCACATCGCGTCTCTGAACATGTGTGGTGATTTTCTAAATGATACAATTTAATCTAAATAAGAGCAATGTAGAGTCCTGGGATTTCTTTTAAAACAACAAAAACATTGTGACAACATGTTTCATGTCGCATGGACAAAAATACAGTTTGAAATAAGATCTAAGACGCCAAAGCACAATTCTTGATTTATAAAAAAAAATGTATTTTATTTTTTGAACAAACGATGTTTAGTAAAAAAATAATACCTTAGGTTAAATTTATGAAATTCATTTATATCATACAGAAGTAGAAGATAAATAGAAGATACGATTTTAATAAAACTTTACAGATTTGATTTAAACGGTCTTTTAATTTGAAAAGATCTCATTTAAAATTTTAAGATTATGCTTTTAATTAAACAAGTTTAATATGAATAAAACAGTGGAAAGCAGACTAACTTTGCATATGCTGGGGCATTGTGACCCCAGAGGCTCATCTGTCCTGTCACTCATCTCGTCTCTGTGAGGGTGTGAAGCTTCATCTCAACCTGTAGTTTATCCCTGAAGGATCTGGGAGGGTTTTTGTTTATGACATCTTAAACTATTTGTTTTTTTATTGTTAGTTTCTACTACTTCTTCAGTTCTATGAAAATGTAAGGAGTTTTTATATTTTATATTTGTATATATATATAATTTTTATATATATTATTTAGCTAAAACTAAGGTTAAATTGTTTGAATACATTTTGTCATTATACATTGAGTTATATACTTTATTTGAGTTTATGGAACCAACTTAGTGTGTGAGAGTGCAAAACAGTATGTAAAAAACAATGTAAAAATGCAGTTTTCTGTGATGGTCGTGTTTAGGTTTACGGGGTAGAATATGCTGTTACAGTACAAAAATCATTATGGTTATATTAATAACAATTATACTTTGGGTCACCGTTAAAAAAAAAAGATTGTAAAGATGTAAAGATTTCATTTAAACAATCTTTTCATTTTTAAAAGATCATATTTAAACTTTTACGATTATCCTTTGAAATAAATTTAGTACGAACAAAACTTTGGCTCTGGAAAGGCGTTAGCAGACTAACATTACGTGATGCACAGAGGCTCATCTGCTCTGTCACCCTATATCCTGAAGCTAACATTATTGTAAAGTAACGTATTTCTCTGAAGATGTGCTGGTGATCGGAAGGAGCTTATAAGCAGGCTATCAATGGTGCTCGGCCTGAGGCATCACAGATTCTAAAAGTCTTCATTGTTGCTCTCTCACTACAGATAGGCCTATGTGGGGATTTTCTCACAGACACTACTTGAGGAATTATTAAACATTTCACACAATGTGTGAGATAACTTGTGAGAGCCGCAAATTTCAAAGTTCTTTACATGCACCCTGATAAATAAAAAAATATAGTCAAGTTTTCCCCAGAGACCATCGATATAGCATAATTGTTTTTATGAATTCATTGAATAAGTTTGAAACTATTTCAAACTTTTAATGCTTATACACTATGAAATAAATTTAGCAAACATTCACAGTCTCATTCTGATCACTGAACACAGCCCTCTGACTGTCAAACGCTGGTGTGAGAGAGAGAGAAAGAGAGAAATACTCTGGGGTTCTTTTCAACTTTAAATGGTCAATATGGACATCTATGTGATAGGAGCTACTTCAACCCTGGTGAAAATGTAAGATGATTTTATTTTTATCTAAATCTAACATAATTGCTACAGTAAATTTGTAAAATATTTATTTTAAATGAACAGAATGCTTTTCAACTTCATTAATTTAGTAAGATTTTTTAATGAACGGCATGATTTTCAACTTCAGTAATTTAGTAAGATTTTAAATGAACAACAATTAGTAAACTATTTATTTTATATATGATATATTTTAATTTATACACTTTTAAAGGAACACAATGCTTTTCAATGGGCTCAGGAACGTGTCACAAAAACAGATACCAGGCCAGCCACACGCTGGTGTGACAGAGAGAAAAGACTTCAGGGGAAACACTTGTGGGGTTTTTTCAACCATGGTGAAACAGTAAGATGATTTTATTTTTGTTTAATTTATATACTTTTAATTGAACAGCATGGTTTTTCAACTTGAGTCAGTGTCAAATATTTGTGAATGACTAAATGTAAATTTTATAATCATTTCATTTAAATGAACATAATGCTTTTTCAACTTCTGTGTGAGATAAACTTTCAAGGTCCTCAGCAATGCGGGGGGGAAATTCCTGCTTTGACACACACGCACACACACACACACACACACACACATAGACGCGCGTGCTCCCTATGTTTTTGAGAGAGAGTCAGATCATTCATACATTGGATTGTTTGCAATACTTTTGTGGCTCCATTTTATTTAAACTTTTTGTGTGAGGTTTTACATAAGCTGTATGTTTTTTCTTCAACTCTCTAATACATTTTTAACTGTTTGGAATATTTTTGTGGCTCCATTTTATTTAAACTTTTTGTGTGAGGTTTTACATAAGCTGTATGTTTTTTTCTTCAACTCTCTAATACATTTTTAACTGTTTGGAATATTTTTGTGACTCCATTTTATTTAAACTTTTTGTGTGAGGTTTTATTTTATATTCTTTTAAAGAACAGATAAACTTTCACCATTTTATTTAAACTGAAATGCTTGGTTCAGTGAATAGTTGTACATTTTTTATTTTTGTGGCTCCATTTTATTTAAACTGAAATGCTTGGTTCAGTGAATAGTTGTACATTTATTTCAACTTTTTGTGTGAGATTTTATTTTATATTCTTTTTTACAGAACAGATAAACTTTCACCATTTTATTTAAATGAACATAATGCTTGGTCCAGTGAATAGTTGTACATTTTTTTCTTATCACTTTCACAGCTCCCCTTGATAAAGCTCAGGGATGCGGTGACCAAAACACCAACTTCAAACAATCACATCTCAAACTAACTGTCACATCACTTTGTAACTGTAACATCAAAGCTTATGTTAACAAGGCCAATACCTCCCTTTTCTTGATCAAATGAACTTCAAACAATCAAACTAACTGTCACACATCCATCATTTTGACAGAAGCTGTAACCGCAAGGGGCGGAACTAGGTCAAAGGTAACCATCCATCATTTTGACAGAAGCTGTAACCGGAAGGGGCGGAACTAGGTCAAAGGTAACAGGAAGGGGAGGACACGGAAGGGGCGGGACAATGGGCGGGACAGGAAGGGGAGGAACCGGAAGGGGCGGGGGAAGATCAAAGGAAAGCCACGCCCACCTGTCAATCATAGGGTCATAAATCATTTTGACACATGCTGTATGCTATTAACTACTTCTGTGACCAGTACTGACAGAGTTACAGTTAGTTTCCCCGACGCGTTTCAGAATGGACCTCATTGGCGAGAGAAGGTAAAACGCGCATCATGTTTATTTTTCTTTATTTGACGAAAAGCACAACACTTTGTTTTTATTGTGAGTACCCACAAAAAAAATAGACACTTAACAGGATGTAATAATGTACAGCACTTATATGTAAGATCAAAATCAAATGAGTAATTTGAGTCTCTTTTGCACTGATAAGGAAAAAAGTGAGGTATCTTCTGTGCAACATCATACATGCAACAAAAGAAACCTACTCCTCACCTGAAGCGAATGATACTGGGCATGTGATGTTGTGATTTGTAATTCAGTTTAAAATAATTAAATTAAATTCAAACTGAATTAAATTGAACATCAACATGCTAACATTATTAACAGACAGTTGCTTATACTGCAAAATACTCAACGTTCCATTTCTACAGTTTTTAATTTGATGGAAACTTCTAGAAATTGACATTGATTTTTAATTGTGAAATTAAAGCTTTTATCACACAAGTATGAAACTCACTCATTAACTCTTCGTTTCTCAAAATTTCGGAGGGCAATATAGGCACTTCCTGCTTCAATAATGGATGCTAATGAAAGGAGTCAGTGCTTTATTCCCAAAAGTATTCGAGTAGCCATTTCCAGGAGCATGTCGTCTTGTAATCAGATTGTGGTATGGTGAAAAGAACTGGATAGAAAGAACAACCCCAGAACACATCTATTTATTTCATGAGAATAGGCTGCACACACAGAGTTTATTACAGGGCGTGTGCGGTCACAGAGTGGGAGTCTTACTGATTAAAGGCTCTGGCTGATGTCAGTTCCCAGAATGCACTTCTGCAAGGGGAGGACTCAACATTGTACTGCAGAATAAAGAGTTGGAATATACTGCATGTTAAAGATAAATAAATACAGATTGTGAAAGTATCTACATAGGTCACATTATTGGCTAGAAGAAGAATAAATACAGTAGGCGTATTGTGTAGTTGAGGTTTCTTAAGTTTGTGAGAGTATTTCTACCTAAACCTTCGTGGCCAGTCACACATGTCTTTCAGGGTGGATTTAGTTTTGTCCTGCATCTTTGTGTTTTGGGGTCATGAACTCTATAAAAAACTTAATGTTGTAATTTAAGCAGGAATTTCTATAAAAGGAATATGCTATTTTAATGCTCAGACATATAAACTTAATTTATTATAACTTGATTATTAATTCATTATTGATTACTTATTTATGATTAACATGATGCCTCAAATAAAAATGTATAACGTTATAAAATATATAAGTTTATAAAATATAAATATATACATTTTTTGTAGATTTAGTGCAGCTTACTATTTGGTGTGAATCTAGATTTTTTTAGACTTAAAAAAACTTTAAAAGATTTCTGCAATTTTAAAAATAGACAACAGAGAATAGAAAAAAAAGGAACTCTTAGAAGATTAATATTTTGCCAAAATGACAACATCAACTCAAATTAAATTAGTAAAATTATATAAATGCACAATTATGTTCACTTAATTGTTATACTGTGAAAAACACAAAAATCCATCTTCCAAATAGAAATAGTGAATCTAATATTTTATATAATATATGATGGGGACATGTACTGTGTGTATGCATATGCAATGTACCGCATAGGAAAAACGCATAGATTAAAGCAACACCAAGGAACTTTTTCTCTGCGGTCGCCCTACAGGTTGGAAGCGGAATTGTCCATTACGGCTGTCGTAAATAATTTAGCCTACCACAGCCTACTGTCGAATGCGCACACTCGCTGTTTATCCAGCACCGCCTTTGGAATCAACAATGGCCACAGACAAGGTAGAGTATGATGCATGATTTTATGAAAGACATCACAAACGAAGAAAAACTATGTATGCCGTAAAGTAGTCGAATTTCGTAGTTCTTTTTGTGCTCCGGTTACTACCCGAAGTTACATATGACGCTTTTCCACTGCATGGTACGGCTCGGTACGGCTCAGTACGGTTCGGCTCAGTACGGTACGGTACGGTTCGGCTCGGCTCGGCTCGGCTCGGCGCGGCACGGTTCGTCTCGCTTCGCTTTTCCACTGCGTGGTACGACTCGGCTCGGCGCGGCACGGCTCGGTTCGCTTTAGCTCGGTTGCTTTTCCACTGCAGTTAGTACCGCTTCAAAGTGGGTGGGATTATGACTGATCGTTATAGTTTATCCGCTCCTCGGCAACTAACAAGAGGAACGTCTGCGCTTCTCGTCCACTGACCACGATTCAGACTTATTTCTTTTTTGGACGTTTTTTTTTCTTCAAGCAAGTCAAGCAAGTAGTTTTAAAACAGTTGCTACAATGCTGGCTGTTACTGGCTATTTAAATCTAGCGGGTTTGATGTCTCGCAAATACAATGGTAGTGACGATTCTGTCTGTCTGACCAATCAGTGATCTACAGTGCTTCCACGTCACATTTTAGTATCGGCACGGTACGCTTGGAACCTCAACAGAGGTGGTACCATTTAAAGCGAGCCGAAGCGAGCCGTACCGTACCGTACCATGCAGTGGAAAAGTGCCACAAGTGAGCCGTACCGAACCGAACCGTACCGTACCATGCAGTGGAAAAGTGCCAATAGTGCACGTAAAAGCGATACAGACACTGTCAGGCTATGGCAGACATGTCATTTAACCTATTGTAAGTCGATATACAAGGGTCTTGGAAATACATTATGAATGTTGAAAAACTACATAGTGTTACTTTAAATGCCCTGTTGGATAGGCTGGTTTTCATTAGATCAGGTCTGGGTTCAGGTTATGGTCAGAGGCCATGGAATTGCGTGCCCGTTCTCATCCTTTGGCGGCATATGTGACGCCATATGACAAAACGGCGAAATACTACGCACATGGCACCCTTTAGCGTGAATATAACACGCGAACCCAAGGCGTCATAAAGTTGACTGGCATCCTTTAGCGTGAATATGAGACGCAGACCCTACCCCACACCTAAACCTACCCATCACAGTGCGTGTTATATTGACGATAAAGGGTGCCATGTGCGTAGTATTTCGCCGTTTTGTCATATGGCGTCACATATGACGCCAAAGGATGAGAATGCGTAGGAATTGCAGCTATGTTTAGGTAAAAGATTTCATAACGCATTACTTCCACCTACTATTAATGATTTTATTTCAAATTATATCAAGTGAATTTCTACCTGCATTCTATCCATGTGATGATGCCAGATATGAGGCTGATTTTGGAATGCTCTTCTTGTCTTTGTATGCTGAGAAAGATAATTAGTTTCCCATAATTATTTCACAGTCCTTATCTGTAAATTCCAAAAGTCTTTTTCCTAGTCCCTTAGGAAAACTGCATGTCACTCCCTTCAGAATATCCGTAAAGTCACTCTTTATCAGTACAGTCAGTAAATAGCATTCCAAAGACGAACAGATGACCATCAGAAAACTCCCATCCCACTGATTTTACGTATATTAAAGCTCTTAGGATTTCTAAAGTGATTAGTCAAATCCATGTCAACACGCCTTAGAACCAAGCATGTCTCCCACTCCTAAAAAGAAAGAAAATCTAATTAAATAAAATGCTTGATTAAATAGGTATTAGATTAAGTTAAAATTAAAGTCAATATAAATGGTGCCTACCCATGCAAAACACAGTTTGAGGTATCATTCATGTCTAGTATAAACAGTCCAGGACTATGCATGTCAGAGTTTATCAGAGATTAGTTCAAAGAATTATAATCGCAAACTTGAGGAATAATAGTAGATATGCTGGTAACACTTTACAATAAGCTCCCTTTAGTTAACATTAGATAATGTATGACCTAACTTAACAACGAGCAATGGATTTGTTACAGTATTTGTTTATCTTTGTAAGTTAATAAAAGCACTGTTCATTCATACAAGCTCTGGGGCCATATGCCGCTCAGAGTGTGTCAAAGAATTATGTAATTTTAGTCTTATTCCTAGACTTAAGAATAAGTGTGATTCATAAAGGTTCCTAAGTGTTCAGACTAGGTCTCAGCTCCTAAATTATTTAAGAGTGCTGGAGAGGTATCCTAACCTAGTTAACAGTAACCAGATGGCAGCAGAGAGGAGGAGGAACACACATATTCCATCAAAGATATAATATATTGGAGTTATGTATTATGTTGTGTATATTATGATATGATTGATGACTGGGAGTTAAATAAACAAAACAGGCTTGATCGTAAAGGTATTATTTTTGTAACTGAAGTAATGACTCTCAGTCTACTAATCAATGCTCTGACTGCAGTAACGAAAGTAGTAATGACATGACTTTTGGCAACTGGAAAAATCAAAAAATCAAATCAGTACACAGTATGCAGGGTCTGATATAGCACTATTGTGGCACTAACCACACCAAACATAATAGTGGCCAGAAGTGATGAAAGTGCAAAGTGTTAAAGTTTTTTTTGTTTTTTTTAATGACCTCACAGGTTCCCTTAAACCGCATCAAAATTTGAGGAAAATATTTAAAGTTTTATATTTCAAAATATGATGGAAGAACAAAAAACTGAGGGTTGAACAAAAAACAAAATGATTTGGCAAAAAAAGGAAGCTACAGGTTTTAGAAAAAAAAAAAAACTCCAGGAAAAAGATTACATCGACAACAACATAATCATTTATTACTATTTCACAGGTTCTCTATTTTTTGCATGTGTTATTTGCACGATTTGATACGTTTCATTGTGTCCAAATAAAACAATTGACTCAAAGCACCAATATGCTTACAAAACCTTTAATACATTTTGAATATTATTTGAATAAAAGGTGAAGGGTTTTCATTGCTCAACATTTTTGTCCACTATATGGCAATTCATTGACTTTCTAACTGATCTTCAAACCATGCGACAAAAGCGAGCCACTTTTATGACGATTGCAAGCTTCCCTGGAGTTGTTAAAGCCGCTGATGGATCTCATGTTTACATCATTACTCCAACTGTAAGTGAGGAGACATGCATCAATAGAAAAGGATTCTTTTTAACATTTTAATTTATTTTACTTTTTTTTTAAATTAAGAATTAAAATAAATGTTTCAGTGTCTTAATTAAGTTATTTTATTATGATTACTTTAATTTTTGATGCCATGCTGCTGTGACTTCACCCTTAGAGCATCACCAAGTAACTTTTCCTCTGCGGTCGCCCTACACGTTGGAAGCGGAATTGTCCATTACCGCTGTCGTAAATAATTTAGCCTACCACAGCCTACTGTCGCACGCGCACGCACGCACATGCTCTCTGTTTATCCAGCACCGGCTTTGGAATCAATAATGGTCACAGACAAGGTAGAGTATGATGCATGATTTTAGGAAAGTATGATGTATTGCGACATCACAAACGAGCAATTGTAGCAATTGTAACGCTTGCCATAAATCAAGTCAAATTAGTAGTTTTCTTATGTCTCATTAGAACTACAGAAACGTGACCCGATCTGGCATTCTTACATAGCGTGGATATATCAGATAAAGGATCGCAAAGCTGTGGCATAAGTGCATTTCACCATGTCACGACTTGATGAACCACTGAAACGATTTTGGAAACATTATTTTAAGGTAAAAAATCTTACTTAGTGGTGCTTTAAAGGCTCGCTGTTGGATGATTCAGTGGCTGACGGCGGCCATTTTGGGTTGACATCATTGTAGTGCTTAGTACTCAACACTTAAGTGCCAGTCAGCACTTAAAAATCAGTCTTAGACTTTGCTGAAAGTTGCTTTTAGCTTCTTTATAAAAGTCTCCTACTCTTAGACAAGTCCCATTTTTTTGACACTTAAAGGAGTAGTTCACTTTCAAATGAAAAATTAACCCATGATTTCTTCACCCTCAAGCCATCCTACAGTAGATGTATATGACTTTCTTATTTCAGACAAATACAATCAGAGTTAAATTAAAAAATATCCTGGCTCTTCCAAGTTTTATAATGACAGTGGATTGCAACCAACAGATTGAAGCTCAAAAACGTGCATCTATCCATCATAAACAAACTCCAAACGGCTCCAGGGTGTCAATAAAGGCCTTCTGAAGCAGATGAGTATGATGAGTTTGTGTAAGACAAATATTAATATTTAAAACTTTATAAAGTAAAATAAATAGCTTCCGGCCAAACAAGCATAAGGATTCCACTTAAGTGTAAAGTGCAACTTATGCAAGTAATGCGACGTACTGCTGATATTTACACGCCATGCCACACTATTCTACTTCTGACGTCATAAATTCCATAAGTTGCGCATTAGGGGCAAGTAGAATACGTATGGCCGTTTGGCTAGAATTTTACTTCGTAACGTGTTAAATATGAATATTTTTCTTACACAAACTCATCGTTTTGCTTCACAAGGCCTTTATTAACCCACACAAGCCGTTTGGAGTTTGTTTATTTATTAGTCTGAAAGAGGAAAATCATATACACCTGTGGGTTGAGGGTGAGTAAATCATGGGCTAATTTTCATTTTAAAGTGAACTAATCCTTTATGGCAAAGCTCAAGACTATTCTTTTCGTATGACTAGTTACGGGCATGTTCATTAAATAATATTAACTGATACGACTTTTGATTATTAATTGCTTTGGAAGCATTTTTCAATGTTATTTAATTTTAACTAATGTAGTTAACTAATGGTAACAAACGGAATATTGAAATTAACATTAACTAAGATTAATAAATGCTTTAGAAGTATTGTTCATTGTTACTAATGTAGTTAACTAGTTAACAAACGGAACATTATTGTAAAGTGTTACAGAGATGCTTGCACTGTACAGTCTTATGACACAAATCTCTTGAGCCATAAATTCAGTGTGTCTATGTCTGATCAAAACCTTCTACCCTTAACTTGTAAAATGTGTGTGTCAGAGTGTGGGTCAGGTATAGCCTATGTTATGGGGACAAAATTTCCCCCAAAAAATTGCAATATCCAAAATCCTTGTCTTTGTGGGGACACTGAAACCCAATGAACCATGAAAACCCAATGATTGTGTGTGTGTTCTCTCTCTCTCTCCGTATGTGTGTGTCTGTGGATGCCTGAGGGGCCGAGGGCAGGCTGCATGCCGCAGATACTTGAACATTCTCTGTATCAGCGGTCACTGAGCGATTGTCAGGAGCTCACGCGGAGCTATGGAGCTCGTGCAAGACAGCTGCTTTGGAGTGTGTGCAGTTGCACTGAACATGTGACTGCACACAACCACTGGATACTGAACCATCTTGTGCGTCAATAGAATAAGAGCATCTGGCCATTTGTACAAAGGGGTCACAAAAATGCTTATTTGTTCAGAGACCTAAAATTGGTGAAATATCTTAAATATTTAGTCTTTATTGTACGTCATAACGCTTCTTTGTTTAACATTTTAAAACCCTAAAAGACTTGTGAGAGACTTTTGCAACACAATGTGTACTTTAGTCAAGTGCTAAGAACTTTCGATGGCTGAATTGTTGTTACATATAGGGATATTGTTAGATTTTTTAAAGTACTTCCAGCCTCAGCATGACATACTGATTTATTCTCCAAAAGTCTTAATGAATAATTATGGGAGAGAGTTTCTACATTGACTGAAATAGCACATAGTCTGGCATATTGCCCCAACATTGTGTGGAAAGTATAAATATGCCTGGCCAGGACGTCATTAACATTCCTTCACTGTTTGTAAAAGTTATCATATGTCTTGTATATCATACAGCTGTCAATCCACACACTAACCAATCGACAATTCCTAAGAGTACATTTGATAATTTTATTAATTAGTATTTTGTATGTTTCCCAGTAAAAATGTCTTAACATAATTAAAATGAGGAGTTTATTTGAAATCAAAATCTTGAATTAACTGTACTAAAGCATAAGTTCACATATTCGTTTCCCTGTTATTTTACTTTGAAATGTGTGTTCCGTTTCGGAATGTCTGTTTTTGTTTTATTCTGTGTGATTCTGCCCACTGCCAATCTACCCAATAGTATTTCGACACCCCGGGTTGGCAGAAAACACAGCATATTGCAGCCATGGAAGCCAGCAAATAAACTGTAACATACACAGAAAGGTTATGAAGCCTGCAGCACATAACTCTTACCATAAACATGGATTTTAGAAAGTGCACGAAGTGCTCAGCGCGTGTGCTTACCATAAACATGGATTTTAGAAAGGGTACAGAGCACTCGGCACCCTTATTTGCCTCTGGGGATTGGCCGTTGGATGAAATCCCCTGGCTCTGAGCTACAGCTGAAACAGTTTCATGTGCAGAAGGCCCAGAGGTATCACAGAGGACACAGCTGCTATAAGACTCTTTGAAAGTGATGGAAAGTAATTTCATTTAGGGTGTTTAAGATAAACTCGACACGAGTGGGGGACAGCTGTGCCCGCATGGTGACAGAGACCCATACAACCCCTAAATACGTTGTCGTCTGAGCAGGAGAGAGAATTGTGACACTACGTCTTGTGACGCAATGTCTTATGACACTACGTCTTGATGGGGGAATATGCGAAATATACTGTTTCCTAGGAAGCAATTAAATATTTAACATTTAGCTTGAAACCAAAGCCCACCGAAACATCAACGGTGGCAGGGATGGAACAGCGGTGTCATGAGAGTGTGGGGAAGGAGCTACTTAATATATTTTTAGTGCCGTGTCACGAGAGGCTTTCTTCTTTTCTTTTTTTCCCAGCAGTTCAGCCTGCTACGCCTGCCATAGTGTGCAGAGCAGCAACAGCATGACCCCTCTGACAGAAACGCCTTCCCTACCAGCATGAATGTTGTTCTGCACGGCTTGGTGGGGAGCGCTGACTTTTTAAGTGACGATGAGCTCCCAGGAGAGATAGCCCACAAGCATCTCTTCCAACTGGGCCATCATCGTTTATAAACCACGTGCCCTTGCACCCATGATAGCCGAATAAGTCGACGTCGAGCTCACAAAGACACGTGAAGAAAAAGGTTTCCTACACGAATAAGTTTAGTCATCATGAAAAAGGGAAGAGACAGTCACTGAGGCCCCTCCTCCTGGCCACCGGACAGAAATCTGGCTCTTTCTCTTTCTCCTGTGGACAGTCTAGCTATAATCTGGCCACTGCACGAGTGTCCACCTTGAGTAACTCCTCATGCACTTTATCATTGTGGAAGGAGCGCTCAAAGGCGGTGTTCTCATAGTCCATCTCCAGATGGCCAAAGAATAGCCAGACAAGAGTATTAAATAATTTCTCGGAATTAAGTGCAGCCAAATATCTGCCAGACAAGTAAAAACGACATGGATGAAAGGCTGAATATAGTAATTTTCAACAAAGAATCATAAAATAATAGTTTGCAAACACACACAATTCATTTGCACACGATCATAGGAACAAGAGAGAACGGGATTCTCCAGTCTGCTCTGTTCCCTAGCATTATATACACTGAACAAAATTATAAATGCAACACTTTTGTTTTTAAAAAAAAAACAATTCTCAAAAAACAATAAATCGATTCTAGTAGACCCTGAAAACAAAATCAAGGCTTTGTAAATGGGCACTCATAAAAGAGTGCTTTATAGTTCAGGAATTTACAGGGATAGCTCGGCCCAAAATGAAAAGTCTATCATCAATTACTCACTCCCATGTTGTATTTCCATGCAATTTCAGTTTGTCATAACTGAGGCGCCCTGGTGGCCTCCTTGAAAAAAAAAATCCTGTTAGTTTTGACCGTTAGGTTTGACTGTCGTTTATGATTGGATGGGAAGTTGCTTGTGACGTACTGTCTCAAAACTCTTGCCGTGTTATCTTGCAATCTACTCACAAAAGCCCCAGAGGGTCAGTCTGAGTCTCCAATGGCTCAGCCAGAATTTTCATCATGTTTGCTTTGTTTCGCATTGTTACATCATCAGAAAGCTGCATTCTATTTGGCGTTGAGTCTTGTCTGCAGCTCTTCAGTGCGTGTGGAGCACATTCCATCTGATCTGTCATTCAATGCCCATGTAAAAGAAAACAGATGCTTTACTATGTGCAAATCCATGCAGCTCTTTCAGAGCAGGGCAACCTTATAAAGGAAACGTAGCAACTGTTATCAATGCACTGCCAAAACACAGATCTGTACGGAATTCCGTCAAAGTGCTGGATATAAATCTTTGTATAATCATGTGATTGAAGGTTGTAAAAGATGGAAATGTAAACGGTTACGATGAACTACATGCCTTTCTCCACTGACGTTCTGAGCGTTTCTAAGGATGCTGATTGTTAGAAGGCTGCTGTCTAAATCTGAGATGGCGAACGGGAACGATTCGAGTTACTTGACTGTAACCCTGTTTCCTGAAAAAGCGGAACGAGATTTTGCACTACTTAGCACATTGGAAACGTCTTTACTCGTGACCAGCTGTGAATAATGTATGTAACACGTCAATAGAATTGACCCAGAGGTAATATAGCCTCGGCCGGTGACGTCATAGGCGCGCACCCGCGACACGAGGCTATAAAAAGATGAGCCACAGGTGCATCGTCAGGATATTTTGTCTGAAGAGCAGTCCTGAGAAATCTTCAGCACGGCAATGTAGCACATCATCTCCTTCCGCTTTTTCAGGGAACAGAGTTACAGTCAAGTGGACAGTAAATCCGCTCCCACATTCAAATGCCCGGGAATGTACACTGCCCTGAGTGACAAGAACTTCTCCTGGGACCAGAGAAAAATCTGCCTCGCTATTCTGTTTAGATTGCGTGAGCGCAGACCTCCCTGGGGCCTCATTTATCAATCTTGCGTACGCATAAAAACTTTGCTTACGCCAGCTTTCACGCTCACGGTCGGATGTATTAACAGTGAAATTAACGTGAGAATGTGCGTTCCTCTAAGCCAATTTCATGTCTGGCGTACGTACATTTCTCATAGTTTTTGTCCGCTGGCGACTCTTACAGGCAATGAAGTTAAGTTGCAAACATTACACAACGAATTGTTCTACAAGTCTATCGCACTTCCACCTGTGGGAAGCATTGCTATTAATTTGCAATTTATAAAATAATTTACATATATGGTTACACGAGCCTTATGGGAATATTCTATCAATTATGCAATTAAGTAAGAACATATAAAAGCATATGCAAATTGATACAACCCTTAGTCTATGGCAATGGCAGCTTTGGCCTTATTAGAGGACATTGCTAATGGCAGAATCTGAAGAGAATGAGTTTTTAGGGACCACAATGATTTTCTGGCCCAGGATGATGACTGGCTTATCAGCCGTTTCAGATTTCCAAGGGCTATCCTCTTGGAGCTCTGTGCTGAGTTGGGTCCGAATCTAGAGAGAGAGACAGCGAGGAACCACGCAATACCCGTTCCCTTGCAGGTGCTGACAACACTTGGTTTCCTGGCAACTGCTTCTTTCCAAAGGGAACTGGCAGACCGCTCAGGAATAAGCCAGTCGTCTTTGAGCCACGCAATGCCAGCGGTATGGGTCTACCAGGTATATATGTCTACCAGGCATGTCTACCAGGTATATAAGGTTCCCATATGATGCAGTTGACCAGCCAAACAGTAAAACGCATTTTGCAGCGATAGCCGGTTTTCCTAATGTAATCGGAGCGATCGACTGCACAACACATTGCTATAAAGGCGCCATCTGAAGATGAATTTGCATATGTGAATCGGAAACATTTCCATTCAATAAATGTGCAGATAATATCGGTTACCTTCGTGGCAGTCCTATAGTAAATCAGAGTCATACTCAATGTTTTAGTATGAATTCAACGCAAGTCTTTGTACATGAGGCCCCTGGTGATTTATGTAAGAGACTGTCGCTGTGTTGTCCACCTGCACTAGGACATGACAGCCTCTCAACTGAGGGAGAAAATATTTCAGGGCCAGAAATACAGCCATCAGCTCGAGGCAGTTGTTGTGCAAATCGAGCTGATGACCCTCCCATTCCCCTTGAGCTGGACGACCACTTAAGACCGCTCCCCAGCCCATCAGGGAGGAATCTGTTGTTAACAGTCTGCGACAACAAGGCGCCCCCATCAGGGAGGAATCTGTTGTTAACAGTCTGCGACAACAAGGCGCCCCTAGAGTGGGACCCAAAGCGAGGAACCAGGATTTAGCCACAACTGAAATGGTTTCATATCCAACAGCCCCAGAGGAATCACTGTGGATGCTGAAGCCATGAAACCTAACATTCTTTGGTACTGACGAACAGTGCGATCTTGGTCTAGCCAGACTTTGCTCATGGTATGCCGGGGAGACAGTTGTGCCCACATCGTGATCAAATCCCAAACGATCCCAAGATAAGTCGTTCTCTGGGCAGGAGAAAGAACGCTTTTCTTGGCGTTGAGTCTCAACCGTAGAGAAACTAGATGAAACTGTGTTGAAACGCCATCTCTTGCGATTGTGCTAGTATTAACCAATCGTCGATGTAATACAAAATGCGAATGCCCTGGAGTCTTAATGGAGCCAGTGCTGCATCCATGCATTTTGTGTACGTGCGGGGTGACAAGGCTAGACCGAATGGAAGAACCCGAAACTGGTATACTTCGCCCCCCGAAAGCGAACCTCAGGAACTTCCTGTGTTGTTGCAATATTTCTATGTGAAAATATGCATCCTTCAGATCGATCGTGACGAACCAATCGTGATGTTGAATTTGCGACACAACAGTCTTTACAGTTAACATATTGAACTTGAGTGCTTTCACTCTACGGTTTAATGCGTCCTAAGATTGGACGCAACCCCCCATCCTTCTTGGGAACCAGGAAGTATCTGCTGTAATAGCCTGACTCTTTCTCTGGAAGAGGAACATGTTCTATGCCCTCTTTGCTCAGAAGAGTTTGTAGCTCATGTTTGTAGTACATGCATCAGCTCCGGTCTCACAGAACACACAGGATTCTGTATCCTATTTGTACTGTACTTAATACCAACGCAGAAATGCCCTGGCAGAAGTTTCCATGCTGCCAGACTCTCTGAGAGTGGTATCAATTTTAACACTTCCTTTTGAGGGGATGTTAGATGTTCCGTGTCCTGGATGAAAGCAGGAAGCAACGGAACATATAACATTTCACTGGGAACCGCTGCCCCCCGAAGCACCAGAGGCAGCGGGGATGGATAGGTTTTGTGGGGGTAATGAGAAGGGGCGGTCAGATGTTGTACGCGCCCCATCCCGCGGGCGGCTACCCCCACCTTTGCGAGGGGGAGCGCGGTTCGCCACACTCTGCTTCTCAACCTCCCTGGCTTTTGAAGGACCGGGGAGAGGTTGGGTGGCTTATGGCCCCTCCCCGTGAGTGCGGCGAGGAAGGAACTGGACAGCCTCATACTATTTAACCTCTTTGAACCTGGTAACGACTGTGTTGACAGAGTCGCCAAACAGGCCAGAGGGTGAAACTGGGGTGTCTAATAGAAAGACACGGTTTTTATATTTTATTCCAGTTAGATTCGTGCTCTCTCCATGCTAACCAGCTCCGACATTGAACGGCTGATTGCACGGCCCGTTTGCTTGATAGCACGGAGAAACAGATCTGTGGCTCTTTGCAGTTTAGTGAATGCTTCCTCATCGATGGTACTGCCCGCACTAAAATCATTCAATAGGTCTGCCTGGTACGCCTGTAACACTGCCATAGTGTGCAGTGTAGCACCAGCCTAACCTGCAGCTTGATAAGCTTTTCCCACGAGCGCCTAAGTTGTCCTACATGGCTTCGTGGGGAGGGTAGGTCTCTTTAACGAAGACGCCAAATCAGGCGAGAGATAGCCCGCGAGTGTCTCTTCAACCTGCGGCATCTCTGCATACCTCTGATTACCCCCGCAACTTTGTACCCACGATAGTCAAAAAAGTCGACGTCGAAGGCCCAAAGACGCGAGAAGTGGTTTACTCCATGACTTTGATAGTTCGTCATGGAGGTCCTCGGAGAAGGGGAGAGACTGATGTTTTGGTCCCTCTCCTCTGCCACCGGGCAGAAACCTTTCCTCTAGCTTAGATTGTTTGGGGGTCTCTTGTTCTCGTGGCCAGTCAAGCTGTAACCTGGCCACCGCGGCATTAACCACCTCGAGCAATTCCTCAACAGATTTCTTCACGAGAGGAATGCTCAGAGGTTGGCTGCTCATAGTCCGCAGACCCAAGAGGTATATCATCGTCCCCGGCGTGAACCGAAGAAGCACCAGGGCGCTCTTCGAGATCACGCGAGGGGACGTGTGGATCTGGTTCCGTTATCAGTTTGTAGCAGTAAATTAAGAGATGTCATATCAATCACAAGTTCAGTATGGAGTACCTCAAGGCTCAGTAGTAGGACCGTTGCTTTTAACTCTGTAAAAAGAAATATCATAAGGAAGCATGGCATTCGCTTTCACTGTTACACAAATGATGATCAGCTCTGTACTTCTTTGCATCCTGACAAAACTTACCAATTCACAAAATTAACAGAATGCATAGCTGGTATAAAAAATTGGATGACTTGTAATTTCCTGCTACTTAATTCGGAAAAAAAACAGAGATTCTATTTATTAGACCAAATCCCCCAGCATGTAATAATCTAGAATACTGTCTAACAGTTGATGGATGTTCTGTCAAGTCTTCGTCGTCAGTTAGGAACCTATGTGAGCCCTTTGATACCAATCTTTCATATGAATGCAACGTTTCTAGCATCTGTAAAACTGAATTCTTCCATCTTAAAAATATATCTAAATTACGACATATTCTCTCAATGACAAATGCGGAACAGTTAGTTTATGCGTTCCTGACCTCAAGGCTAGATTATTGGAATGCTCTACTGGCTGGTTGCCCTGTACGCTTAATAAACAAACTTCAGCTCGTCCAAAACGCAGCAGCTACTAAAAATTAAAGCAATCATTTGAAGGTAACAGTGGAGTTAGATGAGATGTTTTCTTACAAATTTATTGGAGGTAATTTGTCCTATATGCTTAGCTGTTTAATATTTGCATTAATGTAGCCTAGTCATCATCCTACCATGGTGAATAAACACTCTTGCTATTGATTAATTTAAAATTAATTAATTACTGGAGGAGCAAAAAGAAATATTGATAGTGTGGGTAAAACACTACCTGGCTTGGAGGACACAACTTAGTTAACGTAGTTGTGATTGCACTGTGCTACGTCACACCTATGCTCACTATTGGCCGACGCTGGTCATGTGTGTGATGCGTGTGACGTACAACACAGAAACACTTACGCTATTACACTAGTGAACTGACTCGAGGCCTACAGAGAAGGAAATGAATAGTTGAAATAAAGTCGTTATTTTTGTTATTTTTGCGCACAAAAAGTATTCTCGTCATTTGATAAACTTAAGATTGAGCCACTGTAGTCACTTGGACTATTTTAACGATGAGACACATTGCAGGCCACCAAAACGCTGTTGTGTTGTAAATGAACAGCCAGAAATCATTAAAAGTTTTCTTTTCTCAGATAAAAACGGTGTCGGTGTCAAGTTGATAACTAATGATTTTTTCAACATAAATTAATCTGTTAAAAAATTAGTTAAGGTACAAAATGACTTTCTTCTAGAGCTGCTGTACAACCAAAACAATCTTTGTTGCACTAATTTCCTATTATCACTGTAAAGGTGCTTTGAAAACGTATATTAATGAGGGTGACTTGAGTTGCGTAGCTGTCTATGGAGGGACAGAAAGCTTTAGATTTAATCAAAAAGATCTTCTTTTGTGTTCTGAAGATGAATGAAAGTCAGACATGTTTGGAACGACTTGACTTTTTTTTAGACTGTTTTCACTCCATAAATGAGTAATTAATGACGAATTTAAATTTTGGGTTTACTATCCCTTTAAAAGTGACATCAAATAAACAAATGTCAAAAGTAATCTAAATTTAATCAACAAGTAGTCAGATTAATGTAATCTAAGAGATTGTTACTCTCTACAAATTTTGTCTCTGTATTCAATAATCAGAAACTGATAACAATTCTCAAGTAATCCACTGCCTTCTTAATACTATGATGCTTTTACTCACAACAAATAATCATAGCTGACTGTGTAAAATTCATGCTGCCATATGTAAACAAAGATGACTTCCGTATTGACCATGCCTGAAAGCTCAGCTTCAGATACAAGGTTTGTGTAGAAGAATAACATGTGGCTTTCGAACATGACTTTGTGTCTTGTGCCTCACTGATCTTGCCGTTACTTCCCTCTGTTAGTGTGAGGCTGGAGAGGAGCAAAAGAGACAGAAATATCTGAGGGTGTGTAAGCCAAGGTCTAACCACTGGCATGCAGCAGGAAACAGGCTTCTCTCCAGCAGGAGGATATGTTTGCGTCCCTGACAGAAAGAAAGATGGTTGTGATTACTCATAAGATTCATAAAATACACTGTCATACATCTTTTCTGTTGTCAACTGCCTTCCGGTCACATACAGTTGCACGTAGCATGTCGCAACAGTGTAACTGCAACAGAAACCTTGTGCTTTTACACTACTATATAACCCCACTTCTAGAAAAGTTGTGATATTTTGTAAAATTGCCATAAATTCAAGAATATCTGGTTTTGTTAATTCTCTTAAAACTTTGTTTAACTGACAAAAGTACAAAGAAAAAAATGATCAAATCAATTACATTTTGTAAATATAAACAAATTTAAATTTTGATGGCTGAAACACACTCCAAAAACGTTGGGACAGAGGCAAAAGTGACTTGTTAACCTACTGTGAAAGCTACTTTATTTCAGTTACACCAATTAAATTTGTGCAATTAATTTAGTATACTGGCACTATTACTGCTGGTGAGTAAACCGCTAAATAAGAAAATGCCAGGAAATGCAACAAATGCTTTTAACGGTTTATTTAAACTGTTTTTTGGTAACACTTTACAATAAGGTTAATTAGTTATTTAACTACCTTAATTATTAATCTTAGTTAATATTAATTGCAACATTTACTAATACGTTATTAAAATCAAAGGTTGTATTTGTTAACATTAGTTAATGCACTGCGAACTAACATGAACAAACAATGAACAGGTGTATTTTTATTAACTAACATGAACAAAGATTAATAAATACTGTAACAAATGTATTGCTCATTGTTATGTTGGTTAATACATTAATAAATGTTAACTAATGATGTGTAGATTAATGACTAATGAAGTGATTTTTGTAAACATGATTTTACTCTTTAGGTGAAAACACCACCCACTGATGGACCAAAAGCTTGGCTCTTTTTGACCGTTGGAGTTGTTTGGACTTGGAAATCCAAATTACATTAAAACTAACACAGGGCTGGTCATAACATTTCTATTAATAGACTCTTTCCCTCCTACAACTGACAAACTTAAAAAAACATGAACAAACACCCTCTACAAATGTCAGCATCTGTTTCTAACCAAATTCCCGCCGGAAAAAGTTTGTCATACTCATTAACACAGAAATACGCACTCATGCTGGATGAATCTCTGTCTTGTTTGTGGGCAGATTAAGCATTTAGGGCTAAACTGAGCTGACAACAGGAAAGAGCATGCAGTCAAAAGTCACAAAAAACACACCACAAAAACACCACAGTAGGATCCCTTGGCAGCCGGTCTAACAGAGATGATAGTCGATGACAGTAATGCAAGCGCCCCCTCCTGGGATATGTCTGCATGTGCACACCTTCACTCAAGTTTTTTACATTCTGTAATCCACTGAATTTAAATGAACATATGTTGGCAGATGAAGTGCTAATGGTTAAAATAGGGAATTCTGAATCTGAATTTTGATTGGTTGAGTTGCCATAGATAAATTCTATATTGCTGTGCAAGCTGCTTTACAACCGTAAACATTCATATTCATATTCCACTAGATTTCTGATTAAACATTTAAATAATAATTGTAACTATTTACAGAAAACTGGTATCTTTTATCATACGCTTACATGCAATTACAATTTTATTTAATTTTTATTTTGAAACCAATGTTTCAACCACAAAATTCTAAACATTCTGCTGTTAATGAGTTTTTAGACATTAAAGGGAGATCAAATTGAAAAAAAGTATCACACTTCTTTAAATGCTCATTTGCAAAGTTCTGCTCTTACTATATATATATATATAAATTGTCTTATTTATTTATATTTTTATTGCTCCCAATGAAAGTTAGGGAAAATATCAAGACAACGTTGAAAATTAATTTAATTACAACTGAATATGAACTCTGATAACTGAACTCTATGAATGCCAGACTGACTAAAAGAGTAAACTTAAATAGTTTGAGATAGCATGTTCCAGGCTTACAGACGCTGCACATCTTGTTCTGCTGGTGTGTGAGGCCACTGACATGTAGCTGAAGCACGTACAGACTTTAGACGGAGAGGAGAAAAGGAAGCAATCAATTAATCTCTTGTTCACTCCCGTATGGGCCCACTGCCAACGGGAATCCTTTTTATAGAATATAGTGAGTTATGAATTCATGGGGGCACTGGGTATTGGAACAGGTTCATGGTGAGGAAAATAGCATGTTTTCTTTTTTCTTTTTCTAAAATCAGTTTATGCACAGGTATGTCTGGCAGTTATTTTACTGTATCTCAAAACATGCAGCTTTGGAATGTGAAACATTTTCCTGGACCTGGATAAATCTAAGCAGCATTTTTTTGTTTTTGTTTTTTGTTGTTGTTTTTTTTTTAAAAGTTATCCTCAGGAAGTTCAGTGAAGTTCAAGTAAAATCTGATGGTTCTGATAAGCACTGAACTGCCCTTACATGCATGAACAGACCATCAGATTATGGCCCCTATTTTAAAGGCACACTATGCAGGAATTCCGTTTTTGTCAAACAGCGACCCCTAGAGTCACTGTGGAATACTTGCCCCCACCAATCCACCCCACCCCACGCCACCCCACACTGGTACCTGTTCGGTAGCATAGAAGCGCCGGGCATGTAACAGGCACAGATAGACTCCGAAGATATTGAACAGGTAATATTTCACGATTTCATACAAATATTAGGCTACTGCATAGTCTACTGAACTACTGATGACGGTAAAAGGATAATAATAACTATATGTCAAGTGTTATTCTACTTTATAATAATAAAGTTGCCTACCGCGTTTGCTGGCTTATAACGTTTTTACATGATTGCTCCTAAATCAAAAGTAAATAGCCTATAGGCTAGGACTACTGTATAATTTCATTTGTGTTTTTTGAGTATAATGTAAACATTACAAAACGCCAGATGGCATCAATAAAGTTAAATGTACGTTGCACTATTTAATAACATTCGCCGTTATGATGTCATTAGGCATGATTATTGCAATTTATCATAATAGTTTGCCAATTGTGCTCGTTTACAGTATTTACAACCTCTAGGCTTATTTGTGTCCTGATAATTATGTGAGATATTGACAACTGTTCTCATGATAATCTCATGATAAATTATTGGACTGGTCTAATTATCAACAATGGATGAATGAACAGCATCGTAAAAAATGACATACTACAAGCAAGCGCAACAACATACAATATAGAACGCGAACAAGTTTACAAATAAGATATTTACTTACTAGTACATCAACAAGATGCTGTTGCATCATGTGCTGCTGTTTAGCTCGCGCCAACGAGTAAATGCCCGAGCGAGTGGGACTCTTGTCCGGTTCCTCACGCGGTCAGATTCTCATTTCCTTTTCCTAGTCTCTTCCGACTGCGTTTTCTTTGCTTTTTCCATCTTCAACTCGAGTATCACGTCTGTAATGCGTGCAAGTGTCTTCGTGCTTCATGTTGTTGTTGATGTGTGTGACGTCGTTGCCGTAAAGCATTTCGTGATTCTCGCGATATTTGTCGGGGGTGCTCCTCTCAAACTTGCATTGCTGGTTTTTCCAGCGGCGTCCCCCCCAAGCTTTACTACCAGGATGATTCGTCCTACTATGAGTTTGTTTACCACCGAAATGACTTTGAAGCTGTTTCATAAGGTAAAATTCTTGCATAGTGTGCCTTTAATGATCTGAAACACAAGTATCAAACTCAAAACGCAAGTAACTTTGTGGGCGGATCCAAACGCAAATCTAAAATGGCTTGGTCTGAAGTAGCTACATTACTCATAGGTGTGGTTTGGGCGTAACCTGAAATAAACCAATCAGAGCGTCATCTCACATTCCATTCACATTAAAAGCAGACGCGCTTGTTCAATGGCGGAATGCTATTATGATGGCGGATTTGCCAGGCGCAGGAGACCGACGTTTTCGTCAGGGCCGTAAAAGACAGAAAAGTGACATTGTATGGGGATGGGAGAAACCCACCCAAATTGGCTTCGGTTAAAAAGGAGTATAAAAATTTGGGTAAATGTGTATGCTAGATTTATGCCTATTTTTACACATCTTCATGGACACCACAATGATTTCTCTCGTGTGGTAATATTTTTATTTTTATGTATGGTTTGCAAAAATGGGAACTGCTGCGTCTGTGTAAATGAGAGAAGCACTGTGTGTGTGCGTTGTGCACACGCTACATTATGGCCAAGCATGCACCCTTAAAATAATATCTGAATAACGCGCCTCTGACGCTTATCCTGGTCTGTGGCGGAATTGTTTTCTGAAACGGCAAAATAGCACCAGGGAACGTTTGCGCCAGAACACGCTTAGTCTTTTCGCTGAACCGCCCCCGGGAGCGTAAGTTCATTCCCTAATTTACCGATGTGCGTCCGTGGAGGGAAAAGTCCGCTGTGGGTCGGGTGCAAAAGAGGAATGATACATTTACAGGTATATAAATGATTCCTGGAATGAACATGCAAGTGCAGATAAGTTCTGAGCAGGAGTGAAATAGTACTGAAAAAATATATTCAAGTAAACGTACCATTCTTTTCCTAAAAATGTAGAGTAAGTAGAGTAAAAATTACTTGGAAACCTTACACTCGAATAGAGTAAAAATCCCCCTCCCCATAATAAACCCTGGACACTGCAATTTAAAAATTTAGAAAACTATGTAGCCTACTGTTATTGTTTGAAAGAATAGAAATAATGAAGAATATCTATCATCCAACAGTTTTAATTTTGTCTGCTAGCTTTTTAAAATACATTAAAACAAGATGGAAAGGCTATTACAGAGATGAAGAGATGAAAAAGTTATTAAATACATAAAATATCAATGTTCAGAACAGTGCAAAGAATACAAAATCCTTCAAAAAATCATATGAGAGTGTAACAACTTTGGCTGGTGCCTAAAATCAAAATTGCGCTAGTTGACTAGGTGAGTTTTCATGTTGATGCTGCTTATAGGACAGCAGTCAGGACCGGCGAGTGCACTTCTGCCGCTCTAGGCGAAAAACATTTGTGCCGCCCCTCTATTTGCAACGTATACCAGCAACAACAAACAAAGACCAATATGCCATATATATAACGCAAAACCAGCAACAACACACAAAGACCAATATGCCATATACATATAACGCAAAACCAGCAATAACACACAAAGACCAATAAGCCATAGGCCTACATATAACGTAAATAGTGCGCAACACGAGTGTGCCCAAAATGTCAACAATATTAAAGTTTATGCAGGAGGCAAATGCCTGCTGGCATTTTTCTTTAAGCAGTCATGACAGGACTTTTCCAAATAATCACATTTCACCTCCTCAAATTACTGTTGCAAATCTCTTTACACCACTTTCTTATGTGCGTAAAACACACACAAATGAAATGTCCGCAAGCACATTATATTATCAGCAGGGTCAGTATCTTAAATAACGACTAAAGAGCAAGTTTACGTTTCAGAAGCGCTCACGGCGGTCCTTCATCGCAGCAAAGGTCTTAACTGCATCCTCTATTGCGATTCTCTGTGCCAGTTCATGTTCTATGGAGATTGTTGCCAGTCCATTAAGTCTGTTCCCTGTTCACAAAACGTTCCCCATTCAAAGCAATTGGGACGTCACATATGAAACAGCCAGCCACCGCTGTCAGCGAGCCGCTGTATTCAAGCACCGAGGACGCGCGCGCCGCACCCATACCTCCGGTTCAGTTTCCCGAGCCCACGAAGTGCGGCGACCGGAACCCGGAGGCCATTCTGCCCCTAGCTGTACATGTAAAAGCATGTATTCCAGGGATATCAGAATGGGTGCTGAAGCAGTGAGCACAATAAGACAGGGCTATTCACTACAGTTCGCTCGCCGTGCCCCGCGCTTTCGAGCATGGACCGCGACTAAAGTGAATACGGAAGTAGCACATCTACTCCGCGCAGAAATAGCGAAACTGTTGTGCAAAGGGGCCATAGAACCGGTACCCCCTTCTCTGAGCGAGTCAGACTTTTACAGCCGGTTCTGTAAACAAAACAAAAAAAATCACATAAAATAGCCCAGACCTGGTCCTCTCTCGATCTTCGCGATCATCGATCGCTCCTCCTTTTATGCTTCCGCTCCTCCGTGAGAGATACGAGACCGGTGCATCGCACAGGTGTCGCTCATCAGCAATCACGCCACCGGCCTCACGCCGCTCTCTCACAGCCCTCGGCCTCGTCCTGCTCGCCACACCTTGACTTGCGTGTTCTCTGGGTTGAGTGTTGAGTAGAACCTCCCCTCATTGTCAAGGTATTTAAGTAGGGTCCTCTGCTCCCCACTGGAGCTTTCTCGACTGATCTTTAGGAACCAACGAAGAATGCTCTTTTGGATTGTATGTTTGCAAACCTTTCCCGTTGTAGGACACGAGGGAGTGTTGGAGTCTGAAGTCTGGTACGTATCCTGGGGACAGCATTATCGATAGGTTGTAGCTATAGTGCTTGGCGGGCTCCCCTTGTTAATTAAGTGAGTAATCCATGTTGAGTATAGAGTAGAACCCTCCCCCATGGTGTTGGGGTCTCAAAGTAGGGTCCTCTTCTCCCCTTTATCTCTTTCAGTCTGGAATAAAGACAGCATTTCAGTTGGTTGTAGCTAGCACTCTGCTAGCTCCCCTTGGTAAGCGAGTCTTCAGGGTTGAGTGTAGAGTAGAACCCTCCTCCACTGCTGAGGGTCTTAAAGTAGGGTCCTCCACTCCCTTGTGGGTACGCTCGGTGGGATCTCTGAGAACCTGATGAAGATTGTTTTATTCGTCTGGAATTAAAAGCTCTTTTCGTTATCTGGCAACTATGGGAGTGCTGGTGTCCTGAAATCTTGTAAGACAGCTTGATGGTTGGAGCTTACTCTTTGCCAGCTCCCCTTGCATTGCGTGTCTCTAGGGTTTGAGTGTTCCTTCCCCACTGGTCGGGCTGTTAATTAGGGTCCTCTGCTCTGCAGCAGAGAGCTCGGTCTTTTCTTTGGACCTGATGGGATGTGGCTTTCACCTTTATTTGGGAACCCTTTTCATTGGATTCAATGAAATTCCCCTTCAGCATTGACTGAATGAGTGGACTTTCCCTTTAAATTTGTATATTTATTTGCGAATCATAATTTAATTGTGTTGCAATGACAGTACAGTTATGACATTACTGATAAGAAATTAGTTTTTGCAGATTGATGGTCGAAACATGCCTGCATAACATATTTAATATTTATGAGCTAAGATATCAAGCACATCAAAACATGTGCTTCTATCTAAAGGGGAATTAACATGCAAACAATTCTGATGACCTCAATAAAATATTAATAGTGACAGAATCTATATATGGAGTTGCATAAGCTGGCTTTTATGATGTGGCTGTATATCTACCATCTTTCAAAACCACCATGAGAGATTCCAGTTATATAAAATATCTTGGATGACTTTATGTAAGAGTCTTTATTTACTGTATCTTTGAGTCTTCCATTCATACCACAGGCGTCTGATGCTTAGATAGCCGCTGATCTTTATATATAACTTCAGTATTTTCAGCATGTGTGTCTTTGAATAACATGCCGTGACATTGGTGATTAATCTGGATCAGAATGAGTTCTTTGGTGGATGACACCTATCATTCAATCTCATGTGAAGCAGCACCTTCTTCTGCTTTGGGGTTGGTTTGTGTGTTTAGAGGTTGAGCGAATACAGGTTGGTTTGGAACAATGAAGTGTTTTCATGAAAAGAAGCACGTCCGTGAAACTGCACGTAGCAATCGAAGCCATGCATGCAGGCTCCACCTCACACACCTTCATGTGGGCTTCACCATCACTACACTGTCTTTAAATGGGGCGGTACAGGTTAGACTCATGGTTGACTGCACGTTTTTGCATACATGTTACATAAAGAAATTGGACTGTGTGTTGTATCCTCCATTGATTTCAACTGGCAAAGATGGATCCAACAGCCACTTTTAAGGAACAGTTAAGGAATATGGTGGCTATTTATCTCACAGTACTGACTTTTTTTTATGTAGTTTGTATCTTGCAAAAGTCAGAATATGAAGTCGCAATTCTGAGAAATGAAGACAGAATTGCAAGGTACAAACTCACAATTCATACTTTATAACTCACAATTGTGAGTTTATATCTCGCAATTCTAAGTCACAATGCTGAGAAAAAGTTTATATTTTGCATTTCTGACTGTTTTCACACAATTGTGAGATTAGAAATTATAAGATCTGTATTGTGAGATACAAACTTACAAAATATTATATAATTGTACAATTACTAATTTTTTTTTATTCCGTGGCTGAAACAAGCTTCCATATGCAATAGAAGAGTCAAGAGAGAGTCATTATAACAACTAGATAGTTGTTAAGTATTAGCAGGTGAAATAGACTTTTCTTGGACTGTTGATTGTCAGAGGTCTCATTCAGCTCTTTTATATTTTGAGTGGTTCTGAACACCCCACTCTTCATGGACAGGAGCGGGTAGGTGTTTCTCCCTGCCTTCTTGGCTGTTTCGATGATCAGTTTGGCATATTTCTGGAGCAGGTTTTCCTCCTCAACGATGAGAGTGGTGTTCCTCGCCACAAAAGTCCTGCTCTTTTCGTTTTTTAGCCATTTCTTGTATGTAGATGACCTGTTGAGTTTTTCCTTCTTCTTCAGTTTTAGCTCTTTGAACTTGAGGTTCTTGCTTTTCCATGAAGATTTTATCTGCTTCTTTCTTTGATTCAGCATCTTCAGAGCTTTCGAATGTTGTATTAATAAACCCATAAGCTTTATATTTTCTTTGAAACACAAAAAGAGGGAATGTAATGGAGCTTTTCTATAGTACAATGATAGTTTGCAGTGAACACAGCTTCTATTGCACTTCATATGATTGATTTGTGTGAGGAAAAGGCTAAAGGAGTTTTCCATTGAAAATTCTTCCCTCTGCTACACATGTTCAATATACATGTCTGTTTTATTATTATTATTATTGGACTACGAGGAGAAAAAACAGATTTTTTGTTTATGAGTGAATAATTCTTTAAAACGATGCTCTTGCTTGTCTGAAAGAAAATCACAGACCATTCTTGATTAGGGCAAGAAATCTTTCTGAGAAATGACAGTTTAAAATCAATCATGCTTAGACACGGTCATCAATGGTTCTGCTTTTAAAAAGGCTGCCATTGAAAGTGCTTTCAGATCATAAGGCATAGAAACAAGATTGTACTGATGATAAGCAGATGTCATAACAGTACATAATAGTTTAACCTAAAAATAGACATTGTATATCATTTTAACAATTATGCATAAATATAAATATGAATTAAAAAATAAAAATTAATTAAGTGTAGAATTGGCATTCTATTAAGCTAGATATTATTATGTAATATGACTCCATTAAGTAGTTAAGGGTTATCCATAAAAGCTATTGAAGTATTTAAATCATCAGTTTATGTAGAGAGTATACAGTAACAAATCTTTACATTAAGGTAGGGTCCATGAATAATAATTTGCTTCAACTGAAATCCTATTACATATCTTATAATAGAATGCCAATTATATAAATTGATTTTATTTTATTTACATCGATACATATTATTATTTATTATCTTAAACAATAATAATAATAATAATAATAATAATAATAATAATAACAACCATGTATTATTCAAATAAATCTTAAATTGAACGAATTGGCATTCTGTTATATAGATATTATATAATATGACTCCAGTTGAATAATTAAATTATTATTAGATTCAATATTTATGTATTTCATACAAAACTTTCAAACATTATCTGAATGAAAATTCAAAGGGTCCCTTTTACCTGAAGCAAGTCTGATCAAGATCTAGGAAAGAGTTCAACTAGTTCAACAGAACTAGGAAAGAGCTTCTGCGGTACATAAAATAACTTTTATATGTGCAATGATTCGTTTCATATTCAACCGGTTTGGTAGACCAGCTGTCATCGAAGAGAGGCGTTTTTCAGTGATAAGGTTTTTTCCATCGGCACTCTTAAAAAAAGAATTCAGGGCACCTGTTACCACAACATAAATAAATGCATGGTTGCAAGTTAAAAAAATTAACATATGCAAAAGTCTAGCATATGACCAATGTGTAGAAACATTCACAAATTTAGTAAGGCCAAAACAGTCCAACAGAGATAAAAAGTCTTTGGCCATAGCACAGGCTTTCTGATCAACATGTATGTTAAAATACCCAGAATCAGAATTCTCTCAGAAGGCCCCTTGAAATCAAAATATGAATGAGCAAAAAGCAAGTTCACTCTCTGGAGCCGCAGTTGTAGCTGATGAGTTTGGTCAGTATTTACACACAGGTCAGTATTTTCTTTTACACGACAGTTAAGACGCAGTAATTTTATGAATGACCAGACAGAGAGAATGATGTCACCTGTTCCTTCCTCTTAGAAAACAGAGAAAGAAAAGCCTGTGCTGAAACGCTCAGACCGCAAACTTGCCTGTTTTTATTGCTTGGATCCAGGTCACATAATAACTGACTGCAAAGCATGGAAACAAAAGACTGCTGCAGTGTAGCTTTTGCTCAAGCTGGTAATTTCTCTGACCACTCATTTCCACAGCTCCAGAATTCTGTCTACCAAGCCTTCCTTTTAACTGGCTCTGTGTCTCTTTCAGCTGTCTTACCTGGCCGACCTGTATCCTTCCTGCGAGATACGGGGGCAGCGCAGTCCTTTATTCTCAATTTTCTTTTGCTTTTAGTATGAATATGTTAGCCTTAAGGTTATGAATAAGCTGGTGTGTTACAAAACAATGACAACATTTGCATTTAGGAGATATAAGCATTCAAAGCTTACAGTCTCTCACTTCCTCTAAAATGGATCACAGATTTTTATGAAATCACCTCAGACTTCAGCTTCTCATCACATCTTCTGTCCAATCAAAAGCCCTTTAGAATCTAAAGCGTCCCGCCCCATGCCATAAATACCATCAGGCCAAAGCGACCGTTGTCACGTCACAGAGCAATATGGGTTGGAGATGTGTGTTCGGTTGCTCAAACACTCGAGTTTCATTCCGTTCCATCCAACGTATCATCAGCGCTCAGATTCGTTTCCATGGTCCTGTCAAGTACGACTTGCAGTCTGTGAGGTAAATTAAACCCTATTGGCTATTTGAAAAGGGGGAGGAGCCATTCAGTATGTCCTGCCTTAGCTTCCTGTTTCAGTGGAAATTACGTCAACGCATCATACAAAGCTTCGCGTTCCAATGCACTTCAATGGGCCTTTAAATTTAACACACAACATTGTCAGCAAATCAACAAACTCTGACAGAAATTCTGCATTTGGTTTTAGAGGTCTATAGATCGTAGCTATAGCAGCAATATGAGGAGCAGATACACTAAGTACAAGGCATTTAAAAGATGTAAAATTAAGTAATGCAGCGTTTAAAAAGTTAAAGGTACCGCAGCGTTGGAATTCCACTCTGAGCAGGGCCGCGATATTAAATTACCAAGGTAAACACCAGTGTGATATAGTCTTTTGTTCTTCCTTCTGCAATTAAGAACCGAAATTAAGGAAGACGTAGAAGAAACATACAGTAGCAGCGACCTGAGCTCCGATGTACATACCATTTATGCCTCAGCAAGCCAGCATTGCCACAAAAGTCATACAGGTCTTTAGCCAAATGGTAGCTCTGCTTTAGGGAAAGTAGCTGGCTAGATGTGAACAAAGCAAGTGATCTCAGACCGTACTCCGACCGTTCGTTTGTGGGTCCGTTCATGGGTCCAATCGTGGTTCTATTTCTTTGTGATATGTAAAAGCGACGAGCTATTGGTCCACTTTCCGATTCTTTTCGACATGTGGACTGCTTTTAAAAAAGATCTTTTGCAGTTCTGGTGCCAAGTTTTCGCATCTTATTGCGCTTAAACTGTCAGATACACAAGGTTTACATAAACACAGTCGGTTATGTCTAAAGTGAAAGTAGACAGTTGGGAGAAAATCGGATGCGTCCCAGCTTCATGAGCTCTTAAAGTTGTTTATAAATCAATAAAGGAGAAAATCACTCATTGCTCTTCATTGTAAAACTTCAGTAGCTTAAATACGAATCAACGTATAATTTGAAGCCTATGTAGTGTTTTATTATTTACATTATTCAATTTCTTATTTGAATGGTGCTGTTATATACACCTACTGTGACTAAATACTGCTGTTTTTTTTATTTGTATCAGTATGTTGTATCAATATGTTGTGTATTTGTAATGATTGTGTAATAAATGGATTCATGTCCCTTCTACGACAACCTCAATGAAATTCTTGTGTGTATGTGCAAAATGCACAGAAAGCTGGGATCTGAGTTCTTTTGAGGATGTGGTGTGAACAAGAAAGGGTCTGAGTATCTCAGAAACTGCTGATCTCCTGGGATTTTCATGCATCACAGTGTCTAGAGTTTACAGAGAATGGTGCAAAAGTTGGTTGCAGTTCTGTGGGCATAAAGGTCAAAGGAGAATGACAAGACTTTTCAGTCTCACAGCAGCTGAAATTTCACAATATTACAACAAATATATGAGAAAGAGCACCTCTGAACACACTGAAGTTTGGATCATTGAAGTGGATGGGATACAGCAGCGAATAACTATAGTGGGCACAGACATAACAAATCTTGACAGATTTGAAAGATGAGCCACAGGTGTATCGTCTGGATATTTTGTCTGAAGAGCAGTCCCGGGACATCTTCAGCACGGCAATGTAGCACAGCATCTCGTTCCGCTTTTTCAGGGAAAAGGGTTACAGTCAAGTAACCCAGATCGTTCCCGTTCAAAAGCTTAAATTGCTACCCCACTGCACATTGGGAATGAGAATAGCCACGCCGTCGTGCTTGAAAGTGTCTGGACCACTAACGGTTGTGTAGGTGTGCTCACAAGAACGCAAGAAGGTCCTAGACATTAGCATGTGATGTCGACTCAAGGACGTGAGAGCCCGGAGTGGCATGAACATCCAAACTATAAAATCCTATGAATGAGTGCGAAGAGGACCAGCCCGCCGCATCACAAACAAATTGCAAGGGGGCACCCCTTGCCAGAACAGCAGTAGAGGAGGCGACCCCCCTGATGGAGTGCTCTTGCCTCATAGGCAAGAGCAATAGCATCCCTGATCCAATGTGACAATGGTCTGCTTGATGGCAGCCGCCCCCTTGTTACGGCCCCTATAACAGACGAACAGTTGTCTGACTTACGCCACTGGCTAGTGCGGTGGACGTAGGCCTGAAGAGCACGGACTGGACACAGTCTGTGAGATCTCTCCTGCTCCGGCGTTCTGAATGGTGGAGGTCAGAAGGTCTCGAAAGTGACCGGATGTACAGTTGAGATAGGAATCTTAGGCAGGTAGTCAGGATGAGGATGCAAAATCACTTTCACCATTCCTGGGGCAAAGTCTAAGCAGGATGGCGAGATCGACAGAGACTGCATATCCCCGATTCTTTTTAAAGAACTTATAGCCATAAGAAAAAAACATCTTTAGGGTCAGAAGTTTGTCAGACGCTGACTCCAGAGGTTCAAAGGGGGTCTCAACCAGACCCTCGAGGACTATAGGTAAGTCCCATGAAGGGATCTTGGTTCTAACAGGTGGCCTCAATCGTCTGGCCCCATGAATGAAGTGAGCGAGCAGAGGATGTCTCCCTAAAGGCACCCTTGTCAACCAGGGCATGGGAAGGCAAAAGAGCGGCCACATAAACCTTGAGAGTGGCGGGGCATGTGCCTGTTGATAATTTTTCTTGCAGGAAGTGCAGAACTGAAGCAATCTGGCAGTTGACCGGATCTGTATTATGTACAACACACCACCTTTCAAGAGTTCAAGAATGGGAAAATATTAAAATATTGCAAGGTCTGACCAATGTGTCAAAGTTTGATCAGTTAACATGACCCTATTGGACCCCTTCTGGTAGGTGCTGTAACTACACCATCTGAACCCAAATGCATCTTTCCCCATTTAAAGTAACACTAGGTAACTTTTCAACCTTCATAATATATTTCCAAGTCTCTTGTGATGGTACATCGACTTACAATAGGTTGAATGACACGTCTGCCATAGCCTGACGGGGTCTGTAGCGTTTTTAATCGTACTTTTAAACTTCGGGTTTCGGGTAGTTACCGGCGAACAAAGAGAACTACAAAATTCGACTGCTTTACGGCATATACGTCACTTCCACCACCGCCACGTCCTTAAAATCGGACGTGCGAGCCAAATGTTATAGTCATGGCCGAAGCAGCACAGAAAAACAAGAAAGCAAAGGTTTTATCGGAGCAAAGCAAAAAGAGAAAAAGAGAAAGTGATCGCTTTGTAAACTTGGCTGTCATGCTTTTGGACTAGTAGGTATATTGCTTGCATGCTATCTCTTTGTTTGTTTTTTTGTCTGCCTGACTATGTTACGGAAGCTATCTTATCCTCCGTTTATCTTCATGAATCAAGTAATGATAGTAGAGTAGCAAATTATCAATCTGGTAGCTAGTAAACGATATTCTAGTTTTTGATGGTTAGCTATCGCTAGCATTCTCGTTCTGATTTGAACTTTGCAATCGATGAAATGCAAATAGCAAATGTTTGACCTAAAAAGTGTACTCTACATACATCTTGCAAGTAAATATATAAGATGTACAAAATCATATTTTAGGATACCTAACATGTCTGTGATATTTGTTTATTTGTCTTGCCTCAAGCTATAATGCAAATCGATTTGTAAAATTTGCAGATTCTTGTATGGTAGCTTGATATTATAATATTGACGATATATGGTTATTATCTACATTCTACAACTCAAAGATTGCATTGAAGTATCATATAGATTCAGTAAAACGGTAACCAATAGACTAGGCTACTATAATGACGCTGTCACGGTAGACACATTCTCTGTTCCTTCTCGTCTCGTGTTTATGTTGTGGTTTGAATGCACGTGTGTAGTGGGCGTGAATGTATGACATCACCTGATCCACTTCAGCTGATCCTCATTCACTTCACCAGCTGCAGTCAATCTCACCACTCTATTTATACTTACCGCTGTTCTATCATCCTTGTCAGATCGTTGTTTGATGTCGTTCGTGTTGGTGTTCCAGTGTCCAGTTCCTGCCTTGTGTTCCAGTTCCTGTTCTCCGTCTTCGTCTTTGGATTTCGTCTGCTGTTTCACCGTCACCGCACCATCGTCTCTTCACCACCGGATCCTGACCACCGAAGTCCCTGTGTCACCCGTTCTACATCTGCCTGTACTGCATCATCATCATCATCATCTTTATTAAATCTACTGTTTACTTGCATTTGCTTCTCGTCTATTATTACATGATGACAGAACGATCTGACCAGGAAAGAGAAGCAGCGAGTGCATCACAGAGATCGATGGAGGAATTCATTCACCATAGCATCAGGAGGATGGATTCGCAGCAGCGAGAGATCGGCGACACGGGACGCGCAGTACAGGCCTTGGTGACACAGGTGTCCGAGCTCACCCAGCAGATCCAACGCCTACAGGGTCCCACTGCGCCGCCCACACCGACCGTTCCTCCCATACCACCAGAAGGACCCTCCCAGCCAGAGCCCCGTCTTCCAGTGCCAGAGCATTATGCCGGTGAGACTACCTTTTGCAGAGCATTTTTGACCCGCTGTACGATGCATTTCGCTTTACAGCCCCGCACGTTCAACACGGAACAAGCGAAGGTGGCGTTCGTTCTCACTCTGCTGACGGGGAAGGCTGCGCTTTGGGGAACGGCGGTGTGGGAGAACCAACACCCATGCTGCGCCTCGTTCCAGACCCTCGCCGCCGAAATGAGGAAAGTTTTCGACAGGGCTGTCTCTGGGAGAGAGGCAGCCCGAAGACTGGCGGAACTACAGCAGGGAGAAAGGTCGGTTTCGGACTACTCTATTGAATTTCGGACCCTGGCGGCGGAGTGCGGCTGGAACGAGGAGGCGCAGTGGGATATGTTCCTGCATGGGTTGGCTGACCACGTCCAGAGGGAGATCTACGCCCTGGATCTACCCACCACTCTCAACGGGTTGGTCGACTTGGCTCTGCGGGTGGACGCTCGGCTGTCTAGGGTCGAGCGCCGAGCCCCGTCCACCCGTACCTTCGCAGGGACCGACCCTCCACGATCCAGCGGCAGGGACGTGGTCAGCCCCGTCTACGATCCCGAGCCCATGCAGGTGGGTCGAGCTCGGCTTTCCCGGGAGGAGAGGGAGAGGCGGAGATCCCAGGGCCTTTGCCTGTATTGTGGAGGAGCGGGACATTACGCATACAACTGTCCGGTAAAAGGCCAAGCCCGATAGTAAAACTGAGGCTACTATCGGGTGGGATCTCCGCTAGGAAGACCTCATCATCGATTACATCTACCTCCACACTCCTTCCGGTAAGACTAAGGTGGTCAGTCCAACAGCACGACTGCCATGCACTTCTGGACTCTGGGGCTGAAGGTAATTTTATGGACCACACTTTTGCACAGAAAATTCAGATTCCCCTCAGACCCCTCACTCACAGAATTGCCGTTCACGCACTCAATGGACAAGAACTCCCCACCATTTCCCTTTGCACTGAAGACATCACCCTCACCACTTCCGGCAACCATTCTGAGACTATTTCATTCTTCATCATGGACTCACCCCTTGCACCCGTCGTCCTCGGACACCCCTGGCTCATCCGTCACAACCCCCGAGTGGACTGGCACCATAGATCAGTACTGGAGTGGAGCAAGGAATGTCATAAGTCTTGTCTCGTGTCTGCCTGTTCGTCTGTGCCTGTTTCTGTGTTTCAGGAGGAAGCAGGGGATCTGTCTAACGTGCCCGCGGAGTACCTGGACCTGAAGGAGGTGTTCAGTAAGTCTCGTGCTGCTTCTCTCCCTCCGCATCGTCCCTATGACTGTGCTATAGATTTACTGCCAGGTAAGTCTCCGCCTAAAGGCAAGTTATATTCACTTTCTATTCCAGAAAGGGAGGCTATGGAGAAATATATTTATGATTCTCTAGCAACCAAGTTCATTCGCCCTTCCTCTTCTCCAGCGGGGGCGGGGTTCTTTTTTGTGGGGAAGAAGGACGGTTCTCTGCGACCTTGTATTGATTACCGAGGGCTGAATAACATCACGGTAAAGAATACTTATCCTTTGCCGTTGATGTCTTCAGCCTTCGAGAGGTTGCAGGGAGCGTCCATCTTCACAAAACTGGATTTACGTAACGCTTATCATTTGGTTCGCATCAGGGAGGGGGATGAATGGAAAACTGCGTTTAACACCCCCAGGGGGCACTTTGAATATTTGGTCATGCCTTTCGGGCTGTCCAACTCCCCAGCAGTTTTCCAGGCACTGGTCAACGACGTGTTGCGAGATATGATCGATCAGTTCATATATGTCTACCTGGATGACATATTGATTTTTTCTTCTTCTCTCCAGGAACACGTGCAACACGTCAGACGAGTGCTTCAGAGGTTGCTAGAGAATGGGCTTTTTGTCAAGGCGGAGAAATGCGATTTCCATGCACAGTCGGTCCCGTTTTTAGGGTACATCGTCTCGTCTGAGGGAGTGCGGATGGACCCTGAGAAGATCAAGGCTGTGGTAGATTGGCCAAGCCCAGATTCCCGCAAGGCCCTGCAGAGGTTTCTGGGATTCGCCAATTTCTACCGGCGTTTTATTCGCAATTTTAGCCAACTAGTCGCACCTCTGACTGCCTTGACCTCCCCCAGAACTACGTTCAGGTGGTCAGACACAGCCGAAGCTGTGTTCTCCAAACTAAAGGGCCGCTTTGTTTCAGCCCCCATCCTTGTCGCCCCTGATTCTTCACGTCAGTTCGTGGTGGAGGTCGACGCATCAGAGGTAGGAGTAGGCGCAGTGTTGTCCCAACGCTCTTCCACAGACGACAGGATGCATCCCTGCGCGTTTTTGTCTCATCGTTTATCTCCAGCCGAACGCAATTACGACATTGGTAACAGAGAGTTGTTGGCAGTTAAGTTAGCGTTGGAGGAATGGCGCCACTGGTTAGAAGGGTCGGGGGTACCTTTTATTGTCTGGACTGATCACAAGAACCTAGAGTACATCAGAACCGCCAAAAGATTGAACTCCAGGCAGGCTCGATGGGCATTATTTTTCGGTCGCTTCGATTTTACTCTTTCATACCGCCCGGGTTCCAAGAACGTCAAACCCGATTCACTATCCCGTATATTTGATTTTTCCGAACGCCCGTCTACTACCGAGTGTATTTTGCCCGAAACTCTATTCGTTTCCACACTCATATGGGAGGTCGAATCGAAGGTCAAGAAGGCCTTAGAAGGGGTAACGCCTCCGCCCGGTTGCCCACCGAACCGATTGTTTGTGCCGGAGGGATTACGGTCCGACGTTATTCAGTGGGGTCATAACTCCAACGTGGCTTGCCATCCAGGAGTTAATCGTACTAGCTTTTTGGTCAAGCAACGGTTCTGGTGGCCACTTATGGCTCGCGACATTCACGATTTTGTTTTGGCTTGCTCGGTTTGTGCCACTGGTAAGACTTCCAATCGACCTACAGATGGGTTACTCCAACCGCTGTCGGTTCCTTCGAGACCCTGGTCCCACATCGCACTAGATTTTATTACCGCCCTCCCGCCCTCTCAGGGGAACACAGTCGTTTTGACTGTAGTGGACCGATTCTCGAAGGCAGCCCATTTTGTCCCCTTACCCAAATTACCCTCAGCTAAGGAGACAGCGGTTACAGTCGTAGATCACGTTTTTCGTTTACATGGCCTTCCGATTGACGTGGTGTCCGACAGGGGACCCCAGTTCGTGTCCAAATTTTGGCGAGAGTTTTGCAGATTACTGGGGGCGAAGGTTAGTTTGTCCTCAGGGTTTCATCCCCAGAGCAATGGTCAAACCGAGAGAGCCAACCAGGATTTGGAGAGAGTGTTGCGATGTTTGGTTTCCAAGAATCCTTCCTCTTGGAGTCAACAACTCTCCATGGTGGAGTACGCCCACAACACGTTGCCAGTGTCGGCTACGGGCCTATCTCCGTTTGAGTGTAGTGTAGGTTACCAGCCACCAATTTTTCCCAGTCTGGAATCCGAGGTCGCGGTCCCCTCCGCTCACGCCTTTGTTCAGAGGTGTCACCGTACCTGGACTAGAGCCCGTGAGACTCTACTCCAGGTGGGGGCGCGCACTAAGGCTAAGGCCGATCGCCACAGGTCGAAGCCTCCCGTATACGTCGTTGGTCAAAAGGTGTGGCTTTCAACCAAGAACATTCCTCTTCGCTCCGTATCTAACAAACTTGCTCCCAAATTTATTGGCCCGTTTGCTGTCACCAAGATCATTAGCCCGGTGGCAGTCCGCCTCAAATTGCCTCCCGCGTACAGGAGGATCCATCCCGCCTTCCATGTATCTAAAATTAAACCCGTGTTTCATTCTCATATTAATCCGCCTGTCCCGGTTCCTCCCCCACCGCGACTCGTAGATGGGGAGACCACGTATTCGGTTAATCGTATACTGAACTCCAGGCGGAGAGGACGCGGATTCCAGTACTTGGTGGACTGGGAGGGTTACGGTCCGGAGGAGAGAAGTTGGGTGCCTGCTAGAGACATACTGGATCACTCCCTCATCGATGATTACAATCGACAGGGTAAGGAGTCTGGGAACGCCAGGAGGCGTTCTTAGGAGGAGGGGTACTGTCACGGTAGACACATTCTCTGTTCCTTCTCGTCTCGTGTTTATGTTGTGGTTTGAATGCACGTGTGTAGTGGGCGTGAATGTATGACATCACCTGATCCACTTCAGCTGATCCTCATTCACTTCACCAGCTGCAGTCAATCTCACCACTCTATTTATACTTACCGCTGTTCTATCATCCTTGTCAGATCGTTGTTTGATGTCGTTCGTGTTGGTGTTCCAGTGTCCAGTTCCTGCCTTGTGTTCCAGTTCCTGTTCTCCGTCTTCGTCTTTGGATTTCGTCTGCTGTTTCACCGTCACCGCACCATCGTCTCTTCACCACCGGATCCTGACCACCGAAGTCCCTGTGTCACCCGTTCTACATCTGCCTGTACTGCATCATCATCATCATCATCTTTATTAAATCTACTGTTTACTTGCATTTGCTTCTCGTCTATTATTACATGATGACAGACACGGCTTGTAAACGTGATCATCGCGATCATTTGTCGTTAGAAAAAAAATAAAACCCATGAATTTATTTTCATATGACATGCTGAAATATATGCCACTGTACCTGGGATGAAGACATTTCACATGCGACGCAAGCAGAACACCTGCATGTGACCTCCTCCTACAGTGTTCAGGGCTATCATGGTTGTCAACAAATGCATGTGCATGTAGAATGACAGAGTTTACGACAGTAGTAGAGGACAATACTGTTTCCCAACTGTAGGGTGACCCCGAAAGCAAAAGTTACCTGGTGTTACTTTAAGTCTATCAATAATTCGTATTTATATTACAACTTTACTAAAACTAAAGGTTGCTTTACATAGCCAAAATCACAGGCAAGAAAGTTAAACTTTTGACTTTTGAGAGTATTACATTTCTGAATATATATGTATATTCTAATATATATTCTCAGCATCCTTACACAGACACACAAACACACAGTTTCTTGAGCACAAAATCAGCATGTTAGAATGATTTCTGAAGGATCATGTGACTGAAGACTGGAGTACTGATGCTGAAAATACAGTTTTAAAATATACTGAAATAAAATATATTCTCTGCAGTTATTTAAACTGGAATAATAGGCTATTTATATTTTCACTGTATCTTTAGTCAACTAAATGCAGCTTTCGTGGGCACAGGATACTTCTTTCAAAAGCATTTTTTAACATAGGCTACAGTGTAATGTACACTGTAATTGAGTGCAGTATCATTAAAGTAGGCTAAATGTCTGAGCGAAGACGCTGAAACAGCTGAACCACAGTTCAAGGTTGATCAGATACACGTGTTTATAGAGAGAAACACACCATAGCACTGAACTCCACGGCAGTGAAGGCCACAGACCTGCTCCATTACAGTAAGTTTTCCAAACTTTAGTCAACTTCTAACATTGCTTTGATGGTGAGTTAGGGTTTTCTCTGTCTTATTTTTTTGGAATATGATTACAGGATTATGCTCATTCTAATCATTCTAAGAGATTTTTTGTGCGCATATGTCGTAGCCTACAGATTATTTAAATGCATGACAAGAACAGCTTGTTTTTTTTTAGCTTAATTGTAAGCTAACTTAGTTGTACATTTTCGGCAGGTCTGTTTTGGAGTCTGTTTTTGTAGTTAAATCAGTGTATATTAGCAGTGCAAGTGTGACTCTGTTAATGAGTGATTTTAATGAACTTTGATACTTTACTTCATCTGTTTTTGGCAGGTCATTAACATTGTGGTGGCAAACAATTTTACATCACTGAATAAGAGAATAACATGTATCTGTTGTACTTAAAGGTTATTTATTTTCTTGCAAGAAAAGGCCAACATTCATACAGTCGTACAGAATGGCTGCAGAGAGTGACAATGAGAGGAGGGCATCCTTGATTCCTTATAACATTAATGGTGATGGTGCCTCTTTATAAATAGTTCAATATAGTTTAAAGTACAAATATGTATACAGTAGCCAGCTGCTAATAACTATAAGAACAAACATGACCATGTTACAACCGATTTCAAGTTCCCATGTAAAAACTTATTATTGCATCAAACTTGCTTTTTGAGCGTGTAATTTTAAAAATAAACAACACGATATGATACCATGGTACCATCGTTCGTTGTTATTGCAAAGGATTTTTAACATTTAGGTTCGAATTAAGTTGTACTGTAAATGCTTGCAGTATCTGGGCGGAACCTTCACCATCGAGCACTGGAGCGATACGGACTGTTATTGCAGAAGAACCGCAGCGCTCAGAGGAATTTAAACAGGTAAAATCTGCTCTTTTTATTAGAATATCGATGTATTATGCTTTTGCTGATGGGGCTTACTCTGTTCTGAGGATGGTAGAGGTTTATTTTTTCCTCCGCAACATGTGTAGCTATATATAGAGAGAGACAGATCGCATATTGCCCGGAAAGACCTTGACAGCTGATTAACCCCTTGCTGCTATTTAGAATGTTTCTTTCTCTGACATCTTGACATCTTATATATATATATATATATATATATATATATATATATATATATATATATATATATATATAAACATTCTACGGTGTGTGTGTGTGTGTGTGTGTGTGTGTGTGTAATATGTATGTATATATTTATGTTGTCAATGTTGAGGACAGCTGTGTACAATTTGATGAATAGAAAGTAAAAAAAAAAAAATAATAATAAAAAATACTTTTAAGCATGGATGCATTAAATTGATCAAAAGTGACAGTAAAGACATGTATAATCAAATGTTACTAAAGATTTTATTTCAAATACATGAATTTTCTATTCATCAAAGAACCCTGGAAAAAAATTCAAAACTGTTTTCAACATTGATAATAATATATAAATTTTTTAACATCAAATTAGCATATTAGAATTATTTCTAAAGGATCATGTGAGACTGAAGACTGGAGCAATGATGCTGAAAATTCAGCTTTGCCATCACAGCAATAAATTAGGCCTACAGAAGAAAAGTTATTTTAAATTGTAATAATATTCCACAATATTACTGTTTGTTTTGTTGTTTTTAGTTTTTTTGCATTTTAATCAAATAAATGCAGCCTTGGTGGGCATAAGAGACAAGAGTCTTCTATTAAAAACAAAAAAAATCTTATCATATTAGTAGTTATTTATTTTTTATTCACCCTGTACATATATTTATTCATTTAAAAAACTATACAAATACAGTGTAAATAAATAAACAAATAATTTTTTTTCCTTTCTTTACAATAAAAATGTTTTTGACATAGTGCAGGGCTATTTAATTGAACTGCAAAAAAGTAATTTTGATGAAATAAAATGTTGAAATAAACAAACTTTCCCTTAGTGATTCCTATTATTTTTAACCTAGTTTTGATTAAATTCAACAAGCCATGAAATGATTTTCTTGTGTAATTGGCTGTCCCTTAGGATCATGTGTTTGTTTGTTTGCATAAAAATTAGCAGAATACTTATGTGCATTGGATCTGAAGTGTTTAATCACTGTGTTTTTTCTTTCTGTCTTGTCTCTGCAGTTTAGGATGGCTCAAGCAGACAGCAGGGCTCTGGCTTTGGGAGTTCTGGCCGGGGCTGCTGGGATCAGCTTGGCGATCGCATACTTCCGGAAAGTTGGAGCAGGTGGTGGCAGAGTCGTACACCAGAGCAGCAATGCAGATCACATGAGAGGAAGTCTGGGTCTGCAGACGGGCCAGGCCGAAGTGCTGGATCGGCTGGGTGCTCTGATCCATTGTGTGTCTGAGCTCAAAGAGGAGGTAAAAGCTCTGAAGGAGGCACTTCCACACCTGCAGGACAACATCAGAGATCAGCTTAGGGGCCGAGGCAGGGAAGAAATTGGTGCTCGCAAGGCAAGTCCACTTCATCGAACTCCCGCCAGGAGAAAAAGAGCAGCTGTCCCAGATAGAACTGAAGGACAAAGCTCGGAAGAGGCAGAGAGTGAAGGAGGGTGAGTTTACTGAGATCCCAACTTGGCAGGTGTTTCAATTGTGCATTTTTCCCCCCTTCCCCCTAACTGACACATATTTATTAAAGGGATAGTTCACCCAAAAATAAAAATTCGGTCATTAATTACTTGTATGCAGTGTCGCCATAACCCCTTCTCTTATGTTGTTCCAAACCCATAAGGCTTTAATTTGTCTTCGAAACACAAAATTAAAGCAACACCATGTAACTTTTGCGCTCGGGTTCCCCCTACAGTTGGGAAACAGTATTGTCTTCTACTACTGTCGTAAAATCTGTCATGGTTACACCAGGGGATACACGTACATCCGTGACAAGCCGATACCGTCTTGAGTTCTCGCGAGTTTTCATGTCTTGGGCAGACAGCCAGCGTTGCGTGTGAAATGTCTTCATCCCAGGTACATTGCCATATATTTTAGCATGTCATATGAATATAATTTCATGGGTTTTATTTTTTTCAAACGCCAAAAGATCGCGTAGCTCACGTTTACAAGCCACTGTCATTAAAGTAGCCTATTGGCTACTGTTTTCAGAATGGAAATGCTAATTCAATTCAGTGTTTGTGTGGTAGGTGATAGCTATATATCGTCAATATTATAATATCAAGCTACCATAGATGAATCTGCAAATTTGAAAAATCGATTTACATTATAGCCTGAGGCAAGACACTTTCACCAGAAAAATAAATAAACAAACATGACTATCATGAAAATAAATGGAGGACCAGATAGATTCCGTAACATGGCCAGGCAGACAACAAATTTGAAAAAAAAAAAAATAGAGATAGTATACAAGCAATATATTTACTAGTCCAACAGCATGACGGCCAGGTCAGCATTGGTCGGGCACCCCTCCTCCTCCTCCTCCTTTAGCTCACGCCAGCGAGTGAACGCTGGACCAATATTGATCCTCGTCCGCCCTTTTATTTTGTCACTCTCCCTTTTTCTCTTTCTAGTCTCCTCCGACAAAACCTTTGCCTTCTTTGTTTTAGTTGCCGCTTCGGCCGGGACAACAACATACATACGGCAAACAAACGCTAGTTGGGCTCTCACGTCAGAATTTGAGGAAGTGGGGGGTGGTGGGGGAAGTGAGGTATGCCGTAAAGCAGACGCATTTTGTAGTTCATTTTGTGCTCGGGTTACTACCCAAACCCCGAAGTTACGTAGTGCCAGTAAAAGCGATACAGACACTGTCAGGCTATGGCAGATGTGTCACTCAACCTATTTTAAGCCGATGTACCATCTCAAGGGTCTTGGAAATATATTATGAAGGTTGAGAAACTACATAGTGTTGCTTTAAGATAATTTTCTGTTCAAACATTCATAAAGTGATTACAAAATAAATCCATATGGATTGAGTACATTTGCATTAATACATTCACTCTAACATCTGTTCATCATAAAGCAATCGTGACTCTTCAGAAGACTTGGATTAAACCACTCGATTCATGTGGATTTATTTTACAACTCTTTATTAATGTTTTTGAGCATCAGATTTTTGGGTGAATAGACTTTCAATGGAGGGACAGAAATCTCTCAGATTTCATTAAAAATATCTCCATTTATGTTCCAAAGATGAACAAAAGTCTTATGGGTTTAGAACGACATGAGGGTCAGTAAAACATGACAGAATTTTCATTGATGAGTAACCTATGCCTGCAATTATATTTAATGATATCGTATTTGTTTCTATGACAGCCCTAGACTCGGAGTCAGATTCTTTGGTTAACCGATGCACCTCCTGTCTATCAATCATTTTACGCACTAACAGGGCTTCACAAATGTGGAAGCAGGAAGCTGAGAGTGTATTAAGTGGATCATTCAAAACATTCAAATTCATAAGCAGTGTGTCAGTTATTATCTTGTCTTGACTGAGCACCAGTTTGGTACCACTTTGGTATTGTCCAACCATCTTACTGGTATGATGGTATTTTGGTTGAACAGGGTTTTAACATTTTAGGTTGGGAATTGCATTTTTTTTTTTTCGTAAGAGCAGATTACTCTTATTATTTACTCACGACCTGCAAATTATTGTGTAGAAAGTATAGTTGTTGAGAATAGACATTTTAGATATTAGAGTAAATGTTAAAGCCTACAAATATTGTACAAAATAATAAGAGTATGAATGGAATTATTATGCCTGGAAACGGTTTTTGATTAAATATTATTTTGACTAGGCTAATTCTGTTTTTGAACTAATAGCTAATCAACTAGTAATTAAAGGGTTGTTAAGCAATTTCTTAGAAACACTGTTAATATTTGAAATCAACCCAAACACACCCCTCCCTTCATTGCTCCGCCCCCAAAATGCACAAACACGCAATTCAAGAGTGGATGCCTCTTTATCATAGCTGAAGCGAAAGCAAAATAGTGCTTCGCGAAAATGACGATCGAACATACAGTACATATACAAGCAAGAGTTTGTTGTTAGTCGCCAGAAGCACAGCAGCTCCAGAAAAACAGTGACACTCAAAACTGTCCTGTTATTAGAGAAAACATTACAACAACAGCATATCTTGTTTCTGTGAAAACCAATGCTAATCGTGCATAAACAACGCAACCTCGGTTGCCCACAACCTAGAAGCGTGTTGTGGTGCTCGGTCCGATCCACATTTAACAGCGTTTCTCAGAAATCGCTTTCTGCACATTTAAAGGGGCTATGTGTAGTTTTTAGCGGCCTCTAGCGGGGATGTTTCAGATTGCAACCAATTTTAACTTGAGCGCTCGTGTGCATGCTTGAACTAAAAAGCGAGCACTCATGTTACCGGCCACACTGAGACTTTCAACACAACGGAGAAAAGATCACAATAGGGATGAAAGCCAACTCTGGGTCTGTTTTTAGACATAAATATATACCTATACCTAAAACAAAGCGGAGGTCTCTCCATAATTCAAACGCCCTGCCGATGTTGATCCGTGTTTTCATCCGAAGTTGATCCGATTCTCGTTTGGCCTGACGAGCATCAGCAGATCATTTAAAAAAAAAATATATATATATATATTTTTTTGTGGAGTCTGTGTTGTGCTGGAGGCAGGTCGTTTTTTGGTGTTATCAGACTCCATGTAGTTAGCTGCAGTGCCGTCGCATAGACTGTATATTAAAAGGAGAGAGGCTCGGGAGTGCGCATGCACGTCACATCCGATGGAGTTCGCGGTAAATCGGACCCGGGGCCTTCACATAGAAATAGGAATACTGGCCTTCAGAGGTAATAGCAAAACCCGACAAGTGGATCATTGTAATGTGTGATTACAATCCCTTCACACACAGGCCATAAAAAAAGGATTCATTTTAGAAGAAAAGCTACATATAGCACCTTTAAAACAAAAAACATAACTAATGCATTACAAGAAAATAACAAAATCAGGTTGTTAAACTGTATTTAGACATGCCCCTAGTTTTGGAAAATGCCCTTTTGCTGATTTTAGTAGAGTATTGTTCGTTCTTAATTAAAGACATTTTGGATTTTGAATGGTTTTTGACATTTTTGCACTGGACAAATGTAACATAATTTTGAGATTTAGGAGAATTAGTAGTGTGCACATAGCTGGGGCATGATTCAGGGAGAGAGACAAGAGCGTTCCAAATCATGTGTCGTCTGTACAGACGAGGTGAACTTCGCTGCCTCCAGTCATTCATTTGAACGATTGTTCACTAAATTCAGCATTAAGCACTTTACAAGTCTGTTCCAGTCTCACTAAATTCTGCTCCTGAAGCCATTCAGAAATAATCGGTTTTGTTTTCCATAGCATTAAACTTGAGTTCTTGTTATTTTTAACACGTTATGTTTTTCAACGCCTTAAATATCCAAAAAATGATTTGTTATTTTATGCCGCTTGGTTTGTGCAATTTCGCCTCCACATACTCAAAGTGTAAAAATAAAGGAAGCCCTGGAGGCGTCTAAAGAAACATCTCTGCGATCAGTTTTCATAAGTTGTTTTTATATGTCTGTTTTGTGCATTTCTAGACCATGACTGGGTTTGTGTTGCTCAATGCTCGGTTATCATGCTTTTGAGCAGCTAGGATGTGTTTTAACACCACAATGCAGTGCAGAAAATTGATTCAAAAGCGTGCGTGTGTAGTTTGGTCCTTGGACCGCTTGGGTTTCAGAGAACCGTTCATCTGTCAAAACAGTTTCCTCCTTTCTGTCTCTCTTTAAAGCACCGGCAGACCAGTCTAAAAGAGTGACTGCTGATGAGTTATCACTGCCTAATTTTTACTGTCTCATGTAGGAACTTGCAATTCTGTCAACGTTCCTACAATGCTAGAATGAAATCACGTCACAGCTCGCCTTAGTTGTATTAAGGATCTTAATACTTGAATGTTTAAAATGATACCATTTATTATGTTTGATTGCTGTAGATTTAGAAAAAAGTTATTGTTTACATAGAGGCAGACAGGTCACATCACTCCAGCTGTTATAGGATGGAAATGAATGAATGCTCTTTAATGAACTGTTCTGCTAAATGGACTGTGACGTTTACCTGTGACTATAGTATTGCCAGAAAGGAAATGTTTTTGAAGATGCAGACAGCACATCATTGTGTTTGGAGTTTAATCATCTTATTGAGATGTATGAGATGCTCAGACCTATAACTTCCTTGTATTTGTACTTAAATAATAGTTTATTTGTGACTTAATGTGGCGTCTCGTTTGCTGACTTGGTTTCAGTACGATTGTTTGATGTTCAAAAGAAGTCTCTTATGCCAGGGCTGCATTTATTTGATAAAAATACAGTAATTGTGAAATATTGTTACAATTTAAAATAACTGTTTTCTATTTGAATGTTTTAGAATGGAATTTATTCTTGTGATGGCAAAGCTTCATTACTCCAGTCTTCAATGTCACATGATCCTTCAGAAATCATTCTAATATGCTGATTTGGTGGTCAAGAAATATTTCTTATTATTATCAATGTTGAAAGCAGTTTTGCTGCTTAAATATTTTTGTACAAACTGTGATAAAAAAAGTCTGGATTCCTTGAATAGAAAGTTCAAAAGAACACCATTTATTTGAAATAGAAATGTTTTGTAACATTATAAATATTTTTACTGTCACTGTTTTGACCAATTTAATGTGTCCTTTCTGTTTTAAGAAATCATTTATTTCCCAAAAAAGTTTTACGGACATCAAACGTTAGAGGAATAAGGAATAGAGGAATAAAGAAGTTATTCAAACTCACGGGGGAGCTGATGAAATCATCTGAATGTGTGCACAGCCAGTGAGTGTTGAGATGGTAACCGTGTTCCCCCTGAACAGCTCTTCTTTTGAAAGTGTTTGCCTTTGTCTTGCGTTTTAAAGGCTTGAGTTTTAATCGGTTTAAACTGAGTTGTTCAAGGTGCTCAGCACACATAGTAAAGCTTGCCGCAAGGCACTGGGAAAAGTAGCTTAATGATTATGAATGTGTCTGGGAAAACATTACAAGGAGACATTTTAATTGTTTATATAAACTAGGCCTAGTGTTTTGTGAGTCTGTGTTGGCTGCAAAGATGAAGATGAGGATGTTGACTCGTCATTCCTGCAGTATAGTGAACGCGCGCACGCCTACAGAGAGAAATGCACCTTTTATTTGGATTACATAATCAAACTATTAATTGGTTTGTTTAAAAGTAGACATATTTTAAGATTCTATAGGCCTATTTCTCATGTCTGTGAGGCAAGTAGCCTATACGCTGAGTTTCGGTTCATTGTGACGCGCTGCAGTTCTTCTCAGTTGAAGACGGATCAATTTTCTGCTCGTGAGTTTATTCTGTGTGCTGTTAAGTGCTTCATCAGATTTATCGTGTTGCCGGTCTTGGTCTTTTGATCCACTTTTGATCTTTTGATCTATGTGGGTTAGGACGCTTACACTACATCCTCACGTGCAAGCCACGTCTCTTTGGGCAACGACCTAAACTAGTATTTTTCCACCACAGCCAATCATGCTGCATGCACTGATGTTGACGCGATTAACCCCTTAGGTTTTGAAATTTGTTACTGAAAAACAAGACATGTTTCGATACTCGATAGTATCTAGGCAATTCCGTCGTACCTAAAAAGCATCGAACTCGATACCCAGTCCTAGTTGTTTATGCTCAAACAGCAACATTACACACTAAAAGTGAAATCATAATCAAGGACCCCTTTAAAGGGTAACTAAACCCCTGGTCAGAGCCTGACTCCACCCACTGCCAATATTTGAAAAATTGAAACCACCCCAAACATCCAATAGGAAAATTCAACTACAGTAGCCACCGTTCAACCTGAAGAGGGCAGCACTCAGACGTTTTTACACCATATATTGTAGAATTAAAACACTTTATAAACAAATGTCAAAAAAGTTACTCGAATCAATGAACAGTACTAATAAAGCCCCATTCTTACAGATCATTACCTAAAAAAAGTTGGTTTAGGGTTTAGTTACCCTTTAACATTGACTGCAGCAGCAGGTAGCAGCAGTTTTAGGCTGCTGTCACTTTAAAAACTAAAGCAATGATCCATTGATACACATCTGATTTTCTCTCAACTGTTTACTTTCACTTAAGACATAACTGACTGTTTAAATGAATGCTTGCCAGAGCAGGCAGTTTGATATATATTTTTTGTGTGTATTTGTCCTTTCAAGTGCAATAAGACACAAAAGAGAACTCAATTCGGCACTCGTACCCTGTTAGAGAAGCGGCTTTCTGTGTGCGTCGGCGCTGCACACTGAAAATGCGCTTAAAATAGTTTAAAATTGCTTTATTGATTAAATTGGCAAAACCCATGCATGATAAACTTTTTGTTGATTCCTTTAACTATCCCTGGCCATCATGCAGTCCTTATTGTCGAGCCTTGTATTGTAACCTACCTATTGTAAATTTCTTTGTGCTTTCCTGGAGATTGTTACATCACTTTACACGGTTTACAAATGGTCTCATTTTCTTTGACTTCAAATGTGAAATTTATTAACATGTCTGTTTTTCTCTTTCTCACAGATGTTGACATTTTTATACATTTTATAAGGCATACAGGAACTGTATACAGTTAACCCTGATGAGTAGATAACCTCACTATAACCTCCCTACCACACAGATTCATTGTGATTCCCAAACCGTCCCTCCCTAACATTTTTATCTTGTACTTATTCATTGACGAAAATAATTTAATAAATAAACACACACACACACACACACACACACACACACACACACACACACACACACACACACACACACACACACACACACACACACACACACATATATATGTGTGTGTGTGTGTTTATTTATTAAATTATTTTAGTCAATGAATAAGTACAAGATGAAAATGATATGTGTGTGTATATATATATATATATATATATATATATATATATATATTATTAACTGTACAAAAGACAAACTAATAAAATAAATATAAGACAACACTTTTTTTGACTGTCTAGACAGTGAAAAAAATATTTAATCACATACTTCAAGCTTATTTTTCATAATATGTGTCATTTCATTTTAATGCTGTTAATTTTTTATCATCCAAATCCTTTGAGTAGGCACTAACTCCCATTGTAATAGATCTACAGTATTGTGGATCACGCTGGAATGAAACTATAAGCTTCAGTGCTGAAATGTGCTGATTTATCTCATGATCACAAACGTTCATTAACACCTCCACTAAAAGAACATGCTCAGCAGACAGAAAGGAAGACTTTAGCAGATGAATGGGAGGATCAATGAATGAAAACATACAGAAAGGCCCAAACTGTCCGTGTTGCCTTTTCACAATTGCATTGAAAGCTTTGACTCATGGAAATGTTGGATTCACTTCAAGTGTTCGCAGGTTGGACACTAAAAGTCATTCATATATTTTTGCCAGTCATTGGGAGGGTTATTTTGATTTCATTAATCAGGGCTAGGAGTTTTTCATTTTTCCCCATTTATTTAGTCAAAAATTAGCTTTTTCCTATTTTGTCTTGCTTTTCTAAGAAAAAATAAATTACAAAACTAAAATTTTAAAATATTTATTAACATTGAACATTCAAAAATATTCATTTAACACTGTCCAGCAGACATTATGCTAGCAAAGCACAATATCACTTAACTTAAAATAAATAAATTGTTAAACTAAAAATATTTTTATTTGGTCATCTTTGAGCCTATATTAGGCCTATAACTGACTGCTGAAAGAATGTAACGTACTTTGTTTGCCTAGGTCAAAAATGTGCAATGAAAAGAGTGCAACATTTTATTTCATTATAGCAATATACAGCATATAATTTAGTTTTTTTTGTTTTGTTAGGCCTATATAAAAAAGAAAGAAGCAAATTACAAACAACTGCAAATACGAAAATATACTAATTAAATAAACCATGTTTTTCAGTTACAGTAGGTTAATTTAACATGTACATTTATTTAACATCTTTTTTTGCTTGTTTAACATTAATGACAGGTTTTAAAGGCTGCTGTCACTTTAAGGCTGAATGCTTGTATCTACCAGTACTGACACGTATATCCGGTTTTCACAGAGCGGTTAAGCCATAACCGACTGTAGTTACGTGAGATACTAATGGGCATTGTGTCTGTATTTGACCATTCAGGTGCGAAGAGAAGTGAATTCGGAATCGCACCGAATGTTTGGCAATCGAAATTATTCGTTCGAAAGTGCTTTTTTTTCGCTCTATTCGGCCGAATAATTGCAAAACATTCGGGCATCCCTAAGAAGCAGAGCAGTAATGCAAAGGCAAACGCTAATGATGTTGGCTAATGTTTGTCCAAATGATGCGTCAGATCTGATTGTACAGCCAGATCCTTGACAGTTGTTGATCTTTGCTTAGGACAGATGTGAGACATGCTCTCAAACAAACATTATGCTCTTGAACCCACCGTTCTGCTCATGGTGGCCACACAAAGAGGGAGATAAAAGATTGGCATCGGAACAATCCTTGATGAAGATTCTGTTTTTCCTGGGTGTGGCTGCATCCTTCAATCCAGAGGATAGATAACTTCATTCAGATTCTGGCTGAGCAATATAGCAAAAAAAAACAAAAAAAAACAAAACAAAATTTTTCAGACGTTTTGCCAACATTCGCAATATTTTTGCAGGTCTTAAAAAGTCTTAATTCTCTCTTCCACATATTAGGGCCTTAAAAAGGTCTTAAATCAGAGCATTATCCCTTGAAACTCATCTTTGATGATAAAAATGATTAAAACGTTTTGTTCCTGTGAAAATAATTTCTTCATGCTTTAAAGTAGCTTGACTGTAACTCTACACCTTCGCTTCATTTAGTATACGTGGAACCATTAATATGCGAATTAGAATTTCAGACTCTTAATGACGGCGCAAATTCTATGGCGTTTTACTAGAATTACAGTTTCCATATGAGTAAGTGTTATGCAGGCTATATGTTGTTGAATTAATTATTAATTTAACCATCGTTTTAAGTTATTAACTGCTTCGAAATGCGTGCTGTTAACGAAACATTGTTGAAATATTTACAGTTAGCCTTCTATATGAATAAAAACAATACTACAGCACAACATAAATATGTAAACCCAACAGTATGAGGTAATTTCAGGTTTCAAGGCATAGGCCTACATCTTTATTCTGATTTCAGAATGTGCACTTTAACACTTTTAATACATATGCTGAATTGTCTCGTCTGCCGCCAAGCTAATGTTCACTACTGTAATGAATATTCTTTTAATTCCAGACTAATAACCATTTACATGCTTAGGACGTTTGCGTTGTAATAATGTACAGGAAGACTTCGCTAGGCAATGTTTTCGACGTTAAATCATATAATTTCCCATTCATTCAAAAGAATGTGTGAACTAGGGAATGCCAATATGTTAGCTCAGTGGCTTCACTTTGTATAACATCATGAGCAATCCAGTTTTCTATATCATTGACATAGACATATAAACAACATTAAAAACTTGATTTTCATCACAGGGGGTCTTTCAATTCATAAAGTCATGGCATTAAATGCTGCTTGCACTGCTAAAAATGTATATTCCTCTGAATATTTGTTTTGTTTTTTTAATATCTAAACATCCTTAAATCAAGATACATTTACTTGAGATGCAAAATGAAGATATGAATATAGTTTTCTTTTTATGGAAAAATTAAGTAAGATTTAAAACAAAAATAAATATATCAATGGGGTATAAAAACTTGTTTTCCCTTTGAATTAAGTTGATTTTTCTGAGCCCATTGTATTTGTTGTTGCTTTAATCAAACATTTTGATCTAGGCCTAATTCACAGAAAACAAGACAACTTATGTTATAATTTTTATTCTCAAGTAAATGTATCTTGATTTAAGAATCTTGAGATGTTTGCACTGGAAAACAAGACAAAAATACTAAGAACATCACTTTTTTTCCCCAGTACGATCAGTAGGTACTGTAAAAGTTACGTCCATATTCTAGTGGTCGGGAGCAGAGGTATTCAAGTAAAGTAGAGATATTTATGTTAATTAAATGTAATGGAGATAATATTTTGAAATATTTTAACAATTTAAAATAACTGTTTTGTATTTTAAAATGTACTCCTAATTTATTCCTGTGAAGCAAAGCTGAATTTTCAGCATCATTACTCCAGTCTTCAGTGTCACATGATCCTTCAGAAATCATTCTAATATGCTGATTTGCTGCTCAAGAAAACGTACTTATTATTATCATCAATGTTGAAAACATTAGAATGCTTAGTAATTTTGTGGAAACCGTGATGCTCTACTGCTTAAAAATTGTGGAAAATAAGAATTTTTCCAAAAAATTTAGCAAGGACACATTACATTAATCAAAAGTGACAGTAAAGACATTTATAATGTTACAAAATATGTTCTGAAGAGTGGAGCAATGGCTGCTGAAAATTCAGCTTGGCCATCACAGGAATAAATTACATTTTATTAATATAATAAAACAGCAAACAGGTCTTTTAAATTGTAATAATTCTGATAAATTATTGTTGTTTTTTTTACCTTTCCCAATGGCTGAATTTCACTGAGAGAAATAAATATAGTGTATTTTGGTGTTTATTTTTTTGTGCTGCTCAACTTGAGTTAGTTTTGGGATGTGACTCACAATTATGTCTGCATGACACTGCAGAATAAGAGAAGAAAGACATTGCAGAGGTAGAGTTGCCAGTATACGTTTAGCAATAATGAGGGTCTGAGAAAGACATCACTTCAGACAGACAGATAAGAATGGCTAAAACGACTCGGATCTCTGGCAGTTAACATGTAACTGTAGCCCATGAAATCAAAAACATCCTGGCAGAGTTAACACTGAACTAGATTAGAAGAAAGCTCTATCACTAAGTCTATCTTTGATTCCTGGGGCTCTAGGTGATCTCCTTTGAATGTCACGAGCGACCTTTGTGTATGTAACATTGAAGTGCCCTCGGAGGTTCCAGCTCCAACACATCCCTGCAGAACTATCGCTCGCAGTCTCAAATGTTCTCACGAACAGCATATGACGCAAATGCTGTAGGTGCCAGCTCTTAATGGAAGCCCTTTTATGTTTTCACTTTTTGTCAAGCCTTTCATTTGCACCTTAACCTGTAATTAATGTTTTTACACACTCATGTCAGCTGCTGAAAGTGTTAGTGCACACCTACAGTCATTGAAAAGGGAAGTTTTTTCAAAAAAGTTAGGCAGGTATCGCATGCCTTGTTTTAAGAAAAATAAACAACACTCACAGTGCTTTTACACAAAAGCCTTTAGGTGTCAGTACTGCAACCAGCAATCCCAATAAACGGTTAATTACTCTGCTTCACATGTACACAACCCTGTGTGATTTTGCTTGTAAACACTATATGAATGCATATCCATTACTGACTGGAATAGTGACCAACAAAAACTCCCTTTTTTTACGTTTATTGCCAAATTTATGCTCGGCCTCCAAAAGGGAATTCCTTCACCTTCTGTGACCCGAGAAGGAAAAATAAAAACAGAGGTTGAAAGCATAGTCAACAAAAGTAAAATCTTTAACTTCTTGTTTTTAAACATGTTGTTTCCTAAATGTATATTTTAGGTTAAGGTACCTTAAAAGCATTTTTGAAACTTTTAGAAACCCACTTTGCCTCTGTATTGTGAATGTAAGCAAGTTATTTTCTTTGACTTATAGAGTCACTTCAGTGTCAATTCAGCTCCAAAATACATTTTATGCAGTTAACATGTAAGTTACATCCTTGTTGTCAAGAATTTGCATTCCTGTAAAGCATAAAGGTATTCAGTCTCATAAGAAGCCAATGTCATCACAACAACAGGTGCTTGATCACTGTCCTCTTTACTGTGTGCTACAGATATATAACCGCACTGACCGACTCTGAGGAAGAGGAAAGTGACGATGAACGAAAACCTCTGCAGGAACCAGTGGATGAACTAATGGCTCTGTTGCAGAAAGCAGACCGACTGCACAGTTGTAACGGGGCAGAGAAAGCACATGGCCTGAATGTTCTGCTGGAGAGGAAAGAAGAGGTATGTAAACTTGCTTTTGAAAGTTGGGTGTCAGGATTTATGTTTTTGGGGAAAAAATGCTGGTAACACTTTACAATAAGGTTCATTAGTTAATAATAATAATAAGTTTAATTTGTATAGCGCCTTTCCCAAGCTCAAGGGCGCTTCACAGTAACAGTAAAGAACAAGCAACAGTTTACACGTAAATGGACAATAGATATTTGCCCAGTCCATAAATCAAGATGAGCGACCGCAGTTGCATATCGCATTACATTTGGAATACAAATACACAGAAACAAAAAACACTTATTTACAGACAGCAAGTCAAGTCTGGGAATAATAGTTATATTTTTTGTTAGAGATGGTGGACCAGTAATTAAAATTTGTTTTAAAGTTTTAGTCAGATTCAAACTGAGAAAATTGCAATTGAGCCTGGTCTTTAATTCATTAATACATGATGATAGTTAATGTATTAACTAACATCAACTAACCATGAGCAATACATTTGTTACTGTATTTGTTAATCTTTGTTAATGTTAGTTGATACAAATACAGCTGTTCATTATTTGTTCATGTTAGTTCACAGTGCATTAATGTTAACAAGATTTTAATCAAGTATTAGCAAATGTCGAAAGTAACATGAACAAAGATTAATAAATGCTGTTTAAGTGCAGTTTGTTATTAGTTCATGCTAACTAAGGTTAACTAATGAAACCTTATTGTAAAGTGTTACCAAAATGCTTTTATTCAGCAAAAGTGCATTGAATTGATCAGAAGTGACAGTAAAGACAAAATATTTCCATTTCAAATAAATGTTATTCTTTTAAACTTTCTATTCATCAGAGTCTCTTGAAAAAACATATATCACGGTTTCCACCAAAAATTAAGCTGGATAACGGTTTTTAACATTGATCTTAATAATAATAATAAATGTCTCTTGAGCACCAGATCAGGCTATTAGAATTATTACTGAAGGATCATGTAACACTAAAGACTGGAGTAACGATGCTGAAAATTCAGCTTAGCCACCACATAAATTACATTTTAAGATAAATTCAAATAGAAAACAGTTATTAGGGCCCAAGCCCTAAGGGGTGAAGGGTCATGTTATGTTGCATGTTTTCCTAAGGTAAACATTTTTTTTTCAACCTTTCGGGCATATTTGTGGCCCTTAACATGCTCAAAAACTCTAGGAAACTTTGACCCTGGATCACAAAACCAGTCACAAGTCGCACGGGTATATTTGTGGCAATAGCCATTGTATGGGTCAAAATTATCGATTTTTCTTTTATGCCAAAAATCATTAGGATATTAAGTAAAGATCATGTTCCATGAAGATATTTTGTAAATTTCCTTCTGTAATTATATAAAACATTTATTTTTGTGAGTGAATGCAGCACAATCGCGAACATAAATGGACAACTTTAAAAGCGATTTTCTCAAAAATATTTTTTTTTTGAACCCTAAGATTTCAGATTTTATCCAAATATTATCCTATCCTAACAAACCATACATCAATGGAAAGCTCATTTATTCAGCTTTCAGATGATGTATAAATGTCAATTTCAAAAAATTTACCCATTTAACTTTTGTAGTCCAGTGTCACATATGGTTGTATTTGAGGAGCTCGTTCCTTGTCATCATTACACCATTTCTACGTCATTGCACATGCACAGTATTTTCCAGTTTCGGATTCGATCGGATCCAATACGATCAAGTGTTTATATCCTCTCAATCGGATTACAAAAGTTTTAAACCACCGCTTACAATCCAAATTAAATTTTAATCTGATTTAGCCAATTCATTCTGATTGACGTGGTTAGATGAGACTTTTTATTCTGACTGTGCTAGAAGTCCGATTACATTTGGATTATTGTAAACGTAGCTAGTGTCTTCAGACATAATTAGTTACTTTTATTAGTTACTTTTATTTCATTTGGATACTATAGTATATGTTGGATGAGTCTATTTTGCACTTTTGATGGTTTATAGTTTAACCCTTTTATTGCTGTGTGGTTTTGCCTGCATTACAGAATGATACATCTTTTAGGACTTAGGATCTGTTTTAATGGCAAAATAAATGCATAGAACCAGTTTATGTGTAGTGCACTGACAACATAGTTTTATATAATAAGTTTATTAATAATTAAGTTAATAAAAAAATATGTATGTATGTATAATCTTAAAAAAATATATTTTGTTGCAAATGATAAAAATGAACTTCACATTCATTTGAAAGTGACCTATAACATCATATAACATGAATTTCATCTAAATTTAAATAATCTCATGGATGTGTCTGTTATCGTTCATGGTTATACTGGCCCCAGCTGCTGCAGTAAATGTGGCATATTGAAGACGATTTTGACATAGTTCTTTTAGATTTGAAATAATATTTCACAATATTAATATTTTTACTGTTTTTTTTATCAAATAAATGCAGTCTTGGTGAGCATAAGAGACTTTTTTCAAAAACATTGAAAAAAATGTAACTTTTTAATAGTAGTGTTCTGGTATTAATAAAAGTTACACACCTCATGTATGTGTTTACAGTTTGATCAGCAGTGGCAGTACCTTTGGCGGTTATCCAGAGCCTATGCAGATGCACATGATTTTGCCATGGACCTTACAGAGAAGAAGAGCTACGCTGAAAACGGTAATCACCGCTTTCATGATTATGGGTTGATATGTATCTGTATCATATGAATGCTGTTCCGTTATACCCCACACAGTGGAACTCTTGGATAACACTGGGAAAGCGTGCCTTCCCAGGCGAGAGGGACGCTGCTGAAGCCACATCCCGCCCGAAGGGAGGCAACATGTGGAAAAACACCTATGGAATGGCCGGATTCACTGCCCCCTCCGGCCAGTCCATATGTGTATTTCCACATGTTACCTCCCTGGCTTATTCTCCCTGGCAGAATTTTTAACTCAGCTGATTGCAGAGGCTCTAAGGTTGGTCTCTGAAGTGCCGAAAGGACCAGAGACAAATCCCAAGAAGGTATAGAGAGCGGGCGAGGAGGACTTAGTCTCCTCGCCCCCCTCAGGAATCTGACGATCAGGTTGTGCTTTCCCAATGACTTACCTTCAACTGCATATGCTGCGATAGTGGCAACATACACTTTAAGGGTGGTGGGAGACAGCCTTCGCTCCAATCCTTCTTGCAGGAAGGAAAGCACAGCTCTGATCGAGCAAGTTCCGGGGTTCTTCTCGTGAGAAGAACACCAGTCAACAAATAGATTCCACTCCAATGTATAGAGGCGCCTCATAGAGGGGGCTCTAGCGGAAGTGATGGTGTCAATTACCGCTGGGGGTAGGTCACCTAGAACCTCCATGTCCCGTCCAGGGACCAGACATGGAGTTTCCAGGGGTCTGGACGTGGGTGCCATAGGATGCCCCGTCTCTGAGAGAGCAGGTCCTCTCTCAGAGGAATGGGCCAGGGAGGGGCTGTCGCGAGGATCACTAGCAGGCCAGGAATATAAATGGCACGAAGCGACCTCAGATGCTTCTGATTCCAAAGGAGGAGATGGTGGGCAAGTTGTGACATGCGATGGGTGTAGACAGTTGCAGTGCTGTCCATACGGACCAGTACATGCTTGCCTAGTCGTGGCGTTTTGAAGCGGCCCAGTGCAAGATGTACTGCTAACAACTCGAGGCAGTTGATGCGCCAATGCAGTTGAGGCCCCGTCCACACACCTGAAGCTGCATGCACATTGTACGTGAGGCGCGCTGTCATGTTGATCAAGTTCTTTTCCATACCGAGAAAAGAGATCATCTGCCCGGGGGTGAGTTTGCTCTTTTCCCAGTTGACCCGAAGCCTTAGGTGGCTGAGGTGACTGAGCACCATGTCCCTGTGTTCGCACAACTGCTCTCTCGACTGGGCGAGAATAAGCCAGTCGTCGAGGTAGTTGAGAATGTGAACACCACGCTCGCACATGGGAGCAATGGCCGCCTTCACTACTTTCGTGAAGACACGGGGCGACAGGGCCAGCCCGAAGGGTAAGACTTTGTACTGATATGCCCGTCCCTCGAGTACGTGTCCTTCAGGTCGATCGCTGCAAACCAATCTTGGGGACGGATGCATTTGAAAATGCGTTTCTGCGTAAGAATCTTGAACGGCAGCCTATGTAGGGACCGGTTCAGGACACGCAGGTCCAAGATTGGTCGTAACCCACCTCCTTTCTTGGGTACAATGAAGTACGAGCTGTAGAAGCCGGTCTAAATATTGGCTGGAGGGAATGGCTCGATCGCGTCCTTCGCCAGTAGGACTGCGATCTCTGCCCTGAGGACAGGGGCACTGTCCGCCAGAACATGGGTGAACAGAATGCCCTTGAACACTGGGGGACACGGGGAAAACTGAATCGCATAGCCGAGTCTGATAGTACGGTTGAGCCAGTGTCTAGAGGAAGCGGACGCTGGACACAATTGCATCGCAATGGCACGCTCCACCGGCGGGACATCCACATACCCCTTAGCCGTTCTGCCGTCGAGGGTGGTGAGGAGGGAGGCACTTTGTAAATACTTCTGTATAGCACTTTGGTCAACTTTGGTTGTTTGAAAGTGCTTAACAAATAAAGTTGGATTGGATTGGATTTAAGGAGCCACTAGGGTGGCTTCTGGCACTACTCATGCACTTCCTTAGCTACTCATGCACTTCCGGAAAGAATGGTACCGGGGCGGCGCGCTGAAAACCAACACGGCCCGCCCCGAGAAACCAATCTTCCAATCGGGAAGGTTCGAGACTTGGTGAAGGGTTCCACGCAAGCCCGACCTTCTCGGCGGCCAGGGAAAGTATAGCCGCCCATGGATCAGACTCGGGCAACGCTACACTACTCTACACTACTACACTAGGGGTAGCCGCGGTGTAATCGAGTACACACTCAGGGAACGCCCACCGAGACGACACACACACACACAATCTGCCGTGCTGTTAAAACAGCAGTTGTGAGACAATATGCTCGCGGCCACCGCTAATCGCGCTGTCACACTAACACTGGAACAGAGTCTTTATTTTCTCTCTTCTTTCAACGTAGCAGCAGTCTGCAGAACTCAGTCAAACAAAAGCTCGGCTCTGAAGCGAAATACAATGAGTGTGCGCGCCTGCTTCCTGTTTACGTTACGTAGAACGTGAGCGACTGAAAGGGAACACTCTTAATTTGGGTGCACTCTCCATCTCTGCCTTTGCTTTCTGTTCCTTTTTGTCCTCTCTCCCTGCTAATTAAATGTAACACAATATCAACTCAGTCCATGTGTGTATGGAAGGACAGGATCAACTAGTTCAGTTTCTGATCCTTCTTTTCTTTTGTGTCTTTAATTACTGTTCTCCAGTCTCTTCTCTGTATGAAAGCTTCATTAGCTATGTTTTCATCCGAAGTTGCAAATTTAACTTATGCACAAAGATTTGAACCAAGCAAATTTATTTCTCAAAAATGGTTGACATACATAAAAGTACTGTCCCGCTTTACTTAACATAAACATAAATTGTAAGAATATATCTAATTATGATGAATAACAGTACAAGATAAGGCTATTATTAGCAGCCCCAAACTAATATTTGCTAATACATAACATTTAAGTTGATATGATGACAACAGTCATCCAAAATATAGAAAATAACAAAATAAAGGAAAACAAAGTGGTATTTTGTAAATTACATTTACCATGATGGTAAATGCACAATACTAACATGAACTGTTAATTAACATATGGACACTGATTCTGATGAATAGAATGAACATCATACCTCTATATAAATCTTTCCCAGCATGACATACCAGTTACATAATTTATTGGTATTGATTTAGTCTACTGAAATGCTGTATTTGATTTAGTCTACTGAAAAATTTAGAATGCCCCCAATATTCAAGACAAGGGGGCAAAAATACCTCTGGATATCTTTTATATTTATATAATTTAATATAGTTAATCAGTATCACACGAAGAGTGCCATTTTTCTCCAAATATCAGCATAATTACAAATGTGATGTTGATTTTATACAACAGTTCAATGAACAAGAAGTTAATATTAAGTGACTTATGTTTAGACACAGTATTGCCTGTTTTTGCTCTATTTTGCTGAAAAAAAATAGTTCCATAAAAAACCACAGGTCTGTTTTGCGTCTTTGCGTAACACACGGCGGTGTTTTGTGAACCAATCAGTTAAATGAATGATTCAATGACTCACTCATTTAGATAGTCAAATGCTTCGTTCCTGAATGTGTGTGTCTCATTTTGAAGGCTGCATCCTCCGGAGGTCACATTTGTCAACCGCATACGTCATAGGGGATGTCTTATTTCAGAACAGAAACCATTATAAAATTGAAGGTTATTCCTAGTGAAGCATAAATTGTTGTCATTTCTTAATGACTTTGGAATGTAGTGGTCGGTATACTGAAACAAAGCAGCCTCAATGACGTATGCAGCGGACAAATGCGACCTCCGGAGGATGCAGCCTTCAAAATGAGACACGGCTAAAGACTCGCTCATTAACAGTGACTTGCTGCCACCTACTGACTGTGAGAAAAAAAATAAACCTTTTAATTTTTTTAATCATTTCAAAAATCAATATTATGTTTAAAACATCAAAACATTTATGCTTTTTGTAACTGCAGGTTAAATGCACTCATTTCCCCTCTGAGCTGCATTAAACCGTCTGTGTAAATAAATACATCTAAATGTCACTTCAGATGCAGCTTCTGTGTTTCCTCTGCATTGCAAAGATGCATTTTGTTGATACTGATTTAATTTAATTTGTAACATTATAACATTGCATACAGAATAATAATTCTAATTTAATTTATTGATTCAATTTAAGATTTTGACACAACATATGATGCATACATTTATTTAGATTTAAAAATGGCTTTATAAAGGTAAAAGTTAAAAATCAATTTAAACTTATTGGAAAAGATCATTTCTGTCACTGCTGCGAACTGACCACTGCACAGAATATGAAGAACTTTAGGAGTCAGCTGTTCACAGCAGTCCTAAACCTGCCAAGGTACCAACACAATAAACAAATTCAGCAAAACATCGTCTAATTATCGTTGTCGATAAAATCCCAGAAAATATCGAGATATCGTTTTTTTGTCATAGAGGGGTTTATTTGGTAAACATGTTTCCATCGTAGTTTATGCACGTCTTCTTATTGGATAAAAAAACTGATTTGGCTTAATTAAGCTCGTGTTTTTTTTTTACGTGCATATTTTGAATTTATGAGCATCTTGGCATTTCCTTCCAGCATTTTTTTTTATACGATATCCCAAACTGCTCATAAAAATAGTTGGATGGAAACATAGCTAATGTCAAAGAGTTTGGAAGCAGATCAATTATTACTGCTATTTAAAAATGTTTATGAAGTACTGTATGTTTTGTTAGTCCATCTCTGAGTAGGTGTGTGATCATCTTCTACAAAAGGAACCTTTTAATTTAGTTTTATTTAGGCTATAGGAGTGATAAAAGATTGGATGCTGCTGGAGTGTCACGTCTTGTTTATTTTGTTTGATTTTTCATTTCAGGAAAAAAAATTGGTGAGGAGGCAATATCCATCAATCCACTGTGTGCAGAATGTCATCAGTGGTGAGTTCATGTATTTAATTAGTTTGTTGTCCAATTAGGCAGTTTTACATAATAATTTTTATTTATCACTGCGTGATTGAATAATTGTTTTTAAGTTCGTAGCATTATGAGTGATCAAGACTTTTTTTTATCAATTTATGAAAATTTAAACAGTTTTATGATTTTTTTTCAATTTATGATTCTCAAACAAGAACATTTTGGGAAAAAAATAGAGGGATGTAAGAAATTGTAGCTTTACCGCTTCAGCTCACTCATTTACATATGCGTTTTGTCCATAGAAATGGTTTATTTAGTAATGTAAAGCAGCCTGACTGTCTGATGGTTTCCCGGGCACCACAAGTAGATGTGACTAATCATTAATCAAATTCGTTTCAAATTATTTACATTATCGATAATGATAGATTGTCATTTAGTCATTATCAGATGGAATCAATGTGGATGCCGTTGAAATTCTGCAGCAGAGTGATCTCATCTCACATCATTATCTAGTCTCGTGTATACTTCATTTAGCCAAGGCTTCAAAGCCGACTCCATATTACAAATATGTTAGACCTATCACTTCTGCCACTAAAGATTGCTTTATTAATAATATTCCTGATCAATTTCATCTCCTCAACATCCCAGAAAGCTTAGAAGAACTCGATATTGCAACAGAAACTTTTGACTCTCTCTTTTCAGGCACTTTAGACACAGTTGCTCCTTTGCGCTTAAAGAAGATTAAAGAAAATAGTCCAATGCCGTGGTACAACGAGCACACTTGGGCCCTTAAGAGAGAAAGCCAGAAAAATGGAGCGAATCTGGAAGAAAACAAAACTAGAGTTTTTTTTCAGATTTCATGGAAAGAGAGCACAATTGCGTACAGAGAGCCCTTAAAAACTGCTAGATCTGCTTCAACCCCAGACGTTTCAAAGCAGCACAGCAGTAATGACTTTAAGAACTTCTTTACTTACAAGATTGATAATATCAGGGAGAAAATTTTAACTATGCAACCGTCTACTACAGTATCACATCAGACAGTGCATTGTAGTCTCCCTGAGGAAAAATTTGATTAATTCATTGCTATAGGAGAGGAAGAATTTTCTAAACTCGTTAAATCATCTAAATCGGCAATATGTATGTTAGACCCTATACCGCTATTGAAAGAGATGCTTCCAGAGGTCATAGATCCTCTTCTTAATATTATTAATTCATCTTCGTCATTAGGATATGTACCAAAAACTTTTAAGCTGGCTATGATTAAACTGCTTGTTAAAAAAAACACAACTTGATCCTTCAGAATTAGTCAATTATAGGCCGATCTCGATTCTACCTTTTCTGTCAAAGATGCTAGAAAAGGCAGTATCCTCACAACTATGTTCCTTTTTAGAAAGAAATGGTATCTGCAAGGATTTCTAGTCAGGATTTAGATCATATTATAGTACTGAGACAGCTCTCATCAGAGTCACAAATGATTTGCTCTTATCATCCGATCATGGTTGTATCTCTCTATTAATGTTACTCGATCTTAATGCCGCATTTGATACTATTGATCACAACATTCTTTTAAATAGACTTAAAAATGATGTTGGCATTAGTGGAATTGCATTAGCATGGTTTAAATCATACTTATCTGACCGTTACCAGTTTGTAGCAATAAATGGAGAGATCACAAGTTCAGTATGGAGTACCACAAGGCTCAGTACTAGGACCAGTGCTGTTCACTCTGTACATGCTACCCTTGGGAGATATCATTAGGAAGCATGGCATTAGTTTTAACTGTTATGGTGATGATATTCAACTCTATATTTCTTCACGCCCTGACGAAACTTACCAATTCACAAAATTAAAGGAATGCATAGCTTATATAAAAAACTGGATGAATAGTAATTTCCTACTACTTAACTCTACTTAAAAACATACTTCTAATTATTGGACAAAAAACCTCCTCACGTAATAACCTAGAATACTGTCTAACACTTGATGGCTGCTCTGTCAAACCTTTGTCGTCGGTTTGGAACCTGGGTGTGCTCTTTGATACCAAACTTTCAATCTGTAAAACCACATTCTTCCATCTTAAAAGTATATCTAAATTACGTCATATGCTCTCAGTGACAATTGCGGAACAATTAGTTAATGCGTTCATGACATCAAGGTTAGATTATTGTAATGCTCTTATGGGTGGTTGCCCTGCATGCTTAATAAATCAGAGTGTCCGCGGGGTCTTAAAGTATTAAAAGTTGATAAATCAATTTAGAGAAAATTAAGGCCCTTAAAAAGTATTAAAAAGTCTTAAATGCCATTTTCCAAGGTATTTAATTTTGTATCATCTTTTCGTTATGTATATTTGTCCATAAAGTATAAAGTTTGCCTGAATTTAAACATTGCGTCGGCCAATAGTGGGGTTCTGTGTAGTTTATGGAATCCTGCTAGATATGACGTCATCTGTTACCGCGCTTCATGATTTACTGCTGCGGGATAGCGCATATGTCCCGTACGCATGGTTGTTAAACAACATCGTTGTCTAATAGGGAAATTAAATATACGCCACAAGCTTAAGTTGCATCTTAAGGTTTTCTTTCAGTTGAAAAAATTAAACAATATGTATAAACAAAAAATGTAAAGAAGCATTTAAGATCAATCAGTAGCCTACGAAAGGGGAAAAACGCTAATAAAACAGACCGTTCCTCTTATCGCACAGAACGAAGGTATACACTCGAGTCAACATAATATTTATCTTGTTTATATTGTTTCACTTTCATGTTTAGAAAAACAATAATATTCACATGCTCGAGTAGAAAATGCGCTGACAGACATTGCAGGGACACAGTGACAGATAACAAAGTTTCTAACAGCACTTCTCGTTTTCTGTTAAGGACTGCTTCTTTAACGAAACTTAAAGGAAGCATATGTGTCAAAATCATTTTGCTGAGTAAATAATACCTAGAACATCAAAATCGACTGCTGGCGGTAGATCCTTTTCCTATTATCAAAACTCTGGAACAGTCTTCCTAATATTGTCCGGGAAGCAGACACACTCTGTCAGTTCAAATCTATACTAAAAACACATCTCTTTGACCTAGCATACACATAACACATTATAAACTTGTAGAATTTAATGTTAGGCTGCATAGATTAGGTCAGCCGGAACCGAGAACACTCCCCATAAATCCTGATGTACTCACTACATTATAAGAAGAATGGCGTCTACGTTAATATTAGTCTTCCTGTTTATCCCGAGGTTTACCGCAGTCCGCCAGATCCAGGCCGTATCCAGATCTAATGAAGACAACGCATTCTTGAAGTGTCAACTAGTCTCTCCCCTGTGAAGGCCTCCTTCTCCTTCCCTTTACCTCTGTACAGATAAAACGTCAAAATAGTTCCGGTTCACATGGCAACTCGGAAACGATAAATTCTGTATTATAAATTTGTAAATAAACAAAAAGAACTATAGACTAAACACGTAATACGCATGTGCACATCATTCTATATATAGTGTATGTGTGTGTGTGTGTGTGTGTGTGTGTGTGTGTGTGTGTGTGTGTGTATTAGAGATCGACCGGTTCATCGATTTTGCCGATTAATCGGCACCGATAGTTGATTGGTGTAACTATCATTATCGGTAAAAATCCACACCGATAGTTTTTCCGGGTTCCGTCCGTTGCTGGAGCGGCTGAGAACTGTGCGGAGTCATTACACAGTACGAGAGCGCTGAGAAGAGACTGCTGGCATTATACAGTGCGAGAGTGGCCTCTAGAGTACAAATAACAAACTATCACTGGCTGAGTTGTTTACGTTAGCACGTGAGGCTGCGTGCAGCAAGGAGAGAACATGCAGCACAGACAGCGCGTACACTTCAGACGTGCATTTAAAAAACAGACAGCGAACGGTATGAATACATAACACTAAAGTGTATTGCCATATCATTATAAAGTAATTAATTTGTTGACTAGATGCTGCATCAGCAGAGAAAGAACAGAAGTATGTTTGCCGTCGAGGCTGAAAGGACTCTAACATGACCTCAGTCAAGTGGTTATAACAATGTGACAAAAACACACGCAGATCTGACCCAAATATTTTATGTTGCAATTGTTACCATCTATTTGCATTATTTTTTATCCAGCTGGTCACTTTTATGCATTCATTAGCCGACGAAGTTGCATATTTAAAACTAGTGACGTGATTGCTTTCTCAACATTGATATGTTCATGTAAGTTAGCCGACAAACAAATCAGAAACGCGTTCGATTTAAGTTCTTCTTTTTTTTATCACTACAATACATCTTGTTATTTTGATTAGATAATCATCAAGTGTTCTAAAATAGAAGCAAATAAAGTGAGAGACTATACATAGGCTATATTACGTATACGTAATATAGGTCTTTATTAAATTTTAATGGCCATCTTTAAGAATGACTGAGTGGAATTATATGAAATGGTAACACTTTACAATAAGATTCCATTTTTAGCATTAACTAAGGTTAATAAAAGTTGTAGAAGTATTATTCATTGTTAGTTTGTTAATTCAACATTTACTAATGCATTTGAAGTAATTTTTTTTCAAAGTAATGCATTCGAGTTTTAATTCTTATTTTATCTGTTATTACCTTAGTTAATGTACTATGAGCTAACATGAATGATAAAGGTTCAATTGTATTGCATAATGCATATAGTTCATGAAAGCTAGCTAATACATCCTTGTTAACAAATGCGACTTGCAAAGTGTTACCTATGAAATTTACGTATGTTTCTTATTTATAGCTAACAAAACTTGTAATATTTTAATGTTTAAATTATATTCTATATAGAGTTTGTTCTGTAGAACTTCTTATTTTAATATATTCATATTTATATATTTATTTAATTTAGCACATTTCAGTTCAGCACTGTTTTACTTGTGAGTGTTATGTTTGTTTTTAATCCAGGATCCATTTTAAAAAATATTGGTTGAATTATCGGTTATCGGCATTTACGGTCAAACCTAAATATCGTATTGGTAAAATCCACTATCGGTCGACCTCTAATATATATATATATATATATATATATATATTAGTGCTGTCAAACGATTAAAATATTTAATCGCGATTAATCGCATTAATGTCATAGTTAACTCGCGATTAATCGCATTTAATCGCACATTTTTATCTATTCTAAATGTCTCTTGATTTCTTTTTGTCCCATTATTTTTTCTCATTTTAATGCTCTTATCAACATGGAAAAGTGGATCGGCTTGCTTTGTGCAAATGTTTTTTATTGAAAACAACATTGGCATATATTGTGTTCAATTTCACACTAAAACATTCTTACTTGGAGCAAATAATCTCTCACACAATGTAACACTGTCCATCAATAAAAGGGTGAAAGAAATACTGACGAGGTCCTGATATTGACGAGGGGGCGGAGAATTCGCATCAGCTGTGTGTGTGTGTGTGTGTGTGTGTGTGTGTTTGGCCATCATCAAGTGGTATTTCAGACTGGACGTGCTGCGATGATGATAGCTCAGTTCACAACGACAAAACACACAGATCACTTGGGTCTCGTCAATGGAACCATTTGGCAACTTTTTAAAAGTAAACGTTCCATTCAGAATATATTGGCATCCATTTCGGTGTCTCGCGCTCGTCATCCACTCAAAACTGGACGTTTTGAACGTTCCTATAACATTCAGAAATAACGTTTTTATAACTTAATGGGAACGTTATGAAAACGTTCTTATAACCTAAAATTGTTAGCTGGGGAAGAGGAGAGATTCGCGATTGCACTGAACACGTTTTAAGTGCAGGCACATATTGTCTGAGCGAGCCCAGAGAAAATTCTAACAAGAGCAGCGTGTATCTGAGAGCGCGCGACTCGAGCAGAGAGATTCGTGCTCGGCACATTATATTCCACGCGCGAGCAGAGAGATTCGCGCTCGCGCATCCGGCTCGCAAGCCCAAACAAGTGCGTGCGGCGTGCCTGTTGTTTTGTTTCCGGTCTAGCTAGATCCGCTTGCGCTTTCAAAACGTCCATGCCGCGTCCTATTGCAAAAGCATGTGAAAAAAAACCTACAAAGTTTGCTAGGCCAAAAAGACCGTTAATCGCGCGATAAAAAAATTAACGCCGTTAAAATGGGTTTGCGTTAACGCCGTTAATAACGCGTTTAACTGACAGCCCTAATATATATATATATATATATATATATATATATATATATATATATATATATATACACTCACCTAAAGGATTATTAGGAACACCTGTTCAATTTCTCATTAATGCAATTATCTAATCAACCAATCACATGGCAGTTGTTTCAATGCATTTAGGGGTGTGGTCCTGGTCAAGACTATCTCCTAAACTCCAAACTGAATGTCAGAATGGGAAAGAAAGGTGATTTAAGCAATTTTGAGTGTGGCATTTGAGTGTGGCATGGTTGTTGGTGCCAGACGGGCCGGTCTGAGTATTTCACAATCTGCTCAGTAACTGGGATTTTCACGCACAACCATTTCTAGGGTTTACAAAGAATGGTGTAAAAAGGGAAAAACATCCAGTATGCGGCAGTCCTGTGGGTGAAAATGCCTTGTTGATGCTAGAGGTCAGAGGAGAATGGGCCGACTGATTCAAGCTGATAGAAGAGCAACTTTGACTGAAATAACCAGTCTTTACAACCGAGGTATGCAGCAAAGCATTTGTGAAGCCACAACACGCACAACCTTTAGGCCGATGGGCTACAACAGTAGAAGACCCCACCGGGTACCACTCATGTCCTCTACAAATAGGAATAAAAAGCCTACAATTTGCAATAGCTCACCAAAAATGGACAGTTGAAGACTGGAAAAATGTTGCCTGGTCTGATGAGTGTCGATTTTCTTGGCACACTTCAGGCCCCTTAGTGCCAATTGGGCATCGTTTAAATGCCACGGCCTACCTGAGTATTGTTTCTGACCATGTCCATCCCTTTATGGCCACCATGTACCCATCCTCTGATGGCTACTTCCAGCAGGATAATGCACCATGTCACAAAGCTTGAATCATTTCAAATTGGTTTCTTGAACATGACAATGAGTTCAGTGTACTAAAATAGCCCCCACAGTCACCAGATCTCAACCCAATAGAGCATCTTTGGGATGTGGTGGAACGGGAGCTTTGTGCCCTGGATGTGCATCCCACAAATCTCCATCAACTGAAAGATGCTATCCTATCAATATGGACCAACATTTTTAAAGAATGCTTTCAGCACCTTGTTGAATCAATGCCACGTAGAATTAAGGCAGTACTGAAGGCGAAAGGGGGTCAAACACAGTATTAGTATGGTGTCCCTAATAATTCTTTAGGTGAGTGTATATACACTTTTTTTTTTCTTCAAGGCTTGCACCTTGGAACGTATTTCAAGGTGTGCATTCTCATTCTCGGGCCAGAGTGCGTTAAGGGTTTTCTGTTAAAACGGTGTGGTGTAAGCGGCCCCTAATGCCTGGTTCAGATTACACGATTCTTTTGTCTTTTACGATAGTCACTGTGTCAGATTACGCGATTTTGACTACTAAAATCTTGTCGTGTCGTGGACAAGAAACATGTCAGACTACACGTTGCTTCCTGACCAGTCATCGCGTGCCGTCTTTAACGATGCACGTGATGTCATTGAGAAGGCGAAACTATAGCGAGTGACTTCCGGAAACGAACGTAAACAAACAATGGATGTGGCGGTGAGTGTTGTATTGGCTGTCCTGTGTTCAGAAAACTTAAAAAAAGAAAGAAAACCCGACAATGGACACGTTCCTGGATTGCTCGAAGTGGACAGTATTGGCTGTCAATCCTCCACAGAGAACTTGAGGTAAAATATTGTTTTCTTACGAACCTTTCCTCCATGTCATAACTCCACCTAGTAGCACCATCGTCTCTCTTTCGTTTCGCCATTTTTGAAAGTTGTGTACGGAAAAGCTTCTGTGCTCCTATTGGTCAACCTCATACATGTGACGGAACCCGTCGTGGACGACCGTTAAAAAAATTAAACATGCTAGCCTTTTTGTCGTGATGTTGTGAAGCATCGCAGACGCGATGTAGGTTGTCGCCCACTATGACACACTATACGAGATGATGCGATCGAATCTTGCGTCCCGACGCCCGTTGTCGTTTACGAATCCCCACGAGACCCTACGTCAAACGGATCGTGCCAAAATTGGGCTAAAATCGTGTAATCTGAACCAGACATAAGTCAATATCTAATGATCTTTGCAACGGAAGTGAATCGATCAAAACTAACTTTAGCTGGACAATAACTTTATTCTAGAGCTGCTGTAAAGTCAAAACAGTCTCCATTACTTTCATTTCCTATTATCCCTGTAAAGCTGCTTTGAAACATTCCATATTGTTAAAAGCACTATATAAATGAAGGTGAATAGATGTTATCGAGTAGTTGTTGCAGCCCTACTATAAACTGTAAACTTGTTGTTTTTTTCATCTGCTATATCTCTGGTGCCTGTGTTTTTTTTTTTTTTTTGATTTTTCCCACCTATTTAAAATAATTATATCCCAGCACTTCCCACACCTCTTACTGACAACTTTTTGCGTAGTGTAGACTTTACTGTGACATTCTATGGCCCTTTTTTCCCTCAACAATTTCAATGTCCTCAAGTTGGATTCGAGAGGATTGCAAATCTGTCCCTCATAAGTTAAACATATTTACATACTTGTTTGTAGCACCTGGGCTCCTGTGTGTATTTTTGGGTATCTGAATATGTGGGTGTGCTTGTATGTGGGTGTCCTGCACCGGAGGTGATTTTCAGGCCTGTCCCTTTGGATATACTCATCTTACAAAACTCTCTTGATAGCATCACCACACCCCAGGAATGTAAACACATCCAAAGACAGCCCCAAGCTTACATGACACACACACACCTTCTTAATTGCAGTTGCTTGAAATTTCTGTGCTTTTATTCCATAATTACTGTATATACACTACAGTTGTAGACACTAATGTCAAAAAATGTGTCTTGCGCACCAAATAAAAATAAAACAGAATGATTTTTGAAGGATTATGTGACCCTGAAGACTGCAGTAGAGGCACCGATATACTTCAAGTGAAATCAAAGACCGAACTGGGGTGCCATTTCATACAAAATCAAGCCAAATCAAAGTTTGTTAGGGGAGTTCGAAACAGCTTGCCAAAGCAAACTTTCTGGAAAAGTTTGCTCCAGCTGGTAAATGCTTTCATACTACCTTTGGCCCTTGGTGATTATCTAATAGGTAGGTGTAACTCTAAGGCCTTTGATGTGGAAATCTTCTCCGGTTCATTTCATCTGATCTGTCAAGGTCAGACATCCACGAGTGAAAACTAAAGAGAAACACGAGAGAAATTAAATTGTAATTCTAAATAAAAGCAACACTGACACTGTTTTTTTCATGTTTAATACTGTAAAGCTGTTTGGTTTACTTGACAGGAGTGCCGAGCAGGTGCAAATATTCACATCGCTATGATCAGATGCTTTCTAAACTGCTGTTTTCTCACTGATGTCATTTTTAGTTGTGTTTATTTTGTTATTTAGAGGAAAGCGCACAGCACAGATTTACATATTCATCTAAACGCTGCTCTCAGCAGCGTTGCCGGCGTTGGGATGTTCGGTATCAGTAAACTGCTGCAAAGGTATTTCCAACTTCTTTTTACCCCTAAACGAAGAACAAAAAAGAACTTAGCTGTGAGTGTATCGGGGCCTTAACGATGCTCAAAATTAAGCTTTGCCATCACAGGAATAAATTACACTTAAAATACATTAAACTATATGGGGCGGTTTCCCGGACAGAGATTAAACCTAGTCCTAGACTTAAATGGCCCTTTAAACCAGATGAACAGAAATCCGCTTTCTCTGTCATGGCTTTAAATAGTCCTAGATTTAGTTTAGTCCAGAGTTTAATAAACTGATTTGCTGGAGGAAGATTGGAGTTACCCCAGGACTAAATTGAGGCTTAAATTAAACCTACCAGGAGGCAGGTTTAACTTCAGATTAACAGTGTGTTTCAAAGAAGACACATATATTACTAGTATATATATATATATATATATATATATATATATATTAATGGCACCCCTGGTAAATATGATCAAAAATGCTTGTAAAAAATGTATTTACATTTCTTTTCTTTTATTCCATAGCTGATGTGTGCAGTTTATGTAGCTTGCTTGAAAATAATTTTCTCTTGTTTAGTAAAGTTTTTTTGATTGCAGTATTTTTCTGATGCCATTTTTTTCCTTGTATTTGCTTCTCTCAGTTCCATGCAATTTTTAGCTTTTCTTGGTTCATTCCATGTTTTATAGGCAACCTCTGTCATGCTAATTCAGATTAGTACAGTTGGTTTTAAATTAATCTGGTTTATTTTAGTTCAGGACTCCATAGTCCAGGTGTGACTAATCTGTACTTAATCTGTGCTACAGAAAGACATTTTTTAAGTCACGGTTAACTATTCTAGATTAAGGCCTACTCCTGTCTTAATTTAAACCCTGTCCGGGAAACCGCCCCATATATGTATAGTTTAATATATAAATATTACCTCACATTGAAAGTCCAGTGATGACAGTTTCATCTGATGGCAAGCAGCCTGTTAAATTTCTCTCATTTGAAAGCAGTCAGTTGCAAGACAGCTTTCTTTAGATCAGATCAGTTTTGGCTCTCTTTAGTTTAATTCGTTGTTGAGCTTTAAGGTTTGACTATTTACAGTGGCCAGTTATTAAATACTATAATATTAAGTGTTGCTGTGGTCATAATCTCTGTGATTTGTTGTGTGTTTGCATTTGTTTGGTTACAGGGTGTCTTAATGAAGGTATGTTTACTGTTCTCGGTATTTTGCCAGTTTAAATCCCTTCACAATGCTTTCCGTTCCCTCACAAATGCCAGGATTATCAAATAGACCACAAACATGTACATTACAGCTGCTTTTATCTGTCCTTGGCATTACAGTTGCTTTTCATTGAGGATCTAGCCTTCAATTGCACACTGCCATGTGTTGTTTGTGTGTGGCCATATTCATATATTCATGAGCAGATCCAATTTCAGTGTAAATCAGAAGTAAAACATTTTACATTTAGTGATTTAAATTCAAATAGATGTACACTACTCTTCTAAAGCTTGGAGTCGGTAAGATTTTTTCAATGCTTTCTTATTCTCACTAAGGCTGCATTTATTTGAATGAAATAGAGTACAAAAAAAAAAGTATTGTAAAATATTATTACAATTTAACATAAATATTAATTTGTTTTCTGTTGTAATATAATGTAATTTATTTCTGTGATGGCGAAGCTGAATTTTCAGCAGCATTACTCCAGTCTTCAGTGTCACGTGATCCTTCAGAAATCATTCTAATATGCTGATTTGCTGCTCAAGAAACATTTATTATTATTATCAATGTTGAAAACTGCTGAAAGGGATCATTGGATGCAAAATTCACTTTTATGTGGTGTTTGCAACCATGAAAAAACAAATCCATTCACTCCTTAAAGTCTAAACACTCTCAATAATCAATCCATTTGGATTTTCTGAGCAGTATGATGTCATAATTATCATGCTCCGCCCACGACCACTGACTGACTGTCCTGTATTAGGATATTTCTGCCCTCAGCCATTCCACACCCCCTGTGGAAGAGAGGGGTGGGGTGAGCAGTTGCTCATTATCATTTAAAGAGACATGCTCCGAAACGGGTTGTTGTGAGCTTTTTTTGAGGAGGTAAAAACGGTGTTGTTTTACACAACCATTGAGGAATTTTAAACAAAGTATATTACAAACTTTACATGAACGCCCTAAAGAATCATACTAACTTGTGGAAAATGGGCGTCCGATGACCCCTTTAATATTCTTGTTGAAATCGTGATACTTGATTTTTCAGTATTCTTTGATGAATAGAAAGTTTATTATAAATGTCTTTACTGTAATTTTTTGACAAAGTTTCTGTATTCTTGCTGAATAAAGCCTTACTGAGCCTTGGACAGTAGAATGATTTACACAGGTAATCAATTGTATATTAGACAATTTGAACAAACAACTAACCAAGTATTAAAGGGGAACCTGGCAACTCTAGCTATTTCTTTGCTGATTTTCACTTTTTTTGTCGCATATTGTCTCAACGAGCTTCTCCTACAGCTGTGGGATGTATATTTCACAACACTGTCATAAAAAAAAACCACTTGCGGCACCTTCCCCCCTTTCTACCGCTGCTCATGTACATTTGTTATTATGGGAGCCGGCCAACTTTATCATGTGTAGCTATGTCTACCGAGGTGGATAATACATCATAGACAGTATCATATGGCGTGTGTCGAATTGTCGAATTGCCGTAAAGCAGTTTGTGTTTCTCGCTCGTTCTCGCTTCTCATGAGACTTCCTTTTTCCAACTTACCGGGACGTTAGTCCCCATGTTGCAAGGTTAGTTTTCCGCCTGGGAAAGCTGGGGGGAGCAGGAAAGTCACCATTCTCACCAGTACAGGTTATTTAACCATCCAAATGATTCTAAACGGTTTTAATAAGTTGAAATAGTTGCCAAGTTCCCCTTTAAATGTTCATACATTATCCAGCCAAAATAAATCATTCCTTAAAAGGTAAAACTTTTTTCTCATTTTTCTATTTTACAAATTTACTTATTTTGATTTATGTATGATAAAAAGGGGGAACATTTTAAATTGATAGTGGCTAGATATAGCTTAAGTCCCTTTTTCATAGTTTTTATTAAGTACTAGTCAAAAATCATAAATATGATTCCTTAGAAAAGTAATACAGTAGCACACATGGCTTCATAGAGACTTAGCAACCGCATAGCAACACCTTGGCAACCACACACAACTTTCTAGCATAATGTTGGGGCACTAGCCAGAAACTGTAAAGCTGTATCTTATGCAGTTGTATTTTTTTAACCTCTATCCAAAAGTCCTGATGCAATACAGAGTTTGTGTCCGTCTAGCTCTTCTTTTTATGTGTAATTAGTTCAGTTTATGGAGTTTGACATTTGTTTGGTCAGATTCTATATGGTCAGATACGTGTCATACTCAGGTTCTAGTCAGACTGTGAGTCTGATACTGCTCCATTGGGCTGTGATTATGGGGCGTGTGTCAACCGAACCAGGAAATAAAAGGCCTGTGCACTCAATTGGATAGACCTAGAACCAATCAGAGCAACGGAGTAAGTGACGTATGTTGAGAGCTAGATTCAAGTTGATAGATTAAACTTTTTCCGAATCCCGTAGGAAGGACGGTAAAAACATCTTTCCCATCGACAAATGCCTTGATCGCGGTTCTCTGTTCCTCTTCTATAATTAATGTGCTGTCTATATCTTCAATAACACACGCGATAGCGGAATATACACAACTCAATTCCCCAGCGGCAGCCATGAATTCAACCCAAGCGCTCTGATGACGTGGATGGTGGTACGAACAAATTTCTGTTCAGGCATAATAGAGTGCCGAAGTTATGACGTCACTTTGTAGGCCAAAACGCGGAAGTGAGTTAGCATTTTAGCACTTCCAGTTCCCTCGCCCTAAAGTCAATGGGTTTTTGCTAAATCGCCTGAAATAAGGTCTGTGGTTAACAAAGCCTCTAAATATTTTCACGTTTTGATCTATGACATAAAACACCAGTTATAACCTGCTTGTGGTTTTTTAAACTTTATTGTGTCTGCTTGTGTTTTTTTAAACTTTATATAGGCTTCAAAATGTATGCATTTTGGATTAACTTGCAAAGATTATCTTGGTAGACAAAACGTGTAAGGGTCACAACTCTTTGTTGAACACAGATCTTATTTTTTGCGATTTTCCAAAAGTCTATTGGGAAAATGCATAGCTTTTCGATCGAGGGAACCCATGCGCCGGTAACTTCCGAGTTGTCCTACAAAGTGACGTCATAACTTCGGCACTCTATAGCTCCTCAACGGATCGAGTCCAGACCGAACTTCCCGACCTACAAATTTTGTGGGCGGGTTTCGGGCTGGCATCCAGGCTAGTCAGATTCCCTTAGCTGATGGTTTCTGACAGTATCTCATGGTTTAAGAGCGACATTTATCCTTCAATTTCACGTCATAGCTGGTTTTCCTCGCACACAGAGTGGCAGTTTGACCTTGAATGGCAATGGCAGCTCTTGTCATTGAGACTTTACTGAATGCTCTGCCCAAGGTGACGAGAGAGAACTTTCTGTTCTGAGCCAAGAGGTGACGAATCACTTTAACTCTTAAACCTCTTTGTTTGTGGCCAGTTACTCAGGGGATTTCTCTGCCCATGAGGAAAATGCTGGTTAAACTTACATAAGCTTCTGACAGACACAAGTCTTACTGTTCTGCTGATTTTTTTTTCTTTTCTTTCTGTGTGGTGCATTTTTGTGTATGCTTGAGTGTGTATCAGTCTATATAATATTTCAACTCAACCGAAAGTACTCCAAGCAATTGTCAGAAACAACCTATGGCCAAACCACACATGTATTTGTACAAATATTTTTTTCTCCCTCTTCTATTGTCATTTTTGTTTTGATTTGTTTTTTTCTCTTCGATTTTTGTTTCTGTATTATATACGATAACAATATCGTATTATTGCTGTTAAAATAACTGTTGCAAATAAATATTTTTTAAATATGCATTATATATCTGTGTGTGTGTCTCAACTTTAAAACTTGCCGTCTCATATTTGGACCCTGCATTACCTGACATTTCTTATGAATCTTATTTAAACATAACATGACAAAATTAGTACAATGTAACTAATGTATAGATTAATATCTTTCCCTCATGTTATTTTTCTCTTTTTTATATATTTATTTTAGTTTTCAGCTCATTGTTCTTTTCTCATTAGTATTCTGATGACATTGAACATATTGTTAATACATTTTGTATATTGTTTACAAAGTTGTATGTCATCTCTGTATGTTTTGCAAAAAATAAAAATAATAAAATAAAGTAGGCTAGACTTTGAGCAATAAGCACGTCCCAGCCGGGTTCATCACTTATTGGGGTCCCCTGGAAACATTTCCGTTGTGGTCTGTGCTATCTGCAGCACGATTCTGTATTTGATTGTGTTGTGAACTTTTGCAGCGTGTTTCTGTATTGGGTTGTGTTGTGAGTATTTGGAGCACACATGTGTTGGGAAATTGATGAAGATGTTTTCTAAATTTGCAGGTGTTTTTTTCAATTTGCATGCGTTTTCTTCAGTTGCAGCTCTCTCGGCCACCGTACACATTTCAAGATAGAATAAACTTTACAGAAGTTTCACTAGAACACTGGAAACTGCCTGAAGCTCACAAAACCTCCCCGACCTGTTCTAAGCATGAAGAACTACATTAATAAAGTAAAAAACATCTGCTTGCTTTCTTTAACACTTTTTATGGATTGTATGGACGCATTCCGTCCTTCAATGAACTCGAACTCATCTGCGAACTCAGTTGTCTTTTTAAGAATGAAACTAGATTTGCACTTCCTGAAGGAAATATCAGTGCTTGCGATACAGCATAATAATACAGTTGTATGTACCGGGATTTAGACTTTGGTTCACAGTGACACCATCTTTGAACTTTAAAGGAAGTCATCAAAGGTTTAATAGATGCATGAATGCACCACTCACATGTAAGTATGCAAATAAATGCTACAAAGAATGCGTTCGAAAATGCCTAGGGGTGTGACAAGATCTTGCAATATTAAAATGTGACAATATTTCTCTTCAAGGTCAAAAACTGACTCGCGATATCAGCATGACAAAGTCTTTTAATGCACATGATCATTCCTTCTCATAAAGTAAAACTTAAGTGGCATTCATTACAAGATAATTATTGGTTAAAAAATTTTAAAATGCTGCATTGTTTTGCATTTTGTGACTTTCACTCGAATAAAATAAAAATGTTCTGGTCATATATTTCGTAAATGAAGATTTCTTAAAAATAATGTAAAAATATTTCCTCGTTCTCGTGACCCCACTATCGTGTATCGTATTGTCTCGTGAACTAAGTGTATTGTCGCACCCCAAGAATATGCATATCCAAAGCGACTTACAAATGAGGAACATCACGAGCAATTTATGATGCATAATTCAATATACACTGCCATTCAAAAGTTTGAGGGTGGTAAGATTTTTTTTAATGTCTCTTATGCTCACCAAGGCTCCATTTATTAACTGTGTTTGTAAAAAAGCTGTGTACAATAATAAATAAAGTAACCTTGTAAAATAACATTAGAAGGATTCTTTAATGGATGAGAATTTGAAAAATAAACATATATTTGAAAATAGAGATTTTTTTGTGACTTTATAAATGTATACTGTCAAATTATCAATTTATTGCATCCTTGCTGAATAGAAGTAGTGATTTCTTTAAAAAATAAAAAATGTTACTGACCTTAAACCTTTAAACAGTATTATATATTACATATTGCAATGACTGCATTTAAAAATATAATGATAGAATCAAAATGTGGTCATATATGTGTCTGTACCCAGCGGCATTCTGAGTATTATTAGATGCCGTGTAAACTGCTGTGAAAATTAATGTGAATTCATAAGTTGATTTAATATACCAATAGCTGTAGAGCATGTAATTTATTTTATATAGAGATTCCATTTATTAAAAAAGTATAAAGTTTATAAAAAAAAAAAAAAAATTTAACTGAATTTGTTGCAGGACCAATCTGGAGAAGAATAAATAATAGGAACTTCAATACATCGCTGCCTTGCATGCACATCTGTTGCTGGTTTATTTCTACGGGTATTCATTTCATACAGTATTTTTTTTTTTAGTTGATACTTTCTTGTTCACAAAGTATTATGGTAAACACTTTTTTTTTTATTAGGGATGTTTATTCATAATGCCTCTGTGGAGGGAAACCCCAGATTCCTAGATTGGGAAAATGTGTCAGGTGTGTGACAGCAGACATTCTGCCACCGGCTTCTATTGCTTAGCTGTGGTTAAATGTTCAGGCCTCTAGAGATTGCCAGAACATGACAGCAATTAATATAAACACTTCACAAACCAATCTGTGAAAGGAGGGGGAAGGAATTAGCCCCGGGAACATTGAGCAATCTTCTCCCCACCTGTACTCTCTCTGCCAGCAGTTGTTATTAGTAATCACTTCTGGTATGTCTTTATGTTGCTTCAGTTCATATTTATTTGGAATTCATCATGCTTGAGAAACATTAAAAGTTATTTTTGGTGATCTTTAACTTCATGTCCATGCAGTGACATTTTTAAAATAAGTAATCATGATTGTATTATTAGTTTTGGCTGTTTTCACTTTGTTAGCTCTGTTCCAAAACTTTTGTCTGTCTAACTTAACTACAACAAGTTCAATTTGGCATGTTGTTATGCAAATAGGGGCTTTAAAAGGGTACTTTTACATGACAACGATGCACCAAAAATGAATTTCTTTTCTTTGTGTTTTCCACGCACAGACGACAACATTGTCAAACATTGTCTGTGAAAACAACTAAAAAAGGTCGTATTATGCATTCCAGGCCAGTAGTTGGTGATGTCACTTTGTAAATTCACATTTTTGTAGTTTACACGGAAACGGTAACGTACAATTTGAATCCCGTTTTCAAAAGTTTGCGTTTTCAGGTCCCCAAAACACTGTTGTTGTGTTAATGAATAGTCAAAATATTTTTTTTTTTTTCATTTTTAGTTGAAAACGATATTGTGTAAATGGGTCCAAAGTGTAAGATCACTTTACAATAGGGTTTATTTTTTTAACATTAGTTAACATGGACTAAGAATGCACAATACTTCTACAGCATTTATTAATCTTAGTTAATGATAATCTCAAAATGTACTATATTTTTTAAGATACAAAGTTGTATCTGTTATAACATTAGTAAATGCACTGAGAACTATAACATTTTTATTAACTAACATTACCAAAGGTTAATAAATGCTTTAAAAAGTGTGTTATTTAATGCATTAACTAATGCTAACAAATGAAACCTGTAAAGTGTTATGAATGTATCTTTATAAACCCCTTTCATCTTGGGTAGCTTATTTCACTTAGCTTGTTGCAATGCATTTTGGGATTACATTATTCGTGAAGGATATATTTAATGCTGTCTTAGAATTTGGCCAAAGCAGCATAATATTAGAAATATGATTACTTTAAAATGCTGTCTATGTAGGCAGCAGACTTGGTTTTGTAACAGATCTGTTGATTTTAAGGTATTCACCCCCAGACCCCATTCACCCCCTTTTTGATGTTCTTTTGCATTTGGCCATCCTAGTTTTGGTGTAGAGAGTTTACTTTAACAGTCCTTCTTTGCACCATTGTGTCACAGTAGCCAATAGCCAGACAGAGAAATTGCTTAACCTTGAAGTTTTTGTTTGCTTTTGGAGGAAGTTTGTGAAATATGTTCTTAAACTGTCTGGCCTGCAGCGAAGTTCAGAGAAGTTCAGAGAACTAGCTCATCAACAAGGTGATGCAATATTCATTCTCAGTCATCCTCTTTTCTAAACAGATAAACTGATGGCACATAGTCAGAATGTGAAAGATTTAACCAAACCATTTCAGCTTTTTAAGTCCAAGAACTGCCCACTTTGACTGTTTGAGCAACGCAGTGTGATTTATTTTTATTTTTATTTTTTTTAAATTTTTACACATGCTGTTTAGCAGAAACTAAACTAACTTTCTATGATAATGTAAAGTTCTTTCATTTGGATGACATCGTTTCTGATCAAACAGACATAACTTGGAGAACAAAGCAGAATTTGCCATTTTGTTTGTGCATATCAAGTTTAATTGCTGTTAAGTGCACAAATAGCCTGCAAACTTTAAATTTCTCTTCTCATTGATTCAGCCTTAGCAAATCTGATTTGGTTTCTAGTTATATAAAAAATAAACTGTATGGCCTTACTCTTGAAAGTCATTCAACCATTCAGATGAAATCTTGCTAGATTGAGATGTTTAGATGGTCAGTGAACAGACTGTGTGTGGTCCATGGCCTGTGGCCGAGGCTATTCAGTACGGTACAATCTTGAATTCATCAATGATTTAAAATGCTTGAAAGGGAATTTATATTGAAATAAATGCTCTTGCAGTCTTTTTGTTACTTGGATCCCTTCCTGCATGCATTTTAATTTTCCTTTATTTTGTCATGGAATTGCAGTCTAAACAGCCAGTAAAACAGCTTGGTTCACACACACACACACACACACACACACACACACACACACACACACACACACACACACCAGTGTAACTGAGTACATTAAGTCTACCCATGTTACATCTGTTCTAGTATTGGGTTTCTCTCTGGTGAGCTCAAGGTCAAAGCCTTTTGGATACAGGCTCTGTCCCCCACTCAAACTTAGACAAACGGAGCCCCTCTCACCTTCTGTGACAGTGATTCGACCTCTTCACCCTTGATCGAGCACATAAAAGGTGTTTGCGCCTGTCTCAATTGTCTGACTGTGAGTACCAGCAGGATTTACATTGCTATGGTGGAAAAGCTTTGATCATCTCTCAACCGGCCCCTCAAAACACTTTGACTACACAGCACACGTACACAAGCACGTCAGCCCTTTCAACTACTTTCTTTCTTTCTTTCATTCTTTCTTTTTCTTTCTACATGATAAAAGACACCAATCTTTATCAAATATTCTTGTTAAATATATTCATATTAATCAGAATAATTATTCTGCAGTTTATTACATTAGTGTAACTGCATGTGGTTTACCTAGAAACTTGGCATGGGTGTACAATTTGCATTTTATATTGGCTTTTAATGTAGTTCATTGGATGTCTTTGACCATTTTGTTTAAACCATTTCCAGGTTTAAAAACATAATATTGTTGTCTCTTTATCTCTCCCCAGAATTAAATGCTACTGTAAAGCGTAGTCAGCGTCGTAATCAATGTACATTATGCGTTAATATTTTCCAGAAATTGGTGCATATATACATAAACTTTCTATCCTGGCTCTGATTCAGTTAATCATTATGCTGTTAACCATTATCCTATATGCCCTCAGTTTGTTCTGCTCTGTCTTCGGTTTTGTCTTTACGTTCTTGTAAAGTTGTTGCGTTGTTTAATCTGTATTTTTGATTTTTGATCATACTTTCTTGCGATTAACTTAAGACACAGGTGCTCAAATCAATTGCTAACCATAGAAACAAACAAGAGAGTAATGAGTAACCAAGGCAACTAATCAGAGCGGGAAAACAGGATATAATACTATCCTATTATATATATAATATCCTATCCTATTCATGTATTAGTAATTGTTCTCTTTTCTTTCTGGTTTTGTATGCTGTGTATCTGTGTAGGTATGCTATTCTTTGTGGACTCCTGACTGAATATGAATCTATTCAGAATAAAATTAAAAATGGCTACCTTTTTAAGGTGAGTGTAAGAGTTTGTTGTTTGTGAATGTGTTTTTAGGCAGTGTTCTAGATGTTCTTATGTTTTAATTGGATTGCAAATATGTAGACAGGTAGAGAAGCAGTGAATGAAACCGTGATCTCAGCACAAGGTAATTTCAGTTGATTTCAATGGTTGTATGTGTTGATAGGAGCAGAACATCAGCTTCTGTGAGAGTTAGTGTTCCTAATCTTATCTGAGACAAGAGGAAATGGAATGAGGGTACCACACACACACACATTTCATAAGAGCAGATCAGTCTCTGATACACGTAGCATTTTATCTTAGCTGTCAGCTAGATTTCCAAACACCACACACCTGCAGAGCACTGGCAGGTGAGCTAGGCAGTGTGAGAGAGAGAGAGAGAGAGAGAGAGAGAGAGAGAGAGAGAGAGAGAGAGAGAGAGAGAGAGACCATAGAAGAGAGAGAGAGAGAGAGAGAGAGAGAGAGAGAGAGAGAGAGAGAGAGAGAGAGATGTGTGTGGTGGGTTTTTCTATGTTCGTGCAAGACAGTTCAGCAGAAATATTTGTGGTATCTCAGCTGTAGAGATGAGCAAAAAAGACAAGTCATGTCACAATGAAGAAATCTCTCTCTCTCTCTCTCTCTTTCTCCCTCCCCCTCTCCCTCTCTCCCTCCCTCTCTCACTCTCCCTCCCTCCCTCTCTGGCTCAAGGATCATCTGCATAAAGCGATTGAGTTGAAACCTGAAGATCCTCTGTCATATTACCTGCTGGGCCGCTGGTGTTATGCTGTGAGTGACAGAACATTTGGCATATTTGTGATATTGTCATAGTTACAGTATACAGTCTATATCAGGGTTCCTATAGTCATAAAAATCCTGAAACATACATAACATAATTTTCCTTTCATTTATATATTAATATTTCATAATATTACTATTGAATTAAGGAACATTTCTGTAGTGAATAAACACTACCATTCAAAAGTTTGGGATTGGTAAGACATTTGTTTAAATGTTGTTAAGAGTTCTATTTTGCTCACCAAGCCAGTAATATTGTGAAATAGTATTACAATTTAAAATGTAACTTTAAATTTTGTTAACTTTTTTTTATATATTTGAATATATTTAAAAATGTCATTTTCAGCATCATTACTCCAGTCTTCAGTGTCACATGATCCTTCAGAAATCATTCTAATATGATGATTTGGTGCTCAAGAAACATATCTTATTATCATCAATGTTGAAAACAGTTGTGCTGCTTTGCATTTTTGTTGAAATCAAGTTTCATTTGGTCAGGATTCTTGGATGAATTGAAAGTTCAAAAGAACAGCCTTTATTTGAAAAAAGAAATCTTTTGTTAAATTATAAATGTCTTTGCTAATTTTTGATAAATTCTTGCTGAATAAAAGTGTCATGCTGACCTCAAACTTTTGAGCGATAGTGTGCAGTTTTGTAGTGATTGTAACCTGTAAAAAAATGTTGTATGTAGAGAAAAATGTCTTGGAAGTTGATGATCAAAAATGTGTGAACCCTGCTGTATTCTGACTAAATGAGTGCTACAAAAATTAGTTTTAATTCAGTATATATATATATTTTGTGAAGCATCCTTAAAATAAGACAATTGATTGCCTATTAGCTTTTAATAGAAGTAATTAGCTTTTCAAATAAATCAAATTTCTTAAATTAGATGTATCTTAATATATCTATTTGTTGTTGTTGTTGTTGTTGTTGGTGATTCAGTGAATAGGCCTTATTTTCCATCTGCACATTGATAAGCTGAGTTCTTATTTATGACTCTTTTATTAAAATATTGGGTGTGCAGGTGTCCCAGTGTACGTGGATTGAGAGGAAAATTGCTGCTACTCTTTTTGGAGAGCCACCCAGTGCCACCGTCCAGGACGCCATGCAGAACTTCCTCAAGGTAAGACGTGCCTCTGATCACCTGCCCACATTGGTGATTGACTGTGTAACAAGCCTCTCTATTCAACAGCCAAACATTCCATTAAATGTATGAAGTGTATGTCATTAATATTTAGATGGCTGTGGAGAACCGTGCCTCCCATCCCGGGCCTGTAAGTACTTGTCGGACTTAACCGGCAAGGCTTACAAGGCCTGTGGAGAAGCCGCCTCTGCCATACACGCCATGTATAGCAGATGTTAGCCGCCTCCCAGAGAGAGACTCCCAAGCCGCGTCCCTGCGTTCCACTTCGCTGCCCCACTGCGGGTATGCCTACAGTCCCTTTGGTCCCGCTTGTACGGTCTCGGCGAGACTGGTTAGCACTCCCCAGTCCATCTCGCTGGCTCATTCTGACCATCAGGCTCGTCTATGCGATTCAGCTTGCCCGGCGTCCCCCCAAGTTTCTGGCCATCCATTCCAGTACAGTGAGAGCAGCCGATGCCCATGCCTTGCAGGCAGAGATCGCAGTCCTACTGGCGAAGGACGCGATGGAGCCGGTCCATCCAGACGATATGAGGTCAGGGTACTACAGTCCCTACTTCATTGTACCCAAGAAAGGCAGTGGATTACGACCTTACTGCGAGTTTTGAATCGGAATCTCCACAAGCTACCATTCAAAAATGCTCACGGAGAAACGCATTTTCGAATGCATCCGTCCCTGAGATTGGTTTGCAGCGATCGACCTGAAGGACGCATACTTTCATGTCTCGATTCTTCCTCGACATAGGCCATTTCTTTGCTTTGCGTTCAAGGGTCAAGCATATCAGTACAACATCCTGCTCTTCGGGCTGCCCCTGTCTCCTCGTGTCTTCTTGAAAGTCATGGAGGGGGCCCTTGTTCCCATGTTCCCTTGTTCTCATACTAGCACACTCTCGAGATCATGTGAACACAGGGACCTCGGGCTCAGGCACCTCAGCCAATTGGGTCTTCAGGTCAACCGGAAAAAGTGCAAACTCTTCCCCGTGCAGAGGATCACTTTTATCAGTTAGGAGTTGGATTCGGTCGCACAGACAGCGTGCCTCACAGAGGAGCGTGCTTGGTCGGTGCTGACCTGCCTGAACACGTTCATAGGCAATACAGCGGTCCCACTGAAATTCTTTCAGAGGCTCCTGAAGGATATGGCAGTGGTAACACCGCTCGAGCTTCTCCATGTGAGACCGCTTTAGCACTGTCTTCACGGCCGAGTCCCGAGATGGCATTACGGCACTCACCGAGTGACAATCACATGGCGTGCCGCCAGACCTTCTGCCCGTGGTCAGACCCCTCATTCCTAAGGGCAGGAGTGCCCTTGGAACAGGTGTCCAGGCATGCTGTGGTATTCACAGATGCCTCTGCCACCGGCTGGGGTGCCACGTACAACGGGCATGCAGTGTCAGGGGTGTGGACGGGCCCCCAACTGCATTGGCACATCAACTGCCTCGAGTTGCTTTCAGGGTTAAATTAAAGGGACGTGCAGGTCCGTATGTGGTCGGTCTGGCTATGTGCCCAAGGTTCCTACCACTCCCTTCAGGGACCAGGTGGTGAACCTAAAAAAGCGCTGCCTCTGGAGGAGGCAGACCCAACCCTGGCTTTGCTCTGTACAGAACTCAAAGTCTCAGGACCTCAGACCAGCTCCTTGTCTATTACGGAGGCCAGCAGAAGGGAAAGGCTGTCTCCAAGCAGAGGATGGCCCACTGGATAGTGGATGCCATCGCCTTGGCTTACCAAGCACAAGGCATGCCCTGCTCACGAGAGGCGTTGCATCCTCCTGGGTGCTGGCACATGGCTCCTCGTTAACAGATATCTGTAGAGATGCGGGCTGGGCGACACCTAACAAGTTCACTAGATATTATGGCCTATGTGTAGAACCGGTCTCCTCCTGTGTTCTCAACCCTAAACCGGTAGAAGCACTGAGAGGCCCTACTGTGCACCCCTATTGCTCCAGAGTGAAAAGCCTGTTGAGTCCTCCAACACCCTCGGCCTGGACACGGCGGATCGTTTGGTGCCAGGCCTTTATCCGTTGAATCCTTGAGAACCGTGTCTAGGCTGGGTCCCATATGTGTGACCCTGCGGGGATCTCCTATGTGTATTTCTTCCACAGCTGCTCCTAAACAGAAGCCTGTGTCTTTCCCTTGGGCTAAGTCACCCAATATTTCATATGCAGTACAACCTTCGGGTTAGTCATATGTATATCGCCACATAACTCCTTCGGGTAAGAATGTGGGTTCTGCAGCATTCTCCTTCTTAACAGAAAGGGCACGCTTTCCCAGTGTTATCCAATAACCTCACTGTACGGGTTATCACAGAACAACAGTGACTGATACACTCTGTGTAAGCCCTCTCCTATCGACCTTCCAGGCAAGAAGGGGCTCGCACAGGGTGCTGGATGGGGTCAGCAGTTGTGGCGCTTTGGTCAAAGACGTACGCCGAGAGTGACCAACTGATAGGGAACGTCTCGGTTACGTATGGCAACCCTTGTTCCTGAAGGAGGGAACGGAGACGTTCGCCCCGTCGCCACATCTGCTGCGACCCGCTGGGGCAGCCAACTCATCGACTCGGCTCATGAGGAAAAAACTGAAGTGCAATCGCACCTTCTGCTCATTATATACCCTCGATGCCTGGCTGAACAGCTGATGCAAATGATTGCACGCCAATGGGCATTGACTCGTTTAGTTTTACTCGAAGTAGATTGGCCTCTCTAAATGAGACGTTCTATGAATATGCAAATTAGCCCTGCCTCCACTCACTTACACCAGCTCAGAGATTCATATGGAAGTAAAATAATGACAAATGTATTTGAAAAAAATTGCACTACTTGAAAAAATATGCATTGCATTAACCCTGCTTGCATTTAAATGCATTGTATTTTTAGGGCTTGCATTTTTATGGGCTGAAATTCAACATGGTTGTATGCCTTTTTTTTATATATATAATATTTATTTACATTTTCAAATTTAACAAACAAACAAACAAACAAACAAACAGGGCTCAGATGCAGCTATTGCCAGCTGTTTACAGTCATATTTATTACGCGGTAGGAGGAAAGGTTGTTAATACAGGAACACAATGTGTTAAGAATGGGTTCCAAGAACGGAAAAATGTGTCCATTTGAATAGTGCGAAGTTTTTCCATTTGTATTATGGATAGCATATCAATGACCCATACCTGAAAGGAAGGAGGAGTGGGAGACTTCCATTCCTTCAATATCAGTCTCTTGGCAACTATCAATCCCAGTTCCAATGGTTTCCGCATTATAGTTGGAATTGTCCTTGTTATTTGTAAGCAGCCAAAAATAGCAAGTCCGGCCTCGGGTTGAAGGGGTCTCTGATATGCTTTGAAGTACCAGTCAAATATTCTAGATCAGAAGTTTGCCAATGAAGAGCAGGCCCAAAAAGCATGGGACAGTGTACCTTCTGACATATTACATCTGTCACACACTGGGGAAACTGATGGATATATTCTATGTAATCTGGCTTTGGAATAATGTAAGCGATGGACAATCTTAAATTGAATTAATTGATGTCTGCTGTTTATAGAGCAGGAATGAATATTAGACAAACAGGTGTTCCACATGGATTCAGATAGTTCAACATGGTTGTATGTTTAAGCTGTGAATATTTAAATTCAAAACATTTCACTCACATTTGAATTATTAAAAATTAAATAATCCTTATTCACCTTTCAGATTTCACTTCCAAAATATTAATTATGTTTAAAAATACAACCTATAATATTTGACAGGTTTACAAATTCACTTCCACAAATTCAGTGGTTCAAATTCGACAGAAAATCCAACATTTGACATCCGAGAATGGCAGGAATATCAGTAGATTGCCGATTGATTATCTCCATAGCTGTTAGTCAACCTTACCAGAAGGGGGTGCAAGCAGCTGTTGACCAAGAAAACTATAGAGCAGCCGGTGATAGAGTCATTCATTCATAAAAATGGATTTACAGAAATGTATATATATATATATATATATATGGAAAAGCTGATAAAGACACAAAAGCTGTGTTTACATTTAAGTCAAAGTAAGTCAGTGAACGAGATTATAATATTATTCGCCGATGCTGATGTACAGATAAAATGTTAAACCTGAGGTAGTAGACATATGTTTCTCTCGGTTGTGTCGTTTTCTTAACTTTATTTTGCGGCACTGTGATGCAGAACTGGGGATTCCCCCAATACACATCATTCTACAGATTTTTTTTTTTAATCAGTATTGGGTCACTTTTGCCTGCAGTCTGAACGTAGTACCACAAAGGGGTCACATTTTAAGTAACAACCATGTTAATTTATGAAAGAGCATGACCTGTGTTCCTACATTCACTCTTTTTACATAATATACGTTGCTCTCTCCTCTGATGTTTTCCTGTCCTTTGTATCTCACCCACCACTTCTTATGTAAGGGGTCTGTGCTTAGGCTTGTTGCACCCTGTTAAGACAACACAACATTCTGGAGAGTTATATAACAGCATGAGAAATATATCGTTCTTCATCATTAATCATTAATAATCCAATAATTATTGAGGAAAAAAATGGAGCAGCAGTGTATGTCCAAATAACATGATATCTCTTTATCCACACACTGAATGATCTATCAGAATACAGCATTACATGCTAAATGGCCAAAGTATGTGGAAATCCCCCGTTACAGCTACACCTAATACTAGTGTAGAGTGTGCATACAATCAAGCATCGATACAGCCGTGCATCTCCTTAGACAAATATATTTAGTTGAAATTAAGATAGCTGGTAATGCATGATAATTCACAAAGCAAGTTTCATACAGAAATATCTTCTAGAGGAAATCCTGAACATTCTATTAGTTCAGCAAGCACATGCAAAAGTTGGGGTCGGTCAGATACTTTTTTTCCTAAATGAAATTTATAGGCCTACATTTGTGCATTAAATTGATCAAAAGTGACAGGAAAGACATTAAATTGTTACAAAAGATTTCTATTTTAAATAAATGCTGTTCTTGTGATCCTTGTACCCCGGAAAATGTATCACAGTTTCCATAAAAATATTTAGCAACTGTTTTCAACATTGATAATAATAATAATAAATGTTTCCTGAGCAGCAAATCAGCTTATTAAAATGATGTTGAAAATTCAGCTTTGCCATCACTGGAATACATTTTATTTTTATTAACAATTATTTTGAATTGTAAAAATATTTCATAATATTACTGTTTTTAACTGCATCTTTGATCAAATAAATGCAGCCTTAGTGGGCTTCCAAGAAACATTTAAAATATCTTATCAACCTCATAATTTTTAACAGTAATTTGAATGAAGTTTGTCTGTCCATGCACTTTTGGCCATGCTGTTTATGCCATGTTTGTGATTTTGAGAAAATGTTTTCAGTCCTAAATGAACCCTAGAAGCAAGGTAAAATATTAGATGTCCATGTTAAAATGGAAGTCTTTTTTGTGTTTGTTTGCAATGGTGGGTTAAAACTAAGGAAAATATGAGAATTTGTATTTTATTTCCAGCACTGGGAATCAGAAATTAATGTTGAAAATGTTGGTCATGTAAATTTCTGTTGTTAAAAGTCATGTAAATTTCTGTAGTTAAAATAGATTTTCTCTATATTTATAAGTAATCATGAGCAACTAAAACGTAATCTAAAATAATGAAAAACTGTTTATCAAAAGGTGTATGAACCCTGGAGTTTACTTTTGTAGAAAACACAAGCTCATATATGTGGCTAGCGCAGTGTTTATATTTTGTGTGATTGTGTAAGTCTCTTAAATGTTGACAGTGTTATGTATTGCTCTGATTATAGAGTGTTGGTTTACAGCCTTCAATTGTAATTGTTTAATATCTCATTTAACTTGCAAAATGTTGGAGAATTCACCCTAGACGTTTGCCTGGCAGCAGTGCAAGCCAACTTTAAAGATATTTAAAGAGGTTTTTCATGATCACATTTAAGTAACTACACCTGAAATGCAAAAAAAAAAAAAAAAATTTTTACATAAACAGCGGGGTTTAGATTTCAGCAGTCTGTAGTCAATAAATAAATTCAGTCTGACTGTGAAGGACAGATTGTGTTTGCTTACTTTGTCCTATGTTTATTTCTACAGGCAGAGGAGATCAGTCCCAAGTACTCGAAATTCAACTATGTGTTTTTAGCCAAGGTAATGACTCTTTTTTTGTTTGAGGTCTTGAATATTTATGATCATATTAAGTTAATGACATTAGGTATTTTGTTGGCTCTGTTCCAAACCTAGTGAGCTGCCTTGCTGTTTAGCACCGACAGTCATGGTCAGAATTAATGGCACACCTGGTAAATATGATCAAAACTGGCTGTAAAAAATAAATCTGCATCGTTTATCCTTTTGATCTTTCATTAAAAAAATTGCCAAAAATCTAACCTTTCATTGAAGTAAAAGAATTGAAAGTGGAGGGGAAATCACATTATGAAATAAATGTTCTTCTCCAAAACACATTGGCCACAATTATTGGAACCATTTTATTAAATACTTTTTGCAATCTCCGTTTTTTAAGATAACAGCTCTGAGTTTTCTCCTATAATGTCTGATGAGTTTGGAGAACACCTGACAGGAGATCAGAGACCATTCCTCCATACAGAATCTCTCCAGATCCTGTAGATTCCCAGATCCCTGTTGGTGCTTCTCCTCTTCAGTTCACTCAGCTCATCAGGTCAGGGAACTGGGACGGTCATTGCAGAAGCTTCATTTTGTGCTCTGTAACACATTTTTGTGTTGATTTTGATATTTGTTTTGTAAGGTTGTCCAGATGGAAGATCCAAACATGGCCCATTATAAGATTTCAAAGAACTGAGTTCCCACTGGACTTCAGCGCGAGACTACAGCTAGCCGTCTAAAACAATATTTAGGTGAATTTAAACAATGGCTAAGTTTTTAAATGCATCTTGTTCACATGTAAGGGCCCTGTTCATGTTGGACAGACATTTTAATTGCATTTTGTGTCAGTTATGAGGCACAAAGACACTCTTTATGTATATGCCCCCATAACTGCCGTTTTAGCTGGGTGGGAGCTCTGGGCATTTGCGGGAACAGCTCCGTGTTGCAAGCACCAATCCGGTTCGGTTTTTTTTTCTATAGACTTACTCACAAAGGTATAACGATCAAGATTAACTTAAAAATTGCCCGGAGTTCTCCTTTAAGAAATATTTGCTAGAACTTTCCGTTTCTAAGCTATTTAATTGATAAATCACAGAACAGAGTTTACAATACATTTCTGCGCTACTGAATGATCAATCTTCACGTGATATGCACGCTACTGTCTGTGCGTAATACAGCAGCAGGTTCGAACGCAATTGACTTACCGGTACAATAAGCTGTGTAATACGCACATTCACCTCCGTGTGAACGGAGATGGTTTTGATAACATTTTCGTCTGTACGTGAAAACCTCAAAGGAAAAATTGTTCAGTTTTTAGAACATCATCGTGTGGCACCATAAGACGAGAACAGACCAAGAACAACTCAAACTGGGGGCTATATATACACAGAGCAACAAAATGATGAACAAGGAACAGGTGGAAAATGTCGATCAATCAATGAGTTGCTATGTCAACAAATGAGAACTTTTTAGAAACCAAGGAAAGAGTTACAAACTAAAAGTCCAGGAAAATGAAAGTGACACAAAACTGAACATTAAAATATCTTACTCCTGCAGAAACTCTTGTCATACAAATATGATGGCCATAAACTTAAAAAGAGGAAGAGAAAGACTGAAATCTCCTGAACTATCTGTAATGGTTAAATTTTAATAGCATTTGTCAAATCCACATTTAAATCTGACTGAAGTGGGATCATAAATTTAGCTTTTTCAGCTTCGGTTACTCTAAAATAGGCATGTTCAGCTAATGTGTGCTAATTACTATTTTTATTTAACTGATTTCAGTTTTTGGTAATGAATGAAGTACAAATAGATTTGCACTACCATTCAAAAGTTTTTAATACTTTTACCCAGCAAGGACTCGTTAAGGGCACATTTGAACTTTCTATTCATAAACGATCACAGTTTCCACAAAATTATTAACTTGCACAACTTTTCAACTGATAATAGTAAAAAAAAAATTCTTAAGCACCAAATCAGCATATTAGAATAATTTTTGAAGGATCATGTGAGACTGAAGACGAGAGTAATGATGAGGAAAATTTACCTTTGCAATCACATGAATACGTAAAAAAAAATAGAAATAGAAAACAGTTATTTAAATGGTTATGATTTTACATTACTGCTGTTTTTACTGTATTTTTGATAAGTGCTGCAATGGTGAGCATAACAGGGTTTTTCGAAAAAATATTTTAAAAATAATACTGACTCCAAACTTTTGAACATTATAGTACATAATTGACATTGCTCCAATATATTCCTCCATCTTAGATGCTTTTTTTTATTTCCTTTTGGAACAGCTTTTACATAGGTAACACACATATGTCGTATAGGTAGCTCACTAGGTTTTTTAACTGAGCCAGTAAAGACTTAAAAGATAATTAAGAACATTGAAATGGTTGACTGTAACTGTGCCTACTGTATATTACTTTTCTCCTGTTAGTGTTACAAAGACTTGGGTCAGAGGAGTCATGCCCGACAGATGTGTGACGCTGCCTTTGCGATGAGCATTGTGACTAAAGAGGTGTTTTTCTTATTCGGATGAATCAGATTTAATAGTTTTGAGTCTCTTGTCATTGTAATTCTATGTCAGTAACTGAATTATTTTTGCACTTTCTTAAAAGGATGTGGAGGCACAGAAGGAATTGGATTCTCTTGTTGCATCACTTTAATATTTCTCCAACAGAAGGGAAAAAAGGCTCTCTGTCTTTGTGTTTCATCTCTTTGGACACGTGATTCATTGTGCATCGATTAAAATGCACAATATACTGTATGTGTTTTACAAGGACAATTTCTTTTAATTTTTTTTTCTTTTTCCCCCCAGGAACATTTTACACATTAACAGTAATGTTGCAATACACAACATGGCTGTCATCTATTGACAACGCCATGACTATCACTGGCTGCCGTTAGAATGAATTTCACATTAATGATATCTTCAAAACCCACAAAATCTTTTAGATTTTGTAAAAAGGATAAATTTTTTTGTGGATTATTTGGGTGAAGAGACACTTGCAGCTTGCAACATATTTTGACCCAAAACCACAGGAAAGATCTGTTTTATTAATAGCATCAATTACTTTTGTTTTAATGTGCCTTTTAGGGGCATGTTTTTGTGTGTACTTTGTAATCAGGATTTGATCCAAAATTATTATTGTACCTACAGATTATTTCATAAAACAGCATGGCTATAAAGTTATATTTGTGGAATCTAGTTTACCTCCTAATAAGTGTCTGAAACAAACCTTTGAATATCTTTTGAAGAACTTTGGCACATTCAATAATTAGTTTGTCCGAAAAGCTGCTGATATAAGACTGTGCATGAAAGCTGAAATTCTGTCCATATATATATTTAGGATTTTTTTTTTTTTTCACAGATACCCAAACAGCTCAATCTGGACTAAATCACTTATCTGAGTTCTCGTTTTGGAATCTGTATTGTTTTGTTTTTCAATATGAATTATAAGCAGATAACTTTGATGACTTGTGTACATTTTAATTCATATAAATTGTTTTGACCAAAGACAACCGCTAAACCTCTACATTTAAGAAATTATGGGGATCATGTAAGTGGAAGATAAGTTTTCCTATTATGTAATTGCTAATATTGTTTTAATGTAATTTTTAGTGTTTATACGATCTAGCATTAAGAATGTAATAATTGTTTGTATGTTTACATGATTGCACTTGCTCTACATTTTAGATTGTTGTTGATCTGTACAGAACATTGATACTGTAACCGTGCATATGAAGATAATCACTGCATTGCTGCTGCTCATTACAATATACAGTAAGGTGAATTCAGACCTTTTCACTGAATTGTGTTGTACGTTGATCATATTTTTTAGTATTTTTTTTATTTTTATGTTTTACTCTGTTATTGGTGTGGCATAATTTACAACTCATTTATATCTTTATTTGGTCATTTCAGCAGCATTAGCGACACCAAACATAATTGCAGTCTACTTGAGCCTAACTTAGAAATTAACCTTAGAAATTAAGATATTTTTATTGTTAACATTAATATTTTGAATCAGTTTTTTTTTTTTTTTTTTTTTTACATTTTCCTTTTCCATTTTAGAATATTTTTTTACATTTTCTTTTTTCCACTTTTTTGAATATTACCTTTCATGCAGTGTGTAATATAGCTGTTTGTGAATGTAAAAAGGTCTGCAAAGTTTTAAAGATCAAAGTGCACAACAAAGTTATTGTCTGAAAGAATTGATTCTGAACTTGCCGAAACGACTCGTCAGCAATTTCAGTCTCACCTCCTGTTACATAAGTATGTAACAACAAATTTGCATAATGCCAGCCTTTGGTCATCATTGGCTGCCCGCAAACAATGTCTCCTTTGCCCCGCTCTCAAACACTAGTTGTTTTCTGAGGCCTGGAATAGTGTTGTTCATAACCGCTGTTTTCAGCTCAGCAAATCCACTTTGATATGGTAATAGGTGTTTTTGTTTCTGATGTGCACTGTAAGCGGGAGACCAATCACAAAAGACTGGGCCTTCTGACCAATCAGAGCAAGGCAAGTTTATTTATATACTGTAGCACATTTCAAAGACAATGGTAATTCAAAGTGCTTTACATAGAAGAAATTAAATAATCAAAATAAATAAAAATAATTAAAACAGTTAAGAATAAAAAAAAATATTAGAGTTGTGAAAGATAGCAGAGTAGTGTTTCGGAAAGGAGGAGTTTAGAAAGACTGAATCTTTGAACAAACCGTTGTCAGGCTTTCAGTGTATAATATGAGGAAAGTGTTTTTGACCTTGGAATATTGGATACATGTAAACCGGTTGTAGGAGACTTCCAAAACAAAATTAGAAACCTTAAAAATAGCACAATAGGGGCACTTTAAAGTTTTAGTATTTATTTTTGTTTTTGTCATTTTTATTATTTTTCTTTTTTTAAATATGTATGTATTGGTTTTATTTATTTTAGTTTTAGGTTTAGTTGTTTTAGTACAAGTTAAACTACGTTCAAATGAGACATGTTGCCTTTGTCAACTAGATGAAATAAAATTATTTTATTTTATTTAATTTTTTTGTTTAATTTTCAGTTAGCATTTTTTTTAAATGGTTTTAGTTTCTGTTTTTAATTTTAGTCAACTATAATAACCTTAGTGCTGATATTACGATTTGCATTACACGAGAGTAGGTGTTAAAACTTCATGCTGATTTGTACTCAGCTTTCGCCAAGATAATCACCAACTAAGACGTAGCTTTACAGTAACCTATGCTTCTCCATCCATTTACGCTTCTTTCCATCTGGTGACGTGAATCTCCTTCTGTCTGGTGTTAATAGCTGCAGTGTATTGCGCGTCAGAACACACAACGGCTGCAACCACAGTGCGGTCCCCCCATAACAACCCTCTGGATTGAGCGGAGTAGGGAACATCTCTAGGGTCTTCAAGTGGGCACCTTCCGTCCTCAGTGTTTCGTCGACTAGCCCACGACACCTCTAGAGGGTTCGACAGTGACTCTGGCGTCCCAGAGTCCCCCCCCTCCGTCCCCCACTCAACTCAGCCCAGCTTACTGACCTCTACTTCCCTCTTGCTGCTGAGACCTAACCACAATCTCTCCGCAACCCAACCATACGCGCCAACCCGTTTGACTAAGGCTGTCGAGCCCCACTGGTGCGTTAATATGCAGTTTCAGTGGCAACGGTTCCGTATGGCATACCACCTACCACAAAACACAATATCTGCCCAACCACCCGTCATTCACGCAATATACACAGGAACGTAATGACTGTAAATACTATACAACCAATACAAATAAACCAACATTTGCTGCTGAGACCTAACCACAATCTCACAATCTCTCTGCAACCCAACCATACGCACCAACCCGTTTGACTAAGGCTGTCGACCCCCACTGGTGCGTTAATATGCAGTTTCAGTGGCAACGGTTCCGTATGGCATACTACCTACCGCAAAACACAATATCTGCCCAACCACCCGTCATTCACGCAATATACACAGGAACGTAATGACTGCAAATACTATACAACCTATATAAATAAACCAACAGACTCTTCAGGTTTTCAAGAAATCTACGAAACCGTAGCATGGCGGCCTGCACACAGCCAGCTAGAATCTTTCTGTCTCAACCACAGCCAGTCGCTGCTCCTTTCTGCTGCTTCAGATAAGTTCTTTACTGTGCGACGCAACTCTTGGCCACTGAATCCGACGTCTCTGAGGAACCGGGTTATAGAGTGGTTGTACAGGTAATATTGTTCTTTAACTGCCCTAAAAGTGCCTTGACATCATAAAATGTAAAGCACAGAGACACCAAACTTGATATGATGATGCACAAATTTCACCCACTACTCAGGCAAGTGCTGTGATATTTACATTTTTGCTAGGGAAACACATGGGCTAGAATCAAATTGAATGTCTAGAATCAAGTTGAATTGGAGTATTGATCATATGCTCTTCCATTTCCATCTATAAAAACATTCAGATATTTTCAAATTTCTTTGTTCAAAACTTCTGATGACAACTTTTTTTTTTCACGTTGTGCTCAATGTGCTTGGACCGTTATAATTGCCATTATTTTTATTTGTACAATTCTGTATAGTGGAACAGAAGTTACACTTCACTTTCAACTTAGGTAGTTTACAGTCAGTATCATGCCTGTACACTCTTGTCCAGAGAGCGACCAACCATAGGCAATGCCAGGAAGACATGATGAAAAGGGCTGATTTTCAGGTGTCACAGGTGATATTACAGGGCACTCATACTGACTCACTCATCAGTTGTAAACAAAAATAACCTTTTCATGTCTGAACACCTGAACCAAACACTGGGAGTAATAATGTCTTCAGCAGAAAACAGGTTCTGATTAGAGACACTTCTGGACTGACATGTTTTATGTGAATTGACATCATGTAATGAAAGGTAACGTCTAGGTTACTAATGTACTTACGTCAGTGACTGACCAACTGGGATCTCGCCTGAGAGCCCAGTCACCTTTGAATGGTATCAAAACAAGCCAACGGACATTGACAAGTGAAATTTGCATCGCGAACCACTCCTTGTGACACGGGGATATAAGGAAGCGTGCTGCACTCACTGATCAAGTTTTCGCTGAGGAGCCGAGAAAGTGTCCTGGCCGCTCACCTGTGGTTACAGGGATTGTGGCGACAGGACGTAACATCTCCGTTCCCTCCTTCAGGGAATGGGTGTTACATTACTAACCTACATGTTCCTTAACAGTCAGTCACGTTTGACATTACGTCAGTGATTGACGAATTAAGATCCCTAAGAAATATAATCGATGTGCCTTCCCAGCGCCCCGTGTAAGCTGCCGCATCTGCTGGGGCGGAAAAATGGACAGGGCTGTATGTGGGGAATGTTGATCACTGCTGTTCCATCTTACCCTAGACTAATTGGATAACACTATTCCCAATAGAAAGGAATGCTACAGATACTACATCCTGCCTGTAGGGAGGTAACATGTGGAGTTACACATATGGACTGGCCATTTAGGGAAGTGCTTCATATGGAATGTCTCTGTGGTAGATTCTGCCTTGTCAGGGATGAAGTCAGTACCATTACAGAGACGGCAGAGTGGACCGGAACAGGGAACAAGCTCGTCAACAGGGAAGCCTTATCATGGAAAATACACATATGGGATCACCCAGAGGGGAATCACAACATGTGGACCTAGTCTAGCACAGGGGCTGACCACCCGGGCATACACACAAGTGCTAGACCTGGCATCAGACGCCTCTGCCGCATGGAGGATGCTGCTGGCCTCCAAAGCAGACAAAGAGAGAGAGGTTCTGAAGCTCCGTATGTTACCCAAGCAAAAAATGCAGTCTGCCTCCTCTGGGGGCAGTGTTTGCAAGTTCACCACCTGGTCCCTGATGGAAGTGGTGGAAACTTTGGGCCCGAATTCCAGGCATGTTTCGCTGACTGAAAGGTCCCCAACCCTCTTGATGGAGGTGAGCACAGTCTTAAGAGACAGGATCTTAATCTCGACTGACTGCAGACCTGCTCTTCGTCCTCCCTGACCTTGCACAGTGTCTGAGTGAGCAGGGTTACTGGGGGAAACCCATACTTGCAAAGGCCCCAGGGCCAGCTGTATGCTAGTGCATCTGTCCAAAGGGTCCCCAAGGTCAGAGAATAAAACAACTGTCAGTGGCACATGTCCAGAGAGGCAAAGGGGTCTACCTTTTCGGCTGCAAAGAATCTACAAATCAGCTGGAACACCTGGGGGTGAAGTCTCCAGTCTCCCAGGAGCGTGAGCTGTTGTGAGAGCATGTCGGCTGCATGATTGAGCTCGCCCGGAATGTGAATGGCACGAAGTGACCGGAGTTGCTTCTTGTAGCAAAGTTCGTTGTTGTCACAGCCCAGGCCTGATCCTCTCTCATCCTTCACTGTCGTCACTCCTCCTTTTATGCTTCCTTGGTGTCACCGCTCCTTTGCTGCCCGACCTCCTCAGCACCGCAATCCCTCTCAGCAGCGAGGGCCTTCAGACAGCGTGTCTTCCTCACGGGTTTCTGCACCAATGTAGCAAAGTTCGTTGTTGTAATGGGGAGGGAGAGGCAGGAACCGGTGAACATTTAAAGATTTTTAATAACAAAATAAAACAAATACAAAACTAAAGTAAAGACAGCAGCCCTCCAAGTATGCTGCCACATACAAAACATAAGATAAAACAGCCCAGGCCTGGTCCTCTCTCGTCCACCACTGTCGTCACTTTTTTTATGCTTCCACTCGTTGAATGCTTCCGGCCGTATAACCAATGCTGAAGCGGTCTCATATAAAGCAATCCGAGCGTCATGACCATGGATGCCATATGCCCCAGAAGCCTCTGAAATACTTTCAATGGAACCACCGTTCTGCCCTTGAAATAAATGAAAGCAGTTCAGCACTGCCTGAGCGAACTCTCCCATGAGATGCGCCGTTACGTTGAACAAGTCCAACTCCATACCGAGAAAATAGATCCTCAGCATGGGGACAGTTTTCTCTTTTCCCAGTTGACACAAAGCCCAGGGTGGCTGAGGTGCCTGAGCACCAGGTCCCTGTGTTCGCACAACTGTTCTCGCGGGTGGGATAGGATGAGCCAGTCGTTGAGATAGTTGAGAATGCAAACACCCACTTCACTTAGCATGGCAAAGACAGTCTTTGTGACCTTCGTGAAAACACGGGGCAACAGGGACAGTCCGAAAGGGAGGAAATTGTACTGATATGTCTGCCCCTCAGACGCAAAGGGTATGAATGGTCTGTGTCGAGGGAGAATCGAGAAAAGGGCACTCAAAAATGCGCTTCTGTGTTAACATCTTGACCTAAAGCGTGTGAAGGGTAGTGACCCATTGCCTTTCTTGTGTACAATGAAGTAAGGGCTGTAAAACCGCAATTGTTATTGAGCATCACCTGCGTGCCCCGCTCCAGGCCTTGAGTCTCACGGAAGGAGATCCAGATGAATAAAAGAAGGAGTGATGACAGTGCAAGAGGAGAGAGGACCAGGCCTGGGACTTTACCTTATGTTTTGTTTATGTGTGTGCGGCAGTCGTCAGAGAGGGGCTGCCACTTTACTTGGTTTTGTGTTTGTTTATTTTATGATTAACGTGTTTAAACGTTCACCGGTTCCCACCTCCTTCTCTGATCAACTATCCTTGTTACAGTCAATCATTGATGTTATGTTGCATGTGACTGACTGATAGGGAACTGAGGCTGTCTCCATTTATTGATGCTTTTGATTATTAGCCATTTTATTGTTTCTTACTTTTTGGGTGGGTTGATAATATTTTTGAAAGAAGGCACATTAAATAAGGGGATGATTGTGGACTACATAAACCAGCCAATGAAATCCTTCATCATTTGTTCAAGTGAAGAGGTGTTGTTTGTCGCCACATCACAGATGAAGAGGGAAAAGTCTTCATATAGGATCCTTTAATTTTTATTGTGATTTCTCTGTACATTTGACCACTTCCGTGTTTGGAAGTATCATATAACAGGACAACTGTTCATCCTCAGGAACTGAAAACCATCTCATAGTCTCTCATTACCTAAAGTTTGTAAGTCGGTTCTCTCATTACAGGACAGAAATGATACCTGAAGGCCATAACCTGGATTCCTAAACGTCTCTTCTAGATCTGAAGACTTTTAGAACTGGCAGCAGAGCAAGCAATGAGACTGTCAAAAAGTCAGTAAATTCTGAGCTTTATGCAAATTGGAGAAAAAAGCCAACCAATTGCTGTGTTCTACCATAAGTATTTCAAAATTGAATTGAACAGTTGCTGATGCAGCACTTTTTAGGAAACAGTGCATACATTACATAGCCATACTTGCTGTATTTCAAATGAAGTTTGGATGCTTTAATTATAGTTATATTTTGTTTGGGTTATCAAAATTTAATCATATTTTAAAAATTAGCTATTTTAAAAATGGCCATTCAGAATTCAAATAAGCATTAAATGATGTATTGAAAGTAATCATAGAGAGAACAGAAAAAGAAAACAATCACGTTAACTTAAAAAACTTTTTTGTTAATTGAATATAGAAAATACCATAATACTAAAAGCGCATAACAAATTAAAAAGGAAACAGAAAATATATATAAATAATAATAATAAATATCAAAAACAACTATGATATAGTATATAATAAATATGAATAAATAAAATAAAGTCGTTGGCAGTAGTCAAGTCACCTTTATTTATATAGCGCTTTTTACAATACAGATTGTTTCAAAGCAGCTTCACTGAGATAAACAGGAAAATAATTAATTTTGTTAAATATAAAATTAAATGTCCCCAACTAAGCAAGCCAAAAGCCAATGGCGACAAAGGCGAAAAATGTGACAGTGGCAAGGAACCAAAACTCCATCAGGTGACAGAATGGAGAAAAAACGGTATAGTAGTAGTAGTAGTTTCCTTGGCGAAAGCACTTCTGCCACAGTATACTGTTAATCCTACAACAGTAAAGCGTTTTTTCTTTTCTTTACCAGGGATGTGATCTGGGATGGGAGCAGGCGGTTGTTGGTGTATCAGTAATCAGCTGGCTTTATCTGGACTTGTCACGCACTCAAACCGCAAATCAGAACAGGATGTGCTGGGAAAGCAAGATAAAGCACTTCATAGGGAAGGGTATGTCCTAGACACTTTCCTTCTATTTTAAATTCCCAATTGAGTGGCTGCTTGCAGATATGATATGTGTAAAAAAGTTAGAATGGTTATTTTTTACTAGTCACTATTTTCCTAGGGTAGTAGGGATTATTTGTTTTTATACAACATTAAGTGTGCCAGTTATGTTTTACATAGGCTACTCAATTTTTTTTACAGCATTTATAAAGCATTTACTATCATACAATTATGAGTAATGATATTTTGATTTACACATTTATTTACACATTAATTATATATATATATATATATATATATATATATATATATATATATATATATATATATATATATATAATGCACTACATTTAATCACAAAACTGTAAACTGTATATAGTTTAGAATTTCAAGTGACAGACCTTAAATGAAGTAGAAAAAAATATAATATTTCATGTTGGTATCACATGGCCTGGGAACTAAATATTAGCAGTTCAGTAATAAACTTACATATTAATGTTTTGCAAAAAATATATATAGTAGATCTAACACAGTTCAACAGTCTATTAACATCAAATGCTATTACAGTACAAAAAGATATTACCGCAAATCAAACATCGCTATTACAATTAAAAAATATACATTGCAGCACTGCAGTTAGAAGCGAGAAAAAATTTGTCACAACACATACTATACAGTTAGATAACAAACCCTGAAATTTCCCTTTAGGATTTCCCTAACTAGAAGGGACCCAAGGCATACAAAATGTGGGTCCCAATTTATATTAAGTGGCTTTAAGTACTATGTACTTACATCGAAAAATAAGTACAATGTACTTATTGTGTTCAGGTTGAATTTGTAAAACACTTTTGCTGCTATTGACATGTGATACTGCTAAGGTTAGGGTCAGGTGTGGTGGTATGGGTAGGTTTAAGGGTGGGTTAAGGTGTAAGGGAAGGGTCAACAGTGTAATTACAAATGTAATTACATAAATTAATTACAGCTGTAATTACATGCAGGTATTTTCAAAATATAAGTACAATGTAAAAACATGTATGTACACAATAAGTCCATTGTATCAAATTATTAATTTCAATGTAAGTACATAGTACTTAAAGCCACTTAATATAAAGTGGGACCAAAATGGGTCTCACATTCAACTTATTATAGACATAGATGTCCTGAATAGTTTAATAGAAGACGTCCTGTGACCCACTGCAAGATTCTCCAGACTGGGAAGGAGGCTGCGGGGAACACAATGGAAGTGGACTGCGTTAAACCCACCTATGTTTGTTTGGTAATTATGGATTAATGGTAAGACGTCAGTAATAAAAAGGCATCGACCTCAACAATACTGTAGTGAGAATAGAAACCTTGGAAATAGTATCAAGGTGCACAGGGATTAAGAGGAACAATAAAGTGCTGTAAGAGTGTACTGTACAAATTTCTTATATAGTGACTTTCACAATGCAGCACAGGGCTAGTTTGAGCTAAAGGACCCTAAGCAACAACTTAACAAAGAAAAAGTACTTTATGCTCAATGCAGTCATGTAAAATATTAACAGAACACTGTTAAAGTCAACATAATAAAAGCAATTGTATGTCTGCGTGCTATATACCGACTAGGAGAACTAGAATTAGTAACATATAAATCTCTTGACTAAATAATGCTATGCATGTACATGTCTCAAAACTCTTAGAAATCAAACATGGAAGCTTTCATTTGTATGAATAAAGTAAGCCTTGTAATGTTCTGTTGTGTAGCTTTTGCTTTGCTGCTCTTGCAGAGTATACCATCAGTGCATTGTGCAGTTACAGTAATGCATGGGTGAGTTTTTATACCTGTAGCTCGTTATGAGCAGGAACATTTTTGCCTGAGTATATGAAGTCTATAAATAGATTGATATTTTTTCACATATGCAGATATAAGATATTCTTCATTGTTTGTTTTCTTATCCAACCTTCATTTGCCAGAGTATTTAAGTTGTGTGCTTTGATTTCACTTCAAACTTGAGGTCTTTATCTCGGTTCTGTAGGAGTCTGAGACATTTCTACCAAGCCGTCCAGGAGTTCTGCGCTATCACGGAGTGTGACAGACACTTTAAAGGCTTTGGGTTTAATCGTGAGCCCATACTCAAAGTCCATGCTGGGAATACTTTCTGCTGTAAAGCTACATTGATGTAGCAGCAAGGAAGTGAAGAGGAAGAGCTGTATCTTGGACAGGTCTTCTCCAATGCATCTGCGCTTCCCCACAGAGAAGATCATCACATTGGTGGTTAAGTCTTTGTTGAGCACTCCATCCTCGTCCAAGAAGCGCTGTGGGTTGAATACCTCTGGTTGATCCCATTTGGTCGGGTCATGGTTCAAAGACCATTGGTTGATAAAAATGATGGTGTCTTTGGGGATGCCATAACCATTGATGGACGTGTCCGTGGTTGTGCTGTGGGGGATCGTTACGGGGATGAACGAGGTGAATCGCATGACTTCATAGATGAAGGCTGTGAAGTAGGGAAGATGGGGCTGGTCTGCAATGGTTGGAAGGCGACTGCGATCCACCACTCTGTCTATATCCTCCTGAAGACGTTTCTGGACATCTGGATACCTGTAATATAAGTAAAGACTTCTTTCAGCAGTTTCAACTTTCTACTGCTTGAGTTCAACCAGTCACCAAGAATATATTATGGACATTAGGGGTGTAAATCGGAGCCTTCATGACGATTCGATTCGATACCGATTTCTTAAGCCAACGATTCGATTATTTTCGATACTTCAGAATTCCCCGCGATACGATTCGATACGATTCAATAATCGATATTTTTACATGATATCTATTAAGTTTCAAATAAATCAACAAAAAGTTTATAATTTGCCTTTTATTGAGAATACAGGAACAGTATTCTATTCACATAATGTGTATGATGTGCTCAATGCACTGCAAATAGAACAGCAAATATAACAGTTACTGCATACAGTACAAAACTTGATTCTATCGAATCCTGGTGCGTTTCCGTGCATCTTACCTCATCGCAAACGTGACCGACACATGATAGAAAACAAAACGCGGGTCAATATATTGTGTTTTTTATTTTATTTGGTGCTATTATGCACAGCTGAGTGAACAACACCGGTTTACTGTGTGCCGCATTTGGCTTTTTGCTGATTGCAAACGCAGGAGACAGTGGATTTCCATTAATGTGTTGCCCTGAGTCCACGCGCTATGTGTGTGTGTGTGTGAATACACTGCAGACTCTCTCTCGCTCTTATCCAAGGTAAATTATCAACACTATCAGCCCTTACATGTGTTTTATTTAACTAAATACATCATAATCAGCTAAAAAGCATGCGCAGGTCACTTACTTCCTGAACAAGTGCGCACTCGAGTCCGTGATGCTTTCACATTCACGTGAGCCGCGGCACGGTTCGAGTGCAACCGAACTCAGCGCACCTCCTCCAGGCAGTCTCGGGTTTGGTATCCCAGTGCGCACCAGGGTCAGCGTGACAGACAGCGTTTACATAATTAGAGATTTTTCATGCGAACCGTGCCCGTTCCGAGTTGGTGTGAAAGCACCCTAGACTTTTCAAGTAAGCTGTTGAAGTAGCCTTTTGTACACGTTAGCGCCTGTTTGTTTACGTTAGTAACTGCTAGCTTGGAATTCGCCGACTAAGTGACTGAAGGTGCATTCACACTGGCAGTTTAGTTACGTTAGCCCAGTGCATAACAACAATCGTTTGTACGCATATGAGCGGATGCTGAAAATAGACAGGCGGCAAAACAAACACATTAATCGATACTCTTGCGGACGCATCGATGCATCGAATCGTCGGCTGTATAATCGATGCATCGATACGAATCGATTAATATTTACACTCCTAATGGACATTGAATGTCAATATTGAAAACACTTGTAATGCGAAGCAAAATAGCTCTTTCATTGAGGATGTGAATGTAATTTGTATCCCTTATCTGTTTATATATAAAATAAGCCTAAAATAAGTCTCATCTGTACTAGTATCCTGCATGAATCAATCATTGTGTTGAGTTTCACATAGTGGCCTACATGTTTAAAAGTGTTAGTGGGTCAGATTTCATTTTGTGTTTCTGTAACCTGCCCTCATTATTTGCTGCCAGTACCTGCACGGAAGAGTTACATAACACACAAAAGCTGTTGGGTGTTATTGAGATCCGTCTGTCTCGTGGACTCTTGTAAATCTGTAAGTTGTCGCACTGCAAAGCTATAAATCGCCCAAAATTAAATTTCTTTCTTCTGTTGAACACAAAAGAAGTTATTTTAAAGAATGTTGGTAATCAAAGAGTTGATGGTAGACATTGACTTCCATAGTAGGGAAAAAAACATACTATGGAAGTCAATGGCTACTGTCGTCAACTGTCTGGTTACCAACATTCTTCAGAAATATCTCCATTTGTGTTCAACAGAAGAAAGAAACTCATACAGGTTTGAAACAACATGAGGGTGAGTAAATGATGCCACATTTATAATTTTTGGGTGAACTATCCTTTTAAAGTACTGCATAGTTCAGCTAAATAAATAAATAAATAACAATGCTGTTATAATGTACTCACTTTAATGTATTACTTCTAACATTGAAGGCATTAAATGGTCTTGTACCTCCATATCTGTCTGATCTACTTTACTCTTACCACCCTGGCCGGTCCCTTAGACCAACTGAACTTGGTTTATTGTCCATCCCTCGTTTTCGGTTGTCTAGTGTAGTTGGAAGGTCAAGCCACCTTGAGCTACGGAAAGGCGCTATATAAAAAAAAAACTACTTCTCTTCTTCTACTACTACTACGACTACTAATGTTAGTTTCAAACCCATATTTTTCTTTCTTTTTTTTTCTGGGAGATGCATTGCAGCGGCTATTTTTCATGCAATGAATGTGATTATTGATTGATAGTGTCAAGCAGAGTATATTGAATGAATCATGATGTTTTTTTTTTCCTTTTTGGAGCTTCACAGTATAAATCATTGTCCACTGAGCAGATTGAAAGTCCAGCAATATTTCTTCTTTTCCCACAAAAGTAGTTTTATGTTATTTAAAAAATAATGTTATACTTATTTAATTATATAATGTGTTAATGTTATTCATTAAAAAATAAAATAATATATACAAACTAATAAAAAAAATTGTAGCAATAAGAGTGTGCAATAGCAATATGTGACCTATCCCTTTAAGATTTTACTTTTATGGTAGACCAAAAAAAAAAAGGCATTTACCTGACTAGTAACAGAATGATCCACTGTAGAGCTGTAGATAGAGTGTCTTGACTGGCTCCAAAAATATCTGACATGGTCGATGGCACGAACTCCTTACCCAGAAAGACCCCCGGCCCCCCTGACAGCCCTTTATCCAGAGCTACGATGAACGCGTCAGTCATGTCACGGACGAGGCTCAATGAAATAGTCTTGCGGTGCTCCACCACTTTGGAATGAATAAACTCGTAAAACTCCGTGTTGAGTGCTTTAAACTGGCCAAAGAGAGTTTTGATTGGGTTTGGGAAGTACTGCAGCCAGGGCATCACATCCACGATGCTTCCAGCTCCGACTGTCTTGGTAAATTGTTCATTTCTTCCCACCACCTGCTGGAACTCCGCATCATCAAACGAGTACCGGTTTCCGAAGCACACGGCGCTCATAGTGTTCGCCACCGACACCACCAAATACCGATGCGGTTCGAAGAATTGGTGCTCGCGAGTTTTAGTCAGAAACAAACGGATGAGCTCTCCGATCTCGCACACGATGTGCTTCTCAAACGTTTGTTTGGTGTAGATGTTGGCTGTGGAGAAATTTCTCACGGTGCTTTGGGCGATCTTCCGATGCAGTTTCCACCACTGGCTGTAGTTACCGAACGCCATACTTTTCCCACCGGACACGAACCGAAACGAAGCGAAGTCTGGTCTGCCGGCAAAATCGACGGCTTTTTTTATAAGTGCCTCTTTAATCACGTCTCCGTTTAGAACCACCACGTCTCTGCTGCCAAGTTTGATCTGAAACACGTTGCCGTATTTCTGGGCCATCCGGGTGAAGAAAACATGAGGACAGGTACCGAGCTGAGCGGCGTTACCGATGACCGGCCATGGGAACGGACCCGGTAACTGACACCGACCGGGTCGCCGCCAGAACATGAGCGTTAAACACACCAGCAGAGACAGCAAAGCACTCCGCGTCCAAAGTTGAATGAAATCACCCACAGCCGCTAGGAAATCCATTTTTGATATATTTACAAGCCTTTAAATCAATGCCTTTAAATTAACTTTGAAGTGGTCACACACAATTTACCTGTTAAGCATCAGATCACTGTTAAAGTTTCCAGCGCTTGCGGCGTGTCTGAGTGATTCATATGCAATTATGGAGTGGGATAAAGTTAGAAGTGTTGTGATGGTTGGTCTAAGATGAAATGAGTTTATCCAAGAATTGATCCACGACTAAATCACATCACTGAGAGTCTCCTCCTTTACACACACACACACACACACACACACACACACACACACACACACACACACACACACACACACACACACACACACACACACGCTCACGCGCTCTCTCTCTCTCTCTCTCTCTCTCTCTCTCTCTCTCTCTCTCTCTCTCTCTCTCTACCTATCTATCTATCTCGCGTGAAACAATGTCATCATGCTAACAAAACCTGGTAATCGTAATTTTAATACACCAAAGAATTACTGAAATTACGAAATATTACAAATAAAAAACGTGGGCCTAAATATATTGGGCAAAATTGGAGGTGAAACTGTTTAGCAAGGCAAAACGTGTAGCCTACTTCCAGGGTAAAATAAATTATATTTTATCGTCTTAAGTTATCCACAGAATGGGTGAATATTTTTTGCTTAGCCTAATTCAAAGCTTTTATATGTAATGGGGATGCTTTAGTTTTCTCGTTTTTGCAACTTCAGTACCGTGCAAGTCAGAACAGATAAAGAATGATGGTGTGTGCTGAAACTTTGGATCAGAAATAATGCTTGACAGGACAATATATAGAGTACTTCCTTCATCACTGTGGAAAATACAATAGAAAAGATAGCAAGTGATGGAAAATTATGCAATGCTGGAGATTTTTGATAGTATTTTCCTCTTTCTCTGTTTCCACCTGTTGCCACTAGGAGGACCAATTCCCAACCAGCGCCAAATTATATGACACTCAAATTAAGTGATGAAAGGAAATAAAAGCATTTGTTTGTTTGTAATTCTACAACTTTTGTCGTCCGTTTTTTATTATTTAAAGTCTTGGGATGCAACATTATAGGCCTACTTCAACAAACATGTAAGGCTATACCTGTAACTTCATATGTTATTATAAATGTAATTAATTAATATTTATAGTTAAAAATATATGTTTTTTTTGTCCAAATAAATCACATATTTTTTCCAACATCAGGAGGACAAACTCCATTTCACAATGATATGAAAATATGATTATCACGATCCACTCTGTTTTCACAAAGCAGATGCACAATTTCAAAGTGTGCTTAAACAGCTCGATTAATGTGTTCCGAGTGAATCATCTTTGAAAATCGATTCATAATTGCTTTTTTTTACCCAGTTGCATCAGACTATTTTGAGGTTATTTGCATAAAACGTAGGATATATATACAAATAAATATGCCTATTATTATAATTATTATATACATTATAATAACATTATTAGTATAAAAGAGACACATTTCATATAAAGATATATGTATCCAAACGAAATACTTCGTATGTATACTAAACGAATTAGTCTAGCGACATCTCGAGAGTTCAGTACCATGGACAGCGGGTCCACTGATCACGCGATGACACGTCAAATCACTTAACAGGTTTTATTGATCCCAGAAGAACACTAACTCTTTACAGCAATCAGGACTTGAAAAATTCAAATGAGCTATTATAAATAATAAAATAATATAAAATAGCATAGGCCTACATGTGCATCAATAAGTGGATGTGCACAACCCACCTTATTACATTCCATTATTTTCCACATTTTAAAATGCTGTATATTGATACGAAAATATTGTAAGGTTGAATAATTATTCTATTTTGTTATTAAAATATTGTGTTAATATCTGTCAATGCGGCAGTGACATCATTGACGTTTTTGTATTTGGTTATTTTTATTTGACGTTTTAACAGATAATGATGTTGGCCAGTGTAATTTATTTAATTCTTAATTTTAAACCTTAAAAAGAAAAGACGAAAAAAAAAAATCGAAAACCATCCCTGACAGGCAGTAGCCTATCCATTATCCTTTTTATGTGTCAGAGCGGAAGAGAGGCTTTCGGGACCGCGCGTAAACGTCACATCTTTTTGATTTTCCCGGTGAAAACAACCCGAGTCCTTCACGATCAGTCAACCGGTTTTCATAGAAAAACCTAGGGAGTCGGGAAAGGTTACTTTTTTAAGTTTCGTTAGGTGTGTTCACACATTGGCAATAAGAAAGCGATTAATACATGAACATTCTTAAATATAGGCCATTTCCGATGAGGGCCTATATGTAAGAATGGGCCTATATGTAAGAGTGTCATGCTGAGACAGACACAAGCAACACTTCGCAGCGGTCCAGGTGTTTCCAGGTAATTGTAAAGCTGTTTGTTGTCATTTGTATGTGCATGTTTCATATAGAGATGGTGTCAGTTTGACAGACTACATCCTCTAAACATACAGGTTCTAGATCCTTAAAGGATTCTGTCAGGCGCTTCATATATAGAACCTTTTAGGGGTCCTAATAATGAGATTATTTTATGGGTTTAGTTTTAATTACCAAATTCATTTTGTTTTAAATTTTTGTTTTTTCATTTTAATTTTATTTTATGAATTAAAGAGCTTTAAACATATATCACTAGAAAATATTACATAAACAACCCATTAAACTTGAATGTATTATGCAATAATCCTCGTATGCAACCTTATTGGCATAAAGGTTCTTTAAAACTCAGTCAAGAACCCTAGGGTTCTATATAGACCCTTTAATAATAATAACAACAACAATAATGAACTATTTAAAATAATTAACAATATGGCCAAAATATAATGATTTAAATCTGGTAAGATAAAAAAATCTTAAATGATTTAATAACTTAAAAAAATGATGGTGCATGGGTCAATTATGATAAAAATATTTGGTAACACTTTACAATAATGTTTTGTTTGTTAAAGGGGTGGTTCAGGATTTTGGACATCGGACCTCATTTACAAGTTAGCCTGGGTCTTATTTATCAGTGGAGACAGTTTTCAAAAATTTTCATCCAGTCATTCCAGTTGCATAGTTCGCCGGTGCTAGGCTAGCGCGAGTCAACGGTATCTGCTAGCCTGCCATTAAAAACAGTTACACGCACTCCACAGTACACCAAAAGCAAATAAATTATAACGCCAGGCTATCGATGTAAATGTCTGTTGAGAGAATAATGTTAGAAATCAAACTACTCTTGTATCTCAATGATCGCATTACATTTACAGGGACTAGTTTCTCAGCAGTGGCGGAATTTTACTTTGCTCCGGTTAGTACTGCGGCGAAAAGAAAACACAGAACAGAGGCGCACTACAGTCGGAACGTCTAGCTAACTAGTAGTAGCCTTGAACAACGATATTGAAACATTCGATTTTAAACTAAGGAATTGGCAACATGGTGATATACTCTGCTTCTGTAGTGATGAGTGTCAGGGGCAGGTAAATACACCTGCGTGATTGTCATGTGGTTGCCTAGGTAACTTAATATCACTCCGCCGCTGCTGTAGACTGTGCTAATAAATACAGGGAACAAAGTATAACTATTGCAATTTGATGAAAGGGTAGTTTGATTTCTAACATTATTCTCTCAACAGACATATTTACATCGATGGTCTGGTGTTTTTTTTTTTTTTTTTTTGGTGTACTGTGGAGTGTGTAAAACTGTTAATGACAGGCTAGCAGATACCGTTGACTTGCGCTAGCCTAGGACCGGCAAACTATGCAACTGGAAGGACTGGATGAAAATTTTTGAAAACTGTCTCCACTGATAAATAACACCCAGGCTAACTTGGAAATGAGGTCCGATGTCCAAAATCCTGAACCACCCCTTTAACATCACTTAACTGCATTAACTACATTAGTTAAAATTAATTAAGAATGAACAGTGCTTCTACAGAATTCATTAATCTTTGTTAATGTTAATCTCAACATTTACTAATTAATTTTTAAAGGGGCTTAAATGTACGTAGAATTCAGAAAGCATTATTATTAGTGACACCAGTGGCCGTTAAGTGAACTGCAGCCAACGTACAAGAGACTAAACGTGATTCAATGATCCGATAAACTCATGAAAAATGTATTTCCGTTCCTCGCTTAAAAGGTAAAAAGAAGTTGGAAATACTTTTGTAGCGATATACTGTTGACGAACATCCCGACATCATCCACGCTGCCAAGAGCGACGTTTAGGTGAATAAAATGTGCTGTGTGCTTCCCTCTCAAAAACTAAATAAACACACAACAAAAATGACAGCAGTGAGGAAGCAGCAGTTAAGAAAGCATTCTGATCATAGCTATGTGGGTATGTTTGCACAAGTTCTGCAATTCACAGGAATCATGTCTTGTCTGTGGACTCGGAGGTAAATAAAATTGCACATAGCCTATGTTTGATTAAAAAGTACGGCAATTCGGACGAATTTTACAAGGTGGCTAATTCGTACGAATTCATACGACCTCACTTCTTACGAATTCGTAAAATTTTTGCTAAATAGTACGTATTTTAATAGTACGTATTTTAAGTTCCACTCAGTCTGCTTTCCGGCAAGGACACAGTGCAAGTACGGCTGTAACCTATGTTACAAATTATATTGTTAATGCTTTAGATAATAAAAAGTCTTGTGCTGCTCTATTTATTGATTTGTCTAAAGCATTTGATACCGTTGACCATCATCTTCTTCTGCAAAGACTGCAAAACATAGGTTTTAGTAGCACTGTGCTGAATTGGATTTCTAATTAACCTTTGTGGTAGATTTCAGTGTGTGGCATTAGATAACTCTACCTCATCCTTGCTAAAAGTAAAATGGGTGTTCCCCAAGGATCAGTTTTTGGTCCTATTTTATTTTCTATTTATATAAATAATTTAGGTGCGGATCTGAATCAAACAAAGGCTCATCTTTATGCAGATGAGACTATTTTGTACACCTCTGCTATGTCATTGAAGGAAGCATTTCATCATTTACAGTCTGCCTTTAGCCAGGTACAAAAATCTCTGGTAGGATTAAAGTTGGTATTAAATGCTAAAAAAATAAATGTTTTAAATTAATGATTTTTACATGTTCGCATTCTCTTTTGGATTTCACTATTTCAACACAAAGTGGTACTCCAATAGAGAGAGTGACATCCTACAAATACCTAGGTATTTGGTTTGATGATACATTGTCTTTTGGGATCCATATTAAGAGCCTTTTAAAAAAAACTCAGACCCAAGTTAGGTTTTTATTTTAAATTAAAGAAGTGCTTTCCTTATTCAGCAAGGAAAAGGTTGGTGCAGAGCACATTCTTATCAGTTTTGGATTATGGTCACCTAATTTACATGCACTCTACTTCATTTTTATTTAAAAAAAACTAGATGTACTGTACCACTCAGCCTTGAGTTTCATGCAGCAGCTAGGACTCACCACTGCATTCTGTATGAAACTGTACAATGGTCCTCACTCTCCCTCAGAAGGAAATTCCATTTATTGATTTTCATTGCTAAAGCACTAATGGGTGGATTACCCCTCTACATTTCAAATTTGCTTACTTACAATAATAGTGTTTATAGGACAAGGTTTAAAAAAATACTATTAATTATTCCATCAAAAAGAACAGAACTAGGTAAAAAAGCTTTCTCATCATATGCAAGGTTTGGAATGAACTCCAAAACACTTTAAATATAGAATCACTTCCACCTATTAATACTTTTTAAAACATTTTAAAGTCAACTCTTACTGAACAGTGTAATTGTTTTTAGCTAGGTGCCTTTTAAGTTGCATGTCTATGTTTGCTTACGTTAAGTGTAATGTCCTGTTTGTGTTTTAATATGTATAATGTATGTATAGAGATTTGTGGTGTAGTATATAACCTTTGTCCAGTCTTTTATGTATTTTTTTAAACTTTTGGCTGCCAGTTTTGGCCAGGACTCCCTGGGAGAAGAGTTACTGTAACTTAATGGTACTTTTCCTGGTTAAATAAAGGTTAAATAAAAATAAAAATCTGACAAGGTGGTCTAAGTTGCCGCCATGTGTCGCAAATCGCCTGCCATCTCCCCCTATGGAGTCAGAAGCATCTGAGGTCACTTTGAGCCATTAGTTTCCTGGGAGACCTGAACGATGCAGCCGACAAGCTCTCACGGTTCCCATTGCCGCCTGTTTTACTCCCTGACCGAGAGGACCCCTCGGCACGGATGCACTGGCGCACAGCTGGGTGCAGGGCCTCCGCAAGTATGGGTTTCCCCCATTGAGGCTTCTTGCACAGACACTGTGCAAGATCAGGGAGGATGAGGAGCAGGTCCTTTTGGTTTGGTTGCGCCTCTTTGGCCCACCCGGACTTGGTTCTCCGAACTGGTGCTCCTCACCACAGCCCCTCCCTGGCCAATTCCTCTGAGGAAGGACGTCCTTTCTCAGAGACGGGGCACCCTCTGGCACCCACGTACCGATCTATGGAACCTGCATGTATGGCTCCTGGACGGGATGCGGCAGGTTTGAGAACCCTACCACCTTCACCACGCCTATGCTCTGAAGTGGAACCTCTTCGTCACCTGGTGCTCTACTCGCGAGAAGACCCAAGAGAATGCCTGATCCGTGTCGTGCTTTCCTTCCTTCAAGATGGGTTGGAGCGAAGGCTGTCTCCCTCCACCCTCAAATTGTATGTTACCGCTATCGCCGCACATCACGATGCAGTTGAAGGTAAGTTTTTGGGGAAGCATGACCTGGTCATCAGGTTCCTTAAAGGAGCGAGGAGACTAAATCCTCCTCGCTCTCCTCTTGTACCCTCTTGGGACCTCGCAGTGGTGTTATCTGCCCTGCAGAGAGCTCCCCTTGAGCCATTGCGATCAGTGGAGCTTAAGCTCCTGTCTATGAAGACAGCGCTCCTGGTTGCTTTGGCCTCCATCAAGAGGGTAGGGGACCTGCAGGCATTTTCGATTGAGGAAGCGTGCCTAGAATTCGGGCTGGCTAACTCTCACATGATCTTGAGACTCCGGCCTGGAGACGAGCCCAGGGTTCCCACCACTCCTTTTAGGGATCAGGTGGTGATCCCGCAAACGCTGCCCTCGGAGGAGGCAGACCCAGCCTTGACACTGCTCTGTCCAGTACGCCCCCTCCATGCTTACGTAGCTGAAAGGAAAGGCTCTCTCCAAGCAAAGATTGTCTCAGTGGATAGTGGATTCCATTGCTTTGGCTTACCAGCAGCAAGGCCGACCATGTCCCCTTGGTGTGAAGGCACACTCAACCCGGAGTGTAACTTCCTCTCGGGCTCTAGCACATGGTGCTTCGATGACAGACATCTGCAGACAGACAATTCCTCCAGCACTGATGACGTCAACGCCAGAGTTATGCCTCAGCAGCTTTCGTATTGGCAAGGTGCCTCTATGTGCATGGTTCCCCCGTTGGGCGACACCCACGTGTGCTGGCTGTCTGCCTGCTGCTGCTGCTGAGTTGGTTTACATCTGTAAGCTTTGTATATCTTTCAGTTTTGAAACATTATTTACTATAATTTCCTGTTGTTTATACTGCTAAATATAACTTACTCAACATCACATATTAACCTTGCATCACTTACATTAGTACATTGCATTAGTAAATCGCTAGCCTGTTAGCGTTCCATCAGTGTGCTCTTTATTTATTTATTTATTTTGCTTGCGTACTCGCACCTTTTACAAATCCATCAAACAACTGTGGTGAGTATCAGTCAGTCAAAAAAACACGGTGAGTCATGTCATCTTCTCCTCTTATTGTCACTTGCACTCCATGTAACATGTATAGCATAGCCTTCTCTGTCAGCGCAGGATTTATATGTGATAAATGCAGGGAGATAGTCAGGCTGCCGGAGAAGATTTCAGAAAAAGAGACATGCATCCAAACTTTAATTGAGGTTAATTGTAAGAGTGCAAGGGCTTTAGATACTACTTTGGATGCGATTATCTTAGATCCGAATACATTGTTCGGTTCCGGCTGTAGTAGAGCCCTTGCAGCAGGGCAATTGGGTGACGGTAAGACGCTGTAGTTGCGGGACAAAACACTGCACTTCCTTTCCGATTGCAACATCAAATAGATTCTCCCCACTCATTGAAACACCCACTGAGAATCCTGTTGAATGTGCCCTAGTTATTGGTGATTATAATACACGGATTGTGAAAATAGAGATAGAGATCACATGTTTGCTGGGAGCCAGAGCGCCTGACATCAAAACAAATTTAAAAGTGCTGGATAATGCTAATCGTAAATTCTCTAAGATTATTATTCACGTCGGCACTAATGATGTTCGACTTCGCCAGTCGGAGATCACTAAAATTAACGTTAAAGAGGTGTGTGAACGCGCATGTACGATGTCAGGCACTGTAATTTGCTCTGGCCCCTTTCCTGTTCGAACAGCCACAGGTAGTCCACAAAATAATTTAGAATTCATAGGCAATTGGAAAAGTTTTTGGGGCAGACCTGACCTGTTGAAAAGAGATGGGATTCATCCCTCCTGGGATGGTGCTGCTCTTCTCTCTAGTAATATGGCACATATAGTGATGTAGTACTCGAGTCCGGTCTCGAGACCGATTTCTGCTTTCTCGGACTCGTCTCGGACTTGTTCCTTCAAAGACTCGGTCTCGACTCAGACTCGACCCTTCAAAGACTCGGTCTTGACTTGGACTCGGCATAGGCGGTCTCGTCCCCATCACTTTCCCGGTGAGAGGGTTCAACACCTGCACTTTTTCTGCAGTTTTGCACAAACGCCTTACAACAGTCGCTCTCGTTCAGTCGTTTCTCTGGCCGCTCTGTGTCTGCGCTCGCTGCGTCTCCTCTCCCCATTCCTCTCAAAAATGACACCGGCTTTGAGTGACCGGCTGATGATTGGCTGTTCTTCCTTAAGTCCCGCCTCTCTTGGTGTGTTAGATTTATCGGTCATCTCGTGCTGAGGAGGCGGGAACTTATGGATATTTACATCTCCCTTTTCTAGGTACTTTGAATAAGTGTTTATGCTTTCGAGGTTTTTAAATAAGCTTGATATGTGTTTAGGAAGATGTTATGTTTATATTTTGTTGACATGTCGAGTGTTTTCAGTATTAGCATACATTTATAGGCTATATGGATTTTCCATCATAGGAATAATTATATAAATCATTATATTATTATAATAAATGTTTGGCATTCTAAAACACCAGTGATAATGTAGACGGAGACTCTATATCATAACTAAAAAGATGTTTCAGCCCTGATTAGGAACAAGTCAATGTTTTTTCTTTGTTCAATGTGCACAGGTCATGGGTTGAACCCGGTTGAAGCTCTTAATTTTGAGCTCTCAAATTGCATCAGATTGAGCGTTTAACATTAAAATGTAAAAAATAAATTGTGGGGGAGCATGCCCCCGAACCCCCCATAAAGGGACAGAGGTCCACACAACATAGTTTTACATAATCCAGTGAGAAAGAACGATCATTTATAAATTGTATCCCAGCATATACAACAAAGTTCCTTTTAAGCTTTATAGTCATTAATAGCTGTTAATGCCAACATTTAAATGTCACATCCATCCCCTGCACTTTTGAAAAGCTTGCTACGCCCCTGGTCCATATTAAGACATTAAGACTGCTCCTCTAAACAATTCCCAATCTAGCTTAGTCTGTAGGCCTAACTGTTGATTATTAACTGGGGTGATATTAAATCATGAATATCAAAACTGACATGTCGAGACAAAACCTCGACTCGGACTTGCTTCCTCAAAGACTCGGTCTTGACTCGGACTCGACTGTATTTGAAAACCAACGGACTCGGTCTCGACTCTTCAAAGACTCGGTCTTGACTCGGACTCGACTGTATTTGAAAACCAACTCGGCTCGGACTCGGCATAGGCGGTCTCGTCCCCATCACTAGCACATAGTCTTAGAGCTCAAACAAGACAATCTGGGGCTCAGGTCAGGAAGCTGACAAACTGGCTAAACCAATCGTCTACTAGCTGTCTCAGGTTAGATAAATCCCATCACATAGAGACTCTTTCACCAAGATATCATCATATAGAGACTGTGTCTGTTCCCCGAATTAGGAAATACAAAAAACTTCCAAACCCATCTAAGGGTAAAAATGTAATTGATGTTCAACAAATAAAAAAAAGATACAATACAAATGAACAAATGATAAGGCTAGGGTTGCTGAATATTCGATCCCTTACTTCAAACCCACTTATTGTTAATGATATTATTACAGACAATAACCTAGATGTGCTGTTTTTCTGTAGCGATGCGGTTGAAACATGGGAGGAAGCAGGATCCACGTGCAGTAGTAGTATTTATTTAAATAAACTCAAAACTTGAAAAACTCAGACTCAGACTAGGGAACAGGACTCGGGAACAGAACAACCAACATCAAAAGCTCACAAAGACTGAACTAGATACAGGGCTTAAATACATTGGCAAACAAGCTAAACAAGATAACAAGGGGGCGTGGTTAATCAGAGACACCTGGGATAACTAATAAAGAAGAAAAACTACAAAGGACTACAAAACATGGCACAAAACAGAAAATAAAAGTCTACACAAGATAAGGGAAACACAAGACAGGAATCATGACGTTGTTACGTCACTCTGTACGTCGCTATACGTCTTAGCTAGAAACGCTTGCAAGTACAACATTACTTTGGGATTATCTCTATCTCGTGTACCAAGAAGGCTTTTAAAAACAATTGAAATATGTAAGTCTTTTAATCTTTTCCTTTGATATGTAATCTTTTCTGATTAGTTATGTACCACTGTCTTGTGTCTTTTTTTTCTTTCCGTTTATTTGTTCTATATTGTGACTGTTTTCTTCTTTGCTTACATAATGTTTTCAATAAAAAAATTAAAAAAAGCTAGAAACGCTTGCGGCAACTTCAAGCATAACAATTACAATGGCGGACTACATTGTGTTTCTGCAAATGTTTCTCCTGGCTTTGCGGTCAGAAAAGATCTTTAGAACACATATAAACCCGCCCCCAGCCCCCGCCGTAAGCATGACTTGGTAAAAGAACGGTTCTCTGGTTCTAGTCCAGCAAAGAGTTGGTGCCGCTTTGGAACCAGTTTTCCTGGCCGAGAACCGGTTCTTTGTCGAAACACAAATAACTGGTTCGTGAGTGGGCACAGGCTCCGAACCGGCTCTCAAAATGCTTTGGTGGAAATGGGGTAATTGAGCCCATAACAATAAAAGTCAATAAGTGCAAAATCTGGAAAGTCGGTGAGGTATGTAAGGTCTAGGAAATCTCGGGTGTGGTCCTCGAGTGGTCGGATACCTTGACGGAGTTGAATGAGGCGTAGTTCTGGATCCATAATGTGGGTGAGTTCTTCTGTAGCGATGCGGTTGAAACATGGGAGGAAGCAGGATCCACGTGCAGTAGTAGTATTTATTTAAATAAACTCACAACTTGACAAACTCAGACTCGGGAACAGTACTCAGGAACAGAACAACCAACATACAACATCAAGAACTCACAAAGACTGAACTAGACACAGGACTTAAATACACAGGCAAACAAGCTAAACAAGATAACAAGGGGGTGTGGTAAATCAGAGACACTTGGGAAAACTAATAAACAAGAAAAACTATAAAGGATTACAAAACATGGCATAAAACAGGAAATAACAAAAGTCCCCACAAGACAAGGGGAACACAAGACAGGAACCAAGATTACGGTAATGCTGGGTACACACCAAAACATAATCGGACTGATTTGGGGCCGATTTCCCCCCTTCCGACAATCCTAGCTATGTCCCGATTATCTTGATGGTTCTACAGATTATCTTATCAGATATTCTTGTGGTGTGAGGTGTGTTAAGAGTGTCCGAACCTGCTCGGAAGAAGGTCAAAGCCGCCCCGATCGCGAATCAGAAATCCTGATGTGTGGGGGGAACCCCTAGGCCAAACTTGTGCACGCTCTAGAGATTATCACGTGAAACGAAACAATATCGAATCAGAAAGCGAGATGATGGAAGACGGGAGCATAACAAACGCAGTCATGGCACAGCACAAAGTGAAATTGATGTGGACAGCAGAGATGGAGGATCAGCTTGTTGAGTTGTGGCTCAGAAAATTTCATTAGCTCAGTATAAAAAACATTCCATATAAGGATAGGTGTACCAGTACACATGATTTGTGTGTGTGTGAAAGAGAAAAAGAGAGACACGGAAAATGAACCATATTATAGGCGTATTGAACATTTGTATAACCAAATAAATACTATAGTTAGAATTTTTAGCAAAACTATGGTTAATTTGTGGTTATCATGGTTTAACTACAATATCCACCTTTTATTTTTACTGTAGTAAAACCATGGTACATTTTCGTAAGGGGAGAGGATAGGGCCAGCATGTGTGCATTACCACAACCTTTATCTGAGAAGTTCACTAAATTCCCGCCATCTCCACGACTTCACCCAAACCCTTTCCTTTTTCACCCCGTGAATTTTCTGTGAGAATAATTCCAAATTAATCATCACAATTTCTTCCTGCATATCGGCCGCCATGCTTATTCTGAAGTCTCACAAGATTTCCTTTGTTCACAGTCGAGCCTCTGGTTGAAAATCAGTTATTGTGTGGTGTACTGCCCCCTGAACTGTCCCATCATGGCACACCACACACTATAGGAACAAAACGGTTAAATCTAGGATTTTTTGTCCTCATGTTTGTGGTCTATAACATTTTGAAAATCTTATACGATGTAAAAAAAATTAGGTGTGTACCCAGCATAAGAAACATGAACTTCGTGTGAAAGGCAAAGGGGGAGGTGTTGGTGTAATTTATAGTAATATTTTCAGAATTACCAAGAAGTCTAGTTTCAAATATAATAGGGATGCACCGATACCACTTTTTTCAGAATCGATCCGATCCGATTCCAAAAATTCTGAGTATCGGCCGATATTGATGGCGATCCGATACCAACACAGTTTTTTTTTAAATCAAGTAGAATTTATATAACTCTCTGGGCCCTATTTTAACGATCTGAAACGCAAGTGTCAAAGCGCAAAGCGCAAGTAACTTTGTGGGCGGATCCCGGCGCTGTTGCTATTTTCCCGGCGGGATAAATGCCTCTTGCGCCTGGCGCAAATCTAAAAGGAGTTGGTCTGAAGTAGCATCATTTTTCATAGGTGTGGTTTGGGCGTAACAGGAAACAAACCAATAAGAGCTTTATATCACATTCCCTTTAAGAGCAGGATGAACGAGGTGCGCTTGTTCCAGGGCGCAATACTATTATAACGGCGCATTTACCAGGCACGCTTCAGAATCGGTTCACAGCCGAGGAGATCGATGTTCTCGTCAGGGCCGTAAAAGAAAGAGAAGTGACATTGGGGTTGGGACAAACCCACCCAAATTAGCTTCGGTTAAACATGCATATAATAATTTGGGTAAATGTGTAAGCTGTATGCCTATTTTCCCCATCGTCGTGGACACAACAATGATTTCCCTCGTGTTTTGATATTTTTCCTTATAATAATGTATCATTTGCAAAAAGTTAAATGCATCTGTGTAGATGAGAGAATCATCTACAGTGTATGCGCGTTGTTCAGACTCTGTATTATGGCCAAGCATGCGCGCTTAATATAGCATCTGAATGTACGCGCAACGCACCATTGACTTTAGACTAGTTTTTTTCTGGTCAGTGGCGCAATTGTTTTATAGAACACCAAAATAGCATGAGGGAAAGTTTGCGCCGGAACACGCCTCCTCTTTGCGCTGAACCGCCCCGGGAAGCGCAAGTGTATTTCTTAGTTAACCGACGTGTGTCTGTGGAGGGAAAAGTCCGCTTTGCGCGGGTACAAAATAGGAATGATACATGCGTCAGTGTACAAAGTCATTTGTGCCGGGTGCAAGGTAGGGCCCTCTGTGTGTTGAACTGATAATCACTCTTTTGTGTGTTAAACACAATCTACTTAATACAGACAACGTCATTATAAAGTAAAACAAATCCAAAAAATATATGATCATATTCAATGACAAAAATGCTATTATAAACTAGATTAAGTCAAGTCAAGTCACCTTTATTTATATAGCGCTTTTTACAATACAGATTGTATCAAAGCAGCTTCACAGTGATAACATGAAAATCATATAACAAAGTTTGTTTCTAAAAGAAAATTGCGTCAACATCCACCTTAAGTAAGGCAGATCAATAATATTATTGAATATTAAATGTCCCCAACTAAGCAAGCCAAAAGCCAAGGCAACAGTGGCAAGGAGCCAAAACTCCATCAGGTGACAGAATGGAGAAAAAAACCTTGGGAGAAACCAGACTCAGTCGGAGGGCCAGTTCTCCTCTGGCCAACGAAGGAACAGATTAGTGGATAATTCAGCAGTAAAATTTAGTATAGAAAAATCATAAGTTCACAATAATTGTATAAAATCTGAACATTTAGTGAAAAAAAACAAATAAAAGACAATAAGTGTAACACTAAATCTGGTAAAACGTTACACATTGCTCTTTGTATTGTTGTCAAATACATTCATGAAAAACAAGATAACAAAAATCAAATAGATAAATTATTTGATATATAGCTATAGGCTACTATACAATTGAGACATGTTTTAAATGTATAGCACAGCTGTTTAATGAGGCTGCAACATATGATAGATAGAACAGAACAAGAAAGGCAATAAATAATCTTTCATTGCGTCACTGTATTATGATATAAAAGGCTGCAATACAGTGCTTATGCGCATCCCGAGCGCAGAATGATGCGCTTGAAGCAACATGGAATCACAGCGCGCAGAGTCCGCATTGAAAAGTTCAAAGCACAAATGAAAGACATATTGATGCGTAGTGTACTATACAGTATATATCTATGCAATAGTTTATTGAGCCTTTTCTTTTAACAGTTTTAAATTTCAGTTACTGTGCACGTGAAGAACAATTATAGTGCTCTGACTCTACTCTATTGCTGTGATCTAACAGACACCCGGTGGAAAGTAACATGATTAAGTTACAGCAATAAAGTCCAGCAAGATAAAGTTGTTTTATGCGAAACCATAGACTTTTATCTACAGATCAAATATATAATAATAGTAACACTGAATCATCTTGGAAAGAGTTTCATCAAGTTGACTGTCCTACCTGAACGCGACGCGCTGTTTGAATGCTGAATGAAGAATGATTGACAGGTGACGACAGCCGCAGTGGAGGGAAAAGTTTAAGTGATCTTGAATTTCATGACTTAAATGTTAAATTTCTATCTCACATTATACTATAATGGCTTCAGAAGACTTGTAATATAGTGCACGAAAACTTTATGGTGCTTTATAATGTTTTTGAGGCTTTTGTGGCTTTTGTGGGGCTTAAAGGTGGGGTATGTGATTTGGAAAACGACCGGCAGATTTTGAAAATACACAATTCAAATGGTCCTACCTTCTTTCCTTCAACGCTGGCCATGACTCCACCCATTCGAAGAACATGGACGCGCAATTATGCACGAGCGATTGTAATGACGATTTACTACTAACAAAGAACATATATACGACAATTCCACTGATCTATATAGAATGACTGGATAGCTCCATAGACAGTAAAAGAAATGGACACAGTGACCCCATTGATTTCAACGGAGAAGACTGAAGCCCGATTATTGCACTTCCTGTCTGATGGCTGAGCGACTGCACAGGCTCAAACTGAGCTTGATGACAGTCTGAACGTTGTAAATCTTCTAGTAGCTGTGGCAAGACAAATCTGAATCACCTAATTCCTCAAAAACGTTGTTGAAATATTTTGTCCCGTTGTTTTTATGGACTCTCTTTCTATGGGCTTCTCCCTTGATTTTATGCCTCTATGTCCCCCCGATTGCCTCATAGACAGTAAAAGATTGCCTGCGAGCTTCTCCTCCTGTCTACATGGTAATGTCTCTATTGTGCGACATAAAGTCCTGTGGTTAGGACGCAATCGGTAGCCTGTCTGTAACAAAAACGGCTTCTACGGGGCCATAACGTAAGATACAAAGTAATGGAGCCTTTTATACATTGCGTGTTTCTTTAGAAATAAATAATGGACAAATTAAGTCTTGGGACGCCTCAGATGTAAAGTTATTCGCTGTCAAAGTGATGGCAAAATGAATGGGAGTCAATGGAATGCTAAAAGCAGGTGAAGTTCTGCTACAATGGCGGCTCCTGCAAGGCTTCAGTTTCCGGCTGATGGATTACCCCCTTGGATAGCTCATGACATTCTAAAATGCCACCAGGCTGTGAAGCCACCGGAAGTGTTCGAGCGGGCATCTTACGATTCCCTACCAGCAGAGGGCTCAAACGGCCGTTAAACAGATTTTGGTTGCTCTGACGGCACTTTTAAGATGACTCGCTGTGCAGCATACAAATGTCAAACGACGTTCACAAAAGGATGTAGAAAAACTTTCCACAGGTTGTAATTCAAACCCTTTAAGTAGTAATTTATATTTACAATTGTGGCTATTCCTGTGTTTTTTTCTCTGAGGCAAGAGTAAGTTAATGCTTCTGCAAAAAAACAAAAAAAAATTGATAAAACATTCAACAGTAGCCTATAAGAAACCTCCGAGCAGCAATAATCACAAGTGTCCAATAGCGACACCCTTTGACAGCTTAAAAAATAGCTTCGTACAAAGTTTTTTTACCGTTACTTGACACTGATCTAACGTTATACAATGATGTCATTATCAGTTATCGTTACTTACATTAACCCATACAATTTGTGCATTTTCTGAACATGTACTTGCTACACACTTTCAACAAACTACTGATTTAAAAAAAACAATGAGAAAGAGCAATATTTTAAGTACACATAGGATTTTTTTCTATAGTGACAAATCTTTGTTTTATTTGACTGTTAAAATTGTTAATTTGCCATTTGATGTTTAACAGCTCTAAACAAGTGATGTTAAAAACTGTCAAACCATGTGCTTAATGTGTAAATAAAAACTTTATTTGGCTTATTGTGTTCAACTTTGTAGATTTCCAAAAGGTCCGGTCAGGAGGAGAGAATGGGTGGTAAAGCTCAGGAGGCAAAACTTCAGGCCATCTGCTTACTCCCGCCTATGCTCTGATCACTTCACTGCTGAGTGTTTTGATAGGACAGGACAGACAGTCAGGCTTTTCTCAGATGCTGTGCCATCAATATTCAGTTTCCCTCCACATCTGCAAAAGGTAGACAGAAAATTGCTTTGTAAAGTAGATTACATTAAGTCATTTTTGGTTAAGTGGTCTCAGAGAAAGCTTATTGTCAATATAAATTCTAACACAAGAGGAACAAAAACCTTGTTTCCTAGGAACAGACCAACAGAAAGGCCCCTGTATTAAGGGACACACAGGCAGTGTTGGACAGCAGTGAGAACACCTCTGACACCACAACTGATAATCCTCTTCAGACTCAAATAATTGAGCACAGCTACTGCATTGCCAGTCCAAGGACCCTCACCAGAAGGCTGATTAAAGCAATTGAAACAATCAAAGATCACAAAAGAAATCCAGAATGTACAATCAAAAAAACAGAAGCACAAATTTTTTTTCAAACTTACACAATATCATTCAGTCTATAAGAGAGACAAATGTGGTAACACAAAATACCACCCAGCCCTTAAGTCATTTGCACTTACACTGCAATTCTATTCAGCTAAGGCCTACAAGCATGCCAGGGAGACCTTCAACTTGGGTTTACCTCACCCATCAACATTAAGAAGGTGGTAAAGCAGCACTGGAGGAGATCCTGGATTCAGTGAAGAGGTACTAACTAGAATTCTCAACAGGCCGGGTCGGCCCGACAAACCCCACTCCGTAGCCTACTACAGGAGTGGGAAAATCAGAGGTCTGGAAAGTGTTTGGAGTGGTGCTGGATTCTGATGGAAATTCTACAGGTTATGTGCAATGCTCAAAATGCAATGTGCGACAGCAAAAAAACAAGATCGTCCAGAAGATTTTTATTTGAGGCATATTTAGTAGCCTATATAGACTATTGATATATTTAAAGTTTGTTTCAGTTGTTTGTATTGTTCGTATTGTTAAAAGACTTGAACATTAAAGATTGATTTGAATTCCTGTCTGCTGGTCATGATAATACGTGTATGAAAAAAAAAAGAAAAAAAAAAAGGAAATCGGGTTCTGGCCGCGGGCCGGGTTCGGGCAGATAATTAATGTTGATGTGTTGGGTTACATCGGGTCCGGGCTTTAAAAGCCACAGGTCGGGTCAGTTGTAATTTTCAGGCCCGTTGAGAACTTTAGTACTAACCTCTCTCAAAGCTAAATCATCAGCAGCCCAGGCCAAAGGACAGGAGACGCTCTGTGGACTAATGATGGATGAAATGTCCATTATGAAGCACATTGAAGGGGATGGCAAAAGAATGACAGGTTATGTAGACATTGGCACAAAAATAACAAATGAAGGCATACCAATGGCAACAGAGGTACTTGTGTTGATGGCTGTCTGCCTCCATGACCACTGGAAAGCTCCAGTGGCCTATTTTTTAACACATGGAATGACTGGGTCAGAGAGGGCTACTCTCGTGCGTCAATGCATCAATAAATTGTCAGATGTGGGAGTGAGGGTGGTATCCCTGATGTGTGATGGTCCATCAACACATTTTTCCATGCTCAAGGAACTTGGAGCAGACTTGCATTTCACAAACCTGAACACCAGTTTTACAGATCCATCGCACAGCCACAGAAGGATCCATGCCATCTTAGATGTTTGTCATATGCTAAAGCTGGTACGCAACACTTTGGGGTCCTGTGGCATTATTGTAGATCCCTGTGGAAAGAGCATAAAATGGTGATACATCAAGTCTTTACATCGACTGCAAAAGGACGAAGGGCTACATCTGGGAACAAACTGAGATCAGCTCATATAGATTGGCAAAGTCAAAAAATGAAGGTAAACCTTGCTGCACAGACCCTAAGCGCCAGTGTGGCAGATGCCCTCTGGTTCTTCGAGCGAAACCTGCAGCTCCCCCAGTTCGCTGGCTGTGAGCCAACATGTAAATTCCTGGAGACATTTGAACGACTTTTTGATCTGATGAATTCCAGAAATCCCATCGCCAGGGGATTTAAAAGTCCCCTGAGGCCCGTTAATGAAAACACCAACATGACTTTCTTAATGGAAGCTTACAATTACATTAGTGGATTGAAAGAGCCAGGCATTTACGGACGACCCCTTGTTGAAACAGCCAAGAAAACTGCCTTCCTTTGCTTCCTGGTGGTAATAAAAAGTTTTAAACAATTATATGACGCGTATGTGAGACCACCAACATCGCAGTTACAATATCTGCTGACCTACAAATTTAGCCAGGACCACCTTGAGCTTTTTTTGCTGCCATTCGCTCAGCTAATGGATGGAACAACAATCCCACAGCGAGGCAGTTCAAGTCAGCATTCAAAAGAATGGTAGTGAGACATGCCATCAAAGCCAGTGGCGACTGCTCTCCACTGGACAGCACAGTGGTACTGGAGGCAACACCTTCTGATATGTTGTCATTTCAGCGTATCGACATGCAACCTGAAGCAGAAGAGAACACAGAAACCTACATCACCTCAAGCCCTCCCAGTCTGTCCATGTTTAAAGAGGCTGTGGTCGGGCTACATAGCTGGCTTCGTAGTCAGAAAAGCTATGAAGAAGATTCACCACCCTACCTGTTTATCAGGACTCAGTGTACAGAGCTTATTCCAAGATGAGTTTGGACACACCCTCATCAATGTCCCGAGGTGGACTTATCAGACCATCAGACAGTATCCTAAAAATCTGCAAAACAGCTGAGAGGTGTATTCAACAGCACTTACTCACAAGGCACATCTCAGAATTGGACAGCAAATTTTAAACCAGGCTATCCACACAGGTTCTGAAACTCCATGGTGGCTCTGCATTTAAGGAACTTACGGGCACACATGTTAAGCCTAGAACCAGACAACAATCATATTTTCTTTCTCATTAAGTACATTGCAGACAGCTACACCAACATCAGGCTCCACTTCCTTGCAAAGGAAACATCTGCTGCATCACATGGCAAACGCCTGCGCAAAACTCTGGGCAAGCTTGTTCTGCACAAAAATCAATGAGATAAGATTAGAACAGCTTCAATTTCCAGCAATCTTGCCGGCATGAATTCACTGAAGATTAAAAACAATTAAACCTCTAATTTTAAACATTGAGCATGTCTCTCTCTCTCTCTCTCTCTCTCTCTCTCTCTCTCTCTCTCTCTCTCTCATTTTTATATGTAGTTATATCCATCTAAAAATAATCTATTTATAATAGGTCAAAAACAAACGAGTCTAAGTACATTTCTGTATCAAATGTCACTACTATATAAAGCACTGCAGTTTTACAACCAGTCTAGTGTAATGTTAGGAAAAGTATCTGCATTACCATACATTGTACCATCCCTTCAACTGACTGAGGCAAAAACTGTTTTTTACAAGCAACGTAATTTAGGTATTCTAATGATCACATTTTTTTTATTACGATATAATAATTCATTGTTACGATAACTTATTTGTCCCCTCGTTTTAATAAATCGTAGACACAGTGAACTTATTCCATACCTCATTTTGATTTAATATATGTTCATTAATCATTATATAGATCAGTGGACAATTCACCATGACGTCACAACAGTAATAGACGTTCTTCCGGGTGGCAAAAGCTGAAGCGTTCCTATGGCAACACTAGTAAATTGCTTGGAAGGGAGACACACCGTCGGCAGTAGTCTAATCTACATTTCAACAGTTGATTCAAAAACAGACGTGGTGGAAATTCAGACATAGTTAACGTGATCATTAGAGCTTAGATTCTGTAGCCATAATCAGATGATCAGCGCAATCATGTGGTTTTAATCAACTAGATTCTAATTAAGTAAACACTCCTCCATTCTTCAGATTGTGACAAAAACAGATGTCAGGGGACTTTTTAAGTTACCAATTCACACACGAAGCAAATGGTGCTTGGACTTAATTAAATTACCGATGCCCGCGGCGTTTTTCTCTGATAAGTAATCACAGGATCCTCTTACCACATGTGACTCAACAGGGCCGCCTCTCTGGCCGGAGATCCCGTGGTGTCCCCTCTGCATGACACCTCACAAGCACAGACAACCTTGTGTAATCGAACCACACTGGTAATTGTAATCCAGACTTAAAACTCATCAAATTCGAAGGACGCACACACATACACGGAACTGAAGACGATCAGGAGTCCAACGCGTGACTGACCACGCGACGAACTCTGAATACACACACACACACACACACACACACACACACAAATAGACAATCATTCTGAACCACGTGTAGTTAAACGTAATGTTCCAAATGTACAAATGTTTTCTGGTTGTGTTCAGGATTCCCTTGTGACCTAATTGATATAATTGTAAGCTTTTATGATATGTGATCAGTCTGACATTCGTTTAATCACGAAAAATCATGTATCTGCATTTTACTAGCCCTTGGAATGCCGCGAGTGGTATGATTGGAATCAGAGAAATCGAATAAGATCGAATCACTAACCCAAAATGCAATATGAGGCACATTTTATTAATCCTAGTTTAGAAGTGTATTATTACTAAATTTGTAATTTTCTATGCACATGACCCAGAAGGCGTGTACTTCGCGAACCACAAGGTTTGCCGACACGCCTCCTCCCAAACGATTGGATCAGACGCGTACGAAAGGCGTGTCTCGAGCGCCTTCAAAACCAGGGGCGCCATGTCTCCTCTGTGCTAGCAGTCCTACGCCAGAGAGAGGTTCCCTTCTTCAACAAGAACTCCAACCGGAGCTCTTCGTTTGCTTTCTAAATTTCGTTTTAATCTAAGTTTTCTTTCCGTTATCTACCTCAGTTGATAGTTTTCCTTCGTTCAGTGCACTCACGAACGAAACGAATTTAAGATTAAGCATCTGTCGTACGAGCTGAAGAGATCGCAACATCTACCTCCGTCCGAACGAAACTTCGGACATTCAGCCTACGTTTCCTTTCAAACCAGCTGCACAAAAGGGGCCATATCAATGCAAGTATAATCTAAAATAGAATGCTGTTTTTAAGGTTGTCTAGAACTTCCTAAAAAGCATTTGGGTCTCATTTTGAAGTAACTGTTTGAACTGTTCTGTCCTGAGAAGAAGTTCTGTCCTCTCTCTCTCTCTCTCTCTCTCTCTCTCTCTCTCTCTCTCTCACCCTCTAACTTTCTCTCTCCAATATTTCGTATTGCCATCATTTTCTGTTTCGTTGTAATTGTTTGTTTTGCTATGCATATTTACTCCTGCGTTTAATGCATAAATAGTTTATGTAATCTTTAGTCTTGTTTTATTAAATTCCATAATCCTTTGAATTGAATCTGTCTCATGGTTCCATACTTGAAGTCCCTGAAAATGTCGATATAAGCTCCAAGCTCTATTTGGTTTAACTATTGAAGTATCTAAAGTGCCTGACACGAAAATATCCTTCCTTGTGGCCACAGGAAAGTGTGTTTTCGTGTGTACCGGCTAGTAAATTGTGATAAAGGAAGTCTTCTCCTCCACGTCTGGACGGACAGGTTGTGTGATAACTGAACTTGAATCATGATCTGATGAATATTATTCCCCATTTAAGCTAATAATTTCCCCAAAACAAGTCATTGTCGCTACATATTATGGTGGAGAATGCGGGCATTTTCAAACTTCATTTTTGGGACCAATATTCAGATTCATATTCATGTGTGTTTTTGAGAGTTTAATATTGCGTACGTGCGTCTGCATTGTGTAACGTTATAGTCGACTCAAAAACTGAGCAAGGCAAAAGCCATGCCACACCGATAGTGCTGGAAAGAGGTCTAAAGCATTTCTTTCTAACACTACTGGATGTGATGAAAACTGCAGTCACAATATTTTAAAAGGCCCAGGTTAAGGAAAACAAAAACATTTCTTTCGTTTGCCTGTGGTACGTTATGTTGTTCGAAGTCCTGTTTGAACGAAGAAATCTTCACTCAGGCGTATTACCGGTATATTTTGTGTACTGCGGGAGCGAGAATCCTCCCGTCAGTAAAAGATCTTTATTTCATGTCGTTAGCAACGATAATTTCGGGTTTTAAAACTGGCTTAGCTACCCGGTAAAAACCGTTTCATTTTCTGTGCAGACTAAGCACAAAGAGATCCGCCGTGATCTTCGTATATACTTGTGGAATGTGTGTATACTTGTGTCGTGTAGAAACCTGTGCGTGAGGAAACTTTGGATTTCCTTAAATCAGAGCCAGAGTTTGGCTCGCGTGAGCGCAACACCGCCACCGCGTGGGCAATAGCAGGTAGGACCTGCTACCCCTTGCTTCCCTTCCGGTTGCGCTTTCCTCCAAATTTACTGCGATGATTGTTGAATAAGCTGCCTAAATACATACGTGCATTTACATCGTGCTAGTTCGTTAAAACAATCCTCCTTTTGGGCTGAGACATTTTATTTTAAGTACAATTCACGGAAGTGAATTGGGGCTTGAGTCATAGGATTCCTCAGTCCAAATCACTGATAGCTCACGTGGAGAGAGACAGACGCCCCCTCGCGGCGGCACTACTCCAGGTCAGCTATCACTCTTCTGCTCAAACTCACTCTGTCTACCCTTCACTATTTCTATCTGTCTCGATGACTCTGTTCTGTTTTATTTTTATTTTTAACTTCAGTAGTATGGTGATTTATTATCAGAAATCATTCTGATTCCTCTACAAAAACAAAACTCTTGTTTCTCCTTCCCCAGTGTATCTAGAGCTGATTTGAAACAATTATTATTATTTTATTTGTATTTTTTTTAAGAAAATTTTTTAATTTTTATTTTTTTTAAGAATTTTTTTTAATTTTTATTTTTAATTTTTTTTCTCCACTATAAATTTCTCACATTTCAGTCATTGATAGCCCCCCTGAAAAGAAAGACGCCACCTAGTGGCAGACACTCTTCTCAAGCCAGCTATCAGCCTTCTACTGAACTTAAACTGTATGAAATCATTTTCAGTTATGCTTTTCCCGAGGATTATTTTATAATCATTACGAATGACTTCAGTGTTGTTACGATTATTATAAGAAATCAGTCTAATCCTCTTTCAATCTCCCCCAGGCTCATTTGGATTTGAGTCAAACCAATTTTAAATTGAAATTTAAATTGTGTCAAACAGTCCACGTGAACCACAGAGAGGAAGTGCGCCCTCTTGAGGCTCCAAAACCCATTACAGCGGCCTACCACTCCCATTTCCGGCTTCCACCTGCATTGAGTTATTGCTAACTTCCAATCGGGTTAGGTTATTTTTCAATAACTACCATCCTGTCTAAAATATTTCTGTGCTATCATCAGTTGGCAAAAGCCGTTCATCCTTTAATTTAGTTTTCCTTTCCAGGTAAATTAGTTTTCTCTTCAAAGTCATTTTGTTACTACCTTACCCCTCTTCAGGTTTATTGTAGTTTCTGTTTTACATAACTAAATTACTCAATTTGGTTTAAGCAAGGAAAATCTTAATTCACTTTAAGCTCCCTTGTTGGTTCCATTTTGCTTGTTGTACAGGTCAAAACCTCAGAATCTGCGGTGGATTGTGGGAGTCCTGGTTGATCTCGGTGGGCGAGTCTGCTGACTGGTGTCGCCGACACTGACCGTGCAGTGACTCTCGAGTTCTTTTATCTCTGCCACGGGTTGCGGCACGCAGTAAGTGACATCAGCAATCTGGTGCTTTGTAGGGTCAACCATCAAGCCATCGCGCAAGTCAATTGTTGGGAACGGTGCACAAACCATAGGCGAAACCGCCACGCCAGTTCGCTGGTGGGTTCTGGGCCCCGCCCACCTTTGCAGTGCGGTCGACCGGTTGATACCTCGGAGATTATCAGGTTGTGTTTACATGTCACGCGCTGTTTGAGAGGGCGTAACTGTGACGGTCACAGCGGTCAAGTGTTTGGCGGCACCGGAAAGTTCAACCACGCTTGCTGGGTCCAGCTGGGTTCGACCTCAGTTCACCTCAGGTAAAAAAACTGATTTTGATAAAATCCTGACACTTAATATAAGCCACAGAATATCAGACATTCCCCCGGATAGATTTTCTAAGCGTTTGGTTTACCTCTTTCCCCCTAAGACACACCCTCTTAGTTCTTAGAGGTTACGCTACAGAGCAGGTCAATTCACTTAGGTGTTATTTTCACAGCGATATTTTGATTTTGCTTTCCCCTCTCGATCTTCTTTTCCTTTGTTTTGTTTTGTTCTGTTGTGATTTGTTTCTTTCAGTTCACCAAGAGACCCCAAGGAAGTTAAACAATAAGAGTGACAACCAGGCAGCCTCTATTTTCGGGTCCCACGCTGACCCGCATAAATTGACCCGCCTAACTGTCTACGGCAGTCAGCCAAAATTTCTATAGACGGCACGGCCGTACTACGGCTCGTTAGCCTCAAAAACAAAACAAAAGCTTGCATTGGCCCTTTTTGTGTGTGTTGTGTTTCTCTCGCCCTACAGTGAGCAAAAATGTCACGCGCTTCCAGTCCTGCGGCCCATTGGAGCAATCTGGATGCTTGGTTAGGAGCCATGACAACCGGCTGCCTGCCCAAGGACGCTGGCGACCCAAAACCCCTGACCCGACAGGAACTGGACGCCGAAGTAGACCAGCTAATGTCCAACGACCCCAAGCAGGCCTACAGCTCAAAGGAATGGAGCCGGATAATCGGAAGCCTAGCTCACAACTTAGTGGCACAGGCACGCTTGGCGGAGGAGGACAACGCCAATCTGGAAAAGGAAATTGCAGGACTAAAGACTCAACTAAAGGAGGCCCGCAAAAAGAAGGACCACACGCAGAAACGTCTGGATCAGCTACTTCTGGAGGCTGAAGCCAAGGACGAAACGCGCCCAGAATTACAAGAGGAAGTGGAAAGACTGCAAAAGGCCTTGGAGGATCTGCGCACGGACACAGACAAGAGGTTGCAGTCGGAAAAACGGACCATGGAGGAACTCCAGGACAAACTGCAACATGGCGACACACTGTTGAAAAGAGCAGAGATTGAGTTAAAGAACAGAGAGGCAAAAGCCAAGGCCTGTGAAAGGCATTTGCAAGCAGCCCGAGCTGAAATTAACGAGCTTGTCCAACAGAGACAAGATCTAAAAGATGAACTTGACATTGTCCACAGAGAACTGAAACATTCTTACAGACTGCAGGGCAACCTGGAGGGGGGAACACCCATCACTCAGTTTCCCCTTACCAGCGAGCCTGCACGTTTCAGCCAATCCCCCAAAGCTGAAGGAGGGGAAGCAAGCCTACGGCGCGACACCACTCTAGCCAGCCGCTACGAGCTCCCACCAGCTGAAGAGGAGCAGGGCCCCAGACCGAAGGGTAGGGCCATCGGTCACCACACGGCCCCCAAAGAACTGGACAAGCTTGCTAGAAACATCCCGACCTTCACTCCCAATCCAGCAGGAGGTCACGATGTACACTCTTATTTAAAAGACATTGACTTTCACTTACAAACTGTGGACAACGCCACTACTTGGGATAAGTTATATCTTCTCAGGATCACTTCAAGCCGTGACGTGAGAAGCTTCCTAGACCGCCAACCAGACACCGTCAAGATGGACTACCAGCAATTGCGGCAAGCTCTGATTCGTGAATTCTCCGATCCAGAATCAGACCAAGGTATCATAGCGGCAATGGACCTGAAACAAGCCCGGCTCGAAACGCCACAAGCGTATTACGACCGCCTCCGACAAGCCTACTTCGGATCACGCAATGAGCCAGGCATGGAAGAGGACTGGAATTAAAAGACCCTGTTTCTGCGGAATCTCCACCCTACCCTCTCCCATCATCTGGGAGTCTTGGCTGAGCCAAGGACTATGTCAATTCAACAATTGCGTGACCTGGCTCACAAAGCATACACCAAACAAATAACTATCTCTGAAAAGACTGTGAGAAACCCCACAATCTGCCCCGTCTCTGAGCACCGCTCAGAGCTGCCCCTAGAGGGCGCATAGCACCCCACTTACAAACCTGTCAACAGAGATTCAAGACCGTTTCAGGCCAGCAGAGGTCAGCGCGGTCGTGGGGGTGCTCGCCCAAGGCAACAGAAGGACCACTCTAGGCAATTCTGGGACCGCTCTCGCCCCTCCCACAACCAAACGGGAGGGGGCACCTGGGAAGCCGGCCGGCAACCCAGAAGGAGCCGACCTCCATCTCCCTGAACACTAAGCCCAGAGAGCCGGTCGAAAGACCCCGCGCGACGTGACACTGGCAAGCTGAAGGTGGAGCCCACATCCAACAGAAACATCACAGCCACATCTGAAGCTGCAGAACTTCTGAGCGTGCTGAGAGAGTTTCTTCAAAAGAAATCTCACAAGGATGACAAAGATAAACCAGACACCGCATGACTAAACCTTAGGACTGAAGCCAACTCCACTCCCAACGTTCCTCCCGTTGACAGCCCCACAGACACTGTCAAACCACAGACTATGGAACTCGCTGTTACATCACAAAGTGACAGCTCCACTCACTCCCTCCAACTGACAGCCCCCCAGAACACTGTTTGTCAGCCACAGACTAGTGAATTCATCGTTGCATCACCAACTGACAACACCCCTCACTCACTCCGGCTGACAACCGCACTTCCTGAACAAAACGCTGCCCTTCCTGAACAAAACTGCAGCAGCGCTCACACAAAGGTACCAGACAGTGCTGTCTTGTTGATCTGCACCCACAACGAGCCACACGAAACATACCCACACTGTTTATCGATCAACACGCAAGACCCCACACCAAAACTCCTGGGGAACCTGATCGAAAAAGGAGTGGCACGCAAACTCTACCTAACAATCACTTTGGAAAAGGAGGTGAGACTCGAAGCGCTTGTGGACACCGGCTCCGATCTCACGCTCATATCGACTGAACTCTTTGAAAAACTTAAATTTGAAGCTCAAAAACAGAATCGAACTCTTAACTTCCACACTTGTGAGCTGAATGTGCAGTCATACAGCCAAAATGACATCCAACTAAGAAACGTAGCTCCCATTCACCTGGCAATCGGTCCTATGAGCCTAGTACACCCTGTCTACGTTTCGCCAATGAACATTTATCCATTTCTCATAGGCAAGGACCTGCTGGATCGATTCGAGCCGTTACTGGACTTCAAACACCTGCAAGTTTGGGCTCAAGTGCGTGAACCCCTCCCCCTCCAGCCACGCATATCTGCTCAGACAGACTGTCAGGTCACAGGGTTCACGGGAATTCCCTCAGCCAGACATGACGACCCAGTCACAAAAGCTGATCAGGGGTCAAGTTCACTACTCTGTACTTTCAAAACCAGCCAAGGCTCTGATACCTACTGCCCTCAGGTCAGGACTGACCTACAACTGCAAGATATAACCACAACAGACATTATCCTAGCACTATGGGCAGACAACTCAGCCATCAGTCTCTCATTATTCAATGCAATCCTTGACAAAACACCGGACCTGCCTTATACCAGCAAACGCACACGTTTCCCTCTCAACGCACATCCATCTTCCATGATAGCTGCAAAAGGGATCTGTGCTTTGCAATTAAAGTGGAATAACTGGTGCCTGACCCATTACTTCCTGATCCTACCGGATCCGGTCCACGATGTCTACATTGAAGCAGACGTTTTGCTTCTTCTCAAAGCTCATGTGGACATGCTCAATGAAGTGGTATGGGCCCCAATGACTTTACAACCACCTGTTCTCATCGATCATGAAAATCTACTGTCAGGGCAGACCATCCCAGAAGTCTGCACCCTAATCAACGAACAGAGAACAGTGATACCAGCCTACACTAAAGGGGTCACTGTACGGCTCAACATGCGACGTGGCCAAACCTTAAACCACACGCTGGCTTTCTTCCAACCTTCACCTGAATGTGGGGACCTTGGACTCACACTCGAAGCCACACCCCTCACAGAAGTGTCATCTCGGGTGGTCTACATTCTGTTCAACAACTGCACAGCAACGAACATCAACATCCCCAGATCCTACAGGCTAGGATGGCTAGTGAGCCACGACTTTCATGACTTTGAACTTGTATTACCTATCATCGGGCCCATCCCACCTGCACTGATACCTGAAGGGCACACTGACAACACAGTGTTCACAGTACCCTTCCAACTCATTGCCATCACATCTGTCATGTCAGTAGCCAAAGACAAAGTGTGCAGAACTGAGCTGACTGAGGACCAACACCTCGCAGTGTACACAGTCTCCCACCAGCCTGTCAGTGAGACTAATGCACCGGCTACACCTTTAAAAATCAACCCGACCGATGACACACCGACAGAGGAGCCATATCAAGGCTTTGAATCTCAAGTGCAGCAAATTCTACAAGATGCTGATGCGCTTCAGGACGACGCAGACCGCCAAAGACTAAGACAAGTCCTTTATAAGTTCAAAGACTCCTTTGCCAAAGACTCGTTAGACTGTGGTCTCACCCACCTCCACACGGTGCGCATCCCCACGCATCCTGAGGCTCCTCCCACTTTCGTCAAGCAGTACAAAATTCCCATTGCCTTGCACGAACCAGTGCAGGAAATCATCGAATCCATGCTTGAGAAAGGTGTCATCCGTCCATGTAACAGCACCTACTCTGCCCCCATCTGGCCCGTTCTCAAACCGAATGGGAAATGGCGGCCCACCATTGACTATCGAAAGCTGAATCAACAGGTGCCATTATCACGGTGGCCCATGACACAGCTGGAACAGGAAATACCCCGAATCAGAGGAGCCACCATCTTCTCTACACTCGATGTGGCCTCTGGATTCTGGACTATTCCGGTGCACCCAAAAGACCAACACAAGTTGGCATTCACATTTGGCAACCGACAGTTCACCTTCAACAGATGCCCGTTCGGGTATGCCAACTCACCAGCTGAGTTCAACATCTTCCTGAACAAAGCCTGCCCAGACGCCAGGATGAGAGGTAACCTGATTTACGTAGACGATGTTCTCATGAAGAGCACGACGGTGGCCGACCACCTGAAAGAAATAGACTATGTTTTGAACCAGTTGTCCGCTGCTGGCGCTAAAATAGCGTTACACAAGGGACAGTGGTGTCGTACCAAGGTTAACTACGTGGGCCTGCTCATCGGACCCCATGGCATTCAACCACAATCAAACCGTATCCATGCCATTCAAAACATCAAACCTCCCACTAACGTCTCCGAACTACGAAGTTTTCTAGGGGTATGCAATTACTCTCGACAGTTCATCGAAAACTATTCAGACATCGCCAGGCCCCTCACGGCTCTGCTGAAGAAAGATTGCCCTTTCGTCTGGTCAGACGCTCAACAACATGCCATGACAGAACTAAAAAGACATTTGTGCACAGCTCCCTGTCTCGCTTACCCCGATCCTCAAAACGAATTCTACCTGGAAGCTGGGTTTTCTGACCAATGTCTCAGTGCTGGCCTATACCAATGGCACGACCAAGACAAAAAGGTGGTCGCATATGCCAGCAAGACACTTCTCCCTCCAGAATGTAAATTCTCAGACTGCGAAAAAGCTTTGCTCTGCACAGTATGGGCCATACAGCGTTTCTCCAACTACATTGGAGCACAGAAAGTTATAATAGACACCTGCCACCAGCCCGTAATGTTCCTCAACAGCCAACGCATCCGAGATGGCGTAGTAACCAATGCACGCATAGCCACGTGGTTAATGGCTCTCCAAGGACGAGATGTTGAGGCCCGATATGCACAGAATCACAAGTCGGCATTGGGGAACGACCTGGCTGCATGTCAAAACTGCTCTGACAACCCACCTGCTGCGATGCTGGACACACCAGAGCCCCAATAGCCACAACTGACCTGTCACAGGTACTTTGACAAGAATGTGTGCGAAGGCATGCCCACAGCTTATGTCGACGGATGCTCCTACAACCACGAGGGCATACTAAAGGCAGGTGCAGGGGTACTGTGGGTTGACAACCACCCATGCCCACCACAACACTTCAAACTGGGCCCCCAGTCATCACAATATGCAGAGGTAGCAGCAATTCTCATAACTCTGCAAATCGCAGCAGCCCATAACATCAGAGAACTTCTCATATGCACAGACTCTAACTATGCCAGACTCAGTTTTGTTTGCCATCTCCCAATCTGGAAACGGTTTCAAAACGGCAAACAACAAGCCTGTCAAACACCAACACCTGTTCCAGGAATGTGATAACATCACAAAAACACACGATGTCACCGTGTACTGGAAGAAGGTCAAGGGACATTCTAAACTGCCAGGCCAAGACAAAGACTTTATTGACCACACCGATGCGCTTGCCAAAACCGCCGCCCTCCACGGTGAGCTGTGGTCTCCCCCAAACCCCTTACCCACCCCCGCTGTTGCGGTACTAACCCGCAGCAAACGCCCCTTACCTCCTACGGCACCAGCGTCACAAATGCTATCGCTAACTCCGCAAATTTCCAACAACGATATTGCGGATATGCAAGCCACAGACACTGCCATAAAGACAATTCTTGACCACCTCTCTGACCCCGCCTGCCACCCGATCTCACCATCAGACATCGATGCTGACTCATACCTCAGACATCTACATAACTCCAGACATATGCTGCGTGTGCGGGACAACATTCTATGGTTTGGCCCTGATGACACCACACCGCCTAGACTCGTGGTGCCACTTTGCCAAAGGGGGGTAATGCTAATGCACGCCCACAACACACCCTATGCTGGACACCACGGTACCAAAGCCACGTATGAGACACTTAGACAGGTGGCATACTGGCCAGGCATGCAACAAGATGTGGCAGAGTATGTGAGAGAATGCTTGGTCTGCTGTCAATTCCAACCATCAAACCCCAATCACAGAGCCCCAATGCAACGCAGAGGAATCACGTTCCCGTGGTCAGACCTCCAAATTGACTGGGTAGGACCTCTGCCCAGGTCAACAAGAGGCAACAAGTACTTTCTCACGGTGGTGTGTCAGTTTACCAAGTGGGTAGAGTGTTTGCCAGCACCTAACGACACTGCCCAGACAACGGCATATCTCCTGATGAACCACATCTTCTCCCGGTTCGGATTGCCACTAAGAGTCAACTCAGACAGAGGTACCCACTTCACTGCCGAGATCATGCAAAAGATCTGGAGATGTCTAGGGGTACAAGCTAAACTTCACATTAGTCAGCATCCAATCGCGTCTGGTCAGGTAGAGAGATCGAACCGAACGGTGGTCCACATGCTAAGAAAGTACGTATCGGCTAATCAGAAAGACTGGGATGTGAAACTCCCCCTCGTGCTGATGGCCCTCCGAGCCACACCGCAGGAATCAACACAGGTGTCCCCGTTTGAACTCATGACCGGGCGGCAGATTTCCCTGCCATTACACCTGCTGTATCAACCGGGAGACCACAACCTCGTCACCGCCTACACCACGTCCCAGTACCTGGACGAGCTCCATAAACACTTGAAAACAACTTTCGCTTTCGCCCAGCAACATCTGAAAACCAGCGCTGAAGGGCAGAAAGCATATTACGACCAAAAAGCATGGACTGCATCACACCAGGAACTCAACGTGGGCGACAAAGTCCTGTACTACAGTTTCGCCCTGCCACCCAAGGGGTTGTCAAAGAAGTTCCTGCCCGACTGGACGGGACCTCACGAAATTGTGAACAAACTCTCCCCCGTTGCATACCAAATCCAGCTGAAACGAGGACCGAGAGAACCAGTTCTCAAATGGGTCCACCGCAATCAGATTAAAAGACATGTGGCCTCTAGTAGGGACAGACAGGAAGGGGCCAATGAAAACTAAAACTCAACCGCCGTCATCGCAGCGAAAAGATGACCCACACAACCCGGGACAAACCTCGCTGACCTGTGCCTTCTCTCTTTCCCCTTTTCCTCCATACCTCTCTCTCTTGCCTGTAACAGGATGCTGCTGTGGATTGCCATCATGTGCCTTCAGTCGACCAGAGGCCAGCCGCCAGCCGACGTCATCTCACCAGGACCGGCCTCGGGCATCGTGTTGAGAGAGCAACCAGGACTCCTGATTACTAACTGCCGAACGCACACACAGAAGGTGTACGTGCGACTCGACCCTCGAAATGTCTATCGTATGCACTACCCAAGAGCGGTAGCCCAGTACAGCTGGGCAGGTGCCCGATGGACAGAAACCGCCCTCAACCACGCCGAAGCCGATGTCGAGCACACTCTGAACCAACTCGAGAAGATGACCGTCACCCAAGCTGAATTGGGAGGACACAACAAACGTTCCAAGCGGTTCCTGGGAGCGTTGCTCGGAGCCGCTGCCGCCGTAGGCACGCTGTTCAACATTGGTATGTCCAGTGTCAACGCTGTGAACATAGCCACGGTGCGACGGCACGTGGCCGAAATTCAGACTGAACTTCCACAGTTAAAAGAACAACTCACCACACAAAGCGCATACCTGCAAACCATTAGCAAGACACTGAGAGGAACTGTGACAATCCTCAACACTCATAGCGTCATGCTAAATCAGACTGTGAGCTCCATGAAGCAGCTGTTCACAGTTTTCCAGAATGACTTTGCCCAAACACAGTTGGTCACGGCATTAATGACCGACATGCTCCGAGAAATAAGTTCCTCCATTGACAGCTTAGCCATGGGTAGGATCCCGCCATACCTGATACCCCTAAGCCTGGTGCAAACCGTGCTGGCTTCCGCCATAACACCCACTGACCCGTTACAAATCCACCTTGCATACTCTTTGGGCAGTGCCATTCCACTGTATGTTGACCCTGCACAGCGAGAGGTAGGCTTCCTCTTAAATCTACCCATCATAGAGTCAAGCCGGATCTACCGACTCAAAGACATTGTCAACGTTGGATTTTGGCAGAGCAACACTTATTTTAGGGTACGGACACCTGAGGTAGTAGCTTACCACGACAGCAATACACAGCTGTACTTAGCCCCGAACCTGCACATGTGTACCCTCACCAAAGACATTCACTACCTCTGCCCTAGCAAACCGTTCCTCAGAGACAACACGGATGGGATTTGCGGCCTGCAACACCTGGCCAGCGACGCACGCTGCCCGGCAGATGCTAAGCCTCGCAACCAAGTCACCGAGACGCCAGCCGAGATTGTAGGGGACCGCTGGCTCGTCAACACTCCAGTACGGTCAGCGACACTGACCTATGACCAGCACGACACCGCTACTCGCGTCAACCTGCGGAACCAAACCATGTGGATTCAAGTCCCACGAGGAGCCATCCTCCACCTGGACGACCTAGCCTTGTATCACCTCCCGAGCGAAGAATACCAATCCGAACTAGAGATTCCACCCTTCTTTAAGGATCGCAACTTCACTTTCGGTCCAGAACTGGAAAAATGGATTGAGGAAGGGGGGTCACAGATCATCGATATCGCTCCCCTTGACACAGCCCTCCAAGCATTGTCCAGAATGCCCATCCTGAATGCTTCACCTGTCGTCCAAGCATGGACCGCCGCTGACACCGCCCTGTGCATTTCAACAATCATCGGCCACACCTTAACCCTGGGCCTGACCTACATCCTGTACCGACGAATCAACGAGATGCGAACCTCTACAGCCAAGCTCACAAAAGCTGTGTCTGTAGGTTTCCGGAGAGGCCCCCGGAAAGAGGACTCCCCGTCAGAGAATGCTGCGGACCTCATCGAGCTGAACCCTCAGTCCTAACAACCACCTGCAGCAATCTACCTTCATGATTTACCTGCCACCTGACCAATGCGGTCGTGATGGTTCAACGAGGCCCAACCACACGGGTCCTGCCGAACCATCAAGGGGGGAATGTAGCCATAATCAGATGATCAGCACAATCATGTGGTTTTAATATACTAGATTCTAATTAAGTAAACACTCCTCCATTCTTCAGATTGTGACAAAAACAGATGTCAGGGGACTTTTTAAGTTACCAATTCACACACGAAGCAAATGGTGCTTGGACTTAATTAAATTACTGATGCCCGCAGCGTTTTTCTCTGATAAGTAATCACAGGATCCTCTGTCTTACCACATGTGACTCAACAGAGACGCCTCTCTGGCCGGAGATCCCGTGGTGTCCCCTCTGCATTACACCTTACAAACACAGACAACCTTGTGTAATCGAACCACACTGGTCATTGTAATCCAGACTTAAAACTCATCAAATTCGAAGGACGCACACGCATACACGGAACTGAAGACGATCAGGAGTCCAACGCGTGACTGACCACGCGACGAACTCTGAATACACACACACACACACACACACACACAAAGAGACAATCATTCTGAACCACGTGTAGTTAAACGTAATGTTTCAAATGTACAAATGTTTTCTGGTTGTGTTCAGGATTCCCTTGTGACCTAATTGATATAATTGTAAGCTTTTATGATATGTGATCAGTCTGACATTCGTTTAATCACGAAAAATCATGTATCTGCATTTTACTAGCCCTAGGAATGCCGCGAGTGGCATGATTGGAATCAGAGAAATCGAATAAGATCGTATCACTAACCCAAAATGCAATATGAGGCACATTTTATTAATCCTAGTTTAGAAGTGTATTATTACTAAATTTGTAATTTTCTATGCACATGACCCAGAAGGCGTGTACTTTGCGAACCACAAGGTTTGCCGACACGCCTCCTCCCAAACGATTGGATCAGACACGTACGAAAGGCGTGTCTCGAGCGCCTTCAAAACCAGGGGCGCCATGTCTCCTCTGTGCTAGCAGTCCTACGCCAGAGAGAGGTTCCCTTCTTCAACAAGAACTCCAACCGGAGCTCTTCGTTTGCTTTCTAAATTTCGTTTTAATCTAAGTTTTCTTTCCGTTATCTACCTCAGTTGATAGTTTTCCTTCGTTCAGTGCACTCACGAACGAAACGAATTTAAGATTAAGCATCTGTCGTACGAGCTGAAGAGATCGCAACATCTACCTCCGTCCGAACGAAACTTCGGACATTCAGCCTACGTTTCCTTTCAAACCAGCTGCACAAAAGGGGCCATATCAATGCAAGTATAATCTAAAATAGAATGCTGTTTTTAAGGTTGTCTAGAACTTCCTAAAAAGCCTTTGGGTCTCATTTTGAAGTAACTGTTTGAACTGTTCTGTCCTGAGAAGATCTCTCTCTCTCTCTCTCTCTCTCTCTCTCTCTCTCTCTCTCACCCTCTAACTTTCTCTCTCCAATATTTCGTATTGCCATCATTTTCTGTTTCGTTGTAATTGTTTGTTTTGCTATGCATATTTACTCCTGCGTTATTTTAAATAGTTTATGTAATCTTTAGTCTTGTTTTATTAAACTCCATAATCCTTTGAATTGAATCTGTCTCATGGTTCCATACTTAAACCATAGACATCTATATGATGTCTATGAATAAAACGATTCGTGGGAGAAATAACGCGGGAGCAAACTAGAAATATCTATGAATAAAACCATAGACTGTAAAAAAAGATGGACGATGCCCCTTCGCTCTCTTCCATTTGCGAGAAGTGAAGCCGGCATTGTCCCGATATGGCCCTGACATCTTGGGACATGAGTCTGCACAGTTGCGATTTCGGGACCAGACATGCATAGTGAGCAGGAAGTAAAGCCGCGAAATCAACGTCCCGCCCGTAAGTTTTTTTTTTGCAGGATGGTGGGGGAAGACTCATGAATAATCATTAGGGAAGTCATCCCTGATTGGTCTTAACCCCAGTGACGGGTAGGTTTAGGGGCGGGGTTAGGGGTAGGTCATAGGTCATCAGACCAATCAGGGATGACTTCCCCAATGAATATTCATGAGTCTTCCCCTACCATCCTGCAAAAAAAGATTTGCGTCCCGCCCTCACTCTCGCTGCATCAACCGCAAGCACACGCCTCTGATGCAGAACAACACATTATGTCAGTGTGAAATAATTCATTATAGAAATTTAGGTATTACATTTTAAGCTCCAATCTCCTCAGTCCTCCAAAGATCCCGAAAAAAAGTCAGAGAAACTGACTCAGAGAATCTGTCAATCACAGCTGTCAATCATGTACGCCACAGCACCGTTTTTATAGCATCAAATAACTAACTAAAAACAAACTTATTTTTAAAAACAAACACTTGAGATTACATTAGCGTGATAAAAACTACAGTAAATGACAGAAACTATCTTTGGAAAAAAGATATGTGAAGTGTAATTTAATTGTTTATTTGGTCTCACGTCCCGTTGAATAACATGGGGAGGCGGGGTTTATGAGCTATACTAGGACCGGTCACCGGGGAGCGATCGAGACGCTTTGGCTTCACTTTTCAGGGCTTGTGCGGCACGCTTGAATAAAACATATAAAACTAATACATTTTATTCATCTGTTGCAGAAAAGCAACAAGAACAACTAAAACAAAATAGAAATGATTTACAGGCCAGAGTTTCTTTTTATAACATGTTTGCAGCCTTGAGCGATGTAGCCAATCACAGACATGTATGTTGATTTGTTGAACGCAATGGCCAATCAGAAGCATTTAAGATAGACTCCCCTCACTGCTCAAAACTGACTTTTTGTTCAGAGCTGAATTCTGTATGCTGGCAAATCCTCTAATTATAACAAACAAAGTGTATATATTATGAAATATTCATTGTGCCGTCAGCTTCATTGATAATAACAGAGATGTGTGAGATCGCGATGAACTGATATCAGCTATTTTGGAATTATTAAGGGAGCGCACTTTGTGCGCATTAGCCTGCTTGCTTTTATGTTATAACAGTGGTTTGTGTGTTAATGCTTTAATAACAAATTATTTATTTGGAGCATTATGCTGATGTGTATGCTGGCGACACGTAGGCTAACCTGAAAGCATTTGGAGGTACAGAAAAAAATGTCTAGTATCTGTAAAACCAAATTTTTCTTCATCTTAAAAATATATCTAAATTACGTCATATGCTCTCAATTAAAAATGCAGAACAATTAGTTAATGCATTAATGACATCAAGGCTAGATTATTGTAATGCTCTTATGGGTGGTTGCCCTGCACGTTTAATAAATAAACTACAGCTGGTACAAAATGCAGCCGCTAGAGTTCTTACCAGAACCAGGAAGTATGACCATATTAGCCCGGTTCTGTCAACACTGCATTGGCTCCCTATTAAACATTGTATACATTTAAATATATTGCTGATTACTTACAAAGCACTAAATGGTTTAGCTCAAATCTAGACTAAAAACACATATCTTTGGCTTAGCATACAGATAACACATTATAGACTTCTATAATTCAATGTTAGGCTGCATAGTTTAGATCTGTCAGAACCGGGAATACTTCCCATAAATCCCGATGTACAACGTACTTGGTACATCATAAGAAGGATGGTGTTAGGATGGGTGGCTAATATTAATCTCTCTGTTTATCCTGAGGTTTACCGCAGTCCGCCTGATCCAGGCCATATCCACATCTGATGAAGGACCATTGCATGGACACGACGACAACCCATCCCTGAAGTGCCAGCCTCATCAGCCCTGTGAAGGCCTCATGGACACCTCAACAAACTCGTCTCCATACCGGCGTGATGACTCCGACCCCCAAACAGATGGAACTGGTTAAATATTTTGAAAGTTCTGATCCAATCTGACTTCTGACGTCTAATGCTGCCTGATTCATAATCATACACTGTTCGTTCGTTGGCCAGAGGAAAACTGGCCCCCTGACGGAGCCTGGGTTCTCCCAAGGTTTTTCTCCATTCTGTCACCTGATGGAGTTTTGGTTCCTTGCCACTGTCGCCTTTTTTGCCTTTCTTCGCCTTTGTCGCCATTGGCTTTTGGCTTGCTTAGTTTGGGACATTTCATTTTATATTTAACAATATAATTTCAACATTATTTTCCTGTTATCTCTGTAATGCAGCTTTGAAACAATCTCTATTTTAAAAACCGCTATATAAATAAAGGTGACTTGACGTGTATTTCCACTGTATGCCTCTCCGAGCGTGTGTCTTTCCCTTGACAAGCCACTTTGCCACCCCTGGGGTTGTAAGATTCCACCCTGCTGGCTGGATACCCCAGTGTTCTCCATATGTTACCTGCTCACGGGTCATATGTGTATTCTGTAAGTCATCCCTTCATGCAGGAACTGTGTTGCATATTTTCACTGATATATGCTTCCCAGTGTACCTTGTGTTAAGTAGGAGTCCTTAGTCTGTGATAGTCTCACGACAGGGAGCTCAGACTTACGCAGGGCACTGGAAGACAGCTGATATGGCGTGATTAGATTGGGACCCCCATTTCGTCATTCACTGACGTAACTCGCAGTGACTGAATGAAAGGGAACGTCTCGGTTACGTATGTAACCCTCGTTCCCTGAGGAGGAACAGGAAACCTTACGTCCCTCTGCCACAACCTCTTTACCGCTGGAATGGCCTGAAGTTCAGTCTCAGCTCCTCAGCAGGAAAACATATGCAAGATTGTCAGCGTCCTTCCTTTTTTACCCACTCGGTGGGGCGGAGTTGCGCTATGCAAATTCCGCAGACCCAAGGCATTTCCTTACCATTGGCTCGTTTTGTAGAACTCAAAGGTGATAGGCTTCTAAGCGAAACCCCCATTTCGCCATTCACTGACGTAACGTCTCCGTTCCCTCCTAAGGGAACGAGGGTTACATACGTAACTGAGACGTTTCATGACCAATTTCAAAGTTCTGTGCAACTACCATTAGGGGGCCAAATACGACAAACGTATGCGAATTCGGTCTTTAGCTCCTTTTACTCACTCTTACGAATTCGTAAAAATTGGTCGTGAGATAGCATTGGTATAGCCTATATGAGACTGTAGACTATGCAGATCTGGCTATGTGAGAATATAGTTGAGGCTGTTCCCTTTTCTTTGCATGACACACTGGTACAGTACTTAGCCTACAGTACTGTATAGCTTTTTCAGTATTATTCTGAACATTGCACAATCATTCGCTTCATGAATCATTGAACGGAAGAGAGGTTTTCGGGAGCGATCGTAAAAGTCACATCTTTTTTATTTTCCCGCCAAAAAATGACCCGAGTCCTTTACATAAAAGTCAGCCGCAGGCTTTTATAGAATACCTTGGAAGTCTGGGAAGGCCTCGTTTTTAAAGTTTCGTTCAGCTGTTCACACATTGGCAATAAAAAAAGCGATTAATACATGAAAAATCTGTAATATAGCCCCTTTCAGATCTGTTAATAGTAGTTAATTATTATATTAATTAACGTGAATATCAAGAATTTTTAACTAAAAGAAATGTTAATAAACGCCGAAGCAATATTGATCATTGTTAGTTAATATATTAACTAATGTTAACGAATAAGGCACTTTTTCTACGTTATTTGCATTTAAGGTATTTAGCATGACAGTGTCTTGTCATTGAAGTCACATGTTTGCAAATTGTAGTGAAATGTTTGAGTGAAGTAATGATGACCTAATCCCTTGAACACTAGGAACAGGAAAAACCTGACCTCTTTTCTTATTCGAAATATTTATAATTCCTGCTCCTTTCTGATTGGACAAAAAATGTATGATGTATGGAAAATGTATATTGATAACTACTGAGTAGTGTGACTAGGGCAGGCCAGTGACTATATAAATTAAAATGAAGTAACACATCAGGAAAATGTATAATATTTTACTCAGTAATTGCGTTGACTGCCGAAGTTGTTTCATGACGAGCACAATGATAAAAAAAAAAGTGCGTGCTTGAGACTGGCTTATCTTCTTTGCTCAGTCAGAACAGTCAACTTCTGGAGGAAACAGACTAACTGGAGAAATCGCCATGGGGCATTGAGTTGAGTGCTGCAGTCACGCAAAGGCACTTTATCATGAGAGCTAATATCAGACATAACTGGAGCTGCCCGTTTAAAGCTTACAACTTTTTTTTCTGTGTTGCTAATGGCTAGCTGATTAAGTAGATCCTAAAGACTGGTTTACCTGAGTTATTTACAGGGTAAATGAACAGGAAGAGCCTGAGAATGCTAACATGCCATGTGGTAATTGAAGAGAAAATGCTTCTGTTTTGTATTTTTTTGTAAATTTTTCAAATAATTGTGTCAGCTAAAATTTGAGTGGAAAGTTGTGCATTTGAGAAAAAAACAACAACAGTGTCAATATAAAATGATAACCGGCAATATGCTAAGATTAATTATTAAGAACAAAACACAAATTAAAATACTAATTCATTATTTTTACCTGTACAATCGAAAAGGCTTTTCCCTGTCACTGTCTGTGTAACTGTAAACAGTGTGAAATGTGATATCGTAGTTGTGTTGTTGAATCATAGGAGGTCATAGGAGTTAATTTAGCAAATCATATTTTACTTCCTCCCATATAACAACAATACTTTGTGTGGTTTTGCACCAGGAGAAAAAGACAATTGGTGACAATCTTTTTCTTTTTTTTTGCATAGCTGATTTTAGAGCCTTAGACCATATGTGAAAATAATTAATACATAATTAATTTTGATTGCAAATTATTGCATAACATTTTGAGTGAAAAATATACATTTGTTTAATTCTCCATATTTTATATTTCCATTTTGACTTAATTGACAGCACCACTGATGATTTGAAAATATTCCAAAGATGTTCACGCTGTGAAATCTGCTTTGCTTTCATTTGATTATTGTCCTAAAAATAATGCAGAATCTTAAAGGTGGAGTAAGCGATTTCTGAAAAACACTGTTGATTTTTTAAATATACCTAAACAAACACACACATCCATTCATTGCTTCGCCCAGTGGCGGTTCTACGTTGAATTACAGCCTGGGCGAGACCCCCTTCAAGCACAAGCTATACTTTGTCACGAAATAGAGTTGTAACAAATAAATAGCAAATGTTCGTATTTGAAACTACCTTCAGATTTAAAAATTCCATTGGCTAATTACAGGGCCTAACGTTAACCCAACTGATGGAAATTAATAATAACTGAACTTGTAACTGTTTTGTTGCAAAGCACAATATTATGGTGAAATTAGATCTCGTGTTTGTTGAGTTAAAACCAAATTATTGTTGTATAAGCATAGCAAGCGTCATAGCAAAAATGCTAACAAACGTAAATTCTAGGTTCTAAATTGGGCACCTGATGGCTTTGACCTTTTCCAGTCCATCTCTGTTTATTTAGCACTCCACAATCAACTGATTTTTATTTTATTTTATTTAACTGCTCGTGCCGCCCCCAATATGTCTTGAAAAAATGCCGGCCTGGGCGACCGCCCGGTTCGCCCGTGCCAAAAATTACTACTGGCTCCGCCCCCAAAATGTACAAACACTCAATTCAAGAGTGGATGTCCATTTATCAAAGCTGAAGTAAAACCAAATAATGTTTTACAATAAATAAAGAAAAGATGACTAATGAACGACAATGACGAACATTATATAGACATACAATACACCAGAGTATGTAGTACTCAAAAATATTGCTTGTTACTATAGCTAACATTACAACAACAGCATATCTTGGTTCTGTGGAACATAACAATGTCTTAAATAAGACATAATTTATGACATATGTGGTCGACAAAAGCGACCTTTGGAGGACACAGCCTTCGAAATGAGACACACACATTGAATTTCAACCGATTCATTAAAATGGCTGATTCATTCAGGAACAAAGCATTTGACTGTCTAAATCAGCAATTCCCAACCCCCGGTCCCTGGACAGGTGCGTAGACCCGTTAGTACCGGGCTTTGAAATATTCCAAGAAAAATAGTATTTTTTCTTTTTCTTTCTTATAATAATTGTCTTTTTAAATGTTTTTTAAGTGCTATGACATGTCATGTTATTTAATCCAAAACATAAACAATAAATATATCAAAATGTGTTTCTTTGAGCGCCTTGCGATTGCTTATCGTCTCATTGGTTCTGGAAATATGGTATCTGACCGGACTGCAGAGCGCGTTGCACGTGAAGTGCAACCCGCATTTCAGCGGGACCATATACAGATGCCCTGTGGGTTTCCTTTGGCGCTCTAGAGGAAGATGTGATGTCTATCGCAGCATCACAGTTCGGGCCAGTTTCATCAGGAAGTGAAGACTCGTCACTGCTGCCACCTTCGGGTGTGCATACGGTAGTGGCCGGATCCTGAGATGATGGCCATGCTTTCCCGGGCCGCCGCGAGCATCGGTTTAGAGTTGACCCCTCCACCCTGTCCCGGGCACTCGCGGCTGGATGATTGTTTTTTTGGAAGTACGTTTCTTCCCGGACGTGCATGAGGAGATATCTTTCCTCCCCTTGATGGGGCCGCTGTCCATGGGTACACTGGGGTCCCCCGGTTGAACGCACTGTTGCGATGCAACTGTGTCCTCAGAGTGCTTCTTCTTGCGGTGATCCTGAGCACCGCTCAAAAAGCCTGTAGGTTTTCGTCTACGCTTATGGCAGGCAGCTGCCTCTCTGCATGCCATGGCCACTCTGCAGGTCTACCAGGCCCAGATGGTCAAGGACATGCACGAGGGTAGGACAGACCCAGAGCTCTTTGATGAGCTGCGCGCTGCCACCGACCTCGCTCTCCGAACGACTAAGGTGACCGCACGCTCTCTGGGTCTGGTGATGTCCACTGCTGTGGTCTGGGAGCGACACCTTTGGCTGAACCTGGCCAATATGCGGGATGCCGAGCGGCCCCGGCTGCTCGACAGCCCCATATCCCAGGCCGGCCTCTTCGGCGGTGCGGTTGAGGACTTTGCCCAACAGTTCTCGACCACCCAGAAACAGACTGAGGCCATCAAGCACATTCTCCCCCTGCCTTCGCTGCTGCTTTCACCCTGCCGTCCGCGCAGAATCCTCAGTCTGTTCGCCACCGAGGGCGCCCTCCTGCGGCTCCCGCCCCTTCCGCCTGGCCCATGCAGCAGCCTTCATCTGGCCCGGTCGTGGAGGAAGCCGCAAGAAGGCGCCACAGCCCTCTCCAGCCCCGCCCCCGCTAAACGCCGGGCTAAGCGGCGCTCCTGAGACGGGCTGCTCAGGGATGGTCATCAGTTCTTCCCAGGAGATGGTAGCAGGACCACTCCTTCCCCTTGTGGAGGGCTGGGGGAGAATCTTTTGTTTGACCTGCCGTCAGACCTTCACCCCGTGGTCGAAGCTCAGCTTTCTATGGGCCGGAGTGCCCATGGAACGAGTTTCCAGGCATGTTGTTGTCTCAAAGGATGCCTCCACCACGGGCTGGGGCTGGACATTCTGCCACGGGCTCCTGGACAGGACCCCAGCGCCTTTGGCATGTCAATTGCCTCGAGTTGCTGGCAGTACACCTTGCTCTGCACCGCTTTCTTGCGCTGCTCAAGGGTCAACACGTACTAGTCCGATCAGACAATACCGCCAGAGTAGCGTACATCAACCGTCAAGATGGTCTACGCTCCCGCCGTATGTCGCAACTCACCCGCCACCTCCTCCTATGAAGTCAGAAGCATCTGAAGTCGCTTCGAGACATTTATATCCCCGGAGCCCTGAACTGTGCAGCCGACGAGCTCTCACGGCTTCAGCCTCTCCCTGGAGAATGGCGACTCCATCCCAAGTTGGTTCAGCTGATTTGCGACCAGTTCGAGGACGCACAGGTAGACCTGTTTGCCTCCCACGACTCGACCCATTGAGCCCTGTTTTACTCCCTGACCGAGGGCATTCTCGGCATGGACGCACTGGCGCACAGCTGGCTGCGGGGCCTTCGCAAATATGCGTTTCCCCCAGTTAGCCTTCTTGTACAGACCCTGTGCAAGATCAGGGAGGACGAGGAGCAGGTCATATTGGCTGCGCCTCACTGGCCCACCTGGACCTGGTTCTCCAAAATTGTACTCCTCGCGACAGCACCTCCCTGGCCTATTCCTCTGAGGAAGGATCTCCTTTCTCAGGGACGGGGCACCCTATGGCACCCTCGTCCCGATCTTTGGAACCTCCATGTGTGTTTCCTGGACGGGACGAGGCAGGTTTGAGTACCCTACCACCAGCGGTGGTAGCTACCATCACTTCCGCTAGAGCATCGTCCACGAGACATGTCTACGCGTTGAGGTGGAACCTCTTCGTCAACTGGTGCTCTTCTCACCGAGAAGACCCCCGGAGATGCCAGATTAGTGTCGTGCTCTCCTTCCTGCAAGATGGGTTGGAGCGAAGGCTGTCTCCCTCCAGCCTGGAAGTATATGTTGCCGCTATCGCCGCACATCATGACGCAGTTGAGGGTAAGTCCGTGGGAAAGCACGACCTGATCGTGAGGAGAGGAGCGAGGAGACTAATTCCTCCTAGCCCTCCTCTCGTTCCCTCTTGGGACCTCTCATTGGTTCTAACTGCCCTGCTGAGTGCTCCCTTTGAGCCTTGGTAATCAGTGGAGCTTAAGTTCCTGTCAATGAAGACAGCGCTCCTAGTTGCATTGGCCTCCATCAAGAGGTTAGGGGACCTGCACGCATTCTCCGTTGACGAACGTGCCTGGAATTCGGGCCGGCCTACTCCCACGTGATCCTGAGACCCTGGCCTGGATATAGCCCCAAGGTTCCCACCACTCCCTTTCGAGACCAGGTGGTGAACCTGCAAGCGCTGCCCCTGGAGGAGGCAGACCCAGCCTTGGCACTGCTCTGTCCAGTACGTGCTCTCCGCGCCTATGTAGACAGAACGCAATGTTTCAGGACCTCAGACCAGCTCTTTGTCTGTTATGGTGGGAAGCTGAAGGGAAAGGCTCTCTCCAAGCAAAGGTTGTCTCACTGGATAGTGGCACGATCACGATGCCATTGCTTTGGCATACCAGCAGCAAGGTCAACCATGCCCCCTTGGTGTGACAGCCCACTCCACCCGGAGTGTGGCTTCCTCTTGGGATCTAGCGCATGGCGCCTCGCTAACAGACATCTGCAGAGCTGGAGGCTGGGCGACACCCAACACATACGCCAGATTCTACAATCTCCGAGTGGAGCCAGTGTCCTCTCATGTACTCACTTCAAACAGCCAGTACTAGGACCCACTCAGGTGTCTTCGCCTGCTCACCATTCCACTCCACAGACTGGATACGTGGGATATTTCCTCAGGTGAGCTTCCCCGCAAGCCCTGAGTTCCTCCAGCACTCCTGACGTCGATGCCAGTGTCTACTGCCTGCACGTTGGCTAGGTGCCTTCCGTTGGCATGATCCCCCCTCTGGGCGACCCCCTCATGTGTATTTCCACTGTAAGACTCTCTGAGCATGTGTCTTTCCCTTGGCAAGCCAACTTGTCACCCCTGGGGTTGAAATATTCCACCCTGCAGGCTGGACACTCCAGTGTTCTCCATATGCATCCCACCGGGTCATATGTTATTCTTAAGCCCGCCCTCTGGGTTGGCATTATTTGCATATTTCCTCTGAGATATGAGATATGCTTCCCAGTGTACCTTGGTATTCCTGTGTTAAGTAGGAGTCCTTTGTCCGTGCCAGTTTCACGACAGGGATCTCAGACTTACGCAGGGTACTGGAAGACAGCTGTGAAGGTGGCGTGATTAGACTGGAACCCCATTCGTCGTCACGACAGAACTCGTAGTGACAACGAAAGTGAACGTCTCGGTTACGTATGTAACCCTGGCTCCCTGAGTAGGGAACAGAGACGTTCTGTCTTCCTGCCACTTCCGCTGTACCGCGGGGATCGCCTGAGTTCAGTCTTGGCTCCGAAGCAAAAACATATCTGCATGTTGCCGGCGTCCTCCTTTTATACCCACGAGGTGGGGTGGAGTTGCGCCATGCAAATTCTGGAGACCCATGCCATTTCTTTGCCATTTGCTCGTTTTGTATACTCGAAGTTGATAGGCTTTCTAAGCGAAACCCCATTCGTCGTCACGACTGAACGTCTCCGTTCCCTACTCAGGGAACGAGGGTTACATACGTAACCTAGGCGATTCTTTTTGCATTCCAGTGAAATATTAATGGAAAATATTGTAAATTAAATTCGGGAGAACAGACCACAAATGTGCAGTATATGTTGTCCTTTTTCATACTTTTACAGCGGATTGTAAAGGGAAAAAAAGAAAATAATCATGAGGAAAAGAAAGCAGCGACTGAAAAGAGCTCTTGCCATAGATATTCTTGTTATAACATGTCACGTTAAAATACCAAGTATAAATTTATTCTCATGATGTCTTAAAATAAATCATGAAGGAAAATTGAACGGCAAAAGAAAACAGCACTCTTCATGTGATATTGATTAACTGTATTAAATTATATAAATATAAAAGACATCCAGAGGTATTTTTGCCCCCTTATCTTGAATATTGGGGGCATTCTAAATTCATTTTAGTAGACTAAATCACGCAGTGAAAGCGTGCACTAAATACGCAAGCACACTAGTCTAACTTACTAGTATGCGTGCACTCTCTAGGTGTGTCTTTGTAAAGTGAGGGACAATGCTGATACTGTTCAACATCAGCCGGCGCGTTTGTTGACACCAGAGGGTTATTTGTATTTTGTATTTATCAGCTTCACTCTGTGTGATGGTGTCAGAGAGTTTAATCCAGAGCATCACCCTGACGCTGTGTTACGGCCCTGTTTCCCACATTACAGCACAATGACCCTCATGACGCCACACTCTACTCAACCTTCAGTTTCCCAGGAAAATGATAAAAACCCTTTCTTTCCTCCCCCTACAGAAGCTCAAAAACATACTAAAACGATTGAAAAGGCAAACAATGCTAATGAGTCTTCGAAGTATCCTAACGACCCCACAAATTAACAACCAATTGAGGTACAGCTTCCATCAGGCTGCGCAGCTTTTTTTGTCTAGCCAACTGTTGCGGAGGCCCTTGCCAAAGCGAGTCACTAGTCCGTGAAGGCGTCTCCCTCTTCCTGACACTAGGAGGGCATTTTTTCCCCAGAATTTTGAACTGTCACCCATGTCAGATTTACATTCTTTTTGTTTCTTTTCTCTCCTTTCCCTTTTTGTGGAAGAAACGTTTGCAGCCGACATCTAAAAATGGGCTCTTTGGGGAGAATGTGCAGGAAGCGACATGGTGGTACGTGATCAGCCGCATGACTGCGCTTACATCCACACTATTTTCAGTTTTTTAATTTGACAACACATGTACAGTAGCAATGTATGCTTTGAAAAATCAGTACAGTAAGTTGTGAGTATAAAATAATCCAGATTTGCAGGGACTACATTATTGCTCATTAATATGTGAATATGTACTTTTTGAGAAATCATTAGTAAGTGTATTGCATTGACAATATCTTTGATGTTAAACAGTAATTTAGTGGGTCTGAATCTATACTACAAAAACAACACTTATGTGAATCTGGTGAGTTTGTGATTTTGAGATTGACTAAAATTTCCAATACTTTATATACAGGGCTGTAACCACTGTATAATTTTTATAGTACTTAGATTAGAGTTTTCAATTGCAGATTACTAAAATATTAACTTTTGTCTCCCCAATATTGATTATTTGATGGTAGTCTTGTGTACATGTAAAAATTATTTTTAATTTGTTATAATAGTTTTGAAAAGTCTTTTTATTTTTCTGTTTATATGTTGTCTACATAAGTTCCCCAAACCAAATATGAGAACTAGAGCCTTGTGACTGTCCAGTGTTGGTTTCTGTTGGTTTCTAATTCACCATGAGAGTTTTTTATTTTATTGTTTATTTATTTATTAATTATTTTTATTTGTTTGTTTAATTTTTTTAATTGGGAATCTACAGACCAGAAAGCCCAACGTACTATGTTCCCAGCATCCACTGTGGCATGAATAAATTAACCGGTTGAATTTTTTTAATTATTTGCAGGTTTATTTTTCTGTTGTTGATAATGTTGATTAGAATATCTAAATCGACTGCTGGCAGTAGATCCTTTTCCTATTAAGCACCAAAACTTTGGAACAATCGTCCTAACATTGTCCGGGAAGCAGACACAGTCTGTCAGTTCAAATCTAGACTAAAAACTAGTGGTGGGCCGTTATCGGCGTTAACGTGCTGCGTTAACGTGAGACTCTTATCGGGCGATAAAAAAAATATCGCCGTTAATCTATTCTCAAAGTTGGGTTGGGATCATAAAATAGCTTTTTCGAATATCGTTATATTTTCGCGCAAATCGCGCAGCAGGGTATTTTCCTGTCAGGGACACAAGGTGTAGGCCTATACTTTTACATGTTACGTTGATCGTTCCTCTCGTTACTTTTTACATGTTGTCAAATGAGTTTCCAAGCGCGCTGTATCTTTTTTATGGGCATGAGCGATGCTCAATTTACAAATTAATCACTCTTTTGGGTCGATTCTGTTCAAAGACTTCATCAAACAAGTTGGCAGATCGGTCTAAATCGGTTCGCGAATCAGTTCTGTTCAGTTCCTCACGCACTGAATCGTCTGAACTCTGAAGCGCGTTCCTGTTACACTCGACACGGAGTCGTAACAGGAAGATTTAAGAACATCAAGAGCTACAGTTTAGTCTAGTGAAAGCAAATCTGCAAATGCATCATATTTTTGCCAGCGATGAAGATCTTTATTAGTTGAACATCTTCGTAAGCTGTCTGTGAATGAATGATTCCACAGGACGATACATTCGATTTCATTTCATTCAGGTAATACATTTTACAACCAAACAGATTATTACACCACGATAGCACTACTAAAAAGTATGACATTATCAGTTGGAGATATACATTAATTTATTAATTTATAGGATACCAAATAAATAAGCTACCATTGTGTAACGTTGCAGTTTATGAAATGAACACCCGCCATCCCGCGGTAATGTGTGTGTATTGGGCAGGGGCATAGTCACACGAATAGTTTACATTGATTGAAACTAATTTGTTTAAAAAGGAGGGGGCTATTGCCGGTAAAGGCAGGTTCACATAAAATCATTATGACATGACATTATTTTTTGATCTAACGAGCATCTGGTTTGGCGATGCAAAAACGGACTGTAGCTACGTCGTGCTTATTGTTTTTTTCTTCTTCCAATTATGTAAAAAAAAAACGACGAAAACATGTTACTTGTTCAATTAATAAACAGTTTGTTTGATGACAAATCGCTAAAGATGAAATTGGCCTCCCTTTCTGTCATTGTAATTGTGCGTTTTTATTTATTTATTTTACAAATTTTTTTGACCGATATTCGACTTTTGCTCCTCTATTGTCGAATGGCATTTTTGGCAGAAATTCACATCCCTACGCGAGGCGAACTATTCTCAAAGACTTACTTTTAGTCATTATTTGGGTAGCACACATATTCTGAATGCCTTCGGCAGAATTCAAATGAGCCATTTTAATCTAGATTAATTCCAAGATTCCAGTGAGATTAATCTAGATTAAAAAAATTAATCTATGCCCACCTCTACTAAAAACACATCTCTTTGACCTAGCATTCACATAACACTCTATAGACTTCTATAATTCAATATTAGGCTGCTTAGATTAGGTCAGCCGGAACTGGGAACACTTCCCTTAAATCCTAATGTACTCGTTACATCATAAGAAGAATGGCATCTACGCTAATTTTAGTGTCTTTGTTTATCCCGAGGTTTTCCCGCAGCCTGCCGGATCCAGGCCGTTTCCAGATCTGACGAAGGACTTTCGCCTGGACCTGATGACAATGCAGTGCTGAAGTGCCAACTAGCCTCTCCCTATGGAGGATCCCTATACCACTCTACAGATAAAGCGTTGTGGAATTTTTCGGTTCGCGTACCTACCCAAAGTGATAAGATAAAATAAAATTCTGCATCATAATTTATAGACAAGACAAGTAGTTTGTTTAGGCATGGTTTGTAAGGAATTACAAACCTGCGCACATATATTCAAACGTTGTGAACTTTTGCAGCGCGTTTCTGTATTTGCTTGTGTTGTGAGCTTTTGCAGCGCTTTTCTGTATTTGGTTGTGCTGTGAGTATTTGGAGCACGTGTGTTGTGAAACTGATGAAGATGTTTTTTTTAATTTGGTGGTGTTTTTTTTCTATTTGCATGCGTTTTTTTCTATTTGCATGCATCTTCTTTAGGTTGCAGCAGGTTGAGCTCTCTCGGCCACCGTACAAAACGCATAAAAAGTTTTCCGTTATTGTGTAAACGGCCCCTCAGTCTCAATTAACTTTCTTTGCATCTTTTTCCATACAGTGTAAATTACTACTCATTTTGTGTTTGGTTGACGAAGTCTATGGACATTTTGGAACGACATGAGGGTAAATAGTGTATGGGTGAAATATCCCATTAATTCTTTTGCTTAACAAACAGTTCCTTACACCTGTTTTGCCATTCATATCAAGCTCTGTTGAGTTGCCAAATGCTAATCCTATTGTGATCCAGCCTGAACAAACGGAGTTTTTACGTGTCAGTGGACTTCAACTCTTTACCTTCTCTATTTTATCCAGCCCCCTTGGAAGAGGTCAAAGGTCATCCAGTGCTCAAAGAGATGTTCTGTCTCCCCACCAAAAGACATGACGGCAGTGTTTTCATTAGCAGTTAATGATGACAGACGGTCATGCATGAGTGACATCAGCCTGCAGTCTCACGCAAGGCCTCTAAGACGGAAGACACACCATCAAAGTGTTTTTTATTTTTGTCACGAAGAGCTTCTAAAACATAATTCTAGGAAATCCAGTCACCGTGAAATGGGGAAGTGACCAAATTAATCCTCCACATATTCTTGGAATACACTTTTTTTTTTTGTACTAGTTGCCATACTTTGACAAGGTTTTTTACAGTAGTATTTTTTATTATAAGTTTATTAATATTAATTGAAAAATTACAGATCAGACAGCCCATGGTACTATGCAGGCACTTAGGTTCCTACCGTGCATTGCGAAAATAATAAATTAAGCGATGCATTTTTTACAAATTATGTGCAGGTTTTTTTTTTCTTTCTTAGCTGTTTTATGTTGTCATTTATAGTTTTGTTATAATCAGTTTATTTTTTTATTAATTATGTTTTAATACTTATTTATTTATTTTATTATTATTTATTTATTTATTATTTTTTATTATTATTTTGTTCAGTGTTCCAAGCCTATGACTTTCTTTCCATGGAACACAAAATATGTTCTGTGATTTTTTTTTTTTTTCTTTTTTAGTGTTCCAAACCTATGACTTGCTTTCCATGGAACACAACATATGTGATTATTGAATGATTATTTTATTTTATTTTATTTTATTTTATTTTATTTTAAAGAAGTAAATATAACACGCACATACACAAGCTGTCCCATGGAAAATACTTCAACAGATCAATCTTATAAAGTACCAGAGCATTACGTAGACAAGACTGTCCGTCGCGTGCAGAGAGGGCAGAGATGTGACTATTCAACATTGTAATTATTTCTGCACTGGCATGAATTCTGTTTTTCTAGCGTTTCTTTTCTCGTTATTTCTGTCTAGCTTTTGTTTCAAGGAACTTGCGTGACATTGCACAGAGTGGGGAGGAGTAAGAAAAATCCCCTCTTGGCAAGACACGGCTACATGCTGAATATTCCCTGCAGCTAGTAATATCTGAGGCTCTGCCTGCCCTCACAGTATTGTTTCAGGGAGGAATTTGTATCATTTCCTCTGGACTTTTTTTTTGTAATTAATACATCATTCTTTATTTCACCAGAATAAGTGGTAAGCTTTAGAGGTTTCATCACCTTTGTTATGCATACTAAGAATTCCACAGACCTTTGTGTGTAAAACAGTTGTTAACGTTGTTGTTGTTGCTGCTCTTGTCCGTTTTATTGTGTTTGTATCTCCAGGTTTATGGTACAATCATGCGGGTGGTACCCCTCCAACAGCCTGTAAGAACAATGCAAGGTGAGTGCTGAAATCGCACGTACACATGCTAAAACCTGTTGGCACGAGTCCACGCCATCCCAAACAAACAAGCCACTTCCTCTCCACCCATACAATCTGGCTCCAAGGTAAAGAATGTACAGTTTTACAGGAGGACATCAGAATAGACAAAATCATGTACAGGTACCAACAAATTGTTGGTATTTCCAGATTCAGCTTTACCATCCCAGGAATAAATAACATTTTAAAATACAGTCAAATTTGTAAAAATACAGCAGCCGCACACTCAAAACACTGTGCAAAATCAATTTTAATAGCAAGCTTTCGGTCTTCCGACCTAAGGTCGGAAGACCGAAAGCTTGCTATTAAAATTGATTTTTACAATTCCTGATGATTTAATGTAGCAGCACCTCTCTACAAGACATTTTTGACGGATGAGCGGTGGTTCTTTTCTATTTTTTCTAAAATACAGTCAAATAGAAATCAGTTATTTAAATTGTAATAATATTTAACAATATTACTATTTTTACTGTAATTTTGATCAAATAAATGCAGCCCTGGTGAGCATTTTGGAAGCATTTCACTTTTGGCAGTATAAATATTTTGATGTGAATTTTAAGTTTTTGGAGAATGGATTAAATGGTTAAAGACTTGATCTGATGGCGCATATCGAGTCAGGTTTTACAATCCTTGCATGGAATCAATTTTCATTAAATTGCATTAAATAAGTAGGCTTAGTTATTTTTTTAACATTATTTTATTTTTCTGTTATATTTTTTTGAAAGGATATTGGTTTACTTATGGCCATTTTGAGCACTTCAGGTTAACTGAGACACGTGTTTGTTGACATTTAAGAGACTGTTTTGTTGACCTTGATTTATAGGTAGCTATTGCAATATTGAGGTGTTCAGTTTTATTCGGGCTTCACAAATCAACTGTTTCTTGTTTTTCACTGGCATGTCTCTTAGGCTTTGTGGACTAGTGCATCTTTGAGCCTACATTAGGTAAGACTAAAATACTTAAGTACTGTTAAAATCAGATACTCTAACCCCCGGTTTCACAGACAATGCTCAAGCCTTGTCCTATACTAAAATGCAAGTTTGAGCTGTTTTAACTGAAAGCAACTAAAGTAATGTTGTTTTTTTTTTTCTAAAGCAGGTTTATAAAAGCTACTTAAATGTCCCAATCGAACTAAGCTCTAATCCTGGCTTAATTTAAACCCTGTCTGTGAAACCAGGTCTTTAAGACTTTTACTCAAGTCGTATTAGAATTTGTGACTTGTGACTTGTAATGCAGTCTTTTTAGCTGTATGTCTACTTTTACTTAAGTATGGTTTTCGGGTATAGGCCTACTCTTTGCACCTCTGCTTATCCATTCCACAAGTTTTCCTTCAAAATCACAGCTGAAAATATGAAACAAGTGCACTGATTCTATCTGGACCTGTGTTTGTGTTGATGAGATTCACAGCAGCTGAACTGATATACCTGCACACACAGGCACTAATGAGTGTTCGGCTTCACTGGCTGTAAAATCTTTCTCATGTCCAACTGAGCTGTTAAGGAAACATGAATCTCCTCTAACAGCAGGAGCCAGACTGCTCAACCAAGACCATCTCACACTGTTGCCATAACATGGCAGGAATGTCATGAGCGCTTATGCTGAAATCGGTGAATATGAATATTACAGTAGATGCCAAAGATGATATGCACAGAAGGACAGTGACCTTCATCTAAACCCGTTGCAGACGTGCAGGATTTCAGAGCATGTGATAAACAGCCAGATGTCTTATTGGGATAAAGGTAAAATACTCGTGTGGTGTTGGATGGCAACTAGTGGATTTGCAGGCTTCTAGATTTCATTCATATACTGTGTATGTGTGTGTAATCACACTGAGCATCTACAATGGTGCAAGCACCTGTAATCATGGTACGCGGAAATTTCAATTTGCAATCAGATAATTTTTTAATAACTCGAAAAGTTATTAAAGACATCGTTAAAATAGTCCAAGTGACTAGAGTGGCTCAATCTTAAGTTTATCAAGCGACGAGAATACTTTTTGTGCGCAAAAACAAACAAAAATAACGACTTTATTTCAACTATTCATTTCCTGCTCTGTTGGCCTCTAGTCAGTTAACTTAGTGTAATAGCGTAGAGCTACGTAACACGTAGGCTCACTATTGGCCGACGCTGGTCATGTGGTTGATGCGTGTGACGTACAACAACAGAAACTCTACGCTTTTACACTAGTGAACTGACTCGAGGCCCACAGTGAAGGAAATTAATAGTTGAAATAAAGTTGTTATTTTTGTTTTTTTTGCGCACAAAAAGTATTCTCGTCGTTTGATAAACTTAAGATTGAGCCACTGTAGTCATTTGGACTATTTTAACGATGTCTGTAATAACTTTTCGGGGCTTGCAAGTTCAATCCCTCAAGAAGCCTATGGAGGAGTGATCCAGCACTCAGATTTCATCAAAAATATCTTAATTCGTGTTCCGAAGATGAACGAAGGTCTTACGGGGTTGGAACAAAATGAGGGTGAGTAAATTCTTACAGAATTTTCATTTTTGGGTGAACTAACCCTTTAACGACTAGCTGAAACATTCTAAGACTTAACTGAACAAATGTACAGACTTTTTCCAACGACTGGAGCAGATTTTAAACACTGACTGTGAGCACGACTGAACGCGACTCAACGCAAGTCGTTATGTGTGTCCCAGGCTTAAGTGAATTTATTCAAACAATCAGTCCAAAACAGCACCAATGTAAAGAAAACCAGGGTGATTACATGAGAGATGGCAGAGATTAGACTCGCGTTGCGTTTTCAGTGAATTGTTCATTCCAGTGTATGTTTCGAGCTCTGTCATTTGTATGCTGTGATTGTTTCTGAAGAGCGCGAGCAGCGTTGGAATGGAACATCAAAACATCCCACAGCTGTATGGGGAGATGATCGCTATAGCAAACTACCCCATCAAACATTGGTCCGACGTCAACGTCGTGTTCCTGGCCAAAAAATAGTCGCAGTAAAACGGCATAAATCGTTTAAAAAATATATGTTACACAGAACATAACGTCAAAGACGTCGGTTCAATTTTTATTTTGGAACTATTTTTCAACCATGACGGGACGCATTGGAGGGCCGTCTTTTTCAAAGGTCATTAAATGTCCGAATGTTTCCTGGGACGTTTCTCGGCAAGATAAAGCAAACCAGCGTCTCGCTATTCTTTTGTAAAGTTATGATGGATGTGAATTGTAATCAAGGAAAAGATGATTGTGTAGACGTAGGCCTACAGGAGTCGTAAAGTAAGCACGAGTGAGTGCGTTATATTGATGCGAAAACAACACGTGAATGTGTGCTCTTGATGCACTGCTCACACATTGTATTTGTGCACAAAGACATTTCTGTAGCTACACGTCACAATATTCACGTTGTTTTTAGTTCTCTTACGAGAGATTTTCTCGTATTGCGTAAGTTGCTCACGCTACGGGTAAAGTCATCTTTTCTCGAGATATTGAAGCCAAAAATTATCCTTTATTTTGTATTTTTGTCAACGCAGTGCAGCAGCTAGCAGACTTAGAGCAGGCTATCTAGCGTGCTCATTGGTTGCTCTGCGGCAACTGCAGCAGCCTATCGTTGAGCCTGGCGTGATGTCACACCCAATGAGGGCGCTTTATTTTTTTTTTCATCTCTTCAGCGAAGCTCTTCGCATCGCTTGATCCTGAGAGAAGCCACCGCACTTCATCTCTCACACTCACAGAGCCCACTCTCATAAAGCTGTCAAATGCCGCTTGAGTGCTAGATGTAGGAAATGTGCCCACAACTCTGTGCTCACGCCTACTCTCTGCCACACGACCAAAACAGCCTCATATCGGTCAGGTTACAAATGTAAGTTACGTGCCCGCTTACGAGCGCTCACGCTTGCTAGTAAACGCCCGGCGCTGCTCGCGCATTACAAAGTTATCTCAAAACTTTCCCGCCACATGTGAAACAGCCAGCCATCGCTGTCAGCGAGCCGCCGTATTCAGGCACCGAGGGCGGGGGCGAAGTGTGGCGATCGGAACCCGGAGGCTATTCTGCCCATGGCTATGAATGTAAGTTACGTGCCCGCTTATGAGCGCTCACGCTTACTAATAAATGCCCGGCGCTGCTCGCGCATCACAAAGAAGGATAGCAATCTGGTTATCCGGCTCAGGCCGATGGTGTCATACGTGCAGAAAAGGTGCCCACATCTCAGTGTTCACCCCTACACACAAGCACTATACCCGTGTCTCTCGCTTTCACAGACCCCACTCTCTTAAAGCTGGCAAATGCCGCTCGAGTGTTAGATGTAGGAAACGTGCCCACAACCACGTGCCCACGCCTACTGTCTGCCCACTCTGTTGCACGGCCAAAGCAGCCTCATATTGGTCAGGTTATGAATGTAAGTTACGTGCCCGCTCACGAGCGCTCAGGCTTACTAACAAACTTTTTGCCCCGGGCGCCGCTCGCATATCACAAAGCTATCACAAGCAATCGGGACGTCACATATGAAACAGCCAGCTACCGCTGTCAGCGAGCCGCCGTATTCAAGCAGAGCGCCGCGCCCACCCACACCTCTGGTTCAGTCTCCCGAGCCCACCAAGTGCGGCGATCGGGTCCCGGAGTCCATTCTGCCCCTAGCTATGCATGTGAAAGCATGGGAAGCTATTCCAGGGGTGTCGGAATGGGTGCTAAGCACAATAAGACAGGGCTATTCACTACAGTTCGCTCGTCGTCCCCCTTGCTTTCGAGCACAGACCGAGACGAAAGTGAAAGCTGAAGTAGCGCATCTAGTCCGCGCAGAAATAGCCAAACTGCTGTGCAAAGGGGCTATAGAACGAGTACCTCCTTCTCTGAGCGAGTCAGGCTTTTACAGCCGCTATTTTCTCGTACCCAAGAAGGACGGAGCTCTAAGACCTATCTTAGATCTGAGACATTTGAACAAAGCTCTCATGAGAAGACCGTTCAAAATGATGACGACCAGACAAATCCTCGCGCAAATTCGCCCGAGGGACTGGTTTATATCTCTCAATCTAAAAGATGATTATTTTCAGATTCAGATAATACCCCGTCACAGGCCATTCTTGAGATTTGCCTTCGACGGTCAGGTATATCAATACACCGTCCTCCCGTTCGGCCTGTCTTTAGCACCCCGTACATTTACGGACTGCATGGACGCCGCTCTCGCTCCCCTGAGAAATCAGGGCATGCAGATTCTGAACTATTTGGATGATTGGCTGATTCTGGCACAGTCAGAGATAGAACTTTTATCTCACAGAACAGTGCTCCTCTGCCATCTGGAAAGCCTGGGTCTCATGGTCAACTGGACCAAGAGCTCATTACTGCCCAGTCAGTCAGTTTCCTTTCTGGGAATAGAACTGGACTCTGTGGCTATGACGGCCCGGTTATCGACAAAGCACGCGCACGCCGTGTTCGACACCTGGCCGCGTCTTTCCAGAAGGGCAGCATCGCTTCTCTAAAAATGTTTCAGAGAATGCTGGGCTGTATGGCCTCAGCTGCAGCAGTGCTTCAGCTGGGCCTACTGCGCATGCGCCCGCTACAACGCTGGTTGAATGCTTGAGTGCCTCATCGAGCTTGGGTTCTCGGCTGCAGACGAATCAGAGTGACTCAAAGCTGCGTCTCAGCTCTGCAACCCTAGTTAGCGGCCGACTAATACCAGCGGGGGGTGATGATGGTCTCTTCGAGGGCAGACCGGTCTTTGGCCTGTGGATAGACCGAGAGAAATGCCTTCACATAAACTGTCTGGAGATGATATCGGTTGAGAACGAGCTGAAGCACTTTCTCCTGCTCATACGAGACCACCACATTCTAGTCGGATCAGACAACATGTCTGTGGTGTCTTACGTGAACCGTCAGGGTGGAGCAGATCTAGGAATTTCTGCGATCTGATGGAACGCCTCCTTGTTTGGTCCCAGCACTTTCTGTGCTCGCTGAGAGCCGCACATCTGCCAGGCCATCTGAACGATGGCCCAAACAAACTGTCCAGGAACAACATTCCCCCAGGGGAATGGTCCCTGAATCCCCAAACGGTCCAGTTACTGTGGCACCTCTTCGGCAAAGTGGAAGTCAACCTGTTTGCGTCAAAAGACAACGCTCACTGCCCAATATTCTTTTCAAAGGACGAGGACGCGCTGGCCCAAATCTGGCCCAGCCTCCCACTCTATGCTTTTCCTCCGGCCTCTCTGTTACCACAGGTAATCAAGAGGATCAGGGAAGCACGCCACTCGGTGCTCCTGGTACCCCCGCGATGGGAGAACCAAGTCTGGTTCCCAGAGCTGACGCGGCTGTCACGCATAGCCCTGTGGCCGATTCCAGTGAGGAGAGATCTACTCTCTCAAGCCTGCGGCTCAATCTGGCATCCCCATCCAGAGCGCTGGTCTCTGCACGTATGGTTGATCAACGGATACCCATTGTCTTGCCAGAAGGAGTGATGAACATGATTGCGCAATCCAGAGCTTCCTCTACGAGGCGGCTCTATGCGTCTAAATGGTCTGTGTTCTCCAAATGGTGTGCCGATAGAAATCTGGACCCACGGACATGTGGGGTATCGTGGTTGCTTAGTTTCCTTCAAGAGCTACTGGACAGGGGCAGGTCCCCCATCACGCTTAAAGTTTATCTGGCGGTAGTTGCAGCATTCGCTGAATCAACGCACAGCCAGTCATTGGGAAGGAACAAGCTGGTCATCCGCTTCCTTCGGGGAGCCAGAAGGATGAACCCCCCACGACCCCCGTCGGTTCCTATATGGGATCTTTCTTTGGTCCTAGAGGCCCTGAAAGCATACCCCTTCGAACCGCTAGACTCTGTGGACCTCAAGTACCTCTCGCTCAAAACCATTTTTCTGACAGCTCTGTCATCAGTAAAACGCGTGGGGGATTTACACACACTATCCGTTAGCGCTGCGTGTCTTGAGTTTGGACCGAATGACTCTAAAGTCATCCTCAAACCGAGACATGGCTTATGTTCCTAAGGTGTTGGGCACTCCCTTCAGAGCGCAGGTCATTTCTCTATCGGCTCTGCCTGCTTCCGATAGTGAGAGCGATGTTAGTCTCCTCTGCCCTGTCAGGGCGCTGAGGGCTTACATTACGCGCTCCGCCCCCTTCAGGCGCTCGGAGCAGCTCTTTGTTTCGGCTCTATCCAGATGGATAGTGGACATTATATGGACGCTATAGCAGTGCTTATGTGTCTAAAGGTCTGCAGTGCCCTTTGGGCATCAGGGCTCATTCCACTAGAGGTGTGGCCTCGTCGTGGGCTTGGTCCAGCCGGATTTCCATTCACGACATTTGTGAGGTGGCGGGCTGGGCCTCCCCGTCCACATTTTTCAGGTATTATAAACTGGAAGTCCCCTCCTTGCAGGCTAGACTTCTGTCAGTGTAAGTGAGATGTACGTTCTGCCCAGATCTGATTGTGCACAGACTACTCTCACGTGACTTAGCTCTCCTGAACTGAACTATATGGTTGATATGGTAGTCAGGCAATGCCGCTCTGTATTCCTTGTGGGTGCTAATGAACAGTGTGCTGGCCCGCATTGCTGGCCACCTGATTACCACTTATCTATGTTCCCCCGGGACTCCCTGGGAATCATGAAGTGGATACTGGCGCACACGGTGTTGACAAGGGGTTCCCGTAGCGTAAGCAACTTACGCAATACGAGAGAACCTTTTGTAAGAGAACGTACTCGGTTATGTACGTAACCTTGGTTCTCTCTAGAAGAGGGAACGAGTATCGCATAACCGGCCGTGCTGGTGCCACGAGCGTTTTCGATCAGTCGATGAAAACCAGAGTTGCAACCTATCAGCCTAACTTATATACACTAAGCCACCCCCATTCTGGCGGGCTGTGACGCGTAGAGGACGCGACTTCACGCCAGGCTCAACGATAGGCTGCTGCAGTTGCCGCAGAGCAACCAATGAGCACGCTAGATAGCCTGCACTAGGTCTGCTAGCTGCTGCACTGCGTTAACAATAAATACAAAATTAAGGATAATTTTTGGCTTCAATATCTCGAGAAAAGATTACTTTACACGTAGCGTAAGCAACTTACGCAATACTCGTTTCCCTCTTCTAGAGAGAACCGAGGTTACGTACGTAACCAAGTAGGTTTTTGGCATCTCCATGTTGTATAAAATGTAAACAAGCTTTGCTGTTGCACTGTAGGCTACACATAGCCTACTCTACACGATAAATTCAGAAAAAAAAATATCTGTAATGTTTTTTGTTTTCATGGGTGCTTAAGTGCATACATTTATTAATTATATGAATCCTTATATAATTTGGTTATTAACGTGTCCTTTTTTGGAAAGACACCTAAAACAACCATGAAAAAAGCTTGCAGAAAATACAGTTTTGTGAGAATCATCTCTCTATGCTTAATTTATCGAGTGTGATTAAAAAATAAAAAAAAGTGTGTGTGTGTGAATAAGAATTTCAATAGTACAGCATTTATTTGAAATAGTGTTTATATATGATATCATAATAAACACTATTGGCTTTTTTAAAAATGTTCTATTCATCAAGGAATATATATTGTATATATACAAGGAATATGTTTCCAATATCAAGCAGCACTACGGATTTCAACATTGATAATAATAAGAAATGTTTCTTGAAATCAGCATATTAGAATGATTTCTCAAGGATCATGTTTCGAATTACATTATAATTTATATCAAAATAATTTTTAGTGAGCTTAATAAGAAACCTATTTCAAAAACATAAAATCATATCCACCCCTAACTTTATGATTTTATATATAATATTTTTTTTGTATAATTTGTAGGCCTATCTGTTTTTCCCCCAGTGGTTTATTTTATTTGTTATTTATTATATCACTTAGCAGGTTTCATGTGAATGATCAAAGAATATTTAATACTTTTATGGTTAGATAATGTCATTGCCCCATGTTTTTAAAATAGAAGAGAGGAAATAATTACTGGACCATGACCCTTTTGTTTGGGTTTTTGCATTCCCGAGTCCTCCAAAAGTAATATGCTCTATTAATTCTGATATTTCTCTAATTAGATTGGTCATTTGTTTTGTCACTGTAGACTGCAGTCCAGTCCTTCTGTTGTGAAATGAAAAGGTCTCAGTGGAACAGAAGCTGCCCCACAGCGGCCCCAAAAAACAGAAACCCGAATTCACCTCATCACGAATCCTCTACACACAAACACATGGATGTGATTTGTGAGTTTTATCATTTTACAAGGCCTCATTGCATTATGTTTTCTATAAAACACAGAATAGATGTGATTTCAAGCTTTAAAGGCATTGTATCATAAGGAATCAAATGTATGTTAATTTATCAACATTTTAAAATTCCTCCTCAGTGGAAAAAACAACAACATTTAATGAAACTAATCTGCAGAAAGTTGATAGTCATAAACAAAAAAATATAGTGATGTAAAACAATATTGTGGTCTAAAAACTACTAAGATTGTAAGTAAGATTATCATTACTCCAGTCTTCAGTGTTACATGATCCTTCAGAAATCATTCTAATATGCTGATTTAGTACTCAAGAAACATTTCTTATTATTATCAATGTTATAAAAGCAGCTATGCTGCTTAATATTTTGGTAGAAAAAAGGTTTGTTAAATATTTTGCAAGCATATTGTGATTTGTCAATTGTTTTATTTGTGATAATGCAATATAACATGTAAAACATGTGAGGACATACAAACAAACAGGAACACATGCCAAAACAAAATGTATTGTTTTATTATTTATTAAATATGTTGTTGTCAATGTATGTTTTTTTCCTGTTAGCTTTTTGTTTTTCTATGCATTTTTTTTTTGCATAGTACAATAAACATGTAACTGTACTTCTCCTTTTTTGCCATATATATTTATTTTGCCCTATATATTTCAGTGCAGTACATCCTTGAATTATTGACAGCGTGCATGTTTAAGGTTGGTCACCACCGTAACGGTTGCTATAGGGGTTGTATTTGGTTGCTTTGTTGCTTCAATGAGCAAGAAAGGAGAGGTGTTGCCACAGGTAATCTGAAAAGGAGAATGGCTGGCCTGTCAATCTGGATTATATGTGTCTCGCTGCACTTTGATGTGCCATGACCGTCTGAAGCACTGCACACACACTACTTCCTTCCACTGCAGGCCTGTGTTTATACAAACTTTCTTAAACTAGAAAAGATTAGACAGCTATGTACTATTCATGCTAATTATCATGCAGAAAGCTGTTCCAAACCTGTATGATTTACATTAAGCAGAAAGTTCACCCTCATATTTCTGTCCTTTCAAAGAATTTGAATGGTGGCAAGATGCTGTCAAGGTTCAAAATGACAAAACACCATGAATTTATTTTAGTCAAATTAGTAATAATTTTAATAAGAATTAATGTATTTTGTTGTATTTCTTCCCTAATTAATATATTTTTAAAATATATTTAATAAACATTTGAATATTAAATACAAGTTTAATTAGTTTGGTGTGTATGTTGCTAATCATTTTATGTTTGGAGTTACTAGGCAAACGCACCATTTTTGGAAGAGTTAAAATAGTTTTTAACAAAGTGTTTGCTTTTGCAAGAGATGTCTGAAAGTTTTGCATGTGTTGAGCGTGTTTTGTGGTTTTTGTGTGTAGAGTTTCAAGAAATGGAACCATAGTTTCAGAAATTTTGTGTAAGCAATTATATATATTTTTTAAATGTGTTAATTTTAAAATAATTTAATATTTTAATTTTGATGTAATCATTTTTTTTAATTAATGCATTTATTTAAATGTAGTACTTTGAAAAAAAATCCAGATTCCTCCTAATTAAAGGAAAAGCTTTGAATCAATATAAGTTGGGTGAATTATCTATTTATTTAAATGAAACCATATTTGCACTGCAGCCACAGTCTGACTAACAGCATTCAGGTGAATATATGAATGGCACATGAAGTACCTTCCTCTTATTCCCATTGATGAAAGATTTTTCCGATGTGTGAGAAAACAGCTGTGTGTGTGTGTGTGTGTGTGTGTGTGTGTGTGTGTGTGTGTGTGTGTGTGTGTGTGTGTGTGTGTGTGTGTGTGTGTGTGTGTGTGTGTGTGTGTGTGTGTGTGTGTGTGTGTGTGTGTGCGCGCGCGTGGGTGTGTGTGGATGTTTTTACAAGGCAGCACATTTAGTTCTTTGTAGTTTACACTAACTTATGCAATCATGTAATAGAATCGGTGTCAGTGGGAATGGAACATACCAAACTGGATCGGCCAGATGAGGGGGAAGAGACAGTTTGCTCACACGCACACATACACCTGTGACCTCTGTTACTGCTCTCTGCAATTCTATCTAATTTTTTCTGCGCTGGCCACTGTGACCGTGCAAACAAAGCAATGCAATGTGCAAGAAATAGCTGAGAGCTTGCACATTAGCTGCAGTGTTCTATTTAGTTCAAGTATGTGAAAGTACATGTCGTGAGTCAGACAGACAAAACTGTATTGTTATTGCTCTTTGTCACTGGACATGGAAGCTTATTTAGAGTTTCTGTTGTGTTCTTATTGTCTCTGTACTGCCATCGCTTGTGTTTGGTCCACCCTAGCAACTCCCTAACAACCATATTCTCACGGAAGGTCCAGAGAGGTAGTGAGAGGAAAGGAAACATTCTCTTTACAGTGTCATGGCTTTTGTGGATTTTAGAATTTCAAAATCATTTTAAAGTTTTGTCTTTCCGAACTTCTTTTATTGTGGTATGTTTTATTGACATGACATCTGTAACTTAAATGGCTTGACTAATTATGAATGAAATATTTCTGTATGCTCAGTCTAAATTATTTAATTTATTCATTTTACTATATATACTGTATATTAGGGTGCATCAAATTTGAATGGGAAATTTTAATTTCAAAATATAAATTTGGCTGGCATTGCATTTTGTTCCAATTAACATAAAAATGACTTTTGCAAAGTTTTGAGGAATTCCATTGAGATTGAGGGGTGCCAACTAACATCCATCCAATTTCGAAAAATTTGCAATTTTTAGTCTAATTGCCAAAAGGTTGACCTGGAAATGTTGAGTACAGTGAACTTTTATACAGTAACATATTCTATAGGGTTATCAAAGTAAAAGTTGTTTGTTTGCCCTTTGGGCAACTTGGGCATTTCTCAGAATTCAACTTTCAAGATTGGGACATGTCCATTGGCCTTACCCTGAATTGTGTGCAGCAGTGACGGATGTCGGACACACATATAAATAATAACTCATTACATTTATATAGCGCTTTTCTCGACACTCAAAGCGCTTTACATGGAAAGGAAAATCTCCTCAACCACCACCAATGCGCAGCATCCACCTGGATGATGCGACGGCAGCCATATTGCACCAGTACGCCCACCACATACCAGCTTACTGGTGGAGAGGAGACAAAGTGATGAAGCCAATCAGTATATATGTTGAGTTATTTCAATTACTTTAGTTTGATTTTTTCATTGCAAAAATCTGGAAGTCTGTAAATTTTGCCTGTAAACCTGATTTGAAATGGGGGTTGAATAATTTTGATTACAGCTGTAGCTGTCATATTTGCACAGTGACGGTTTTCAAACAGGTTGTTACCATCCATCCATCCATCGGCTTATTATAGTTAGGTAAATGTATTTAAAGTGTTTTTTAGACACTCGACTGTAATATGCTGGCAGTGAAGGCCTTGTGATCACTCTCACATGCAAAAAACAAGCTGGTTTGTTAACTATTTTATTTACTTTCAGAATGTTAACTAATAAATGTATAATTCAGAAACCCTTGCTATTAGCAACACCAGTGGCCGTTAAGTGAACTGCAGCCTGTAATTATTGCTCAGGCTCGCACTTGTGCACACGTCACGCTACAAGAGCCTGAACGGGATTCAATGCCCCAATATACTCACGGCCAAGTACTTTTTTGTTAAGTTAAAAGTGTTGGTTGCAGCGATATACTGTTAACAAACATCCAGACACTGTCCACGCTGAGAGCGACATTTAGATGAATATGTAAATATGTTCTGCGCGCTTTCCTCTCAATAACAAAATAAACACACAACAAAAAATGACAGCGGTGAGAAAGCAGCAGTTGTGGATATTGGTTTGTTTGCAATTCATCGGCATCATGTTGACAGATGAGGTAGGCCTAATTAAAATGACACTATTATGATATTGATTATAATGTATTTAAGACCGTAGACTTTATACTTGATCTGGCAACTTGAGACTATAGTTTAAATAAATGCCTTTTCTTTTCTTTGCATTACACAGTTTCATAGTAGCTCTTTCAGCATTATCCTGAACATTGTATAAGCATTCATGTAATGTGTCAAAGGATGAGAGGCTCTTTGGAGCAAGCGTAAACATCACATCCTTTTGATTTTTGTAATATGCAGTTCCTGTGAAAAATTGTTCTAGTGGGTTTAGTATACCTGAATATGTATGATATTTCCCCTATTGTGGACGTGTCCTTGATACACCGCGGAAAAAAATGAAAAGTTGAAAATATTAATGGGACTGAAAATATTAGTGCACACTCCTTAAATTGTAACTTGTTTAATAGCTTATTTCCAAAAGGTAATGAAATTTCAATGTTATACATTAAAATTCACATTTTCAAAACAATGAATAGTTTGTGTACTATGATAAATCGTCTGAGCTGTTTTGTCTGAAGTTGCAATTTGAGGAGCGTTCATTCTACATGCTTTCATGGACAACCCTGAAAGTTTTTGTGTTTCAAACTAGCTATTAAAACATTTTCAATAAAAAAGCTATTAATACATAAAAATACTTACATATAGCCCTTTTAAGATCATCTGCAAACAGGTGCATTAACCTTTACTTTGCTCCTGTTTGCAGGCTTATTTTGTAAAGATGTTTCCTATTTTCCTCCGACTGTATAATACTGCCCTGCCTCTAGTATTACAACGTTTTCTTTTCTTGCCAGCCAGTTGCTGTAATGACGGTGGTAAATCTCTCTTTTAATTTACTGCAGGCGGATAAATTCAACACTTGTAGTTGAGCTTGGTGACGGATTGTTTTGTTTGTGTGTTGCTATTTGATGTCAACTTGATGGTTTTCAGCATCCATTAATACATGTATTCGTCATTCAAGAACTGTTCACCCAAAAATAAAAAAATACAATTTTAATTTATTCACCGTCATGATTTTTTAAAAACCCATATGATTTTGATTCTTTCATGTAAATCAAAAGCAGTAAAAGCTGCCCTTTTCAACAGAATTAAAACTTTCAAGGCAATATTTTTAGTGACTCAAATAGGCCTATGTATTTGTTTATAAGAGATGTTTGTGTACGTTCTCTTTTGATTATGGCTGCAGAAATGTAAAATGTTGACTAAATGATTATGATTTTGTGCTGTTTTTGTATTTGTGTATTTGTGCCCAATTTGCATAATGCATAATTCTCTCACTGAGTTGGCTACTAAAACAACACGGATGAGCATGCAAATGCCCCCCCTCCTAATAACATGCTGTTCATACTTAATTTTCCTTGCAACTAAGGACAAAAATAGATTAATTTTTGAAGAGCAGGCTCTTATATATAGACCCAAAGGCCATCAGATCATCAGATAATGGACTTTGTTGAACTTTAATTTAATTCATGGGAAACCTTTGCAGACTTGCATCATTCACTTATCTGGTGTCTATCATTCATCCTCTCTTAAGTTTCAGTGACATGTCCTATTATTCACCCAACACAGCAGATATGTTGTTTGTTTTGGGCAGATATTCTCATTCATCTTGGGGTGAAGATTGCATGGACATGTTTCTGGCAAATGGTGTGAATTTGCTTTGGATGTAAGAAAATACCACCTATACTAATGGTTGCTAGAGATCACTGGGGTGCCATTTCGTCTGTGTCTATTATCAAGCGATTTACAACTTCCTGGTATTTGGAAGATATCCACCCACAAGCAAAGAAAAAAGATGTTAATGAAAAAAAGAGGTAAATGAACAGTATGCTGAAGATCCAGTGTCTTTTTGATATTAATTTAAACACAAGATCATGAAAGATGTTGGAATTTCATTTTTGTAGGCCCTAAATACAATTTTTAAATATATTCAAATAGAAAAGTTATTTTAAATTGTAGTAATATTTCACAACTGCTTTTACTGTATTTTTGATCAAATAAATGCTGCGTGGTGACCATAAAAGGCTTCTTTCAAAAACATAAAAAAAATCTTGATGTGTGTGTATATATATATATATATATATATATATATATATATATATATATATATATATGTGTATATGGGGAGGAAATGTGTTCATTGTAACAGAGTATAGATAATCATCTGAAGTTTATGCCTCAGGGGAATAGGATTTGTATTGACATCACTGTTTTAAGGGAAATAACATTCACATACAATTTTCCACAAATGTAACATGTCACTCCGACGTCATTATTTGACATATACAGTAAAAACCTATGACAAAACAAAATATTTTTCATTTTAATTTGAGCACACCATGTGGTTTCTTCAGAAATGCGGTGGTGGTGTGATACAAGAGCTCATTGTTTAGCAGGAGTTCCCCTCTTATCAGGATCATGTTTCTATCACTCAGAAAGGGACTCAGTGTCAGGAAGACATCTGTCATTAGATACCTCATTAATGACCATCTAACGCTCAATATGAACCAGAGAGACTATAAGAACTCTAACAACATGTTCCTGGTGCATTTTCCATTACCTCAAAGACCATATTGACATGCCCATTTAGGTCAAACCAGCATCCAAAAAAAAGCATGTTGTCTGTGCATAAAGTTGATAAATTTGCTAAATGTAAAATGAATTGTTAAATGTTGAATTGTATATGACTATATGACTGTTCTTAACCCTTTACAGCACGGAGAGTTTCCTTAAACCCTGTGTTCTGTACATTTTTCTTTAAATGATTGCAACCAATTAGAATGTTTGAAGAAGTATCAAAGAACAGTCCAATAAGGTTTGGGAGTCACCATCAAGCACCATTTGAAGGTGGGACGTCCTTTTCTGACACATGGTCACAGGAGCACATGGTGTGAGTTGAAAGCAAGATTATTTGCTTTAGTAATCTTATTTAAAATGACATGAACTGTACATAAAAATATGTTTGTGTGTATGAAGGTGTAGAGAAGCCTTTTGGCAGGTTTTATGGAGTTTTTATTTTATTTTGCATGTTCACATATTCAGTTTTTCTTTTTCTTGCATCAGGGCAACGTTGTGCGATAAGAGTTACTTTTCAGGGATGTCTTGAACAATACTTCACAATTGCAAATAATGTGTTACAAAAAGGGAAGATGCAGGGTTCCTGGGTGCACAGGAACACCCAAAGTCACCAAAGTGACACCAAAGTGCAGCATCCCCCTGGATGATGTGACGGCAGCCATATTGGGCCAGAACACCCACATTACACCAGCTTATTGGTGGAGAGGAGACAGAGTGATAGATCTCACAGTCTCCGCTCTAATTCATCCCAAAGGTGTTCTATCGGGTTGAGGTCAGGACTGGTGCGCAGTCATGTTAGAACAGAAAGGGGCCATCTACAAACTGTTCCCACAAAGTTGGGCGCATGAAATTGTCCAAAATGTCTTGGTATGCTGAAGCATTAGGAGTTCCTTTCACTGGAGCTAAGGGGCCAAGCCCAACCCCTGAAAAACAACCCAACACCATAACCCCCCCTCCACCAAACTTTACACTTTGCACAATGCAGTGAGGCAAGTACCGTTCTCCTGGCAACCGCCAAACCCAGACTCGTCCATCGGATTGCCAGACAGAGAAGTCAAGTCAAGTCACCTTGATTTATATAGCGCTTTTATACATATAGCTATACAGTGGAAATAGGAAATTAAAGTAACAGATAGTGTTTTGGCTTTACAGCAGCTCTAGAATAAAGTTACTGTCCAGCTAAAGTTAGTTTTGATTGATTCACTTCCGTCGCAATGATCATTAGTTATTAACTTAGGGCCACTAACACGACACCGTTCTAACAGAAAACCTTTAATGCGATCTGGCGCTCATTTGCATAAAACAGTGCCTGGTGGCTCTGAGAATTTTTTACCGCTTCCGCGTAGCAACGTGAATCGGAATTATCTCGACAACGTTTTATCAGTACAGAGGTAAAGGGGAGAGACTAGTTGACACATCAGAACTGTGTTGTCGTCGTGTCCAGGCGCAGGTCCTTCATCAGATCCGGATATGGCCTGGATCTAGAAACCGAAATCCGAAATCTGGAAACCTCGGGATAAACAGAGAGACTAATATTAGCGTAGACGCCATCCTTCCGCATTATCCGCATGACTTAAACGCTGGCAGACACCAGCAGTTCTTGGCAGGTATATTGATCATGAAATCAGAATTTTCTTGTTTTGAATTGTCTACCGACTGCTGGCGGTAGATCCTTTTCCTATTTAGCACCAAAACTTTGGAACAAAGTACAAAGTACATCAGCATTTATGGGAAGTGTTCCCGGTCCCGGCTGATCTAAACTATGCAGCCTAACATAGAATTATAGAAGTCTATAATGTGTTGTGTGTATGCTAAGCCAACGAGATGTGTTTTTAGTCTAGATTTGAACTGACAAACTGTGTCTGCTTCCCGGACAATGTTAGGAAGATTGTTCCAAAGTTTTGGTGCTAAATAGGAAAAGGATCTACCGCCAGCAGTCGGTAGATCTGTGTTTACCGCCAGCCATAATTTTGAGATCACAATATATGTGAAGGTCTATAATGCGTTAAGAGCTCGCTCAAGTGCAGGGGAGCTAAACCATTTAGTGCTTTGTAAGTAATCCAGGGCCGGCCCGAGGCATAAGCGAACTAAGCGACCACCAGGGGGCCCCCCAATCGAGTTAAATTTTTTTTTTTTTTAGATGACTTAAAAACAAGTGACATTAATGAATGAATGAATATGAATGCAGGGCTGCCAACTGTCACGTATTGAGCGTGAGACACACGCAATTGACCCAATTCTCACGCTCTCACGCCACACCCCCGATTTCTCAAGCTTAAGTGAAAGATGAGTTTATCTATATATCTACCTGTTGAGCCACTCGCGATCGACTAGTTATACCGGAAATTTGTTAAAATATCCCGTAATCTAGAGTAAGATATCCCCCCCCCCCTTTGGAGTAGTCTCACGCCAAGCTAAACTCAAATAATAGCCGCAGGGGAACTTGACCTTCAAGGTGAAAGGGTAGCAGTTACAATAAATAATAAACATAGCAGTTTGAACTCTTCTCCACTGTATTATACCACACATCAGATCACTAACTCCAAAAACCCGCGACAATCCATTACCAAATGTGCACGACCCATTCCTATCTACGGCAAGCCCCGAGGGGAAAAATAGATTGCATACACACATACAACGAGCGCCAGTACATCATTACTGGTATTATAGTAACAGACTTTGTTGGATTCTGTCATGTACAATCCAACAAAGTCTGTTACAATAATAATAATAAAAAAGATTTTGAGGACAGTTACATTGTATTGAGACAGTTGAGAAATAATAATATTTTTACAGTTTTCAACAATAATTGTCATTGTTGAACCCTTGCTCTTATTATGTTTCTGATTTCTCAGTTTTGTCATTACTTTAGCAAATAATTTATTTTATATGTTTTGAGACAGTTTGTTTTAAGAAGTTTCAAAGAGTTAGTAAAAGAGTAAATTAAAAGTTAAAACTTTTTTAAGTAGGCATCTATTTTTCTTTTTAAAATAATACATTATTCATATTTTTTTTTAAATTATTTTTAACAGAACCTCAACTCTCGCGTAATTTAACGTGGCTAGCCTGTTGACTGACAGGAGCTGCCGCTGTCAGGTTCACGTGAAGTACGTTAGTAGGAATTATCCTGGCAAAATCAAAGGAGCATACAGCTAAGCGCAAATATGAAGATGAGCACAGAACATTTTTATCTGAATGGGAGGATTTATATTTTTTTGTTGAATGAAATGGAAAACCATTCTGCTTGATATGCCAGACGTCGTTGTCGCATTTTAAGGCTTCAAATCTTGAGCGCCATTTCACATCACTCCATTCTACGGTGGCCCGGGAATTTCCCAAAGGCAGTGAACTTCGCAAGCACAAGGTAAACACTTTGAAACGTCAGACAGTCAAGCAAAGTCAGCTTTTTCGGAAATTTACCAAGCATTCAGAGACAGTGACATTAGCGTCATATCAACTGGTATGGAACATTGCTCGTGCAAAAAAAACATATCGTGAAGGGGAATTTCTTAAAAAGTGCCTTAGTGATGTTGTTGCTATTCTTTGTCCCGAAAATGAAAATTTGATACGTTCAGTAAAGGAACTTCAGCTGTCACGGCACACAGTTGAAGAGAGAATATCGGACATTAACGAAATGTTGAAAGACATTTATATTCAGATCTTCAGAAGTGCCGGTATTTCAGCATTGCTTTGGATGAGTCTTGCGATGTTCAAGATAAGCCACAGTTGGCGATATTTGTACGATTTGTGTCAGAAGACTGCACAATTAAGGAAGAGCTGCTTGACATTGTGCCACTTAAAGACAGAACCCGTGGCATCAACCTAAAAGAGACACTGATGGCTGTTGTTGAGAAAGCAGATCTGCAGTTATCAAAGCTAACAGCAATATCCACTGACGGAGCACCAGCCATGTTGGGATCTGGGAAAGGCCTTGTAGGGCTGTGTAAAGCTGATGAACGGTTTCCTGAATTTTGGACATTTCACTGTATCATCCACCAAGAGCACTTGGTGTCTAAAAAGCTGAACTTTGATCACATCATGGAACCTGTGCTGGAAATTGTCAATTTTATACGCACACATGCTCTCAATCACAGGCAGTTCAAAAATCGAATTGCTGAGCTTGATGAAGATCTTCCATCTGATCTGCTTCTTCACTGTGCTGTAAGATGGCTTTCAAGAGGTAATGTGCTTTCTCGTTTTTTTGAGCTTTTAAATCCAGTGAAGCTGTTCCTCGTAGAGAAACATAAGGAATATCCTGAGCTACGTGATCCCCATCGGATTTCGGACTTGGCTTTTTTGGTCGACACGCTGCATTATCTGAATGGCCTCAATGTGGATCTGCAAGGGAAGTTAAAGATGGTGTCTGATCTGGTGCAGAGTATTTTCACATTTGTCAACAAACTCAAGCTGTTCAAGACTCATCTACAAAAGAGGCAGTTAACACATTTTCCATCCTTGTTGAAGGCAAGTGGACAAGCAGCAGAGGTTGTAAACGGGAGTACTGCACGGTATGCAACACTGCTTGAAAATCTCGAACAGAGTTTTGAGGACAGATTCTCCGGCCTACGCCAAAAAAGACCACAAATTTAATTTCTTATCAACCCATTCACTGCTGAATCAGACTGTTTAAAAGCCCCTTTAGTGGAAGATGAAGCAGCGACTCAGCTTGAAATGATTGAACTTTCTGAGGATGACAGACTTAAAAGTGTTCTGAGGGAAGGAACCGTGGAGTTTTGGAAGATTGTGCCAATGAGAGATATCCCAATGTCAAACAGGCTGCAGTCAAACTATTGTCAATGTTTGGGTCAACTTACATGTGTGAATCACTTTTTTCAACACTGTAACAAGTGAAATCAAAGCATCGCTCTGTCCTGACTGACACGCATGTGAAAGAATTACTACGAGTAGCCACAACTGAATACAAGCCAGACTTAACAAAGATTGTGGAAACCAAGGAGTGCCAGGTGTCCCACTGAGTCATGTAACCTTTTAGGTAGGCTGATACTATGACAAACATTGACAAAAATTTAAATCCATGAACTATTGTGTGATATGTAATTAGTAATTGTAAAAGTAATACATTTTAATGTTATTGTTAGACACATCTGTTGTGTGGCTCTTTGCAGTGATGAGGGATTTTTTTTTGGCTCATCATGCTGAACAGGTTCGCCACCCCTGCTATAGATCATAAAATACTCTTGGATCGACTAAAAAACTACACTGGTGTTCAGGGACAGGCATTAAGCTTGTTTAGATCGTACTTATCAGACAGTTATCATTTTGTCTGTTTAAATGGGGAAAAATCGAAAATAACGTCAGTAGACTATGGAGTGCTGCAAGGATCGGTGTTAGGTCCTCTGCTATTCTCAATATATATGCTGCCACTTGGTAATATTATAAGAAAACATGGAATTAATTTCCACTGTTATGCTGATGACACTTAATTATATATTTCATCACGACCAGATGAAAACACTAACTCATCTTAATTGACAGAGTGTCTCAAAGATATAAAATGCTGGATGACGTGTAATTTCCTGCTATTAAATTCAGATAAAACGGAGGTATTACTTATTGGTCCAAAAAACTACCCCCAAAACCTTGTACAATACAACTTTAATTTAGAAGGATGTCCTGTTACTTTATCCACTACAGTAAAAGACCTGGGTGTTATACTAGACCGCAACTTGCCTTTCGAAAATCATATTTCATATGTTACAAGAACAGCCTTTTTCCACCTTAGAAACATTGCTAAGCTACGTAACATGCTATCTGTTTCTGATGCAGAAAAGTTAGTTCATGCATTCATGACCTCGAGACTAGATTACTGTAATGCTTTATTAGCTGGCTGTCCTGCATCCTCAATAAACAAGCTACAGTTTGTACAAAATGCAGCTGTTAGAGTTCTTACTAGGTCAAGAAAATGTGATCATATAACACCAATTTTATCATCTCTACACTGGTTACCTATCAAGTTCCGTATCAATTACAAAGTATTCCTACTGACCTATAAAGCCCTAAATGGTCTAGCTACTGTGTATTTAATGGACCTTCTATCACATTACAATCCATCATGTTCTTTAAGCTCACTAAATTCGAGGCTTCTGGTCATTCCTAGGATATCTAAGTCCACTAAAGGAGGGAGGGCGTTCTCGCATTTAGCTCCTAAACTCTGGAACAGCCTTCCTGATATTGTTCGAGGCTCAGACTCGCTGTCCCACTTTAAAACTAGATTAAAGACGCATCTCTTTAGCCAAGCATTCACATAATGCTTACCTTTTATACTACTGTTGAATCAGATTGAATGCATTAATATTATGAACAGCAGCTATGCTAATTATTTCCCATCTGCTCTTCTGCTGTTATCTCGGGACGCTAGTCCCGGGGTAAATAGTGTTCGTCAGCTCCAGTTTGTACCCAGCCTCTCACGGAGACTTCAGATCCCCCAACACCTGCGATGAGATGACTAAATGCCTGTGAAGAGACGACTCGACGCCTGTGAAGAGACGACTCAACGCCGGCGATATGTTATGCCCTAAATTACTACATGATTAACTAACTGTATTTTTTTTTTCTATGTACATTTCTGAAATGCACTTTCTGTAAAGCTGCTTTGAAACAATATGTATTGCGAAAAGCGCTATACAAATAAATTTGAATTGAATTGAATTTGAATATTAAGTATTTATTTTGTATTAATACATAACCTCACTGTATTGATTGATAATGTATCATTATTGCGTGACATTTGTGTCAATAATCGTCAAGCACAGGTGACTTTGCGTAGTGGGAGGGGCCCCCAAATCAAATTCTGCTTAGGGCCCCCAAAAGGCTCGGGCCGGCTCTGAAGTAATCAGCAATATTTTAAAATGTATCCAATGTTTAATAGGGAACCAATGCAGTGTTGACAGAAACGGGCTAATATGGTCATACTTCCTGGTTCTAGTAATAACTCTAGCGGCTGCATTTTGGACCAGCTATAGTTTATGTATTAAGCATGCAGGGCAACCACCCAGTAGAGCATTTCAATAATCTAGCCTTGATGTCATGAACGCATGAAACAATTGTTCTGCATTTTTCATTGAGAGCATATGACGCAATTTAGATATATTTTTAAGATGAAAAAATGCAGTTTTACAGATACTAGACAAGTGACTTTCAAATGAAAGATTGGTAGCATGGTACTGTGATAGGTTGCCACCTGTGAAATTTCCTCACTACTAAATATTCCACAGTCAACTGTTAGTGGTATTATAACAAAGTGGAATCAATTAGTAACAACAGCAAGTGTGATTGGTCACTCAAGAGAACACGTCTCCACTGCTCTAGAATCCAGTGGCGGCGCGCTTTACACCACTGCATCTTTTCATTGCATTTGGTGATGTAAAGCATAAATGCAGCTGCTCGGCCATGGAAACCCATTCCATGAAGCTCTATGCACTGTTCTTGAGCTAATCTGAAGGCCACACGAAATTTGGAGGTCTGTAGCTATTGACACTGCAGAAAGTTGGCGACTTCTGTGCAGTTGCCACTGTTCCCAATTGCTTCCACTTTGTTATAATACCACTAACAGTTGACCGTGGAATGTTTAGTAGTGTGGAAATTTCACAGGTGGCAACCTATCACAGTACCATGCTATCACAGTACCATGCTATCACAGTACCATGCTTGAATTTACTGAGCTCCTGAGAGCGACCTATTCTTTCACAGATATTTGTTGAATCGTCTGTATGCCTAGTTTATATGGGGATGATTAGGATACATAAAGTACATGATATGACGACGCACTACATGATACAAACCTATGTCTGTATCAAATCAAATATATCGATGTGTTTCAAGTGTTTTTCCCTTTTTACTTAAATGATTTCTTGACATTTTTGGAAAATAATTTTGATTTTTGTATTGCTATTGTATTTGTATATCCTATGTATATTAATAGGAAATTGACTGTTTATTAGTACTTATAAAGCACATATTAATGCCTTATTTTGCATGACCATATTCTACATCCCTAATCATACACAATACCTTAACTTTAATAAGCAGTAATTAGGAGTTTATTGAGGTAAAAGTTGTAGTTTATAGTTAGTTTAATAGTGAGTATTGGACCCTAAATTAAAGTGTGACTGAAAATTTATTCAGCAAGGATGCATTAAATTGATCAAAAGTAAAAGTATAGTGTTAAATTATTACAAAAAAATATTTCAAATAAAAGCTGCTTTTTCAATTGATCAAAGAATCTTTAAAAAATGTATGTCTCCACAAAATATAAATATTATGTATATTACATTTTTAACAACAATAATAATATTATAATAAAATGTTTCTTGAGCAACAAATCAGCATTTCAGATTGATTTCTGAAGGATCATTTACATAGGCACTTGATACACTTAACATATACTTAATCCGCAGAATAATATGAGAAGTACAATCAAAAGTTACATATTTAATCTGCATGTCTTCATTATTTTAATTATACAGTCTTTTAATATGCCATTTTAACAACTTTTCCCCCTGTGTCCTCAGACCAAAGCACCAGGACCACGACTACAATATTATATAACTTATTTATTAGTGGTTTATAGATTATTTTCGGTACTGAATAAACTATATTAATAACTGACCATGGTGTTGCTTTCTTTATGAAGGATATGTGTGGTGTGCATGGAAATTCTTGCTGGTCTTTTTATCAGGATCAGTGTTGATATTTTTAATTATATGTATTGTTGCTGGGTGTGGAATGTGCAGTTAATGTCCATAAACCCATCTGGTTTATACGTGTTCGTATCCCTATTACTCCATGACTCTAATGGAAACTTTGAGATAGGTAATCAACAGCCTATGAGGAGGGAGAAAACAGCCAGTGTTCAGCTGGAATGACTTTAGTGTTGAGTGATATACAATCATTAATCATGCAGGAACTTCCTGTCTACATTCTCAATCTCTGAGTGAGGGCCTCGGTCACTTCTGCCTGCCCAGTTTTGAAGGTAACCAGTGCTGCCACAGTTCAATGGACTTGTATCCAGTGGCTTATGCTTGGCACGTTGCTATGATCTGCCTATGGTGGCTCAATTATTTTTGACGTTCCTAACCCTATAAATCATACTGTATAATATTCAACACATGTCTTTTAAATTATCAACGGATCAACTTTGCTGAAAAACCTGTTGCACATGTATTTATTCGTTATTCGTTCATTCTTGAGCTGAAAGTGTGTGATAATGCATTGGTTAAAAATTATCATTATTGTAAGGAGCAAGTATCCTTTCAAATAAGTCTATTATTTGACTGAATTTTTCATATCATGTGAGTGTACATCATTTTGACCATTTCTCAAAAGTAGCTACAATTGATTTCTTTAGGTGCAACATTTGTTGAAAAAATAATATATATAGCCACATATTTTGCAATTAAACCAGTAAAATGCATTGATAAAAAAAAAAATACTGTGTTTGTGTCCAAATGAAACATGTTCATGTCATAACGACCTGATCATATTACTGACAGTGTTTGGCATATTATGCTACTTTAATTTATAAAATGAAAACAAATCTATAAATGCCACTTTCAGTGTAGAATTGAGTGGAGGTGAGTAATAAAATAAACTTTTGTTGCTCTTGTGTGATGACTCTGTTTGATTTCATTCTTAATGCTATCATATGGCTTTTACTGATAACAGTAATGGAAGATTTCAGCAATGCAATTTAATGAATTAATTGTAATGGCAATTAAATTAAATAGCAATACAAGTTTTGACTTGCTGTTAACAAACATATAGTGGTGTGAGCTGAGGCAACATTTGCTCAATATATTTTTTTCTCATTGTTGAGAACAGGTGTGTAAATATTTCTTCCAAACCACATGGTATGTATGTGTAAGGTGCTGAAAATTATGCAATATCAGCAGATCTTGTGTTGCATAAATGACACATTGACTCAGAGTGCCACGCTACTGTTGACAGGTTGCTGCTGTCAGTGCCTTTTTTTATTACTGTAAAAAATGGACAGTTCAAACACTCCCTGCAAAATTAGAAACATCTGAACATAACATTTGCTTTTCTCATTCAATATATTTTTATGAGCGTTGCATGATGTTCTGATCTAGAAGAGAAAAGACTTCATACTGCAAGAATAAAGGAGCCGTGCCCTCATGCACTTGCTCAATCTTTTGTTTCCCAGGTGTTATCTGAGATATTTAAACATAAGGTGACCCAAACGCCGTGTTGTCTGTAGGGGAGGCTTGTGCTGAACACAGAGATCGCGTGAGACTGCAGACGTGACCACCCACTGAGATGAAAAGAAAAACAGAGCGCTGTGTCTGTGGAGAAGAGCAGTTAAAAGATTTCCAGTGTCATTTCTCATGCCCTTTAACACATGCATTCAATGTCTGAGTTTTTGAAATCTTTAATGAAAATTTGAGTAGTTGAAAATTTCAAGTCTTCATATCTAGATTCAGTTTTGAATAGTAAAAATGGAATTCTTACTTGTAAAAAATGCAGTAATAGCTAATTGTATCATCATCTTATTATTGCATTTTGGGGTTCGATTTATTTCAAATCACATCATGAAATAAATGTTTTTCTCCAAAAAACGTTGGCCAAATATCTCTAAAGTATATTCCCATTAATATTTTTTTTTTTATCACACCTGCCTAGGAGCATTAAATTGTCCAGCCATGACTTCTTGTTCCACAGGAGTATAAATACTAGGAATAACAAATGCCAAATTCCCTTGATCATCCATCACAATAAGTAAAACCAAAGAATATAGTTCTGATGTAGTTCTGTAGTATTTGGAGCACGTGTGTTGTGAAACTGATGAAGATGTTTTTTTTAATTTGGTGGTGTTTTTTTTCTATTTGCATGCGTTTTTTTCTATTTGCATGCATCTTCTTTAGGTTGCAGCAGGTTGAGCTCTCTCGGCCACCGTACAAAACGCATAAAAAGTTTTCCGTTATTGTGTAAACGGCCCCTCAGTCTCAATTAACTTTCTTTGCATCTTTTTCCATACAGTGTAAATTACTACTCATTTTGTGTTTGGTTGACGAAGTCTATGGACATTTTGGAACGACATGAGGGTAAATAGTGTATGGGTGAAATATCCCATTAATTCTTTTGCTTAACAAACAGTTCCTTACACCTGTTTTGCCATTCATATCAAGCTCTGTTGAGTTGCCAAATGCTAATCCTATTGTGATCCAGCCTGAACAAACGGAGTTTTTACGTGTCAGTGGACTTCAACTCTTTACCTTCTCTATTTTATCCAGCCCCCTTGGAAGAGGTCAAAGGTCATCCAGTGCTCAAAGAGATGTTCTGTCTCCCCACCAAAAGACATGACGGCAGTGTTTTCATTAGCAGTTAATGATGACAGACGGTCATGCATGAGTGACATCAGCCTGCAGTCTCACGCAAGGCCTCTAAGACGGAAGACACACCATCAAAGTGTTTTTTATTTTTGTCACGAAGAGCTTCTAAAACATAATTCTAGGAAATCCAGTCACCGTGAAATGGGGAAGTGACCAAATTAATCCTCCACATATTCTTGGAATACACTTTTTTTTTTTGTACTAGTTGCCATACTTTGACAAGGTTTTTTACAGTAGTATTTTTTATTATAAGTTTATTAATATTAATTGAAAAATTACAGATCAGACAGCCCATGGTACTATGCAGGCACTTAGGTTCCTACCGTGCATTGCGAAAATAATAAATTAAGCGATGCATTTTTTACAAATTATGTGCAGGTTTTTTTTTTCTTTCTTAGCTGTTTTATGTTGTCATTTATAGTTTTGTTATAATCAGTTTATTTTTTTATTAATTATGTTTTAATACTTATTTATTTATTTTATTATTATTTATTTATTTATTATTTTTTATTATTATTTTGTTCAGTGTTCCAAGCCTATGACTTTCTTTCCATGGAACACAAAATATGTTCTGTGATTTTTTTTTTTTTTCTTTTTTAGTGTTCCAAACCTATGACTTGCTTTCCATGGAACACAACATATGTGATTATTGAATGATTATTTTATTTTATTTTATTTTATTTTATTTTATTTTAAAGAAGTAAATATAACACGCACATACACAAGCTGTCCCATGGAAAATACTTCAACAGATCAATCTTATAAAGTACCAGAGCATTACGTAGACAAGACTGTCCGTCGCGTGCAGAGAGGGCAGAGATGTGACTATTCAACATTGTAATTATTTCTGCACTGGCATGAATTCTGTTTTTCTAGCGTTTCTTTTCTCGTTATTTCTGTCTAGCTTTTGTTTCAAGGAACTTGCGTGACATTGCACAGAGTGGGGAGGAGTAAGAAAAATCCCCTCTTGGCAAGACACGGCTACATGCTGAATATTCCCTGCAGCTAGTAATATCTGAGGCTCTGCCTGCCCTCACAGTATTGTTTCAGGGAGGAATTTGTATCATTTCCTCTGGACTTTTTTTTTGTAATTAATACATCATTCTTTATTTCACCAGAATAAGTGGTAAGCTTTAGAGGTTTCATCACCTTTGTTATGCATACTAAGAATTCCACAGACCTTTGTGTGTAAAACAGTTGTTAACGTTGTTGTTGTTGCTGCTCTTGTCCGTTTTATTGTGTTTGTATCTCCAGGTTTATGGTACAATCATGCGGGTGGTACCCCTCCAACAGCCTGTAAGAACAATGCAAGGTGAGTGCTGAAATCGCACGTACACATGCTAAAACCTGTTGGCACGAGTCCACGCCATCCCAAACAAACAAGCCACTTCCTCTCCACCCATACAATCTGGCTCCAAGGTAAAGAATGTACAGTTTTACAGGAGGACATCAGAATAGACAAAATCATGTACAGGTACCAACAAATTGTTGGTATTTCCAGATTCAGCTTTACCATCCCAGGAATAAATAACATTTTAAAATACAGTCAAATTTGTAAAAATACAGCAGCCGCACACTCAAAACACTGTGCAAAATCAATTTTAATAGCAAGCTTTCGGTCTTCCGACCTAAGGTCGGAAGACCGAAAGCTTGCTATTAAAATTGATTTTTACAATTCCTGATGATTTAATGTAGCAGCACCTCTCTACAAGACATTTTTGACGGATGAGCGGTGGTTCTTTTCTATTTTTTCTAAAATACAGTCAAATAGAAATCAGTTATTTAAATTGTAATAATATTTAACAATATTACTATTTTTACTGTAATTTTGATCAAATAAATGCAGCCCTGGTGAGCATTTTGGAAGCATTTCACTTTTGGCAGTATAAATATTTTGATGTGAATTTTAAGTTTTTGGAGAATGGATTAAATGGTTAAAGACTTGATCTGATGGCGCATATCGAGTCAGGTTTTACAATCCTTGCATGGAATCAATTTTCATTAAATTGCATTAAATAAGTAGGCTTAGTTATTTTTTTAACATTATTTTATTTTTCTGTTATATTTTTTTGAAAGGATATTGGTTTACTTATGGCCATTTTGAGCACTTCAGGTTAACTGAGACACGTGTTTGTTGACATTTAAGAGACTGTTTTGTTGACCTTGATTTATAGGTAGCTATTGCAATATTGAGGTGTTCAGTTTTATTCGGGCTTCACAAATCAACTGTTTCTTGTTTTTCACTGGCATGTCTCTTAGGCTTTGTGGACTAGTGCATCTTTGAGCCTACATTAGGTAAGACTAAAATACTTAAGTACTGTTAAAATCAGATACTCTAACCCCCGGTTTCACAGACAATGCTCAAGCCTTGTCCTATACTAAAATGCAAGTTTGAGCTGTTTTAACTGAAAGCAACTAAAGTAATGTTGTTTTTTTTTTTCTAAAGCAGGTTTATAAAAGCTACTTAAATGTCCCAATCGAACTAAGCTCTAATCCTGGCTTAATTTAAACCCTGTCTGTGAAACCAGGTCTTTAAGACTTTTACTCAAGTCGTATTAGAATTTGTGACTTGTGACTTGTAATGCAGTCTTTTTAGCTGTATGTCTACTTTTACTTAAGTATGGTTTTCGGGTATAGGCCTACTCTTTGCACCTCTGCTTATCCATTCCACAAGTTTTCCTTCAAAATCACAGCTGAAAATATGAAACAAGTGCACTGATTCTATCTGGACCTGTGTTTGTGTTGATGAGATTCACAGCAGCTGAACTGATATACCTGCACACACAGGCACTAATGAGTGTTCGGCTTCACTGGCTGTAAAATCTTTCTCATGTCCAACTGAGCTGTTAAGGAAACATGAATCTCCTCTAACAGCAGGAGCCAGACTGCTCAACCAAGACCATCTCACACTGTTGCCATAACATGGCAGGAATGTCATGAGCGCTTATGCTGAAATCGGTGAATATGAATATTACAGTAGATGCCAAAGATGATATGCACAGAAGGACAGTGACCTTCATCTAAACCCGTTGCAGACGTGCAGGATTTCAGAGCATGTGATAAACAGCCAGATGTCTTATTGGGATAAAGGTAAAATACTCGTGTGGTGTTGGATGGCAACTAGTGGATTTGCAGGCTTCTAGATTTCATTCATATACTGTGTATGTGTGTGTAATCACACTGAGCATCTACAATGGTGCAAGCACCTGTAATCATGGTACGCGGAAATTTCAATTTGCAATCAGATAATTTTTTAATAACTCGAAAAGTTATTAAAGACATCGTTAAAATAGTCCAAGTGACTAGAGTGGCTCAATCTTAAGTTTATCAAGCGACGAGAATACTTTTTGTGCGCAAAAACAAACAAAAATAACGACTTTATTTCAACTATTCATTTCCTGCTCTGTTGGCCTCTAGTCAGTTAACTTAGTGTAATAGCGTAGAGCTACGTAACACGTAGGCTCACTATTGGCCGACGCTGGTCATGTGGTTGATGCGTGTGACGTACAACAACAGAAACTCTACGCTTTTACACTAGTGAACTGACTCGAGGCCCACAGTGAAGGAAATTAATAGTTGAAATAAAGTTGTTATTTTTGTTTTTTTTGCGCACAAAAAGTATTCTCGTCGTTTGATAAACTTAAGATTGAGCCACTGTAGTCATTTGGACTATTTTAACGATGTCTGTAATAACTTTTCGGGGCTTGCAAGTTCAATCCCTCAAGAAGCCTATGGAGGAGTGATCCAGCACTCAGATTTCATCAAAAATATCTTAATTCGTGTTCCGAAGATGAACGAAGGTCTTACGGGGTTGGAACAAAATGAGGGTGAGTAAATTCTTACAGAATTTTCATTTTTGGGTGAACTAACCCTTTAACGACTAGCTGAAACATTCTAAGACTTAACTGAACAAATGTACAGACTTTTTCCAACGACTGGAGCAGATTTTAAACACTGACTGTGAGCACGACTGAACGCGACTCAACGCAAGTCGTTATGTGTGTCCCAGGCTTAAGTGAATTTATTCAAACAATCAGTCCAAAACAGCACCAATGTAAAGAAAACCAGGGTGATTACATGAGAGATGGCAGAGATTAGACTCGCGTTGCGTTTTCAGTGAATTGTTCATTCCAGTGTATGTTTCGAGCTCTGTCATTTGTATGCTGTGATTGTTTCTGAAGAGCGCGAGCAGCGTTGGAATGGAACATCAAAACATCCCACAGCTGTATGGGGAGATGATCGCTATAGCAAACTACCCCATCAAACATTGGTCCGACGTCAACGTCGTGTTCCTGGCCAAAAAATAGTCGCAGTAAAACGGCATAAATCGTTTAAAAAATATATGTTACACAGAACATAACGTCAAAGACGTCGGTTCAATTTTTATTTTGGAACTATTTTTCAACCATGACGGGACGCATTGGAGGGCCGTCTTTTTCAAAGGTCATTAAATGTCCGAATGTTTCCTGGGACGTTTCTCGGCAAGATAAAGCAAACCAGCGTCTCGCTATTCTTTTGTAAAGTTATGATGGATGTGAATTGTAATCAAGGAAAAGATGATTGTGTAGACGTAGGCCTACAGGAGTCGTAAAGTAAGCACGAGTGAGTGCGTTATATTGATGCGAAAACAACACGTGAATGTGTGCTCTTGATGCACTGCTCACACATTGTATTTGTGCACAAAGACATTTCTGTAGCTACACGTCACAATATTCACGTTGTTTTTAGTTCTCTTACGAGAGATTTTCTCGTATTGCGTAAGTTGCTCACGCTACGGGTAAAGTCATCTTTTCTCGAGATATTGAAGCCAAAAATTATCCTTTATTTTGTATTTTTGTCAACGCAGTGCAGCAGCTAGCAGACTTAGAGCAGGCTATCTAGCGTGCTCATTGGTTGCTCTGCGGCAACTGCAGCAGCCTATCGTTGAGCCTGGCGTGATGTCACACCCAATGAGGGCGCTTTATTTTTTTTTTCATCTCTTCAGCGAAGCTCTTCGCATCGCTTGATCCTGAGAGAAGCCACCGCACTTCATCTCTCACACTCACAGAGCCCACTCTCATAAAGCTGTCAAATGCCGCTTGAGTGCTAGATGTAGGAAATGTGCCCACAACTCTGTGCTCACGCCTACTCTCTGCCACACGACCAAAACAGCCTCATATCGGTCAGGTTACAAATGTAAGTTACGTGCCCGCTTACGAGCGCTCACGCTTGCTAGTAAACGCCCGGCGCTGCTCGCGCATTACAAAGTTATCTCAAAACTTTCCCGCCACATGTGAAACAGCCAGCCATCGCTGTCAGCGAGCCGCCGTATTCAGGCACCGAGGGCGGGGGCGAAGTGTGGCGATCGGAACCCGGAGGCTATTCTGCCCATGGCTATGAATGTAAGTTACGTGCCCGCTTATGAGCGCTCACGCTTACTAATAAATGCCCGGCGCTGCTCGCGCATCACAAAGAAGGATAGCAATCTGGTTATCCGGCTCAGGCCGATGGTGTCATACGTGCAGAAAAGGTGCCCACATCTCAGTGTTCACCCCTACACACAAGCACTATACCCGTGTCTCTCGCTTTCACAGACCCCACTCTCTTAAAGCTGGCAAATGCCGCTCGAGTGTTAGATGTAGGAAACGTGCCCACAACCACGTGCCCACGCCTACTGTCTGCCCACTCTGTTGCACGGCCAAAGCAGCCTCATATTGGTCAGGTTATGAATGTAAGTTACGTGCCCGCTCACGAGCGCTCAGGCTTACTAACAAACTTTTTGCCCCGGGCGCCGCTCGCATATCACAAAGCTATCACAAGCAATCGGGACGTCACATATGAAACAGCCAGCTACCGCTGTCAGCGAGCCGCCGTATTCAAGCAGAGCGCCGCGCCCACCCACACCTCTGGTTCAGTCTCCCGAGCCCACCAAGTGCGGCGATCGGGTCCCGGAGTCCATTCTGCCCCTAGCTATGCATGTGAAAGCATGGGAAGCTATTCCAGGGGTGTCGGAATGGGTGCTAAGCACAATAAGACAGGGCTATTCACTACAGTTCGCTCGTCGTCCCCCTTGCTTTCGAGCACAGACCGAGACGAAAGTGAAAGCTGAAGTAGCGCATCTAGTCCGCGCAGAAATAGCCAAACTGCTGTGCAAAGGGGCTATAGAACGAGTACCTCCTTCTCTGAGCGAGTCAGGCTTTTACAGCCGCTATTTTCTCGTACCCAAGAAGGACGGAGCTCTAAGACCTATCTTAGATCTGAGACATTTGAACAAAGCTCTCATGAGAAGACCGTTCAAAATGATGACGACCAGACAAATCCTCGCGCAAATTCGCCCGAGGGACTGGTTTATATCTCTCAATCTAAAAGATGATTATTTTCAGATTCAGATAATACCCCGTCACAGGCCATTCTTGAGATTTGCCTTCGACGGTCAGGTATATCAATACACCGTCCTCCCGTTCGGCCTGTCTTTAGCACCCCGTACATTTACGGACTGCATGGACGCCGCTCTCGCTCCCCTGAGAAATCAGGGCATGCAGATTCTGAACTATTTGGATGATTGGCTGATTCTGGCACAGTCAGAGATAGAACTTTTATCTCACAGAACAGTGCTCCTCTGCCATCTGGAAAGCCTGGGTCTCATGGTCAACTGGACCAAGAGCTCATTACTGCCCAGTCAGTCAGTTTCCTTTCTGGGAATAGAACTGGACTCTGTGGCTATGACGGCCCGGTTATCGACAAAGCACGCGCACGCCGTGTTCGACACCTGGCCGCGTCTTTCCAGAAGGGCAGCATCGCTTCTCTAAAAATGTTTCAGAGAATGCTGGGCTGTATGGCCTCAGCTGCAGCAGTGCTTCAGCTGGGCCTACTGCGCATGCGCCCGCTACAACGCTGGTTGAATGCTTGAGTGCCTCATCGAGCTTGGGTTCTCGGCTGCAGACGAATCAGAGTGACTCAAAGCTGCGTCTCAGCTCTGCAACCCTAGTTAGCGGCCGACTAATACCAGCGGGGGGTGATGATGGTCTCTTCGAGGGCAGACCGGTCTTTGGCCTGTGGATAGACCGAGAGAAATGCCTTCACATAAACTGTCTGGAGATGATATCGGTTGAGAACGAGCTGAAGCACTTTCTCCTGCTCATACGAGACCACCACATTCTAGTCGGATCAGACAACATGTCTGTGGTGTCTTACGTGAACCGTCAGGGTGGAGCAGATCTAGGAATTTCTGCGATCTGATGGAACGCCTCCTTGTTTGGTCCCAGCACTTTCTGTGCTCGCTGAGAGCCGCACATCTGCCAGGCCATCTGAACGATGGCCCAAACAAACTGTCCAGGAACAACATTCCCCCAGGGGAATGGTCCCTGAATCCCCAAACGGTCCAGTTACTGTGGCACCTCTTCGGCAAAGTGGAAGTCAACCTGTTTGCGTCAAAAGACAACGCTCACTGCCCAATATTCTTTTCAAAGGACGAGGACGCGCTGGCCCAAATCTGGCCCAGCCTCCCACTCTATGCTTTTCCTCCGGCCTCTCTGTTACCACAGGTAATCAAGAGGATCAGGGAAGCACGCCACTCGGTGCTCCTGGTACCCCCGCGATGGGAGAACCAAGTCTGGTTCCCAGAGCTGACGCGGCTGTCACGCATAGCCCTGTGGCCGATTCCAGTGAGGAGAGATCTACTCTCTCAAGCCTGCGGCTCAATCTGGCATCCCCATCCAGAGCGCTGGTCTCTGCACGTATGGTTGATCAACGGATACCCATTGTCTTGCCAGAAGGAGTGATGAACATGATTGCGCAATCCAGAGCTTCCTCTACGAGGCGGCTCTATGCGTCTAAATGGTCTGTGTTCTCCAAATGGTGTGCCGATAGAAATCTGGACCCACGGACATGTGGGGTATCGTGGTTGCTTAGTTTCCTTCAAGAGCTACTGGACAGGGGCAGGTCCCCCATCACGCTTAAAGTTTATCTGGCGGTAGTTGCAGCATTCGCTGAATCAACGCACAGCCAGTCATTGGGAAGGAACAAGCTGGTCATCCGCTTCCTTCGGGGAGCCAGAAGGATGAACCCCCCACGACCCCCGTCGGTTCCTATATGGGATCTTTCTTTGGTCCTAGAGGCCCTGAAAGCATACCCCTTCGAACCGCTAGACTCTGTGGACCTCAAGTACCTCTCGCTCAAAACCATTTTTCTGACAGCTCTGTCATCAGTAAAACGCGTGGGGGATTTACACACACTATCCGTTAGCGCTGCGTGTCTTGAGTTTGGACCGAATGACTCTAAAGTCATCCTCAAACCGAGACATGGCTTATGTTCCTAAGGTGTTGGGCACTCCCTTCAGAGCGCAGGTCATTTCTCTATCGGCTCTGCCTGCTTCCGATAGTGAGAGCGATGTTAGTCTCCTCTGCCCTGTCAGGGCGCTGAGGGCTTACATTACGCGCTCCGCCCCCTTCAGGCGCTCGGAGCAGCTCTTTGTTTCGGCTCTATCCAGATGGATAGTGGACATTATATGGACGCTATAGCAGTGCTTATGTGTCTAAAGGTCTGCAGTGCCCTTTGGGCATCAGGGCTCATTCCACTAGAGGTGTGGCCTCGTCGTGGGCTTGGTCCAGCCGGATTTCCATTCACGACATTTGTGAGGTGGCGGGCTGGGCCTCCCCGTCCACATTTTTCAGGTATTATAAACTGGAAGTCCCCTCCTTGCAGGCTAGACTTCTGTCAGTGTAAGTGAGATGTACGTTCTGCCCAGATCTGATTGTGCACAGACTACTCTCACGTGACTTAGCTCTCCTGAACTGAACTATATGGTTGATATGGTAGTCAGGCAATGCCGCTCTGTATTCCTTGTGGGTGCTAATGAACAGTGTGCTGGCCCGCATTGCTGGCCACCTGATTACCACTTATCTATGTTCCCCCGGGACTCCCTGGGAATCATGAAGTGGATACTGGCGCACACGGTGTTGACAAGGGGTTCCCGTAGCGTAAGCAACTTACGCAATACGAGAGAACCTTTTGTAAGAGAACGTACTCGGTTATGTACGTAACCTTGGTTCTCTCTAGAAGAGGGAACGAGTATCGCATAACCGGCCGTGCTGGTGCCACGAGCGTTTTCGATCAGTCGATGAAAACCAGAGTTGCAACCTATCAGCCTAACTTATATACACTAAGCCACCCCCATTCTGGCGGGCTGTGACGCGTAGAGGACGCGACTTCACGCCAGGCTCAACGATAGGCTGCTGCAGTTGCCGCAGAGCAACCAATGAGCACGCTAGATAGCCTGCACTAGGTCTGCTAGCTGCTGCACTGCGTTAACAATAAATACAAAATTAAGGATAATTTTTGGCTTCAATATCTCGAGAAAAGATTACTTTACACGTAGCGTAAGCAACTTACGCAATACTCGTTTCCCTCTTCTAGAGAGAACCGAGGTTACGTACGTAACCAAGTAGGTTTTTGGCATCTCCATGTTGTATAAAATGTAAACAAGCTTTGCTGTTGCACTGTAGGCTACACATAGCCTACTCTACACGATAAATTCAGAAAAAAAAATATCTGTAATGTTTTTTGTTTTCATGGGTGCTTAAGTGCATACATTTATTAATTATATGAATCCTTATATAATTTGGTTATTAACGTGTCCTTTTTTGGAAAGACACCTAAAACAACCATGAAAAAAGCTTGCAGAAAATACAGTTTTGTGAGAATCATCTCTCTATGCTTAATTTATCGAGTGTGATTAAAAAATAAAAAAAAGTGTGTGTGTGTGAATAAGAATTTCAATAGTACAGCATTTATTTGAAATAGTGTTTATATATGATATCATAATAAACACTATTGGCTTTTTTAAAAATGTTCTATTCATCAAGGAATATATATTGTATATATACAAGGAATATGTTTCCAATATCAAGCAGCACTACGGATTTCAACATTGATAATAATAAGAAATGTTTCTTGAAATCAGCATATTAGAATGATTTCTCAAGGATCATGTTTCGAATTACATTATAATTTATATCAAAATAATTTTTAGTGAGCTTAATAAGAAACCTATTTCAAAAACATAAAATCATATCCACCCCTAACTTTATGATTTTATATATAATATTTTTTTTGTATAATTTGTAGGCCTATCTGTTTTTCCCCCAGTGGTTTATTTTATTTGTTATTTATTATATCACTTAGCAGGTTTCATGTGAATGATCAAAGAATATTTAATACTTTTATGGTTAGATAATGTCATTGCCCCATGTTTTTAAAATAGAAGAGAGGAAATAATTACTGGACCATGACCCTTTTGTTTGGGTTTTTGCATTCCCGAGTCCTCCAAAAGTAATATGCTCTATTAATTCTGATATTTCTCTAATTAGATTGGTCATTTGTTTTGTCACTGTAGACTGCAGTCCAGTCCTTCTGTTGTGAAATGAAAAGGTCTCAGTGGAACAGAAGCTGCCCCACAGCGGCCCCAAAAAACAGAAACCCGAATTCACCTCATCACGAATCCTCTACACACAAACACATGGATGTGATTTGTGAGTTTTATCATTTTACAAGGCCTCATTGCATTATGTTTTCTATAAAACACAGAATAGATGTGATTTCAAGCTTTAAAGGCATTGTATCATAAGGAATCAAATGTATGTTAATTTATCAACATTTTAAAATTCCTCCTCAGTGGAAAAAACAACAACATTTAATGAAACTAATCTGCAGAAAGTTGATAGTCATAAACAAAAAAATATAGTGATGTAAAACAATATTGTGGTCTAAAAACTACTAAGATTGTAAGTAAGATTATCATTACTCCAGTCTTCAGTGTTACATGATCCTTCAGAAATCATTCTAATATGCTGATTTAGTACTCAAGAAACATTTCTTATTATTATCAATGTTATAAAAGCAGCTATGCTGCTTAATATTTTGGTAGAAAAAAGGTTTGTTAAATATTTTGCAAGCATATTGTGATTTGTCAATTGTTTTATTTGTGATAATGCAATATAACATGTAAAACATGTGAGGACATACAAACAAACAGGAACACATGCCAAAACAAAATGTATTGTTTTATTATTTATTAAATATGTTGTTGTCAATGTATGTTTTTTTCCTGTTAGCTTTTTGTTTTTCTATGCATTTTTTTTTTGCATAGTACAATAAACATGTAACTGTACTTCTCCTTTTTTGCCATATATATTTATTTTGCCCTATATATTTCAGTGCAGTACATCCTTGAATTATTGACAGCGTGCATGTTTAAGGTTGGTCACCACCGTAACGGTTGCTATAGGGGTTGTATTTGGTTGCTTTGTTGCTTCAATGAGCAAGAAAGGAGAGGTGTTGCCACAGGTAATCTGAAAAGGAGAATGGCTGGCCTGTCAATCTGGATTATATGTGTCTCGCTGCACTTTGATGTGCCATGACCGTCTGAAGCACTGCACACACACTACTTCCTTCCACTGCAGGCCTGTGTTTATACAAACTTTCTTAAACTAGAAAAGATTAGACAGCTATGTACTATTCATGCTAATTATCATGCAGAAAGCTGTTCCAAACCTGTATGATTTACATTAAGCAGAAAGTTCACCCTCATATTTCTGTCCTTTCAAAGAATTTGAATGGTGGCAAGATGCTGTCAAGGTTCAAAATGACAAAACACCATGAATTTATTTTAGTCAAATTAGTAATAATTTTAATAAGAATTAATGTATTTTGTTGTATTTCTTCCCTAATTAATATATTTTTAAAATATATTTAATAAACATTTGAATATTAAATACAAGTTTAATTAGTTTGGTGTGTATGTTGCTAATCATTTTATGTTTGGAGTTACTAGGCAAACGCACCATTTTTGGAAGAGTTAAAATAGTTTTTAACAAAGTGTTTGCTTTTGCAAGAGATGTCTGAAAGTTTTGCATGTGTTGAGCGTGTTTTGTGGTTTTTGTGTGTAGAGTTTCAAGAAATGGAACCATAGTTTCAGAAATTTTGTGTAAGCAATTATATATATTTTTTAAATGTGTTAATTTTAAAATAATTTAATATTTTAATTTTGATGTAATCATTTTTTTTAATTAATGCATTTATTTAAATGTAGTACTTTGAAAAAAAATCCAGATTCCTCCTAATTAAAGGAAAAGCTTTGAATCAATATAAGTTGGGTGAATTATCTATTTATTTAAATGAAACCATATTTGCACTGCAGCCACAGTCTGACTAACAGCATTCAGGTGAATATATGAATGGCACATGAAGTACCTTCCTCTTATTCCCATTGATGAAAGATTTTTCCGATGTGTGAGAAAACAGCTGTGTGTGTGTGTGTGTGTGTGTGTGTGTGTGTGTGTGTGTGTGTGTGTGTGTGTGTGTGTGTGTGTGTGTGTGTGTGTGTGTGTGTGTGTGTGTGTGTGTGTGTGTGTGTGTGTGTGTGTGTGTGTGCGCGCGCGTGGGTGTGTGTGGATGTTTTTACAAGGCAGCACATTTAGTTCTTTGTAGTTTACACTAACTTATGCAATCATGTAATAGAATCGGTGTCAGTGGGAATGGAACATACCAAACTGGATCGGCCAGATGAGGGGGAAGAGACAGTTTGCTCACACGCACACATACACCTGTGACCTCTGTTACTGCTCTCTGCAATTCTATCTAATTTTTTCTGCGCTGGCCACTGTGACCGTGCAAACAAAGCAATGCAATGTGCAAGAAATAGCTGAGAGCTTGCACATTAGCTGCAGTGTTCTATTTAGTTCAAGTATGTGAAAGTACATGTCGTGAGTCAGACAGACAAAACTGTATTGTTATTGCTCTTTGTCACTGGACATGGAAGCTTATTTAGAGTTTCTGTTGTGTTCTTATTGTCTCTGTACTGCCATCGCTTGTGTTTGGTCCACCCTAGCAACTCCCTAACAACCATATTCTCACGGAAGGTCCAGAGAGGTAGTGAGAGGAAAGGAAACATTCTCTTTACAGTGTCATGGCTTTTGTGGATTTTAGAATTTCAAAATCATTTTAAAGTTTTGTCTTTCCGAACTTCTTTTATTGTGGTATGTTTTATTGACATGACATCTGTAACTTAAATGGCTTGACTAATTATGAATGAAATATTTCTGTATGCTCAGTCTAAATTATTTAATTTATTCATTTTACTATATATACTGTATATTAGGGTGCATCAAATTTGAATGGGAAATTTTAATTTCAAAATATAAATTTGGCTGGCATTGCATTTTGTTCCAATTAACATAAAAATGACTTTTGCAAAGTTTTGAGGAATTCCATTGAGATTGAGGGGTGCCAACTAACATCCATCCAATTTCGAAAAATTTGCAATTTTTAGTCTAATTGCCAAAAGGTTGACCTGGAAATGTTGAGTACAGTGAACTTTTATACAGTAACATATTCTATAGGGTTATCAAAGTAAAAGTTGTTTGTTTGCCCTTTGGGCAACTTGGGCATTTCTCAGAATTCAACTTTCAAGATTGGGACATGTCCATTGGCCTTACCCTGAATTGTGTGCAGCAGTGACGGATGTCGGACACACATATAAATAATAACTCATTACATTTATATAGCGCTTTTCTCGACACTCAAAGCGCTTTACATGGAAAGGAAAATCTCCTCAACCACCACCAATGCGCAGCATCCACCTGGATGATGCGACGGCAGCCATATTGCACCAGTACGCCCACCACATACCAGCTTACTGGTGGAGAGGAGACAAAGTGATGAAGCCAATCAGTATATATGTTGAGTTATTTCAATTACTTTAGTTTGATTTTTTCATTGCAAAAATCTGGAAGTCTGTAAATTTTGCCTGTAAACCTGATTTGAAATGGGGGTTGAATAATTTTGATTACAGCTGTAGCTGTCATATTTGCACAGTGACGGTTTTCAAACAGGTTGTTACCATCCATCCATCCATCGGCTTATTATAGTTAGGTAAATGTATTTAAAGTGTTTTTTAGACACTCGACTGTAATATGCTGGCAGTGAAGGCCTTGTGATCACTCTCACATGCAAAAAACAAGCTGGTTTGTTAACTATTTTATTTACTTTCAGAATGTTAACTAATAAATGTATAATTCAGAAACCCTTGCTATTAGCAACACCAGTGGCCGTTAAGTGAACTGCAGCCTGTAATTATTGCTCAGGCTCGCACTTGTGCACACGTCACGCTACAAGAGCCTGAACGGGATTCAATGCCCCAATATACTCACGGCCAAGTACTTTTTTGTTAAGTTAAAAGTGTTGGTTGCAGCGATATACTGTTAACAAACATCCAGACACTGTCCACGCTGAGAGCGACATTTAGATGAATATGTAAATATGTTCTGCGCGCTTTCCTCTCAATAACAAAATAAACACACAACAAAAAATGACAGCGGTGAGAAAGCAGCAGTTGTGGATATTGGTTTGTTTGCAATTCATCGGCATCATGTTGACAGATGAGGTAGGCCTAATTAAAATGACACTATTATGATATTGATTATAATGTATTTAAGACCGTAGACTTTATACTTGATCTGGCAACTTGAGACTATAGTTTAAATAAATGCCTTTTCTTTTCTTTGCATTACACAGTTTCATAGTAGCTCTTTCAGCATTATCCTGAACATTGTATAAGCATTCATGTAATGTGTCAAAGGATGAGAGGCTCTTTGGAGCAAGCGTAAACATCACATCCTTTTGATTTTTGTAATATGCAGTTCCTGTGAAAAATTGTTCTAGTGGGTTTAGTATACCTGAATATGTATGATATTTCCCCTATTGTGGACGTGTCCTTGATACACCGCGGAAAAAAATGAAAAGTTGAAAATATTAATGGGACTGAAAATATTAGTGCACACTCCTTAAATTGTAACTTGTTTAATAGCTTATTTCCAAAAGGTAATGAAATTTCAATGTTATACATTAAAATTCACATTTTCAAAACAATGAATAGTTTGTGTACTATGATAAATCGTCTGAGCTGTTTTGTCTGAAGTTGCAATTTGAGGAGCGTTCATTCTACATGCTTTCATGGACAACCCTGAAAGTTTTTGTGTTTCAAACTAGCTATTAAAACATTTTCAATAAAAAAGCTATTAATACATAAAAATACTTACATATAGCCCTTTTAAGATCATCTGCAAACAGGTGCATTAACCTTTACTTTGCTCCTGTTTGCAGGCTTATTTTGTAAAGATGTTTCCTATTTTCCTCCGACTGTATAATACTGCCCTGCCTCTAGTATTACAACGTTTTCTTTTCTTGCCAGCCAGTTGCTGTAATGACGGTGGTAAATCTCTCTTTTAATTTACTGCAGGCGGATAAATTCAACACTTGTAGTTGAGCTTGGTGACGGATTGTTTTGTTTGTGTGTTGCTATTTGATGTCAACTTGATGGTTTTCAGCATCCATTAATACATGTATTCGTCATTCAAGAACTGTTCACCCAAAAATAAAAAAATACAATTTTAATTTATTCACCGTCATGATTTTTTAAAAACCCATATGATTTTGATTCTTTCATGTAAATCAAAAGCAGTAAAAGCTGCCCTTTTCAACAGAATTAAAACTTTCAAGGCAATATTTTTAGTGACTCAAATAGGCCTATGTATTTGTTTATAAGAGATGTTTGTGTACGTTCTCTTTTGATTATGGCTGCAGAAATGTAAAATGTTGACTAAATGATTATGATTTTGTGCTGTTTTTGTATTTGTGTATTTGTGCCCAATTTGCATAATGCATAATTCTCTCACTGAGTTGGCTACTAAAACAACACGGATGAGCATGCAAATGCCCCCCCTCCTAATAACATGCTGTTCATACTTAATTTTCCTTGCAACTAAGGACAAAAATAGATTAATTTTTGAAGAGCAGGCTCTTATATATAGACCCAAAGGCCATCAGATCATCAGATAATGGACTTTGTTGAACTTTAATTTAATTCATGGGAAACCTTTGCAGACTTGCATCATTCACTTATCTGGTGTCTATCATTCATCCTCTCTTAAGTTTCAGTGACATGTCCTATTATTCACCCAACACAGCAGATATGTTGTTTGTTTTGGGCAGATATTCTCATTCATCTTGGGGTGAAGATTGCATGGACATGTTTCTGGCAAATGGTGTGAATTTGCTTTGGATGTAAGAAAATACCACCTATACTAATGGTTGCTAGAGATCACTGGGGTGCCATTTCGTCTGTGTCTATTATCAAGCGATTTACAACTTCCTGGTATTTGGAAGATATCCACCCACAAGCAAAGAAAAAAGATGTTAATGAAAAAAAGAGGTAAATGAACAGTATGCTGAAGATCCAGTGTCTTTTTGATATTAATTTAAACACAAGATCATGAAAGATGTTGGAATTTCATTTTTGTAGGCCCTAAATACAATTTTTAAATATATTCAAATAGAAAAGTTATTTTAAATTGTAGTAATATTTCACAACTGCTTTTACTGTATTTTTGATCAAATAAATGCTGCGTGGTGACCATAAAAGGCTTCTTTCAAAAACATAAAAAAAATCTTGATGTGTGTGTATATATATATATATATATATATATATATATATATATATATATGTGTATATGGGGAGGAAATGTGTTCATTGTAACAGAGTATAGATAATCATCTGAAGTTTATGCCTCAGGGGAATAGGATTTGTATTGACATCACTGTTTTAAGGGAAATAACATTCACATACAATTTTCCACAAATGTAACATGTCACTCCGACGTCATTATTTGACATATACAGTAAAAACCTATGACAAAACAAAATATTTTTCATTTTAATTTGAGCACACCATGTGGTTTCTTCAGAAATGCGGTGGTGGTGTGATACAAGAGCTCATTGTTTAGCAGGAGTTCCCCTCTTATCAGGATCATGTTTCTATCACTCAGAAAGGGACTCAGTGTCAGGAAGACATCTGTCATTAGATACCTCATTAATGACCATCTAACGCTCAATATGAACCAGAGAGACTATAAGAACTCTAACAACATGTTCCTGGTGCATTTTCCATTACCTCAAAGACCATATTGACATGCCCATTTAGGTCAAACCAGCATCCAAAAAAAAGCATGTTGTCTGTGCATAAAGTTGATAAATTTGCTAAATGTAAAATGAATTGTTAAATGTTGAATTGTATATGACTATATGACTGTTCTTAACCCTTTACAGCACGGAGAGTTTCCTTAAACCCTGTGTTCTGTACATTTTTCTTTAAATGATTGCAACCAATTAGAATGTTTGAAGAAGTATCAAAGAACAGTCCAATAAGGTTTGGGAGTCACCATCAAGCACCATTTGAAGGTGGGACGTCCTTTTCTGACACATGGTCACAGGAGCACATGGTGTGAGTTGAAAGCAAGATTATTTGCTTTAGTAATCTTATTTAAAATGACATGAACTGTACATAAAAATATGTTTGTGTGTATGAAGGTGTAGAGAAGCCTTTTGGCAGGTTTTATGGAGTTTTTATTTTATTTTGCATGTTCACATATTCAGTTTTTCTTTTTCTTGCATCAGGGCAACGTTGTGCGATAAGAGTTACTTTTCAGGGATGTCTTGAACAATACTTCACAATTGCAAATAATGTGTTACAAAAAGGGAAGATGCAGGGTTCCTGGGTGCACAGGAACACCCAAAGTCACCAAAGTGACACCAAAGTGCAGCATCCCCCTGGATGATGTGACGGCAGCCATATTGGGCCAGAACACCCACATTACACCAGCTTATTGGTGGAGAGGAGACAGAGTGATAGATCTCACAGTCTCCGCTCTAATTCATCCCAAAGGTGTTCTATCGGGTTGAGGTCAGGACTGGTGCGCAGTCATGTTAGAACAGAAAGGGGCCATCTACAAACTGTTCCCACAAAGTTGGGCGCATGAAATTGTCCAAAATGTCTTGGTATGCTGAAGCATTAGGAGTTCCTTTCACTGGAGCTAAGGGGCCAAGCCCAACCCCTGAAAAACAACCCAACACCATAACCCCCCCTCCACCAAACTTTACACTTTGCACAATGCAGTGAGGCAAGTACCGTTCTCCTGGCAACCGCCAAACCCAGACTCGTCCATCGGATTGCCAGACAGAGAAGTCAAGTCAAGTCACCTTGATTTATATAGCGCTTTTATACATATAGCTATACAGTGGAAATAGGAAATTAAAGTAACAGATAGTGTTTTGGCTTTACAGCAGCTCTAGAATAAAGTTACTGTCCAGCTAAAGTTAGTTTTGATTGATTCACTTCCGTCGCAATGATCATTAGTTATTAACTTAGGGCCACTAACACGACACCGTTCTAACAGAAAACCTTTAATGCGATCTGGCGCTCATTTGCATAAAACAGTGCCTGGTGGCTCTGAGAATTTTTTACCGCTTCCGCGTAGCAACGTGAATCGGAATTATCTCGACAACGTTTTATCAGTACAGAGGTAAAGGGGAGAGACTAGTTGACACATCAGAACTGTGTTGTCGTCGTGTCCAGGCGCAGGTCCTTCATCAGATCCGGATATGGCCTGGATCTAGAAACCGAAATCCGAAATCTGGAAACCTCGGGATAAACAGAGAGACTAATATTAGCGTAGACGCCATCCTTCCGCATTATCCGCATGACTTAAACGCTGGCAGACACCAGCAGTTCTTGGCAGGTATATTGATCATGAAATCAGAATTTTCTTGTTTTGAATTGTCTACCGACTGCTGGCGGTAGATCCTTTTCCTATTTAGCACCAAAACTTTGGAACAAAGTACAAAGTACATCAGCATTTATGGGAAGTGTTCCCGGTCCCGGCTGATCTAAACTATGCAGCCTAACATAGAATTATAGAAGTCTATAATGTGTTGTGTGTATGCTAAGCCAACGAGATGTGTTTTTAGTCTAGATTTGAACTGACAAACTGTGTCTGCTTCCCGGACAATGTTAGGAAGATTGTTCCAAAGTTTTGGTGCTAAATAGGAAAAGGATCTACCGCCAGCAGTCGGTAGATCTGTGTTTACCGCCAGCCATAATTTTGAGATCACAATATATGTGAAGGTCTATAATGCGTTAAGAGCTCGCTCAAGTGCAGGGGAGCTAAACCATTTAGTGCTTTGTAAGTAATCCAGGGCCGGCCCGAGGCATAAGCGAACTAAGCGACCACCAGGGGGCCCCCCAATCGAGTTAAATTTTTTTTTTTTTTAGATGACTTAAAAACAAGTGACATTAATGAATGAATGAATATGAATGCAGGGCTGCCAACTGTCACGTATTGAGCGTGAGACACACGCAATTGACCCAATTCTCACGCTCTCACGCCACACCCCCGATTTCTCAAGCTTAAGTGAAAGATGAGTTTATCTATATATCTACCTGTTGAGCCACTCGCGATCGACTAGTTATACCGGAAATTTGTTAAAATATCCCGTAATCTAGAGTAAGATATCCCCCCCCCCCTTTGGAGTAGTCTCACGCCAAGCTAAACTCAAATAATAGCCGCAGGGGAACTTGACCTTCAAGGTGAAAGGGTAGCAGTTACAATAAATAATAAACATAGCAGTTTGAACTCTTCTCCACTGTATTATACCACACATCAGATCACTAACTCCAAAAACCCGCGACAATCCATTACCAAATGTGCACGACCCATTCCTATCTACGGCAAGCCCCGAGGGGAAAAATAGATTGCATACACACATACAACGAGCGCCAGTACATCATTACTGGTATTATAGTAACAGACTTTGTTGGATTCTGTCATGTACAATCCAACAAAGTCTGTTACAATAATAATAATAAAAAAGATTTTGAGGACAGTTACATTGTATTGAGACAGTTGAGAAATAATAATATTTTTACAGTTTTCAACAATAATTGTCATTGTTGAACCCTTGCTCTTATTATGTTTCTGATTTCTCAGTTTTGTCATTACTTTAGCAAATAATTTATTTTATATGTTTTGAGACAGTTTGTTTTAAGAAGTTTCAAAGAGTTAGTAAAAGAGTAAATTAAAAGTTAAAACTTTTTTAAGTAGGCATCTATTTTTCTTTTTAAAATAATACATTATTCATATTTTTTTTTAAATTATTTTTAACAGAACCTCAACTCTCGCGTAATTTAACGTGGCTAGCCTGTTGACTGACAGGAGCTGCCGCTGTCAGGTTCACGTGAAGTACGTTAGTAGGAATTATCCTGGCAAAATCAAAGGAGCATACAGCTAAGCGCAAATATGAAGATGAGCACAGAACATTTTTATCTGAATGGGAGGATTTATATTTTTTTGTTGAATGAAATGGAAAACCATTCTGCTTGATATGCCAGACGTCGTTGTCGCATTTTAAGGCTTCAAATCTTGAGCGCCATTTCACATCACTCCATTCTACGGTGGCCCGGGAATTTCCCAAAGGCAGTGAACTTCGCAAGCACAAGGTAAACACTTTGAAACGTCAGACAGTCAAGCAAAGTCAGCTTTTTCGGAAATTTACCAAGCATTCAGAGACAGTGACATTAGCGTCATATCAACTGGTATGGAACATTGCTCGTGCAAAAAAAACATATCGTGAAGGGGAATTTCTTAAAAAGTGCCTTAGTGATGTTGTTGCTATTCTTTGTCCCGAAAATGAAAATTTGATACGTTCAGTAAAGGAACTTCAGCTGTCACGGCACACAGTTGAAGAGAGAATATCGGACATTAACGAAATGTTGAAAGACATTTATATTCAGATCTTCAGAAGTGCCGGTATTTCAGCATTGCTTTGGATGAGTCTTGCGATGTTCAAGATAAGCCACAGTTGGCGATATTTGTACGATTTGTGTCAGAAGACTGCACAATTAAGGAAGAGCTGCTTGACATTGTGCCACTTAAAGACAGAACCCGTGGCATCAACCTAAAAGAGACACTGATGGCTGTTGTTGAGAAAGCAGATCTGCAGTTATCAAAGCTAACAGCAATATCCACTGACGGAGCACCAGCCATGTTGGGATCTGGGAAAGGCCTTGTAGGGCTGTGTAAAGCTGATGAACGGTTTCCTGAATTTTGGACATTTCACTGTATCATCCACCAAGAGCACTTGGTGTCTAAAAAGCTGAACTTTGATCACATCATGGAACCTGTGCTGGAAATTGTCAATTTTATACGCACACATGCTCTCAATCACAGGCAGTTCAAAAATCGAATTGCTGAGCTTGATGAAGATCTTCCATCTGATCTGCTTCTTCACTGTGCTGTAAGATGGCTTTCAAGAGGTAATGTGCTTTCTCGTTTTTTTGAGCTTTTAAATCCAGTGAAGCTGTTCCTCGTAGAGAAACATAAGGAATATCCTGAGCTACGTGATCCCCATCGGATTTCGGACTTGGCTTTTTTGGTCGACACGCTGCATTATCTGAATGGCCTCAATGTGGATCTGCAAGGGAAGTTAAAGATGGTGTCTGATCTGGTGCAGAGTATTTTCACATTTGTCAACAAACTCAAGCTGTTCAAGACTCATCTACAAAAGAGGCAGTTAACACATTTTCCATCCTTGTTGAAGGCAAGTGGACAAGCAGCAGAGGTTGTAAACGGGAGTACTGCACGGTATGCAACACTGCTTGAAAATCTCGAACAGAGTTTTGAGGACAGATTCTCCGGCCTACGCCAAAAAAGACCACAAATTTAATTTCTTATCAACCCATTCACTGCTGAATCAGACTGTTTAAAAGCCCCTTTAGTGGAAGATGAAGCAGCGACTCAGCTTGAAATGATTGAACTTTCTGAGGATGACAGACTTAAAAGTGTTCTGAGGGAAGGAACCGTGGAGTTTTGGAAGATTGTGCCAATGAGAGATATCCCAATGTCAAACAGGCTGCAGTCAAACTATTGTCAATGTTTGGGTCAACTTACATGTGTGAATCACTTTTTTCAACACTGTAACAAGTGAAATCAAAGCATCGCTCTGTCCTGACTGACACGCATGTGAAAGAATTACTACGAGTAGCCACAACTGAATACAAGCCAGACTTAACAAAGATTGTGGAAACCAAGGAGTGCCAGGTGTCCCACTGAGTCATGTAACCTTTTAGGTAGGCTGATACTATGACAAACATTGACAAAAATTTAAATCCATGAACTATTGTGTGATATGTAATTAGTAATTGTAAAAGTAATACATTTTAATGTTATTGTTAGACACATCTGTTGTGTGGCTCTTTGCAGTGATGAGGGATTTTTTTTTGGCTCATCATGCTGAACAGGTTCGCCACCCCTGCTATAGATCATAAAATACTCTTGGATCGACTAAAAAACTACACTGGTGTTCAGGGACAGGCATTAAGCTTGTTTAGATCGTACTTATCAGACAGTTATCATTTTGTCTGTTTAAATGGGGAAAAATCGAAAATAACGTCAGTAGACTATGGAGTGCTGCAAGGATCGGTGTTAGGTCCTCTGCTATTCTCAATATATATGCTGCCACTTGGTAATATTATAAGAAAACATGGAATTAATTTCCACTGTTATGCTGATGACACTTAATTATATATTTCATCACGACCAGATGAAAACACTAACTCATCTTAATTGACAGAGTGTCTCAAAGATATAAAATGCTGGATGACGTGTAATTTCCTGCTATTAAATTCAGATAAAACGGAGGTATTACTTATTGGTCCAAAAAACTACCCCCAAAACCTTGTACAATACAACTTTAATTTAGAAGGATGTCCTGTTACTTTATCCACTACAGTAAAAGACCTGGGTGTTATACTAGACCGCAACTTGCCTTTCGAAAATCATATTTCATATGTTACAAGAACAGCCTTTTTCCACCTTAGAAACATTGCTAAGCTACGTAACATGCTATCTGTTTCTGATGCAGAAAAGTTAGTTCATGCATTCATGACCTCGAGACTAGATTACTGTAATGCTTTATTAGCTGGCTGTCCTGCATCCTCAATAAACAAGCTACAGTTTGTACAAAATGCAGCTGTTAGAGTTCTTACTAGGTCAAGAAAATGTGATCATATAACACCAATTTTATCATCTCTACACTGGTTACCTATCAAGTTCCGTATCAATTACAAAGTATTCCTACTGACCTATAAAGCCCTAAATGGTCTAGCTACTGTGTATTTAATGGACCTTCTATCACATTACAATCCATCATGTTCTTTAAGCTCACTAAATTCGAGGCTTCTGGTCATTCCTAGGATATCTAAGTCCACTAAAGGAGGGAGGGCGTTCTCGCATTTAGCTCCTAAACTCTGGAACAGCCTTCCTGATATTGTTCGAGGCTCAGACTCGCTGTCCCACTTTAAAACTAGATTAAAGACGCATCTCTTTAGCCAAGCATTCACATAATGCTTACCTTTTATACTACTGTTGAATCAGATTGAATGCATTAATATTATGAACAGCAGCTATGCTAATTATTTCCCATCTGCTCTTCTGCTGTTATCTCGGGACGCTAGTCCCGGGGTAAATAGTGTTCGTCAGCTCCAGTTTGTACCCAGCCTCTCACGGAGACTTCAGATCCCCCAACACCTGCGATGAGATGACTAAATGCCTGTGAAGAGACGACTCGACGCCTGTGAAGAGACGACTCAACGCCGGCGATATGTTATGCCCTAAATTACTACATGATTAACTAACTGTATTTTTTTTTTCTATGTACATTTCTGAAATGCACTTTCTGTAAAGCTGCTTTGAAACAATATGTATTGCGAAAAGCGCTATACAAATAAATTTGAATTGAATTGAATTTGAATATTAAGTATTTATTTTGTATTAATACATAACCTCACTGTATTGATTGATAATGTATCATTATTGCGTGACATTTGTGTCAATAATCGTCAAGCACAGGTGACTTTGCGTAGTGGGAGGGGCCCCCAAATCAAATTCTGCTTAGGGCCCCCAAAAGGCTCGGGCCGGCTCTGAAGTAATCAGCAATATTTTAAAATGTATCCAATGTTTAATAGGGAACCAATGCAGTGTTGACAGAAACGGGCTAATATGGTCATACTTCCTGGTTCTAGTAATAACTCTAGCGGCTGCATTTTGGACCAGCTATAGTTTATGTATTAAGCATGCAGGGCAACCACCCAGTAGAGCATTTCAATAATCTAGCCTTGATGTCATGAACGCATGAAACAATTGTTCTGCATTTTTCATTGAGAGCATATGACGCAATTTAGATATATTTTTAAGATGAAAAAATGCAGTTTTACAGATACTAGACAAGTGACTTTCAAATGAAAGATTGGTAGCATGGTACTGTGATAGGTTGCCACCTGTGAAATTTCCTCACTACTAAATATTCCACAGTCAACTGTTAGTGGTATTATAACAAAGTGGAATCAATTAGTAACAACAGCAAGTGTGATTGGTCACTCAAGAGAACACGTCTCCACTGCTCTAGAATCCAGTGGCGGCGCGCTTTACACCACTGCATCTTTTCATTGCATTTGGTGATGTAAAGCATAAATGCAGCTGCTCGGCCATGGAAACCCATTCCATGAAGCTCTATGCACTGTTCTTGAGCTAATCTGAAGGCCACACGAAATTTGGAGGTCTGTAGCTATTGACACTGCAGAAAGTTGGCGACTTCTGTGCAGTTGCCACTGTTCCCAATTGCTTCCACTTTGTTATAATACCACTAACAGTTGACCGTGGAATGTTTAGTAGTGTGGAAATTTCACAGGTGGCAACCTATCACAGTACCATGCTATCACAGTACCATGCTATCACAGTACCATGCTTGAATTTACTGAGCTCCTGAGAGCGACCTATTCTTTCACAGATATTTGTTGAATCGTCTGTATGCCTAGTTTATATGGGGATGATTAGGATACATAAAGTACATGATATGACGACGCACTACATGATACAAACCTATGTCTGTATCAAATCAAATATATCGATGTGTTTCAAGTGTTTTTCCCTTTTTACTTAAATGATTTCTTGACATTTTTGGAAAATAATTTTGATTTTTGTATTGCTATTGTATTTGTATATCCTATGTATATTAATAGGAAATTGACTGTTTATTAGTACTTATAAAGCACATATTAATGCCTTATTTTGCATGACCATATTCTACATCCCTAATCATACACAATACCTTAACTTTAATAAGCAGTAATTAGGAGTTTATTGAGGTAAAAGTTGTAGTTTATAGTTAGTTTAATAGTGAGTATTGGACCCTAAATTAAAGTGTGACTGAAAATTTATTCAGCAAGGATGCATTAAATTGATCAAAAGTAAAAGTATAGTGTTAAATTATTACAAAAAAATATTTCAAATAAAAGCTGCTTTTTCAATTGATCAAAGAATCTTTAAAAAATGTATGTCTCCACAAAATATAAATATTATGTATATTACATTTTTAACAACAATAATAATATTATAATAAAATGTTTCTTGAGCAACAAATCAGCATTTCAGATTGATTTCTGAAGGATCATTTACATAGGCACTTGATACACTTAACATATACTTAATCCGCAGAATAATATGAGAAGTACAATCAAAAGTTACATATTTAATCTGCATGTCTTCATTATTTTAATTATACAGTCTTTTAATATGCCATTTTAACAACTTTTCCCCCTGTGTCCTCAGACCAAAGCACCAGGACCACGACTACAATATTATATAACTTATTTATTAGTGGTTTATAGATTATTTTCGGTACTGAATAAACTATATTAATAACTGACCATGGTGTTGCTTTCTTTATGAAGGATATGTGTGGTGTGCATGGAAATTCTTGCTGGTCTTTTTATCAGGATCAGTGTTGATATTTTTAATTATATGTATTGTTGCTGGGTGTGGAATGTGCAGTTAATGTCCATAAACCCATCTGGTTTATACGTGTTCGTATCCCTATTACTCCATGACTCTAATGGAAACTTTGAGATAGGTAATCAACAGCCTATGAGGAGGGAGAAAACAGCCAGTGTTCAGCTGGAATGACTTTAGTGTTGAGTGATATACAATCATTAATCATGCAGGAACTTCCTGTCTACATTCTCAATCTCTGAGTGAGGGCCTCGGTCACTTCTGCCTGCCCAGTTTTGAAGGTAACCAGTGCTGCCACAGTTCAATGGACTTGTATCCAGTGGCTTATGCTTGGCACGTTGCTATGATCTGCCTATGGTGGCTCAATTATTTTTGACGTTCCTAACCCTATAAATCATACTGTATAATATTCAACACATGTCTTTTAAATTATCAACGGATCAACTTTGCTGAAAAACCTGTTGCACATGTATTTATTCGTTATTCGTTCATTCTTGAGCTGAAAGTGTGTGATAATGCATTGGTTAAAAATTATCATTATTGTAAGGAGCAAGTATCCTTTCAAATAAGTCTATTATTTGACTGAATTTTTCATATCATGTGAGTGTACATCATTTTGACCATTTCTCAAAAGTAGCTACAATTGATTTCTTTAGGTGCAACATTTGTTGAAAAAATAATATATATAGCCACATATTTTGCAATTAAACCAGTAAAATGCATTGATAAAAAAAAAAATACTGTGTTTGTGTCCAAATGAAACATGTTCATGTCATAACGACCTGATCATATTACTGACAGTGTTTGGCATATTATGCTACTTTAATTTATAAAATGAAAACAAATCTATAAATGCCACTTTCAGTGTAGAATTGAGTGGAGGTGAGTAATAAAATAAACTTTTGTTGCTCTTGTGTGATGACTCTGTTTGATTTCATTCTTAATGCTATCATATGGCTTTTACTGATAACAGTAATGGAAGATTTCAGCAATGCAATTTAATGAATTAATTGTAATGGCAATTAAATTAAATAGCAATACAAGTTTTGACTTGCTGTTAACAAACATATAGTGGTGTGAGCTGAGGCAACATTTGCTCAATATATTTTTTTCTCATTGTTGAGAACAGGTGTGTAAATATTTCTTCCAAACCACATGGTATGTATGTGTAAGGTGCTGAAAATTATGCAATATCAGCAGATCTTGTGTTGCATAAATGACACATTGACTCAGAGTGCCACGCTACTGTTGACAGGTTGCTGCTGTCAGTGCCTTTTTTTATTACTGTAAAAAATGGACAGTTCAAACACTCCCTGCAAAATTAGAAACATCTGAACATAACATTTGCTTTTCTCATTCAATATATTTTTATGAGCGTTGCATGATGTTCTGATCTAGAAGAGAAAAGACTTCATACTGCAAGAATAAAGGAGCCGTGCCCTCATGCACTTGCTCAATCTTTTGTTTCCCAGGTGTTATCTGAGATATTTAAACATAAGGTGACCCAAACGCCGTGTTGTCTGTAGGGGAGGCTTGTGCTGAACACAGAGATCGCGTGAGACTGCAGACGTGACCACCCACTGAGATGAAAAGAAAAACAGAGCGCTGTGTCTGTGGAGAAGAGCAGTTAAAAGATTTCCAGTGTCATTTCTCATGCCCTTTAACACATGCATTCAATGTCTGAGTTTTTGAAATCTTTAATGAAAATTTGAGTAGTTGAAAATTTCAAGTCTTCATATCTAGATTCAGTTTTGAATAGTAAAAATGGAATTCTTACTTGTAAAAAATGCAGTAATAGCTAATTGTATCATCATCTTATTATTGCATTTTGGGGTTCGATTTATTTCAAATCACATCATGAAATAAATGTTTTTCTCCAAAAAACGTTGGCCAAATATCTCTAAAGTATATTCCCATTAATATTTTTTTTTTTATCACACCTGCCTAGGAGCATTAAATTGTCCAGCCATGACTTCTTGTTCCACAGGAGTATAAATACTAGGAATAACAAATGCCAAATTCCCTTGATCATCCATCACAATAAGTAAAACCAAAGAATATAGTTCTGATGTAGTTCTGTAGTATTTGGAGCACGTGTGTTGTGAAACTGATGAAGATGTTTTTTTTAATTTGGTGGTGTTTTTTTTCTATTTGCATGCGTTTTTTTCTATTTGCATGCATCTTCTTTAGGTTGCAGCAGGTTGAGCTCTCTCGGCCACCGTACAAAACGCATAAAAAGTTTTCCGTTATTGTGTAAACGGCCCCTCAGTCTCAATTAACTTTCTTTGCATCTTTTTCCATACAGTGTAAATTACTACTCATTTTGTGTTTGGTTGACGAAGTCTATGGACATTTTGGAACGACATGAGGGTAAATAGTGTATGGGTGAAATATCCCATTAATTCTTTTGCTTAACAAACAGTTCCTTACACCTGTTTTGCCATTCATATCAAGCTCTGTTGAGTTGCCAAATGCTAATCCTATTGTGATCCAGCCTGAACAAACGGAGTTTTTATGTGTCAGTGGACTTCAACTCTTTACCTTCTCTATTTTATCCAGCCCCCTTGGAAGAGGTCAAAGGTCATCCAGTGCTCAAAGAGATGTTCTGTCTCCCCACCAAAAGACATGACGGCAGTGTTTTCATTAGCAGTTAATGATGACAGACGGTCATGCATGAGTGACATCAGCCTGCAGTCTCACGCAAGGCCTCTAAGACGGAAGACACACCATCAAAGTGTTTTTTATTTTTGTCACGAAGAGCTTCTAAAACATAATTCTAGGAAATCCAGTCACCGTGAAATGGGGAAGTGACCAAATTAATCCTCCACATATTCTTGGAATACACTTTTTTTTTTTGTACTAGTTGCCATACTTTGACAAGGTTTTTTACAGTAGTATTTTTTATTATAAGTTTATTAATATTAATTGAAAAATTACAGATCAGACAGCCCATGGTACTATGCAGGCACTTAGGTTCCTACCGTGCATTGCGAAAATAATAAATTAAGCGATGCATTTTTTACAAATTATGTGCAGGTTTTTTTTTTCTTTCTTAGCTGTTTTATGTTGTCATTTATAGTTTTGTTATAATCAGTTTATTTTTTTATTAATTATGTTTTAATACTTATTTATTTATTTTATTATTATTTATTTATTTATTATTTTTTATTATTATTTTGTTCAGTGTTCCAAGCCTATGACTTTCTTTCCATGGAACACAAAATATGTTCTGTGATTTTTTTTTTTTTTCTTTTTTAGTGTTCCAAACCTATGACTTGCTTTCCATGGAACACAACATATGTGATTATTGAATGATTATTTTATTTTATTTTATTTTATTTTATTTTATTTTAAAGAAGTAAATATAACACGCACATACACAAGCTGTCCCATGGAAAATACTTCAACAGATCAATCTTATAAAGTACCAGAGCATTACGTAGACAAGACTGTCCGTCGCGTGCAGAGAGGGCAGAGATGTGACTATTCAACATTGTAATTATTTCTGCACTGGCATGAATTCTGTTTTTCTAGCGTTTCTTTTCTCGTTATTTCTGTCTAGCTTTTGTTTCAAGGAACTTGCGTGACATTGCACAGAGTGGGGAGGAGTAAGAAAAATCCCCTCTTGGCAAGACACGGCTACATGCTGAATATTCCCTGCAGCTAGTAATATCTGAGGCTCTGCCTGCCCTCACAGTATTGTTTCAGGGAGGAATTTGTATCATTTCCTCTGGACTTTTTTTTTGTAATTAATACATCATTCTTTATTTCACCAGAATAAGTGGTAAGCTTTAGAGGTTTCATCACCTTTGTTATGCATACTAAGAATTCCACAGACCTTTGTGTGTAAAACAGTTGTTAACGTTGTTGTTGTTGCTGCTCTTGTCCGTTTTATTGTGTTTGTATCTCCAGGTTTATGGTACAATCATGCGGGTGGTACCCCTCCAACAGCCTGTAAGAACAATGCAAGGTGAGTGCTGAAATCGCACGTACACATGCTAAAACCTGTTGGCACGAGTCCACGCCATCCCAAACAAACAAGCCACTTCCTCTCCACCCATACAATCTGGCTCCAAGGTAAAGAATGTACAGTTTTACAGGAGGACATCAGAATAGACAAAATCATGTACAGGTACCAACAAATTGTTGGTATTTCCAGATTCAGCTTTACCATCCCAGGAATAAATAACATTTTAAAATACAGTCAAATTTGTAAAAATACAGCAGCCGCACACTCAAAACACTGTGCAAAATCAATTTTAATAGCAAGCTTTCGGTCTTCCGACCTAAGGTCGGAAGACCGAAAGCTTGCTATTAAAATTGATTTTTACAATTCCTGATGATTTAATGTAGCAGCACCTCTCTACAAGACATTTTTGACGGATGAGCGGTGGTTCTTTTCTATTTTTTCTAAAATACAGTCAAATAGAAATCAGTTATTTAAATTGTAATAATATTTAACAATATTACTATTTTTACTGTAATTTTGATCAAATAAATGCAGCCCTGGTGAGCATTTTGGAAGCATTTCACTTTTGGCAGTATAAATATTTTGATGTGAATTTTAAGTTTTTGGAGAATGGATTAAATGGTTAAAGACTTGATCTGATGGCGCATATCGAGTCAGGTTTTACAATCCTTGCATGGAATCAATTTTCATTAAATTGCATTAAATAAGTAGGCTTAGTTATTTTTTTAACATTATTTTATTTTTCTGTTATATTTTTTTGAAAGGATATTGGTTTACTTATGGCCATTTTGAGCACTTCAGGTTAACTGAGACACGTGTTTGTTGACATTTAAGAGACTGTTTTGTTGACCTTGATTTATAGGTAGCTATTGCAATATTGAGGTGTTCAGTTTTATTCGGGCTTCACAAATCAACTGTTTCTTGTTTTTCACTGGCATGTCTCTTAGGCTTTGTGGACTAGTGCATCTTTGAGCCTACATTAGGTAAGACTAAAATACTTAAGTACTGTTAAAATCAGATACTCTAACCCCCGGTTTCACAGACAATGCTCAAGCCTTGTCCTATACTAAAATGCAAGTTTGAGCTGTTTTAACTGAAAGCAACTAAAGTAATGTTGTTTTTTTTTTTCTAAAGCAGGTTTATAAAAGCTACTTAAATGTCCCAATCGAACTAAGCTCTAATCCTGGCTTAATTTAAACCCTGTCTGTGAAACCAGGTCTTTAAGACTTTTACTCAAGTCGTATTAGAATTTGTGACTTGTGACTTGTAATGCAGTCTTTTTAGCTGTATGTCTACTTTTACTTAAGTATGGTTTTCGGGTATAGGCCTACTCTTTGCACCTCTGCTTATCCATTCCACAAGTTTTCCTTCAAAATCACAGCTGAAAATATGAAACAAGTGCACTGATTCTATCTGGACCTGTGTTTGTGTTGATGAGATTCACAGCAGCTGAACTGATATACCTGCACACACAGGCACTAATGAGTGTTCGGCTTCACTGGCTGTAAAATCTTTCTCATGTCCAACTGAGCTGTTAAGGAAACATGAATCTCCTCTAACAGCAGGAGCCAGACTGCTCAACCAAGACCATCTCACACTGTTGCCATAACATGGCAGGAATGTCATGAGCGCTTATGCTGAAATCGGTGAATATGAATATTACAGTAGATGCCAAAGATGATATGCACAGAAGGACAGTGACCTTCATCTAAACCCGTTGCAGACGTGCAGGATTTCAGAGCATGTGATAAACAGCCAGATGTCTTATTGGGATAAAGGTAAAATACTCGTGTGGTGTTGGATGGCAACTAGTGGATTTGCAGGCTTCTAGATTTCATTCATATACTGTGTATGTGTGTGTAATCACACTGAGCATCTACAATGGTGCAAGCACCTGTAATCATGGTACGCGGAAATTTCAATTTGCAATCAGATAATTTTTTAATAACTCGAAAAGTTATTAAAGACATCGTTAAAATAGTCCAAGTGACTAGAGTGGCTCAATCTTAAGTTTATCAAGCGACGAGAATACTTTTTGTGCGCAAAAACAAACAAAAATAACGACTTTATTTCAACTATTCATTTCCTGCTCTGTTGGCCTCTAGTCAGTTAACTTAGTGTAATAGCGTAGAGCTACGTAACACGTAGGCTCACTATTGGCCGACGCTGGTCATGTGGTTGATGCGTGTGACGTACAACAACAGAAACTCTACGCTTTTACACTAGTGAACTGACTCGAGGCCCACAGTGAAGGAAATTAATAGTTGAAATAAAGTTGTTATTTTTGTTTTTTTTGCGCACAAAAAGTATTCTCGTCGTTTGATAAACTTAAGATTGAGCCACTGTAGTCATTTGGACTATTTTAACGATGTCTGTAATAACTTTTCGGGGCTTGCAAGTTCAATCCCTCAAGAAGCCTATGGAGGAGTGATCCAGCACTCAGATTTCATCAAAAATATCTTAATTCGTGTTCCGAAGATGAACGAAGGTCTTACGGGGTTGGAACAAAATGAGGGTGAGTAAATTCTTACAGAATTTTCATTTTTGGGTGAACTAACCCTTTAACGACTAGCTGAAACATTCTAAGACTTAACTGAACAAATGTACAGACTTTTTCCAACGACTGGAGCAGATTTTAAACACTGACTGTGAGCACGACTGAACGCGACTCAACGCAAGTCGTTATGTGTGTCCCAGGCTTAAGTGAATTTATTCAAACAATCAGTCCAAAACAGCACCAATGTAAAGAAAACCAGGGTGATTACATGAGAGATGGCAGAGATTAGACTCGCGTTGCGTTTTCAGTGAATTGTTCATTCCAGTGTATGTTTCGAGCTCTGTCATTTGTATGCTGTGATTGTTTCTGAAGAGCGCGAGCAGCGTTGGAATGGAACATCAAAACATCCCACAGCTGTATGGGGAGATGATCGCTATAGCAAACTACCCCATCAAACATTGGTCCGACGTCAACGTCGTGTTCCTGGCCAAAAAATAGTCGCAGTAAAACGGCATAAATCGTTTAAAAAATATATGTTACACAGAACATAACGTCAAAGACGTCGGTTCAATTTTTATTTTGGAACTATTTTTCAACCATGACGGGACGCATTGGAGGGCCGTCTTTTTCAAAGGTCATTAAATGTCCGAATGTTTCCTGGGACGTTTCTCGGCAAGATAAAGCAAACCAGCGTCTCGCTATTCTTTTGTAAAGTTATGATGGATGTGAATTGTAATCAAGGAAAAGATGATTGTGTAGACGTAGGCCTACAGGAGTCGTAAAGTAAGCACGAGTGAGTGCGTTATATTGATGCGAAAACAACACGTGAATGTGTGCTCTTGATGCACTGCTCACACATTGTATTTGTGCACAAAGACATTTCTGTAGCTACACGTCACAATATTCACGTTGTTTTTAGTTCTCTTACGAGAGATTTTCTCGTATTGCGTAAGTTGCTCACGCTACGGGTAAAGTCATCTTTTCTCGAGATATTGAAGCCAAAAATTATCCTTTATTTTGTATTTTTGTCAACGCAGTGCAGCAGCTAGCAGACTTAGAGCAGGCTATCTAGCGTGCTCATTGGTTGCTCTGCGGCAACTGCAGCAGCCTATCGTTGAGCCTGGCGTGATGTCACACCCAATGAGGGCGCTTTATTTTTTTTTTCATCTCTTCAGCGAAGCTCTTCGCATCGCTTGATCCTGAGAGAAGCCACCGCACTTCATCTCTCACACTCACAGAGCCCACTCTCATAAAGCTGTCAAATGCCGCTTGAGTGCTAGATGTAGGAAATGTGCCCACAACTCTGTGCTCACGCCTACTCTCTGCCACACGACCAAAACAGCCTCATATCGGTCAGGTTACAAATGTAAGTTACGTGCCCGCTTACGAGCGCTCACGCTTGCTAGTAAACGCCCGGCGCTGCTCGCGCATTACAAAGTTATCTCAAAACTTTCCCGCCACATGTGAAACAGCCAGCCATCGCTGTCAGCGAGCCGCCGTATTCAGGCACCGAGGGCGGGGGCGAAGTGTGGCGATCGGAACCCGGAGGCTATTCTGCCCATGGCTATGAATGTAAGTTACGTGCCCGCTTATGAGCGCTCACGCTTACTAATAAATGCCCGGCGCTGCTCGCGCATCACAAAGAAGGATAGCAATCTGGTTATCCGGCTCAGGCCGATGGTGTCATACGTGCAGAAAAGGTGCCCACATCTCAGTGTTCACCCCTACACACAAGCACTATACCCGTGTCTCTCGCTTTCACAGACCCCACTCTCTTAAAGCTGGCAAATGCCGCTCGAGTGTTAGATGTAGGAAACGTGCCCACAACCACGTGCCCACGCCTACTGTCTGCCCACTCTGTTGCACGGCCAAAGCAGCCTCATATTGGTCAGGTTATGAATGTAAGTTACGTGCCCGCTCACGAGCGCTCAGGCTTACTAACAAACTTTTTGCCCCGGGCGCCGCTCGCATATCACAAAGCTATCACAAGCAATCGGGACGTCACATATGAAACAGCCAGCTACCGCTGTCAGCGAGCCGCCGTATTCAAGCAGAGCGCCGCGCCCACCCACACCTCTGGTTCAGTCTCCCGAGCCCACCAAGTGCGGCGATCGGGTCCCGGAGTCCATTCTGCCCCTAGCTATGCATGTGAAAGCATGGGAAGCTATTCCAGGGGTGTCGGAATGGGTGCTAAGCACAATAAGACAGGGCTATTCACTACAGTTCGCTCGTCGTCCCCCTTGCTTTCGAGCACAGACCGAGACGAAAGTGAAAGCTGAAGTAGCGCATCTAGTCCGCGCAGAAATAGCCAAACTGCTGTGCAAAGGGGCTATAGAACGAGTACCTCCTTCTCTGAGCGAGTCAGGCTTTTACAGCCGCTATTTTCTCGTACCCAAGAAGGACGGAGCTCTAAGACCTATCTTAGATCTGAGACATTTGAACAAAGCTCTCATGAGAAGACCGTTCAAAATGATGACGACCAGACAAATCCTCGCGCAAATTCGCCCGAGGGACTGGTTTATATCTCTCAATCTAAAAGATGATTATTTTCAGATTCAGATAATACCCCGTCACAGGCCATTCTTGAGATTTGCCTTCGACGGTCAGGTATATCAATACACCGTCCTCCCGTTCGGCCTGTCTTTAGCACCCCGTACATTTACGGACTGCATGGACGCCGCTCTCGCTCCCCTGAGAAATCAGGGCATGCAGATTCTGAACTATTTGGATGATTGGCTGATTCTGGCACAGTCAGAGATAGAACTTTTATCTCACAGAACAGTGCTCCTCTGCCATCTGGAAAGCCTGGGTCTCATGGTCAACTGGACCAAGAGCTCATTACTGCCCAGTCAGTCAGTTTCCTTTCTGGGAATAGAACTGGACTCTGTGGCTATGACGGCCCGGTTATCGACAAAGCACGCGCACGCCGTGTTCGACACCTGGCCGCGTCTTTCCAGAAGGGCAGCATCGCTTCTCTAAAAATGTTTCAGAGAATGCTGGGCTGTATGGCCTCAGCTGCAGCAGTGCTTCAGCTGGGCCTACTGCGCATGCGCCCGCTACAACGCTGGTTGAATGCTTGAGTGCCTCATCGAGCTTGGGTTCTCGGCTGCAGACGAATCAGAGTGACTCAAAGCTGCGTCTCAGCTCTGCAACCCTAGTTAGCGGCCGACTAATACCAGCGGGGGGTGATGATGGTCTCTTCGAGGGCAGACCGGTCTTTGGCCTGTGGATAGACCGAGAGAAATGCCTTCACATAAACTGTCTGGAGATGATATCGGTTGAGAACGAGCTGAAGCACTTTCTCCTGCTCATACGAGACCACCACATTCTAGTCGGATCAGACAACATGTCTGTGGTGTCTTACGTGAACCGTCAGGGTGGAGCAGATCTAGGAATTTCTGCGATCTGATGGAACGCCTCCTTGTTTGGTCCCAGCACTTTCTGTGCTCGCTGAGAGCCGCACATCTGCCAGGCCATCTGAACGATGGCCCAAACAAACTGTCCAGGAACAACATTCCCCCAGGGGAATGGTCCCTGAATCCCCAAACGGTCCAGTTACTGTGGCACCTCTTCGGCAAAGTGGAAGTCAACCTGTTTGCGTCAAAAGACAACGCTCACTGCCCAATATTCTTTTCAAAGGACGAGGACGCGCTGGCCCAAATCTGGCCCAGCCTCCCACTCTATGCTTTTCCTCCGGCCTCTCTGTTACCACAGGTAATCAAGAGGATCAGGGAAGCACGCCACTCGGTGCTCCTGGTACCCCCGCGATGGGAGAACCAAGTCTGGTTCCCAGAGCTGACGCGGCTGTCACGCATAGCCCTGTGGCCGATTCCAGTGAGGAGAGATCTACTCTCTCAAGCCTGCGGCTCAATCTGGCATCCCCATCCAGAGCGCTGGTCTCTGCACGTATGGTTGATCAACGGATACCCATTGTCTTGCCAGAAGGAGTGATGAACATGATTGCGCAATCCAGAGCTTCCTCTACGAGGCGGCTCTATGCGTCTAAATGGTCTGTGTTCTCCAAATGGTGTGCCGATAGAAATCTGGACCCACGGACATGTGGGGTATCGTGGTTGCTTAGTTTCCTTCAAGAGCTACTGGACAGGGGCAGGTCCCCCATCACGCTTAAAGTTTATCTGGCGGTAGTTGCAGCATTCGCTGAATCAACGCACAGCCAGTCATTGGGAAGGAACAAGCTGGTCATCCGCTTCCTTCGGGGAGCCAGAAGGATGAACCCCCCACGACCCCCGTCGGTTCCTATATGGGATCTTTCTTTGGTCCTAGAGGCCCTGAAAGCATACCCCTTCGAACCGCTAGACTCTGTGGACCTCAAGTACCTCTCGCTCAAAACCATTTTTCTGACAGCTCTGTCATCAGTAAAACGCGTGGGGGATTTACACACACTATCCGTTAGCGCTGCGTGTCTTGAGTTTGGACCGAATGACTCTAAAGTCATCCTCAAACCGAGACATGGCTTATGTTCCTAAGGTGTTGGGCACTCCCTTCAGAGCGCAGGTCATTTCTCTATCGGCTCTGCCTGCTTCCGATAGTGAGAGCGATGTTAGTCTCCTCTGCCCTGTCAGGGCGCTGAGGGCTTACATTACGCGCTCCGCCCCCTTCAGGCGCTCGGAGCAGCTCTTTGTTTCGGCTCTATCCAGATGGATAGTGGACATTATATGGACGCTATAGCAGTGCTTATGTGTCTAAAGGTCTGCAGTGCCCTTTGGGCATCAGGGCTCATTCCACTAGAGGTGTGGCCTCGTCGTGGGCTTGGTCCAGCCGGATTTCCATTCACGACATTTGTGAGGTGGCGGGCTGGGCCTCCCCGTCCACATTTTTCAGGTATTATAAACTGGAAGTCCCCTCCTTGCAGGCTAGACTTCTGTCAGTGTAAGTGAGATGTACGTTCTGCCCAGATCTGATTGTGCACAGACTACTCTCACGTGACTTAGCTCTCCTGAACTGAACTATATGGTTGATATGGTAGTCAGGCAATGCCGCTCTGTATTCCTTGTGGGTGCTAATGAACAGTGTGCTGGCCCGCATTGCTGGCCACCTGATTACCACTTATCTATGTTCCCCCGGGACTCCCTGGGAATCATGAAGTGGATACTGGCGCACACGGTGTTGACAAGGGGTTCCCGTAGCGTAAGCAACTTACGCAATACGAGAGAACCTTTTGTAAGAGAACGTACTCGGTTATGTACGTAACCTTGGTTCTCTCTAGAAGAGGGAACGAGTATCGCATAACCGGCCGTGCTGGTGCCACGAGCGTTTTCGATCAGTCGATGAAAACCAGAGTTGCAACCTATCAGCCTAACTTATATACACTAAGCCACCCCCATTCTGGCGGGCTGTGACGCGTAGAGGACGCGACTTCACGCCAGGCTCAACGATAGGCTGCTGCAGTTGCCGCAGAGCAACCAATGAGCACGCTAGATAGCCTGCACTAGGTCTGCTAGCTGCTGCACTGCGTTAACAATAAATACAAAATTAAGGATAATTTTTGGCTTCAATATCTCGAGAAAAGATTACTTTACACGTAGCGTAAGCAACTTACGCAATACTCGTTTCCCTCTTCTAGAGAGAACCGAGGTTACGTACGTAACCAAGTAGGTTTTTGGCATCTCCATGTTGTATAAAATGTAAACAAGCTTTGCTGTTGCACTGTAGGCTACACATAGCCTACTCTACACGATAAATTCAGAAAAAAAAATATCTGTAATGTTTTTTGTTTTCATGGGTGCTTAAGTGCATACATTTATTAATTATATGAATCCTTATATAATTTGGTTATTAACGTGTCCTTTTTTGGAAAGACACCTAAAACAACCATGAAAAAAGCTTGCAGAAAATACAGTTTTGTGAGAATCATCTCTCTATGCTTAATTTATCGAGTGTGATTAAAAAATAAAAAAAAGTGTGTGTGTGTGAATAAGAATTTCAATAGTACAGCATTTATTTGAAATAGTGTTTATATATGATATCATAATAAACACTATTGGCTTTTTTAAAAATGTTCTATTCATCAAGGAATATATATTGTATATATACAAGGAATATGTTTCCAATATCAAGCAGCACTACGGATTTCAACATTGATAATAATAAGAAATGTTTCTTGAAATCAGCATATTAGAATGATTTCTCAAGGATCATGTTTCGAATTACATTATAATTTATATCAAAATAATTTTTAGTGAGCTTAATAAGAAACCTATTTCAAAAACATAAAATCATATCCACCCCTAACTTTATGATTTTATATATAATATTTTTTTTGTATAATTTGTAGGCCTATCTGTTTTTCCCCCAGTGGTTTATTTTATTTGTTATTTATTATATCACTTAGCAGGTTTCATGTGAATGATCAAAGAATATTTAATACTTTTATGGTTAGATAATGTCATTGCCCCATGTTTTTAAAATAGAAGAGAGGAAATAATTACTGGACCATGACCCTTTTGTTTGGGTTTTTGCATTCCCGAGTCCTCCAAAAGTAATATGCTCTATTAATTCTGATATTTCTCTAATTAGATTGGTCATTTGTTTTGTCACTGTAGACTGCAGTCCAGTCCTTCTGTTGTGAAATGAAAAGGTCTCAGTGGAACAGAAGCTGCCCCACAGCGGCCCCAAAAAACAGAAACCCGAATTCACCTCATCACGAATCCTCTACACACAAACACATGGATGTGATTTGTGAGTTTTATCATTTTACAAGGCCTCATTGCATTATGTTTTCTATAAAACACAGAATAGATGTGATTTCAAGCTTTAAAGGCATTGTATCATAAGGAATCAAATGTATGTTAATTTATCAACATTTTAAAATTCCTCCTCAGTGGAAAAAACAACAACATTTAATGAAACTAATCTGCAGAAAGTTGATAGTCATAAACAAAAAAATATAGTGATGTAAAACAATATTGTGGTCTAAAAACTACTAAGATTGTAAGTAAGATTATCATTACTCCAGTCTTCAGTGTTACATGATCCTTCAGAAATCATTCTAATATGCTGATTTAGTACTCAAGAAACATTTCTTATTATTATCAATGTTATAAAAGCAGCTATGCTGCTTAATATTTTGGTAGAAAAAAGGTTTGTTAAATATTTTGCAAGCATATTGTGATTTGTCAATTGTTTTATTTGTGATAATGCAATATAACATGTAAAACATGTGAGGACATACAAACAAACAGGAACACATGCCAAAACAAAATGTATTGTTTTATTATTTATTAAATATGTTGTTGTCAATGTATGTTTTTTTCCTGTTAGCTTTTTGTTTTTCTATGCATTTTTTTTTTGCATAGTACAATAAACATGTAACTGTACTTCTCCTTTTTTGCCATATATATTTATTTTGCCCTATATATTTCAGTGCAGTACATCCTTGAATTATTGACAGCGTGCATGTTTAAGGTTGGTCACCACCGTAACGGTTGCTATAGGGGTTGTATTTGGTTGCTTTGTTGCTTCAATGAGCAAGAAAGGAGAGGTGTTGCCACAGGTAATCTGAAAAGGAGAATGGCTGGCCTGTCAATCTGGATTATATGTGTCTCGCTGCACTTTGATGTGCCATGACCGTCTGAAGCACTGCACACACACTACTTCCTTCCACTGCAGGCCTGTGTTTATACAAACTTTCTTAAACTAGAAAAGATTAGACAGCTATGTACTATTCATGCTAATTATCATGCAGAAAGCTGTTCCAAACCTGTATGATTTACATTAAGCAGAAAGTTCACCCTCATATTTCTGTCCTTTCAAAGAATTTGAATGGTGGCAAGATGCTGTCAAGGTTCAAAATGACAAAACACCATGAATTTATTTTAGTCAAATTAGTAATAATTTTAATAAGAATTAATGTATTTTGTTGTATTTCTTCCCTAATTAATATATTTTTAAAATATATTTAATAAACATTTGAATATTAAATACAAGTTTAATTAGTTTGGTGTGTATGTTGCTAATCATTTTATGTTTGGAGTTACTAGGCAAACGCACCATTTTTGGAAGAGTTAAAATAGTTTTTAACAAAGTGTTTGCTTTTGCAAGAGATGTCTGAAAGTTTTGCATGTGTTGAGCGTGTTTTGTGGTTTTTGTGTGTAGAGTTTCAAGAAATGGAACCATAGTTTCAGAAATTTTGTGTAAGCAATTATATATATTTTTTAAATGTGTTAATTTTAAAATAATTTAATATTTTAATTTTGATGTAATCATTTTTTTTAATTAATGCATTTATTTAAATGTAGTACTTTGAAAAAAAATCCAGATTCCTCCTAATTAAAGGAAAAGCTTTGAATCAATATAAGTTGGGTGAATTATCTATTTATTTAAATGAAACCATATTTGCACTGCAGCCACAGTCTGACTAACAGCATTCAGGTGAATATATGAATGGCACATGAAGTACCTTCCTCTTATTCCCATTGATGAAAGATTTTTCCGATGTGTGAGAAAACAGCTGTGTGTGTGTGTGTGTGTGTGTGTGTGTGTGTGTGTGTGTGTGTGTGTGTGTGTGTGTGTGTGTGTGTGTGTGTGTGTGTGTGTGTGTGTGTGTGTGTGTGTGTGTGTGTGTGTGTGTGTGTGTGTGTGTGTGTGTGTGTGTGTGCGCGCGCGTGGGTGTGTGTGGATGTTTTTACAAGGCAGCACATTTAGTTCTTTGTAGTTTACACTAACTTATGCAATCATGTAATAGAATCGGTGTCAGTGGGAATGGAACATACCAAACTGGATCAGCCAGATGAGGGGGAAGAGACAGTTTGCTCACACGCACACATACACCTGTGACCTCTGTTACTGCTCTCTGCAATTCTATCTAATTTTTTCTGCGCTGGCCACTGTGACCGTGCAAACAAAGCAATGCAATGTGCAAGAAATAGCTGAGAGCTTGCACATTAGCTGCAGTGTTCTATTTAGTTCAAGTATGTGAAAGTACATGTCGTGAGTCAGACAGACAAAACTGTATTGTTATTGCTCTTTGTCACTGGACATGGAAGCTTATTTAGAGTTTCTGTTGTGTTCTTATTGTCTCTGTACTGCCATCGCTTGTGTTTGGTCCACCCTAGCAACTCCCTAACAACCATATTCTCACGGAAGGTCCAGAGAGGTAGTGAGAGGAAAGGAAACATTCTCTTTACAGTGTCATGGCTTTTGTGGATTTTAGAATTTCAAAATCATTTTAAAGTTTTGTCTTTCCGAACTTCTTTTATTGTGGTATGTTTTATTGACATGACATCTGTAACTTAAATGGCTTGACTAATTATGAATGAAATATTTCTGTATGCTCAGTCTAAATTATTTAATTTATTCATTTTACTATATATACTGTATATTAGGGTGCATCAAATTTGAATGGGAAATTTTAATTTCAAAATATAAATTTGGCTGGCATTGCATTTTGTTCCAATTAACATAAAAATGACTTTTGCAAAGTTTTGAGGAATTCCATTGAGATTGAGGGGTGCCAACTAACATCCATCCAATTTCGAAAAATTTGCAATTTTTAGTCTAATTGCCAAAAGGTTGACCTGGAAATGTTGAGTACAGTGAACTTTTATACAGTAACATATTCTATAGGGTTATCAAAGTAAAAGTTGTTTGTTTGCCCTTTGGGCAACTTGGGCATTTCTCAGAATTCAACTTTCAAGATTGGGACATGTCCATTGGCCTTACCCTGAATTGTGTGCAGCAGTGACGGATGTCGGACACACATATAAATAATAACTCATTACATTTATATAGCGCTTTTCTCGACACTCAAAGCGCTTTACATGGAAAGGAAAATCTCCTCAACCACCACCAATGCGCAGCATCCACCTGGATGATGCGACGGCAGCCATATTGCACCAGTACGCCCACCACATACCAGCTTACTGGTGGAGAGGAGACAAAGTGATGAAGCCAATCAGTATATATGTTGAGTTATTTCAATTACTTTAGTTTGATTTTTTCATTGCAAAAATCTGGAAGTCTGTAAATTTTGCCTGTAAACCTGATTTGAAATGGGGGTTGAATAATTTTGATTACAGCTGTAGCTGTCATATTTGCACAGTGACGGTTTTCAAACAGGTTGTTACCATCCATCCATCCATCGGCTTATTATAGTTAGGTAAATGTATTTAAAGTGTTTTTTAGACACTCGACTGTAATATGCTGGCAGTGAAGGCCTTGTGATCACTCTCACATGCAAAAAACAAGCTGGTTTGTTAACTATTTTATTTACTTTCAGAATGTTAACTAATAAATGTATAATTCAGAAACCCTTGCTATTAGCAACACCAGTGGCCGTTAAGTGAACTGCAGCCTGTAATTATTGCTCAGGCTCGCACTTGTGCACACGTCACGCTACAAGAGCCTGAACGGGATTCAATGCCCCAATATACTCACGGCCAAGTACTTTTTTGTTAAGTTAAAAGTGTTGGTTGCAGCGATATACTGTTAACAAACATCCAGACACTGTCCACGCTGAGAGCGAGATTTAGATGAATATGTAAATATGTTCTGCGCGCTTTCCTCTCAATAACAAAATAAACACACAACAAAAAATGACAGCGGTGAGAAAGCAGCAGTTGTGGATATTGGTTTGTTTGCAATTCATCGGCATCATGTTGACAGATGAGGTAGGCCTAATTAAAATGACACTATTATGATATTGATTATAATGTATTTAAGACCGTAGACTTTATACTTGATCTGGCAACTTGAGACTATAGTTTAAATAAATGCCTTTTCTTTTCTTTGCATTACACAGTTTCATAGTAGCTCTTTCAGCATTATCCTGAACATTGTATAAGCATTCATGTAATGTGTCAAAGGATGAGAGGCTCTTTGGAGCAAGCGTAAACATCACATCCTTTTGATTTTTGTAATATGCAGTTCCTGTGAAAAATTGTTCTAGTGGGTTTAGTATACCTGAATATGTATGATATTTCCCCTATTGTGGACGTGTCCTTGATACACCGCGGAAAAAAATGAAAAGTTGAAAATATTAATGGGACTGAAAATATTAGTGCACACTCCTTAAATTGTAACTTGTTTAATAGCTTATTTCCAAAAGGTAATGAAATTTCAATGTTATACATTAAAATTCACATTTTCAAAACAATGAATAGTTTGTGTACTATGATAAATCGTCTGAGCTGTTTTGTCTGAAGTTGCAATTTGAGGAGCGTTCATTCTACATGCTTTCATGGACAACCCTGAAAGTTTTTGTGTTTCAAACTAGCTATTAAAACATTTTCAATAAAAAAGCTATTAATACATAAAAATACTTACATATAGCCCTTTTAAGATCATCTGCAAACAGGTGCATTAACCTTTACTTTGCTCCTGTTTGCAGGCTTATTTTGTAAAGATGTTTCCTATTTTCCTCCGACTGTATAATACTGCCCTGCCTCTAGTATTACAACGTTTTCTTTTCTTGCCAGCCAGTTGCTGTAATGACGGTGGTAAATCTCTCTTTTAATTTACTGCAGGCGGATAAATTCAACACTTGTAGTTGAGCTTGGTGACGGATTGTTTTGTTTGTGTGTTGCTATTTGATGTCAACTTGATGGTTTTCAGCATCCATTAATACATGTATTCGTCATTCAAGAACTGTTCACCCAAAAATAAAAAAATACAATTTTAATTTATTCACCGTCATGATTTTTTAAAAACCCATATGATTTTGATTCTTTCATGTAAATCAAAAGCAGTAAAAGCTGCCCTTTTCAACAGAATTAAAACTTTCAAGGCAATATTTTTAGTGACTCAAATAGGCCTATGTATTTGTTTATAAGAGATGTTTGTGTACGTTCTCTTTTGATTATGGCTGCAGAAATGTAAAATGTTGACTAAATGATTATGATTTTGTGCTGTTTTTGTATTTGTGTATTTGTGCCCAATTTGCATAATGCATAATTCTCTCACTGAGTTGGCTACTAAAACAACACGGATGAGCATGCAAATGCCCCCCCTCCTAATAACATGCTGTTCATACTTAATTTTCCTTGCAACTAAGGACAAAAATAGATTAATTTTTGAAGAGCAGGCTCTTATATATAGACCCAAAGGCCATCAGATCATCAGATAATGGACTTTGTTGAACTTTAATTTAATTCATGGGAAACCTTTGCAGACTTGCATCATTCACTTATCTGGTGTCTATCATTCATCCTCTCTTAAGTTTCAGTGACATGTCCTATTATTCACCCAACACAGCAGATATGTTGTTTGTTTTGGGCAGATATTCTCATTCATCTTGGGGTGAAGATTGCATGGACATGTTTCTGGCAAATGGTGTGAATTTGCTTTGGATGTAAGAAAATACCACCTATACTAATGGTTGCTAGAGATCACTGGGGTGCCATTTCGTCTGTGTCTATTATCAAGCGATTTACAACTTCCTGGTATTTGGAAGATATCCACCCACAAGCAAAGAAAAAAGATGTTAATGAAAAAAAGAGGTAAATGAACAGTATGCTGAAGATCCAGTGTCTTTTTGATATTAATTTAAACACAAGATCATGAAAGATGTTGGAATTTCATTTTTGTAGGCCCTAAATACAATTTTTAAATATATTCAAATAGAAAAGTTATTTTAAATTGTAGTAATATTTCACAACTGCTTTTACTGTATTTTTGATCAAATAAATGCTGCGTGGTGACCATAAAAGGCTTCTTTCAAAAACATAAAAAAAATCTTGATGTGTGTGTATATATATATATATATATATATATATATATATATATATATGTGTGTATATGGGGAGGAAATGTGTTCATTGTAACAGAGTATAGATAATCATCTGAAGTTTATGCCTCAGGGGAATAGGATTTGTATTGACATCACTGTTTTAAGGGAAATAACATTCACATACAATTTTCCACAAATGTAACATGTCACTCCGACGTCATTATTTGACATATACAGTAAAAACCTATGACAAAACAAAATATTTTTCATTTTAATTTGAGCACACCATGTGGTTTCTTCAGAAATGCGGTGGTGGTGTGATACAAGAGCTCATTGTTTAGCAGGAGTTCCCCTCTTATCAGGATCATGTTTCTATCACTCAGAAAGGGACTCAGTGTCAGGAAGACATCTGTCATTAGATACCTCATTAATGACCATCTAACGCTCAATATGAACCAGAGAGACTATAAGAACTCTAACAACATGTTCCTGGTGCATTTTCCATTACCTCAAAGACCATATTGACATGCCCATTTAGGTCAAACCAGCATCCAAAAAAAAGCATGTTGTCTGTGCATAAAGTTGATAAATTTGCTAAATGTAAAATGAATTGTTAAATGTTGAATTGTATATGACTATATGACTGTTCTTAACCCTTTACAGCACGGAGAGTTTCCTTAAACCCTGTGTTCTGTACATTTTTCTTTAAATGATTGCAACCAATTAGAATGTTTGAAGAAGTATCAAAGAACAGTCCAATAAGGTTTGGGAGTCACCATCAAGCACCATTTGAAGGTGGGACGTCCTTTTCTGACACATGGTCACAGGAGCACATGGTGTGAGTTGAAAGCAAGATTATTTGCTTTAGTAATCTTATTTAAAATGACATGAACTGTACATAAAAATATGTTTGTGTGTATGAAGGTGTAGAGAAGCCTTTTGGCAGGTTTTATGGAGTTTTTATTTTATTTTGCATGTTCACATATTCAGTTTTTCTTTTTCTTGCATCAGGGCAACGTTGTGCGATAAGAGTTACTTTTCAGGGATGTCTTGAACAATACTTCACAATTGCAAATAATGTGTTACAAAAAGGGAAGATGCAGGGTTCCTGGGTGCACAGGAACACCCAAAGTCACCAAAGTGACACCAAAGTGCAGCATCCCCCTGGATGATGTGACGGCAGCCATATTGGGCCAGAACACCCACATTACACCAGCTTATTGGTGGAGAGGAGACAGAGTGATAGATCTCACAGTCTCCGCTCTAATTCATCCCAAAGGTGTTCTATCGGGTTGAGGTCAGGACTGGTGCGCAGTCATGTTAGAACAGAAAGGGGCCATCTACAAACTGTTCCCACAAAGTTGGGCGCATGAAATTGTCCAAAATGTCTTGGTATGCTGAAGCATTAGGAGTTCCTTTCACTGGAGCTAAGGGGCCAAGCCCAACCCCTGAAAAACAACCCAACACCATAACCCCCCCTCCACCAAACTTTACACTTTGCACAATGCAGTGAGGCAAGTACCGTTCTCCTGGCAACCGCCAAACCCAGACTCGTCCATCGGATTGCCAGACAGAGAAGTCAAGTCAAGTCACCTTGATTTATATAGCGCTTTTATACATATAGCTATACAGTGGAAATAGGAAATTAAAGTAACAGATAGTGTTTTGGCTTTACAGCAGCTCTAGAATAAAGTTACTGTCCAGCTAAAGTTAGTTTTGATTGATTCACTTCCGTCGCAATGATCATTAGTTATTAACTTAGGGCCACTAACACGACACCGTTCTAACAGAAAACCTTTAATGCGATCTGGCGCTCATTTGCATAAAACAGTGCCTGGTGGCTCTGAGAATTTTTTACCGCTTCCGCGTAGCAACGTGAATCGGAATTATCTCGACAACGTTTTATCAGTACAGAGGTAAAGGGGAGAGACTAGTTGACACATCAGAACTGTGTTGTCGTCGTGTCCAGGCGCAGGTCCTTCATCAGATCCGGATATGGCCTGGATCTAGAAACCGAAATCCGAAATCTGGAAACCTCGGGATAAACAGAGAGACTAATATTAGCGTAGACGCCATCCTTCCGCATTATCCGCATGACTTAAACGCTGGCAGACACCAGCAGTTCTTGGCAGGTATATTGATCATGAAATCAGAATTTTCTTGTTTTGAATTGTCTACCGACTGCTGGCGGTAGATCCTTTTCCTATTTAGCACCAAAACTTTGGAACAAAGTACAAAGTACATCAGCATTTATGGGAAGTGTTCCCGGTCCCGGCTGATCTAAACTATGCAGCCTAACATAGAATTATAGAAGTCTATAATGTGTTGTGTGTATGCTAAGCCAACGAGATGTGTTTTTAGTCTAGATTTGAACTGACAAACTGTGTCTGCTTCCCGGACAATGTTAGGAAGATTGTTCCAAAGTTTTGGTGCTAAATAGGAAAAGGATCTACCGCCAGCAGTCGGTAGATCTGTGTTTACCGCCAGCCATAATTTTGAGATCACAATATATGTGAAGGTCTATAATGCGTTAAGAGCTCGCTCAAGTGCAGGGGAGCTAAACCATTTAGTGCTTTGTAAGTAATCCAGGGCCGGCCCGAGGCATAAGCGAACTAAGCGACCACCAGGGGGCCCCCCAATCGAGTTAAATTTTTTTTTTTTTTAGATGACTTAAAAACAAGTGACATTAATGAATGAATGAATATGAATGCAGGGCTGCCAACTGTCACGTATTGAGCGTGAGACACACGCAATTGACCCAATTCTCACGCTCTCACGCCACACCCCCGATTTCTCAAGCTTAAGTGAAAGATGAGTTTATCTATATATCTACCTGTTGAGCCACTCGCGATCGACTAGTTATACCGGAAATTTGTTAAAATATCCCGTAATCTAGAGTAAGATATCCCCCCCCCCCTTTGGAGTAGTCTCACGCCAAGCTAAACTCAAATAATAGCCGCAGGGGAACTTGACCTTCAAGGTGAAAGGGTAGCAGTTACAATAAATAATAAACATAGCAGTTTGAACTCTTCTCCACTGTATTATACCACACATCAGATCACTAACTCCAAAAACCCGCGACAATCCATTACCAAATGTGCACGACCCATTCCTATCTACGGCAAGCCCCGAGGGGAAAAATAGATTGCATACACACATACAACGAGCGCCAGTACATCATTACTGGTATTATAGTAACAGACTTTGTTGGATTCTGTCATGTACAATCCAACAAAGTCTGTTACAATAATAATAATAAAAAAGATTTTGAGGACAGTTACATTGTATTGAGACAGTTGAGAAATAATAATATTTTTACAGTTTTCAACAATAATTGTCATTGTTGAACCCTTGCTCTTATTATGTTTCTGATTTCTCAGTTTTGTCATTACTTTAGCAAATAATTTATTTTATATGTTTTGAGACAGTTTGTTTTAAGAAGTTTCAAAGAGTTAGTAAAAGAGTAAATTAAAAGTTAAAACTTTTTTAAGTAGGCATCTATTTTTCTTTTTAAAATAATACATTATTCATATTTTTTTTTAAATTATTTTTAACAGAACCTCAACTCTCGCGTAATTTAACGTGGCTAGCCTGTTGACTGACAGGAGCTGCCGCTGTCAGGTTCACGTGAAGTACGTTAGTAGGAATTATCCTGGCAAAATCAAAGGAGCATACAGCTAAGCGCAAATATGAAGATGAGCACAGAACATTTTTATCTGAATGGGAGGATTTATATTTTTTTGTTGAATGAAATGGAAAACCATTCTGCTTGATATGCCAGACGTCGTTGTCGCATTTTAAGGCTTCAAATCTTGAGCGCCATTTCACATCACTCCATTCTACGGTGGCCCGGGAATTTCCCAAAGGCAGTGAACTTCGCAAGCACAAGGTAAACACTTTGAAACGTCAGACAGTCAAGCAAAGTCAGCTTTTTCGGAAATTTACCAAGCATTCAGAGACAGTGACATTAGCGTCATATCAACTGGTATGGAACATTGCTCGTGCAAAAAAAACATATCGTGAAGGGGAATTTCTTAAAAAGTGCCTTAGTGATGTTGTTGCTATTCTTTGTCCCGAAAATGAAAATTTGATACGTTCAGTAAAGGAACTTCAGCTGTCACGGCACACAGTTGAAGAGAGAATATCGGACATTAACGAAATGTTGAAAGACATTTATATTCAGATCTTCAGAAGTGCCGGTATTTCAGCATTGCTTTGGATGAGTCTTGCGATGTTCAAGATAAGCCACAGTTGGCGATATTTGTACGATTTGTGTCAGAAGACTGCACAATTAAGGAAGAGCTGCTTGACATTGTGCCACTTAAAGACAGAACCCGTGGCATCAACCTAAAAGAGACACTGATGGCTGTTGTTGAGAAAGCAGATCTGCAGTTATCAAAGCTAACAGCAATATCCACTGACGGAGCACCAGCCATGTTGGGATCTGGGAAAGGCCTTGTAGGGCTGTGTAAAGCTGATGAACGGTTTCCTGAATTTTGGACATTTCACTGTATCATCCACCAAGAGCACTTGGTGTCTAAAAAGCTGAACTTTGATCACATCATGGAACCTGTGCTGGAAATTGTCAATTTTATACGCACACATGCTCTCAATCACAGGCAGTTCAAAAATCGAATTGCTGAGCTTGATGAAGATCTTCCATCTGATCTGCTTCTTCACTGTGCTGTAAGATGGCTTTCAAGAGGTAATGTGCTTTCTCGTTTTTTTGAGCTTTTAAATCCAGTGAAGCTGTTCCTCGTAGAGAAACATAAGGAATATCCTGAGCTACGTGATCCCCATCGGATTTCGGACTTGGCTTTTTTGGTCGACACGCTGCATTATCTGAATGGCCTCAATGTGGATCTGCAAGGGAAGTTAAAGATGGTGTCTGATCTGGTGCAGAGTATTTTCACATTTGTCAACAAACTCAAGCTGTTCAAGACTCATCTACAAAAGAGGCAGTTAACACATTTTCCATCCTTGTTGAAGGCAAGTGGACAAGCAGCAGAGGTTGTAAACGGGAGTACTGCACGGTATGCAACACTGCTTGAAAATCTCGAACAGAGTTTTGAGGACAGATTCTCCGGCCTACGCCAAAAAAGACCACAAATTTAATTTCTTATCAACCCATTCACTGCTGAATCAGACTGTTTAAAAGCCCCTTTAGTGGAAGATGAAGCAGCGACTCAGCTTGAAATGATTGAACTTTCTGAGGATGACAGACTTAAAAGTGTTCTGAGGGAAGGAACCGTGGAGTTTTGGAAGATTGTGCCAATGAGAGATATCCCAATGTCAAACAGGCTGCAGTCAAACTATTGTCAATGTTTGGGTCAACTTACATGTGTGAATCACTTTTTTCAACACTGTAACAAGTGAAATCAAAGCATCGCTCTGTCCTGACTGACACGCATGTGAAAGAATTACTACGAGTAGCCACAACTGAATACAAGCCAGACTTAACAAAGATTGTGGAAACCAAGGAGTGCCAGGTGTCCCACTGAGTCATGTAACCTTTTAGGTAGGCTGATACTATGACAAACATTGACAAAAATTTAAATCCATGAACTATTGTGTGATATGTAATTAGTAATTGTAAAAGTAATACATTTTAATGTTATTGTTAGACACATCTGTTGTGTGGCTCTTTGCAGTGATGAGGGATTTTTTTTTGGCTCATCATGCTGAACAGGTTCGCCACCCCTGCTATAGATCATAAAATACTCTTGGATCGACTAAAAAACTACACTGGTGTTCAGGGACAGGCATTAAGCTTGTTTAGATCGTACTTATCAGACAGTTATCATTTTGTCTGTTTAAATGGGGAAAAATCGAAAATAACGTCAGTAGACTATGGAGTGCTGCAAGGATCGGTGTTAGGTCCTCTGCTATTCTCAATATATATGCTGCCACTTGGTAATATTATAAGAAAACATGGAATTAATTTCCACTGTTATGCTGATGACACTTAATTATATATTTCATCACGACCAGATGAAAACACTAACTCATCTTAATTGACAGAGTGTCTCAAAGATATAAAATGCTGGATGACGTGTAATTTCCTGCTATTAAATTCAGATAAAACGGAGGTATTACTTATTGGTCCAAAAAACTACCCCCAAAACCTTGTACAATACAACTTTAATTTAGAAGGATGTCCTGTTACTTTATCCACTACAGTAAAAGACCTGGGTGTTATACTAGACCGCAACTTGCCTTTCGAAAATCATATTTCATATGTTACAAGAACAGCCTTTTTCCACCTTAGAAACATTGCTAAGCTACGTAACATGCTATCTGTTTCTGATGCAGAAAAGTTAGTTCATGCATTCATGACCTCGAGACTAGATTACTGTAATGCTTTATTAGCTGGCTGTCCTGCATCCTCAATAAACAAGCTACAGTTTGTACAAAATGCAGCTGTTAGAGTTCTTACTAGGTCAAGAAAATGTGATCATATAACACCAATTTTATCATCTCTACACTGGTTACCTATCAAGTTCCGTATCAATTACAAAGTATTCCTACTGACCTATAAAGCCCTAAATGGTCTAGCTACTGTGTATTTAATGGACCTTCTATCACATTACAATCCATCATGTTCTTTAAGCTCACTAAATTCGAGGCTTCTGGTCATTCCTAGGATATCTAAGTCCACTAAAGGAGGGAGGGCGTTCTCGCATTTAGCTCCTAAACTCTGGAACAGCCTTCCTGATATTGTTCGAGGCTCAGACTCGCTGTCCCACTTTAAAACTAGATTAAAGACGCATCTCTTTAGCCAAGCATTCACATAATGCTTACCTTTTATACTACTGTTGAATCAGATTGAATGCATTAATATTATGAACAGCAGCTATGCTAATTATTTCCCATCTGCTCTTCTGCTGTTATCTCGGGACGCTAGTCCCGGGGTAAATAGTGTTCGTCAGCTCCAGTTTGTACCCAGCCTCTCACGGAGACTTCAGATCCCCCAACACCTGCGATGAGATGACTAAATGCCTGTGAAGAGACGACTCGACGCCTGTGAAGAGACGACTCAACGCCGGCGATATGTTATGCCCTAAATTACTACATGATTAACTAACTGTATTTTTTTTTTCTATGTACATTTCTGAAATGCACTTTCTGTAAAGCTGCTTTGAAACAATATGTATTGCGAAAAGCGCTATACAAATAAATTTGAATTGAATTGAATTTGAATATTAAGTATTTATTTTGTATTAATACATAACCTCACTGTATTGATTGATAATGTATCATTATTGCGTGACATTTGTGTCAATAATCGTCAAGCACAGGTGACTTTGCGTAGTGGGAGGGGCCCCCAAATCAAATTCTGCTTAGGGCCCCCAAAAGGCTCGGGCCGGCTCTGAAGTAATCAGCAATATTTTAAAATGTATCCAATGTTTAATAGGGAACCAATGCAGTGTTGACAGAAACGGGCTAATATGGTCATACTTCCTGGTTCTAGTAATAACTCTAGCGGCTGCATTTTGGACCAGCTATAGTTTATGTATTAAGCATGCAGGGCAACCACCCAGTAGAGCATTTCAATAATCTAGCCTTGATGTCATGAACGCATGAAACAATTGTTCTGCATTTTTCATTGAGAGCATATGACGCAATTTAGATATATTTTTAAGATGAAAAAATGCAGTTTTACAGATACTAGACAAGTGACTTTCAAATGAAAGATTGGTAGCATGGTACTGTGATAGGTTGCCACCTGTGAAATTTCCTCACTACTAAATATTCCACAGTCAACTGTTAGTGGTATTATAACAAAGTGGAATCAATTAGTAACAACAGCAAGTGTGATTGGTCACTCAAGAGAACACGTCTCCACTGCTCTAGAATCCAGTGGCGGCGCGCTTTACACCACTGCATCTTTTCATTGCATTTGGTGATGTAAAGCATAAATGCAGCTGCTCGGCCATGGAAACCCATTCCATGAAGCTCTATGCACTGTTCTTGAGCTAATCTGAAGGCCACACGAAATTTGGAGGTCTGTAGCTATTGACACTGCAGAAAGTTGGCGACTTCTGTGCAGTTGCCACTGTTCCCAATTGCTTCCACTTTGTTATAATACCACTAACAGTTGACCGTGGAATGTTTAGTAGTGTGGAAATTTCACAGGTGGCAACCTATCACAGTACCATGCTATCACAGTACCATGCTATCACAGTACCATGCTTGAATTTACTGAGCTCCTGAGAGCGACCTATTCTTTCACAGATATTTGTTGAATCGTCTGTATGCCTAGTTTATATGGGGATGATTAGGATACATAAAGTACATGATATGACGACGCACTACATGATACAAACCTATGTCTGTATCAAATCAAATATATCGATGTGTTTCAAGTGTTTTTCCCTTTTTACTTAAATGATTTCTTGACATTTTTGGAAAATAATTTTGATTTTTGTATTGCTATTGTATTTGTATATCCTATGTATATTAATAGGAAATTGACTGTTTATTAGTACTTATAAAGCACATATTAATGCCTTATTTTGCATGACCATATTCTACATCCCTAATCATACACAATACCTTAACTTTAATAAGCAGTAATTAGGAGTTTATTGAGGTAAAAGTTGTAGTTTATAGTTAGTTTAATAGTGAGTATTGGACCCTAAATTAAAGTGTGACTGAAAATTTATTCAGCAAGGATGCATTAAATTGATCAAAAGTAAAAGTATAGTGTTAAATTATTACAAAAAAATATTTCAAATAAAAGCTGCTTTTTCAATTGATCAAAGAATCTTTAAAAAATGTATGTCTCCACAAAATATAAATATTATGTATATTACATTTTTAACAACAATAATAATATTATAATAAAATGTTTCTTGAGCAACAAATCAGCATTTCAGATTGATTTCTGAAGGATCATTTACATAGGCACTTGATACACTTAACATATACTTAATCCGCAGAATAATATGAGAAGTACAATCAAAAGTTACATATTTAATCTGCATGTCTTCATTATTTTAATTATACAGTCTTTTAATATGCCATTTTAACAACTTTTCCCCCTGTGTCCTCAGACCAAAGCACCAGGACCACGACTACAATATTATATAACTTATTTATTAGTGGTTTATAGATTATTTTCGGTACTGAATAAACTATATTAATAACTGACCATGGTGTTGCTTTCTTTATGAAGGATATGTGTGGTGTGCATGGAAATTCTTGCTGGTCTTTTTATCAGGATCAGTGTTGATATTTTTAATTATATGTATTGTTGCTGGGTGTGGAATGTGCAGTTAATGTCCATAAACCCATCTGGTTTATACGTGTTCGTATCCCTATTACTCCATGACTCTAATGGAAACTTTGAGATAGGTAATCAACAGCCTATGAGGAGGGAGAAAACAGCCAGTGTTCAGCTGGAATGACTTTAGTGTTGAGTGATATACAATCATTAATCATGCAGGAACTTCCTGTCTACATTCTCAATCTCTGAGTGAGGGCCTCGGTCACTTCTGCCTGCCCAGTTTTGAAGGTAACCAGTGCTGCCACAGTTCAATGGACTTGTATCCAGTGGCTTATGCTTGGCACGTTGCTATGATCTGCCTATGGTGGCTCAATTATTTTTGACGTTCCTAACCCTATAAATCATACTGTATAATATTCAACACATGTCTTTTAAATTATCAACGGATCAACTTTGCTGAAAAACCTGTTGCACATGTATTTATTCGTTATTCGTTCATTCTTGAGCTGAAAGTGTGTGATAATGCATTGGTTAAAAATTATCATTATTGTAAGGAGCAAGTATCCTTTCAAATAAGTCTATTATTTGACTGAATTTTTCATATCATGTGAGTGTACATCATTTTGACCATTTCTCAAAAGTAGCTACAATTGATTTCTTTAGGTGCAACATTTGTTGAAAAAATAATATATATAGCCACATATTTTGCAATTAAACCAGTAAAATGCATTGATAAAAAAAAAAATACTGTGTTTGTGTCCAAATGAAACATGTTCATGTCATAACGACCTGATCATATTACTGACAGTGTTTGGCATATTATGCTACTTTAATTTATAAAATGAAAACAAATCTATAAATGCCACTTTCAGTGTAGAATTGAGTGGAGGTGAGTAATAAAATAAACTTTTGTTGCTCTTGTGTGATGACTCTGTTTGATTTCATTCTTAATGCTATCATATGGCTTTTACTGATAACAGTAATGGAAGATTTCAGCAATGCAATTTAATGAATTAATTGTAATGGCAATTAAATTAAATAGCAATACAAGTTTTGACTTGCTGTTAACAAACATATAGTGGTGTGAGCTGAGGCAACATTTGCTCAATATATTTTTTTCTCATTGTTGAGAACAGGTGTGTAAATATTTCTTCCAAACCACATGGTATGTATGTGTAAGGTGCTGAAAATTATGCAATATCAGCAGATCTTGTGTTGCATAAATGACACATTGACTCAGAGTGCCACGCTACTGTTGACAGGTTGCTGCTGTCAGTGCCTTTTTTTATTACTGTAAAAAATGGACAGTTCAAACACTCCCTGCAAAATTAGAAACATCTGAACATAACATTTGCTTTTCTCATTCAATATATTTTTATGAGCGTTGCATGATGTTCTGATCTAGAAGAGAAAAGACTTCATACTGCAAGAATAAAGGAGCCGTGCCCTCATGCACTTGCTCAATCTTTTGTTTCCCAGGTGTTATCTGAGATATTTAAACATAAGGTGACCCAAACGCCGTGTTGTCTGTAGGGGAGGCTTGTGCTGAACACAGAGATCGCGTGAGACTGCAGACGTGACCACCCACTGAGATGAAAAGAAAAACAGAGCGCTGTGTCTGTGGAGAAGAGCAGTTAAAAGATTTCCAGTGTCATTTCTCATGCCCTTTAACACATGCATTCAATGTCTGAGTTTTTGAAATCTTTAATGAAAATTTGAGTAGTTGAAAATTTCAAGTCTTCATATCTAGATTCAGTTTTGAATAGTAAAAATGGAATTCTTACTTGTAAAAAATGCAGTAATAGCTAATTGTATCATCATCTTATTATTGCATTTTGGGGTTCGATTTATTTCAAATCACATCATGAAATAAATGTTTTTCTCCAAAAAACGTTGGCCAAATATCTCTAAAGTATATTCCCATTAATATTTTTTTTTTTATCACACCTGCCTAGGAGCATTAAATTGTCCAGCCATGACTTCTTGTTCCACAGGAGTATAAATACTAGGAATAACAAATGCCAAATTCCCTTGATCATCCATCACAATAAGTAAAACCAAAGAATATAGTTCTGATGTGCAGCAAAAGATTGTTGAGCTTCACAAAATAGAAAGTGGGTGTAAGAAAATAAGTAAGTTACGAATCTGCCTGGAAGAGGACATGTGTCTATATTGTCTTAATGCACAGCAAGGAGGAAAGTTTGAGTGGCCAAAGACTCTCCAAGGATCACAGCTGGAGAATTGCTGAGATTAGTTGAGTCTTGGGGTCAGAAATCCTGAAAAAATGATCAAACAACCCCTACATCACCACATGATGTTTGGGAGGAAAAATCCTCCTTGCTCATCCAAAAACACACTCCAGCATATTCAGTTGTCAGAAACGAATGTCACTTCAAAAGGGACCAGGTTATATGGTCAGATGAAACTAAAAAATAGCTTTTTGGCCAGATGGGTTAGGTGCAAACAGGGATAAAAAGTACACCATGCCCACAGGTAAATATACTGCTGGATCTTTAATGTTATGGGCTGGAGATTTTTTTTGCTGGAGGTCCTGGACATCTTGTTCAGATGGTATCATGGATTCTATCAAATACCAACAGATAAAAAATCAAAACCTGATGGCCTCTGCTAGAAATCTTATAATGGGCAATGGTTGGATCTTCCATCATGACAACAATCCAAAACATACATCAAAATCAGCACAAAAATGTGCCACTGAGCACAAAATGAAGGGTACTCTTGGCAGAAGCAAGTTGCCAATAGTATTTAATAAAAGGGTGCAATAATTATGGCAAACTTTTATTTTATAATGTGATTTACCCCCTACTTTCAATTAATTTACTTGAGCCATCTTAAGTTTCATGACAAAACTTTGTATTTAAATCCTAAGTCAGGGGAGCCCAATCCTGTTCCTGGATATCTACTTACCTGCAGAGTTCAGATCTAACCCTGATACAACACACCAGAAATTATTAAGTGATCCTGAAAATCTTAAAGGGGACCTATTATGGCCCTTTTTACAAGATGTAATATAAGTCTCAGGTGTCAGCTCGAAATACCCCACAGATCATTTATTATAACTTGTCCAATTTGCCCCTTTGGGTGTGAGCAAAAGTATGTAGTTTTCATGTGTGTCTCTTTAAATGCAAATGAGCTGTTGCTCCCCACCCCTTTTCCAGAAGAGGGCGTGGCCTTTGCCCTCCTGCTACTGATATGTAGCACGTATGTGCTGGTCGTTGCAAAAAAACATTTCACTTTTAGTCTCGTGTCTATACAGAAAACGTACACAATATTTAAATAGTCAATTGCCTTGCTGCATAGTTCATTATAAATGTGTGGTTATGATTTATACAAGCATTTTCGGGTTTAAAATGGAAATGACGCCATAACTCTTGTCTCTGTGAATATAATCACAGACATTAGTGGGAACTTCAGCCGCATTACCCACGGCGATTTTCAATCATTTACAAAATATAAAGTGTAATACTTACATCTTCAGGATGTGAACCTGGATCATGAACAGTTGGTACTGCTCTATCCTTGAGTCACAACTTTTTAGCAAGACCTGCTTTGTATTGACCCTCGTTCACAAACCAGTCTGGTCAGGGACGTGCACAGGGGGGTTGCTCAGGTTGCCCGGGCAACTGCCCATATGCCCTTCTCGACTCAAGTTGCCCTTCCGAGGAAAAAAAAAATCGTATAATGGCTGCAGAATTTCACATAGGCCTAGATACATTTTTTATTTTTATTTTTTTAAATCGCAAAGCCTCATTCACTTCCATTCGTGCACCGAACTTGAAAGTCAGTAAGGGAAGGGCAAACTGTTTACGTGGCTGCAGCGCTGCACGCGACCGGTGCGTAAGACCCCACAAATTACTTAAGGCCCCGCCTCCATCTCGTGTCATAGCGTGTCAATTAATGTGTACAACATCCATGACAAAATGAAGCGAAACTATCCTTCTGGTCACGAAAAGAGGAAGAATAAAAAACCCATGAGAGTGAATTGCGGGAACAACAATCAGGTAAACTTGTGTTCTCTCCTCTCTAAGTTTGATGTCAGCAAAGTTTGATGTTTTTCGGTCTTGCTAACCTAGCTGGGCAGGCAGTGCATCTCTTGCATCACTTTGTGCCTGACAAAAGTGAGAGTAAAATAAAAAAAATTATTACGTTTGTTTTTGATAAACGACAAAGTGCAACGGTGTTTGTTTACTGCAGCTCGGAAAACATAACCGCGTCGCGTGTGTTATCGTGCGTTCATATGCGCGTGCACGAAATGAAACTCGCATTTTTCAAGCAGAAATATGTGGAGACCAGACATATACTGTACAATACATGCACGTGAATGATGGCACTCCCAATCAAAGTCACATTTATAAAACAAGAAACTGATTATCTAGTCTCAGTGTAGTTAAAAACTCTAAACAACTGCACTAATTATGCAAGATAGAAAGCAATGTATTGACAATTTGACATTGATTGACTATTGATTTATAGGCTATATTGAATTTAAAATGTTGATTAGCTGGACATACTGGTCAATATGGATGCACATCCCTCAGTAAAAAATAACCATAAATCAAGAATTGCTTCAACATGCATAATAATAAATAAATAAAAAATCATACTGATGCAGAAAATACCCAGGCTGTAGAGAGAACCAAAGTTAATCCCAAAAGCCAAAGCTCAGGGTTATAATTTATTATTTTCTTCTTATTTATGTTTACGTTAATATTCACTTGTTATGTTAACATTCTATAGAAAATACTCTATTCAATAAATATTGTTTGTTTGAACCTCATTCTGTTCTATATTGTTGTACTTATTCTTTGACTGTTTTGTTTAAAGGAGGGAGGATTGTATTGGGAGCACTGAAGTGTCAGGTGTGATTGTGTGGCAATGGCAAATGGTTTACATAGCTCACGGCGTCACAGGTCAGGTGGAGGGCCCCTTTTGCTTAGGGCCCCAGGGGGAGTTCAGGATCGGCCCTGGTTTTAGCAGTCGATTCTGTTGCCTACCGGAATTCCTGTTCCCTTTACGCAATCATACTACAAATCATGCGTAGTTGCCCGTAGCCTACCATCAGAACTGAATACGAGCAAGAAGCACAACTGAATGTAGGGGAAGCCCTTTTTTCAGGTCAGAGCAACTGCCGCTCATAATTCCTGTGCACGTCCCTGAGTCTGGTGTAAAATAATAAGCGCAGACATAAATGAAGAGTCTCACTCTTACATCCAAAAACAAAACACCTGGCTTGTTATTACGAAACTGAGACATTTTTCTTATCACTAAAGCTGTGGTTACTATCATGTTGACAATTGGAGCATGAGCTTAGCTTGATAATAGGTATAAGTTAAAATTAGATCAATTTTCGTAGAAGCTAGCAATAGCGAGATAGCTTTGAAAGCATAAGATCCCTTCAAAGTGTCTACAAAGCCACGCCTGTTCTAAAACACATGAACGTGTACAGCAAGCAGCAAACAAATGCGAGACTACGTTAAATGCATTCAGACCGAATCCAATGATTGGACGAACATTTTATGGTCCACAGACGAGATATATACATAAATACATTTAGACCATGTAACTTAGTGATTGCTATCAGGATGTGAAGAGACTTTCAACCAGCATAACAAAAACAAATATGTCCAGAACAAAATGCCTACCCTGTATTTAAATGTTCTATGTCGCTTTACTCATTCAGCAAATGCTGTGCTAATCAAAGCATTGTGCTATCAATTAGCAAGCTAGCATTCTGTGAATTCGCTAGTTATGTTTCCACTACTAAATATATTTAAATTGAGATTACAGGATAATCTTAAATTAAATGTTTTTATCTTACCCAAATACTTCAAAATAAGAGCAATTAACATAGTACAAAATAAAAATCTGCTCTGCTTACTTAAACTTTGAATTTCTGATGAACTGATCCCCTCAATTTTTTTTTAGTTTTGCCAACTTATTCAGGTTTACAGTGTGCAGTAAATTAGGATTGGGTCAAGTCAAGTCACCCTCGCTTTTAACAATATGGACTTTTTCAAAGCAGCTTTACAGTGATAATAGGAAATTAAAGTAACAGAGATTGTTTTGGCTTTACAGCAGCTCTAGAATTAAGTTATTGTCCAGCTAAAGCTAGTTTTGATTGATTCACTTCCGTCGCAATGATCATTAGTTATTAATTTAGGGGCGCTCTAATGACACAGTTCTAACAGAAAACTCTTAATGCGCTCCGGCCGCTCATTTGCTCAACAACAGTGCCTGGTGGCTCGAGAATGCAAACCTTGAAATAAGTTCCAAGGTGTAAGCCTTTAAGAAGAATAATATATATATATATATATATATATATATATATATATATATATATATATATATATTTTTTTTTTTTTTTTTTGGCACCCCTGTCGTAAATAATCAAAATACTAATTGCAATTCTAATAATTAAAAATATAAATATGACTAGTCAAAATTATATTTCTATGTCTAATTGTTGAAGTAGCTGAAATTGCATTTACTTCTTTTTTAATTCCTAAACAAATCTGTATTATTTCTGCTAATGCTAATGACATGAACCATCAGAAGGACTTCAAATGGAGGCTGAATCAGTCAACTGAGATTTGTAGCTGTAATTGCTGCAGTGTTTGTTTTGGTAGCCATAACTCTCTCACACTTCCCCTCCCTGAAACTTCTGTTTACAGAACGTGTTTTGAAAAGAACTTTACATGAACAGGAATTGTTGAAACAGAGACTGGCATCCGTGCTATGAGCAGAATCTACATGCGTGAGAAATGCTCCAATTTCTGATCATGCCCGAAACGAGAGCAGAATGCAGTGACACATTTTTGCGTGTCAACGTTTGGCATTCGGCCAGGTGTGAGTGCACGCAAGGTTACATAATGAGAGATACACGAGAGAGGGAGTGTCATTTGAAGTGTCATTTTAATGCTTGAAATAACAACACATGACACTTCCTCTGGATACACTAACTGCTCTCAATGTCTTCCTCTACATGGAAACTGCACATTAATCATCTGATAACAGATCTGCTTGCACGGCTCTTTTTTTATCATAATACATGCAGTTGTTTTGATTCAATGCCAAGAACCCTGCAAGACATACTAAGTAAACCTTTTCGGGGCCACTTAGCCACTAAAAATGGAAAACTTTTTATGCATTTCGGTCGTTCATTTATGCGTCAACAGCGTTTTGGGGGCCTGAAAACACAAATATTTGAAATCGGGTTTCAAAGTGCAAGTTTTTGTAAACAATACCGTTATTGTCTTCGTGTAAACAACAAAAACACACATTTCTAAAAACAGCGACATTATGTTCATGCAGAGTATGTGTTCAGTCTACTGTGGTGCTTAGTGTTCCTTTTCAAAGTGACATCGCCAACTACTGGCCAGGCAGCATAATACAGCATTTTTAATTGTTTTTGCGGATCTGTGTGAATGGAGATCGTTTTGACAACGTTGTTGTCAGTAGGTGAAAAACGGAAAGGAAAAAAAATGAACAAATGAATAACGAAATAGGGGTAAGCGGGGCACAACGTGGGGCTAGCTGGTTTAAAACTTTACACACATACCAGCATGATGAAACTTAGTGTATTTACTCATTATTTTTTCATCTGTGTTTTTTGTGTTTATTTAAAATGAGACAAATCTGATATTATTTTATTTAATCTTATATCTCTTATTTAACAGTTGAGATAGTTCTTTAATGTTGATCTAACCAGCAGAAGAAGCAGGGTTTAAATCACAGTTGCGCAGGTGGGGAACGTTATAACACTGTTATACTTTGTGCCCCAATTAAAACTATGCTATTATATTCTATACTTTTATGAATTCTATTGAGAAACCTTTTTGAAAAATGTGAATAAAGACTGAGAGTTAATGTTCAGAAATGATTCATTATCATTATGTTGTGTACTAAGCTGTATAGCTGTATTTTGCTGTGTTTGTTGTCAAACTAAAAAATGAGTTTATTTTCAATTATTAAAAAATGCCATTATTTTGTATGAAAAAGTTAATCATTGTATTTTATTGACAACATATTTTAGTTTGTCTTCTATATATTTTTTATTTTGTTTTATTAGATCAGATAACATTTTAAGCTTTCATATGGTCATGTTACATACCCCTCAAATATCACAACATTCCCCATATGGGGCACACATGTGGGTCACATTTCACTTCCATTCTTTTGGGGTATATTAAGAAAAAAGAATACATTGTATTAATGAAACAAAACCCCATATTTGTACTAGACATGTGTGAATTTAATGTGGGGGAAAAAATTCTCTGAACCCCAAGTGGATTTACAGAAAGTCAAAAAGTGTTAGGTTGTGCCCCACTCTCTTAACATTCTAATAACTGCTATTAACTAAAAAGAAACTCTGATTAACGAATTACTGCTCAGTTATGAGGTAGTTCACTTAGCTAATCAATAACTTTTGTCATATTCAATTCAATTCAATTCAAATTTATTTGTATAGCGCTTTTCACAATACACATTGTCTCAAAGCAGCTTTACAGAAAGTGCATTTCGGAAATGTACATAGAAAAATACGGTTAGTTAATCAAGTAGTAATTAATGGCATAACATATCGCCGGCTTTGAGTCGTCTCTTCACAGGCGTCGAGTCGTCTCTTCACAGGCGTTGGGTCTAGATAACAGCAGAAAGGCAGATGGGAAATAATTAGCATAGCTGATGTTCATAATGTTAATGCATTCGAACTGATTCAACAGTAGTATAAAAGGTAAGCATTATGTGAATGCTTGGTTAAAGAGATGCGTCTTTAATCTAGTTTTAAACTGGGACAGCGAGTCTGAGTCTCGTACAATATCAGGAAGGCTATTCCAGAGTTTAGGAGCTAAATGCGAGAACGCCCTCCCTCCTTTAGTGGACTTAGATATCCTAGGAATGACCAGAAGCCTAGAATTTAGTGATCTTAAAGAGCGCGATGGATTGTATGGCGATAGAAGGTCTGTTAAATACACAGTAGCTAAACCATTTAGGGCTTTATAGGTCAGTAGGAATACTTTGTAATTGATACGTAACTTAATAGGTAACCAGTGTAGAGATGATAAAATAGGTGTTATATGATCATATTTTCTTGATCTAGTAAGAACCTTAGCGGCTGCATTTTGCACTAACTGTAGCTTGTTTATTGAGGATGCAGGACAGCCAGCTAATAAAGCATTACAGTAATCTAGTCTCGAGGTCATGAATGCATGAACTAACTTTTCTGCATCAGAAACAGATAGCATGTTACGTAGCTTAGCAATGTTTCTAAGGTGGAAAAAGGCTGTTCTTGTAATATATGAAATATGATTTTCGAAAGGCAAGTTGCGGTCTAGTATAACACCCAGGTCTTTTACTGTAGTGGATAAAGTAACAGGACATCCTTCTAAATTAAAGTTTTATTGTAAGGGATTTTGTGGGTAGTTTTTTGGACCAATAAGTAATACCTCCGTTTTATCTGAATTTAATAGCAGGAAATTACACGTCATCCAGCATTTTATATCATTTAGACACTCTGTCAATTTAGATAAGTTAGTGTTTTCATCTGGTCGTGATGAAATATATAATTGAGTGTCATATCTTACAGCCAACTACTAAGAACTACTATATACAGGTTCATAATGAATAATAATGCATAATTAATAATAAGTGAAGATCATGGCAACCCTAGTAATGACTGCAGTGTTGCTACATCCTTCTAAAGGAATTACTAATTCTTTGGATCAGTATTGTGTTTTAAACAGTAAAGTGTTAAACATGATAACTACCTAATATTGACTGTAGTTTTGGTAAGCTTTTCGGGTTTTTGTAAGATTTTGGATAGTAATTGCTTCTGACGGATTTGCTAACACTTGAGTCACGGTTACCATGAGCTTATTTTTTTTAGAATGAATTATACATTATGCATTATTCACATTAATGTTGTACCTGTTTATAGCAGTTCTTGGTAGTTCTCTGTGAGATATGACAAAAATAGTAGTTAGCTAATTAGCTAATTAGCTAATAGTGGACTACCACATTCAGCTGAGCGCTATTACTTAATTGCTAATTTGTTAATCAGAGTTCTTTTTTGGTTAATAGTAGTGCCTAGAATGTTAATAATGCATTACTCATTTGTTCCTGTGTTATTCATTACTGACAGAACAGTATCATGTAACAACCCATCGTTGTCATGTAAATGTACGCTTAGGTGATGTAGCCACAGGTGTAATTAATCACATTAACTAATGAACATATTCAACCATTTCATAACCAGAAAGTGTAAGAATACTTTTTGTTTTCAATTTGAACTGCATATCCATAATTTTAAAAATGTATTTATTTATACATTTGTTTGTTTGGTTGGTTAGGGAGGGAGGGAATATTTTGTTTGAAAAGTGTTCTTTAAAGGGATAGTTCACCCAAAAATGAAAATTCTATCATTAATTACTCGCTCTCATGTCTTTCCAAACCCGTAAGACCTTCTTTCATCTTTGGAACATGAATTAAGATATTTTTGATGAAATCTGAGAGCTTTCTGAACCATCCCTAGGCAGCGACGTCATTGCAACGCCGCCTCACCATTGGCCGACTCTGTTCAGGTGAGCACCACGACACATGCGTGTGATGCTGACGCAGGAGCTGGCCAATGGTAAGCTGGCGTTCTGGCGTAGAACCCGGAAGTGCTGCACGGTGAAGAAATTGTTGATTAAAGTCGTTATTTATTTATTTTATTTTATTTTTGCGCAAAAAAAAATATTCTTGTTGCTTCATAACATTAAGGTTGAACCACTGTAGTCACATGGACAATTTTAATGATGTCTTTACTAACCTTTCTGGGCATTGAAAGTTGCAATGACATTGCTGTCTATAAATGGTTCAGAAACATCTTGGATTTCATCAAAAATATCTTAATTCGATGCTTAAGGTCTTGGAACGACAAACCCTTGAGTAATTAATGACGGAATTTAGATTTGTGGGTGAACTTACCATTTAAAATAAATGAAATTGTGGTTTGGTATACTGCAATAAAATGCATTTATTTTAATTTGTGGCTTAAGTTTCTAAATACTTGTCGCCTTTTTCGCCTTTGTCACAATTGGCTTTTGGCTTGCTTAGTTGGGGTCATTTAATTTTATATTTAACAACATTATTACAACATTATTTTCCTGTTATCTCTGTAAAGCAGCTTTGAAACAATCTGTATTGTAAAAAGCGCTATATAAATAAAGGTGACTTGACTTCATGGGCCACTGTTTATGAAGTACGGCTAACCATGCAATTCAGCCTTTTAAAATAAAGAACAAACCACAAATACTCAATGTGAAATCTACATGTTCCTCATGGTGAGTGAAGAGCCCTGAAGGTGTGTGCATGCTGAGCCTAGATGGGGGAAAAGTCACATTGCAGAGAGGCCATATGAGGTGAGATGAGTTTGCACTGAGAAAATGCTGATAAATTGAATGATTTCTACTGCATCTGAACTTCCTTCTCTCAGTGAACATTCCGTGGATTTGAACTTATAATTATGCAACAATGTATAATTAACAGAGCTAATGTGATAGATATACATACCTAATTTCTTACCAACATTGCAGGATGATTGTAAATATAATAAATGCTGTCCGCAAAGAATCCGAAATGTGTTTTAATAAAATAAATGTGTAAATATATATTTTTTTCATGATTCCTTATGTTCCCATTTTGTGTTTCACAAAAACAATATCAGCTTATGATTTTGGAACTATACTTGAGGAAGAGTAAATAATGAAACAATTCTCATGCATTTTTAGGTGATATTTCAGAGTTTCGGTACGGAACTACAGCAGCATACCATACAGATGTTGTGATAGGAAGGCATTCAGTTATTCAGTTTTACACTGTAGCCATGATGGACAGAGTTTTAGAGATGTGGTTGAATTTTAGTGTTCACTCCGCTATAATGATGCCCTCATGTGGCCATGGTTCTGATTGCATCTAAATTGCTCGAAAATTAGAAGTTTAATTATTTCCTTTTTGTATGTTGGGTGAAGTGTTATAGTGAAAAAAAAATATTAGTTAGTAATGAACAGTAGGCTACACATGGGCAAAGTCTTCACCTGTGAAAACTAACATATGTATTTAAAATTTATTTATATAGTATTTTTAGATTTTACGTATAGGTTAGTAGACAATTTGCATTTGTGCAAGGTTTTAAGACCTTTTAAGGCTACAGTAACTTGTCACGTGGTTATGAAAGGCAACTGAAGCATACACACCTACACTATCATGAGATGGAACCACCTTAGACAGATATAATAGGCTAGGTAACGTTGAGACACAGGTGAGGTATTTTTTCTTCTTCAAATGCCAGCACATGTAATCTGATAAGAACCTGAAAAAGAGCATGTTTATTGAGAACAAACCAAAGTTTTTACGTAACCTCATTCATAGCTGCCAACTCGCACGTCTTCCGACATTCAGCTGCCGCTCAGATTTTCCACCTGTCGTGTGCTACTAGAAACGTGTCTTTTTCTCAAGGAAAACTATAAATAGGCCTATATATATATATATATATATATATATATATATATATATATATATTTTTTTTTTTTTTTTTGTATAGGCTATATATATATATTTTTTTTATATAAGCTTTTAGGGTGGACTGTGAACAGTTGAGACTGTGAACAGTTGAGACTTAAATATCTTGCGTGTGCAGCAAGCACAAGTTGTATGATTTTTGCTGTGCACATAGCCTAGTGTCCTCTTTGTTCGTCGAAATAAAAAGATAAGACGTTCACTTAATCACACTCCACAATAAATAGCTTATTATCCTTATGTGACTGTTAAACGTAAATGGTATAATCACAAACGTTATTCTGTGCCCCAAAAACTGGCATATTTCATGGTATTGTGTCATGCAAGGTCACGGCAAAATCTAGAGAAATGTGCGAGGTCGCCAGCGGGGTAAAGTTGAGACACACGTGTATCAACTGTAGGCTACCCCGCGATAGAGTTGTATCCTTGGCTTTGAAATCACCCTAGCTATGTGAACTGTTTTATATGGAAGCTTGTTTCCGCCACTAAATAAATAAATAATAATAATAATTCTGACTTTATATCTCGCAATTCTGAGAAATAAAGTCAGAATTGTGAGACAAAAAGTCGCAATTACCTTTTTTATTTTACATTCTGTTGCGGAAACAGGCTTCCATAGTTTTTGGTGAGATTTTGCAAGCTAAGCATACATTTTTTTTACATATTAGCTACACTGTAAGAGCCCTAACTTTACAAAATTACTTGGTGCCATGAAAAAACTTAAATATGTTTTTAATAATTTTTCAAAAACATGCTCAACCAAACGGTTGATTTGGCACATAATGGTTAACTGTCGCCCCCCTTTGAGAATGGACATTACGATGCACTATTAACACTTAAACTATTAAGTTTTAAATTTACGTTAAATCAAATATACTGTACTTAATATTTTTTCTTTTATATAAATAAAATAAAATATATATATATATATTTTACAAAATATTTTTACTATAAAATTACTAAAATCAAAGCCATATATCTAACCAAGTTGTGTTCCAAAGTTGATATCATTAAAATTGATGTTCCCTTGAGAATTTGTTTAGGCGTAATACCAAAAATGGCATACATTCCATTGAATTTAATTGTATGCATTCTGCTGTAACAAATTAATACATTTCTGTCAAAATATCACTTCTGTCACAAAATATGGCACCTTGAGACTCAGACCTTTCTGACAATGTGTTTTGTCAAGATTAGAAAAGGTTTTTTTGATCATAAATTATGATGGGCAATGAAAAAGTATGGCAAAGTATGTGTATGAATTCCGGTACCATTTTTTACCATTAAGTGACATCTCAACCATTTGGTATAGGCCGATATTTTAAAAATGATGGGATGTGTTGAAAAAAAAATACATTGAGTGTGGTTACTAGCGACATAATGAGATAAGAAATGCAAACAAAAAAAATGTCCATCACTTTTTTCTTGGAGCGGACTTTAAAGGGTTAAAAATGGGTGTCTCAACTTTGTCTCAACTGTTGAGACACCCATTTTTAACCCTTTAAAGTCCGCACCAAGAAAAAAGTGATGGACATTTTTTTTGTTTGCATTTCTTATCTCATTATGTCGCTAGTAACCACACTCAATGTATTTTTTTTCAACACATCCAAAAGCACCTTATTTTGATGAGCTAATTGTGGAAAATATAAACTACACATGGGTTATTATTGATTGTAATATAGCCTATATGCTACATATAATAGCCTAATTATGCCTTTTGCAGTGAAATGTTTTACTTTGAAAAAATGAAGAAGAAAAAAAGTCTAGCCTGATCTAACAGTGTCAGTAGGCTAGGCCAGTTGCATAAAAATAGGTAGTATGACCAACTTGTTAGTGGTAATCAGTCTTATTTTTCAATAACAAATTAGACCAATCTACGTTTTTATGTAACTGACTAATATACATACGTTATGAACAGTCTTAAAATATATGACTAACTTGTAAGACTAGGCTAGTCTTTGCAGTTTATGCAACAGTTGTGGTGAAGTGTTGAGTTCCAGCGAAGGGACTAGGCTACTAGGCTATTAGCCTTAAACTATAAATAATCAGGATAAAAATAAAAGATTATTTGCCTAGGTGAATTAAAGTTAGATTAATTACAATAAGAATCGCGAGAACAGCTTTCGATCAGGCATATACTGGGGTCCTAAGCTGGGACTCATCACCATAGACAGCTCATTACTTAAATGCAAATGGGACACCATTCAGTTATGCTCTATCTTTAATATATTTAGGCTATTTGAAACTCCCCCTGGCTCTGTTCTTGTTTAATATTTTGTTTCCTGTGTTAATTTGAATGTTCTTACTATTTGTAGCGTTAATATTTAATAAAGATTTAAAAAACAAACAAAAAAACAAAACAAAACAAAAACTTCACCACACCGGTATTTTATTTCCCCGAGAACTGCATCTCCCATGATGCAAAGTGAGTTCGGCGTCACATGTCTGACGTCAGAAAGCCGGAGTTCCGCGTGTTCGGAACTGTAGTCAATATCGGACGTTTTTATGTAATATGATGGAAAGTCGAGGAGTTTTATCGATTATATTCGACTTGGATAACACGCTGGTCGATACAGCGGGTGCAGGACGAATTGCCATTCAGAAGGTAAATGCATGAAGATGAATAATGCTCAAACTGACGCTTTTAAGGAAAAGCTGACAATATTTCTGGTGCTGTCTGTTTCTATGTTTTTTGACACATACATATGCTTTGACGTACTCTGAAGTATGTGGTTGAATTGAATCGCATAGGGGTCCCCACCATAAGTTTTTTGTAATGGTGCAATTCTATACAAAATATAAAATATATTTATTTGATCGTATGCAACAAACTAATTGTTAAAAAGGCTTAAAATCCCCCTGTTATTGTATCCCTTTAAACTCATCTTAAATCACCAAAATTACATAATTAAGCGTTTTTTCCATGAAAAAAATGATTCATGCCTTGAATGTAAATCTACACCCTTGCCTAGTTCCGCCTCCACTCACTCACACCAGCTCAGAGATCTACGTTGACTATCACACTTTGTCGTGATTGGTTACAAGGTAATTCGTGACGTCAGAAACACCAGCGATTTCAAACTGTTTTAAGGAGAAAAATAAAGTATAGCCTAAGTTTATACTTATATAAAATATAGAAAAAGCTCTGTCACCCATGGAACATTACTGTGTTTGATGAGCAACCAAAAGAAAATGCTGAGAAGAACGACGATTTCGGTTTGGGATACTGTATGTTGTTAAAAGCTAAGCTAAATACACCGGAGCCAGACCGTGAAGTGTTTTATTTGAGCATACAAACTTTAAAATCAACTCTAAATTCACCCGGTGGCAAGTGCAATGGTTTCAAAATGGGAGTAATATGATCTCCAGGACTCCATAGTCTATAACATGATTAACTAGGATTTGGTCCTAGTTAAAATTCTCACTGCAGAATTTCTAACATACCTAAGCTTATTTAGAGAATGCTTAGAAACTGCAGTATGAAGCACATTACAGTAATCAATACGGGGGAAACAACAAATAGCCTATATTAATTAGCTTTACTGCAACTGAAAGGGATAGCATGGGAAGGAATTTTGCAATAGTTTAAGAAAAAAAGTAAGTCTTTACAACATTCTGTACATGATGTCAAATGTCAATAAAGCATCAAAGATCACTCCCTCAATTTTTACTCAAGTACAGAACCCTCAATGATAAGAGGTCCAGCCTTATGGACCTCAGTTGTATCACTGTTTACTGTGTTTAGACAAAGAAAATGATTTTATCTTAGAAATACATTTAATGAGCAGCCTCACTTTGACCATGTTTACAATTAATCTGTGTCATCGGCATAAGAATGACACTTAATACCTAGAGTTTGTAAAAGTTGGCCAAGCGGGAATAAAATGACTAAAAAGTAGGAGGAGCAAATAAAACCAGTTTTGTAGCCAGAGCATTATTTAGCTGTGAAATTTCATCATCCAAGCATTTTTAGCCCTATTCAGTGAAACAATAAACCCAGGTTGAAAAATACAACAAAATGGTCAGAAAGACCAATATCAACAGGTCTAGTAGTAGGTCGAGTAGAGCCGTTTCTAAAAGGCTCTTTTGGTGTTTAGTGTACTGAATCTGAATGATGTTCTAGCTGAACTGATGTTGAAATGATGTCTACATATGTAGACCTAAAGATGGCCTTTTTTTTTTTTCTACGATATTGTTCCCAAAAACATTTTGGACACTTACTCAACACTTAAGACTGTATGAATGTCTTTTAATTAAAAAACAAAATAAAAATCCAAATTGTACTTTTTTTGTTTAAAAAATATGTCGATTTTATGATTTACGCTGTTCTTTATTTAGGTGCATGAGCTGCTGAAGTCGACACCTGTGCAGGAAAGCCACATTAGAGACATCTGTGAGTGCTATTTACGAAAGCTTCATCGTGAATCATTCGACCCATCAGAAGGAAAAACAATAGATAGTGTAAGGATCCATCACTGGCATGAAGCCCTACAGGAGACACAGGGCACAGATTCTGATCCGGATCTGGCCACCAGCTGCTACTACACATGGAAGAAGACGCGTTTACAGGCGCTGACTCTGTCTCCTGAGGTTCGATCTCTCCTGGAAGAACTGCGGAAAAATTACAAACTGCTTCTGATCACCAACGGCGATACTCAGACACAGTGGGAGAAGATTGAAGCTGTGAGATGTGAGGGTCTCTTTAGTGTGGTGGTAGTCGGAGGAGATCATCCTGAGCAGAAACCGGCGCACTCCATCTTCACTCACTGCTTCAATTCTGCAGGAGTTCTGCCACAGGACTGCATCATGGTGGGAGATTCTCTCAGTACTGACATCCAGGGAGGCATTAATGCAGGAGTGCGAGCAACCGTATGGATAAACAGTGACTGTAAATCTCTCCCGCAGGGCTCTGTGACTCCAGACTACACTATACCTAGTGTACTGAATCTGAATGATGTTCTAGCTGAACTGATGTTGAAATGATGTCTACAAAATGTAGACCTAGGGATGTACTTGAAATATGTGTTGTCTCATGTCAGGTAAAAAGTTTTTAAGGGAGAGTTCACTCCAAAATTTAAATCCTGTCATCAATTACTCACTCTCATGTAATTCCAATCCCATAAGACTTTCATTCATCTTTGGAACACAGATGAAGATATTTTTAGCGAAGTCTGAGAGATTTCTGTCCTTCCATTGAAAGTCTATTCACCTAAAACTCTGACGTTTCAAAATGTTCATTAAATGTTCAAGTCTTCTGAAGAGACACAATCGTTTTATATGATAAACATTTAATTTAGGCTTTTATTCACATATAAACATTGATCAGCGAACATAAACAGATGCTTAACTGTACTTGCTTGATGTCAGAATTTAGTATCGTATTATATTATGGTAAGTCCAATATGGCACACCTTTCTCTCTGTAACCTCATTGGACAATTTAAGTAGTGGAATAAATTAATCATGGGTGATGTATCGTCTTAAGGTATGGGTTCAGTAATCCTGCGAGCGGATGGAGAAAACACTGGTGATAAATCCGCCACTAGAATGCGCAGTTTGTGCATTAGCACAGGCTAAACATCATGATCGTTGCGTGGAGCGTTTTTTCTGCAAGTAAAGATTATATACACTATAAACACCATGATTGTGTTAAAATTTGACATGGCAAGAAGCATGCTGTTTTACAGTGATGTTGTTCTGCCTCTCCATTTGTAATCAGGGTTGGGTATTGTTTGAATTTTAGTGATTCCCCTTTCCGATTCTGCATATCGATTCCGATTCGCATCGATTCCCAATTTCAATTCCAATAAGGTAAAAAAAAAATATATATATATATTTTTAGTCTTATTACAAAACATTTAATCGTAGCAAAATCAACTAGCCTAACTAATATAAATTAATATAGAAGTACACACAAAGTAATAATAAAAACGAATAAATACAACTGAACAGAGATATGATTGAAATGTAGTGTTTTAAGATTTTCAGGTATTCAGGTACAGAAACTGTAATCAAATGTAAAATAACACTGCATGCACTTTATAAATAAAATATACATTTTCTCTTTATCTTTTGTTGTTTGATTAACATTATTATAGAGATGGCAACAATAATTTTAGGCTGCTATCACTTTAAGACCTGCACGGATTCAATTAATATACTGTTATGCATTTTTTTTTGTGAACCATTTACGTTATCTTAAGCCGTAACCGCATGTTTACGAGAATATTTTGACATTTTTGTGTGTATTTTTCTGTTGAAGTGCAACAAGATGCAGAAGAGAACTCAGTTCAGTATTGCGCACTATTCAGTATGAGAGGCGGCTTTCTGTGTGTGTGCTTTGGATGTGCGCACAGCACAGAAAACAGAGCGTTAGTCTTGCACTTGAATGGTTTAAAATCACATTAAAATAACTTTTTGTGAGGGCACACGCTTTGGATGTGTGCAGCACATAAAACAGTGTGCGGATCTTCTTGCACTTGAATGGATTAATAAAGGCCTTCTGAAGAAAAGCGATGGGTTTTTGTTAGAAAAAAAAATCTTTATTTAAAACTTTATGAACTAAAATAACTAGCTTCTGGCAGAAAACTAAGGTAGTTCTGATATTGGTGCCTTCCCATTTCCATACATTGTTCTAAGAGTGATGCAGATGGTCGCAGTACTTGTGTCCTCGGTACATGGTCCAACATTAAATGCGCTTTTGTCTGAGTATATGCCCCAATGAATACAATAGTGTGTTCTATCAACTGCTTGTTCATATGATATGATGACTATCTTGTGATGGGCATTGACTTCAATGCTGTGCATTACACATAGTTGCAACGTGTGTCATATATGGCGATTGAGAAGTGAGATCAGCTCTCCACAAATCCTATTATCTGCTCACATCACCTGCTGTATCCATTGTATCCCATTTATAGATAATGCTGATATATTACCTCTTCTTCTTTCAGACCACTCCCCAGTAACTTTATCTTTTCTCCCATTTTCTGTTACCTCTGGGAGTAAACATTGGAGATTAGTCCATGATAACGAATTTCTATCACAACTGCGTACCTCAACGGATACAGAGCAACCATGTAGTTGAATCTGCTTTACTAACAAATTACTCTGTTGTGATTGTTTTTTTTATTGAATTGGTCAAAAAGAGACAGAATCAGTTTCAAACCCAAAGGGGAATTAAAGCTTGAAAGACTTAAATCAGTGAAATTATTTACAGACATTCTTTGTAATAAAGGGTACTTTTAATGAAATAATGTTACTAAATATAATTATTAGTAATTTCAAACAATTAATGGGGGTGGGTTGGTGCTTCCTCAAAAGTACAAAAGATTTTGTAGAACCAAATGAACACAATGTCAGTCATAATATTGCTAATTGCTATTGATATGAAAACAGTCGACATTGGTGCTAATTGCTATTGATACGGAGATATTGTTGATGACAACTGATACAGACATATTTCATTATACAAATGAGACAAACACTCAAGCAAATAAAGCATGTTACCTTTTTGTTCACATTATACTGTCAGGCACTTTATTTCCCACGTATGCAAAGAAACTGAATACAGTCCAACAATTTTACTTGATTTCTAATTTGACTTTAATGTTCATTGCTGCAAGCTCTGCTAAAAAGTATCTGAACACATAAGGAACGGATACGGTCTCAATAGACTCGCTCTTATTGCACAACAAGCAGAATGTTTTCCGATGCCGTGTAGATGACCAATGAGGCGGTGGTTTTTCCAGAAGTGGGGAGAGCAGGCTGCCGCAATCTATGCAAACTTGCGCCACAGAGCGATCTGAGCAGTTAAACAGCCGGTCGTGAAGCAGAAACGACGTCCCGTGAGCCAGCAAAGCGTCCCGTTCCATCTCTCCGAACCGGATTCCTCCCTGCACGTTCCTCCCTCCCAGCGGCTGATTGGTCACTTTATCTCTCGCTCCCGTAGTTCTCACCTGGAACTTGTCAGAGACCATGTGACGCAAGCGCTGGTAGTAAACCACCCCGATGAAGATGTCTGCCTCGAGCTCCAAGCCGCTGATGCCGGAGTAGAGCCGCTCTGTTCCGTAGAAGTTGTATCCCGCGGCTTTCAGCATCTCGCCAAAGTGCTCCAAAGCCGAGCTTTCCTCTGAGAACTTGAAGGGTGTGGCGTCGTGAGACAGGCCGTGGAGGGACGCGGATTTTCCAGCCATGCTCTCGATAAGCATCCCGATGGTCATTCTGGAGGGGAAGCCGTGAGGGTTGAACAGGATGTCCGGACTCATGCCGCTCTCAGTGAAGGGCATGTCCTCTGCGGGCCACAGGCGGCTCAGGATTCCTTTCTGACCGTGTCTGCTGGCGAACTTGTCACCAATGGTGGGGTTCCTGGGAATGCGGTTTGTGATGCAAATGTACTTGAAACGGCCAGTGCCGGTGTCATTGCTGCACACCTTGATATTGTCCACTATGCTGCTCTCCTGGTACCTGAGGAGAAATAGGTGTTCAAAAATCAATGCTGCAGGGATGACATATTTTTGTAGGCCAAAACCCAGAAATTAGGTTAATATTGGAGTACTTCAGGTCCCATTGTCCTGAAGTCAATAGGTTTTTTTAATGGGTTTTTGATTAAATGCCTGAACTAAGGTCAGTGGTAAACACAAGATCAAGATATTCTCACAATTTATTCTACGACCCCAAAAAAGAGAAAACAAATCTGCAGGAGTCTTTACATCGGCACTAAACATTATGATACAATGTATCCCATAAATAGATTGAAGTTTGTACATTGTCTTTTTGCCTAGTGATAAAGAGCATTTAAAATTAGAATAGCTAATAATTATTCTACATTTTACATTCAATAATAATATAATACGTTTTTTAACATTTCCTCAGTAAAATTTGAGCAGTACTTGGCTATGTCAGTAAAGCAGTGTTAATCGTACAAAAATAAATGCAACAAAAATATTAGTTTTTCTGAAGAATAAACTAGAAAGTAGTTTTTTTTGTGAATATCTTTTTTTAATAATTGAACTTGTTTTGCACTGTCGACTAATAGTATTTCTATCACATTAGAGAATTGTTGTTGTTAAACTTTTAAGCCTTATTTTTCATTGAAATAAAGCTGAAATAAAATAAAAATAATAATACAGAAAACTTGGTTGCCTTGACAACTAACTGATATAAAATAATTTTAATTTGAAGTACTAAATTACTAAAACTGAAATAAGTTATAGCAAAAAAAAAAAAAAAAAAAATATATATATATACACAGATATATATGACAGAAACACATAATAAAATGACTAAAACCAAAACTGTAAATAAGTATAAATGCTATATTTAAAATATTAATAAACACACTAATAGTATAAAAACAATATTAAAATAACACTGAAATAGAGTAAAATTAATGACTATGATGAATCCATTAAAGGACAAGTTCGGGATTTTACACTTAAAGTCCTGTTTTAGGATCGTTTCTGATGAAATAGAACGGTTAAGATTGAAATTTGGACAAATGCTGCTGTCCCGAGAATTTTCGGTTTCTGTGTTAGCCAACACCACCTCCACAATGGTTTCATAGGGGCACTGGAAGAATCATTCATAAAACACATTAAACTTTACTTTACAAAGACGTGAAACTCACGAGTGGTCTGGGTTGTTCACTGATATGCTCACACAAAAATCGCTGCAAAAGATGCTTTCCAACAGGTGTTTTACCATTCGTTGTAAAACTGTGGACCTATTTTTCCAAACGCCTCACAACCGGACATTCTTTCGTTGAGAGCTTGAATAATAGACACTCCAGCCCAGTTGGTGGCGATAATGCACCTTTGCCAATGTTTGGATAGCATAGCCTACGATACTGCGACTGGACGTTTTGTAGCCATTGTGGAGGTGGGGGGGTGCTAACAGAGAAACCTAAAATTCTCGGGACAGCACCATTTGTTCAAATTTCAATCTTAACCGTTCTATTTAATCAGAAACGACCTTAAAACAGGGCTTTAAGTGTAAAATACCGAACTTGTCCTTTAAAAGGCAATTTGACTAAAGCAAGTAACTGAAGTAATGTCTTACCTGAAAAAGACCACACGACTCTGGCCGGTATTTAGATTGATGTAGCTGTAGTAAGGGTCTCCATACTTCAGCACGGAGCCAATAAATGGCAATCCATCTGCATCCAGTTTGCCCAGTACTTCGGTGTCACCTGGCTTTACTCCAAACACAATGCTGTCTTCACCTTTGACCTTTTTGTTCAGATCTATGACATCAGTCTTATAAACAAAACCATGAGCAAAGCCACGCTCCCATGAGGACTTATTGACTATCTGGAGAAAGTTAAAAAGGATGAACAATATTAACAAATGCAAAAGAACGTTTCGCAATGTACTAATGGGAAACTATGCTTACCATAGCATCTTCCATATCGTAGCCAGAGTAAGAAATGACAGCCACTATTGCGTTTGTGCCAATAGGGTAATTGTCCATGTTGTAGTGGTCGTACATCGCGGGTCTGACCAGAGGACTCTGGGGGGTCTGCAGACGGTACAGTTTATTGTCGGATCGTTCCTGGTACGCATGCAGTGGGAAGCCCATGGTCTGTTTACCTAAGACAGGATTGTGTCAAGTAAGTTGCAGCTCAAAGTTCATTTGTTTTATGATATTTGTAGACATGTTATGACAGAAAGTAGTTAAATGAAGTGAGGAAGTCTTACTCATCTGGCACTGGTACATGTTTCTTGGGCTCTGGTTGTGATCAGAGTAAGGGATGAATTCTGCAACAACGCTCAACATGCTGTGAGGAAACAGCTCTTGATGTGTGGTTACTCCCTCCTCCAACTCTTCCTCAAAGATGCCCACATTCAGGTACGCCTGATAACAGAAATGAGTGATGAACACTGCCAGCCCACTTTTTTTTCAGTGGCTTTGGTTCCAGAAGTATTTTTCCCATGGCGATTTCAAAAGAGTCTTTGTTAGAGTTATCATCAAAAAAACAAACCAACCAGCTACGAGGTAAATCACACCATTACAAACGTTGATTTGAAGCAAAAAAGTAATTCAAAATTAGACGAAAAGACAAAGGTTAAAGACTGTGTACTTAACTGCTTTAGTGAGGGAAAGAACTACAACATCTCTTTACAATGCGAGCAAGTCACTTGCACAGGTGACCAAATTTCATGCTGGATGACTAAAAAGTTTATTTAATTAGCTAATGGCTAGTAAATTGCATGATTTCAGTGATCTGTGTTTGAGTTAGAGGCAAAAAATAAGTTTAGCGCAGATATAAGTTCCATTGCCTGCTGAGCTTTACTTTGCTTGTTTGAGAGCGCCCTCTGTCGCTTTCTCGCACACTCACTGTGAGAAAAAGAAATAGGCTTACACGCTAAATCTAAATGCAGGTCTTGATAATAAGGACTGCCCAATAGCCAAGAGTTGACAGAACTGTCACTGTCCTGATTGGGCATCATGAAAGTTTATCATTGGCACGTTTTTAAGCCTTATCAATTTAAACATTCAAGCACAAATTTTAATTTATTTGGGGTCATTGCTAGGACATGCTAGATCAGAACAGGCTGAAGGTATGTGCCAAGTAAACAAAAAATAAATCAGAAATGTACAAAGGAAATATATATGACTTCTGCAGGTTTTCAAGCCAACCAAATAGGTTTTCACTAATTATCAGGAGTTTCAACAACTTTTCTACAACAAATTTCTCACCTGTTCAAAGGTGCCAATAAGCTCCTGTTTGCCCAGGCCAAGGTTTCGGACAGGCCGCACCATGCGACAGGGTGTGGTGAACAGATGGAGGCCTGGGTACAAACTGGCTTTACCCGTCTGAGGAACCAGAATAATCTCAGTCCAGGGTGGCACTTTTTTCTCTCTCAGCACCTGCAGATGACACCCACATTCAAATTGATATGCTAAAACCCTCAACATAACTTGATCAAGGATAAGAAAACCACATAAATAAACTAAATCATTTCCCACCTTAAATCTGCGGAGAGAATCGATGACTGAGGGCGCCACTTCTTTTTCCACCCAGCCAATCATGGCCCCGTCCAGTATCACAGGATAACAGTCTGAATAAGGCTGACTGGGGCTACCGTCAACAGCAGTCACACCTGGTGATAGATACAAAAAGTTAAGTGAATAGACAATTAATATCCTATTGAATTGGATATTCAATTCACTTCACATTTATTTATATAGCGCTTTTCACAATACACACCGTTTCAAAGCAGCTTTACAGAAAATACATTAGTCCACATTACAATTTAGAGTGATCTGTTTTCAGAGGTGACTGTCTAAGTTATTTATTTCAGAAATTTACATATACAAAAATCACAGTTAGCTAAAAATGTATTAATTTAAACAATGTAATAATTTAAGCTCATTGCTCATTGAAGTAATGAATACTTGTTTTTTAACAAATGAAAATGACATTTAGAAAAATGTAGCATTGGTACATGTTGATTCAGAGTTTGCATCATCTGAAGTCTTCGCAGGATATTATAGGTAGGGCTGCACGATTTGGGGAAAACAATGTAATAGTTTAAATATTGGAATTGCGCTTGAAATGCTTTTTTTTAAAGCTCCAGGTTTGTTGTGCATGCTAAATAATTACACACAAATGTATGTATGCATGTATATGTATGTGTATATATATACAATTTAGTTTTTTACAATGATCCTTATCTAACTATCTTACTAAATAAAAACAGACAAAATAAGAAATAATTTACTGTAAAAAAATTAAGAAAATTTTTATTTTGTAGTACTGAATTGTAACTAAAATTACAATACAATAATTATGGTCTTTATTTATGTTCAGTTTTTTTTTTTTTTGTGCGAAGTGCAGGGAGACCCTAAAGCTTCTCTTTGTTGACAAAGTTTAGAAGTTCTTTGTGAAGATGGTTGGTACATGTTGTGTTCCATGTTGTGTCATGCATGACCAAAACTCAGAGGAGATGCAGATATTGTGTTTTACGCATGTACTGTGAACAGAGCCACTCTGAGACACTTAAGATACTGGATTGTGAGCTGCTCGCTTGTAAAAACAATGCCACGCTTCACTCTGAAACATGCAGCACATTTATTTATTTAATTAAATCACAGTCTTTGCAAATTGATAATTGCACCAACTATATTGAGATTTTGGTTTTATTTCGACTAACCATGCAGCCCACCAGCCCTAATTATTGGCATTTTGGTAGAGCCAACTGATGATCTTGTTTAACAATGATAAGATGTTATTTACCCAGAGAGCAGAGCAGGGCAGGCAGGGTGGTTGTGGGATGCACCTGTGCCACAATCTCACATTGGGCTGTCAGGTGGTTCATGAGGCCACATGGTTCTCCGTCAGGAGTGTGTACCGGACACAGGAAACCCCAAGACTCTGGCAGCAGCTTCCGCACACTTGTGGTCCTCATCTTAGCGAAGGCGGCTCCTCTGTGCACGCAGCGAAAATGAGACAGGTAACGGATGTAGTTCAGCTTATCCGCCACGACACACAGTCCGCTGTTCTGCAGCATGCCCAGACCTGGGGTTAAAAAGACAAATGCTATCAATTGATGCACATGGAAAGCCTGTGACCGCACATCAGTTCTGTGACTTCATTCTGTATTAATGTGGCAAGTTACAATAGCAGTTTCATACCCGTCCTGGACTGGAGGTTTCCTGTGGCTAACATATATTCAAAGGCATTGGTGAGATCTGTAGCCATGTTGAAGATTTTGGTTAAACCATTTGTGGTCAGCTCTCCCAGCCTTTCACTTTTCTTTTCCAAGACCCTTTTAAACGACACCAGCCAGCCTGCCATTTTCTCCTAAGGAACATTCAGAACATCTTTGGTAATTGTTTTTTGTAATGTGCTGCATTTAGCAAATTTTTTTTTTTGCACTTATGGTGTATAGGCTTTTATTCAGTAAAGGCAAATTTCACACCACATGACAGACGGCAATGGAGACGTTTCTGCCGACTGAACATGCGGAGTCAGCGTTAGAATGTCACATTTATAATGTTACAACAAGTTTCTATTTGAAATAAATGCTGTTCTTTCAAACTTTCTATACAAAAATGAATCCTGGAAAAAATGCATCAGTTTCCACAAAAATATTACACATCACAACTGTTTTTAACATTGATTATAATAAATGTTTCTTGAGCACCAAATCAGTGTATTAGACTGATTTCAGAAGGATCAAGTGACACTGAAGACTGACGAAGAAAATTCAGCTTTGCCATTACATGAATAAATGTTATTTTAAAATAGTTATTTTAAATTGTAACAATATCTCTTGCTCAAATAAATGCAACCTTGAGCATAGTCAAAAGCATTTTAAAAATCTCACCAAGCCCAAACATTTGAATGGTAGCGTTTATGAAAGGAGCATTGACATGAGTGTGCAAGAAAGACATGTGAACAGATGATAAAGGTGATCTTACTTTCATGAACATGAGGTAGAGCTGGCCTGGTGTGAGAACTTCCTGGAACATCAGACTGTCAGGGTTCTCCTCCATACACTCCTGTTTGGCAAAACTGAAGAGCTTCCGTGTCATCATGCACAACACGTAGAACTTCTCCACATTTGACTTTAGGTGAATACACAGACATTCACTGCAAACAGAAGAATAACACTGTAAAATGCCACATTTGATAAAATGTGTTGATGTGTATAAATATTGAAATGCAATTATTATTTTTCGCCATATCATGCAGCTCTACTTCTAACAAATCTCACATAAAAAAACATCTACATTAGCTGATATTATTAAAGTAAAAAATTATATTTAACAATCATCCAACCCATATACAGTGCTGGTCAGAATTATTTGCCCCCTTGGTAAATATAACCAAAGATGGCTGTAAAAAATATATCTGCATTGTTAATCGTTTTGATATTTTATATAAAAAAAAAAATCTAACCTTTTATAGAAGTAAAAGAGTTGAAATTGGGGGGGGGGGGGGGCAATTATTAATAAATGTGAATTAAAAATAAATGTGAAACAATTATTTCACATTATGAAATAATTGTTCCCAACGTATTTTGGAGAAAAACATTTATTTGCCCCCTTTTATTAAATACTTTTTTGCAACCTCCTTTTTCCAAGATAACAGCTCTGAGTTTTCTTCTATAATGCCTGATTAGTTCAGCCCACGCATGTTCTATAGCAGGGGTTTTCAAACTTTTTGTGTGTGTGGACCACTACTTGTAATCAAGAATTTTCACGGACCACCTCATAATACACAGAATAAAATATATCTACACAGAGTCCTTCCTGAATTAATCCGCACCTCTAAATAGGCTTACTAACATCAAAACTATAACTGGTCATCACATCAGTACAACAGCTTGTTAAAAGAAAGTTTACTGCACACAACGGCTGCCACTTATTTAATTTATTTACTCAAGCGCCCGAGGGCATAATCAGGTTCATTTCAGGGATGCAAACATGTATGGTCAAAAAAGAGAGAGCTAATCGAAGCCCTCGCCCCGTGGCAAATATCCAGATACTTTGCCGCCAACCCCTGTCACTCCTATAGGCACATATAGTAAAGTGAAATTCAAATAAAGTTTTAACAAAAAAGGTTTTATAAAAAGATAAACCTCACATATTTCAGCCTTTAAATCATTTTTATAAAAAGAATGAGTCAAAAAAAGATAAATTACTTGACATTTACATCTATGCACATTAGCTTATCTTTTATTATTAGCTAATAGTAAAATTCGGTCCGATTTTCCCGTGCCGTCTGTCGTTGCTATGCGCGCTCTCCACAACTTAGATGTGCTTAGTAGCTAATAGATTTCCACCACCGAAAAACGCTTGCTGTAGCTCTGCTACAAGATTTATTTACGGAGAAGAGAAAAACACCCGTAGTGTTTGGGTGCACGTGCATTCTTGCATTCTTCATTGACTGAGCTTTCAATGTTTACGGAAAGGATTAAGCTGATTTGTTTGTTCTTGTCACATGAACTGCGGTGCGTTTGCAGCATTATGAAAAGTTGAGGTGTTTTCATCTCGCTGCGCCTAAAAAAATGACTGCGTCACTTCAATTATGAGCGCACTTGCCGCGCGCCTACATGAAATAATGAACTTGAGAGCGCAAAAGACACGATATGTGAACGGACCCTTGACGAGCTACCTCCAATCGAGCGACGTGTTGGAGACCCCAGTAAAAGATACGCAGCAAGAAGAAACACTAGCGTTTCACGCTTGCGCGCATACTGCTGCTTTGGCGTGTAGTGTTCTGATTTGCTTATTTCCTTTTTACTTGTTTCGTGGAGGCAATCCAGAATTACTGTTGGTGAAATTATAATCAGACAAATATTTTATATAATGGCAAATCTATTTGCCTCTTCAGAGAACGTTGCTATCCACCGATCCATGTTGTGGTTATAACGGCACTGAACTTGAACGTCACGGCCGAGCACCACTAGCCTATTTTAGTAATCACACAATAACCTGACAATTTAATTTAAATTTTATATCAATATAGGCCCATATTCTTGTTACTTTTTATTTTTTTTATGGGGATTCCTGGTAAAATGAAGGTAAAAAATATTATTTTATATTTTATTTTGCCTTTCCACGGACCACCTGCAGTACCCTCACGGACCACTAGTGGTCCGCGGACCACAGTTTGGGAACCACTGGTCTATAGGGTTCAGGTCTGGGACTGGGATGGCCATTGCAGCAGGTCCTTGGTTTTGTGCTCAGTGACCCATTTTTGTTTTGATTTTGATGTTTGTTTTTGGATCACTGTCCTGTTGGAAAACACAAACACGGCCCATTATAAAATTTCTAGCAGAGGTTGTCAGGTTTTGATTTTTTTATCTGTTGGTATTTGATCGAATCCATGATACCATGTATCTGAACAACATGTCCAGGACCTTTTAAAAAAAAAAATTTTTTTTTTTTTTTTTTTACAGCCATCTTTGATCATATTTACCAAGGGGGAAAATAATTCTGATCAGCACTGTACATCAACAAAATGGCAAAAAACAACAAAAAACCAGTGTAGGTTCTGTAACACCTAGGACTTACTCTAACAGGAACTGAGCACACTGCTCATGAGTGAACCACTCTGGGAGGTCGAGTTTGACCCGGAAACGCTCGCCCAGGTAACTGAGCACCTTGGCTTTAGTTGTGCAGCCCTGGTCCATGACCATACGCAGAATTTCTGAGATACAGCTCTTAAAGAAAGAGTTCTCCTCTCGACCTTTAATCAGCTCCTGGTAGATCTGGTAATCTGAGAAATCCACTAGAGCCTTTTGGGGTGAAAGGAAAGGCATTTGAAACATTAAATTCAAAAGTGATTATGCACCTGCACCAGTACCTAATTATTAAAAAACTGATTCTGATTGGTCAGTCGAACTGGACAAATATGTTTGTATAATGACTTCTAAACATTGTAAAGCAGCAGAACAACTGTACTTTTTGTTCCAGTGACTGACATTTATATGCATGCAAATATGAAGAAAACGTTGTTTTTTTTGTTGCAGCGTTTCAAAGTTCAAGTTTTGAACTGCAAATTTGTATCACATAAAGAGTAGACATGACCAACAGAAGATCGGTACATCATGGCGTACAAACTTTGTACAACTGTGGAATATATTATTTTAGGAATTTTGCATTCTTGGAATTATTATCATTTAAATATGCTGCAGAGTGTGACATCACATGACTGCTGCATCGTCTGAAGTAATTGTGCGTGCTCAAAATGTAACTGTCCATTGTCCCAGGCCACCGACAACTTCTCACATAATAAAACAACTTAAACATTAGGATGCAGGATATATTGATTGAGTTTATTTATTTGGAAAGTTGTTGTGTAATAAGCGGTGTTGTTATTAAACTATTACAAATCATTTTTGGTTATTGAAATTAAGCTGAAAGATAATTTTAGATGAAAAAATAAACATGAATTAGAAATGTGGCAACTAACTGAAATAAGTTTAAGGTGAAGAACTAAATTAATAAATCTGAAATTAAAATATATTTATAAAAATGACACAAGTAGAATTATAATGATAAAAATTTAAAGTCCCCCTGTAGTCCATAGTTTTATCCCTTATTAAAACTAACTCATCTTTGATCACCAAAATGACATATTTAAGTGTTTTTTCCTTGAAAAAAATTTGTCATGCCTTAAAATAGCTTGAATGTAACTAAACCCTTGAAACATTTAGTAAATGCGGTTATATGAATATGTAAATTAGCCTCGCCTCCACTCACTCACGCCGGCTCAGAGATCCACTCATTGACTTGATTGGTTACAAGGTAGCTTGTGACATCAGGAACACCGGTTTCAAACCGTGTTTTTGAGACTGTCTTGGTTCACTGGAGTTTTAAGGAGAAAATACTCAGCAATGGTGTTGACTTATTGAATTTGTACATGGTTTGTGTTAAGCCCTATTAAAAAACACCACATAGACATAAACAACATCAAAAACTTGATTTTCACCACAGCGGGACTTTAAAATTAAAATAAAACCTTAAAATATAAAAATAAATTTTTATTTTCATTTGATGGGGTAGTAACATTTGTTTTACCTAATTGTATGCACACTATGTATTTGTGTTTTTACAATGGGGTAATTTTGATGTGTATGGGTTTACACACAGCACAAGAACGCTTGACTTCATCCTTGAATATAATTTACAAAAAAGACAAGTAAACAAGAACAGAACGCAAAACATTACTAAATTAATCTAATAATCTTTTTGGATTAATTTGCATATTCAACAAACAAGCTAGTTGATTAATTTTTGTGTGGGAAAACCAGCGAGAATGAGTAAAATGTTGCTCAATAACCACAATCCCGCGCCAAAATTCAAGCCCTCATTGATGCATCTTAAAATATATCAAGGTCAAGGCCATTGTTTTGTCTCAATAGACACACCAGTAATGTTTTTTTTTTAAGGCACGTTTATAAAAGCTACTTAAATACCCTAATTTACCTAAGGCCTTATCCTGGCTTAATGATCTAAGCCCTGTCTGTGAAATGGGGTCATATAATACTAAAATAAACGTGGTAATAAGTAGGGTAATTTCAACTGGTCATTATAACAAAAGAAACACCTTTAGGATGATTTTGACAGTTTCTAAAAAAAAATTAAACAAAAATATTTTACCTTCAGCGCAAAGCCCAAGGGAAGAAAGAACAGCTCTTTCTGGTAAATGAAATTCACCATCACTGTTCCATTTTCCAGGTAGTGTAGATTCATATTAATGGCTGTGTGTTCGTCCTTTACACAGTGCATTGAAAGACCTGCACACAGTTAATACTGAAGTCAATCTGTGTATTTAATAAATCCTATTTCAATCATTCATTCCGGAAAAGATGCAGCACTCACCATACTGAGTGTAGCCCTGTCCTCTGCTCTTAAACTTTGGTCTTGATATAGCGATGGGATAGTTCCTCCTCGGCATGATCAGAAGACGAATCACCTTCTCTATGCCATTCACCACAAAATAACCACCCATTTCCTACCGGTAAAACAAGAGTAAGTGTCATTTTATCCAAAAGACAACATGATGGTGGCGCTACATGCAGTTCTGTGACTTGTGATTTATACCTCAGCTTCCTCGTGATGCTTGATGAGTTCCTTGGGTGAGAGACCATGAAGGTTGCAGAGTTTCGATTTGACCATGATCGGCACCTGTCCCAAAGACTGTTTGATGATTCCTTTGGGAACACCATCAATAGACCAGCTCACGTCAGCCTGTGAAAACACAAAACACTGACATCAGTGGTCGTCAACTGGCTTGGCTCCAGGACCCAGACTGGATATCAAGCAGTGACCCAACTAGTCTCAGCCTTAGAAATAACGATTGGCTGAACGTCCGATGTGTAAGGCACACAAAATGGGAAACACTTAAGGAGTTCTACAGGATTTCCAGGATTTTTTAACGGTCCAACAAGCCGTTGTGATGCTAAACCCCATCATGACATGGATTTAGTTACTATGATTACCACGTAGTAGTGACGCACTACATGTAAATTATATTCTCTGATGTATTTTCCTGTCAAAAATGTTTTCAAAGTTCATTCGGAATTATTCAGTCTTTAAGAATGAGCAGAATCCACTGCCGGTTTCTCTTGTAGTGGGCGGAACTAATGCGCAAACGTCCATCTCATTGGCTAGTGCTCGCCTATTACTGTCCCTGTTTAAATTTCAGCAAATGAGGATGAATGCAGATAAAGTGATTAATATTCATTAACCCAGCAGCTCATCAATCCTTATGCATTTTATACTGTTATTAGTAGTAGAATTAGTAGCAGTAGTATTATCTTATCAGTATTATTGTATTTTTTTTTCTACACAAACACTGACCAACAATGTCTCAAGCACCACACCCAGGCCTAAGTTCTGTTAAAATGACAAATACGCATTCATACATTTTCATTCATAATGGTTACCACATCTTAGTTCTAATAACTAAAGTTTCCATAATAAAGAAATGCTTGATTTACTGATGTAAAGAAGTACTTTCAGAACATATCAAATATGAATGCATCTTAAATGTAAAAAAAAGAGGTGCCCTTTTTACCATGGTATGTGTAGTGGGTTGAATAATGTCAAAGCCACATACTCTCTCGCACACATGCGTGTGAGAAACAGCTAAGCGACAGCGAGCGCTGTAATTCACACCGGAGTTTATGGTACGTCGAATACTCTGCGCATCCATTGAGTTGAATTTAAATAGTGTGCTTGACGGAGAGCAAAATTCTCAAGCACTTAGTGTTCAAGGTGAGTGAAAATACATCTGTGCTAAACTTATACCGCACTTAGTGTCTAACTCAAACACTAATGATTTAGCATGAAAATTTAGTCGCATTGTAGAGGGTTGGTTCTTCAATTGCGGTGACAAATGGTTCCCCTAATTTGCAAAAGGGAAAATAAACTTTAAAAAACAATTTATTCTGTAGGGTGAAAACTATATGCCCACTGTTAAAAGTTTGGTTTTTTAATGCATATTTAATCGAGTTTAGGAGAAATTATTATTATATTGTGATTTAGATTTGTTATATTTTAAGAAAAACTTGTGTCATTAACATGTGGATTCCACAAGTACCAGATGTGGGCCGACACTATGTTGCTGTTTGGGATCTTTGGTGTGACAGTAATGAATGATACCCAAGAGAAGGGGAATTGTATTTGGACTACTTCATGCATTGTACTGTAAAGGTCATTGCAGGTGGTGATCGCTTAAATGAGTTCATGGTGAGTTGATTCTCCATTTCATAAATTGTGCAAAATTTCTGACAATTTTATGTGTCACACTTTTTTAGATACTGTGGTGTTACACTGATAACTAATATACACAGACAGGACAAATTCACAGAATGGGTTACCATATTTGGCATTCACGTCACATCACAATATTTCTCAAATATCCCCAGACGTTGAAACCATCACGATGAAAGCCTCCAAGTCTAGATTTGTGATCATTTGTCTGTGACATTTGTCACATGACTCCATTGTGACTCCACAGACAATATACAACCAGAAATGTTCTATTTTTATTCAAAATCAAAAACATTTATTTAGGACATTCATTATCATATAATTTTGGCACTCTTGCCAGGTATGGGAAAATTATCTGCTGCAGAACTGCAGCGTCCTTATAGACAGTGTAAGATATGTAGTCTAAGTCTATATTACATCTGTGGTGCTACTTTAAAGTTTATCTGCAATTTCTTTTTTGCAGAGCCATTTAATATTCTCATTTAAAGGTGATACCTTAAAGTGATTTTAACATTTTAGAACAAACACTAACAAACACAAAGCAACCAAAGACTATTTTTCCTTTTTTAAAATAAATTTTATTAGAGAAAAAAGTGGCCAAGATTCTTAAAAAAAAACAACTATATATTAGGGGTGTATCGATACCCTCATGTCACGATTCGATACATATCAAGATACTGATCATACTGAATGATATTATTGCGATACTCCAAGACATATGATAAAAGGTTAATTTTTTTTTACTTTTCATTAAAACACTATATGATATTAGATTGTGGGTGTAAATTAATAGGTTTGGACTTGATGCTGGTAACAACATGCACAGGACAATGGTGACAACAGAATAAAAATATTCATGATTCAGAAGCTGCAAATACAGAATTATTTTAGACGAATATGCTTGCACTCTGTCACTCACTAGATAGATTTAAAATAATGTAGGCCACTTTTTACTGACAACATAAAACATTTGTCATTATTATACATTATATTCAACATTGTATATAGTAGTTTAATGTAGTACTGACACTAAAACTCTGAAAACTAATTTGAATATACTATACACAATATATATTGTTGCATTGAGATATATTGTTGTGACACGAAATTGTCTCACACACACACAATAGCAAAACAGCAGTTGTTCTGCCAATATGACAATCAATTCACAATAATAACTCATAATCAATCCTCATGCTTACCACTAGCTTTCCCCTGTATGTACAGCGCCTGCCTCTGCACTCGGCAGGAAACATCCGCAGATCTCGGCTGATTCCTCCTTTAGGAACCGCTGGCGTGTGAATGATGGCCTCCACAAAAGACAGACTGACTCTGTTTCCCTTGTACAAGAACTCCAAAGGAGGAATGGCCTAAACACAAACATATTTACCTGTATAGCCAGCACTTGCATGTCACTGTCTATAGAGACTAGGTATGCATGAGTATGAGCATGTGTCTGCACCTCACCTCCACAACCCGAGATAATCCATCAGTAACTGCCTGATCAAATGACTCAATGTGCGCCTTTACCAGCTCCTGCACGGGGACGTGCTGTTTGTCTTTCGGCACACCGAACCCTGCCTCTGTCAAATTCTTTAAACTCGGTTCGGACTTTAGATCACACCACTTGGAGAGATCCATATTGCTGCGCACACACGTGTGTGATTGTCAACGTGATCTCGGTAGTAGAGCGTATAACTTCCTGCTACACAACTTCAAAATAAGAGTATTTTCTAATATATATATATCTCCCTTTATACTATTGTAATCCTCTGATCCTAATAAATCTCTCGATTGTATTAATTTGGACCATGATTTAGGATATTGTGAATTCTCGAAATCCTACATAATGCAATTATTCCTTCTCTTTCAAATGCAGTAACGTTACACACCATCAAACATCATACTTGTATTTTGTTTCTTTGTAAAGTGTAATGTATTATTAAGATTATTTTATAATAAATGGTTTAACCATAAATATGATCTTATAAATAGTGTATGTATACTTTCTGTCTTTTTCAGAACTTGGCTTATTTTATATTGAAAACGAAAGAAAACGTGCTAGAAATTTAGTAATTAAATCACTAAGTAATACATATTGTATTACACTTATTATTACACATTAAAATCACAGATACTTTTCTTTTGGACTGAGGACTCTTTTTGGTGTGTGATGATCACTCTTATTTCACGCTTCTCCGCACACATGCTCGAACTGAAGGGGATGTCAAAGTAAAAGTCCTACTTATGCGCAGTAACTCGCATTTTGCGTAAATACAGCGCTCAGTTAAGCAGATTGAACTCTCCACTTGGCCTTGAGGACGCTTGAAGATCTTTAAATTATGAGCAAACAATAATACAAACAGTAATAATTAAACATGAGCGCGTCAATCTCCTCCCATAAAGGTAACGTTAACTTAAAGATCTTATTGAAGATGTTATATAAAGGTGTTTTGTAGAAGTGTTGTAGAAATGTGCTATTTTGCTCAAACTGTGTGTGTATATTTATGGTCGAAATTTACGTTAGCAGTAAATAAACTAATGGAATAAACGGAAATGATCAAGATGTGATTTACAAACACGTTTCATGAAGTTGTTTAAATGAGCGTCTCTGGATGTATCTGTAACGTTATCTGTGTTTGCTTTTGCTCGCTGTTTACATAGAATTTAATAAACTCTGTTCGTATCAGGTTTCTATAAATAAAATATTGTTTCAATTTGACTAACATGGATATGGTTACTTTGACTATTTATTTAATACAGATTCAACGTTTAATGTTTCAAACAGTAGATGTGTCATTGTGATGTTATTGGAGTCACAGAACAACGTACAATCTTAGTAACAATTTTATGTAAGTTTAAGTAACAATATTAATATTAAAAGGCTTGTAGAATCTGTGGAAATCTTTATTTATTGCCTCAATTTTATAAGATTAATGTAAGTAGAAATTTATTAATTATATATTTTTTAAGTATTTGGACATATTTGTAACTTTATTATTATTATTCTTTCATCTTATGCAAGCATATATATAATCGCAGTAGAATGTCTGTATGGTAAGATCTCTGAATTCTGTCCTCCTCTAGCTGAGATCATCACTGCAGTGTCTGTGACGTTTGGAGCTGCAGCAGTGGGAATCCTCATCTACCAAACATTTTTCAACAAAACCAAATGTGTGAAACCTAAAGTGAACCTTGATCTGCAAAAAGACAACCCCAAAGTGGTGCATGCGTTTGACATTGAGGACCTGGGCGACAAAGCCGTGTACTGTCGGTGCTGGAGATCCAAAAAGGTGAGAAAGAACCTAAAACTTTTGACAACTTTGAACCATTGACTGTCAAAATAGAGAAACAGTAGAATCAGAAATGTGAGTGTTGATGTTCTGTCCATTTCCCAAAGTAAGTTCCTCCTGGAGAAACTGAAATTAAATGTCAAGTCACCTTTATTTATATAGCGCTTTTTTCAATACAGATTGTTTCAAAGCAGCTTTACAGAGATAACAGGAAAATAATGTTGTAATAATATTGTTAAATATAAAATTAAATGTTCCTAACTAAGCAAGCCAAAAGCCAATGGCGAAGGAGGCGAAGAAAGCGAAAAAGACTCTTGCAGATGCCATCTGAAACCAACTTTCATGAAATCAGGAGACATGTTTAGTATGTATGTAATACATGTACATCTGGGTGTGATTGATTCAAGGAGGGGGTTATCTTGAACCTGTCTGTTAGCATTCCCATTTCGATCATCCGGGGGCGGGTCCAACTGCCATTAACCTGCACCTTCAACAGGTCACTTGCAAACTGTCATTGTCTTTATTTATGAGTACTAGGTTGCTGAATTCTGTTTTTGTCAGTCACCTGAATCTTAAATTCTGAAATTCCATGAGGCTAATTACAGTGCATAAGTGAACACACCCATGCTAAAGTTGACTAAAAAGAGGAATAAAAAATCATCTTTTGGAAATTGATCTTAATGCCTCAATTAAATAAATGAGGAAAAATCCAACCTTTAAGGACACCAATTTTCTTTGTGAATTATTAATGTATCGTAAATAAATAAATGTTCTTCCTTAAAATACAGGTTGCAAAAGTCAGTACACCCCTATGTTAAATTCCCATAGATGCAGGCAGATTTTTATTTTTAAAGGCCAGTTGTTTCATTGATCCAGAATACTATGCATCCTGATAAAGTTCCCATGGCCTTTGGAAATAAAAAAGCCCCACATCATCCCATACCTTCACCATACTAGAGATTGGCATGGTTTTATTTCAGTTAGCCTAATAGCTGGTTTGATTTGCATTGAGAGATAATCTTATGGAAATTACACCAATTACAATCTCTAGTCCTCCTGAATTCTGATGGTAAAAATGGATGGCTAGGTATGGTGAAGGGTATGTGATGATGTGGGGCTTTTTTAATTCCAAAGGCCAAGGGAACTTCATCCCTTGCATAGGATGCATAGAATCCTGGATCCATGAAATAACTGGACTTTAAAAATAAAAATCTACCTGCCTCTATGGGAATTTAACATAGGATTGTCCTGACTTATGCAACCTGTATTTGAAGGAAGAACATTTATTTATTTACGATACATTATTCATTCACAAATAAAATTGGTGTCCTTCATATTCAACATTATATATAGTAGTTTAATGTAGTACTGACACTAAAACTGAAAACTTGACTTTTTTTTCTCACATAGTAATTGTTATTTTGGGTGAACTATACACAATAAATATTGTCACTATCCACGATACATATTGTTGCATTTTTGTATTCCGATATATTGTTACACCCCTAGTTGCTTCACCTCCATTCACAAATCCTCTCTCATTGGGATAGTAAAGTGTCCAGAATCAGTAAAGTGACTTCAGAATCTCGTCAGAAGTGGTAGGTCATCCTGGGACTTTTTGCCTACTGTTTATCAAATACTATGTATTCGGACATACTACTTTTTTGACGTACCGTTTTTCGCATACTATATAGTAGGGAAGTATTGGATTTCGGATGAAGCATCAGTGTTTTGAGACGCATACTTATGACTGCACATGCGCATTGGCCAGTCTAGCCTGAAAAATAAGCTTTTTAAAATGTTATATGAGCTTAAGAAACAACATTTATGAGACCGTTGTTGTCAGATGAAATTTAATTAAGCTTGGTGAACAGTTTTTGAGATTTTTATGTTTCCCCATTTAAAGAGACAGGAGCTGCACTTGTATGACTGAAATAACTGGTGTTTCAAAATGGCTGCTGAGTGATATGACTTGCCTTAAAGGGACTTTGATGGGGAACAGCGGTTCTGATTGCACATTTTACAAGATAAGAGATTTGTCAATGAAGCTCAGTACTGTTGCGCACCAAATCCTCCGCCATCGTCTTATCGGATATCTCGCTTTCAGTTTATGATTGTAGCGTCCGTTGTCCAACTGGTTTGTATTTTTAATAGAAAGGCAAAACGACATTGGGGACGGTGCCGCAGTGGCCAAGTAATGTAATCGGTGTACGGCCTAACAGACCAACGCAACAAGCCTAGTGGTGATGGTCACATTTTGGTCTCATGAGCAGTGAGATTCAGTGACATCAAACTTGTCGTAACACATCTGTAATGAAATTGTTTTCTCTGGTCTCTTCTTACAGTTTCCATACTGTGATGGCGCACATGCGAAACACAATCAGGAAACGGGAGACAACGTTGGTCCTCTGATCATAAAACGCAAGGAGGCCTGAGCAATTCCACTGTTCATGAAAGTCCACTCACCGCAATACAGATTATGTGTCTTCGCTTTACATGTGTGGCCGGGCTGCTGGGATTAAATGTGTGATTATATTATCCCGTTTTTGTGTGTTTAATCATATAGTGTATGCTTGACAGGTTCCAGTGATCTGCTTTCTGGGGTTGTTATTAAGCAATACATACTCATATCTATTTTCTCTTTTTATCTGCTTAGACTTTATGGGATGACTGATGTACAGATTTCTGGTTTAGCCAAAATCTCCTAAACATATTTATGTGCTTGAACACTGGTCACATTACTGTAGATGTACTACAGATTAAAACTTGAATAAAAACACATTAGTCTGAGTTTGAACTGAATCTTTGTTTGTTTTAAGCGATAAATATGAATGTGAAATGTGTATGGAAATCAAATGGCCACCTTTTCATTTGCTCTTTGTGTGTGTGTTGGCTGTTGAACTTCCCATGATGTGACCTTAACTGATCACTGACATTTAATGTATTTAAAGTGACACTCTCCTCTAATCTCTCTATTTTTTTAATCAGATGTCACTGAATCTGATAGGTACTGTTTTATGTCATTTAAAATCTAATTTGGTAGGCTATATCTGCTTGTGCAACGGCTAGATATATTTCTATAGCAGAAGAGAAAATGTTACATGAAGCTAAATCATGTTTTGATGAACATTTTCTGTGAAATTGTATCTCTCTTTCTCTCTCTCTCTCAGAAAAGTACACAGCACAAGTTTGATGTTTAATAAACAATGTCAAACTGACTTTCTGAGACTGATCTTGTGAGATTTTTTTAAATGAAACATTTCAAGATTCACAGTTTATCGATGCAATTCTTGCTGATCGCGACTTAAAGCAATTGAAAGTCATTGCATTATTTTAAATCCCCTCTTTAGATTGCGAATTTGATATTTAAATAAAGAGTTTGAAGTGTAAATTTAGTTAAAGACATTAGCTGAGTAAAAATTAGAAACTTCTACAATTAAAAATAGCGCGGACGGAAAGCTACAACGCAACCTGTGAGAACACCGACTTTGATTGGTGGACTGCGTGCTGACGTCACGTCCCATTCAGGAACCAGAACGCAACCTGTGAGTACGCCAACTTTGATTGGTGTACTGCGTGCTTACGTCACGACTCATTCAATAACCCGAACGACGCGTCGCGCTCCGGTAGTGTAGATAAAAACTAAGGACGAGTGAATGAACGAAAACATTCGGGGCTCCAGACGCCTATCTGATCAGATGAGAGAGGCGTTTTGATTTTAATTAACTTAATAGAATAACTGTCAGATATGGAAAATCATTTACAGAAGTTTTTCCAGTTTCCGTTCAACTTGGATAAGTTCACGCTGAACGTGTCTGCAGATGGTCAAATCATGGACTTATCAGCTCGAACGCTGGAAAAACTGGAAAAAGACAATAAAAAGAAAGGGTCAGTTGGCCTAAAGCAGGTGTTCTTGGATGGATGCGTGCCATTTTCGCATCAGGTGGCCGGGCATAAATTCGGGATCAATAACACGGGTCAGTTTATTAACTTCTGTAAAGTTCTTAATCATCATGTTTCTTAGAAATGCTGTATTAATGTTTGTTTTTAGGTTTTAGGGATTGATGAAGAAATGTGAATATCAGAGTTTAGTTAAGTTGTTTGGACTAAATTGGATTTCATCATAGGCTACTGTTTGGATTTGATTATGAACACCCATTATCAAAAAGTATTTACAGGACCTACTCCTATAAAAATGCTATAGTATCAAACCAATTTTATAGTTTTATAAACCAATCCAATAATAATCAAATGGCATCCTACTGGATAAATTGTAATTCCTACTGCAGTCTTTTGTGGAATAATGTTGGAATAATAAAGGAAACCGCAGATTGATCTATATAGGAATTTTCCAATCCTAAAATATTTTCTTTAAATTACTTCCTAGGACATTTTATCCTATGGTAATTGTTCGTTAGGATCTTGTAGGATTGTTGCTTTAAATTATGATAGAAATTCCAATAGGAATTCTGTACACATTGCTGTAAATAACTTTTTTTTCTGAGAGTAAATTTACTTGTGACCTGTGGAGGACTTTGCACAGGTTTTACTAACAGGGTTGGTTGAGTAATATGTGTTAAAACTATTAGATAACTAATTATAGTTTATTAAAGGGTCACAAGATTTGTTGTCACATTTGCTTAACATGGGATATCGTCATGGTGATTTCTATGAAAAGAAACAATTACCTTCTCTCTGCCAACAGTCAGATGACATCATTTCCTCTGTTGTAGTAACTATTATGTGTCATTTGTGGCTCTGTCATGGGGATTTTCTGAGTGAATGAGATGTGAGCTGTTATCTGATGGATTGTCAGATTGCCACTGGTCAGCACTTTGTCTTTTCTTGTGTTAAAGGAATAGCTCACTCCAAAATGAAAATTCTGTTTCACTTACCATCATGTTCCAAACTTATATTGTTTTTAAAAGGAGAACTTTTGATTAAAATAGCCTATATATTGTTATTACAAAATAATTTTATTCTAAATAAATGTGGTTCTTTTGAAAGTTCTATTTATCAAAGAATCCTGAAAAAAAAATTATTAGATTTCCACAAACATTTTAATCAGCACAACTGTTTTCAACATATAATAATTGTGCAAGTGCCGAATTGAGTTCTGCTCCGCGTCTTCTTGCGCTTGAAAATGGTTTGAAATCACTTTAAAATGCGCACAATCGATAAGCAGAATTGAAATTTCAATTTCATTACAAGTATCCGGCGATGCCTAACCTTAAGTATCTGATTTCAGAATTGGAATCGATTTTTGATACCCAACCCTAGTTACATGCTTCAAAGCAAAGTTCACTTATCAGCTGAGTTTGTTGGCACTTAATATAGCTAATTCTTATAGTGTCATATATGTGGCTTTATTCTCAGCCATTTATTCTCATTCTTATCTTTAAGTTTTCCTTCAGATGTTTTCCCGGCTGCCATAAAAGCATTCACACTCGAAATAGTCACAAGTTGTCAAGATGATAAAGTGCCGACAGGTTTTCAGTGTTTGGTTCACTATAATTGCACAGGTGTTCTGCAGCATCCTGATGGAACAATTCTGAAGCAGCTTCAACCTCCTCCGAGAGGCCCGCGGGAGATGCACTTCTACACACAGGTAATTTAAATCCACAGTACAATATCTATACAGCAGCGATAGTTGGATGCAAATAATGTCAGAGGGACAAATCTAAACCAAAATAACACCCTGAATACTTGAAAAAGCGCCTGACAGCCAAGCACAATACTAGGGGTGTAACAATATATCTTGCCACAATATATCGCAATACAAAAATGCAACAATACGCATCGTGGATAGTGACAATATGTATCGTGGATAGTTCCCCCCACTGTGTGAGAAAAAAATTCAAGTTTTCAGAGTTGAAGTGTCAGTACTACATTAAACTACAATGTATAATAATGCAATGTGGGAATATTGGGTCCTAATAATACCAAATGTCTAATCTTACCTGACCAGTAAAAAGTGTCCAACATTATTTGAAATATATCTAGTCAGTGAAAAAGTGCAAGAATATTCGTCTAAAATAATTCTGTATTTTTAGCTTCAGAATTATGAATAATTGTATTCTGGTCCCACCATTGTCCTTTGGTTAGCACAGAGTCCAAGCCTATTAATTTAAACCCACAATGTAATATCAAAGTTAGCATTTTAATCAACAGTACATTTTTTGTTAACCTTTTATCATATGTCTCGGAGTATCGCAATAATATCGTATCGTGAGTTCAGTATCGTGATATGTATCGAATCATGACTTGAGGGTATCATTACACCCCTACACAATACAGTAACTAACACAACTAACTAGCCACTCTTAACCCGCAGCACATAAAGTCTACTTTCTTATTTAATTGAGTCGCTGACTTTGTGATGTCACAATAGCACTACGCTATATTATGATTTTTTAATGATTTAAATATATTGTGCATCCTTATAAAACCCTATATATTGTTATATATTATTGTTATCCTTGGAATGTGCCACCTCCGGTACTTTGCCGGTTAATCAACACAGGTAAATTGCAATCGAGGAATCGAGTACTTTAATTTAATCGAGGAATTGACAGCCCTGCTTTTATTCAGCAAGGATGCATTTAATTGGTCAAAAGTGACAGTAAAAACATTTATAATGTTACAAAGGATATCTATTTAAAAAGATTAATAGTTTGCTCATAAATGTTAAGCAGCACAACTGTTTTCCAACATAGATAATAATAAGAAAGGTTTCTTGAGCAGCAAATCAGCATATTAGAATGATTTCTGAAGGATCATGTGACACTGAAGACTGAAGTAATGATGCTGAAAATTCAGCTTTGACATTACAGGAAAAAATTATATATTTCTTAAATATATTCAAATACAAAACAGTTATTTTAAATTGTAATAATATTTCACAATATTACTGTTTTAACTGTATTTTCAATCAAATGAATGCAGCACTGGTGGGCAAAATAAATATCTTTTTTAAAAACATTCTACTAATTCTACTAAAACTATTCTTTCCAATTTACCAATAATTTACCAATTTACTAAAAGTTGCACTACTGGTTTCAGAGTAAAGGCACATGTCTCTTTTTTCCCTACAGGTATATGCCAAAGACTGCACAGACACAAGACTGCTGGACCTCCAACAACATCTTCCCAGGTTCTACGGCACATGGGTGCCACGGGAGTCGCCACATGGTGAGATAAGTTTTCATATCAAGATGTAGATGTCAACATGAAATAACATCTGCAACCCATTTTACTTCCATAATCGTATGTATTTAAGAACAAAATAGGATATTGAACAGGGGTGGAGCAAGTTGTTACGCTCTGATAAGATTATGAAGGCAAACATTTGTTTTATTTGGAATAATATGCACAGATGAATCATGCACAAGGAACATTGATCAAATGCAAGGTAAAATGCAATTTCATGTTGACTTTAAATTACTAATGACGTGTTGTGTCACAAGGTAGAACTCAGCAATCCTGTACATTAAAATGGTTCCTTTAGCAGTCAAGCTTGAAGGTCAGCTCTAGTTAGTGTTATCTATGTTTGGCAAATTTAGAGGGTTGCTAATGAGTTAATAATTGATAGATGGTTTGGTATGTGGTATGGGGTGTCATACAGCAGTGATATATTTTTTTTTGTAAGCTTATTAAAACGCTCTTATCATCATTATGCCTGTTGCCATGTGTCCAAAGTACATGTGCTTTACAGTGTGTTTGTTTAGTCTGTATGTAGTCCATGAACATTAAAGGAGTGTTCAGTTTATCATTGGACTTTACACTGCTGTTCTTCGTCTGCCTCCTTGTGTTTGTGAGTCGCCATCCCAGTGATGACACCATAAATACTGTGTCAGTTGACAGCACTGAAAAAGAACTTGTCAGAAATAATTGACGCACAGTGTTCAGTGTGATTGTAGAAATTAGTTGTGAGCCATTCAGACACTGAAGAAGAATATATTTTTTAATGGTTTTCCTGGACTCGGCAACTCTAGTTGGACCTGCAGTTTGAATTATATAATAACCTATAATAACCTATAAAAAAAGTAAATTACCTTTTTTTGTAATTTAATTTACTTTTTAACATTTTTACGTAACATATATATTCAAACGTTTTTTTTTTTTTTTAGTTTTATTAATAGCCTACTTTTATTCAGCAATGGTGAATTATATTGATCAAAACTGAGAGTAATAACTTTTTCATTGTAACAAAATATTTCTGTTTCAAATAAATTCTGTTCTTTTGAACTTTCTATTCATCAAAGAATCATGAAATGGTTTCCACAAAAATATGAAGCAGCACAACTGTTTTCAACATTGATGACAATAATAAGAAATGTTTTTTTGAGCAGAAAATCAGCATATTAGAATGATTTCTGAAGGATCATGTGACAATGAAGACTGGAGTAATGATGGTGAAAATTCAGCTTTGCTATCATAGGAATATATATATATATATATATATATATATATATATATATATATATATATATATATATATATATATATATACATAGCATGTTAAAATATAATAAAATAGAAAACATTTAATTTAAACTTTAATAATATTTCATTTTTTTCTGTATTTACTGGCCAAATAAATGCGGCCTTACTTTGGCTAACGTTCTGGCAAGGTTCTCTGAAAGTTCTTCCAGTAATGGTCGATCAAAGTTATCAGGTCTTTAATAATTTTCTTAAAATGTTAGCACATTTTTTAAAGGTTACTACTTGTTCTAAAACATTCAGAGAACATTTAAAAGCAATGTTCTCATAATGTTTGCAAAAATATGAAACCGAATGTTCCCTTTACATTAGTATAACGTTTTCATAACTTAATGGGAACATTAGCAGAACTTTCTTAGAATATATTTTTATTGGCTTCCTGGGTTCCTTCAAAAACATGAAATAATCTTATCGACCTTTGTGTATTGAACAGTAGGCCTAGTCTATGTATGTATGTATGTATATTGGTTTAACATTATGGTTTCAAGACTATCACAAGTCATTTGTCATTTTAAACTGTGTTTGCCATCTTGGTGACAAATCAGCAGAATTTACAACAACAATGTAGAATACTTAAAAGATAACTTCTGGTCTGCCAGCCATAAGAATAGATGTACTAAAACAACACTGGCTGTCATTCTGTCCTCAATTGCACAAAACCGTGTCTTCTTTATCTCTCATATCTCAGAGCTGTATCTGAAACTGGAGGATGTGACGAAGAGGTTCTTACGGCCCTGTATCATGGATGTGAAGATGGGGAAGAGAAGTTACGACCCGTTTGCGTCACTAGAAAAACGTGAAGAGCAGATTAGCAAGTATCCTCTGATGGAAGAGATTGGATTCCTGTTACTTGGAATGAGGGTGAGACAGCATGCGTGTGTGATTTGTTAACTTTCCTTATACTCATTATGCAGGATCTCCTTTTCCATTGTTGTTTTATTCTCCGTATGCTCCCCTTAGTATCTGATTTCCTTACTACAAACTATGAGTTCATAAACACAATATTAAGCTTCAGATCACCTGAGGGCTCTAGGTTCGTTTTCAATTCTGCAGAACAGAAATCCCCGTCTGCTGTCTTAAGGCATGATCGATATCCAGAGCTTATCCAGACACTCGGTTAATTACCTCTGAGGAATACTGATAAGACATTTGATGATAAGATTTTGATGAAACCAGTGGTCAGTTTACACACACTCCTTTGCTTTTGCTCTCTGCACCTCATTGAGCAGTGTGAAGACGGCCACATGAGAAGAGATAGAGAGATCAAATTAATTCCATCATTGAGTCTAAAGATCTTCTGGCCCCGATGCATTTAACATGATACAAACAGTGACATTTTATGCTCATTGACTGCATGGATTGTTAGTGACCGACCTTTTATTGGACTATTCTGTCAGGTTTATGTTCTGTTTTATGGACTATTAGGGAACGTTTACAAAACAACAATATACTAAAAACGGAAATGTTTTTCTTGTGCGTTTTTCTTTGTACAGACGACAACGTTGTCAAAATGGTCCCTGTTCACACGGATCAACAAAAACAATTAAAAACCCTTTACGCTGCCAGGCCAGTAGATGGGGAAAGAAAAACTGTGTGCCTATAGACTGAACGCATAATATCAGAGATGGTCTTATTATTGGGAGATATGAAGGTCCGTGGTTGTACCATTGGAGAAAGCGTAATGGCTAACTTGGGTCACATGTGACTTAATAACCAATCACATTACAGCCTTGACGTCATTGAATTTCATTCAGAGTCGTGCAACAGTCAAACAACGAAAATGAATGAGAAGTGCCATAAACTGAATCATACCTGTCGCACAATTGTCCATGACTTCTCTAATAAAACAGCATTTTTTTTTCAGTGTGAACTCTTAAAATAGATACATTTAAAATTAATGTTTAATAAGAGAAAACATGTTGAAGATTAGCTGATGGGTCAATTTATTAAATAAGCTATTCCACACAAAAGCAGTTTATTCAGCAGAGTGAAGCCTCTCCTCCATTGACATCCATTCAAACAAACAGCCTCTTGTCTCCTTCCCTGCGTACCACAGCGTTGACAGGCATTATATATTTTTTTGCTAACCTTGCAGGCTTGACTTTCAAGTGGCTTTTGGTAATACGTATGCGCATAACCGTTTTCACAAATTGATGTTTTTGTAGTAGACAATAATGGTATAATTTTCAAAAACTTGCACTTTGTCAATGAATAGGCAAAACGCATAAAAGGTTTTCAGTTTTTAGTTGAAAACGGTGTCATGTAAACAGCCCCTAAGTTTGTATCACCTTGTTTTCCTGCGTTCTGTTCTGTTCCGGTTCCCTTTGTTCCCCTCGATCCCGCTCTTCATTCATTTCATGATTTCTAATTTTCAATTAGTTGTGTGCATTTAAGCCCTGGGTTTTGTTCAGTTCATTGTCCTGTGTTGTCTTTGAGTTGAAGACAAAGCTGTTTGTAAAACGTTTGTGTGTACTCCTGTGATTCCTAGGTTTTGTGGATTATGATCTTTGATTTGTTTATAAATAGTTAAATTGCTTATCCCAATGTGACATATTCATGTTCTAGGATTGAGTGCTTGTGAATCTGTGGAAATATCTATAAAAATGTTGCTTAATTGAGATTATGTAATTGTGTGGACTTTCCTAATTTTTAAAAGAAAGAAATTAAAGCAAATTTGCATATGTACTGGTACTACACACCAGTACAGATTTTAATGGTTTAATAGCACTTGAATTAATGATATCATCATTTTATAAGGTAGTGCTAGCAAAACGCTAGCCAGGAAAAAAAAAGAAAACACATTCTGTGTTAATTGTGTTAAATATTTGTAATGCGTTAAATTAAATAAATATAAAAATAATTATATATATATATATATATATATATATATATATATATATATAAAATTATTTTTATTTTATATTTTTAATACTAAAAAATGTTCCTTGCAACATACAAGCTGGCAAGAATAGTCTGTAGGCTACTACTTGTTATATCTGTGTGATATAGTTTTTCCTTGCCACTGTTCTCTGTAAAACTGCTTGTGAAAATTATCTATTCTGAATAGTGCTATAAAATTTAGTTTAATTGTAAAACTTAACTTTATACAAATAAAATATTTTCCAAATAATATTTGTATAATTTATTGTGGTACTATGACAATATAAAAGCTGATTGGAAAATTTAAATTGGAAATTGGAAAACGTTGTCTTTATAATATAATACTTAATATTTTCTCACACAGTATGAGTGGGTCTTTATGCATGAAAATATAGCTATATAGCTGCCTTTATATTTTTGAATCATCATATTTGGGGGTCCTTCCTTGGCGTCAACAATTGATTGTGTGGTATAATATACAGCCAGTAGGTGTTGCAAGGTTTAAACCAACCATGATAAATGAAAACCAAAATGACATTTTGCCAGTTACAGTCATGGTCATAATTAATGGCACCCCTGGTAAATATGATCAAAACTGGCTGTAAAAATAAATCTGCATCGTTTATACTTTTGATCTTTCCTTCAAAAAATTGCCAAAAATCGAACCTTTCATTGAAGTAAATGAATTGAAAGTGGGGGGGAAATCACATTATGAAATAAATGTTTTTCTCCAAAACACGTTGGCCACAATTATTGGCACCCTTTTATTAAATACTTTTTGCAATCTCCCTTTTTTAAGATAACAGCTCTGTGTTTTCTCCTATAATGTCTGATGAGTTTGGAGAACACCTGACAGGAGATCAGAGACCATTCCTCCATACAGAATCTCTCCAGATCCTGTAGATTCCCAGATCCATGTTGGTGCTTCTCCTCTTCAGTTCACTCAGCTCATCAGGTCAGGGAACTGGGACGGTCATTGCAGAAGCTTCATTTTGTGCTCTGTAACACATTTTTGTGTTGATTTTGATATTTGTTTTGGATCGTTGTCCTGATGGAAGATCCAAACATGGCCCATTATAAGATTTTCTAGCAGAAGCCGTCAGGTTTTGATTTTTTATCTGTTGTATTTGATAGAATCCACGATGCCATGTATCTGAACAAGAAGTCCATGGGCCTGATGTATAAATGTTGCGTACGCACAAAAATAGGCATAGAAATATGCGTACGCATTTTTCCACGCACATATCGGGATTTATAAAAAATAAACTTGCCGTAAATAAGAGCGCATCGCAAGGATGCTCTTGACCGTGCGTACGCACTCTTTTAGAAGAGAATGTGTTTTGGCGACACCGATGGTGAGCTGGAGTTAAATGTCTTTTTGGTCACTTTTAGACAGAAAATCTAAAGAAAATTATACATATACGGAAAAATAATACAAATATAATTTCACAATCCTAGCCTATCACATGAAGCAAACATCCATCCCTTCTTAAATGTCCGCGCCAGCGAGCGCGTTTGGCTGTTTAGTGAAACTGACGCATAGCATAACGCATCTAAAACCGTAAATCTTCATTATAAGTCCTAATCATAAATACAGTTCATGTTCACAATAACAGTTTAAATAAATAAAACAATGATTTAAACTTTGTTTTACTTCTGTTGTAAAGATTTAGATTAAATATGCCATTCTGATTAATGTAGTTAAACACTTAATTTACATGAAATCATTACTGAGAAGTTACAACATTTTTTATATTCAATAAATAGAAATATTTGTTGAGGATGCAATGCTTTCGAACAACTATCCTCTTGCATGCTGTGTTTTAACTAAAGAGATAATTGCTTATCATGATAATAGCAGATTGTCTGAGAAAATGGTTTCGTGCAAATAATGCACAACAAGGTCTATCAGTTTCCATTAAAAACATAAATCAATTAAAGATACTCTTTGGCCAGTGGAAAAGATTTAGAAAAACTTTCTCCGAAATGTATTCTATACTATTTGATTTATTTATTCAAAAACAAGGCAAGGATAGGCTACTAGTTTTTATTAATGTAACTAATGTGACAGCAATTCGGCATTTCATATTTTCCTAATGTCTTGTACCGTTAAACATGTTATCACGTGGATGAATATATGCAAATGATATGCAGATGAGGATATGCATAGTAAAACTAGGCGTTGTAAGCTCCATATATGATATGGTTGTTTTGGGGAGGAGACGCATGTGCGCACAATCTCCCGCTAACTGGGATTTATAAAGTGAATTCTGCGCAGTCTCTTTAGCTTTCTGGCGCACGTACACTTTTAGTAAGGATCCTACACACAGTTTTATAAATGAGGCCCATCTAGCGTGTTTGCTGCCAAAAAGCTCTTTTTTTAGTTTCATCTGACCACAGAACCCTGTGCCGTTTAAAGTTCCAGTCATTCTGACAACTGAATATGCTGGAGTTTGTTTTTGGACGAGCGAGGTGGATTTTTCTTGAAACCCTCCCAAACAACATGTGGTGATGTAGGGTTTTTTTTTTTTTTTTTAAATAGGCTTTCTGACCCCAAGACTCAAGTAATCTCTGCAATTCTCCATCTGTGATCCTTAGAGAGTCTTTGGCCACTCAAACTCTCCTCCTCACCGTCCATTAAGGCAATATAGACACACGTCCTCTTCCTGGCAGATTCATAACATCTTTAGTTGATTGTAACTTCTTAGTTATTGTCCTGATGGTCAAAATGGTGATTTTCAATTCTTTAGCTATTTTCTTACAGCAACTTTCTATTGTGTGATGCTCAACAATCTTTTGCTGCACATCAGAACTATATTCTTTGGTTTTACACATTGTGATGGATGAATAAGGGAATTTGGCCTTTGTGTTTCCTCATATTTAAACTCCTGTGAAACAAGAAGTCATAGCTAGACAGTTTCATGTTGTTAGTCACCCTGGTGTGCTAAAAAAGGTAAACATTAATGGGAATATACTTCAGAGATATTTTACTCTTAAAAAATTCTAGGGGTACCAATAATTGTGGCCAACGTGTTTTGGAGAAAAACATTTATTTCATAATGTGATCCCCCCCCCCCCACTTTAAATTATTTTACTTCAATGAAAGGTTAGATTTTTGGCATTTTTTTTAATGAAAGATCAAAAGGATAAACGATGCAGATTTATTTTTTACAGCCAGTTTTGATCATATTTACCAGGGGTGCCATTAATTCTGACCATGACTGTACTGAATGTCACATCGGGTAGCTCCATAGAGTATGATTGACTGTGCCAAATTCTTCTTACAGCAAGGACAGAAAAATGACCCTGGAAAAGAGTCAGGTCTACAAGTCCATATAGAATTGATGCTGTTGTTGCAATGCATTTTAGATTGCAATGTTTATTATTGACAGTTTTTGTAAGTTCCATTAAGTGTGAAGTCTCCATCTCGTTTCCTCTGTTCACTGTTTCCTTCCTCCAGCACCTCCTCAGTTTATCATCCTTTCTCTCTGGTTTCTGTGTACTTGTTTCTTTGCACCTAATTGGTTTCAGTGTCTCTTGGCTGGGAAATATTCGCCAGCTGCTGTAACCCTCTCCTTCCTTTTCGCTCTCTCTCTTGTTCTTGCTTTCCATGTTATTTCAGTCTGTTTCATTTGTTTTGTAGTGTGGCGGGCTGTAAGGATCCATCCAGTGAGGCTCATCACAGTTTTAAGTCTGTATGCATGCGAGTTTCTCCAGTGATGTTCTAAAACGTAGTGAGATGCCTATGTAGACTGAATTTACATTTGTGGTGCATTAATGCTAAAGTCTAGAGAGCAAGGCAGGTCACTATGTTTTGAAGCATATTTTCATATTTTCTTAAGGTCTCTGATGGATCTCCTCTGATCTTCTTCTCTCTCATCTTCTCACCTCAGGTGTACCAGATCAATTCAGACGGTTACATTACTCTTGACCAGTTCTATGGACGCAGTCTTGGAAAGGACACCATCAAAAATGGTCAGACTCCATTTTTTTTTTTTTTTACTTTATTTTATTTACACTATGTTTTGTATGCAAGGCACATGGAAATGTCCTGGCCTGGAATATCAAACAAATACATAAAACTCAAATTAGCTCAGAGCTGTATTGACCTGTAATTCAGGTAATAATTGACTAGACAATTTTACTTTTATATGATTTTCAGAGATTATATTTACAAACTCCAGGCTTTTCCAGGTCTGGAAATCACAATTTTAAAATTCTGAGTCTGCCTGTCAATCGTTGCTGTAGTTAAAACATTAAAACACAGCATGCCACAGGAAAAGTGTTCAAAAGCATCACATCCACTACAAATATTTCTATTTATTAGGAAATTAGGACTTCTCGCTAATTATGTCATGTAATTTAAGTGCATAACTCAATTAATGAGAATGGTATATGTAATATCAATGTGTATATCAAATGTAATCATTATTATATTTATTTAAACTGTTATTGTGAACATGCACTATATTTATGATTAGGACTCATAATGAAGATATAAAGTAGTTTTCCTTCATCTACCGTCAGTCTCTCAGCTCACCATTGGTGTCGCCAAACTGCTCTGTCACCAAAATGTTCCTACGCATGGGTCAGAGTTTGCTTGCAGGTGCGCAACTTTTCCCGTCAAGATTGTTTTTATAAATCACAACTGAAGTGGTGTACGCTCCTTTCAGGGCCTGTTTTGTGCATACGCAACGGTTATAAATGAGGCCCCAGATCCGGCCCACATCTGGTACGCATTGAATCTACATGTACCAGATGTGGCTCGGACCTGGGCCGACACTATGTTGCAGTCTGGGAGATCAAAAGGATATTCAGATTTATTTTTATAGCCATCTTTGATCTTGATTTTGCCAGCACTAATAACCCCAGTAGATAAATCGGCTGAAGCATGAATGAAACTATTCCTGTCCTGATTGTCGTTGAGTCATGACGTAACATGTGACGGCATACACGGAAGCTACAAAGGGATGCCGGCACACGACAGAGTTAGCTTTTGCGATGAAGCACGTCGCTCCCAGGCAGGCGTGGCGGAGAGATACAGTGTTTCGTTCCCTTCCCAGGGAACAAGGGTTACAGTCGTAACCCGAGACATTCCTTTTCGAGGGAACTCGAACTGCGTTGATACGACACTTTGGGGAACGAGTACCCATTATGCCACAACGAGCCCTGACTGTCCCAGTGTGAAGCTGTGCACAGGCACACTTAGGACAAGAGCACTAGAGTGCCTGGCGTAGAAGGGATGTCCAGGCTATAGAATCTGATCAAAGTATGAGGGGTGGCTCATCATGCTGCATCGCACACGTCTTGGATCGGGGCCCCCGAAATGAGGGCTCTAGAGCAGTGGTTCTCAAACCTGTCCTGAAGGACCCCCAACACTGCACGTTTTCTTTGACTCCCTAATCAAACACACCTGATTCAACTCATCAGCTCATTAACCCATGAAATAATGAGCCGATGAGTTGAATCAGGTGTGTTTGATTTGGGAGACAAAGAAAAACGTGCAGTGTTGGGGGTCCTCCAGGACAGGTTTGAGAACCACTGCTCTAGAGGACGCCATGTCTCTGGTTGAATGAGCCCTCACAGCCGAAGGTGAAGGCAAGCTGCACACCTGATAGGCATTCAACCCCAGTGGGGCTGGGTGGGTGAGAGAAAATCACAGTGGACAGTGGGACGTCCCTCGAGACGCGAACAAATCCACTTCCCCTGGGCCGAACCTCTCGCATATCGACTTCACCACCTCATTGTGAAGTCTCCATTCCCCAGGCCTCAGCCCCTGCCTCGACAGGAGAGAGATAACAGTTTCCCCTGGGACCACGAAAGGATCTGATGCGCCAATCTGGATAGAGGGTGCAATCTCAGAACCCCCTGATGAATCAAGTAGGAGACCACCAACACATTGTCTGACCGTATCAGAACATGGTGATCCCTGAGGTCTGGGAGGAAGCTCCTCAGAGCCCTGAAGACTGCCAGCATTTCCAGGCAATTTATATGCCAAGAATGGTGCCGGTCCTGCCACAGACCTCTCGAAAAGCAGCCGTCCATGACCGCGCCCCAGCCAGTGAGGGATGCGTCTGTCGAAACGGTTTCCGGCGACATGGTTCTCCCCACACTGGGCCTTGGGACAGGAACCAAGGTTTCTTCCAAATGGACAAGGAACGAAGGCATCGGCGTGTAACCCTGATCATACAGAATGGATTATCCCTCGGGGAAAACCTCTTGGTTTTCAACCATTACTGTGGTCATTTTATTAAAGTAATTTAAAGAAATCACCAACAAAAGGTTGCGCTCTGCACAAATAAAAATAAATAAACTCTTTAATTGCAGCACTTGGGTTTCCAGTCACTAAGTTCTCAGACACGCACAAAGTCCCAGTCCAGTCTCTCTCTCAGTCTGTATCCATTTCCTGGTGGCTTTTATCCTGTCTCTCCATGCCAATTACTGAAACAAGACACAGGTGTTTGTCATTTGCACTTGACCTACTCGTCTCCTGCCTCTCTCTCCCATTGCAGACCTCGCTGAACCACGCCCCCCTCGCCACAACAATATTTTTGGCTTTCATCTCTCGAGAAAAAAGTCAACAGGCTCGAGGCTGAAACACCCGAAAACACACGGCTGTGCGCGTCGAGATATTTCTCAATGAACGCAGCCAGCCCCCTCAGGAGCTGATTGTGCATGCCTCGCACTCAAACAGTATCACACTCACACACCGATTCTTTATTGCAGAGTAGACCCGTAATCTACCCGCTGCATCGGCAAACGCGAGATCCCAGCCACAGGATCTTTATTTGAAGTTCTTACGGGAAAAACCAAACCAAATAGGACAGACAGTTTGACACAGAGCGCTGCAAAAATCTAACTCTGTTGTGTGCCGGTGTCCCTTTGTAGCTTCCATGTATGCCGTCACATGTTACGTCGTCATGATGCAATGCCAATCAGGATTGCCAATTCACACTTTGCAGTCACGTGACTACCATGGATACCTGGCGGGTAACAAACGATGACAAAATGGCGACAAACAGTGGCCAGCCAGGGGAATTGCAGCTTCACAAATTTCCAACACTACAATCAATTTACTATCAAGACCATGTCACCGAATGTTAAAATTAGATATCAAGAAAATATTAACATACTCTGAACGTGTGATCCATACACAGCACCCGCTGATGTTTTCATTGCTTTGAAGCTGGCAAAGTCTCTACCAGCCTTGGAGTTTGGAGATATTTACATATATCTTATAGAGAATCTGTCACCTTACACCGCATAAAAAATGAAAGCCTACAAAAGTACAGATAGCTATCTTTTTTTTCAAGAGTGGATGGGTTAACAACGCTGTCGAACGGGAGGTGAAAAACAGGAATATCTTCATAATCAAAGCAAAGGTCTGTTTGCTAATGTTTGCAGCTATACACAAAGTGACATCTGTTCCATCATGTGATGAAGTCTTCATCTGAATATGTACACCCTGCCTGCCGGCGAATGACAGCTTGATAAGTAGTAAAAAATTTAAAATTATGCCAACTGTATCATATATGGCTAGGAGGATGACAAACATTGTAGCCGTTACCTGCTTATTATTGTGTTGTATTGTATTATATTGTAACGTTACCTGCTTATCCACTCCACATAGCATCAGACAACAGACAAGAGCAGCTGGGGCAGCGAAATGCGTATACTCCTGTTAGCAATCTGTTAGGCTGTAATGTAGTATAGTAATAAGTGTAAGATAGTATGCATGCAAAGTAACTGTAACTAAGTAATAAGTAGACGCAGTACAACAGTAACGTGTCATTCATTCTCCATGTATTCATCTTCTCATATCAAATCAAATCACGTACAGATGAATGCGTTCTCGCATCCAATCGCACAACAACTATCTGGCATGTCGTTTACACCTCAAAACACCAACTTTTGTATATTAAAACTGCCGACGTCCTGGCAAGATCCTTGATTAGTTTACTGGTTTTGTTACTAGAGAACGACGTTCTTGCCCTCCAGCCAGTACTTGTGACGTCACGTGCAAAGTATGAATAGTTTCATTCATGCTTCAGACACGCTACGCTGGGGGCATTCCCCAAAGTGTCGTATCAACGCAGTTTGAGTTCCCTCGAAAGGGAACTGCATTTCCTACCAAAATAAAATTAAAATAATGACAAAATTCTACCTCCCTCCCTGACTACCTAAAACATGAGAGAACTAAGTAATGCTCCATATTAAATAGCACCCAACTTCGACAGCTTTCTTGTGGTTCACAATTTATTTTCAACTTTCTACAGTTTTCTCATGGTTCACAATTATTTTAATGTCAAATCCCATTCTTTCACAACAATGCAACAATTCCCACTAAGAACAGACTGACGTGTGCATGCTTGCACTCAGATGTCTGGGATAAAGGAAAATTGACTGTCATCCTTGTGCTTTGCTCCTCTCCACTCTTATCCCCACTCCCTTCTTTCAGGATCCAATCCATGCGCTTACTAAGCCAAATGATGGTCATTTGGAGCATGAGAGAGAGACAGAGACAGAGACCCAGAAAAAAAACCAATCCTGTAAAAATCCTGTATCACATTCAGAACACTCTTATTATTATTACTTATTTAGACAAATCAAAAGAAAATATGTCCTGGGATGTAACATTATGTTCAGCTCTAAAATTGTCTCCCAGTGATTTGAATGGAAAATGTGTGTGATCATGTAGTCTCAAAACTCAAAAATGAATCTATGAATCTTTTTCTTCCCTCAGGCCTGATTAGATTCTTCCATAATGGTGAAGACTTACAGAGGCATGCAGTTTCCCTGATCATCTCTAAAATCCGAAGCATTCTCCGCTGGTTTGAGGGTCAAACTCAGCTGCATTTCTACGCCAGCTCTCTGCTGCTGGTGTATGAAGGCTCTCCTCGCACAGTCAACAGATGGAAACACACGCGAGCTGAGACAGGAACAGGACATCAGCAGGGGGAGCCACAGAGCAACTGTAGCAAACCCCACGAGGCTCTGGGCGTTCAGGGCAGTTTAACACACAGTCATCCGTACTGCCGTGAGACCAACGCTAACGGAGTATGTGCAGGAAGTGTAGAAGAGGAACATGAGGAAATTGGAATGGGGGAGAAGAAACAGTTTGGACAGGAGGAGGCAGTGGACGTGAAGATGATCGATTTTGCTCATGTATTTCCTAGCAACAGTCCGGATGAGGGATACATGTACGGCCTGAGGAACCTTCTCTCTACTTTAGAACAAATACTAAAGACTGACATCTGACCTCCTGAGAGAGTCCATATCTCTCTCTCTCTCTCTCTCTCTCTCTCTCTCTCTCTCTCTCTCTCTCTCTCTCTCTCTCTGATATTTCTATCTATTTTTTTAAATGAATTTGGAAAATTGGGTTATATATTTGGAGGCATATTTTTCTATTTTGAGATAAGATTTAATCGTACACTGAAAACATTCTGAAACGTTTGGAGCTCAAAAACTTCTGGATAAAAAGGCTGTCACGTTTGTCAACAACTAAATAATTTATTAAAATTATAGATATACTGTACCTCAGGGGGGGGGGGGGGGTAATCATAATAAAACAATTATGATTATTTTATCAAAAGACACAACGTGAGTTACTGATGACACTATACTTCTGATGCAACTATTGATTTTTTTATTCTAAAAATGCTCTTCTAATTCCAAAGTAAATTCTAGTTAGATTTTATTGTATGCTTACCTTTTCTTACTGCCAAAAATATCCACGCTGGTGTACCTTTTAAAAAATGTAATTTATTTAATTATTTAATACAAATATGTGCAAATTATTTTGAATCTGTAAAAACAATGAATCTAAATGTATATATATATATATATTTTTTATTGTTTAAAAATAAGAAAGGTTCCCAAGAAACATGTTAAATGCTTTTTGTATAAAATTGAAATCATACAACAAAATGCAAAATGTGTGCTTTTAAAAAAAATCACAGATAAGGCTTTTTAACAGAGAAAATGGGTATTCCATCAGTATTGCTGAATAAAACAGAATAAGCAATGAGCAGTCATTAATATTTCAGCTTTAAGGTAGGTTATGCCTGCAATCATGCGGCTTCTTCTCTTTTATAAGTGACATTAAAAGTGCAGAACTCAAAATGATGTGAATCGTAAAGAAATATCAGACACATACTGATTTTATCCTGCTGACATTCTTTGCTGATGAGATCCAATTGAGTTTCTTTTTAATAGCATTTTAAAACTACTTTTCATTTGACTTTTTTTTTTTACCCCAAATGTCCAAAATGTCAGAACTCTTTGTAAATTGTTCAAAAGTCTAATATGGAATAAATATGGCTGTAGCCCAAAGTGTTCTACCAACACTTGATTGTTCTCTTATTCTTTAAAAATGATGGCTTTGCAGAAAGCTTCAGATTCTTCACTGACTTGCTCTGGGTTTTCATCTCTCCCGTAAGTTTGTTATCATCCATAAACCGTCTCTCACATGAGCAACACTTCTCCCAAACTGCTCTGGGATTGGACAAACCCAGATTGTTATTTCTTGAGATGCTTTGCAGTTTTAATGTAGATGAATTGAAACCGATTGCTTATGTGCAAGTAAACAGGACCAAAAAAACAATTATTTTAATTCTCTTCTGAACTCATTATTTGTACTGATGTGCAAAAACACCACATTGTTTTTTAATACTTACAGTTGATTAAGCAAGTCAAGACAAAGACGTTAGTGGCGTAATAATTAAAATGTTTTTAAAAATTGATTACAACAGACAAATAAAAGAGTATCTGACGTGAAGTGCATCATGTCCTGTGGATAAGCACACAGTTATTGAGCTGCTGTCCTGCTGCGGTTCTTCATTTACAGTTTTTTTCAGTGTCATTCTGTCCTCCTGCTCTTTAAGGGATTTTTCATTATTCCTAATTTGAGTGTAATTTGAAATATAATTGGAATCTCAGAAGCAATTTCCCAGCAAATGCCCCCAGAAACGCTTAGCTCTGAGGCAACCATTAAATAGGTTTAAAACAAAAACAAAAAATGAATTTATTGCCTTAAGATCTCACATTCTAGCAGCTGATAATATTTTTTGATTTATTTTTTCACCTTTTGATCTCCAAGCATGTTCGATGTGTTTGAAACGCATTTGTGTACGTGGAACACATTTCATATGTTAATAATAAATCATAGAGTTAATAAATCATACATGATGTCATACATAAATTTGATATTTTTATTTTCTGCCTGTGTTATAGTGTGTGTGTAGTTCCCCTCATTTTCATTTGGTGGTGCTGTGGCTCCTGTGTGGCCGCACAGATTGAAAGACTGGAAATGGAGATAACTCAAAACTCCTTCCATTGGCATCAGATCTGGGTAAGAAATTCAGTGGAAAACAAAAGCATTCCATGACATAGCGATGTACATGTTGTGGTTATTATATTGCTTTCTTTTTGTTGTTCTGAAAGAGCTCTTGCTTTGGGATCTATGTCTCTGACACTTTTGGGAGTTTAGTTGAGATGAACATGAGACAGGGGCGGGCTTGAGAAAACAGATTTACTTGCACATATTCTGGACGGGCTTTATTATTTCAGTATTGTGTGTCGGTATGTCCATCGATCATGCTGGGAGCGTTTGTGTGATTTGTGATGAAGTTAATCAATATATGGCCGGATCGAGATGGAGGACAGGAGGAAAAGAGAGAAACTAATTAAAACTGGAATTGATTCTTTATTAAAATGACAAGCTTTATCTCATATTGCTCAAAAACATGCACATCCAAATAATTTATTCTGTGAATCAAAGCAATTCCATAATCATAAATCATTTTGAACTTTCACCCAAGTTCTTCAAAATATTTGTAAACAATAATATGTTTGACGTATTTGACTGAAACACTATAGACATTCCCCCTATTGAATGCTTGTACCAGCAGCATATATACAGTAAATGTGCTCTTAAAGTGGTCAATATTGAACGAATATTATTCCTTAATGGGCTGGAATGAAGTGACATTAATTAGCATTTATCTATCATTTGGCGTTTTCTCTAAAGAAATTGTTTACTGACATGATTTGATTTGGAGTCTCCACACTTTACTCGAGGCTAATGTGTATTTCCCAATCCATCCTATAATAGGCTATAGCCTATTAAATAATCTATTAATGGAGGTAATAAGAAGGCTACTTGATATTGATTGAATAATGATATTGATTGATTAAATAACCTCTGATGAATTCAGTAAGTGAAGGATTCACATGGAATCAACTGACTCAAGACTTTTTTTGTCACCTGTTGGTTTGGAAATGTCACAGTGGAACAAAAGAGTTTGCTCAGGAAAGTTTTGAGTATTGCGAGTAAACTACTTGGTGTCCCTCTGATAGGTCTAGAACAAATTTTACCAAACCAGATGCCTTAGCAAAGCCATGAAAATCATATCAGACCATAGGCATACTTTGTTTATTTGTCATTTGATTTTGTGATTTTTCATAATGTGATTCAATTCATAATTGTGTTGTCATATTTACGTACATTGTTTGTCCTTTGTGTGTACGCATGTTGAAACTCATTGCAACATAAAACAAAAAAAGTCAACAACAACAGGAAAATTTTGCTCCTAAATTACTTAATTTCATCTGAAGCAATTCTGCAAAAAATTATGTAATCATCCAGCTCAGTTCAGTTCTCATTCAATAGCGTCAGTACAGTCAGATCAACAATATTGTTGAATGTTAAGTGTCCCCAACTAAGCAAGCCAGAGACAACAGTGGTAAGGATCAGCGTATCGCCTCTGAAGCATGAATGAAACTAAGCCAATCGTGATTTGTGTTGCGTCATGATGTTACGGGTGATGGCATTCACGGAAATTACACTGCTGTGCAAAGGCAAAAGACCGTAACATCGTTTTGGTCGAAAATGAGTTATTTATATTTTTGGCACATTCAAGACCTCCTTTATCATGTGGATAAGTAGCTTGAGTCAAATCCGTTGTTTTTTCGAGAAAATAATGGGTTGTCTTAACCGTAACATCCAAAAGCCCATGAGAAACCAAGGCAGAACACCGTAACACCAGTTACGGCTCTTTGGCTTTGTTTTGGAACGCTCACGCTTGAGTTACGGTACTCTGCCTTTGTTTAGCCGCGTGTCAATATGAAGTTACGGTGTCGGCGTTCTATCAAATAAAGCTACCTACCAGATTATACGGTGGTCTGCCTTTGCTTTACTCTCCATTAAAATTTAAATTAGGATGAAGCCTGTGTAGAGATGTGTACAGCTGTCATCAGTTCCTGTCTTCTAATGTCCTCAGAGCTTTGTCCTGCACTAATGCGGTCAGAACATTTAGGATGGTCTGAAACCGCTCCATCGACAAACATGCGATAACGATCGCGAAGGAAATGCAGAGATGAAAGAAAAATGTTACACATGCCATATCAGGTGAATACAACAAAGAACTAAAGCCCCGCCTCACCCAGTTCGGATACCGGACCTGGTTGAAACAATCATGCATCTAGCTGGCAGAGTGCCAAAACTTCGCCAGCGCCTTCAGCACCACCCTGAACCTGGTCGAGCCGACGTCGGACTAATATATCACAGGGAGTGATAATAATGAAGCAACAAGGGTATATTGGTGCATAGCCTACAACATAAGGAAGCAAGAAGTGTTGGTGCATACAACATCAGACCAGCTTTTACAAGCAGGTTACAAATACAATCACAACGTCCGGAATAAATCCGCGGGACGAGCGAAGTGCACAAGCACAATAATAGGGCAGACAGCTGAAACCACCGCATACTGAAAAGACGCGAAACACAGAAGGTTGTGCTATAAATGCATTAGTCGTCTAGGTAGTCCAGAACGCGCTCCCTACTGAGTCTCAAGGGGGAAAGCACTGCGTAGGCTAATTTTCTTGAACGGACGAGGAGCGTGACACCTTCGAACAGGAATCTCGGTAAGCGCCTGTGAAAGTATGCGTCTTTCAGATCCACCGTTATAAACCAGTCTCCGGGTCGAATGTGCGCGAGGATCTGTTTTATCGTGATCATTTTGAACACGTTTAGCAAGTCTTATGCCACACGGTAGGGGACAACCGGGACGGTTGAAACACTTTTCAGATAAACGTCGTTTTCTAAGATAAGGTTACAGATAGATTTTTTTGTGTGTGTGTGATCAACAACTCACATATGTGTTCTCTTAGTATCATGTGTTATTCGGTAGAAACATAGAATGATTTAAGTAAAAATTAACTTTGAACGGGAGTTGGGCTTTGTTTCAATCGTCCCTCCAGAGCGGGACGATTTAAACACAGGGGTGGGACAGATGAAACATAACAGTTTAAACGGTAACTATTCATTTAATTCTTGTTTTTATGAACAATACCTGACAAGTAACTTATTTACATATTGTTACAAACATATTTTGTCATTTATTTTCATTTTAAGGTTCATATTAACATTTTTGTTCTGTCGCCCAATAAACAATCGGCGATAAGCCTTTGCCCATTTTGCGTAATCTTTCTAATAGACTATTTTGAAGAAGACAGACAAATCCGTTTACAATTAATTCTTACATTTATTCCTTGAGTCATATTGAGTGATTTAGTCATATTGAGTGTTTTCCTATGACCAGGTTTAACTGGCACGAGTCGCTGTTTCAACCGTCCCGACAGCGCCTCCAGCCATTTAAACCTGTTTTGTCCGTAAACTAAAAAACTCCGATATTATACACTTAACGGTGTGATGCAGTACTAATACACCTGCCGTATTCTTATTACAATGGCACATGACACAATAATTACAACTTGTCAGTCAAAAAAAAGTACCGCACGAAAGATTTCACTAACCACACTCAAAAACAGCTTTCCGGCTCTAACTTTAAAACGGCAAGACGTAAAGAAGAAATGTTTGCGCGGGTCTGATAGGCATTGCGTGCTGTATATGCTGACAATGTTTACAATGTTTCATCCGTCCCGCGTTTCAATCGTCCCGGCTCTCCCCTACCACTTGAAAATACTCTTTATCCCATGGAGGTATTTTGTCATGTTTAATGTAGGCTATTAATATAGGGCCACCCGAATGCAACCAAAGCACAGGATAGCAATAAGTAGATGGCTGTAATTTTAAATCATACAAAATAAATGCCATGATCACTAGATTTTATACAGGTGTTACTATAATGATTTTGTTAATGGTGATCAGCAACCAGTTATTGATAATGTGGAAGTTACTGCCTTTTGCCTTGGCATGACTTCTCACTTTTTGCTGACAATACAAAGGCAGAGTACAGTAACTTTAAAATAGTGGTCAAAAGTCAAGGTTGAGCTCAAGATTTTTTTATGTAGATAATTTTCATTACTTAAACATCTAATTGCCCGATTTTCAGTGTCCTACCTATAATTAATTTGGCGGGACAACTAAAAATCTTTAAAGTAATTTTTCTCATTTCCTCACTCTAGCGAGTATAGGTCTTTTGCCTTTGTAGAGCAGTACAAAGGGACGCCGGCACACAACTGCGTTAGCTTTCTGTTCTTCAACAAGCGCGCTCTGTCGTGTGTGACATATTTGGTGTTACTGTCAGTTTGGAAGCACTATATATATATATATATATATATATATATATATATATATCACGGCGAGTCAGCAGTGCAACCGGTGTGTGCATCCCTTCCCTCGTTATATCACGGGTGGTAACACACACCAATTGTGTGTGCATTGTTTAGGAGCGCAGCACGCTCAGACAGCTCACAAGGGAGCGGACCCCGAGGTGGTGGGACTCAATATGTCAGAGGTTTGGCCCAGTGGAAGTGGATCTGTTCGCGTCTCGAGAGACGACACAATGTCCACTGTGGTTCTCCCTCATGCATCCAGCAACACTCTCTACATCTCACGGGTGCTTGGAGTTTGCTCCAGGCGATATTAAGGCTATCTATTAAGGCTATCTTTCATTCCAGGCCAGGCTATGTGCCTAAAGTGCCATCTAATGTGGCACGGCCTACGGTCCTGCAGGCTCCACCTCACCTGATGGATAAAGAAAGACTTCATTTGCTCTGCCCTGTCAGAGCTCTCAAAATTTATGTTCAGAGGTCTTCTTCATGGTGGAAGTCAGACCAGCTGGTGTGGTTAGGGTCGCCCAAGAAGGGGCTTCCCGCATCCAAACAGACCATCAGTAACTGGATCGCTCAGGCTGTGGCCTATCGGGTGCAAAGCTTGCCTTCACCTTTGGCCGTGAGGGCTCATTCAAACAGAGGCATGGCGAAGTGTTTTTCCAAGAAGTGTGCGATGCAGCAGGATTGGCCACCATTCTTACTTTTATAAGATTCTATAGCCTGGACATCCCTTCTACGCCAGACACTCTAGTGCTCTCATCCTAAGCTTCACACTGGGACAGGCAGGGCTCGTTGTGGCATAGTAGGTACTCGTTCCCCAAAGTGTCGTCATCGACGCAGTTCGAGTTCCCTCGAACGGGAACTTCTCAGGTTAAGACTGTAGCACTGTTCCCTGAGAAGGGAACGAGACACTGCATTCCTTCGCCATGCCTTCCCCTGCCTAGGAGCGACTTGCTTCATCACAGAAGCTAATACTGTTGTGTGCCGGCATCCCGTTGTAGCTTTCTATGTATGCGTCACGTTACGTCATGACGCAGCACCAATCACAATTGGCTTAGTTTCATTAGCCGCGTTACCACTGTCGGGCCAGTGCGAGCCAGGGCTTTAAATGGGGCGTGCCGGGCTAAAAGCCCCGGGCCTGTAGCACCAAGCCCAAAACACACTGTGTTTCCACTGTCGGGCCAGAAGCTCCACAGCACTTCACTAAAACACGACCGTAAAACGCCTCTCCGGAACAACGTCACAGTAATCCATCATTTCACCGACAAATGGAAGTTTTATAAAAATAAAAAAATAAAAGTTTTATCAGAAAAATAATCTGAAAGAAATCACTGGAAGCTAGCGTGATCGCAAAACAAACATGATAAAAGTGACTGTTTGCTGGCATTTTTGTTTTTTACTTGAATATTTAAAACCCAAGTATCAATGTTTTGCTACAGGTTTACAATAAAAAGTGATACATTGATCATAATTAATTAATTTTTGTCAAAATTGCACATTATTCACAGAAATAAAGTGGTTTACCGTTACCGGTTTACCGGTCTATTTCAAAAAAGAAAGAGGACAGACTAACTTATTCAGTCGCGTCTGTTTCTGTTTATTTGGTAGTTACAGGACATATTAACATCACATTTAGAAAGAATGATCATTACTACAAATATGCCACCAAAAATATGACCTGAGGAGCTTTTGCACTCTCTCCCAGTTGGCTAAATTATACAGTTATATTTTCAGTCAGAGAAACAGAGGAAGCTCCCACAAAAAAAATTATTTATTTTATGATAGTCCCGTATAAAGAGATGAGTCGCAGGCTACTGATAGATGAAATAAAAACATGATTGTGATAGCCTTTATGATTTGTCTGATTTCTTCAAGCATTCATATTTACCATGTTTACTATGGTAATGGTTAGCATGCATCGCAATGGTTAGTCTTTTGCATCGCGTATAAATATTTCACCGTATAAGGTTGAAATATTTATACGCGATGGTTTATAAGTGAGACAAAACTCACTTTCATGTTTGAATTTCTTCTGTTTGTGATCCGATGTGGTTCACAAACAGAAGGAATTCAAACAAGAAGGTGAGTTTCGAGGTAAATTATTTTACAAGCCTTTAAATGCTGATGTTAGCTGACAGAATCACCCGGAACTCTGTTCGTAACAACTCCTCTAGCCCGAGCTGGCCCGCTTTGGACCAAGGTATTCGGCGGGCCAGAAAACCCAGGCCATTGGTCCCGAGGAAGCCCTGACAAGGCCCAATCAAGACCCGGAAGTGACAGTGGAAACGCGACTGACCCTGGCACTCACTTGCACACCCTCTTTTGGACATTCCCAAAAGTGTTGTCATCGACGCAGTGTCTTGTTCCTTTCTCCCAAGACGTTCTCCTCTGACCAACGAATGAGCACGGTGTTATTATAATTCAGGCTGCATCACAAGTCAGATTTCAGATATTCATCCAGTTCCTTTTTGTTTTCCTCTCAATAACAAAATAAACTCAAATAAATTGAGAAAACAGCAAGTATTTTTTAAATAAAGCATAAGTAAAACATGTAATCAATGTGGATATGTTTGCACAAGCTCTGCAATTAGGCTTTCTAATAAAAAGTCAAGTTTGTTTATATAGCACTTTATACAATAGATTGCTTGAAATCAAGCACCTTTTACCATTTTAAACATGAAAAACAGTGTCAGTGTCTCATTTCATCAGAAGTACAACTTCATTTTCTACTATAAAGGAGCTCTCCAGTGTGTTCATGTTTTTACTCGCAGACGTATGACCTCGACTGACTGAACAGGTGAAATGAACCAGAAAAGATTTCAATGTGAAAGTAGGAGGAGCCTCCATGCACACCTACCTATTACTTTATCACCACGGACAAATTGTAGTACAACGGTGTTTAACAGCCGGAGAAAACTTTTCTGGAAAGTTCACTTTGGCAAGCTGTTTCAAACTCCAAACGAACTTCGTTTTGGCTTGATTTTGTTCGAAATGACATCAAAGCAGTTTGCTCTATATCAGAGTTACTTTCGTGAAGGCTGTAAAGAATTGTAAATACGGAGAGAACGCAGAGACGAAAAGTCTGAAAAACTTCAGGGTCAACATTTCAGACTGGATGACAATGGACTAAAGTGTTTTAGGCCAGAGGGGGACAGAGGGAAAAAACGGAAAGTAACTGCCGTTCTGTCTGTTCCGTCCAACCACCGAGGCAAAACACTGTTGCGTACAGGTAAGCTTAGCGATTGTCATAGTGTTCCATTTTTACCATAATGCTATTTAAAAAGTAGACATATAACTGCACCACCAAGAAAAAGGCATTTGAAAATTTGTTTGTTTGCATTTCTTATCTCCTTTTGCAGCTAGTTACCACACTCAATGTATTTTTTTCAACATATCTCATAATATTTAAAATATCGGCCTCTACCAAATGGTTGATATGTCACTTGCTACTTCATACACATACTCTGAAAATCAGAAAATATGAACTATAATACTAATTTATTTAAAAATATTTTTGTATATTGAATCTTCTTTACTTATTGAAGTATGGCAATAAATATTTCAAGTTTTCATTTTAACAGGAAATTATATAACACAAATAACTAAAAGTAACACAACCAAAGATATTACATTCTTTCTGCATTCAAAAACAAGAAAATAGGAAAATATAGTAATATAATGGCATTTTAGGCTTTTATTTTTCAAGAAACACGCTGTAAAGGGTGGTATAGGTGCAACAAATTTTTTTTATTAAAATTTTAAGATAAATTAACATTTCTTTGTAAAAAACAAATGCATACCTTGCAAATTTTCACCAAGAACAGTTCACATGGCAGGAGTGATTTATTTGTTTCTGACACTACTGGTTATTTGGAAAATGACACTAACAAAATGTATTGACACATTAACAAATTGTTGCTAGCTGTGTCCCGGGAGTTGTTCAATGGGGCGGTCTGGTTTTTGTTGCCTAGCAACTGGTGACAGCCGTGACGAGAGGCATCAACATTTGTATTGGACTTTTTAAAATTATAAAAACAAAATCTAAAAATGTTCACCATGATCAATTTATGGAGGCGAAAGAGTCTAAAGAGTATAAACCAGCCTATATAGATATCACATGCTGGTAACATATAAGTCAACATTTTAACCTTAATTATATATTTTTCTTTCATGTTTATCATTATCATTGGGACAGCCTTTGTCGCGCTGCGTTTTTGCAATCGGCTAGTCTCGATGTGTACGCGTTGGCTGCGCACTTCGAAGGACGCGACCTTCAAAGGATGCAGCCCCTGAATTGGGACACAGCTATAGTGACTCAAAAAGTGCTCATCCATTTGTTCGAGCTGGTAGTTAAAGGGGTAAGATACAATTTTCAGTGATAAACCTACCCTTTCTTACAATAATTGTTTTTTCTGTTAAAAACTATTTCGATCTGACTGTCCGTGGGAGATGTGATGAAAAATGCAGAAGTATATTCTTTTTTTACGAAGACCCTGGAGCTGTCAAAAGTCATTTGGCGGACTTTTGCTGACAAATAAGTGAATTTCCCAGTTCAGGTAACACGGAAAACGAGTAAACATAGTTAATTAGATATATGTCTGACATTACACCAATATCAAGCGGGTTGAAAATTGGCGAAATTACACTTTATGTGAAACTAACAGACTAACCATCTGTTGTTCCTGAATCATTATTAAGATTTGTTTGTTAGTGACTCGCAAAGTTATCACAATAGAAAAAATATATTTTCTTGCCGTTATTACACGGTACACACCTTTTTAATCTCATCACATTCAATACTCAGGATGGTAAATGTCTTATTTTATCTTGAGGATGTAGATTCACCACTCAATAAAATGTGTACTTTTTAGTTGGCATATTTTAAGAATCAGTATCGAAGATCACGATTAATAATATTTTGTCCAACAGTATTCGCTATGGTACTGTAGCCTTTATGACCTGAAGCAATACATATATGAATTAATGTTAAGTTAATTGGCAAGCATAGCGTTTGGATAATTTCTGTAAAACAATAAAAAAATAAAAATAAAAAAAAGAGAACATATATACCTATATTTCTGCCTGTACTTTCAGCAGATATGTTCAACAGGGTTCATGTTTTATGGTTCAGACAAACCTTTACTAGTTCCAGTATATACAACACATAATGCTGTCTGCTGTGAAGTGCTCTTAAAAATCTAAACTAAATTCAGTTTGACTAAAAACAAAAAACAAAAAAACAGGCTTTTAAAAGCATGATAACCATTGAGGTTTGACATGCTCTTAATGCTTCTTTATAATCTTGTATATAGAATGAGACCAATGGAAAAGTTTCTCAATGGATTATTTTAGCAAGCTAGTTGACATCTTTGCTTATGTTTGGTTCCCCGGATCTCTGGATTTGTCATATTTGTAGATCTTCAGTTTGTTGAATATATATGGTTCTTAGTAATTGGTGTAGCCAAAACCCAAACATGAAAATTTTGTCATTAATTACTCACCCTCATGTCATTCCAAATTCGTAAAACTTTTGTTCATCTTCAGAACAAAATGAAGATCTTTCTAAAGAACTGAGAAATTTCTGTCCATCCATTGACAGCTACGCAATTACCACTTTCCAGCCTGAGAAAGGTAGTAAAGACATCATTAAAGTAACCCATGTGACTCCAGTGGTTAAAACTCAGTTTTATGAAGCGATGCGAGTACTTTGTTTGTGTAAAAAAACACCATAATTTACAACTTCATTTACAAAATATTAATAAAGCAAGTGTGTTGTCTTGACTCGAAAGCAGGCATTGTGTGAACGTGCGTTGGAGATTAATATTTTGTAAATAAAATGGTTCACAATAAAGTGGATCTGAAGATGAACGAAAGTCTCACAGGTTTGGAACGACATGAGGGTTAGTAATTAATGAAATAATTTTCATTTTTTTGGGGTGAACTAACCCTTAAAGGGCTGGTAACCAGATTATTGGTGGTTTGATTATTTAAAAAAAGAGTGATTTGTTAGCTATGACAATACGGCTTGAGCAAGACAGTTAACCTCAGCTTAATCCAGGGCAGTTTTTTGTAGTGCATTTCAATGGTATTGTTACATGAAATTCTTGTAAATAAAATCCATAGGGACTGGTCGTGTGTTGATAAAGATTATGAAGGATGACTTATTAGAGCTATTTTGTGTTGTTCTGTATCTTCTTTGTTGAGTCTTTTGAGTTATATAAATGTTGTTCTGAGGTTGAATAATATTAGCTCTCATTGATAGTCCTATATTATCTCCTAGTTGCATTCAAATTGAATAATATTCATGATATTTTTTGGATTTTCTTTTCATACTATACAAATTCAATTCAATGCCCTTTTTTATTTCCAAGAAGAGCCTTGAGGTTTTCAACAGTGTTTGATAGAAATCTTACTAGTTGGGTTATTATAACCACACAGCAGAAAAGCTACAATTTCTGGATTTTGTTCATAGACTGTCTCCATAAGCAAATTACATTATTGCTTCCAAGGACAAACATAAACAAAACAAAAAAAGGTCAAATATGTAAAACCATTTCAACCAGAGCATTGTGAGTGACTCAGACTTCCGCGGATTGAGATGCCACTCAGGACTGTAAAACATAGAAGCTTAATGGATTTTACATATGATGTGATTTTATGGTTATTATAATGGAGGAGTCAGGGCAAGGGTAAAAACGAACGAAGCAAAATGTAAGCATTTCTCTTTTCTACATTACAATAATGAGGAAAGCCAAGGTGAATGAAGGAAAGGAAAGATAAGGAAGCAGGAAATTAAATTACTGAGATGATCTGATGTTTTGACTTTCTTAATAACTGAGGTCAAGGTATCAGAACAGGTGGAGAAACTCGATCTCTCAAACACAGGAGAAGCACTCAAAAAATTTACTTTTGCCTCTTGTTAAATTTAATTAATTAAAATAAGCAAGAGTAACACAATTGTTTAATATTTTGTCACAACTTAAATTAATTGTGTTCAATCAACCTAATATATTTAGAACTGCAGTTTACTTAATTAATTTGTGAGAGAACTACATGAATCATTTTTGTTGACAACTAACTGGGCAGTGGACCTGTAGTTCCCAGCATGCTTTGCAAGGGACTGCATTAGGAGGGTAAATTTAGGGATTAAAGTGTTATTTAATGTGTTTTTCTGTAAATGGAAAGATGTTGTTAGTTAATGTTAATGTTTAATATTCAGTAATGTTAGAAACTTAGAAGACTTTCTGTAATGTTTTTGAATTTTGTGGTTACCATTATGCAGAAGAGTGGTGACTGTGTTTAGTTATGGGCTGTGGGCACTCAATATACTCTATTCATGCATTAAACCTCATTTGCAGACCTGCATAAGTAATATTCAATATTACTCTGTAAAAAAGTGGTTTAAATTAAACTGAACACTAGTAGCTCCTATCATTGGAAATAACTGTAGAGTCAAATTAGCCAAAATTATAATGTTGGCGATTATAGGCAGAGCAAAAATTAAATATAGTCAACCTGACAAAACTTTATCTAGCAGGAATGACTAAATTAATTTAAGTTCATACAACAAGAATACAACAAATAATTTGAAACAAATTAGATTTTGTTGGAAAAATCTAATTCATTTTCGTGGAAAAGCTTTCCTTAATTAAGTTCGTTCAACAGCTTATTTTTTTGAGAAGGTAGATGATACTTATACTAAGTGAAAATAGTGGAAAATTTGTGAGCTTTGGTTAGTGAGTGTAGCAATGTTTGATGTTATGGGAAGAAAGGAGGTGGAACCGGCGAACATTCAACGGATTATAATAAAGAAATAAAGAAATACAAAACGACAGTAAAGGCAGCAGTCCCTCACGGATGACTGCTGCCACATAAAATAGAAACAAAACATCAAATAAAATCCAGGCCTGGCCTTTCTCAATCTTCATGATCGTTGCTCCTCCTTTTATGTTTCCACTCCTCCGTGAGAGATACGAGACTGGTGTGTCGCGTAGGTGTCGCTCATCAGTAATCACGCCACCGGCCTAACGCCATTCTTTCACGGCCCTTGGTCTCGTCCTGCTCGCAACAGTGAGCTTTGGCTGAAATGCAACTTTATGCACAACCTCCAGCCTGCATGGAGAGGTTCTTGGGACACCAGCAACTTCAAAATGTTTGCTGCTCAACAGTGGCTTTTTTAAAAGCTGCCCTTTTAATACAATTCATTTGTTTGACAGAAACTTCCCTTAAAAAGCCTTCTTTTGAGAGTTAATAATAATCTTTTGTGCTCTAAATCACTCTAAAATCTTTTGACAGTTTGATAATCCCGATTCAGTTTTAGTAAAATATTAATTGTTTTTATGCCTTTTGCAAGACACTGCACTATTTCATGCTTTTTATCTTCAGAAAAATCCTTTCCCATATTGCATGAAAACTGTAACTTGCTTAATAATGTGGAACAACCTCTTTTATTAGGTTTTCCATTTACCTAAGAAGGCCTCGCAGACTATTTAAAGAACCTGATGTCAGGTTTCTGGTGATGAAGGACCCAAAAGCAGAGAAATGCTCAATAATCTTTATTAATTAGGTTTAAATAACTGACAACGAGCTGTAGAGCTCAGGGCCAGACTCAACTCACTAGAATAGCAACATGACATCATGACTTTGCGTAAACATACACGCCACTTTCAAGTCAAGTGGCGTGTTATCTATACGCATTTTGAGCTATCTGCGTGTATGTCCACGCCGAAATCTTTTGTGTGTATGTCTACGACATTAAATGTCCGAGTGATTCCGCGTGTATTTGTACGCCGTTAAATGTCCGAGCGAAACGAAGCAAAATCTATATCTACATCTGTGGAGCGATCTTTTTTTTCCTAGGATGGTAGGAGAACACTCATAAATGGTATTAACCCCAGTGACGGGTAGGTTTAGGGACGGGGTTGGGGTAGGTCATATATCTATATATACATAATACAGTAATATAACGTTAAGTCAAAGGCGTTGATAAACACGCTGAAAAGCGATTATGCGTGTTGATAGCACGCCAAAAATGGAAATACGAATTGGCGTGTCATACATACGCCATTTCATGAGATCAGTCTGAGAATAGAGAATAATCACAGACCAGGCAATAGTCGAAAACCAAATAATCAGTTCACAAAGCGTCTGGTCCAAGGGAAAAGCAGGGAGGAGAATCAGGCAGGCCAGGTGAACAGCAAGCAAACATATAATTAATCCTAGAATTAATCGGTTGTTAAAGATCAGTCCAGACCGGCCACCAAAGCAGGGGGGAATCCCTGAAGTCCGAGTCACAATAGATGCGCGAAGACACAACTGGGATATCCGTTCATCAAGGGGTTCAAACAGTCCGAGAATCCATGGAACAACTGGGCAGATGACAGAGACACGAGAGAGAAACACCAAATGACCGTAAAACTGGTTTACAGAAAAAAAGGTATGTGTGAATTGTACGGGAAACCAAATACACTGGCAAAGGAAAGAAAGCGTGTGTTTTAAAGCTACCGACCCACCGAGGCATGGAATGTTTAGGTGGGTGGCACGTGTCAAATTTACTTCCACATGAATGGCCGGACCCAGGGTTTCCCAGCAGAACATTGCTCAGAGCATCACACTCCCTCCACCGGCTTCTTCTTGCCCCACAGTGCACCCGGGTGCCATTACTTCTCAAGGTAAATGGCGCACACATATACGGCTGTCCAAGTGATGTAAAAGAAAACGGGACTGATCGGACCAGGCTACCTTCGTCCACAGCTCCAAGGTCCAGTTCCATCGCTTGCGTGCCCATTGTGGGCCACATTCGACGGTGGACAGGGGTCATTATAGACACTCTGACTAAGACCTTCTGTTGACTTGGACCAGACAGCATAGTGCATTGATGAGTGCACCTTTGTGCATTGATGAGCCTTGGGTCCTCAACCCTGTCGCCGGTTTGTGGTTTGTTCCTTCTCAGACCACTGTTGGTAAATTCTCAATAATGCTGACTATCGTCTTGCCATAATAATTTGGCTCTTGTCAAAGTCGCTTAGATATTTATTCCTGCCCATTTCTCCTGCATCCAACATGTTGATTATGAGAAATGATTTTTTGCTCACCATCTAATCTACCCAGACCTTAATATGTGACCTTGTTAGGAGATGGTCAGCAATATTCACTTCACCTGTGACTGGTCATAATGTTCTGGCTCATCAGTGTGTGTATATATATATGATTGTTACTGTACATGGTATGCTCATTTTATTCCAACATTTGTCTCTATGTTTTCAGATTGACGGATTCACGTTGAACTTCATTTCCTCATTTCTACAGAGCAGCTTTGTTTAGGTGTGATTCAGATGTCATTCTAGAATATGCGAGTGAGGGGTTTGTAAAGCAGCTCTTATCAGTGAACAGACCAAGAGCATGAAGAGAGCAGTAACGCATGCTCCGGGGTCAAGAAAGGGACATACAATGGGTGTTATGTCCTGAATGCTCTCTAATTATATTTAATTTTGAAAAGAAAAAAGAAAAAAATCTAATTAATTCCATGCCCAAACAATTCATCAAGCCTCTCCCTTTTAATTTTTCAGTTTCATTCCCTTGGATTCTGGTCACATGTGTACAAGTGCACTGCAAGGATCCAACAATATTAACTTTTTGTTACAGTTTTTTGATGAATTTTCTTTTCTATTATTTCATTTATTTTGCAACTTTTTTTAGTAGGCTAACGAGTATATTTTGCCCTTATGGCAATTGACATATATTTTTTTTTCTTGCATGTTTGTAATAATGCAATTTTTGGCATCAATCTAAGCAAATATAAGAAAATGTCTGTCTGTCGATGGCATGTGTCATAAAAACATGAAGACATTATTTTTTGTTAGAGTAATAAACATCTAGCGAGGATAACTTTTATTCTGAAGTAAAATTATCAGAAGATGTGGAATCACATCTGTTTATATCTTTAATTCAAAGCATTCATGTCTGTAAAATTCTGAAAGGACAACCTGAAGCAACATACACTGTTAAACATCCCTGCAAGTCCTAAAAATAATTAAATTAATTAAATAATACCAAAACATCAAACTGTATCACCATGGGGAGGATGGAAAGGTCAAATTCATTCACCGTGACTGTAGGAGTGCGAAAAAGGAGACGAAATCTATTTGTCTATTAATTGACATTTGCAGGATGATTCCAGGACACTTTAATGGAAAATGGATTGGAGGGAGAGCAAGAGGGAGCAAGAGGAAACGAGAGAGAGAGAGAGAGAGAGAGAGAGAGAGAGAGAGAGAGAGAGAGAGACAGAGAGAGAGAGAGAGAGAGAGAGAGACTTGACTTTTAAAGCCCTTTTAATTTACACAATTTTCCAAAACATTACAGAGCTAATATATACAAAACTAACTAAATAACTAATTACCAATTAAAAAACATATTTCCAAACTCCCGCAATGTCACCAAAGCATCTCTCACATCCCACCTCATTTAGAAAAAAAGTACATTATCAATTTGTTTCGAATTTGCAAACTCAATAGCAACCTGTTAAAGAAAATCCCAATTTCATAATTAGTTTTTCTAAAAGTACAAAGAGTGGAACCAGCGTCAAAAGCCTTACAGAAAGAACATTCAGGGAAAACCATCATTCAATTTAGAAACAAAGGTGTTTGTAGCCTACACTCTGGGAAGTATTCTCCAAGATCCTCAAGATCCTTAAGAATCTCACATTGTTAAGGAATAGGAGGCTTGTACAACAGCCTCCATGAGGGATTCACATCTCTGGGCTCAGATGTAAGTCCTCCATTTAGTATCTATCCTTTTCTTTAACTGTCCAAAGTGTGCCGATTTATCAAAACTATGATAAACCGTTTTCTTCCCCATTCTTTGGAAATCCCAAAATTCAAACCGCTCTAAAAGTAAAACCTCAGTGTTCTCTTCAATTTCCAATTTTTTTGGGACAACTTTTAATGCCAGAAAGTTCTTAGATAACAAGCCATTAATTAGAACAGAATCTATAAAGGAGGTGAATACGGGGCTTTTAAAGCAATTAACTACCCCTTCCACTATTCTTACTGACCTAAACCCAACCTGGTCAGCAAGTGACGCAGCCATTCGCCACTGACCTTTTGTTATATTGAGCAGGTCCATAACTCTAGTTATTCCAGAATTCAAAGACATTTTAATCACAGAACCTGATAGTGCAGGCTTTAGCTTAAAAAGAGGGTTAAAAAACAAAGGTTCTGCACATCCATGATTTTCATCACCCACTCTTGAGAAATTTAACAAACTCCATGATTGAAAAATTGATACATAGAATTTAAAAAGAGAAACATTTTACATATTTTCAACATAAGGCTTCTCATTTAAAAATTACTCTTTGTCAAGGCCTGTTTCTCCAAGATCTTTAAGAATATACACGGCATACCATCAGAGCGGTGCAGCAGTTGTTACGATGTGTGTAGTCTCATTGCTGCAATTTTTTATTTAACATGTAAAAGGCATTGACCTCCCTCTGCAATGGGAAGACAGAGCACCCCAGGCGAAAGTCAATGAAGGCCACTGCATTTTGAACCTTTAAAAGCAGTTCTTTAGGGGGATCAAACACTGTAACCTTATGCTAAACCACTTAATCTGCCAGAATATTAAGCCATATAAAACTCTTCTGAAAGACCGTCCAAACCAGGTGAAATTTCAGTTGTCAAAGGGCTCTCAAGATCCATCTTGTCCTTCTTTGATAATTGTGGTAAATCACTCAGATGTACGTCAGTTTCTTCTCCATTACATGACTCTGAATTATATAAATCTTCATAAAAAATAAATAGCAAAAGCATAAATTTCCATTTGTGTTGTTGATACTCTTCATTCTGGAAGTTTCAGTTGATGAAGATGCTTATGCGCTCTTGGCTTTTTTCAAGTCCAAAGGAAAAAGCAGTAGGAGAATCCATATCATTTAGACAGGTGAACCTTGCCCTTAAAAGGGCAGTTTTGCCTTGTTCTTCCTCTAAGCTGTGTAGAAGAAATGTATTCCTTTCAAAAGACAAGAGTGGAAATGAATCATGTGGCACTATGTCTGCTTGTTCCAAGGAATTCTTGTTCAAGGGCTTTCATGTTCTCTACTAGGGCACCTCTGGTATGTGCAGTAAACTGCTGACAATTTTTTTAAATCTGCACCTTGCCCAGTTCCTACCATTGACTTAAAGATGGGAAATTGACTCTCTCCTCTCTCCAAGCATTCCAAAAAAGGTGAAAAGTCAAGTCAAGTCAAGTTACCTTCATTTATACAGCGCTTTTAACTGTTTAGATTGTTTCAAAGCAGCTTTACAGTGATAACAGGACATTAAAGTAACAGAGATTGTTTTGGCTTTACAGCAGCTCTAGAATAAAGTTATTGTCCAGCTAAAGTTAAAATGGTGACGGCATGCAGTTGCCTATTATATGTTTAGTCTAAACGTATTCACATGAATAAAATAGTGGTCCTGAAGTAACCTGTTATCAAAGTGCCAGAGTGATTTATTAGATTTAGTGGACTCAACAGAAACAGCCATAGAAATATAATGCTGGTCTAAGAGAAAAGTAGGCGAAATAGAATTCCTAAAAAACGTCCCCCCTTTACATGCTTCAGTATAAAACCGATTAAGTCTAGCGCCAGACATATTATTTGAGTTCACTTTCATCGAAGTATACTGTCTATGCCCAGGAAATGCATCTCTCCAATACTCAACAAAATTATAATGGTCAACTATACTTTTAAGAGTCTTAGCTGAAGGAGGATGTGGTTCATTATTATCCCTATCCAATTGCTGATTTAAAGTGCAATTAAAATCACTCCCCAATATAATAATATTATCCCCTGGGACAGTCCGATAATGCATCTGATAGTTTTTCAAAAAGAGTAATATGCTCCTGGCCATCTTTTGTAGCATTAAACAGAGAAAAAATGGTGTCACCTAAAATAACATCTACTCGTAATATTCGTCCTGGTATTATCTAAAAACTCTGAAAGCAAAATTGCAACCACTGTACAAACATTTTTGCCCTTCCAATCGTTAAACCACTCCCAGTCGCTAAACCACTGTGACTGGTTCTGCAAATCTGTGTGCGTTTCCTGAAGCAAGATCACGTCAGCCTTTATAAGAATTAAATAACTGAAGTGATAATTTCTTTTTACTTTTCTACCACAGCCATTATTTATATTTAAAGACTCAGTATTAAAAAAAGTCATGACAATAATTACAATGGGGCATTAAGCAACCCACCACATCTCTTTTTTAACACTTTTCATAAGATCAATGTTTTTTTCAGATGCAAATTTAGACTTTTCGAACCGTGCTAACACGTTTTTTAAGGCTATAGCGCTTTGGTTTATCCAGTTCCTCCAACGTCGCCTTACTCATAGCAGTAGCACCAGACTCAACGAAAAGTTCCAAATCAGGAAAATAATTTTCCAATTTGTTTTTTTTCCTGATTTGTAGTCTAGGAAATTGTTGAACTGTGTAAAAATAAGGCTTTATTTATACCTTCACATTCAGAGTCATTCTCAGATAAGTCATCAGTTAATTGTGACAACAGATCTAACTTTGTACCTGCAAGTTTTCGATCTCATTTTGTCTTTCTGGATATTGTGAATCACTAGATACCCTGGCAACAACTAGCTCCTCATCAACTTTCACACTTCCATGTACAGTACATGTGTACTAATGACGGAAGCACTGTCGCATCTTCAGTGGGACAATCTTGTGTAAGCACACTAGAGCCCTCTCCACTGTTAGGTAAAGCAGCGGTTTCATTTTGCTATACATTATCAGTACTTTCTGCAATATTATTAGCCACAGCAGAATTTACTTGTTCTGTTACAATTACTTTCCTTCTCCTTTTCAGCCTCCCTATTTAAAGGACACAGTTGTCTCACATGGCCCTGTTTCCCTCAAGTAAAATATTTAATTGAATCAACAGATATAAAGATTGTATAATCTTTCCTAGTCAACGTCGGTTTTACAGCAACTTCCAGGCTTTGGAATTCAGCATTTAAAATCATGTACGTGGGATGTCTAAATGATGTGATATGCTTTGATTCTGTTTTTTGTTTTTTTTAAACCAAGCGCAATCATTTTGATCAGTCCCATTAATTTGGACATAATGGACAATAATGTGGCCAAGTTTATCATTGGAAAGGATAACTTTTTTCGAGCTGTTAGACAGCGGCAAAACCGGTGTTGTGCCGAAATCCGACTGCCTGCCAAATTATTACCCCCCTCGTTGAAGTAGCTTCCTGATTGCCTAAACCTAATCCAATCTCTAATCCCAACCCTCCCCCACAACAAATGCTAAACCTACCAATACTAGGGGGGTAATAATTTGGTTGAGGTCAGAATTAGGCACAACACCGGCATTAATGCATCTGTCAGATTATCCATGTTCAACCAAATCATAAACCATAAACATTTCCCTCAGGAAAATAACAACTACCTTGTTCATTATCGATACAGACAGGATGTTCAACACACCAACTGCATTTCTAACAGCAATTAAACAATCTTTCACGGACACGGTCTCATCCGATAAACATTTGCACCCGTGACTTGCGGTCAATGACTCAAAGCCATCAGAATTCGACCCCATTGCTGCTCTCCTTTGCCGACAAAGTCAGCAAATAAATGTAAAAAAAAACTGCAGTAGTTTTAATATGCTCAACCATAATGTACCTTAATCTATAAAGAGAAAAAAGAAACAAGTTTGAACTCACTCAAACACACCGCTCAGTCACTCACACACTCCCGAACACTCCGCACACACACACGCACACATGCGCACACACACACACACACACACACACGCACACACACGCACACACACGCACACACAGAGAGAGAGAGAGAGAGAGAGAGAGAGAGAGAGAGAGAGAGAGAGAGAGAGAGAGAGAGAGAGAGAGAGAGAGACAGCTGGACCTGCAGTATCTGATGAGTTGATCTGTCATGAAGACTTAGGCTTGTAGGATTTAATGGATGTGAAAGGTTCTGACATCTCTCATCTTGGATTCACAGGAAGTAGAACAAACTTTTTCCTCTTCAGAAGATCTCATTGACAGGGTTGGAGAAGTGACTGGACCTCCATGGCACCATCTGCTGAAATATTCATCTTTAGTAGTGAACGAGAGACGGAGAGGGAGAACCAAACAAGAGGAAGAAATCTAAAGCACTGAATTTTCTTGCAGCAATTCAGTTTCTCACCAGAAGGCCACAGTTAATGACACACATCCTTAGACAACTGATTGCTTATGCACTGTACAAAATCCAACTTCTATGTTGTCACACACACACACACACACACACACACACACACACACACACACGCACGCACGCACGCACGCGCATGCACGCCTCGTTTACTATATTTGTAGGGACTCTCTACACGTAATGGTTTTTATACTGTCCAAACTGTATATTCTATCCTCTTAACCAAGTCTACCCATCACACACAACTTTCTGGATTTTTACATTTTAAAAAAACATTACTTAATATGATTTATAAGCTGTTTTCCTCATAGGGACCAAAATATTTCCCCACATGGAAAATTATTTCGGATATTGCGATCTTTGTAAGGACATTTTGTTTACCAGGACACACATACAAATTAATTTAAAAGTTAATTGAATTTTTGTAAAAAAAATCATAGAATACAAAGTCAACTTTTAGGTAATTTTGTATGATTTGGTTAAAAAAGAGAACTGCATCCATTTTGCAGAAGAACATTGTTTTGGTTCTGCTTCAGCTTTGCATGACTCTGCGGATAAATGTTTATCATACTGCTCATAAAACTTTCACCACTAGGCATAAGAGATAACCAGTTAGATGGAAAGGATCTCAAGCTGAATAGCTGAAGACATTACTGTAGCTATACCCATTAGTAGACACAGTTCATGACCCTTCACAATAGAGATATAAAGCAATTTATCTGTTAAATAAAATACCTTTCTCAACTGTTAAGTAATAAAAATCTTATCTCCCTGTCACTTTTACAGCATTTAAAATCCCTCAGTTCTCCCCATTGTCACGGTCACCAGCTCTGTCACCTCAATGGCACCACACTTACCAGCATCCCTCATGTTTCCCACCTGATCACCTTTCTGTCATTGTCTCGTTATCGTCATCATGATCACCTATCATCTGCATCACCTGTGTCCTGTTAATCAGTGTTCATCTGTGTTAGTATTTAGTTCCCTTCTGTTCAGTCAGTCTTTGTCCGTTCTATGTTGTATCTAATGTGTGTGAATCTTCTGCCCGTCAGTACCTGTGTGAGTTATATTATTGTAAGTAAATGCAACTGCTCTGGAACTTCTGACTCCTCTTCTCCTTCTGCCTGCACCACATCCTGACACCCGTCTCCGAAAAGCCAAGCCAATGTTGATTCTCGTTTTATTAAAAGCTCTGTCGTGTTCTCTTTTTGCCTGCAGACTCTCCTGTTTGCCTTTTGTTTTTTGTTTTGTTTTTAATGGGTGATTTTCCAGATGTTCTCTGACCAGACTAACAAAAATGAATAAAAATCATTTTTATTTTTTCAATATTTTTATTTTTATTTTTATTTACATTTTGTATGTATTATGCAGTCTGTGTTTATGGTATGTTGACTTAAATGTCCACTAAAGAATGTATCTTATATGCATTATGACTAACGAGACCTTCAGATGTGCAGTGACATTCAGGACACATCCATGAGCTCATCCCACCCACTTAACACACATGATGACCTATTCTATAGGTTTTTTATTTTATTTTATTTTATTTGTGCAAGTGACAGTCTAAATAAAATAAAAAAATCAATGATCTAGATGTCACTAATATGATAATCCACCACCAATTTTCTATTTATTAGTATTATAGACATTTGAAGGCTATCTGTGTTGGGAAGAGAAAAGCATCGGCATTGCATGTTACAAAATTAATTGGTATTCCTTTCAGGAATCTTAGTGCTTGCAATGCTGCAAAATGCATTGTTGTGAAATTTTGTTGTTAAATTCGTGTTACATTTTAGGTAGGTTTAGGTTTATATATATATATATATATATATATATATATGTATATTATATATTATATATTAGGTTTTAAATAATTAATGTTTTATATATTATGTAAGTAAGAATATTTTTTGTTGTTGCTAGACACCACACAGGACTCTCCCTGTGCATGTGTAAAGATTGCTTTCAGTGGTTAAATATGTGCAACGAAGACACCGTGAATCACAATTTATTATGCAAATAGCTGCATATATCCCAATGATGACATCACTGTTACAAAAACACAAATAGATAGTACATGTAAGGCTGAAATTAGTAAATTTTTAAAGGTGAAGAAAGTAAAACAGTTGATGTTTGAAATAGACACCCATACAAACACATCCCTACCAAAAGAAACGCACCCCTCCCTTTATTGCTCCGCCCCCAAAATAACAATTCAACACAGGCGACTAACAACTAGCCAATAGACAGCTCACGCAAGTATGGAGAAATAAGCTGTGATTCAACAACAGCATACAACTGCATATCTTAGTTCGTTGAAATAACAAAAACAAGTTTACTGACGTATCAAGCAGAAACTATGCAATCTCGGCATCCATTTTCAGGCGCTCTAACGTGTCTGCTGTTCTCAGCCATCTCTCTTTCTACAGTCTTTCTACAAATGTCCTGCTTGCTCACTCTCTCTCCTCCCCCATCATGAGTGCATAGGCCCCCTTTTGCTGATTGGCTACAAGAGTGTGGTGGCACTCGGTCTGATCGGTCCAATCCAGTTAGTTTTTTCTTCTGTTTACACACAGCCAGGATTATGTAACACATTTTTTTTTCAGCACACAATTAATTTCAATTTTTGACAGTTTCTCAGAAATTGCTTACTGCACCTTTAAGTGATTCAGGCTGAATTAATTAATGCAGAAGTTTTACAGCTAGAGTTCTAAAACAACTTCTAATCAGCTTGAGGATAATCAAAAACATTGTAATACCCCCCCCCCCCCAACCCCCCCTGTATATTAAATTATTTTAATTGAAGCAAGTAAAATGAAAAACCTATTTAACTGTCAAAATCACTTTTAATGCTCAATAAATTGTTGCACATATTTTATAATCAAAGGGAAAACAAATATTTGCCAATTATTGTAAGCTTTACAGTTCACAGAGCAATGAAGCAACTCAGTGCATTATATGCTGATAAACTGATAAACTGATGTATGGTTACATATGTATATACTTTATTAAAACACAAACATATATACGAGTTATTGGCATTAACAGCAAAAAATACTTTTCTTCTCTATGTATTTTGGATCAATTTCTCTGAATGCTTCTGTAGCAGCAGGTCAGACTAGCTACGTTTCAATTCCCCATGTCTTTAAGTCTGTTCAAGAGTGTATTTGTGGGTACATTACAGTGTGAATTTAGCAGCTCTTGAGACTTTCTTCAAAGATCCATAATTCAGGGACTTAAGATTGCGTTCAGGTGAGAGCGAGAGCTGTTTGACATGCTTTGGAGATTCACTTTGTCTTGATGACCTAACACACCAGAGGAGACTCATAACCCTTCCCTCCTTTTTGCCAAGCCATGATAGCCTCACATTTCGCAAGTAGCACAGAATGCAGGTGCCATGATGGTGATGAAAGCAAACAAGGTTGTAAGTTATACAGACATTTACACGAACGGGACGGATCCTCTGCTAAAGATGACAAGGGCAGGAGGTTTTCACTTGTCTTTTACTGCAGCCAATAAACTTAAACATAAAATTGTCAGGCCTCAGGGTGTCATATTTAACGAAGAGTAAAGTGAGAGCTGTTGGAACGAATAAAGTCAGCTGGGGATTTTATGATACTATTTTTTAAAGGCTGTTAAGAGATGCTGAAGAAATCACAAGTCATATGTGTGTTCGTTTCGAGTGTGGGATGTTTGTTATGAGATTCAAATGTTCTATTTATTTTTAATGTTTTGTTTAAAACAACATTGTTGTGTTGTGGAAGACAGTTGAAGGCATGCTCATGAGTTTTATTTTTATTTGCTAGCAATCATATGGCTGAATAAACCACTTCTTAGTTAACTGACCTTATAAGATCATAGAAAGAACTTTTAAAGTTTTTTCTGTTAGTTGTCAGTAATTACTAATAAAGCTGATTTATTTAGTTGACCTTTACAGCATGTTGTTGATTTGCCCCCGTCATAGCTAACAGCATCGAGGGTTCACCTATCATTCGTAGAGTTTAAGTCAAGTTTTAACTGCAGTTTTAAGCACATAACTCAGGTTAAACTGTGTACATAACAGTCTTGTTATGGATGTACCGAAAAATATTTTTCATGGCTTTTTAATTCTTTTTTTTTCTTCAAGCAAATCTGCTGATACCGATACCGGTTGCCGATATATATGTATATATATATACTGTATATGAAATGTATTTGTGGTTTATTTACTTTATATTACAGGTCAAACTGGCCGTAAAAAATATATCTGTAGCCATTTGAAATTAGAGGCAACCACATAATCACAATCCGAACAAAAATGTTTCACAAATTTCAATATTTAAAGCAAAAACAGAACGGTCCAACTTTACCTTTGTGAAATTGTTCTACATAAAACATACATTCACAAAACAAAAACGGACTGAATAAAAATTCTAATTCACTCTCTGTGGTGTGTGTGTGTGTGTGTGTGTGTGTGTGTGTGTGTGTGTGTGTGTGTGTGTGTGTGTGTGTGTGTGTGTGTGTGTGTGTGTGTGTGTGTGTGTGTGTGTGTGTGGGAGGATGGGGGGTGGTCACATTATTGAAGTACAGTTTGTGCACAAGTGCGGCAAAAAGACAAAAATTATAGTTAGTAACTTAATCCATTACATTTCACACATTGTAATCCACACATTTTGTGTAATATGATCAGACTACTTTTTGATTACTTTAGGATTAGGCTATTTTTGACCTAACTCCTTTATCACATAATTTATTTATTTATTTATCATTATTGACTAGTTTTACCATTTTCTTGTGAAAATATTATATAGCATGTGCATTTCTTCATTTATTTATAATATGCTGATTACCATGTTTGCAGAAATGTCCCATTAGCTTTGGAGTATGTGCGTCTCTTTTTCGGAATAAAGTAAAGGAAACATGCTCAGTGATTAGCGTGTGCATGATAAATATTCATTGTTTACTCTGAACGTAATCATCAACAACTGGGGTAGCATCTAAATCAGCATTATTTTCATGCAGTTCGTAAAGAGATGAAATTTGTAAATATTCTGATTGTTAGAGCACTTTGAGAGGGTGGAACACTGAATTGGCTCTCAGTATGTGGTTACTGATGGGGGAGAGGGTTTAATCATATAGAAGGATATCAAGTGCCTGGGAGGTTGTAATGAAGCAAAACTGATGGAATAAAACCAATAAAGCTGTGTTTACACCGTGCACCAGTTTTGCACTAAAACGGCTCTTAGTTGATGAGTCAGAGTCTCTTACTGATTTTACCTGCTGGGTACAAGTGCTGACTTGCATGTGGGTGTTCGGTTTGCACGCCAGATTAAGTCAAATCGTATTCAGTCAATAAACTTCAACTTAAAATTCAATTCGGCTTTTGACCAAAGTATACATTCAGGTCATATCTGCAGGAACATTTTAGGATCGATCACATGCTGCATCTCAATGTTCGCTCTGTGTTACTGTTTTGTGGATCGATTATTTAATTTCTCATTTATGCCTGATCCATAACTGAGCGTGAGGTGATCAATGACTCTTGACCTCTAATGTAATAACACAAAGGCAGAAACATGTAAATTAAATATATTAGTCACAAACATTTTAAACCGCACTAAGCAAGGACATCTATTATAGCTAGAGAGAGAGAGAGCTATCCATTAGTATTTCCATTTATGTCAATGGCTGTTCAAAGCAATTCCACTAGCTGAAAGAACTTATTTTGGATATTATCTGCCTTATATATAATACAATATTGTTTGATTCATTTAATCTAAACCATTCATGTTTTTGTTAAGTCTCTTATGTTCACCAAGGCTGCATGTATTTAAAATAAAATTACATAACAGTAAGAACAGTAATATTGTGCAATCAGTCGATTCAAGTTGATCAAAAGTGACAGTAAATCATTTATAATGTTACTAAATATTCCGTTAAATGCTGCTGTTTTAAACTTTCTATTCATCAAAGAATCCTGCATATTTTTTTTACTGTTTTTAGCATTGATAATAAGAATAAATGTTTCTTGAGCAGCAAATCGGCATATTATAATGATTTCTGAAGGATCATGCGACACTGAAGACTGAAGTAATGATGCTTAAAATTGAGCTTTGTCATCACAGAAATAAATTATATTTTAAAGTATATCCAAATAGAAAACAGTTATTTTAAATTTTAATAATATTTCACAATTTTACGGTTTTTACTGTATTTTAGATCAAATAAACACAGCCTTGGTGAGCAAAAGAGACTTCTTTTAAAAACATAAAAAAATCTAGCTGATCCCAACCTTTTGAATCGCAGTTTATATACACTGTCACTGACAGAACCTGGTTTTGAAATTTGAATAGATGTTCACAAACCCCTTAAAAATGTCCATGTAGTCCTGAAGGCTAATCCTTTACTCCTCTACTTGAAGTCTTTCATTTGATCATTGGTGGATCAGATGATATAGCCATTGCTACTGAAAGGAGATCACAACAGCTCAGTGTGGAATGTCCTGCAACACATTTCATTCAGTATATTTCATCATGTGATATGTCAACAGATTGTGAAAAGGAGATTAGTGTTACTAATACTATATATGTAAATTGTATATTTAAACTAATATCATTGTACATTTTTCTTTTTCCAGGTATATGGGTGGATTTTGAGAGCTTGAAACCTATAGGTTACTCCATTTAGTGTGTGTGTAAAATCAATATGAATGCATTTTTCATGTATTGTTGTGTGGCATGTTGGAATAGATGGTGTGAGATAAGCTACTCATTCTCTGCTATTAGTCTTTTTTTCCTATCAACTGTATATGGAATTTGATTTGAGAGTCTGCATGTGTAATCTGTATAAATCAGAAATTCATTTATCAAATTATAATGCTAAATGATTCTTGAAATTGAAACTGTGTGGGGTTTTGACAGTTATACGAGCATCTTAATAACATTTGTTTTATTTTCCTCATTTGGAGTATCTGAAAATCTGAATTTGAATCTAAACTGCCTGCCAAATTATTACCCCAACCCCTACCTCCCCGTCCCATTGAAACAGTCCTAAACCTACCCATTTGGGATGTTTGAGCGCTCTATGAGCGTTGAGTGTTGTAGCCAATCACAATCATATCTGCTGAGCATGTGAACGCAATGGCCTGTCAGATGAAGGCCTGTCTCAATAATATCGACTTATTGCACATGTGGCAAAGCGTGTGAGGGCAGCTCTATTATATATGGAGTTGGGCGAGACGATACGTTATGCTCACGTTCTCAAACTCCTGTTGGTATTATTTCCGACTACGCCACCTGAGGAATTTCACCCCAAGAATTTAACAACCTCTAACTGAAAGGCACACGCAGATCCTAATCATGGATGGATTTCAGAGACATAGGTAGTTGTACAAAAAGTTTATTAATAGTTAAAAGACACAATAGTAATAAAAGGCATTGACCAGCAATCACTCTTGTCTAGTTGTTAGATTCTATCGTTGGCAGCGGAAAAACCTGGGCTTGCCACCCGGGACAGTCTCAAGATATCACCCTTTATGAAAATCACTATTCACAGTGCACACACACACACTCGCACACACTCAGCAACTCATGTCAGAGAAGACCACGACACACAGTGAGGATGCCACCACCAAAAGGTCATTCGTCTGCCCCCCAGGCGCCCAGGTCCTGCCAACAAACGAAAGAAAAAGACACTAAAAGCATTGATATGCAAAGAAAACAAAAATACAATTATATAATAAATGAATTAATACAATTCCAAGGAGGAGCCAACCACTTGGTTCCAACCCAGTCGTCGCAAATCAAAAACCCAAAGAAAATAAATCATTAAACAAAATGATCACATAAATTCGACAGCATAGCTCAACCAAATAATATTCTGATGAAAACAATGCATACATTCACTTAACAATTAAATTAAGAACAAAAGTACACATTCAAAACTTGCTTAAATTAAAATCAATTAAAGAAACAAACAAAAAGAGGCAAAGGAAACGCCAAGCATATCACTGAATCACGGAGCTTAAGCACTGAGAATTCACTTTAAGTCAACATGAGAGCTCGTAGAAAGCATATCAGTCCTGTGCTGGACGCGGGATAATCAGTAGAAACAGAACAGCAGTCAGATGAAGCACAAAGCAAACAGCACTTAATGATGAAGCACCGGGCATTGAAGCAATCAGCACTTTATGAGGAGCACAGAGCATCTAATACTCATTCGGGACACTGCTATAACCTTCAGCGAGTGCCTACAAAAAAAACAGAAAGTGTTACCCCGCGATTCATTCACCCTTGGCTTCATGCTCGAGCAATATACTCACAGCAACACATGCTGTCCCAGGATCACTATCCCAAACTTCGTGGTGAATGGAGGCAATTGTCTCCAAGCAGGACACGCAGATAGATCTTACACTACCTGAAACATACAGATTAGTCAAATACCCACTTAAAATAACGCAAAGCGCCGTCGTTATTTTATTTTTTGTTCATTCATTTAATTTAGATTAAAATTATTAGATTAAATTGTTTATATATATGTTTATTTTCTGCCCTTTTTAAGTATTTGATTTATACATTAATTTTAACAAAAAAAAGTAATAAAGTATACAATAAAGTACAACCAAAGCCTTATATTATAATAACATTGCACTTGAATAAAGTTAAATGTGTAATCTGGAAGTTGTCCTGCAAGTGACCTCATAACTCATTAGTCTTCTTACGATGCACTTGGGTGTTTACGATTACTCCAGAGCACTCGTAGACCTACGATGACTTTCAAGTGCTACTTAAGTTACAATGCTTATGGGAAACAGACCATAATATTAAGATCAGTTGTATGATCGTTTTTACGAACTTCTTAGGCTTACGTTGCTTTTGGGAAACGCAGCACAGTAGGCCCATGGGCGAGCATTTGCTGTTTAAACAACGTGGCACAGAACGTGAAAATGATAACTGTGGCGGGCTGAAAATAGCAAAAAACACTGGTGCCACATTGCGCCGGGTGTACAGTTGTGGTCAGAAAGAATGGCACCCCTGGTAAATATGATCAAAAATGTCTGTAAAAAATAAATCTGCATTGTTTATCCTTTTGATCTTTCATAAAAAAAATATGCAAAAATCTAACCTTTCATTGAATTAAAAGAATTGAAAGTGTGTGTGTTTTGGGGGGTCACATTATGAAATACATGTTTTTCTCCAAAACACGTTGGCGACAATTATTGGCACCCCTAGAATTTATTACGAGTAAAATATCTCTGAAGTATATTCCCATTAATATTTACCTAGGAAGATTAAATTGTCTAGCTATGACTTCTTATTTCACAGGAGTTTAAACATGAGGAAACACAAAGGCCAAATTTCCTTAATCATCCATCACAATGAGTAACACCAAAGAATAGTGCTGTAGTCAAGACCACCTTTGTCGAATCCAAGGAAAGTCCAAGACCAGGACTAGTCGAGTCCAAGTCAAGACCAAGTCCAAAGAGGTTCGAGTCCAAGACAAGACCGAGTCCAAAAAGGTTTGAGTTTGAGTCAAGACCAAATACAGGACAGGAAAAAAAAGTCTTATGCACGACATTATCAAGACAATCATTTTGGGTTATTATTTGTTGATCTAAAAGCAAAAACAGTGTCACAACACCCAGGATTTTTAAGTATAGATATTCCCCTTGATATCATATAATCTTCTAATCTAAAGAAAACAGAATGATGACATATGGTGATACCTCATAATAGCAGTGTTTCACTGTGGATCTGAAAGACGCATCCAGATAGCCTCTCATCACAGGCCATTCTTGAGACTCGCCCTCGAGGGGCAGGCTTATCAATACACTGTTCTGCCGTTCGCTCTCTCCCTAGCACCCGTACATTTACGAAGTGCATGTACGCGGCGCTTTCGCCCCTGAGACTCCAGGGAGTGCGCGTGCTGAATTATCTCGACGACTGGCTGGTTCTGGCGCAATCAGGGCTCACACCAGAGCAAATAGGCGGCTTTTATGTATGCTTACTGCGAACATAATAAAGACACCTGGACTCGGTAGAGAACAAAAGCCATATTTAGCAAGACCAGTGGCCGAGACAGAGACAAGTCCGAGTCCGAATACCAGCGAGTCCGAGACAAGTCCGAGACCATAGAAAATGGTCTCGAGTCCAAGACCGGACTCGAGTACTACAGCCCTACCTAAGAATATAGTTCTGATGTGCATCAAAAGATTGTTGAGCTTCACAAAATAGAAAGTGGCTGTAAGAAAATAGCTAAAGAATTGAAAATACCCATTTTGACCATCAGGGCAATAACTAAGAAGTTCCAATCAATTAAAGATGTTACGAATCTGCCAGGAAGAGGACGTGTGTCTATATTGTCTTAATGCACGGTGAGAAGGAAAGTTTGAGTGGCCAAAGACTCTTGTCCTCTTGTCTTGTCCTTGTTCTACATCACAGATGTAGAATTGCTGCGATTAGTTGAGTCTTGGGGTCAGAAAGCCTATAAAACAAAAAAACAAACAACCACTACATCACCACATGTTGTATGGGAGTGTTTCAAGAAAAATCCTCCTTGCTCGTCCAAAAACAAACTCCAGCAAATTCAGTTGTCAGACACGACATCTTCAAAAGGATCTTCAAAAGGGAATGGATTCTATGGTCAGATGAAACAAAAAAATAGCTTTTTGGCAGCAAAGCCACCAGATGGGTTTGGTGCTAACATAAAAAGTACCCCATGCCCACAGTTAAATATACTGCTGGATCTTTATTGTTGTGGGCCTATTTTCTTTGCTGGAGGTCCTGGACATCTTGTTCAGATACATGGCACCATGGATTCTAGCAAATACCAACAGATAAAAAATCAAAACCTTGCGGCCTCTGCTAGAAATCTTATAATGGGCCGTGGTTGGATCTTCCATCAGGACTACGATCCAAAACAAACATCAAAATTAGCAATGTGTTACAGAGCACAGAATGAAGTTTCTGCCATGACAGTCCCAGTACCTTGACCTGAACCCTATAGAAAATGAGTTGGCTGAACTGAAGAGAAGCAGCGCCAACAGGGATCTGGGAATCTGAAGGATCTGGAGAGATTCTGTTTGGAGGAATGGTCTCTGATCTCCTGTCCGGTGTTCTCCAAACTCAGCAGGCATTATTAGAGAAGACTCAGAGCTGTTATCTTGGAAAAAGGAGGTTGCAAAAAGTACTTAATAAAAGGGTGCCACTATTTGTGGCCAACGTGTTTTGGAGAAAAACATTTATTTCATAATGTGATTTACCCCCCACTTTCAATTATTTTACTTCAATGAAAGGTTAGATTTTTGCAAATTTTTGGAATGAAAGATCAAAATGATAAACAATGCAGATATATTTTTTAAAGCCATTTTTGATCATATCTACCAGGGGTGCCAATAATTCTGACCACAACTGTATATTAGGGCCCATTGTCAAGGCAAAACAATGTGTTTTGTCTTTATTTGATCATTACTGCATCTAGATGAGAACAAGATAAACTGCAAATGGGCTTTGTCACCTTTCCGGTCTTTAAAGAGAAATGGATGAAGTCATGCGTTTAGATATGCCAGCTGTATCTTGCAACTCATTAATTCCTAATAAAAAAAATTAAAAATGAATATTCATGAGAGACAGGTGGGATCTATTAGAACTAAAATGAAGTTGTCTTTCAGAATGTCAAGTACTTTTTATATTAATAACCTAAAAAGACTGCAAAGTCGCAAGGTGATAACAGCAAATAAACAACATATGTTGAACATTAGCTTTTCATTTGCATGGCGTAATTAACAGATATTGAGATAAATGGGTGGAGATGAAGAATTGTAGTGCAATGACTGAGGCAAGATATCATAATTTTGCGGAGTAGCTAAATTTTTTGATTATAAAGTCTCTAATTTTTTGTAAGGTGACCTGTTTTTGTGATACATACTGATGTCCAAACGTAAACCTGTGACCTGTGACTTTCTGATAGAGACTTACAGAATTAAAGACTTTAAAACCAAACATACATACATATACATATACATATAGAAACACAAACACGCGCACACACACACACACACGCGCACACACACACACACACACACACACACACACACACACACACACACACACACACACACACACACACACACACACACACACACACACACACACACACACACACACACACACACAATTATATATGTATATTATTACATTTTTCATTTGATTTAGTCTATTTAGTTTTATATAAAATACAATGTGATTTTTATTGATCAGGATCTGCCAGCGACAGCACATTTTTACACTTGGGCGAATGATTTGCGGACAGCTTTTCTTGCACAATAAATCCCCCATATGCCAACAAACCAATGAGAACGCGGCACAATGGTGACGATATATAACAACAGAGATTAGGTGCCAAAGCTGCCGTGGATCCGTTTACCTGAAACTCTTTGTAACAGGCGGATTTGAAGAAAATTACCGTTGTTTGGCAAATAAATAAATGACAGTCAGTTACATGTGTATTACCAAATTTCTATTATGTAAGCCTTATGGTACACCTCAAACACCTCACAAAAGGGAATTTATAGTAATGTATTTTGTTAATGCTAATTAGCGAGTCCACGAACGGCCTTGGTATGTAGAGCATTCGCAGCTTATATGGACCGCACGTCTCTGCTGTATCTTTTACATTTACTTTACATTTATGCATTTGGCAGATGCTTGTATCCAAAGTGACATTGCATTGAATATCAGTTCTTGCTTTCCTTGGGAATCGAACCCATGACCTTGGCTTTGCTAGTGCCGTGCCATGCTGTATTGTTTGAGCTACAGGATGGATTATATAATTAATTCATTGTAATAAATTAACTTTACAACAAACTAATTGTATTATTCTTTTTAATAAGAAGAGGTCATTTCAGATGGTACTTTATTCATTGTATTAAGGAACCTTTGATTCTGGTTTGGCTCATGTGAGGAAGTTGTTAGTTTTTGCAATGTGAAATTCACAATGAGCTGGACTGAGCTGCGGGCAAATACTTAGGTCTGTTCTTTTCAGATGGTGCTGTTTATCATTCTCCTGCCTGAACCACATAAAGAAGAGAATGGGAGAAGAGAAAGTTTGGGCCAGTCTTTGTACATCTTGGCAAAGGAACCTCTACATTCATTACCTGCTTTGTTGGGAGGTTTCAGCATTGATTTAGCATTTTCATCCCTAGAGCCAGATGGTGCTATGAAGCATCGCTGTCGCATCTCATCCAAAACTTTGCAAGGCAAACCGGACAATCTCATCATCCCCACCATCACGAATACTCTTGCTGTTGATCTTTGTGGGCCCCAGAGTTGTGTTGCCACAGTTTTCTTTGTTTTGGCATTAGAATGCAGTAAACAGAAATTTGTGGACAGCTTTAGTCAATAAAGCATTATTTGAATAATAATGATCAATGACACTAGACAAATAGTGTTGCAAGAATTGGATAATTAAATATTTTAATATCGGAGTAGCTAATACCCCTCATTCCTCATGCACGGAATAAATGCCAGATCCCGACTAGAGAAATATAACTGTATTGGCACATGGTAAGATGGGACGCCACTTGTGTAATACAATACGTTTTAGTGAGTCCTTGAAAGGTCAACATCGTGCACTTCTTCAAGGACTAGTACAGTGTTACTCTAATCATCTAATTGGTTTGTCTCTCAGAGGACAGCAAGCTGATGTTCTTGCATCTCCTTGTTATTGTTCATGTCTGTGAAACAATAAAAGCATTTATTTATGTAACCCTGAGGTTGTGTTCGGGTCATTTTGACCCGGAGAGGATTTTATTTTTTCCCGAAAATGCTAGTTAACGTTATCGCATTGAACTTAAACTTACTGACTTTACTCACCCAGGGTATAACTGATTCCCCAAAATTCCAATGAGGTCTACAATCAATCAGTTTCAAAAACAATACAAAACCTGTCCTAATTGAAAGAAAACAAGTTGACAAAAAGATTGAATCTAATGTTTGGTGAAAATATAGCAAAATGAGAGATTATAAGCTGATGATTATAAACAACTGAATATAAAATACCCCCCCCTCCCCCGTCCCCTCCCCTCCGCCCCACCCACACACACCATTTTGTACACAATAAAATCATTTCAAAACAAAATTCCAAATTTAAATTAAAGCTGCGAGCAGCCTTACGGGGCCAAGCCCGTATGGTTGTTTGGCTTGTTTGGATACATGATTTATTAAGTTGGCTTGTGAGAGCCAACTTACTAAAATCCTATTTAAATTTCTTCTTTTTTTCTTTTTCTTAACAAAAAAAAATCTGACTATAATTCCTCCTAGAGCTTTAACTCTACATACTCCAAACTCGGCTCAGACACTCAGACTGTTCTGACTCGAGTTGCAATATCTTTTCTAACTAATTTGACTTTCAGATTTCTTAAAAATTAATATTAAAAACCTTGAAAATCCCATAGACTTTCATTGCAGAATGTTCAAATTGAGCCATGGCTACGGTGGCCCAGTAGTGCACAAAAACAAAAATCTAAACTGGCTGAAGCCCTAGACTCAATTAAACTACCATTCAATGTACTAATAAACTTATCTATCTATCTATCTATCTATCTATCTATCTATCTATCTATCTATCTATCTATCTATCTATCTATCTATCTATCTATCTATCTATCTTTTCTTTCTTTCTATCTTTCTAACAAATCTTTCTTTCTTTGTAACTATTCTTTCTTTTTTCTTTCTAACTAATCTTTTTTTTTAACTTTAAACTATTTAAAACTTTAAACTACTTCAAACTACTTTAAACTAATTTAAACTTTAAACTACTTTAAACTAATTTAAACTTTAAACTACTTTAACCTTCTTCAAACTTTCTGGTCCAAACTTTCACAAGCCAACTTAAAGGTTGTCTCGACAAACTTTTTAATCTAGTTTTTTACTAGGAATCTTTTGAACATTGCACAATTCACATGTTTTAACGCTTGCTACACATTGGATTTGATTAAACAATCTTCAAAGTTATAGCCTCTTGCTTTACTCAGCTTTTGCTTTATACTCATACACTGTGGTTTGCTTAATTTTACAGAGACTTAAGTTGTTGAAGGTAGAACTGCAGCAATTGGCTCCAAATTACATAAAACTCCACAATCATCTGAAGTTGTAAATATGGGGCTCGAACCCACTATCTCTGTGTCAGAAGCCTATCACTCATATCATTGCGCCACTGGGAAGTTGTGCTTTTGCTAAGATGCAGAAGGCAGTTTGGCTTGTTTGGATACATGATTTATTAAGTTGGCTTGTGAGAGCTAACTTACTAAAATCCTATTTAAACTTCTTCTTTTTTTTCTTTTTCTTCTTAACAAAAAAAATCTGACTCTAATTCCTCCTAGAGCTTTAACTCTACATACTCCAAACTCGGCTCAGACTGATTTGACTTTCAGATTTCTTAAAAATGAATATTAAAAACCTTGAAAATCCCACAGACTTTCATTGCAGAATGTTCAAATTGAGCCAAGGCTACGGTGGCCCAGTAGTGCACAAAAACTCAAATCTAAACTGGCTGAAGCCCTAGACTCAATTAAACTACCATTCAATGTACTAATAAACTTATCTATCTATCTATCTATCTATCTATCTATCTATCTATCTATCTATCTATCTATCTATCTATCTATCTATCTATCTATCTATCTATCTATCTATCTTTTCTTTCTTTCTATTTTTCTAACAAATCTTTCTTTCTTTGTAACTATTCTTTCTTTTTTCTTTGTAACTAATCATTTTTTTAACTTTAAACTATTTAAAACTTTAAACTACTTCAGACTACTTTAAACTGATTTAAACTTTAAACTTTTTTAACCTTCTTCAAACTTTCTGGTCCAAACTTTCACAAGCCAACTTAAAGGTTGTCTCGACAAACTTTTTAATCTAGTTTTTTACTAGGAATCTTTTGAACATTGCACAATTCACATGTTTTAACGCTTGCTACACATTGGATTTGATTAAACAATCTTCAAAGTTATAGCCTCTTGCTTTACTCAGCTTTTGCTTTATACTCATACACTGTGGTTTGCTTAATTTTACAGAGACTTAAGTTGTTGAAGGTAGAACTGCAGCAATTGGCTCCAAATTACATAAAACTCCACAATCATCTGAAGTTGTAAATATGGGGCTCGAACCCGCTATCTCTGTGTCAGAAGCCTATCACTCACATCATTGCGCCACTGGGAAGTTGTGCTTTTGATAAGATGCAGAAGGCAGTTTGGCTTGTTTGGATACATGATTTATTAAGTTGGCTTGTGAGAGCTAACTTACTAAAATCCTATTTAAACTTCTTCTTTTTTTTCTTTTTCTTCTTAACAAAAAAAATCTGACTCTAATTCCTCCTAGAGCTTTAACTCTACATACTCCAAACTCGGCTCAGACTGATTTGACTTTCAGATTTCTTAAAAATGAATATTAAAAACCTTGAAAATCCCATAGACTTTCATTGCAGAATGTTCAAATTGAGCCATGGCTACGGTGGCCCAGTAGTGCACAAAAACTCAAATCTAAACTGGCTGAAGCCCTAGACTCAATTAAACTACCATTCAATGTACTAATAAACTTATCTATCTATCTATCTATCTATCTATCTATCTATCTATCTATCTATCTATCTATCTATCTATCTATCTATCTATCTATCTATCTATCTATCTATCTATCTATCTATCTATCTATCTTTTCTTTCTTTCTATTTTTCTAACAAATCTTTCTTTCTTTGTAACTATTCTTTCTTTTTTCTTTGTAACTAATCATTTTTTTAACTTTAAACTATTTAAAACTTTAAACTACTTCAGACTACTTTAAACTGATTTAAACTTTAAACTTTTTTAACCTTCTTCAAACTTTCTGGTCCAAACTTTCACAAGCCAACTTAAAGGTTGTCTCGACAAACTTTTTAATCTAGTTTTTTACTAGGAATCTTTTGAACATTGCACAATTTACATGTTTTAACGCTTGCTACACATTGGATTTGATTAAATAATCTTCAAAGTTATAGCCTCTTCCTTTACTCAGTATTTGCTTTATACTCATACACTGTGGTTTGCTTAATTTTACAGAGACTTAAGCTGTTGAAGGTAGAACTGCAGCAATAGGCTCCAAATTACATAACATTCCATAATCATCTGAAGTTGTATAATATCGGACTCGAACCCACTATCTCTGTGTCAGAAGCATATCACTCATCTCATTGCGCCACTGGGAAGTTGTGTTTTCGCCAAGATGCAGAAGGCGGTTTGGCTTGTTTGGATACATGATTTATGAAGTTGGGTTGTGAGAGCCAACTTACTGAAATCCTATTTAAACTACTTTTTCTTCTTAACCAAAAAAATCTGACTCTAACTCCTCCTAGAGCTTTAACTCTACATACTCCAAACTCGGCTCAGACACTCAGACTGTTTGACGGTGGCCCAGTAGTGCACAAAAACTCAAATCTAAACTGGATGAAGCCCTAGACTCAGTTAAACTACCATTCAATGTACTAATAAACTTATCTATATATCTGTCTTTTCTTTCTTTCTTTCTAACAAATCTTTCTTTCTAACTAATCTATCTATCTTTCTTTCTTTCTTTCTAACTAATCTATCTTTCTTTCTTTCTAATTAATCTTTCTTTCTTTCTAACTAATATTTCTTTCTTTCTAACTAATCTATCTATCTTTCTTTCTAACTAATCTATCTTTCTTTCTTTCTTTCTAACTAATTTTTCTTTCTAACTAGTCTTTGTTATTTCTTTCTAACTAATCTTTCTTTCTTTTTTCTATCTAATCTTTCTCTTTCTTTTTTTTACTAATCTTTCTTTCTTTCTTTATTTCTACCTAATCTTTCTTTCTTTCTACCTAATCTATCTTTCTTTCTTTCTAACTAATCTTTCTTTATTTTTTTCTAACTAATCTTTTTCTAACTAATCTTTTTTCTGTCTTTCTAACTAATCTTTCTTTCTTTCTAAGAAATCTTTTTTTCTTTCTATCTAATCTTTCTTTCTTTCTTTCTAACAAATCTTTTTTCTTTCTAACTAATCTTTCTTTCCAACTAATCTTTCTTTCTTTCTAACCAATCTTTCTTTCTAACTAATCTTTCTTTCTTTCTTTCTTTCTTTCTTTCTTTCTTTCTTTCTTTCTTTCTTTCTTTCTTTCTTTCTTTCTTTCTTTCTTTCTAACTAATCTATTTGTCTTTCTTTCTAACTAATCTTTCTTTCTTTCTAACTAATCTTTCTTTCTTTCTAACTAATCTTTCTTTCTTTCTTTTTTCAAACTAATCTTTCTTTCTAACTCATCTTTCTTTCTAACTAAACTTTCTTTCTTTCTAACTAATCTATCTTTCTTTCTTTAAACTATTTAAAACTTTAAACTACTTTAAACTAATTTAAACTTCAAACTACTTTAACCTTCTTCAAACTTTCTGGTCCAAACTTTCACAAAGCCAAATTAAAGGTTGTCTCGACAAACTTTTGAATCTAGTTTTTTACTATGAATCTTTTGAACATTGCACAATTCACATGTTTTAACGCTTGCTACACATTGGATTTGATTAAACAATCTTCAAAGTTATAGTTGTACTCAGCATTTGCTTTATACTCATACACTGTGGTTTGCTTACTGTAATTTTACAGAGGCTTAAGTTGTTGAAGGTAGAACTGCAGCAATTGGCTCCAAATTACATAAAACTCCACAATCATCTGAAGTTGTATAATATGCGACTCGAACCCACTATCTCAGAAGTCTGTCACTCATCTCATTGCGCCACTGGGAAGTTGTGCTTTTGCTAAGATTCAGAAGGCCGTTTGGCTTGTTTGGATACATGATTTATTATGTTGGCTTGTGAGAGCCAACTTACTGAAATCGTATTTAAACTTCTTCTTTTCCTTCTTAACAAAAAAAAAATCTGACTCTAACTCCTCCTAGAGCTTTAACTCTACATACTCCTAACTCGGCTCAGACACTCAGACTGTTCTGACTCAAGTTGCTATATCTTTTCTAACTAATCTTTCTTTCTTTCTATCTATCTCTCTTTCTAACTAATCTTTCTTTCTTCTTTCTTTCTTCTTTCTAATCGTTCTTTATTTCTAACTAATCTTTATTTTTTACTTTCTTTCTAACTAATCTTTCTTTCTTCTTCAACTAATCTTTATTTTTTTCTAACTGATCTTTCTTCTTTCTTTCTTTCTAACTTTTCTTTCTTTCTGTCTTTCTTTCTTTCTTTCTAACTTTTCTTTCTTTTTTCTTTCTAACTAATCTTTTTTTTTTTTTTTTACTTTAAACTACTTTAAACTTTAAACTACTTCAACCTTCTTCAAACTTTCAGGTCCAAACTTTCACAAGCCAACTTAAAGGTTATCTCGGCGAACTTTTTAATCTATTTTTTTAATAGGAATCTTTTGAACATTGCACAATTCACATGCTTTACCGATTGCTACACATTGGATTTGATTAAACAATCTTCAAAGTTATAGCCTCTTGCTTTACTCAGCATTTGCTTTATACTCATACACTGTGGTTTGCTTAATTTTACAGAGACTTAAGTTGTTGAAGGTAGAACTGCAGCAATTGGCTCCAAATTACATAACATTACACAATCATCTAAAGTTGTATAACATGGGGCTCGAACCCACTATCTCTGTGTCAGAAGCCAGTCACTCATCTCATTGCGCCACTGTGAAGTTGTGTTGCTGCTAAGATGCAGAAGGTCCATAGTTCAAGTGCATAAATCAACAAATATAATGACATAAAGCAATCAAATTTTTAACTATGATTTCAAAAGTTATAAGCGTTTTGGCCAAAAAAACGTATATCTCTGGAACACTAGGTGGCGCTCTGTTCAAACTTCTCATGTACCTTCAGGACATGGTGTTGATGATCCATACTAAATTTTGGTATCTGTAAAAATCGGTATCTGCGGATTCAACATGACACAAGGAATGCATTGATACCACATTTATGATTTTCTGACAAACTTTTCAAAAGTTATTGGCCAAAATAGCCATTTTTACCAGATCTCATGACCTGTAGGTGGCGCTGTTCCCAACTTTGGCATGGACACTCAGATCATGGTTTCGATGAAGCGTACCAATTTTCGTTTCGATTGATTAAACTTTGGCTGAGATACAATTGGCTGAACCAATTTTGGGTCAACCTCGTTAAGTTTGCAACATCATGACTTTTTTTTTAACCAGTATGGCATGAAATTCTGTTCAGTCATTTCTGTGCAGCTCAGTCCAAAGATCATTTGAGCAAATGTTTGGACAAAATTGGACAAAATTTGAAGGAGGAGTAGCAATAAAACTGTTTATCATTTGCTCCAATATGGCGGAAAGTCACATTGTTGGAAAATGACAATTGAGATATTGTCTGAATTGGCATAAACCAAGGAACATAATGACATAAAGTAATCAAAATTTGAACAATGTTTTCAAAAGTTATAAGCGTTTTTGCAAAAAAACTTCAGGAACACTAGGTGGCGCTGTGTTCAAAATTTTCATGTCCCTTCAGGACATTTTGTCGATCATCCTTACCAAATTTTGTGCTAATATGTCATATAATTTAAAAGATATTGCAATTTATGACAAAATTCAAAATGGCGGACACGTGGTACATCCAATCCTGGCAAAATTGATATCCACAGAATCGACATGACACAAGGAATACATAGATACCACATTTATGATTTTCTGACAAACTGTTCAAAAGTTATTGGCCAAAATAGCTATTTTTCATATCTCATGACCCATAGGTGGCGCTATTCCCAACTCTGGCATGGAACCTCAGAACATGCTTCCGATGAAGTGAACCAATTTTCGTTTCGATTGATCAAATTTTGGCCGAGATACAGCCTCTTAGCCAATTTTGGGTGGACCTCGTTAAGTTTGCGACACCATAACTTTTTTTCCCCAGTAAAACAAAAAAATCGGGAACAGTACTTTTATGCGGCTCAGTCCGAAGATCATTTGAGCACATGTTTGGAGAAAATTGGACAAAATTTGAAGGAGGAGTAGCGAAAAAACGGCATACTCTACTTTTCAAAATGGCCACTACTCTAATGGGCGGGGTCTTAATGTACAGTATTGGTTGTGATCAGCATGATGAGTGGAATCAGGTGGACTAAGTTTCATGTCTCTAGATCAAAGCGTTCAAAAGTTATAACCATTTCAATGTTGCATTTTTGAACTGGTGGTGGCGCTATAGAGTTGGTTCTAGAGACTCAAAATTTGGCTCAATTACTTTTCATGATCATCTCTATAACCATGCCAAATTTCATCATTTTCCTACTTACGGTTCATAGGTCTGCCATAGACTCCCATTTTGCGGAATAATAATAAGAAAACTAACAGATACAATAGGTGGCTCAGCCCCTTCGGGGCTTGGCCCCTAATAAAGCACACTAGTGTTATATACAGTGTACCCCCACCCCATGCATTATAGTTGAATATTGACAAATTTATTTAAAAATAATGTTTTGTTTTTTTAATAAAAAAAAACTGAGGTCCATAAGCTCAAATCTCTGACCCCTTTTCCACCAAAAAAGAACTGGTTCGGAACTGATGCTGGTTCAAAGTTAGTTCGGAGTTGGTTCAACTTGCGAACCTTCTCAGAACCGGTTTGTTTTCCCACTGAATAGAGCGCCCAGCGAACGACGTCGTTACGTCACTGTGTACGTCGCCATACAGAAACGCTAGCAAGTACATTATTTTGGGATTATCTCTAACTTGTGATATTTTAAAACAATTGAAATAAGTAAGTCTTTTAATCTTTTCCTTTGAACCTTTTCTGATTAGTTATGTACTTGTCTTGTCTTTTATTTCTTTCCGTTTATTTGTTCTATATTTTGACTGTTTTCTAATTTGCTTACATAATGTTTTCAATAAAAAAATAAAATTTAAAAAAACTAGAAACGCTTGCGCCAACTTCAAGCATAATAATTACAATGGTGGACTACATCGTGTTTCTGCAAATGTTTCTCCTGGCTTTGCGGTCATAAAATATGTTTAGGACACATCTAAACCCGCCTCCAGCCCCGCCGTAAGCATGACACGGTGGTAAAAGAACGGTTCTCTGGTTCTAGTCCAGCAAAGAGTTGGTGCCGCTTTGGAACCAGTTTTCCTGGCCGAGAACCGGTTCTTTGGCTGTCGAAACACAAAGAACCGGTTCGCGAGTAGGCACCGGCTCCGAACCGGCTCTCAAAATGCTTTGGTGGAAAAGGGGTAAATGAGGCCTACGATCAATCAGTTCCAAAAAGAGATTGAACCCAATATTTTGTGATAATATAGCACATTGAGCAATTTACAAGCAATTTTTAAAAGGCCGGTTATTTTTAACTGGGAACAAAAAAGGAGTTACAGGGTTTTCAACACTCCATAAGGAGGAATCGGTCACCGAAAATATAAAAATTATGGAGTGGTTATGAGAAAAGTAGCCAACTAGCCATGTATAATTTGTGAATGAATCATTCCTTTGAGTCAGATCTTTTTAATGAATCACTTGATCTGATTCACATGACTGGTCCTATTGATTCGGAACAGTCACTCTAGTTCAAATCCATGACGTAGTATAGTATGGAATATTAGTATAGTATGGAGTTATATGAAGAATTTTATACATTTTGCATCCTTTTTGTAATTCTTCTAATCTCTAGTCGTCATTCATTGTAATTGCATGCAAAAGTGTGACCAGTTTGTTCTTTAAAATAAACTTAGTTCCATAGCAGCCTCCAGTTTGAAAACACCTGATATATATCATTGGCCAGTTTACTAAAGATAAAGCTAGTCATTATCAAGGTATTTGTGTTAACCTGCTCACTGATGTATTGGGGGGAGGGGTTCACTTTCTTTTGATGTGAGCCAATCCGTGGCAGGTATGCTAATTACCGTGCTCTGGGTGTTTGGGTAATAACGGCTTTGTTGAAGTCATTTGTCTCATAGCTGGAAGAGGACGGCACATTTACGCTAATCTCTCACCCCTCCTGTAGTGAGGTTAGGACATGATCCATGAAGTCGGCCTGGGCCATGCTGTGGATGACACTATTAGGGTCTGAAGTGTTTATTAACAACTCCTTAAAAATGACCATTTAAAACTATCCCAAAGAGCTGCTGGCAGCGAGTTTAGCCATGCAAGTGCATGGTTTAGAATATAGTCACTTATGTTCAGTAGTCCCATCAAAACAAATGTGTGCAATTCTAGTAATTTTTGCATTTTTGCACTTTGTGTTTTAATATTACGAGATTGTGGCAATTGTATAAATTTAGAGTTTTTTTGATTGGACGTTCTTCTATGATACGCGTTACATTGTTTGGGTGCTTTCTCTCTATTCCTATCTCTGTCTCTTGTCTCCGTTTTTTTTCCTGTGTATTCATGAGATGATGGTGATTTTTCATGATCATTCGGACATTAACTCTTCGGCACCTCTGCTGAGGCAGTGCCGTTCCTTCTATTCCTCCTATTTTCTCTGGGGTAATTACTTTCTGTCACTCCGTCTCACCCTCCTCGTCTGTGCCCATTTCCGTTCGATCATTCCAATCAAATTCCTCTCTTTTTCTGTCTTGCTATCAAGGAGGAGCAAGAATTGGCCACCTTCAAACACATATGAATGAATCTGGCTCTGCACAATTTTTTTTGGGCTGTTTACCAAAGCGTATTGGTTGTCAGTCTGAAGGAATGAGAGAAGAGAAAGATGAGATATCCAGAGATGAGAGGGACTCACTCTAAACATCAGTCACTATTAGTTTGTCTCGCTCCATCTGCTCTGGGCTCCAGTGTTGAGCTGAACATCAGGTCAAGATATGAGTCTGCTTATGCATATAATTTTTGTGCATATGCTTTTCTTTTCTCTTTCCGAAAAATAACGAGGAATTGGCTGTCGCTGCCATTAGAAAACATTGGATGAGTATAGATTTTTTATTAATGTGTTTCCTCTCGCATTAAGCTCAAGACAAGCCATTAATGCACTCAAAAGGAAAAGCTTTTCACACAGTTTTTTTAAGATGCTGTGCTGAACTATCAATTCCCAAGATGCCATAAACCTAAGGCTGGATTCAAATGTCACTACAACTACTGCTTATGGTTAAATCACTTGGAAAAGAATTACTCTGCAACACACATATATCTTAAGATTAACTTCACAACATATACATTGCTATTATTTAAATTTGAATATTTTTATTTTCATTGACATCATTTCTTGACTTACCAAACATATATATTGTTTGAATTGACAATTTGACAACATTCAGCATATTTGGTTTAAATTAAATTGATACAATATCATATATTTTACGTAAATCACCAGTCATTACATTTGCAGTACTCTACCATTCAAAAGTTTGGGGTCTGTAAGATTTTCTAAAATGTTTTTGAAAAAAGTATATTATGCTCGCCAAAAATACGGCAAAACAGTAATACTGTAAACTATAATATATATATATATATATATATATATATATATATATATATATATATATATATATATATATATATATATATACTTTTTATAACTTAATGGATCCTTGCTAAATGTAAGTATTCATTTCTTTCAAAGAAAAATAATCTTACTGGCTTTTATTATTATTTTGATTTGATTTTCTTTTCTTTTGCCTGTCATTCAAAAGTCATTTCACTTTTTCTCAGTTCTCTCAGATATTTCGAGATGATAGTAATGAAGAGTTGAATGCAGTTCTCGACTGAATAGCAGTGGATCTTTATGTCTCTACAGTTCGTCTATGTGTAAGCTATATCATGTCCTTTCTGAAACATTTTGTCAGTCTCAGAGCTGGAGCTTTAATGAAAGAGAGATTGTTTCAAGGACAAATTCATCTTGGTGTAGGTTATGTGGCTCTGTGTGGATGGTGAGAGATGAGCAGGTATTCTGCTCACCGGCAAGGATCATTCCTCACAGCCAATTCTGCTATCTCCTACAAACAGGACTCACGCAGCTGATTGTTTCCGTAGCTCAGAGGATAGCTGAGGGAAGACGCACACTCGCAATACTCGCACACGCGTCTTTGTCAAGAAATATAAAGCCCTGGAATAATAAGAATGATATAAAATTGAAGAATTGTAGTTGCACTCATGTGTGAAAAATGAAAATCAATGACTGACCTTCAAATCATAGCAAGATTCTGTGAAAAGCCAGTTCCTCTCCAAATGCTGGCTTCAAGCGGCCGGTCTCTGCTGATGCCTGTGGCTGTAAATGTCATGATAGTTGTCATAAAATGTGGGACTACAAATCCAGAATTGGTTGTCACTAACTCTAAATCATATACAAATATTGTGGCCAACAAATCCACTCTCCAAAACCTAGTTTTATTTTATTTATTTTTTTATCTATGCAGGGAGAAGTAGCAATTTTGGGTAACACTTTATTTGACAGTGTCCTTGTTTACGATGTTACATGTACTTACCATAGTAATAACAGTAAATTATGCATAATCACATGCAGCTAACCCTCAACCAAATCCTAATCCTACCCTAACCCTATAGTAAGTACATGGTGTTGCTTAAAATTACTCAGTACTTAAATATATAATTACACTGTAACAATTTCACCTTAAAATAAAGTTTAACCCAATTTTGTTTAGTTTGTAAGGTCATGTGAATATGGAAGTTAATCTCGTGCTATATTGGTCTAATAGCACAATATAAAAATAAAATAAAGCTTGTAAAAATGTATGGAAACTGGCTAGACCTTTTAAAGATTGTTCCATACCCAAGTGTTGTTGTAGTTGTTGTTGTTTTTTCAAAAAGAACACTTAATATTCTGTAATATTATCGGTTTGACTGCACTGAAACTATAATGAAAACAAGAGTTAAACAATAATGACACCACAGTTCTCTGCAGAGCTTCTTTATGGCTGATTCGCTGATAGCTGATTTTGCAGCTATATGTTTACAAGGACACCTTTTGTTTCAATCGGAATGAAATCAATCCGATTTGATGAATAAGAACATAGTGTTTACATGAACGCTAAATAAGTGATCAGGTTGATGTGTGCGTTTAGCTTCAGATCGAATTTAATCTTTTGATGTGCACACTGCATACTGAGTCACACTGTTGATGCATACTAACCATACTCCTACCATTGCAGACTTATATTTATCTTTTTCCTGTCCTAATTAGGAGACAACGATCACATGAAGCTTGAAGCTATAAAAAATATCCCATTCCCAGGCCTAAAACAAGGTGTCTGTGTTAAGGGTTGCTGATATACTGGTAGACACGATTAACCAGTATTTCAGGTATTATTATTAGGTATTTGTCAACCAGTAGAGATTTTGGACTATCGTCTCAATCGCGGTTACGCTCACGTGATGTTCTCGTTCTGTGCCGTCTTGAAAGCTTATCGAAAGCTGTGCATATAAAGCAGCCGCTCATACAGTGCGTGAGTGAACTAGAGTTCTGAACTACGTGAGTCCTGAACCAGAGTTCTTTTTAGCACCTTACTGGGCTTGAACAGTCAAACACACACACACTTAAATGTCAAAATGGCCGTCTTTGTGAGTATCCTCATAAACACTTTTTAAATCTTAAGTGAACGTAAATGATTAAGAAAGAAAGTGCATGTGTATCAGTATATTAGATCAGTACCTTCTCTCTTAAAGTGACAACAGCATAATAAACCTGCTTTGTTCTATTGTAGAGTTTTATTTCTATTGCTTAAAGTTTTTCAGGTAGGTCTATTTCGTTTCTGTCTTTGATCTATTGCAGTTGTTGGTCCTATTGCTTGTAATTATTTTCTTTGTTCCTATTTTATCTGATTGCTTGCCGTCAGTGAGCTTATGTTAGTTAGGCTAGAATTGTTTATTCTTATGTGATTTTTGAATTGGTGATGGATTTATGACATTTAAAACTGTTTAAAGCAAAAATAACTATAGCGTGATATCGTTTAATCCTGAAATAAAATTATTCATATCGTGATATAAGATATTGGGTATATCGCTCACCCTTAGTCTGTGGATAAGATTCTGAAGCAATGAATGCAGATTTTTGCAATGAATTTCATTCAGTTGTTATTGCAGAAAAAACCCTGACAGGGTAATCAGGAAACCGACATTAAGTTTTTTACCACTGAAATAATGATGGGGACTGTGGGACATTACATATTGATATTGTAAAGAAACCTTTTTAAAATCCTATCTGTTTGTTTTCTCTATCTTGTTATAGCAACAATACGAACATGCCAACAATATTACTGTAGCCCTATACTATTAATGTTCAAGTCCTCTGGTTTCACGTTTCAGTGAATATAGTAGATTACTGAAGAATAAGATGGCTCCTTGGTTTTGAATGATATGTGCAGGTGTTCAAATACCTGGATAAGTGGTCATTACACAGCGGTTCTGTTGACAGTCATTATCAAGGAATAACTCAGAAAGTCACGACTGACCAATTAGAATCAAGCATTTCAGAGAGTCGTTTAACAATCAGGAGTATTCCAGGTTATACAATTTTTTTTTTTTACATCAACAATGAATTTAAACTGATCCCATTTACTTTGTATAATACATGTCTTGTTGTGCACAAATCATTCAATCAAGATGGATAAAATCAAAATTTGTCTAGTTGAATACTGTGTTTGACTCAGATATATTTTGTATTAATGCAATACAATGGGTTATGAATGCCAGTTTACACATGCTGTCAACAGTACAGGTTGTATTTAACCATGTTATTCCTGAACCCTTTTTTTGGGCCCCTTCATAGCAGTTTATTTATTTGCTATATTTAGTGCAACTGTTCATTCTCCAGTGGTGCACCATGTGTTGATTGATTTTCAGAAACGCAATCATGAAGCATTTCTGCCTTCATTGTTAGTGTTTTTGGAAGGAGGAGATTGGAAATTGGAGAAGGGGAATTAGGTATGCCAACAAAACAAAACTCATAATAAGAATCCAATCTTTTGATGGAGCAAATGAATAGTTGTGTTCTGAAGCTTTTGTCCTTAAGGAAAAATTATCATCTGTGCAGTCCAAAAGGAATTTATCATTGTATTTGCCGGATGTTTAGTCTCTCTCTCTCTTTCTCTCTCTCTCTCTCTCTCTCTCTCTCTCTCTCTCTCTCTCTCTCTCTCTCTCTCTCTCTCTCTCTCTCTCTCTCTCTCTCTCTCTCTCTCTCTCTCTCTCTCTCTCTCTCTCTCGCTCTCTCTCTCTCTAGCATTTGCAGGGAGTCTAAAGTTAAGTATTGAAGAACTTCTTAAGTGCTTCTTAAATGTCTAATTAAAGGGTAGACAGCAGATTTAAGTGGATAAAGATTTATTTATTTTTAATGACCACTCAGTGATGAACTTGTGTCAGAATATGACAAGATTTTATTGTAATATTTAGATGTGCTTCATTCAGACTTAACTGTATTATTAAGCAAATTTTATTCAGATTAATTTATAAGAATTGAGCCTTTAAATAAAGGACTCGTTCATATGACTAACACATTAAATAAAACACACCCATTTAGTGATACGAATTATCAGAAAACATTTTGAATTTAGATTAAATATTGTAGTGAACGACTGACTCAGCTAAATATGAAACATTTTAAGAATTACGAATTTAAAAAGGCTGCCATTTCGACTACATGTCTCTTGAATTACTAACCTGGTGAAATAAATATTTGATAATGCACAATTCCTTAAAGCATTAAGCCTTGAAAGACTACATTACAGTGATTTTACAAATGTGACATGGACTGCCTAAAACCCCCTCAAACTGTGGTAAAATCATGGTCACATTATGCTAAAGACATGTTCATTTAATTATATTTATTAATATGAATAAAATTCCACCAAGAAATATGGTTCATTATAGTTTAATTGTACGTTGTTTATTGTTGACAAGCAATGTTTATCTGTTATTTTATGGTTTCAAATGCAGCTAATCCAGTTAGAAATTGAAGTCAGTTCCATTTTTATATTATAAATTCATTTAAAACCTAATACATTTTTTTTTTTAAAAAATGAAGTTGAGCACAACCAGATCATGGTTGCTGAAAAAATTATTATATAGGCTTTTGGGTTGAATTTAAGAAACCTGGCCTTGATCAATAGTTGAAACCAATTTAACAGTAGATTTAGCTCTTTATAATATTTTTTTTTCCTTCTGCGTTTCTTCTAAGTGCTCCACTCACCTCTGAAACAAACTTTTAAGTAATTATTTTTTAATACATAAATAGTATCACACTATGGTTTCCTCAGGAACAGACTGAAGATTCCGATTATACATACAAACTCAAACTTTAATTACAGTAATCTGGAACAAGCTGACAGGCATGGAAAACACTCATAAACAACAGAGATCGGACAAGGACTGATAGAAAGGGTGCATCTTAAATAGCAAACAGAAACAAGATAATTAATCATACACAGCTGGGACAAATTAACTTAATGATAGTAACCGTAGAAACGAAGGAGTGGCGAGAAAAAGACAAAGGAAAACAGGAACCAATCAAAACACAAACTGAAAGTCCAAACATGCACTGACACGTGACAAATAGAAGGCAAGTTTAAAAAAAATATATTTTTAAATAGTCTTTCTGAAAATGTAAGCCAAAGATTTTCAGCAGTTTTTTACATTTATAAGACTCAAACTATTGCGATCAACCCTCAAACAACCAGTTGAAATGTCAGTAAATTACCCAGATGGAGACCATGGGCAATTTTCAACATTCTGCGTTTTTACACGAGCACTTCTGGATTTTTTATAAAGTTTTATTTTGGTTTTTGCAGATGAAATTATATGGAAATGCTCTTTAAGTTTATCACAGCTGTCCACGTATCTTAAAATGTAGTTTACGTGTATCTGAACCAGTTTACAGAAATGTACCAGTGGATGGTTTTGAAAGGGTGACGTCTTGGGAAAACATAAAATTCCCCATCCGTCTCTTCTTTTGTTAATTTTACGCAGGTTTTCTCCCAGTTGTCCTCATTTGTCATTTCACACGGTCTGTTCTTATAGGTTCTCTCAGGCGTTCCTCCAGCTATAACCAATTAACACAACTGCTGTTTAGTACAAACATTTGAATATGAAACAGACATGCTAATGTGTTTCTTTTAAACTCCACAGGACATTAAACTGCCAAACCCAACAAACATTTATATGCACAGAAGAGAAAAGAGAAACAACTGTTTCGCCTCCAGCTCTGAATAAAATAATGTTAATAGTTTTGTGAAAGTGTTGAAAGGAGGAACTTTTAACCTCAAAAAGGTGTTCCTGACTATTTCAGTAAATTGAAAACAAAAATCTAAATATTTAAGTCATCTCAACCCAATCAGAGAGATCACTAATCACTAATGAGATTTTTAAATATCAGATATTGTTTTACAGATTTTGCTTTTGAGAAAATTCTCTCTTATAGTTTCAGAAGATATGAGATCAAATGAGATTTCAAACTGCTTAGACTTACTGAGTTGCAAAGTCTTCATTCAAAAGCCAGAGATTTCGATATAAACCCAAACTTTTCTGATACGATTCTTCCAAGACCAACATATCTACCTTTTTTTTATTTAGAGTATTAACTTTATACTCTTACTGTATATAAACCTCAGAGACACAGCAAGAATATAACACAAAAACTTCTAAATGAAAAGTCTAATCAACATATACAATAGTAATGTACTTGCATACTTTGAGACACTGCACTAATATAATTACTGGAGTCATGCTTGTAAATTACATTGTAATTTTACTTACTACATTTTAATATCGGGCTGACAATGAACAATTAAGCTGAACGTTAGCTTCTTTTAACGATTTAATGATTGTAATTATTTATTTTGGAAGCTTCAGCCTATAAATGTGAACATTGTTGAAGACACCAGTAAAAAAATATTTATATTAAAAGACATTTTACATCTTTCAAGGAAATATCTGTGACAAAGTTGACACTTCAATGATTTAAATGCCAGTAGCCTATCTGTAATATGTAAACTGAAAATATTTTGGCTTTTCTTCCATTTTGGTTAAATACATGTGTTTACATCATTGGTTTGATTTAGACACAGCTGTAATAGCTTTGCAAGAGATATTTTGTTGTTTGCTTATGCACATATTATTTTTTTTTCCAGGAGAAGTGAAATGTTTGAATTTATGTGGGGTGAAATCATTTTTATGTGGGGATAGGCTCCATTAAAAACCAAGTGAGAGTGTTTGTTATTTTGGTTTGAGAAGATTTCATGCGTCATTTGCCTCCGGTTAGACAGGACCTTTCTCTCTGTCTCCGTGTGGGTTTAATTCAGTGCTGCTTTGCTCAACAGTGTTTTTGACCATGTCTGAGGCTTTTTTTTATCGTCAAACCTTCCCTGGCTGCTTGTTAATTAAATCTGCAGGTAAACCTTAAGGACAAAGGCCATGGTTGTTAAATGATGGATATCATGGTAGCTCTGTTTGTTTTTCTTAAGTTAACTGAAAAGTCGATTTAACCCATCAGGAATTGATTAGATCGTGAAATTCCAGTGTTACACCAGAATAAAGCCAGGCGGTTTAGTGGAATGATTTGAAAGTAAGGAGGATTCGTGACTTTAGCAGTAGCCATGCTGGTACACCCTTAAAAATAAAGCTTCTTTAGGCATCTGCGGTTCAGTGAAGAGCCTTTAACATTAATGGAAACTTTTCATTTGACAAAAGGTTCTTTATAGTGGAAAAAGGATTTCACCAGAATTCTATGGATTATTTAAAATGTTATTTACTAAGAAGAATGGTTAAATTTTTTCGTGAAATGTTTGAGTTTATTTGGGGTGAAATAATTTGTATCTGGGGATTGGCTCCAAATCAAGTAAGTGTGTTTCTTCTAAGAAAAAAAAAGATCTATTTTAAGAACTGTCGACTGAAAGGTTCTTTTCGGAACCAAAAATGGTTGTTCTATATGGCATCACTGCAAAAAAAACAACAACTTTAAATCCTTTATTTTTAAGAGTTGTTTCGACCTAGATTAAGGGACAACATAAAAAAGGCATTCAGAAAATTGAAAAACAAGTCACAAAAAGACATTAAGACCTTTTACATAATCACCATGGACCAATGTTAGGTTGAAGGTGTTTTCTAGCCAGAGTGAACTTTTCCAGAAAGTTTGCCAAGCTGTTACGAACTCCTAAAATGAACAACAAATTAAATTAGTTTTGCCCTGATTTGTTCAAAATTTCAAAACAGTTTGTTCTTTAAATTTTCTTAAAGTATATCAGGGCCTTAAGGATTTATGACCATTCAGTTTTTTTTCCAGAATATAGTTACATATTATTGTGTAATATGCATAAGAATACAATTACCCTGCCTCATTGTCTGACGTATTTAGCTAATATATGCTTTGTTATTTTGTTTATGTCCTGGATAGGCCTTATGGGCAATGATTTAACAGTTACATATGTATTTGATTCATAATACAATGAATATAACATCTGTATGATGTTTTGTAGTATTCATCCAGTAGTACTGTTAGGCATTGCAGATTTATATGTGTGTGCAAGAGCAGAAACGGCTGTACAGAGCTGAATTTGAGGTCAAAGAGATATGCATGTCACTTTACAGATGACTTATTTAAGCTCAAAGTAGAGAAGAAACCATGTATTATAACAACTTTATAACTATTATATTTTAAGTATGTTGCCGTGGATGAAAAGTGATTCAGACAAAATGGGATGAGTTCATTAAATGCGAAGGATAACACATTTTTAAAGGGGGTGTTCCCATGGATGACCTCATTTGGGGAGGTCACAAATTTATGTGTACATATCTGTGACGACGACAGTGGCATCAGATGCTGCTTCGTGACCACATGAAAAGCTTCTCCTTGACTGAAAAACGTATTTGTACTTTAACTTATATAGAATATTTGTATTGTTATATGCCTCCTGGGGCATTGCTTTATGACATTGAGCCAGAACAGACCACAGAGAAGCCTGCTGTCAGATTGTAAGTATTTTAAAGTGCTTATAATTTAGGCCAGATAACCTGCCTAACCTGAGAAGAATAAAAATAAGGTAAATGTGTCAAAAAATCTCCAAACCTCATTCTATAAAATTGCTTTACCAGTAACATTTTTTTTCATATGCAGAGCCATGAGAGCAAGTAGATTTAGATTTAATAGATTACGAAAATGCATAGTGAACTGTGCTCAATAAGACCAGAAATATGCATTAAATGGGGGGCAATTTTAACTTCATGTTGACTTTAAAAAAGAAAAGGAAAGCAGAATGTTATTTAGTAGAGTTCTCTCTCTCTCTCTCTCTCTCTCTCTCTCTCTCTCTCTCTCTCTCTCTCTCTCTCTCTCTCTCTCTCTCTCTCTCTCTCTCTCTCTCTCTCTCTCTCTCTCTCTCTCTCTCTCTCTCTCTCTCTCTCTCTCTCTCTCTCGATGGCTGTGGGCAGAGATTCTGGTGCCAGTTCACATTCAGCCTCTGATAAGTGTGGCTGTATAATTGGGTCAAGATTGCAGTTCTCTCTGTGTGAGAGTTGATAACACACTGCTTCACACTCATGTATTCGTATTCTGGCTCCTCCAGTGGTTAGGGTCGATCCTTTGCCCTGTAGCTTCTGGTTATTTTATATTCACGTGAAAGCTTATGCCTTCAGAATTGACATACTATTAGGAACCATATGTTGTTTTGTTAGTAACCACTATTTTTCGCCCTCTCGTTGACCCTTGTCTTTAACATACAATCCTGTGCAAAGAGTATGTAAAATGACATGCATCTGGGTTTCACTTAATTACAAGTTGCATGTTTTTTTTGTTGAATTTAAAGGCCTAAAATTAACCCTGAAAATTACTGCAACTATGGGATTTTTTTTCAATATGCTTATACAGGTATATGTACAGATGTGAAAGTACATGCTTGCTAAGTAATAGTTACGTCATATTAAATTATAAGAGCATCTTCTATTAATTTATCTGTCTGTCTGTCTGTCTGTCTGTCTGTCTGTCTGTCTGCTGTCTGTCTGTCTGTCTGTCTGTCTGTCTGTCTGTCTATCTATCTATCTATCTATCTATCTATCTATCTATCTATCTATCTATCTTATCTGTCTGTGTGTGTGTGTATATATACCTATATGCCTGATTTAGCATGCCAATTAAAGGGGAACTATGAAGTTTTTTTTTAGCTTAACTGAACAGCTTCGGAGTAATTGGAATGGTTATAACTTTTTTCGGGTTGAATGGAGGCTGGCGGGCCGCCGGCCTCAGTGTCAGGAAGTATTGCGTAATCAGCTCTTGCGATGTAACGAATTGCTTTACGGCACTGCACACATATAAGAAGCAGAAAGCTAGGAAAACATTGTCGGAGAAACAGAGAAAGAGGAAACGGCAGACTGACCGAGCAAGGAGTCAGACACGAAACATCGGACCTGCGTTTTCAGAATAGTGAAAAAAAAACCCGAAGAAAGCGCAGTAGGAAGAGTCTAGAAAAAGGTAACGAGAATCTGACAGCGCGAGGAACCGGACAAGAGTCCCACTCGGTTCACTGTTAAAGTTGATTCCTGCGATTATCATGAGAACAGTTGTCAATATCTCACAAAATTATCAGGACATATATAAGCCTACACGTTGTAAATAGTGTAAATGGGTGCAATTTGCAAACTATTATGATAAATTGCAATAATCATGTCTAACGACATCATAACGGACATTGTTACGGAATAATGCGACGTACATGTCTTTATTGATGTCATCTGGCATTTTGTAATGTTTACATTACACTCAAAAAACACAAATGAAATTATACAGTAGGCCTAGGCTATTGGCTATTTACTTGTAATTTAGCTGCAATCATGTAAAAACGTTATTTGGGTCATTATACGAAAACGTGCCATTTTGTGTCCCTCAGAAAAAAAAGCTCTGTAAATCTTAATAAACCATAAAACAAATAAATATTTTAAAATTTAGTTTCCATAATATGTCTCATAATATAAGAATACATTAATTTCTGTTTCTTTTGTTTTTAAAGGATTTTAATCACATTTTTGAGCAAAGTATCTTGCAGAAATGTTGAAAATTTCGTTGAGTTTATGTAATGTATGAAAGACGGGGACACGCTCATTGTGTCATCCCTGTTACCCGAAAAGCATACGTTAAAAAGTTATATGTACATATTTAAAAATGTACATATATAATAACATTTAAGCCTCTCATTAAGGCACATAATGTGGTGTCATTACCTATACCTCATGGCTAGTAATGGCCGCCAATAACATTTTTCGTCAACCCTGTTACCATCAACCCTGTTACCATTCCAGGGTAACAGGGTTGACGAAAGTATATGCTTTTGTGTGCATAGTATATGCTTTTTTTGTTACCCATGTTCTATACCCAAGAAGGGTTAAATCAAGGGCAACTGGACTTGGTACTTCCATATTTGAAAATGTTTTGCCTCTCATTCAAGGGGTTTCTTCAGTTCTAAATGACTGATGGGGAGTGCCAGGTATTTAACCTCTGTGGAGTTGTCACCCCTGAGCCAACCCTTCTTGGATAACTATGACCTGGATGACCGAGAATTTTCACAGACGTACTTTTCTTACTAGTATTTCGTAGTACGTCAGAGCGCGCCTGAATGGGCGTGGCCTAAGCTTATAAAGTTCGCTCATTTCAGCCAATATATCAGGTTTAAATCGACTGAAGCGACACACCTTACAGATTGCAAAAGTGCGGCAGGCTACGCAATACTCGTTCCCTACTCTCATGGAACGATTTATACAGGACACCACCGACATGTTGTCCGTGCGAACCAAGACGTGGTGTCCCCTGAGGTCTGGCAGAAAAATATTCAGGGCTAACAAAACTGCTCTCATCTCTAGGCAGTTGATATGTAAGCTCTTCTCCTGGCTCAACCAAAAGCCGGAGGCAGGCCTGCCCTCGTGCAGTGCTCCCCAACCTTGGTTGGAGGCTTCTGTGAAAATCACTTTCCTCCTGGAGGCCACACCCATAATTACACCGGACTGGTACCAGTTCTGGGCTTTCCAAGAGACCAGAGCTTCCACACAGCGCTGGTTCACCATGATGTGCATGCGGTCTGACTACCATGCATGGGCTGGCACACGGCGCTTTAGCCAGTGTTGAAGGGGGCGCATATGCAGTAACCCCAGCTGGAGTACTGACGATGTGGCGGCCATGAGACCGGGAAGCCTCTGAAACTTCCTGAGGGGCGCGCGCGCGCCTACCCTGAAGGAGGCTATCAGCTTTTGTATAGAGAGCGTGCTCTCTGGTGTAAGCCCGTTGATTGGTTCGTGCGTCTGTGGCGCTCGGCCATTCGATGTGCATTTGCCGCAGCACAGCCAATGAGCGAGCTAGACGCTCTGCTGTGTTTCGCTGTACAAGCTGCATTGCATTTTAAATTATTGCTTCAATATTTCGGCAACGGGGAGTGCGAGTGCTGAATTATCTCGACGACTGGCTCGTTATGTCTCAGTTGAGGACCGAATGGCTGGCGCACAGATCCATGATACTCAGCCATTTGGAAGGTCTGGGTCTCAGGATCAATTATTCCAAAAGCAAACTGTCACCCAGCCAGATTGTAATCTTTTTGGGCACAGTTATCGACTCTGTAACAATGAGAGCGCAGCCTTATATCCTCCATGTTAAAACACACTCCCCAAATCTGCATATTTTTTTAAATACTTTTTATAGTGTGGCCTTTAGTAAATGATCGTTAGAGGTTTTTGCTTATTCTGTTAAGGACAAACATGTTCAAATGATCATTTAATTGTAATGTAATTTTAATGTTTTAATAAAACAATTGGTTTACATTTACATCCGGAGAATCATCATCATTTTTCATAATTTTTATGCTAAAATATCTCAATAGAGCTGTCTCCAAAATATGCTGAGTAGTCATGTTGAATTAAAAGTTTATGAATGTCCAATTAAGACTCCATTACATCCATAACTGTAACTTAAACAAGCAGTATAACCAATATGGTATCTGTCAACCCTGTTATTGATGTGTCAACCCTGTTACTTGTATAATATTCTAATATCATTGAAAAATGAAAATAAAAATGTAATCAACTATTTGTATATGTTTAGTAAGAGAGGCTAATAATCCACTCAAAGTTGAATTGAGGCGTTTTATTTTTGTTTCCATACCTTTTTCTTAAAACAGAAGATGCTGGGAGAGTGTCATTTGCAAATGAACGTATTCATCCACTAAAAAAAAATACAACTTTCAATATTCTCAATTCACAAACACTCTTAATGTAACAAGGGGGAGGTTTATCTGTCACAGTATATCAGATTTGTTCTATATATTTAAACCCTTTGCAAAAAGTAATTAATATGTCGGTAACAGGGTTGACCAAACACACACATTTACGTTGGTTATATGAAAAAAGTAAAAAAAATTAAGATAGCCTGAGATGGCACGGCACATTTTCCTGAGAGGTAAGTATCTACTTCATCGAAAAAGGGGCTTAAAGATTTTCAAAACAGTAATTTGAAAATCAAACATTAAAAGTGGGAAATGGCACGTTTTTGTATAATGACCCATAAGCCATCAAACGCGGTAGGCTACTTTATTATTATAAAGTGCAGAGACGCTCTGCGTGAGTGGTATTTACGACAGTTACGTTAAATACCAGTACTCTACAGCGACTCTAGGGGTCGCTGTTTGACAAAAACGGAATTCCTGCATAGTGTGCCTATAACCACTGATGACTTGTTTCTCATACATCAATGATTAGATGTACCGTCTGTACAGCAGTGACAGCTTTTATCAACGACTAAATTCAATTGGTATTCCTTTTCTTACCTTAGCATCTCAAGGCATGTGTTACAGTAAACAAATTACCCTGACAGTCCTCAGAAAGGGACTTGTGTGATACTAATGGATGTAGTTTTGATAAAACTGGACTGTTTTTTGAAACTTCATTTTCTTCGTTACCTCTGGACATTTAACGAACAACATTTATTCAAGAGCCAGAAATGGTAGAAAAACCCATTTTTGACTTGATCTCTAAAAAGAAAGAATGAAAAACGTCAAACTAAGGTGTTTGTTTGAGAAAATTGTCTGGTAGGAACTGTTTTGACTCGCTATGCAATGAAAACCGAAGGTCCATCTTTAATTTAGCTTTGGCACGAAACATGTTTCTGTTGTCATTGCCTGGAAAAGCTGGTTTATTCTCTCCCCTCCAGACATCTATACTCTCGCCTGCTCAAATTCAGATGCTCATGACTCACTTCACCATGAAGCCCTGAAGATTAATCACTGCTCGTAAACATCTTCACAGACATCCATCACTGAATTCAATATTAGCAACCCCCCCAAGAACATCTCTACCAGCACAACAAAAATACTGATCATTCATAAACCATGAGCCTATAACTTCCCCACATTTTTTTTTTCTGTTCTAAACATGGTAAAGCTGAAAACCTGGACCAGCTTGGGAATTTCAATTGAGTTAAGATGATTTCTGATTTGTTCTAACTGTGTTTTCTTTTTCACCAGGGCATTCTTGAGTTCATGATTTGAGAAACCTTCCTTGAAGGTTGGTATGATTGATTGTTTGCTCTAGGGTTCAAACTAATCAATACATATAAGTGTACAATTCAGTAAGAGTAGTTTATATATTTGTGTTTGGTTAGTTTTGTAGAAAATTGTGTGGAAATCATTCATTTATTACGTTTCTATTATTTACTTTTGTATTTTTATTTTATTTATTAGGGCCCGAGAACAGATGTTGTGAGGACCCTATTGGAATCTGTTATATTTTATTATGTTAGTGCTTGTTTTTGCTGCTATAGTATGTGTGTGTCTTAAAAATCAAATGGATAAATTCAGTAAGAATAGTTTGTTAGTTTGGTCAGTTTTGCTGCTTTTGTAGGAAATCATGTCGAAATTATTTATTTATTGGTAATGTTTTTTTGTCGCAGTGCATATTTATTTTATTATATTTTTCATGCTTGTTTTTGCCACAATAATACATACATAAATCCAGTGAGAATAGTTTGTTTGTGTTTGCTCATCTTTTGTAAACCATGTATTTATTATCTTTATTTTATTTATTTTAATTTTTTATTTTTGCCGCAGTACATATATATCCAATTCTTACTGAGTTTATTCGTCAATATTTAAGACATGTTTGTTTTTGTTGAGTTTTGTAGGAAATCATTTGTAAACCATTAATTCATTTATTTATTTACTTATTTATTCATGCTTGACTTTGTCTGTTAGTATTGAACCTGAATAGAAGGTGTTGTCAGGAATATGTGGTTCACACTGGGTTTGGTTCTGTATGGCCCATTGCAAGGCCTTCAGATAGATCACTGAAATCTCTCCAAGGCATCTCCATTATGTGCTCATAAGAGTGAGGTAACAATGATGAAATGCTCGTAACTTTCCTACGCTTCCTTTCGCTTCCGATCTGATGGGAGAATGCCATCTGCTCCTCTATCCCATTTGATTTCTAATCACTCTTCTCTCAAAAATAGGAAAGGTCAGCTTCTGTTACAATTGAGATAAAGAATATTCAACATTGATGGGATTTAAATGTGGAGGGTTGTGTAATGAACAAGACAAAAGAGATCTCAGACCTTGCATGCACATTCTCTTGCTGTCACAAGATGATGAACTTTTAAATTGAGAGCAGAGCCTCCCAGAATCCCCTAGTGTGGTATCATTTATTGATAAAGCATCTATTCAGTGCACTTTTCACTTCTCTTTACTGCAGTTCTTTATGCCACACAGAGATTACGCAGCGGTTAATATTGCAAATGGAATGAATAGTGTCCGAAACCTGTGGGCTTTTGTTTAGCCTCACTGCTATTTGCTCCTTGGCAGGGTTAATGATATATGGAGCCATTCATCTCTATTCAAACTGGGCTGCATGCTTCCTTGCCTCACTGCGCTTTCAAGATATTTCTGTTCATTAGTGCTGTAGTCTCTGATTACTCTTGGCCTTTTGTCACCAGCTCTTTTCTTGCAAATAATAGCCTACTATAATAAGTTGAACAATTCAGATCAAATGCATGTTTCTTGATGTGTTCTGTGGGTTTACGTGTGGCTTCTCTGTGATTGAGAATTGTTTATATCGATGGCTTACAGTTGAGAGTGAGGATTTATTCATTAATTTGCTTGATTACTACATTGAAATGGTAAGGGATGCACCTTTTTCAACTTTTTTTTAAATGTATTTATTTTGATATCAACCATATGTCAAAACACTTATACCCACACAGCTATGGCTCCGACCTCAATGGCTCTTGTTTTTTAACCTTTATTTATATAGTGCTTTACAATACAGATTGTTTCCAGCAGCTTTACAGTGAAAATTATGCTGTTCAGGTGAACAACAGCTGTTGATGCTGAAGTCAGTTCAGTGTTGATTCAGTTCCGTTGTAAAGATCATAAATTATTAAATTAGTTCATATCATCTATAAAGCAGATTGTCCATCTCAGTTCAGTTCTCATACAGCAGCATCAGTATAGTCAGATCCATAATATTATTGCATTTTAAGTGCTCATGTTTGTGTAACGGTCACCAGCTCGAGTGCCCATGAGAGTCTCTGGAGGGCACTCTACATCAGACTATTATCATTCCCTCATAAACTACATTTCCCATAACTCACTGCGCGTCTCATCATCCCTGACTGCATCCAACTGTGTCTCATTACCTTGTCAGTCTCAGCCTAGAGCCATTAGTTTTTTTTTATTTAGAGCTGGTAATCAATAAACATACATAATCATTTTCTGTGACTAATAACGCAAAATATTGCAACTTTAATCTTAAATATAATTAAACATGAAATCCCTGAAGAATAATACATATATCTTAAACATTTGTTTAACAGCATCCTTTTACCAAGTACCATCAAGACTGCTATTGCAGATATTGCTACCTCTATTAAATGGAGTCAGAAATTCGTAATTCCGACACAAGGACTTAGAGGAAGATTGACATCTCTATGTACCTGAAAAGTGTGTATGTTACATTCATGTAGATCCATTATCATCCTGATATCAGATAAGGACAGACCATACAGCATATTTGTGCTTAGTCATTTTCTTCTACAGTGAGCCTTTCATAACGGTTTTAACAGTCTTTTTCTCTCATTATGCTTTGTTTCCCTTTCAGATATCTGGAGTTTCCTAGTTGTGTTGTTTTCTGCTATGTGCTTCATCAATAATTCTGTGTGGTAGAATCAGATCTCCAGAGACACGAGCTGGGCACTGAGGGACACTGAAACCTTTTTTGCTCATCACATTCATCCGTACTGCTCTCTTGTGTCCTCTTTTTTTTTTTTTTTTACCTCATCAGTTGTTATTTATCATGTGTGCCGCATGGTCCCCCTTCCCGTGCAGGACACCGCTGAACAGCTGATCTGCCGTTAGCTGCGTAAATTTCTCTCACCGTGAGCAGCTCCCAGAGCCCAGCTGAATTAATCACAGCCACACGGGCACGCAGGGGGGCAGATGCCTGAGGATGAGGACGGGGAATCTGAAGAGTAGGGAAAAAATGATGCTGGGAGGAGAGAGGATGCAAAGAGGTCAGAGCTGTAACATCCATGAAGTAAAAAGTGTAAGAAGGTACACAGAGACAGCCCTCAGATTATCCGGGAATAGTGACTAGGCTGGGAAGGGTTTTGTTTCCAAATATAACAATATCAGATTCTTAATTTACTTGACATAGGCTATAACTTCTTTTATGGAAATACTGCCCTCCTAGTTTATTACATGTACTTTTTTCTATAGCATTCATTATACTTAATACATTATTTTTTGTTTGTTCATTTTTTAACATTTTAAGTTGTATAAATCAACATTAGTTAGGCCTATGTTCATTTATAATTTTACCAACCATGAATTAGAATTGAACAATATTATGTTGAAAAATTAAATAGCTTAATAACTGCTGTAAGAAATAATTTTACATGGTACCCTAACTCATTAACTAATGTAAAACGTATTGTTAAGTGTGGCTATTGTAAATACGCTCTTATTTTTTTATTTATTGTAGCATTTATTCATTGTAGTATCATTTAATTAAACAGCCGGGTTATTACTTGAAATAACCCAACGATTTTCAAAATGACTGAACAGTTTTGGAAAAAAACATAATGACTGATATGCATAGCCCAACTGATGGGTTAAAAAAACTGCTTTCCACAGTTTTTTACTGTGCACTACTGTGTGAATTGTTTTAGTCTGTGTCTCTTATGCTCACCAAGCCTGCATTTATCTGATTTATCAACAGCACTAAAGGCGCACTAGGGTAAAAGGCGTATTTGATTTTATTCTCCTCTAAACCATTAGATGGGTCTTGTTAATGATTTTCAGTTTTGCTCAAGGTAATTAAAGCCACATTTATTCAATAACAGAGGAATATGTTAAAGTATGTAACGGGGTTTAAGACGGCCGGCAGCAAGCTTGAAACAATGAAACAATTAACCAAAGACAACACGATATCAGACAAGGGAACACATGGCAATATCACATCACTTGAACAAGGGATCACATGTCATACATGAAACAGGAACAAGGAACAAAACCCAAAACGTGACTCATGGTTAGATTTGGATGATAAATATTATATATTTGGATGTCCACCTTAGAGATTATCATATTTATAATGATTTACAATTTTAAAATATGATATTAATCATATCATATCATATTATATCTCCTTCAATGCTTTCAGAACCTTTATTTTTTTAACTAATTTTGTTTCTTTTTTTATATACATTTTTGTATTAACATATTTTAATGACATTATTGAACAAAATTAATTATTTTATTATCAAAATAAACAGAAAATAGTACATACTTTGCTAAAGTTGTTGTTTTGAACCAGTATTAGTTTAGACATTATTCAAAACATATCATTTTACCTATTTTACGCATTTGCAATAATGTGTGCCTTTTGCCCTATGCTGGTTCATTTATCATACATGCATATTACAAAATAAACCACTTTGATGATTTATTTTCACACAAAATCTGTTGCTCCATCAATGTTCAACAAATGTTCATTTTTCTTAAGGTGTGCCTTTAGCCGCATTTATTTCAGGATTCTGTGATTAATAGAAAGTTCAAAAGAACATAATTTATATAAAGTATCTTTAATATATCTTTTTTTTTTTTTTGTCTGACTCCAATCTTTTGCACGGTAGTATACAACAACAAAAAATGACCTAAACAAATGTGTTTCGGGATGTGACTAGCAGAAGGACAACATTGGTTTGCACTGTTTATTTAAAGAGTGTGCAGACAGCAAGGAAAATGCAATAGAAAAATGTGTTGATTTATTGTCTATTATTATTTCACAGTGCTCAGTCTTTCTATCTTATTGCATTCAATTTGATGTGTTCCTCACAGAGCTCACCCAAGGTCATGGGTTTGATTCCCGAGGAATGCATGAACTGATAAAAATGCGTATGTTGAATGCAAAGTAAGTCGTTTTGGATAAAAGCTTCTGCCAAATGTGTAAATGTAAATTCAGACTGCAAGCTCAAAACTCAGATAAAACACACTGATTAATGCTGGACACCGTTAGCAACGAAGACAAACAGAGGCTGTGTCCAAAAGCTTAGACAGCTGACTTGTTGCCTCGCCGCCCTATCAGGCAATGACTTTGCAGGCAGCTTTTGTGCACAAAGGCACCTCACAAAACTGATTTTCGAGAGACTTTTTGAGCCAGCGTAACGGTTTATTGATCTACAAAAAGGTAGAGAGAGATCTTTGGTGAAAACTAAGCAAATATTTAATTACTACAATAGTAATTGCTCGCTAGAAATGACATCAGAAGTGGAAAATGTTTGTCAACTTTCAGACACCATCTTTATTTTCCAAGCTCAACTGTCACAGAATGAAAAACACTGGATTGTGGGATATCAAAGGCAGTGAAGGATACATCTATGCTGCCTTCAAAAATGATTAAGGCCCTGTCCACACGGAGACGCGTTTAGCTGTATACGTACAAATTTTTTATCGGATCGGCGTTTCGTCCAGACGGATCCGGCGTTTTGGGAGACTGAAACCGCTATTTTTTGAAACCGGGTACCAGGGTGGATGAATCTGAAAACGATACCCTTGTGTTTTCCTGTGTACGGCCAATCCGTAAATTTTGTGAAACGATGATGTCATCACCCCACGTGTCGACTAGTCAGACACGCTAAATCAGCAACAACAACTGCGACTACTTGCTTGAGTTCATGCTTCAGAAGCTACTGATCCTCTTTTATTTCTTTATTTATCATTTAGGCCTACTTCAATGTATTTTTATTTTATTTTCTTATTTTACTTCTTTATTTATATTTCTTTCTTATGCTATGATGCTTGTATTTTGTCTGATTAAGACATTTCGTATTTTGTAGGGATGGGCATTTCAAGCAAAAATAATATTTGACGATCGCTGAGAATTATTTTATTATTATTCAAAAAACGCACCTCTGCCCCCTCATGCACCGGTAACACGGCGTTCGCTCCGACATTACATTTCTCTGTACTGTAGGCCTACATGTTGTAGACATTAAAGAAAAGTTAGTTTCATATTTATGTTTAAATATTATGTATACAATTTTCCATTTCATATGTTGATTATATGAAAAGTGAACAGCGTGAGTAGCCTAATCATAAGATGCGCAATATCGAGACGCATCATTTTGACCACTTCATTAAGTTTTGTTTTGTATAAAGCCTTTCTTTAAAGTGAATTTCGTTTTGTATAAATTGTATCTTAATTTTAATCAGAGCCGGCGGCAGAAACAAATCAATGGACGGGCATTTAATATTCTTGGGGGGGCCTAATTATGACAAACAAATAAATTGTGGGGGGGGTGCTTACATGCGCTTCATGCACGCAAGGTCTCGCGCTCTCTACCTCTCTGCCGTGCGCGCTGTTTGAACGTATATTCACGTAGACTTTCGAAAACCGGGACATATTCTTCGTAGCCTTTCGAAAATCAGGACATATTCACATAGCCTTTTGAAATTTTTTTGAGCCTTTTGTATATCATAATTCTTATGAGCCTTTTGTATATCAGGGAGAGTTTATAAATTTCCCAGGACAGGTTGTTAAAAAGAAGAACAATCCCGGAAAAACCGGGACGGGTGGCACTAGCTACAACAGTTTCACAGCGATTTCAATATCCTAACTATAATTAGCCTATTGCCCAATCATATTTCGGCTATCATGAGATATCATGTTACAGTTATAGCCTATAGGCTGTGAACTAACATGAACAAACAATGAACAGCTGTATTTTTATTAACTAACATTAACAAATACAGTAACAAATGTATCGCTCATGGTTAGTTCATGTTATTCATTAACTAATGTTAACTAATGAACCTTGTCTGCATTGTTCCGTGAACACAGCATGCTATAAGCCAACTTCCTATAATAACAGCCAAATAGTCACAAATCTCAGGTTAAGTATTAAATCAACCATGCATAATCAACTACGACACACTCACACACATATTGCATATCAGTGTCAAATGCATAATTTACACCACGTCTGGTGCAATTTACGAAGAGTAATAAAACCAACTGGCCTACTCACGTTCTTAATACAGCTGAAGACGACGTTTTTGGGATTGGAATCTCATGAGTTTCTCTTTCCATTCGTTTCTGAATAGGCAAAACCGAGCACGTCGCGTCGCTATAACTTTACCGAGATGCTGCGGTCAGAGCGGCTCAGCGGGAAACCCCTTTTTTGTAAACAATCAGTCAAACTTACGGGAGTTTTTTTTTATAAGATTAGCCTATGAGTCAAACATTGCACTTAAATACACATCAATAAATATATAAATACTGCACGTAAATTATTATTATTAAAATAATTTATTAAATGCAAATTGGATGGAGGGGGGGCACAGGAGCTCTCTAGGCGGGCCCGGCCCCCTAAGGCCCGCCCATAGCGCCGGCCTTGATTTTAATCAATGTTTCATCAACCATTTTCCTGGATTTAATAAATAAGAAGCAAATATAGCAGACAATAGCCTATAATCAGGACATGGAGGCACCGACGCGATATAGCTTGCATCGCACGTGAACTGGAGCTTGTCTCATAAATGAACAGAAACTCAGAAACATATCTAAGCTTGAAATGTCTACTTTTAAACCAAAAAATTCAAAACGAAAAGAAACAGAAAACTCTAATAATCCGTATGAAGTGCGCATTTCTCTCTATAGGCACCTTCACCTACTGCGAAGGTGGCGAGTCAGCATCGTCACAGAAAACGCTAGTTTATTAATAAACAATTAAAATGTCTCCTTGCTATATTTGACACATTCATAATGATTAGGCTATTTGCCGGTTCTTTGTGGCAAGCTGTATGCTTTAGCTAACTAATCGAATATCGTGACTCATCCCTATTTTGCCATTTATGGTTTTTCATATTGTTCAATAAAGTTCTTGGTAAAAAAGAAACGAAGCTAAGCGCGAAAGGTTTATGCACAAGTCTTCTTCTCTGTTTTTAGTGTATCTGTGTCGAAAATACAGAGCCTCGTACTGGTCTGGTATGTATATAACATCGGTTTGAGTCGGTTTCAGTGGTTTCGTGTGTACGCAGATATTTCTTGAGACGGCGCCGTGTTTACGGAATTTTTTTTTAGAACGAGGGAAAAAAAAGATCGGATAGGGAAAGCTCTATCTTCGTGTGGACGTGGCTTTAGGTACCTCAGGAGACAGGTAGTTAAGCTAACATTGGATTCTTGTCTTGATGCCTTCCTACCTTGGAATGCACCCTCCGAAGGCAGCATTTTCGAACTTTTGGACGCAGCCAGTGACTCTGGGAAAGGGAAAGTTGTTGGTAGGTGTCTCGTGTGCTTGATATGCCTGTTTACAAATACAGACTCATAGTTAGATTAGAGATTATCACTGGCACACAGACTGCTCTCCAAATATGTTCGCTGTCCTGTAATAAATGCAACACCCTCTAGAACAGGGGTGGGGAACGTTGATCCTGGAGGGCCATTGTCCTGCAGAGTTTAGCTCCAACCCTGAAAAAAACACTTACCTGCCTGTAACTTTAGCAATCCTGAAGACCTTGATTAGCTTCAGGTGTGTTTAATTAGGGTTGGAGCTAAACTCTGCAGGACAATGGCCCTCCAGGATCAACGTTCCCCACCCCTGCTCTAAAAGATATGTATCATGAGTTCACAAGTTCATAATCCTTGAGATTGATTGAGGTAAACGGATTTGGTTTGTATTCAGCAATGGAGAGACATTAACATTAGATTGAATAAAGGTTATAAATTCTTATCTTGTCTGCTTTAATTAAAATGTAATGATAAAATTAGGTGTAATTAGGGTAATGGATTCTAGATTAATTATCACATTTTTGGGGTCAGTGAGATTGTTATGATTTTGAAATAAGTCTGACCAAGGCTTAATTTATTTCATCAAATTACTGTGATATTGTGAAATGTTATTTCAATTTAGAATAGCTGTTTTCTATTTTAATATATTTTAGCTGAAAACAAAATGCTTTAGAAATTATCCTTCAGAAATCATTCTGATATACTGATTTGCTGCTCAATAATTTCTAATATTTTAACATTAATGTTAAAAACGTCTCGTTTACTGACGTAACCTCGGTTCCCTGAGATAATGGAACGAGTATTGCGTAGCTATGCACTATGGGAAAACTCCTTTTCTCCGAAATACTGAAGCCTTTTATAAAATAATGCAGTGCTACTGCACAGCCATAACAATGCTGAGGCTGCCAACGCTATTGGCTGGTCAGTGGGAACTGCACAAAACAATGGCAGAGTGGTGTAACGGCACGAACCAATCGGTGTAAAGTCCGCCGAGCTGAATGCAGAGCCCGCCAGAAGGGGCGGGGCATCTGCCTATAAAATATGCTCTATTTCTGCCATGGATTTAGGTTTAATTGACTGAAGCGACGAATCGCCAACCCGTGTGTGCCATAGCACGGCCGTATACGCAATACTCGTTCCCTTATCTTAGGGAACCGAGGTTACGTTAGTAACCGAGATGTTCCTTTCGAACGGTCAGTCGTATTGCGTAGCTATACTGTGCTATGATAAGCACAATGCCACGTACTAGACTCAAGTTGGATGCCCACTTAAGGGTCCAAGCAAGAGCTTATGACATGTCATAATAAACGGGCCAAGGGTCCAAAAATAGAGGCCCTGCTCCCTGAGGCCGGCCTCAATCATACAGAAAGGACATGTGCCTGCAGTGCAGGGACTTCCAGGTTATAAAATCTGGCAAATGTGGATGGCGAGGACCAGCCGGCTGCACTACATATATCGCCAATAGAAACCCCACTGGACCATGCCGAGGCATGTCCAGAGGGGCTAGCATGTGAGTAAGCCTCAGCACTGTTATGGCTGTGCAGTAGCACTGCATTATTTTATAAAAGGCTTCAGTATTTCGGAGAAAAGGAGTTTTCCCATAGTGTATAGCTACGCAATACTTTTTTAAAGATTTTTTTTGATTAATAGAAAGTTCAAATGAACAGCTAAATGTAAATGTAAATGTAAACAGCATTTATATGAAATATTTTGTAACATTAGACATGTTTTTACTGTCACTTTTGATAAGTTTAATGCTTCCTTTCCAAATAAAAGTTTTTATTTCTCTCTAAAAAAACAATCTTTCCCTTTCAAGGGAACTCGAGCTGCGTCAAACGCTGTGGGAACGCCCCTGCGTTGTGCGTCATGAAGCACGTATGGAATCAGCCCAATGGAGAGATGGAACGTCATAGGCGGGTGACGTCATCGACAAGGAAACTATAAAGCACCCCATAAACACAAACGCAACAGCTTTCTGTGCCTTCAGTCGCGTTATATGTGAATCTGTCCCTGTGTGAATATTGTCTGTCTTTACATACTCTGCACCACACAAACAATTTATATATATATATCTATCTATATATATATATATATATATCTATATATATATATATATATATATATATATATTAAGAGAGATATGGCGAACGAACAGCAGTTTAGGAAGTGTGTCCCTCCCTGCTCACGTTATTTTACGAGTGGGGATACACACGTTCTTTGTGTTGTTTGTTTGGGAGTGCAGCATACCCAGTCAGCTCTCGAGGGAGCTGATTGTGAGCATTGCAAGCGTCTGCCATTAAGGACGCTCCGCTCCCGCCGGGCGCTCTTCGAGGAGAGCGGTTCGTTGAGCGCTCCCCGCGGTTCGGGTCACGCTCTTGCCGAGGCAGAGCGACGACGCGTATCGTGGGGATCGCAGATGGATCTCTCAGCGGGGTTAGAGACGGGCTCTGCCTTATCTCTCCCTTCACCTGTGAGATCCAGTGCCTCAGTCCCGTGTTCGGAACCATGCGCTGTGGTTTCTTCCGCTCGGGCTGAGGCACCAGTTATAAATGAGGGAGATGTGGATGATTCGCCACCTTACACTCCCGAAAGTGATGAGCTAGTGGAGGAATTAACAAGAGCTGTAGAAAAACTCAGCATTGTATGGCCAGTGACTAGACAGGAGTCTGTTTCTAAATCAAAATTAGATGAGAGATTTTTGCCATCACGAGTGCAACCTCCACGCCGGTGCTTGTCGTTTTTCCCCAATCTCCACACTGAGGTGTCGAAATCGTGGGAAAAAAACGGTGTCATATAGAGTGTTTAGTCCCCAGACTTCAACATATTCTAATATTGTGGGGGCAAAATCATATGGTTATCCGGCTATGCCTCGCGTGGAAGAGACGCTTGCGAGTTTTCTCTCCCTCGAGCCTGCGTCATCTGTTAAAGCACCGGCATTACCCACCAAGCCTCTTAGAAATATTTCGTTTTTTATGGGTAAAGCGTATTCGGCGGCGGCACAGGCTGCGTCATGTCTGCATACTATGTCTATTATGCAGGCATACCAGGCTGACCTGCTGAGGGACGTGAGTGAGAGTGAGGAGGTCAGTGCTGACGTGGTTCGCGAACTGCGTCAGGCTGCTGATTTATCCCTGCGCGCAACCAGAGAGTCGACCAAGCTAGTGGGTCGATCTATGGCAGCTCTGGTGGCCGCAGAAAGACATCTGTGGTTAAATCAGACAAATATAAAAGAAAAAGAAAAAGCTTTCCTTTTAGACACTCCTCTCTCCGCCCTGGGTTTATTTGGCGATGCTGTAAATTCTGTCATCGATAAATTCTAGGAGAAGGAAAAGCAAACAACAGCTTTTAAGAAATCTCTCCCTTTAAAAATTCATGTCCCTGGGGCTGCTGGACAGTGGGCTCAGCAGCGGCACTCTCAGGCGAAATCTCCCAGTAATAGAACTGATCTGAGGACAGTTATATTAGCTAAGAAGGCTTCGGCTAAGAAGAAGTCCTGGCACCAAGGAACGCAGAACACTGAGGGTGGTCCCCACCGAGGTGGAAAGGTGTTCACGTCTTTCTACGGTGCCCGTTCTTCCTCGGTGCCCTCAGGGGCCCGTTCTGCCAACCCCGCCTTCATGCCGGGGCGCAGACGGTCCCAGCGAGCGATTTCCCGAGGGAAGCTCGCTCCCTCTGAGGAGGGTTTCAGAGCGGTTAGACCAGTTGTTCCCTGCCGGTGTGCCGTTACAGGGCGCTGTGTTTGCTGCTAAAGTTACACCAGAGGCCAGTCTCGAGACACTGGTACCCTTAGTATAATTTCTGGCAGAGTGGAAAAGCCTTCCAAAAATATCTCATTGGGTCCTGCAGACAATAGAAAGGGATTATGCTATCCAATTCAGGTGTCGTCCACCAAGATTCAGAGGGGTTCTGCCTACATCGGTGGGCCCCGAGCAGGCTCTGGTTATGGAACAAGAGGTGAAAGCACTCCTTCAAAAGGAGGCTATAGAACGGGTTCCTCCTCCCAGTGTGGAGTCAGGCTATTACAGCCGATATTTCATCGTTCCAAAATAGGATGGGGGGTTGCGTCCAATTTTAGACCTGTCGGGTCTGATGGCAGCAGCGCCCGACGTTATACCTTGCGGCCTGTTGTACATGAGATCGCTACAGTGGTGGCTCAGGACCAATGGATTCTCCCCGAGGGGAAATCCGCTCCGCACGGTCAAAGTCACGCGGCGCTGCCTTCGTGCTCTGGTCATGTGGAAAGAAACTTGGTTCCTATTCAAAGGGCCTGTGTTGGGGGCTCTTTGTCGTCGCGTAACGCTAACGACGGATGCTTCCCTCACAGGGTGGGGGGCGGTCACGAGTGGTCGTCCAGCCCAAGGGCTGTCGCAGGACCATCATCTATCACGGCTTATAAATTGTCTAGAGATGTTGCCGGTGTTCTAGGCTCTGAAACACTTCCTAGCAGACCTGAGAGGTCATCATGTGTTAGTTCAGTCAGACAACACGTCGGTGGTCTCTTATATAAATCATCAGGGGGGCCTGCGGTTTCGCCGGCTTTACAAGTTGGTCCGTCAGATCCTCCTGTGGTCCCAAGGGAGGTTACTATTTCTGAGAGCAATGTATCTTCCTGGGTATTTGAATGTGGTAGCAGACGAGACAGGCGCTGGGGCAACGGGGGATTGGAGACTCCATCCCGAGGTGGTGGAGCTCCTTTGGTTGAGTTTCGGTCGCGCCGAGGTGGACCTATTCGCTTCCAAGTAGACCACGCATTGTCATCTGTGGTTTTCCATCAGCCATCCAGTCCCTCTGGGGTTGGACGCTATGGTGCAGCCGTGGCCGAGGTCACGTCTGTTCGCCTTTCCCCCGATTGCTCTGCTACCTGGAGTTCTGGAGAGGGTTCGCCGGGATGGGGTCAGCCTACTATTAGTAGCCCCGTTCTGGCTGGCCCAAGTATGGTTTGCGGACCTGATTTCTCTCCTGGACAGCTCTCCCTTGGAGCTCCCGGTCAGGAGGCATCTACTCTCTCAGGCGGGCAGCATGATATTTCACCCCCGCCCAGTATTGTGGGCTTGGCCTCTGAGGGGGCCCAGCTCATGAACTCTGGTCTCTCAACCGAGGTTGTTGAGACCATTCTTCACTCCAGAGCTCCATCCACGAGGAAGCTTTATGCCTTGAAGTGGAAACTCTTCACTTCTTGGTGTGGATTGCACCTGCAGGACCCAGTTAACTGCCCAGTGGGTGCAGTGCTGGAATTCCTGCAGGAGCGCTTCTCCACAGGGCTATCCCCCTCCGCACTAAAGGTGTATGTGGCGGCACTGGCTGCTTACCACGTCAGTTTCAGTGGAGTTTCTCTTGGGAGACACCCGCTTATAACTTGTTTCCTTCGTGGCACACTGAGGCTGAGGCCAGCAGTTCGTACGAGGGTGCCGGCCTGGGATCTGGCCATCGTATTAGAAAGTCTTTCCCTAGCTCCTCTTGAACCTATCGAAGAAGTTCCTGAGAAGTTTCTCACATTTAAGACTATCTTTCTTCTTGCTATCTCCTCACTAAAGAGAATAGGAGATTTGCAGGCTCTGTCGGTTTCACCCTCGTGTCTGGAATTTTCGCCTGGCATGGTTAAGGCTTTTCTGCATCCTAGACCAGGTTACGTTCCCAAGGTCCATACTAATGTTGTTAGACCTACAGTTCTGCAGGCCTGTTGTACTCCTCCATTTCTGTCGTCTGACCAGGAGAAACTTAATTTACTCTGCCCTGTTAGGGCGTTAGACGCCTATGTCCACAGAACTGCCCTGTGGAGGAAGTCAGAACAACTATTTGTGTGCTTTGGGCCACCCAAGAAGGGGTGTCCCGCGTCTAAACAGAGAATGAGCAAGTGGGTGGTCGAGGCTATCTCACTTGCCTATGAGTCGGCTGGTCAGCCTTCACCTTTGGATGTACGAGCCCACTCTACCAGGAGTATGGCGGCTTCTAAAGCCTTACTGTCAGGAGTTTCCCTCAGTGACGTTTGTGATGCGGCTGGATGGTCTTCACCGCATACTTTCATTAAGTTCTACGACCTAGACTTAAGTTCTACCCCTGGGGCACAGGTGCTCTCGTCCTCTGTGCGCTAGTTCTCACATGGCGGTCACTTGGTCCTATGGCGACGTGAGTATTAGCGTTCCCACAGCGTTTGACGCAGCTCGAGCTCCCTTGAAAGGGAACGTCTCGGTTACGTATGTAACCCTAGTTCCCTGATAGGGAACGAGACGCTGCGTCATTCCACCATACTCCCGGCATTCCCTCTAGCGCTTCCTTCAGGCCTATCAGAAGCTGTTGCGCTTGTGTTTATGGGGTGCTTTATAGTTTCCTGGTCGATGACGTCACCCGCCTATGACGCACAACGCAAGGGTGTTCCCAGGGCCGGCGCTAGCCATTTGGGTGCCCTAAGCACAAATGCTTGGTGGTGCCCCAATATTTAAATGTATATATAATATAAATTATATATAAATATACAGTATATACATGCAAATATTTTTTAAATATATACGTGCACATGTGTGTGTATTTATACAAAATAATTATACACAGTACACACACATATATCATGTAGACACAAACTTTTATTTTGGATGCGATTAATCTTTTCCCAGCCCTAATAATTTGAGAATTCTGTGAATATGAAAATATACAAACACTGAGATTGTGGGGTTTTTTTTCCTAATTGCAGTTTCACCAACAGATGTCGCCCTTGGGCCTTGGCCCAGGAACCTCTTGAAAATGACCGCATTAACTGCATAGAACCACAACGAAAAAACTTATCTAAGCGGTCTTCCTTTTCTTCTCAAACAAACTAACTGCATCTTAAACAGCCCAAGTTTCTAAATTTCCCGGGGGAGAAACCCCGGACCCCCGTTAAAATAAAAGATTCAACATGCAGGGCTAAAAAAGCCTGCCCCGGATCATTTGCACTACTAGTGACGCCCCCCTGGACATGCATACACGACGCAAGGGCGCCCGCGCTACAAAACTAAAATTTTTATTTAAAACATTGTCTTACCAGCAAGCGAGCGCGAATATCATACCGCTGTCTCTTCTTTTTCCTTTTTCCGCCCCGACTCTTGGTGCCGTTTCGAGGCCATGTCTGAGGTCGGTGTCTGCCAAATTTGACATTGATTGAGGCATGAACAGACCACTGGGAGGTGGGGAAGGGGGGGCACCAGAGGGAGACTGGCACAGGAGATTCACCTTTTTCTCGTCTAATTTGGTCTAGGCCTATATTACTTTTGTATTGCTTTTGCATATTAACATGCTTTAGACATTTTATTTGTTATTTGTACTAGTAGCCTATTGTGATGATTTTTCACGACCCAGATTTTTTGGTGCCCCCCCAAGCACTTGGTGCCCTACGCGCAGTACGTGATGTGCGTGTGCGGAGCGCCGGCCCTGGGCGTTCCCACAGCGTTTGACGCAGCATCTCGTTCCCTATCAGGGAACTAGGGTTACATACGTAACCGAGACGTACTAATTGACAGGATTAGATTTACATTTATGTATTTGGCAGGCGCTTTTATCCAAAACAAATTTAAATATATTCAAGATATTTATTCCATCAATTCATGCATTCCCTTCAAATTGAAACCTTGACCTTGGTGTTGCAAGCGCCGTGCTCTTCCTGTCCACATTTACACACTTTAACAACACATCACATACTCACTGGGATTTTCCCCACCACATTCAATCCACACTGGTTTAAAAAACATACTAACCTCCACACGCAGTAGCAGAAAACGTCAAACCTATCTCTCCCCTCAAGTTCATGGCATTAACACTTGAGGGAGTAGGTACCAATCAGGCAACTGTTTTTTCCTCTCGCAGAAGTACCTGCAATCAGTCAGGCTTTAAAAGCGGACGTTTAATGGAGGCCGCCTCGCTATCCGTCACTGAAGCCTCGTGGCTGGCCAGAGCTGGCTCCGAATCTTCCTTCCTCATTCCACTAGACATGTCTGCAGCCCTATAGACATTATACATCACCAGATCATGACCCTCGTCATGACAATTGCAATCCGATGGTTTGGGTTGCATGTCACGGTATTTTGATGAGAAAGGGTTTCTACTGTAAGTCACATTGTCTAACCTCCAGGGTACAGTGTTTGACTCCCTCCTGCTTGAAAATCCTCCAAAATTTGGCACCATTTACTACTAAGTAATTCAGTGTAACTTAGAAAAGGGGTAATGACATGAATTAGTTTTTTATTATTTTAATATGTTTCCTTAAAGAAGTAGTTCACTTCAGAATAAAAAAATCCTGATGATTTACTTACCCACATGTCGTCCAAGATGTTCATGTCTTGCTTTCTTCATTCGAAAAGAAATTATGTTTTTTGAGGAAAACATTCCAGGATTTTTCTCTATATAGTGAACTTCAATGGTTTGATGGTCCAAATTGCATTTTCAATGCAGCTGGAAAGGGCTATACACGATACCAGCCGAGGAATAAAGGTCTTATCTAGCGAAACGATCGGTCATTAAAAAAAAATAAAAAAAATAAATTATATATATATATATATATTGTATATACACAGGTGAAACTCGAAAAATTTGAATATCGTGCAGAAGCTGTGTATTTCAGCAATTCAAATTAAAAGGTGAAACTTATATATTTTGTATATATAGCTATTTACATATGCATGATTATACTTTTCAGAGGGCTGACATTTCTGTATTTAAAATCCTTTTTTATTGATTTCATGTAATATTCTAATTTTCTGAGATTTTGAATTTGGAGTTTTCATAAGCTGTAAGCCATAATCATCAAAATTATAACTTTTGCCCAATATAATTTTTTTTTGAGTTTCATCTGTGTATATACTTTTTAACCACAAATGCTCGTCTTGCACGTCCACAACTTCACACATTACGTAAATATGTTGGAAAGGTCAAGCGTGAATTTCGTGTGGCGCATTCGCACGAGATAACCGAAGCCTGTGATTTTAATCGAATTTACTGACTTATCTCCCAGATAAGATGCCAATAGGCTATTGCTTGGAAATGTCTTATCGTTATAGGTCTAGCTGTATGATATCATTAACAGAATAATGTTCCTTACCCATGCTGCTATACATGTCATCCATCTCCATCTAATCATTCTTTTTGTTTTCGCTCTTCAGATGATTTTCAGCCTTATCTTTCTGCAAATTGTATAATTGTGGTGTAGGTATAGCGATATGTCCCAGCACCCAAATTACTATCAAAACACTCCAACACAGCTTCCATTCTTCGCAAAAGATGGATAAAAAGGCACACAGGAAACAAAACCCTTGAAAAAATTATATACGACCACGCCAAATCACAGAGATGCTGATTCGCATGGGACTAATATTATCACAGAACCTTGGTGTTCGTTGAAATATGGTAGGTCATTTGCGGGGGAATTTTTACTTTACAAATTACAGACATGGCCGATTCGCACGGAATTGAGATCACAGACAACCTCTGCAATTATTACAAATGACTAAAGGTCACCAGGTAATACTAATCTAGTGCAAATAGGGCTTTAGTTTTTGCACGTTTGCTTTGTAAACACTAGGTCTGTACTTCCGCCTACGCCACGGGTGACCTTTCAACGTGATGTGTGGCGCATCACAGCTGGTGCAAGACGAGCATTTATGGTTTAAAAGTATACAAATGTTGTTGTTGTTTTTTTGAAAATGATCGTTTCGCTAGATAAGACCCTTATTTCTCTGCTGGGATTGTGTAGAGCAGTGGTTTTCAAACCCTGGGTCGCGACCCTTGGGTGGGTCGCGAGAATAAAAAAATGGGTCGCCAGTGATTTAAATAAAAAATAAAAAATCCGTTTTCTAATAATATTAATAATAATAGCTTTGATTAGAAGTACACTAAAAAAACATTCAAATTCATGCAAAATATATAATCCACATGTCACCTGACCAAAATGAAGACGAAACAACGAAACAAATTGAATGCTTCTCCTCACATGCGTGTTGCCCTCTCGTCCTGCGAACTGGCTTGGGACCAGATTATGCAGAATAAGCAGGCCCACCCTTCTCATTAATATATATACACAAAACACGCACTCGTTGCTCCATCCGCAACATACACACGTTCGCTCCATCGGCAGCAACACACAAACACTCGTCATTCCTTGCCTGCTTCCGCAACACACTCTCGTTCGCTCCATTGGCAGCAACACACACACATTTCAGATCAATTATTATTATTTTTTGTTAAAATTGTAATTAACACTAACTCTTTAACACTTATTCTCGTATTACTTATATTCGCTTATATTCTTATATTCGTATTAACACTTATTCTCATTTGAATTATAAATATGTTTGCTTTTAAACTGTGTGTGATTTTGGTTGTGTGACAGTTGTAGGTTAAGTTTGACAATAGTTTGTTTGACAAAAGCCCAATTTTATGTTTTAAAATAATAAAATAGTCTACCTAATATAAAAATCACACTGCTCTGTTTAAATAGCAGTAGTAAGCTACAATTCGTACCATTCAGCGTAAGCACCGCTCAACTGTGATGTTTCCATGCACATTTTTGCGCATGTAAAAAGGATGATTTTTTTCCTGTCGATATTGCAACGTGAGTGAAGTTGACAAAGCCAGTGCTCAAAGTGGGGCGGTACTCACCGGTACGCAGGAACGGCACTTCTACATTTTACTCTTACCCCTAAAATCCACTGGATCCGTCTACGGCACGGAACGTCAGTGCCACGTTTTTGATGCGTCCCTAGATCGGCGTCAAAGTCCACTGGAAGCGTCTCAGACGAGTTTCAGCAGCGGAGCGTTGGTCTCCACAGCGTGTTTTATTTTGAAAATCGACCGGATCCTCTATGCCGTTCTGTGTCTGACTTCCTGCCCGGTACGATGTACTCTGTGCTGCTTTACACGGCAAGCGGCGAAAATAGACCTGCTACCTATTCTCTGCGGAACGGAGCGGAGAGACGCTTCTGGGACACTTCTGAGACGCGCTGCGTCCGCAGCTGGTGGACTTAACCCCTAAAATCCACTGGATCCGTCTACGGCGCGGAACGTCAGCGTCGCGGATGCCGCAGCTAATCGCGGCCATTATAGTCAATGCTCTAAAGTCCAGCAGCTCCGGACGCAGTGCGTCTCAGAAGCGTCCCAGAATCGTCTCTCCGCTCCGCAGAGAATAGGTAGCAGGTCTATTTTCGCCGCTTGCCGCGTCAAACATCGTACCGGGCAGGAAGTCAGACACAGAACGGCATAGAGGATCCAGTCGATTTTCAAAATAAAACACCTTGTAGAAGCACAAAGAGAAAATTGAAAAAAAAAAAACAATAAGGTAGCACAACTGTCCGCTCCTGAGCCAAAAGAGGACAAATGAACAACAAATAAACAACGCTCCGATTCTGAGGAAAAATGAACGTCACCAACGCTCCGCTGCTGAAACGCGTCTGAGACTCTTCCAGTGGACTTTGACGCCGAGCTAGGAACGCATCAAAAACGTGGCGCTGACATTTCGCACCGTAGACGGATCCAGTGGATTTTAGGGGTTAGAGCATTGACTATAATGGCCACGATTAGGGGTTAAAGATACCTGCACTTTTTCTTGCGTACCGCTACTTCTCGCATTTAGTCGGTACTCGACCACTGACAGAAAAAGCGCCAGTGTCAGGCCCGTTGATATACTTCGTTTGCAGTGCGTATGCGTATTTTTTCCGCACCCATGTTAACAGATTCGAGCTTTCACACTGCACGCGCATGCGGTCCGTCAATGCGCTCCTGGTGCTGTGCGTATACAGCAGTGCAGAGATCGTTCCGGGTCTATTTTTGCTGTGCTGCACGCGGTGAATTAAAGTGACAGCTCATGGTTCGTGGTCAAAACACAGATTGACATGAAAATATAATAATCTCACCATAAATGCATTTAATTAAATAAAATGTAGCAATCTAAATGTATTTTTTGACTTGCAGACTTGGAGGAGTTCCGTTTTCGCACGCACGTGCACACACGTACGACTTGTTTTAATACATTTATGTTGTTAATAAATAACAATAAGTTTTGTTATAAGTTTTGTTTTTCACTGTAGAAATCTCAAATGTCATGATTTGCCAATGCAAGAGAGTACCGGCACCTTTCTTTTCCCACTTCAAGCACTATACAAAGCCTATAAAAAAGAATAGTTTACCATCAAATACATCGCTATTCGCGAATGTTGAAACATTTTGATTCTAATGAGAGAGTTACGTGAGCATAATGCCCCTTACTTTTACTTTCGCTTTCGTTTTGGCTTGTTTATAGTCATTATTTTTAAATTCTTGTTCTGTTCTGAATATTACATTTAAAGAGTGTGTTGTGGAATACAGAGGTGTCAAAAGTATTCACATTCGTTACTCAAGTAGAAGTATAAGGTTTAAAAAGACTTCTGTAGAAGTTGAAGTATCAACTCAAGCTTTTTACTCAAGTAAAAGTGTAAAAGTAACTGGTTTCAAAACTATTTAAAGTATAAAAGTAAAAGTAATGCAAAGAAAAAAATGCCATTAAGGACAAAAGCTTAGGCCGCTCCACAGGGGCACTACCACCTCCTCAAAACAAAGTGTTTCTAAAGGCCATTTCTAAAAGGTTTCTTTATGCAATGTGCCCGGTTGCATAAAGCACCTTAAGTGACATTTTCCCTTAAGTTCGCCCTTATGTTTCCCTTAAATCTAAGGGTGTTGCAGAAAAATACCCTTAAGTGTTACTTAACGTTTTTTTTAAGTGAAACGTCATAAACACTTAGAATTTCCCTTAAATGCTGTTTTTTCCCTTAAGTAATCCCTTAAAAAGCGTTAACTGTTGCATAAAACCCCTTAACGGTCATTTCCCTAAGTATAATTTAAGGTTTGGAAATCGTAACCTTAAGAGTAACGCGGACAAAAATAAGACGACATGGCTGAATTTATGGAACAAGTTGAAGATAATTATGTGCAAAGACGAATTTTTAGAGATTGGGAGAACCCTTTGGACCATCTTAGCGATGAAAAATTGTTGCTTGAATACCGGTTTGATCGACGCGCAATTTTTGACATCGCTAACAAACTAGACGGCGACCTTGACCATGTCACACATCGCACCCACTCTTTACCTGCAGTGTTACAACTGTTTATAGCACTGCGTTTTTTTGCAACTGGAAGTTTTCAGACGGTAGTGGGAGATGTTTTCCACGTGCATAAATCGTCTGTCAGCAGAGTGGTTCACCGGGTTGCGGGGGCTCTTTCCCGTCATTTAAACGCAACGGTCAAGTTTCCATCCTATCATGACAGGAGGTCATTCAAACCAGTTTTTTTCGGAAAGCAGGTTTTCCTCGCATATGTGGTGTTATTGACGGCACACATATCAGAATACAGGCGCCCCAAACACACGAAGACCAGTACGTAAACCGAAAAGGCTACCATTCAATTAATGTACAATTAGTGTGTGACCATCTCTGCAAAATTACAAATGTTGTTGCATCATGGCCCGGGAGTACACATGACTCCAGGATTTTGGCGGAGAGCAAACTAGGGAGTGATTTTGAAGCTGGAGTGCACACTGGTCTCCTGCTCGGGGACAGCGGTTACCCCTGCCGTCCATGGCTCATGACGCCCTTCATGAATCCCCGTAATGCTGCACAGGCATGTAATTAATTAATACGTATATTCCTATGAAGGTATAATTTGGTGCCTAAAAGATTTGCATGGAAAATGTTAATCAAATTGTGAGCATTAAAGAAATATTAGCAGTAGTTTACTGAATTATAAATGTATTAAAATATGTATTTAAAATAGGTATGCACTTTCTATTGTGTTGCTGCTACACGTTGTCAATTCTGTAACACCTTACCTGATTTGTGTATGTTTTAAAATAATCAAAGCCTCAAATATTTTGCACTCTGAAAGAAAATCTTTTATGCAATACATTACCTTCATAGTATTTATCTTAAAGCACTGTTTATAGCCTACTGGTAAAAATCTTTATTATTTTTTCTTTATTTTTTTTACCCGATTAGGAAAAGTACAATTATGCGCTGACCCACACAAGGTCGATTATTGAGAGGACCATCGGACAGCTGAAGCGCAGGTTTCACTGTCTCCACAGCGAGCTGCGTATTGAGCCTTCAAGGGCATGCAGAATTATTGTAGCGTGTGTTGTGCTCTTCAACCTTTCCAAGACATATTCTGCTATCGAAGAAGAGGATGAGCACGGGAATGAAGAGGGCTATGAGGAACTGCATCTGATTCAAAATCACGATTTCCAACAGGCTAGATATGCTGCTAGAGATGCCATTGTAAATGCTTTCTTTAACTGATAATATAGTTGTATTAATAGTAGTCATCTTAATAAGAAGAAATAAGAAGTAGTAGTAGTAGTAGTTTTTATTATTATAACACACACACACACACAATCTGAAATCTAAAAAAACAATTGTCAAAAAATTACTCAATTGTAGTTATTGTTATTTTTCCTTCAGCCTTTAGCTGTAAAAGTTAGTTATTTAGAATAAAATTATAGAGCTCCTGATTTTCCGTCTCCTTCTTTAGTTTTTCAATCTCCAGCTGCAGTTTCTCCTTTTGAAGCTGCAGAACCTCTCTCTGCAGTTCCAGCACATCTTCTCTTGATTTGGCTGCAGGTGATATTTGCGGTCTTCTGAAATACTCAAGTAATGGGGAAAATTAAGAAAATCTTAAAAAATATTATTAAAGCTGTTCGTTGGATTAATTATAGGCTGAAGCAATAGTTAACATAAATCATTACTTAGGGGTTGCCTGTATCGGCGTTCTGCTGACGATCTGATGGTGCTGAAGTTGTTTTTCAGAGTGCTGCAAGGGTCTAAATGTGACATTAATGTCAGTTAAATCATTATGTTATAACGTATTATGTCTCTAATGATGTCAAAATAATAATGTATCCTCTAAGCCACTGTTATTATATGATGATACAGGAAAATAACTTAATGCCTCACTCAATGTTACACTGTTGCACTGGTTCAGCTTCACTCTCTAAACCGCCACAGATGCCAGACAGGACAGGTGAGTCAGCTCCAATGATGTTTTGTACCATTATAGTACAGTCCGACAACTCAGCCGGTGGGGGTCCTCCACCTGTTGGTCAGTTTTGTAATCGTTAGGTCTTAACACTGTACAGCAATAAAGCGCACTCTTCACCAGGGTGCGGTGCTTACAATCTTAAAAGCGTAGCGCTAGTCTTGCTCAATCTTACCTGTTTTGTTGGCTTCTTTCTTATAAGCGCTCAACTCTTTTTTTGCGACCACAGTGATGTTTTCATATTTTTTAAGGACTTCCTGAACCATCCTCTTCACATCAAGATTCCTTGCGTTGATTTTTTCCGTTATTTCTTCCCACTGTTTCTGTTTTTTTAAACAGTTACATGGGGATTTAGTTTGCTTTTCAAAATTGTTTTTCTTTTATCATATTCGTCAAGAAGAATGCATTTCTCCTCCTCTGTCCAATTAGGCTTTCTTTTTTTGTTTTCTTTATCCATTCCGATATCCTAGCCTACTTTATTAGCCTACTTTATTTGATGAAACCGCGTAATTGCTAGTGTTAGTGTTTTGCGCATCTATGGCAACAACAGACTTTTATAACGTGAATCCAGGATCGCTGTCGTGAAACACTTAAATGTTTCCCTTACCTAAGAGAACCGTTTAAGAGATTATATGCAACACCCTTAAGTTATTCTCTTAGGTAAGGGGAAATCGCCCCTTAAGTATCACACTTAAGGGAAAAACTTAAGGTGCTTTATGCAACCGGGCACATGACTATAACGTTATATTAAAATGTTAATGTTGAAAAATTTGGGATGCACTACCTGTTTCAGCCGCATATATGCCCATAGAAAATGAATTTCAGTCCAATTTCCATTTTAGTAAAATGCAAATACATTAAAGAACCATATGTGTGTACTAATGAGCATTAACATGTGTTTCATTGAGAGGAAGATATGATGACTAGTTGCCTATGAGTATTGTAATGGTGCAAAAAGTCAAACTTCAGAGGCATGTTATCATCGAAATGGTATATGTTTATACTTCTCTTTAAGGGCGTAGGTTTGATTTTGAGATTGGTGGGGACTGGGGACATCCACAGAAGTGGAGGAATCAGGAAATTAATAGGATAATGTACTAAGGTTTTTAGTCTATAATGACCTCAACAATACGTTAATTCATTAATTCTGTAATGTTACAGGTAACTAATAAAGACACGGAGGCAGTTTAACAGAGACTTAACTTTACTCCGTTCATAGTGCAATGCAATAGTGCAATACTGTCTTGTTCCTTGCTTTTTAAAGAAGCCAAACACGTCAGCATCTTTCATTAAAAGGATATAGTTCACCAAAAACGAAAATCATTTAGGCTACTCACTCTCAAGTTGTTTCAAACCAGTTTCGTTCCATTGCTGAACACAAAAGAAGATATTTTGAAGAATGTCGATAACCAAACAGTTGATTGTAGCCATTGACTTCCATTGTAGGAAAAAAAAAAATACTATGGAAGTTAATGTCTACCATCAACTGTTTGGTTATCGACATTATTCAAAATATCTTCTTTTGTCTTCAGCAGAAGAAAGAATCTGGTTTGAAACAACTTGAGAGTGAGTAAATGATGACAGAATTTTCATTTTTAAATAAGTGAACTTATCCCTCTAACAGAAATTAACTGTTGGCATATATGTTTTGCATCAATACTGTCAAGTTTGTCCTGTTGGACACAACACACAGCAATACTGTCAAGTGTCATTGTGTCATTGTGACCATTGCTCTGAGACATGTTTTCAGCGTCCTAAGTGCACTGAAACTTCTTTCAGGCCAGCTGATGAGACTGGGATGACAAGGGTTCAACTTGATCAAACAGGCCTCTCATTTCAACAGACCAAGCAATGTTATTTTTTCTTGTTTTATAGGGACTTTCCATTGACAATGATTATTATACTGTACAAACTGTGTATTCTACCCCCCTACACTAACCCTATCACAGATAACTTTCTGCATTTTCAAAAAACATCACTTAGTCTGATTTATATGCAGTTTTCAAATACAATTAAAAAAAAATCCCGACAAGGATTTCGGATATTGCTATCTTTATGGGGATATTTTGATCCTACAATGTAGGGTTACACACACACACACACTCTCTCTCTCTCTCTCTCTCTCTCTCTCTCTCTCTCTCTCTCTCTCTCTCACTCTCTCTCTCTTTCTCGCTGTCTCTCACACACACACACTCTCTCTCTTTCTCGCTCTCTCACACACACACACACACACACACACACACACACACACACACACACACACACACTCACTCTCTCTCTCTCTCTCTCTCTCTCACACACACACACACACACACACACACACACTCTCTCTTTCTCACACACACACACAAACACACAGTCTCTCACTCTCTCTCTCACTCTCACACACACACACACTCTCGATTATGTTTGCCACTTATCCCGCGATTGTCTTACAGTAGGCTACTATATTGTAAAAACGGCTGTGCCCAAATCAATATTTGACGCGATTTGCCCCGTATTCTTGAGCAGAGAACTGATTTCACCGTCACTTACCGCATCTAGGTTTCCTAATTCCTTCGGATGAGTTTTGCCGCTTCACACAACCAAATGTAACAGCCTCTCACAAGTTAGAAAGAAAACACAAAGCCAATCAGTTTAGCGATGTGTGTTCAGGAGGCGGGACTCAGATCTATTAAACGTTTGTGTAATTGGCCATTTTTTGAACGATGACAACCCGAAATGAAAACAAGCCGAAATTACGGGTATTACGAGAAATGCGGTAATCTTTAGCGCGTAGTACTTCTACAGGAGTTAGCACATCAAGTTGAAGTACAACTAGCCACAACTGCAGAATCTCGAGGTCATGAAAAGGAAGACGATGAAAATTTAAGCTCTTATATTTTCGCATTCTGTTGCCACAATTCAGAAAGGCACAAACACGAACCATTTCTTCTTCACTTGTAAGCAACTCTGATCTTAACTCGTCGCACATGATCAACGCTCCTCCCACCTGGACATTGTTGACCTTTTCCGGCTACAGCACGGGACTGCAGCGCGAGACTACAGCTTGCCGTCTAAAAGACTATTTAGGTGAGTTGAAACAATGGCTAAGTTGCTAAACGCATCTTGTTCACATGTAGGGTCCCTGTTCATGTTGGACCGACATTTTAATTGCATTTTGTGTCTGTTAAGAGGCTCAAAAACGCTCTTTATGTCCATGCCCCCATAGCTGCCATTTTAGCTGGGTGGGAGCTCTGGGCATTCGCGGTCGCAGCTCCGAGCAGCAAGCACCAATCCGGTTCGTTTTTTTTTCTATAGTCAGTACTCACAAAGGTCTAACGATCAAGATTAACTTAAAAATTGCCCGGAGTTCTCCTTTAAGGCTTGTCAGTAAACAGCCACTGTTTGGCTAATGTCATTCCATTGGAAAGGTTTTTTTTTTTTTTTTTTTTTTGTATCTTTGCATAAAAGCATCAGCTAAATGAATACATGTAATTGCATTGCTACTCTTTTTTTTTCAGAATGAGCAGAACTTTGTAAAGGATAGGAAATCTGAAATAATTAATTCATATAGTTTAATTGCTATTATATTATGCACAGAGACACGTCAATACATAGTGATTCACTCTACGGACACTTAATGCTTCTTAATCTAATATTAACAGAGTAAAATTCAAAGAGCAAGACTGTGTTGCTTTCGTTTGGCTCCTGTGAATGAGCGATCACCAGCGATGTGGTTTGTGAATGCTATAGCGCTCATTAGTTCTCAGCGGGGCACTGGATATGTGTCTTCCTCTGCTAATCTGCTTCTGGTGAGTTGGCGGATGTCTGCTGGATCTAAGGTCTCCACAAACAGTCAGGGCCAGTTCACTTCAGCTTTAGCGCTCTCACAAACCCCCACTGCGCAATCTCACTAGAGCCTACTGTCAAGAAAGGTGCATCACTCCTGAAACCACGTTCATACATGTTGAGGCAGTTTGTAGAATATATGGACTGGAGTAGAACGTCTGTGAACAAACAGCAGCAATTGGGCTTACTGTTCCTTTGTGTGTGTGTGTGTGTGTGTCACGGTTCACTAATCGGCTGTCTCATGCTGAAGTGTCTGCGTGAGTGTAATTGTGTGGGTGTGGTTACTCGTTGTGTTGATTAGTGTCACCAGCTGTCATCAATACCAGTTCCTTTTTATGCCCAGCATTTTCTCCCTCTTGTTGTCAGATCGTTGTTGTTGTTCCTCGGTGTGTGTCCGGTTTTCGTGCCTCGGCTGTATCAGTTCGTCTTCTGGATTTTCGTCAGTTCCTCGTGTCGTCTGGATGTTCCACGGTTCCTGGGTCCACTCGAGCACGCTCTTCACAGCATCACCACCGGATCGACATCTCATACCTGCTTCACGTACCACCTGAGTTTTGCCCCGACCTGTGTCTGACATCTGACTACTCTGTAATAAACTGGACTTTTTACTTGCATCTTGCATCCTCCTGTTTTTTCCCTCACAGTGTGTATGTGTGCGTGCATGTGCATGTGCATGTGCGTGTGCGTGTGGGTGTGGTAAACGGTAAGTGGAAGTGACCTTTCAGCCGCCACAAATTCTACACATTTTTTCAAAATGTGCTAAATAGATGCTCACAAAAGGAAGTCAGCTGAGAAGGGAACTACTGTATATATATTTCATAATGTTTCCTGAGGTTCACTTATAATGTTAGTATGATCGTTACAAAAATGCTCATAATCTACCCTGATTTTAGCCCTCTGATTTGAACGCTCTGTTGAAAGGACGTGTCTGCTGTGAAACATCAGTGTAAACACCCACTGTTTGGCTAACATCTTTGCATATTAAATACGTATTACATGTGATGCTCTCTCGAATTGGCCGATACTGATTATTGGCCGATACATCGGTTAATTGTTTTTACTGAATTTTATGATCAAATATGTATCCTTGGTTAACAAAAGAGACTTTTCAAAATCAATTTCAAAATCTGTCTGGTTCTTACCGACCCCAAACTTTTGAAATTTTATAATGACATTTTGTTTTGCCTTTTACCTTGATGGTTAGCCAATTGTTTTAAGAGTACTAAAATATGACTTTGGTTACATGTGAGGAGTGACAACAGGTTTCTTATTTAACACCATAACACCTCTTATTTAACACCTTTGTACCTTTTGTTAGTATCACTGAATTGATATAACTGTTCTCGCTCTCTCTCTTTCTCTCGGTCTCTCTCTTTTTAGAATTTGATATTCAATTCATACTGGCTGGATACAAACTGGAGCTGACGAACGCTATTTACCTCGGGACTAGCGTCCCGAGATAACAGCAGAAAAGCAGATGGGAAATAATTAGCATGTTCATAATATTAATGCATTCGATCTGATTCAACGGTGGTATAAAAGGTAAGCATTATGTGAATGCTTGGCAAAGAGATGCGTCTTTAATCTAGTTTTAAAGTGGGACAGCAAGTCTGAGCCTCAAACAATATCAGGAAGGCTGTTCCAGAGTTTAGGAGCTAAATGCTAACGCCCTCCCTTCTTTAGTGGACTTAGATATCCTAGGAATGACCAGAAGCCGAGAATTTAGTGATCTTAAAGAACGTGATGGATTGTAGGGCGATAGAAGGTCCATTAAATACACAGGAGCTAGACCATTTAGGGCTTTATAGGTCAGTAGTAATACTTTGTAATTGATACGGAACTTAATAGGTAACCAGTGTAGAGATGATAAAATTGGTGTTATATGATCATATTTTCTTGACCTTTTAAGAACTCTAGCAGCTGCATTTTGCACTAGTTGTAGCTTGTTTATTGAGGATGCAGGACAGCCAGCTAATAAAGCATTACAATAATCTAGTCTCGAGGTCATGAATGCATGGACTAACTTTTCTGCATCAGAAACAGATAGCATGTTACGTAGCTTAGCAATGTTTCTAAGGTGGAAAAGGCTGTTCTTGTAACATATGAAATATGATTTTCGAAAGACAAGTTGCGGTCTAGTATAACACCCAGGTCTTTTACTGTAGTGGATAAAGTAACAGGACATCCTTCTAAATTAAAGTTGTATTGTACAAGGTTTTGGGGGTAGTTTTTTGGACCAATAAGTAATACCTCCGTTTTATCTGAATTTAATAGCAGGAAATTACACCTCATCCAGCATTTTATATCTTTGAGACACTCTGTCAATTTAGATGAGTTAGTGTTTTCATCTGGTCTTGATGAAATATATAATTGAGTGTCATCAGCATAACAGTGGAAATTAATTCCATGTTTTCTTATAATATTACCAAGTGGCAGCATATATATTGAGAATAGCAGAGGGCCTAACACCGATCCTTGCGGCACTCCATAGTCCACTGACGTTATTTTCGATTTTTCCCCATTTAAACAGACAAAATGATAACGGTCTGATAAGTACGATCTAAAGTCATCATCATTTATATAGCGCTTTTAACAATGTAGATTGTTTCGAGCAGCTTTACAGAGATAAACATATAATTTAAGGTAACAGAGATTGGTTTGGTTTTATAGTGGCTCTTGAAAAATGTTTTTTCCAGCTAAAGTTAGTTTTGATTGATTCACTTCCGTCTAAATGAACATTTGTTATTAAATTAGGGGCCGCTGAGACGACACCGTTCTCTCTAAACAGACTTTAAACGTGAACCTGTGATAGACGCTGATGGCGTTCACATGCGCATTAAGAATTGATTCTATAGTTATGTGCGTTTGAGTATATGTGCGCAGGTTTGTAATTCCTTACAAACCATGCCTAAACAAACTACTTGTCTATAAATTTTGATGCAGAATTTTTTATTTTATCTTATCACTCTGGGTAGGTACGCGAACCTAAAAATTCCACAACGCTTTATCTGTAGAGTGGTATATTGATCCTCCATAGGGAGAGGCTAGTTGGCACTTCAGCACTGCATTGTCATCAGGTCCAGGCGAAAGTCCTTCGTCAGATCTGGAAACGGCCTGGATCCAGCAGGCTGCGGGAAAACCTCGGGATAAACAAAGACACTAAAATTAGCGTAGATGCCATTCTTCTTATGATGTAACGAGTACATCAGGATTTGAGGGAAAGTGTTCCCAGTTCCGGCTGACCTAATCTAAGCAGCCTAATATTGAATTATAGAAGGCTATAGAGTGTTATGTGAATGCTAGGTCAAAGAGATGTGTTTTTAGTCTAGCTTTGAACTGACTGACTGTGTCTGCTTCCCGGACAATGTTAGGAAGATTGTTCCAAAGTTTTGGTGCTAAATAGGAAAAGGATCTACCGCCAGCAGTCGATTTATATATTCTAGGTATTATCAACTGGCCGGAGTTTTGAGATCGCAATAGACGTGAAGGACTATAATGCGTTAAGAGCTCGCTCAAGTACTGGGGAGCTAAACCATTTAGTGCTTTGTAAGTAATCAGCAATATTTTAAAATGTATACGATGTTTAATAGGGAGCCAATGCAGTGTTGACAGAACCGGGCTAATATGGTCGTACTTCCTGGTTCTGGTAAGAACTCTAGCGGCTGCGTTTTGAACTAGCTGTAGTTTGTTTATTAAGCGTGCAGGGCAACCACCCAGTAGAGCATTACAATAATCTAGCCTTGATGTCATGAACGCATGAACTAGTTGTTCCGCATTTGTCAATGAGAGCATATGACGTAATTTAGATATATTTTTAAGATGGAAAAATGCGTTTTTACAGACACTAGACACGTGACTTTCAAATGAAAGATTGGTATCAAAGAGCATACCCAGGTTCCTAACTGACGATGAAGACTTAACAGAGCAGCCATCAAGTGTTAGACGGTATTCTAGGTTATTACGTGTGGAAGTTTTTTGTCCAATAATTAGAATCTCTGTTTTTTCAGAATTTAGTAGTAGGAAATTACTAGTCATCCAATTTTTGATATCAACTATGCATTCCGATAATTTTGTGAATTGGTGAGTTTCGTTAGGTTTGGAAGAAATATAGAGCTGAGTATCATCAGCATAACAGTGAAAGCTAATTCCATGTTTCCTAATGATATCTCCTAAAGGTAGCATGTACAGAGTGAACAGCAGCGGTCCTAGTACTGAGCCTTGTGGTACGCCATACTGAACTTGTGATCGATAAGACATCTCTTCATTTACTGCTACAAACTGATAGCGGTCAGATAAATATGATTTAAAACATGCTAATGCAATTCCACTAATGCCAACATAGTTTTCTAGTCTATTTAAGAGAATGTTGTGGTCAATGGTGTCAAATGCAGCACTAAAATCAAGTAACACTAATAGAGAGATACAACCACGATCGGATGATAAGAGCAAATCATTTGTGACTCTAATGAGAGCTGTCTCAGTGCTATGGTGCGGTCTAAATCCTGACTGGAAATCCTCGCAGATACCATTTCTTTTAAGTAAGGAACACAGTTGTGAGGATACTGCCTTTTCTAGTATCTTTGACAGAAAAGGTAGATTTGAGATCGGCCTGTAATTGACTAATTCTGTAGGATCAAGTTGCGTTTTTTTAACAAGCGGTTTAATCATAGCCAGCTTAAAGGTTTTTGGTACGTATCCTAGAGACAAAGATGAATTAATGATGTTAAGAAGAGGATCTATGACTTCTGGAAACATCTCTTTCAGTAGTTTAGTCGGTATAGGGTCTAACATACATGTTGTCGATTTAGATGAATTAACGAGTTTGCAAAATTCTTCCTCTCCTATGGCAACAAATGAATCAAATTTTACCTCGGGGAGACTATAATGCACTCCCTAATGTGATGCTGTAGTAGACGGTTGCATAGTTATAATTTTGTCCCTAATATTATCAATCTTATAAGTGAAGAAGTTCATACTGCTGTGTTTCTTGGAAACCTCTGGACTAGAAGCTTTCTTTTTCGTTAGTGTAGCCACTTGTTCAAATAAATACCTTGGATTATGTTTATTTTCTTTTAATAGGGTTGAAAAATAAGCAGATCTAGCAGCTTTTAAAGCCTCTCTGTAAGCAATCGAGCTCTCCTTCCATGAAATTCGAAATACCTCTAGTTTTGTTTTCTTCCAGTTGCACTCCATTTTTCTGCCTGCTCTCTTAAGGGCCCGGGTGTGCTCGTTGTACCACGGTGTTGGACTATTTTCTTTAATCTTCTTTAAGCGCAACGGAGCAACTGTATCTAAAGTGCTGGAAAGGAGAGAGTTAAAAGTTTCTGTTGCAATATCAAGTTCTTCTAAGCTATCTGGGATGCTGAGACGATGAAACTGATTAGGAAGATTATTGATAAAGCAATCTTTAGTGGCAGAAGTGATAGGTCTAACATACTTGTAACACGGAGTTGGCTTTGCAGCCTTGGCTAAATGTAATTTACATGAGACTAGATAATGATCTGAGATGTCGTCGCTCTGCTGCAGAATTTCAACAGCATCAACATTGAATCCATGTGATAATATAAGATCTAGAGTATGATTACGACAATGAGTAGGTCCTGACACGTGTTGTCTAACTCCAATAGAGTTAAGAATGTCTGGGAATGCCAATCCCATTGCATCTTTTCCATTATCTACATTAGGGATGGCCCGATACCGATACTGGCATCGGGGATCGGGTCGATACTGTCCTCATATACTCGTACTCGTATTCATAAAAATTCGCCGATACCACGCCCCGATACCACGTACATTTTGCGAAACGAAACTGGCCGCCGCGAGTGCTTTGTCGAGGTGAACTGAGGCATAGGGACGTGCACTCCCAACGCAAAAGAGTGCGGCGCGGCACTAGATCTGATGGCCGAGCGCGAGCGCGAGCGCGGGCGCGGGCGGTAATGCACTCACTCTGTGTGTGCGGGTTCCGGGAGAATAAAACGATTCGCGGGACTCCCGCAAACTAGAAATATCTATGAATAAAACATATTAAAACTAATAGATTTTCATTCATCTGTTGCAGAAAAGCAAGAAGAACAACTAAAACAAAATAGAAACGATTTACAGGCCAGAGTTTCTATTCATAACATGTTTGCAGCGTTGAGCGATGTAGCCAATCACAGACATGTGTGTTGATTTCTTGAACGCAATGGCTAATCAGAAGCATTTAAGATAGACTCCCCTCACTGCTCAAAACTTTTTTGTTCAGTGCTGAATTCTGTATGCTGGCAAATCCTCTAATTATAACAAACAAAGTGTGGATATTATGAAAGATTCATTGTGCAGTCAGCTTCATTGATAATAACAGATGTGTGAGATCGCGATGAACTGTCAGCTTTTTAGGAATTAGACTATTAAGGGAGCGCACTTTGGGCGCATTCAGTCATGTCAGACCATGCACGCAGTAACTGCTTGCTTTTATGTTAAATTAACAGTGGTTTGTGTGTTAATACATTTATTATTTTACTCATTATTATTTATTTTTAGACTTGTTAAAACAAGCAGAGAAGAAAATAAAAACAGTCTTCTAACCTGTGTTCTAAAATAGTCTTCTGTCTTCTTTTCTGGGAGCCTATAGTTACTTTTGCGGTAGAAATATCGGTATCGGTACTCGATATCGGCAAGTACACAAATGTAAATACTCGTACTCGTATCGGTTTGAAAAAAAATGGTATCGGGCCATCCCTAATCTACATGTATATTAAAATCACCAACAATTAGGACTTTATCTGCAGTCAATACTAATTCTGATAGAAAGTCAGCAAATTCTTTGATAAAATCTTTATGGTGGCTTGTATACAGTTGCCAGCAGAATTCTCAAACTTGATTTATCGTTTACTTTATATATTTTTACATTAAGCACCAACACTTCAAAAGAAATATATTTTAAACTAGATTTTTTAATGGTTTTGAAAATATTACTATAAATTACAGCAACACCTCCCCCTTTGCCTTTCAGGCGAGGTTCATGTTTATAACAGTAATCATGAGGGGTGGACTCATTTGAAGTAATTTAATCGTCTGGTTTTAGCCAGGTTTCTGTCATACACAGCACATCTAGGTTATAATCTGAAATCATTTCATTAACTATGAGTGCTTTTGAAGTAACCAGCTTAATGCCTGTCCCTGAACACCAGTGTAGTTTTGTAGTCGATCCAAGAGTATTTTATGATCTATAGTGTCGAACGCAGCGCTAAGATTGAGTAGGACTTGTATTGAGATACAGCCTTGTTCAGAAGCTAAAAGTAAATAATTTGTAATTTTAACTAGCACAGTTTCTGTGCTATGGTGCGGTCTGAATCGTGACTGAAATTGTTCATAGATATCATTTTCTTGCAAGAAAGAGCACAATTGAGCGGACACAACTTTTTCTAGAATTTTTGACATAAATGGAAGATTTGAAATGGGTATGTAATTTGCTAGGTTATTTGGATCTAATTGCGGTTTCTTAATGAGAGGTTTTATTACTGCCAGTTTGAATATTCTTGGAACATGACCTAAAGATAAAGACGAGTTAATAATATTAAGAAGAGGCTCTTCCACTACAGGCAACACTTCTTTCAGTAGTTTAGTGGGTATTGAATCTAATAAACATGTTTTTGGTTTAGATGCAATGATAAGTTTATTTAGCTCTTCCTGTCCTATAGTTGTAAAGCGGTGTAGTTGTTCTTGAGGGGCGATAATTGAGGCTGAGTCATAAGACACCATAAAAGATTGTACATTTACAATTGTGTTTCTGATGCTTTCTATTTTCTCATTGAAGAAATTCATAAAATCATTACTACTATACTGTAACGGAATATTTTGCTCTGGTGATGTTTGTTTATTTGTTAGTATAGCTACGGTGTTGAATAAAAATCTTGGATTATTTTGGTTATTTTCTATTAGTTTGCGGAGATGCTCAGCCGTGGCTGCTTTTAGAGCCTTTTTATAACGTGGCATACTGTCTTTCCACGCGATTCTAAAGACCACTAAATTAGTTTGTTTCCATTTACGCTCTAAGTTACGAGTTTCTCTCTTGATAACATGCGTAGCACTGTTGTACCATGGTGCTTTAGTTTTCTCTCTAACCTTTTTTAATCTAATTGGTGCAACAATTTCTAGTGTACTAGAGAAAATGGTGCTCAAACTGCTAGTCATTTCCTCTAGTTCATCTGTTTGTTTGGGTTCACTGAGCAGCTGAGATAGATCAGGTAAGCTGATAGAAAAGTTGAATATAAGAAATAGATGAAGACACGATTGCGTATTTATGACTTGACTGTTACAGGCAAAAACAAGAAAATCAAATGTGGATGTTTGGGCTCCAGTAGAGGGGTGTTAATGCTTAATCAATAATTAAGTTGATATATCAATAATCATGCTTGATCATTATCAATTAATAATTGATTAATGCTTGATCAATAACTAATCGGTTATTGGGCAAGGTGGTAGATAAAACATTCTTCATTAATGGTTAGGCAATACCAACAGTTTCTGAGAAGCCAGTGAAGAGTCTTGGGAGATGGTACGATGGGGATCTAAAGGACATAGTTCGAGTGGGAGAAGTTAGACGACAAGCAGTGGAATGGTTGAAGAGCATAAACAGCTGCGCTCTACCAGGGAAACTAAAACTCTGGTGCTTTCAGTTTGGTCTACTGCCGAGGTTGCTGTGGCCACTGACTGTGTACGAGGTTTCTTTGACAACAGTGGATAAGCTGGAAGCGTTAATAAGTTCATATATCAGGAAATGGTTGGGAGTTCCACGCTGCCTCAGCAGAGTGGGACTTTATAATAAAGGAATATTGCAGCTGCCAGTCTCTGCTGAGGAGTTTAAGTGCGCCAAGGTCAGACTGGAAATTACCTTAGTAGAGTCACGCGACAAATGTGTAAGGGAGGCAGCACCTGTGTTAAAAACTGGTAGAAAGTGGTCAGCAAAGAAATCTGTGGAAGAGGCAAAGGCTGCCCTTCAAATTGGTGATATCATGGGGCAGGTACAGCATGGTATAGGGGGTTTTGGGCTCAGTTTAGCTCCTCCTAAATGGCACAAGGCAGCCCCAGCTCAAAGGAGGAAGCTCGTAGTCAACAAGGTGCGAAAGCAGGAGGAGAGGATGAGGCGTATAAAGGCCATTTCCCAAGCAGGGAGAGTGGATGAGATGGGAGAGTGTGGAACAACGCAAGATGGGCTGGCAAGACCTTTGGTCAATGGAAGAGAGTAGGATCAGTTTCCTTATCAGGTCAACATATGATGTTCTCCCATCACTGCAGAACCTAAACCTCTGGGTAGGAGAGGATCCCTCTTGTCCTTTGTGTTCATCACCTGCCACATTAAGGCACATTTTGACAGGATGTAAGGTGGCTCTTAGCCAAGGTCGGTTTACTTGGCGCCACGACCAAGTGCTCCGATGTTTGGCTTTAGCATTGGAAGACAAGCGTAACATGACCAATAAGTTGCCACCTGTTCTAGCAAAACATTACACACAGAAGACAATATTCCTCTGCCCAGCGAGCAACCACCAAGAAAAAAATGTAGGTGTTAAAATCAATTCTCGCTCAGGACAACTGGAAGCTGCTAGGGACTGGAAAATGCTGGCTGATCTTGATCAACGGCTTATTTTTCCACCTGAGATTGCCACCACTAACCTCCGACCAGATATTGTTTTGTGGTCTGGATCAGCATGCATTGTTCAACTAATAGAGTTAACAGTGCCATGGGAGGATGCTGTTGATGAGGAATATGAGAGGAAGAAACTGCGGTATGCTCAGCTGACCACTGAAGCAGAACAGCGAGGATGGAGAGTCTGGGTTTATCCAGTGGAAGTGGGTTGTCGAGGATTTGTGGCACACTCCACAACCCGGTTCCTCAGAGACGTCGGATTCAGTGGCCAAGAGTTGCGTTGTACAGTAAAGAACTTATCTGAAGCAGCAGAGAGGAGCAGCAACTGGCTGTGATTTAGACGGAAAGAGTCTGGCTGGCTGTGTACAGGCCGCCATGCTACGGTTTCGAAAAATTCTTAAATTTGATGAGTCTGTTGGTCTATTTGTATAGTTTGCATAGTAATTACAGTTATTACGTTCCTGTGTATTTTGCGCGAATGAGGATTGGTGTTTGGTCAGATATTGTGTTTTGTATACGGAACCGTTGCCACTGACCGCATTAACGTCCGCAGTGGGGCTCGACAGCCTTAGTCAAACGAGTTGGCGCGTATGATTGGGTTGTGGAGAGATTGTGGTTAGGTCTCAGCAGCAGGAGGGATGTAAAGGTCAGTAAGCTGGGCTGAGTTGAGTGGGGGACGGAGGGGGGTGACTCTGGGACGCCAGAGTCACTGTCGAGCCCTCTTGAGGTGTCGTGGGCTAGTCGACGAAACACTGAGGACGGAAGGTGCCCACTTGAAGACCCTAGAGATGTCCCCTACTCTGCTCAATCCAGACGGTTGTCATGAGGGGACCGCACTGTGGTTGCAGCCGTTGTGTGTGCAAATACACTGCAGCTATTAACACCAGACAGAAGGAGATTCACATCACCATTTGGAAAGAAGCGTAAATGGATGGAGAAGCATAGGTTACTGTAAAGCTACGTCTTAGTTGGTGCTTATCTTGGCGAAAGCCGAGTACAAATCAGAATGAAGTTTTAACATCTACTCTCGTGTAATGGAAATCATAATGTGTTTGTCGGTTGTAATGTGATAAAGTTTATTAGCTGTCAATGAATTAGTTCCTGCACAAATCTGTTCAGCAATCACATTATTATTGGTAAATTCCACATTAAAATGATACAAACATAAATGCATTAAAATACAGTAAAATAGTTTGAATCCCATTTCACTTGCATAATGTGACACATTTCTGAGTAAAAAGGGATAGTCAATAAAAACATTTTGGGCGGGACATGTTGAGAACGGATTGAATTTTGAAAAGCTGTCTCCGTATGAAAGGGTTGAAAAATAAGATACATTTCTAATGTTAACTGAAAAGTCATTTCAAAGGCTAAAGCAAACTATTTAATTTGATTCAAGATTATGGAGATAAACTTGTTTTCCTTCAGAAAACTTTAAGTATATTTATTTAAATTGTAGCTAATGGCATTTGTCCTGCACTTACATTTTGCTTTATTGTTATTTGCAAATTTGATTGACTAATTGCTATCATTTTAACATTTCTGGATAAATGACATTCCTAGGCTCCAGACATGATGTAAACGTTTTCTGATCCTGATGAACCTCCAGATGATATAACCTCCTCATTATACAGGCTGGTTATGAAAATAAAATACTGAACAGAAGTAACAGTGAAGGGAAGTTCACAGTATGAGTCTCTAGTGTCCTTCATATGTCTCTGTCCAACTCTCACTGTTAAGCGTCATTCTCAGATCATGTATTCTTAGCTTTAGGCCATTGGAGAGGCAGTTCTTCTAATGTGTTTGTTTTCTTACAGGAAAAAGCCGTTATCCCAATCTGCCAGCTCATTACACGGCTGGACTGTTTAGTTGTGTTTTTTTTTTTTTTCAGACTGGAGGCTGTTACTCACTGTTGACACCAGACTGCGTTCTGAAATTGCGAAGTGATTTCCTGTTTTTCTTTGCGGAATACAAACACTTTATTCTACAAAAAATGGAAAGGAAAAATATAATTATGCCGTTTGTGAAAGAGAACAACAATTCTGCTTTTGACGGCAATTTCAATAAGTTCAAATTTTAGCTGGACGTTTCCAGGAAATTCTAGATTTACTTACTTTATGTTTACAGCTGAAATGGCCATATATATCAACATTTCAGCATATGCCATTTTAGTTTGACAGTAAGAGCAATGAAGGGGAAATCACCCCTGAAAAAGTCACCTAACTCAATTAAGGTGCTTTGACCTTACTTCATGTACAACATATTGTCATTAACACTTGAATCATGTTCTGGATAAATTAATCATTGATAAGAAATTAAAGAAATATCCAACTATTTTTTCTCTAGCAGAGATTTAACGTGACTTGAAGAATGAATGACTGGTGAATGACTTGGTGATCTCAGTATACAGTATTATAGAAGAAACTCATCCAAATCTTGTCCTTCAATTGTTTGGGTGTTTTTATAATGTATGAATTTGATGCATACAAGGAATTGAGCACATATTTAGGATTGAATAATGATGAAGATAAGGTTTACACAGAAAGTTGTGGTCAGGCTTTAGTAACGTTAAAGTTAATTCATTTTAATGCATTCCTATATGGATTATTAGAATAGTGAATATTATTTTATTCCAAACCAAGTGTTCAGATAGTTTTAGTCATTTCTGACCAGTGTTGTTGTTGTTAACTAAAGCTATAAACTAATTTTCATTAATTAAAATAAAGATGAAATAAAATATATTGGCAACTCACTAAAATAAGTTTCAGTTGAAGTAATAAAAGGAACTGAAATAAAAATAAAGCTAAATAGAAATATTTTAAAATAAACAATCAACAACAAAAAATTTTCATTACTAAAAATCATTAAAACTTAAACTAAAAATAAAGTGAAAACTGAAAATATAAAAAATAAGCTTCACATCATTAATAAATACAATATTACTAAAAATGAAAAATAAAATACTACAGTAGGTTACAGTTTATTTTGACATTCTTCTAACTGTAACTTTGAAACAACATGTTGTCACATGCCTGTCCTGTCTTGTGTTGCACATGGGTGTTTTGTTATTTTGGGCCATGTGCTGTGGTCGTTGTCTGATCCCTCCCCCTCGTTACCTGATTATTGTTTGAGTTCTTCCACCTGTCCCCTCTTGATTTGTTCCCTTCTTAAGTCTCCTCTTGTTTGCAGTCTTTGTCGGATCGTTGTCTAATGTCTCCTGTTCCCCACTTCATGTTAAGGTTCAGTTGTTTCATTCTTATTTATTGTGTTTTCCCCCCTCGTGGGTTTTTGTTTTGTGTTTGTTTATTTTTGTAATAAATTACCATTCTCTGCATTTGAGTCCTCACACCTTTTTTATCTTGCACGTTCCGTGACATAACGATCCGACCAAATGAGGACTCAGCGGAGAAGAGGGGCCATGCCAGAGACTGTTTACGTTCCGTCTACCCAGCGAGAGACTGTTCAAGTTCCATCTGCCCAGCAAGAGACTGTTCACGTCACGTCTGCCCAGCGAGACTGTTCACGTCACGTCTGCCCAGCGAGAGACTGTTCACGTCACGTCTGCCCAGCGAGAGACTGTTCACGTCCCGTCTGCCCAGCGAGAGACTGTTCACGTCCCGTCTGCCCAGCGAGAGACTGTTCACGTCCCGTCTGCCCAGCGAGAGACTGTTCACGTCCCGTCTGCCCAGCGAGAGACTGTTCACGTCCCGTCTGCCCAGCGAGAGACTGTTCACGTCCCGTCTGCCCAGCGAGAGACTGTTCACGTCCCGTCTGCCCAGCGAGAGACTGTTCACGTCCCGTCTGCCCAGTCTGAGACAGATCCGGAAATGCCCATTTGTGTGGCCGCCAAGGCACTCACGGACTATCTGGAGTGTCTGGCTCGGATCCTGGACATGCCCGTGTCTGCTGTTCCAGAGCCGGAGCCAGTGTCTCCTGTTTCAGAGCCGGAGCCAGTGTCTGCCGTTCCAGAGCCGGAGGCAGAGCCAGTGCCCGTTCCAGAGCCGGAGGCAGAGCCAGTGCCCGTTCCAGAGCCGGAGGCAGAGCCAGTGCCCGTTCCAGAGCCGGAGGCAGAGCCGGTGCCCGTTCCAGAGCCGGTGCCCGTTCCAGAGCCGGTGCCCGTTCCAGAGCCGGTGCCCGTTCCAGAGCCGGTGCCCGTTCCAGAGCCGGTGCCCGTTCCAGAGCCGGTGCCCGTTCCAGAGCCGGTGCCCGTTCCAGAGCCGGTGCCCGTTCCAGAGCCGGAGGCAGAGCCAGTGCCCGTTCCAGAGCCGGAGGCAGAGCCAGTGCCCGTTCCAGAGCCGGAGGCAGAGCCAGTGCCCGTTCCAGAGCCGGAGGCAGAGCCAGTGCCCGTTCCAGAGCCGGAGGCAGAGCCAGTGCCCGTTCCAGAGCCGGAGGCAGAGCCAGTGCCCGTTCCAGAGCTGGAGCCAATGTCTGTTCCAGAGCCAGCGACTGTTCCAGCGCCAGAGCCAGTGTTTGTTTCTGTGTTTGTGTTTGTTCTTGTGACTGTTACAGTTCTTGTGTCTGTCCCTGAGCCGGTGTCTGCTGTCCCTGAGCCGGTGTCTGCCGTCCCTGAGCCGGTGTCTGCCGTCCCTGAGCCGGTGTCTGCCGTCCCTGAGCCGGTGTCTGCCGTCCCTGAGCCGGTGTCTGCCGTCCCTGAGCCGGTGTCTGCCGTCCCTGAGCCGGTGTCTGCCGTCCCTGAGCCGGTGTCTGCCGTCCCTGAGCCGGTGTCTGCCGTCCCTGAGCCGGTGTCTGCCGTCCCTGAGCCGGTGTCTGCCGTCCCTGAGCCGGTGTCTGCCGTCCCTGAGCCGGTGTCTGCCGTCCCTGAGCCGGTGTCTGCCGTTCCTGAGCCGGTGTCTGCCGTTCCTGAGCCGGTGTCTGCCGTTCCTGAGCCGGTGTCTGCCGTTCCGGAGCCGGTGTCTGCCGTTCCGGAGCCGGTGTCTGCCGTTCCGGAGCCGGTGTCTGCCGTTCCGGAGCCGGTGTCTGCCGTTCCTGAGCCGGTGTCTGCTGTTCCTGAGCCGGTGTCTGCTGTTCCTCAGCCGGTGTCTGCTGTTCCTCAGCCGGTGTCTGCTGTTCCTGAGCCGGTGTCTGCTGTTCCTGAGCCGGTGTCTGCTGTTCCTGAGCCACCGTCGTGGCCACCCGAGGGGTTTTCACCGCCCTGGCCGCCCGATGGACTGTCTGCTTCGCCCTGGCCGCCCGATGGACTGTCTGCTTTGCCCTGGCCTCCCAGGAGTAAGCGTTCTGTCCCTCCCATCCCGCCCTGGTCTGTCCCTCCCTGGTCTGTCCCTCCCGTCCCGCCCTGGTCTGTCCCTCCCGTCCCGCCCTGGTCTGTCCCTCCCGTCCCGCCCTGGTGTTTCCTTCCTGTCCGACCCTGGTCTTAAGGAGCATCTGGTAGCCGCTCCGTAGGGAGGGGGTAGTGTCACATGCCTGTCCTGTCTTGTGTTGCACATGGGTGTTTTGTTATTTTGGGCCATGTGCTGTGGTCGTTGTCTGATCCCTCCTCCTCGTTACCTGATTATTGTTTGAGTTCTTCCACCTGTCCCCTCTTGATTTGTTCCCTTCTTAAGTCTCCTCTTGTTTGCAGTCTTTGTCGGATCGTTGTCTAATGTCTCCTGTTCCCCGTGATTCCCCGTTCCCCACTTCATGTTAAGGTTCAGTTGTTTCATTCTTATTTATTGTGTTTTTCCCCCTCGTGGGTTTTTGTTTTGTGTTTGTTTATTTTTGTAATAAATTACCATTCTCTGCATTTGAGTCCTCACACCTTTTTTATCTTGCACGTTCCGTGACACATGTGAACTAACTCTAATTTCTAGAGTTCTGTCATGACAACTCTCGTGAGATTGGTATGGTAATAGATATTGGCACGGTAATGGATATGGCAATGTTAATATATTTGGTCTTGCCGGAATAGTTCTGCTATGCTGCTGCAGAACAAGTACCAAGACGTGCTACTGCGAATACCTTCACAGACATGCTGATGTGAGCGTGTAAGACATGCTGCTGCTGCTGTAGCTGCACATGTAACATACATGAATGAACCCCCATAGCAGATCTACTGTATAGAGGTGGCGCTGGGGAGGTGGAGGGTTTTTGAAAGTAAAAGGATTATACTTTGAAGGGCTTGCACACTCAACTGTGCACGAGTGGAGCGAAAGGTGGACAATTAAGTATACATGGGCCTTTAGTAGACTAATAGGTTAGGGTTAGGGAATAAGTTGACATGTAGTTGTGAAGTTTCTTCTGGTTAGCAGAATGTTTGCTGGGGGACCAACAAAATAAAGTGTTATGCAGACAATAATAGGCTATACTGTAATGAGAGTTAGTTGACCTGTAGTTGCAAAGTTACCTATAGTTAATAGTCTAAAGTGGACCATCAAAATAAAATGTTACCTAATACTAAATTAACACTGTTTGACTAGGTATTTTAAAATTTTAAAGTTAAAGTGATATTTGTTGGTTACCAGCATGCTTATGTCATGTTGGAGACATGGTGCTCTCGATTAAAGTTTGACAGGTTTCACTAGGAAAAATGTCACCACAGGGCCGAAAAAAGATCTTGTCATCTTAATAGTGGTTCCAGATATGATTTATGGTTTTAAATGCAGTACAGGCGAAGCTCTCCACTCTCACCCACTGTGTGTTTCACTCTGCTGAACCCTTACTCAATTCCTTTCCATCTCACACAGAATGAACTCGAGCAGAAACAACAAGACTGAGGATCAGCAGAGGTTCTGTAGAGGTCCAGCACACTGAGTCCTGTCTGCTCTCTGCGGCCTTGTAATTACCGCTCTGACAACTTTTCTATTTAAAGCTTTTTTTTCCTAAATATTCCCACTTATTTTCAAGGATTTCTCAATGGCAGTGTCACTGCAGCAGCTGCTGGCATGTGTTTGTATGTTTAGTGACCGTTTGTGTGATTTCAGCTGGAATAAACTCTGTCTGACACTGCGGTCGGTCTTGGTTCAAAGGCTTGGGAAAGCGTGTATGTATGTGGATCCAGAGGGATGTGCTAAAGCACTGATTAGTCTCTTGTGATCGTGCTGTTTTCTTTACCTGCTGGCATCTGCCAAGTCTGTTCACCCACACACTTGTTCATTGACCTTAATAAGTCAAGCTCACACTCAATTGTCCATTTCTTCTGCCAGACTGGAGATAATGAAGGTGCCCTCGCCTGGACCTAATATACTCCTTATATCAGTGGAACTTAAGGATGATGTGAGTAATTATTTTGATGTTAAAAAGCTTTCTCTAACCTAGTTTTTTTTATGAAGAAACTCTAAGCCATTGGTAGGCTGAGTTAAATGTTACATTGTTGCACTGCACATTTGCTCTGTTCCTTTAGAACAGGAACTACTTTATTGTTTGGAAAATAATTTCTAAAAAATCAGATTTAATCAGATTTTCCTAAAGTCTTTCTTTGGGAAATTTCAGTCATTTCTGAAATATTTAAAACATTTCCCCTGGAGTTTTTAGTCTACATTACCGAAATTCAGCACAGAACCACATGCCTGTCCTGACACGGGTTGCTATGACTCATATTTTTTATTTTTTCAATTGAAGATGTTCAGGAATCCCATAGATTAGTGATGAAAATGTCTGATTGTTTTTCCTCCTAAACTTTTCAATCTACATCCACAGAACTCTCTACGCAGTATGAGATATTTGTATCTGTTCATACTTCCAGGAATGGGTTGTCTGCAATTCTACTTAATCTTCAAAGGCTTTTTGTAACTTTAAAACTTTCCAACAAGGATTTGTCATGCTGACTATCATATTTTGTGTATTATTGCTTTATTCTTCCAATTATTTTCTTTGCATTTGTATTGGACAAAGCTAGTGCACTTTACAAGGCCTCTCAATATTCTCAACACTTTTACAATAATGAGGTAAAAACTGCAGTCAACTTGATTTTGTAACATATTATTACATTACATATTTTTTTTTTTTTATTATACCTTTATTTAACCAGGAGGTCCCATTGAGATTCAGAATCTCTTTTACAAGAGAGACCTGGCCAAGGTAGCAGCCAAATCACAACAAATACACACACAACAAACACCAAATTACATTTTCATGATAAAAGAAGTACAAAAAGAACACAATGAGACTCCTAAGAAAAACAAGAACATGTCTCCATCACAGTACTCTTTACAGTAGTTTTAAATTCATTAATGGACATAAGGGTGTCTAGCCTTAGCTCTTTTTGTAGATTATTCCACACCCAAGGTGCTAAATAAGAGAAAGCAGTTCTTCCCAATTCGGTTGTAACTTGTGGCACGTTAAAAAGCAACCACTTTGAAGAGTGTAGCTGATAAGTACCAGAGCAGGAACTACTAGGAACTACTATATAGTTTTTGACTTGCATGAGTCAAGTTTGTGTGATGCTGGGTCTATATACAGATATCCAGAACTCTGGCTGGCTTAGACGTGCATGTCTTTTCTTAAAAGCTTTGGTTCATTTTGACTTCTGGTGTGCAGTGTCTGTTCACGTCATCAGGGGGTATTTATGTTTGTTGTTTTAATGTAGTTAATATTGTCACGATACAGAAGGAAACAACACAGGTAACTTAAGTTCACAGAAGTTTATTAGCAGATAGCAGAGAGCCAACAGGATAAGGTGAGTGTTCAGCAAATAGATGTATAGGTAGTCTTAGCTTAAAGCGGCACTATGCAGGATTTCCGTTTTTGTCAAACAGCGACCCCTAGAGTCGCCGTAGAGTACTTGTATTTAACGTTACTGTCGTAAATACAACTCACGCAAAGCGTGACAGTCTATGATCTGCACTCACGGCCTCTGCACTTTATAATAATAAAGTAGCCTACCGCATTAGGCTAACCTGAGCCTAAATGCCAGATGACATCAATAAAGTAACATCATGTACGTCGCATTATTTCATAACAATGTCAGTTATTATGATGTTGTTAGACATGATTATTGCAATTTATCATAATAGTTTGCAAATTCCGCTCATTTACACTATTTACAACGTGCAGGCTTATTTATGTCCTGATCATTATGTGAGATATTGACAACTGTTCTCATGATAATCGCAGTAATCAACTTTAACAGTGAAAGCCTGAGCGAGTAGAACTCTTGTCCGGTTCCTCGCGCTGTCAGATTCTCATTACCTTTTTCTAGACTCTTCCGACAGTGCTTTCTTCATTTTTTCTCCATTCTGAAAACGCAGGTCCGATATTTACTCGTGTCTGACTCCTTGCTCGGTCAGTCTGCCGTTTCCTCTTTCTCTTTTCCTCCGACAATGCTTTCCTAGCTTTCTGCTTCTTATTTGCCGGTTTAGCCATGATGATAGTTGTTCATATAGCTAGCCGGATCCTGGATGGGGGCGGTCCGCCGGCCCAAAGTTGCAAGTGCGGTAGGATAGTGCTGCTTTAACTGGTAATAGTTTCTGTGTCCTTTGCTGGTGCTGTGATGGTGACAGTGGTAGAGGCACACAGACAATAATTCTGAAATTAAAATAAAATGATAAATATAAATGAATGTCTGTTTGTAGATCAAAATTTCATAGACCAAATAGTCTGAATTTGAAAAAGGAAAGTGGGTTAGACAAATATTATTTTTTTCATTTAAAGTTAAAAGTTTAAATGTTGCCCATTCACTCATTAATGAGAAGTTACAGTTCAGATAAAATACGGTTTTATTTGAAAAATATTAAGCTATGACTATTTTATAAGCGTATACATTCCAAGCAGACCCGGTAATGCAACAGATGTATACAGTTTTGTTTAATACATTAGGAGGGTTAAGTCATTCAGGGATGGAAAAACCTCAAATAAAAAAAAAAATGGATGATCAAACTCATTTTAAATAATGTATGTTTGTCTGTGCAAATGTATATGTAGAAAACATGATAAATATGTCAATTGAAATGTGTGTAAACGTTGGGATCATAGTTACTGCCCACCCCCCAAAAAAATAAAAAAATTTGCTAGTGTGGGATACTAAATATGTAGCTAGTGTGACAAGCTGTGCCAACTGTGACTATGTGACTAGTAGGATCTATCACAGAAACGTCTCGGTTACGTATGTAACCCTCGTTCCCTGAGTAGGGAACGGAGACGTTACGTCGGATGACGACGAATGGGGTTTCGCTTAGGAAGCCTATCAACTTCGAATATTACAAAACGAGCCAATGGCAAAGAAATGCCATGGGTCTGCGGAATTTGCATAGCGTATCTCCGCCCTACCTCGTGGGTATAAAAGGAAGACGCTGGCAACATGCAGATATGTTTGGCAGGCAGGCAGACGTAACGTCTCCGTTCCCTACTCAGGGAACGAGGGTTACATACGTAACTGAGACGTTCCCTTTCGTTGTCACTCCGAGTTACGTCGGATGACGACGAATGGGGTTACCTGTCTAATCACGCCACCTTCTCGGCTGTCTTCCAGTGCCCTGCGTAAATCTGAGATCCCTGTCGTGAGACTGGCACGGATGAAGGACTCCTATTTAGCACAGGAATACCAAGGTACACTGGGGAGCATATCCCAAGGTTTAGGGGAATATGCAAATAATGCCAACCCATAGGGGGGGACTTAGAAAATACACATATGACCCGAAGGATGCATATGGAGAACACTGGGGTGTCCAGCCGCAGGTGGAATATTTCAACCTCATGGGTGACAAGGTGGCTTGCCAAGGGAAAGACACATGCTCAGAGGGGCTTACAGTGGAAATACACATGTGGGGGTCGCTCAGGGAGGGACCATGCGCACGGGAGTCACCTAGCCGACGCGCGGACAAAAGACACTGGCGCCGACGTCAGGAGTGCTGGAGGAACTCTGGGCTTTCGGGGAAGCTCACCTGAGGAGAATACCGCACGTATCCAGTCCGTGGAGTGGAATGGTGAGCAAGCGAAGACACCTGAGCGGGTCCAGTACTAGCTGGTTGAAGCGAGTACATGAGAGGACACAGGCTCCACTCGGAGATTGTAGAATCTGGCGAATGTGTTCGGTGTCGCCCAGCCTGCAGCTCTTCAGATGTCTGTTAGCGAGGCGCCATGCGCTAGAGCCCAAGAGGACGCCACACTCCGGGTGGAGTGGGCAGTCACACCAAGGGGGCACAGTCGACCTTGCTGCTGGTAAGCCAAAGCAATGGCGTCCACTATCCAGTGAGACAACCTTTGCCTTGAGAGAGCCTTTCCCCTCAGCTTCCCACCATAACAGACAAAGAGCTGGTCTGAGGTCCTGAAACACTGCGTTCTGTCTACATAGGCGCGGAGGGCGCGTACTGGACAGAGCAGTGCCCAGGCTGGGTCTGCCTCCTCCAGGGGCAGCGCTTGCAGGTTCACCAACTGGTCCCGGCAGGGAGTGGTAGGAACCTTGGGCACATATCCAGGCCGGGGTCTCAGGATCACGTGAGAGTAAGCCGGCCCTAATTCCAGGCACGCTTCGTCAACGGAGAATGCGTGCAGGTCCCCTACCCTCTTGATGGAGACCAGTGCAACCAGGAGCGCTGTCTTCATTGACAGGAACTTAACCCTCTGGGGTCGACAAATGCGCCGGCGCGTGTTGCTCGATTTTTTTCACATAGCAGAAGAAAAAGACTTAAAATACTCTGTAATTTTTGGTCATACACACTTAAGAAATATAAAAAAATAAACTGTTGAATGTCTATTTTTTTATGTGTCCACTTACAATCAAAATAAAACATTGTGCTTTTGTAAAATAAAGAAAATAAACAGGGTGTGCTTTCTGTCTCTCCATCTCCGTTAACCTTTTTTCTGGAGCACGTCTCTAAACTTAAACAAAACTCAGCGAATACTATTCACCCAACAAGCAATATATCTTTATAATCATTTAAGTTTGTACTTTTAAAATATCTAATTCAAAACTAAAATAAATATTCTCTGTTTATGTAATCTATAAAAAAAGAGAGGGGTGTCAGCCGATCTCATTATCGTTCTCTCAGCTCATTATTCTGCTAATTTGACAAGTTTTTTATTCTTGTGCTTTGTTCTAATGTCTGTAAATGCAAAAAGACTGTTTAAATTTGAATCACGTTTCTGTGTGTGAATGAATTAACGGCACAGATGGGCGCTGTTGTTTATGTTTAACCTACTATGTTACAGATGAAATATGAAAGACAACATTTCGTAGTTTTGGATAGATTATAAAGTTTTTATTCTAAAATATCAAATAAGCTTTTGTCATCCAGTTTCTGCTCATATTTTAAATATATAGTAGGCTATGTTCTGTCAAAAATAAACTCATCAACTAAGATGTTATTATAGTGTTTGTTCCAATGTAAGCTATATAAAAACTAATGAATCCTTAACTTTAAAATATGTATGATAATACTGTAGGATAATACTGAGGAATACTGTAGTAAGTTTTTTTCATTCTCAAGTGAATCGCGTTTCTGTGTGTGAATGAATGAACGGCAGAGATGCGCTGTTTACCACAACTCGCAAAAAGACAGTTTAAATTTGAATCGCGTTTCTGTGTGTGAATGAATGATCCGCTTTTAGCAAACTATATTGCTATACTGAGATGAGTAAAAATCGACTGAAATATGTTGAAATAAAATGTATTTGTATAAGCAACGTATCAAACTGCAAATTAACATTTATATTTCTTATATAAACGAAAGACCTATGTTACAGATATATGAAAGACAACATTTCATTGACTAGTTTTGGATAGATTATACATTTTTACTGTGAAATATTTGCTTAATATCAAATAAGCTTTTGTTTGCCAATTTTTGCTCATATGTTAAATAGCCTATAGTATGTTTTGTCAAAAATAATCAAATACTATGTTTTTATGTGTTTGTTCCAATGTAGCCTAGGCAATATCCAAAGTAATGAATCCTTAACTTTGAAATATGTATGATAAAATGTATACTTTCGTTTTTACAAAGAAAGATTGCAATTGCATTGTTGTTGTAATTGTAACATTTTTAATAAAAAATATATTTACAAGGTAGATGTAAACAAACTATTAAAAGGTAAATATAAGCCTTTTATTTAAATATTTTTTATATTAGTGACAAATTTGGGGAGAGGATACATATTCCAAAACTGAAAATACAGTAAGAGACTTAACTGCACAATTACTAGACATGGAAAAATATTTTAAAAAATGAGATGCTTCCAACTGTGACATATATATATATATACACACACACACACACATGTGACCAGTCACGGAAACTAGGGACACAAGTCGGTTCTGGGGCATTTTGAGTTATTCATAGATTCTGAGAGTGTAATATCCAAGCTTTCCAACGATGTGTAACATGTGGAAATCTGATAATATTTGGAGAAGTTGTGGCCATTTTAAAGTAGGCACTTAAAAAAGCTCAAAGAGGAGAAAACGAGCTAAAGATTGTGCAGTTCTCACCTGTCTCTGCTGCTGGGGGTGACAATAGGGCTCATTTACATCTCATTTAGATAAGCCATACCCCCTGTAAAGCTCCTCCATGTGCTTTACAGCTTTTTTTACACTTCGAATGAGTGCACTTCTGCCGCACTAGGCGAAAAACAATTGTGCTGCCCCTCTATTTGCAAAGTACCAGCATCAACACACAAAGACCAATAATGCCATATAGCCTGCATATAACGCGAAACCAGCAACAACACATAAAGACCAATATGCCATATACATATAACGCAAAACCAGCAACAACACACAAAGACCAATATGCCATATAGCCTGCATATAACGCAAAACCAGCAACAACACACAAAGGCCAATATGCCATATACATACAGTATAACGCAAAACCAGCAACAACACACAAAGACCAATATGCCATATACATATAACGCAAAACCAACAACAACAAACAAAGACCAATAAGCCATAGGCCTACATATAGCGCAAATAGTACGCAACGCTCGTGTGCCCAAAATGTCAACAATATTAAAGTTTATGTAGGAGGCAAATGCCTGCTGGCATTTTTCTTTAAGCAGTCATTTCTGCAATTTTCCAAATAATCACATTTCACCTCCTCAAATTACTGTTGCAAATCTCTTTACACCACTTTCTTATGTGCGTATACACACACAAATGAAATGTCCGCAAGCACATTATATCATCAGCAGGTTCAGCATCTTAAATAACGACTAAAGAGCAAATGAAGCTTAACTTACATTTCAGAAACACGCACGGCAGGCCTTCATCGCAGCAGCAAAGGTCTTAACTGCATCCTCTATTTCGATTCTCCGTCACATATGAAACAGCCAGCCACCGCTGTCAGCGAGCCGAGCCGCCGTATTGAAGCACTGAGGGCGAGCGCGCTGCGCCCATACCTCCGGTTCAGTTTCCCGAGCCCACGAAGTGCGGCGAAAACATTTTCGGTGTAACTGCCAGACGGTTCATCTCGTCTGCGACAATCTTTGCGGCATCCATCTTCATTGAATTTTGATATCAGAGAGAGCTGGCCAGAGCACAGCATAATAAGTAGCCATGTGGTTGACTTGGAGGGCGGGGGCAAAAGCGCCGGGTTATTCAGTATGGAAATACACACAGACAATGACACGCCACGCCCCTACTGCATGCTAGAATCTCCGAAAACAAGCCGATTTCAACCTCAAAATGTAAGCTTTTAAATATACCAATACTGCTATCTCAAACATGGAGAGGCTTCTTCGTGATTTCAATTAACAGATTCTCCAAAAAATTGAAAATCACCAATTTTGAAAAAAAACTCTTCTTTCTCATTTTGCTCGAAAGTTGTGCTGCCGACTTGTGTCCCTGGTTTCTGTGACGGGTCACATATATTGCTCTTGCATTCTTTCTTGTGGCTCAGTGACACACCTAAATGAATGGCTCATTAAGTATGCGGGCCCCATTGTCTCGTCAGGTGTGAACCACTAAATATGCATGATGGTGTTGAAATCGTTGACACCCCTTGTGCATATTGCCTTTCCAAACAAAAAGTGTCTTACAAAATTTAAATCAATTTATTGTTTTATGTGAATGATTAGGCAGGATGATTTTCACACCATTTTGAAGAAAAAACTCTAGGCAAAAACTCTCAGGAACCTGACGATCAGGTCGTGCCTCCCCAAAGACTTACGTTCAACAAAGTCATGCTGTGCGGCAATGGCAGCGACATAGACTTTTAGGGTGGAGGGAGACAGCCTTCGCTCCAACCCATCTTGCCGGAAGGAAAGCACGACACTGATCGAACATCTCTGGGCGGTCTTCTCGGGGAGAAGAGCACCAGTTGACGAAGAGGTTCCACTTCAACGCATAGAGATGTCTCGTAGACGATGCTCTAGCGGAAGTGATGGTAGCCACCACCGGTGGTGGTAGGGTACTCAAACCTGCCTCGTCCCATCCAGGACCACACGTGGAGGTTCCAAAGATTGGGACGAGGGTGCCATAGGGTGCCCCATCCCTGAGAAAGGAGGTCCTTCCTCAGAGGGATCGGACAGGAAGGTGCTGTTGCGAGGAGTACTAGTTCGGAGAACCAGGTCCGGGTGGGCAAGTACGGCACAACCAGAATGACCTCCTCCTCGTCCTGCCTGACCTTGCGCAAGAAGGCTCACTGGGGGAAACGCATACTTGCGGCCCTGCGGCCAGCTGTGCGCCAGAGCATCTGTGCCAAGCGTGCCCTCGGTCAGGGATTAAAACTGGGTGCAATGGGTCGAGTCGTGAGAGGCAAACAGATCTATCTGTGCGTCCCCGAACTGGTCCCAAATAAGCTGAACCGCCCGGGGATGGAGCCGCCATTCCCCCGGGAGGAGCTGAAACCGTTAGAGCTCGTCGGCTACACAGTTCAGAGCTCCGGGGATATAAATGGCACGAAGCGACCTCAGATGCTTCTGACTCCATAAGAGGAGGTGGCGGGCGAGTTGCGACATACGGCGGGAGCGCAGACTAATTTGGCGGTTGATGTACACTACAGTCGCGGTATTGTCTGATCGGACTAGTACGTGTTGGCCCTTGTGCACGGCCCGGAAGCGGCGCAGAGCAAAACGTACAGCCAGCAACTCGAGGCAATTGATGTGCCATAGGCGGAAGAGTCCTGTCCAGGAGCCTGCAGCAGCACGTCCATTGCACATGGCGCCCCAGCCCGTGGAGGAGGCATCTGTCGTTACAACAACATGCCGCGAAGCTCGTTCCAGGGGCACTCCGGCCCGTAGAAAACTGAGGTTCGCCCACGGGGTGAAGGTCTGACAGCAGGTCGGAGTAACTGGTACTCGGAGGGTGCCGTGTTGCCATGCCCACCTCGGGACTCGGTCGCTGAAGCGGTCTCATATGAAGCAATCCGAGCGGCGTTGCCACGGCTGCAGATGCCATATGCCCCAGGAGCCTCTGAAACAATGGAACCGCACTCTTCAGTGGAACCGCACTCTTGCCTTCGAACTGTCTCAGGCAAGTCAGCAGTGACTGCGCGCGCTCGCTCGTAAGCTGCGCGGAAATGGCGACCGAGTCGATTTCCATACCGAGAAAAGAGATCCTCTGCACGGGGCAGAGCCGAAAGCCCAGACGGGCTAGGTGCCGGAGCACTAGATCCCTGTGTTCGCAAACCTGATCTCGAGAGTGAGCTAGGATCAGCCAGTCGTCGAGATAGTTCAGGATGCGAACCCCGTGTTCCCGGAGGGGAACAAGGGCTGCCTCAACGACCTTAGTTAAGACGCGAGGAGTGTTACCGTTACCAGTGTACCCACGGGCAGCCGCCTCATCGAAGGGAAGGAAAGGCGGATGAGATCAACGAGTGGTCACGGGAAGACATCGGGGTCTTCCAGGACTTCCGAGATCTCATCATGCACGTCCGGGAAGAAAGGTATTGGGGGATTTGAAGCGGACGGGGGTCCGCGGCCTTACCCAAGTACCAATCATCCAACCGCGAGCGCTCGGGACACTCTAAACCGATGCTCGCGGGTTGCAACATTGTGAGGGTGCGGCTGGGCACGGACGGATAGTCGGCGCTTTGTTCCAAACGTCATCCTCAGATCACCCTGGCCACCAGCCGAAGTAGAACCTCTCGTGGAGGCGCTAGATCGGGGTGTGGATGAGGGGACCCTCACTCTTGCGAGATTACTGAGTCTTGATCGTAATGTTGCGATGGTCATGTTCTCGCAGTGAGAACATGAGTCATCCACGAGTGCTGCTCTAGCGTGATCAATGCCCAAACACACTATGCAGCGCTCGTGCCCATCAAAGTCGGCCACCAGTCTACCGCAACCAGAAGTGCACGGGCAATGCATCTTTAAAAAGACGTGCCACGTGCAAGCTCTTTTGTGAGAGAAAAGAAACTCTGAGAGTGTTGAAGTGCCCGGGGAGAAACACACTCACTGGCAAACCACTGCACAGATAAGCAGGAAGTGCGCGCTCGCCGGGAGATCGCCTTAACACCAATACCAGAGAATCTCACTCGTCTGTAAAGCTGACAGTTCAGAGATGCTTGTGGAACGAAGGATTAACTTGGCTCCGAAGCGAAAACATATCTGCATGTTGCCAGCGTCTTCCTTTTATACCCACGAGGTAGGGCGGAGATAGGCTATGCAAATTCCACAGACCCATGGCATTTCTTTGCCATTGACTCGTTTTGTAATACTCGAAGTTGATAGGCTTTCTAAGCGAAACCCCATCCGTTGTCATCCGACGTAACTCGGAGTGACAACGAAAGGGAACACAATTTTCCCTAGTTGATCAGTACTTTTTTGTCAGAACAAAAGCAGCAGTCTGTCTTTCTCTGAGTGCTTGTCTGTTTATGTGCATACAGTTTCATAACACTGCTCATTTGAAAGTGACCTCGGCACTGAAGTTGCTGTACTCTTCACTGTCTTGGCCTCATGTTTCTCTGGGCTTTGATTGACAGGAGTTGTTCCTTTTGTGTGCAGCAGTTCCCCAGGGTCCTAAGCTTACCTTCACTGAGCTGGGCCACTATGACCACTGACAGTCTGAATCACTTACAGACTCACTGACTTTAAAAGAAAGATGAGCAACAGCAGGTTCTGTTTAAGGATTTTAGGGTTAGTTTAAGGATTATGTCATGTTCTGTTAGTTATGCCCATTCACTCATTAATGAGTTTGTTAAAGTTTGTTAAAACCCATGTTTTAAACATGGTTGCTTCATTCATCAAGATCATAAAATCAGTTTTCCTCAGGGTTTTTGTCAAGCAGTTGCCTTTGGTAATTTTTAAATTTTAAGTAATTTTCTGTTTGATGCTTGGATCTATCTATCGATCTATCTATCTATCTATCTATCTATCTATCTATCTATCTATCTATCTATCTATCTATCTATCTATCTATCTATCTATCTATCTATCTATCTATCTATAAGAGCAGAATGAGGGGTGGTAACTAGACTTCCCATGGTATATATACACTCACCTAAAGGATTATTAGGAACACCATACTAATACTGTGTTTGACCCCCTTTCGCCTTCAGAACTGCCTTAAGCCTGTCATTGATTCAACAAGGTGCTGAAAGCATTCTTTAGAAATGTTGGCCCATATTGATAGGATAGCATCTTGCAGTTGATGGAGATTTGTGGGATGCACATCCGGGGCACGAAGCTCCCGTTCCACCACATCCCAAAGATGCTCTATTGGGTTGAGATCTGGTGACTGTGGGGCCATTTTAGTACAGTGAACTCATATTCATGTTCAAGAAACTAATTTGAAATGATTTGAGCTTTGTGACATGGTGCATTATCCTGCTGGAAGTAGCCATCAGAGGATGGGTACATGGTGGCCATAAAGGGATGGACATGGTCAGAAACAATGCTCAGGTATGCCATGGCATTTAAACGATGCCCAATTGGCACTAAGGGGCCTAAAGTGTGCCAAAAAAACATCCCCCACACCATTTCACCAGCACCACTAGCCTGCACAGTGGTAACAAGGCATAATGGATCAATGTTCTCATTCTGTTTACGCCAAATTCTGACTCTACCATCTGAATGTCTCAACAGAAATCGAGACTCATCAGACCAGGCAACATTTTTCCAGTCTTCAACTGTCCAATTCACGAGTTCACACTTACATACAATTAAAGAAAATAAAGTATAATGCGTATTTGGCGTGCTGTCCGGGGGGAGGGCTCCGAGCTTGGAATTTGGCCCGAACCCAGAGTACTCCCCCCCGTTTGTAAAGTGGTTTAGGACTAGAAGAGTGGAGAAGGGGTGGTGGAGGGATGCTTCTAAACTGTCAGAGAAATGAGGTGAGACTGCTGAGTCTATATATACACACACATTTTAATCATGATTGTTGAGTGCTCTCCACCCGTGTTAATTATCTGAACGTGCTTCTCCCGAACTTGTTAATGAAACATCATTTGTTGAGTGCTCTCCACCCGTGTTAATTATCTGAACGTGCTTCTCCCGAACTTTGTTAATAAAACATCATTTCACGAGTTCACACTTACATACAATTAAAGAAAATAAAGTATAATGCGTATTTGGCGTGTTGTCCGGGGGGAGGGCTCCGAGCTCGGAATTTGGCCCGAACCCAGAGTACTCCCCCAAAAAGCTAGAGAGCAGAGGACAGCCGCCGGACTAAAGACCCCCCAAATGAGTGCCGAGTTTGGCGAGCTGGCGTCTCGTGAAAGGGTCTGGGCGCTTGGCTGGGAGGGCCCGTGGTGGCGGCTCACTGCGCTGGACTGACGGGCCCAGCTGACCTGAGGATAGGGAGCAATTGTAATGGCAAATTTAGGAGAGTTGTGCCTTCTTGGTGGGGGCTGTTCGCGCAAATCACGGACGATAGACCGAAAGGCCCATGTAGCTTGTCGAGTGGCCTTGCTGGAAAAGAGGAAACGGGAAAGAGGAAAATAAGTACTCAACCGGGAGATTTTCTCACACTGCGTCGCTGGACGAAAGAGAAAACATAAGTGCTCTACCGGAAAAGTTCTCACTGCGTCCGCTGTGGGACTGAAGCCTGCTGGGCAGAAAGAGGAAACTGGAAAGAGAAAAAATTATTACTCATCCGGGAGATTTTCTCACACTGCGTCGCTGGACGAAAGAGAAAACGTAAGTGCTCTACCGGACAAGTTCTCACTGCGTCCGCTGTGGGACTAGAGCCTGCTGGCCAGAAAGAGGAAACTGGAAAGAGAAAAATGATTACTCATCCGGGAGATTTTCTCACACTGCGTCGCTGGACGAAAGAGAAAACATAAGTGCTCTACCGGAAAAGTTCTCACTGCGTCCGCTGTGGGACTGAAGCCTGCTGGGCAGAAAGAGGAAACTGGAAAGAGAAAAATGATTACTCATCCGGGAGATTTTCTCACACTGCGTCGCTGGACGAAAGAGAAAACGTAAGTGCTCTACCGGACAAGTTCTCACTGCGTCCGCTGTGGGACTAGAGCCTGCTGGCCAGAAGAGGAAACTAGAAAGAGAAAAATTATTACTCATCCGGGAGATTTTCTCACACTGCGTCGCTGGACGAAAGAGAAAACATAAGTGCTCTACCGGACAAGTTCTCGCTGAGTCCTCTGTGGGACTGAAGCCTGCTGGGCAGAAAGAGAAAACTAGAAAGAGAAAAATGATTACTCATCCGGGAGGTTTTCTCACACTGCGTCGCTGGACGAAAGAGATAACATAAGTGCTCTACCAGAGGAGTTCTCACTGCGTCCGCTGGGACCAAAGCCTGCTGGGCAGAAAGAGAAAACAGGAAAAGAGAAAACGGGTACTTGACCGAGAGATTCTCACACTGCGTCGCTGGACGAAAGAGAATTTTTTTTTTTTTTTTTATCCAATGAGGGTTTGGTGGGCTTTTTTAATATGGAACCGGTTGGTCCTGATATAGGTTCGGAAAGCGTCTGAGGACCATCTCCCGAGAGTTTGGATCTGCTGTTGGGAGAGGCCTTTTTGAGCCGCTGAAGTTGCTGCCCCGATACGGAAAGAGTGGCTTGAAAAATCCTTTGGTGGAACGCCTGACTGTTGGAGAACGGATTTGAGGTGTTTCTGGAACCAGAAGCGTGTCGCTGGTTTATTGGATTCGTCGGTGAACAGGGGTTCAAAAGGAGAATTAGCTTGGGAGCTTCTCCATTGCATGTATGCCAGAATTGACTGGTATGGTTGGATTGGCGACGGGAGGTTAAAAATGTAGATGTAATGACCTTTTTTGGTTTGGTCAGTCTTACTTTGCTTGATCAAGTATGAGATTGTTTCACCATCTAGTACTGACAAGTCTGAAATGGTGGGGTGGATTTTTGGGTCGAATTTGGAGGTGATAGCGAGTTCCGAGCATCTAAGAAAACCAAAGAAAGCTAGGGTGAGAATATCTAGCGTAATGGGTTGTCTGGTGTCGAGATGGGTGGGCTGGGATCTTTGGATCCCTTTGATCAGCAAGACAGTTTGTGGATTATTTATCTCAGGGGAGGGAGCGCCGTACATCAGTTTATGAAAGAACTGTATGCCGCTCAAGTAACCTTTGATAGACCCAACTTGCAGGCCCTTAATGGCCCTTGCAGGGGCAGTCATGGCCTAATGGTAACAGAGTTGGACTGGTGACCCAAAGGTTGCTGGTTCGATTCCAGTACCGGCAGGAATATGACTGAGGTGTCCTTGAGCAAGGCACCTAACCCCCAATCGCTCCCCGGGCGCCACTCAAGGCTGCCCGCTGCTCCGGGTGTGTGTATCCACGTTTGCAGTGTGTGTGTCTTCACTACTCACTACTCTGCTCCTAATGTGTGTGCACTTACTTGGATGGGTTCAATGCAGCGGTCAAATTCCAAGTATGGGTTACCATACTTGGCCATCACGTGTCACTTTCACTTTCACTTAACACTGTTAAGGTAGGAAATAAATGAGGTGATAGAAAGGAGAGAAAAATCAGGGAATGACATGCTATAAGAGCCGTGGAATGTTTTAAAGCATCTCCAAGCCGTTAAGTAGGATTGGAGGGTCCTGGGAGAAACTGCTTGGAGTATGGTGTCGAGCGATGCGTCGAGGAGGGGTTTTAATGGGTGGGTTACGGGAATATCAGCTCCGAATAGCGAGGTACTGGAGTTGGGAATTGGTCCGCCTCTGGAGCCAGCATCCTGAATTTCTGAAACAGAAAGCGAGACAGGGAGTCAGCGATTTGGTTTTCTGACCCTGGGACGTGTTTAGCAATTATAATGAATTGGTCGCAAGCTGAAATCCACATGAGGCGCCTTAGGAGTGGCATCAGAGCGGGTGAATGGGAACGACCTTTATTAATGCAATGCACTGTTGCGTCGTTGTCACAATGCACTAGAATGCTACTAGCAGACCATTCTTTTCCCCACAGGAAAGCTGCTACCACGAGAGGGTAGAGCTCGAACAGGGCTGAGGATTGAGATGTACCCTGGAGCTGTGGTGGCCACGTAGACGCGAACCAGCGACCTTGGTAGAACCCCCCGAAACCGATTGAGGGGGCTGCGTCTGTGAACAATTGGATGTCAGTGGGGGACAAAACGAGATTGTTATAGAAAAAAGAAAGGCCGTTCCATTGTTTTAGAAATACTAACCATAACCCGAGTTCGTCG